>NC_134187.1:16373067-17660344 GCF_964188355.1 Buteo buteo | reverse complement strand
AGTCAGATTTTTTAAAAACTGCCTGAAATATACTCACTGATTTTCAGTTCTGTATGTATTTTTTTGCCTATACAAATGCAATTTGTATAGGGATGCAACACATACTAAGTAAAGATACTATCTAGACAGTGTAAAAGAACTATTGTTTATTATGATCTCTCCCATCTTGTCCCTTTCCCTTTCCTTTTGCCTTTCCCTCTCCTTCTCCCTTTCCCTTTTCCTTTGCTTTCCCTTTTTCTCTTTATCTTTCCTTCTCTTTCTTTCTTTCTCTTTCTCTCTCTTTTTTCTTTCCTTTCCTCTTTTCTTTCTCTTTCACTTTTTCTCAATACCTTTAGTTTACCTTTATCTTTTCCTGGTTTACTTCTTTTTAAACAGTCCCATAGGCCTTTATTTGCACTTTTAGACTTCAGAATATGTTTAGACATCCAGTTGTGTGCTCATGTACAACATTTAGTTCAATACTCCTGGCACATTTTTATCCTGATTATTCTAAAAAAATTTTCTTCTGGTCTTTGGTCACTGATTGTCCATAGGACATCAGAAGGTTATTCACAAAATAGTAGTGCATTTGAGTTTAGGGAAGGAAAAAATATATGCATATATGTTTTCATCCAGACAAACAAATAATTGGAAGAAAATAAAAATAATGAATGGATGTTTATTTTAGTTTAACTGGGTTTTATTTGCAAATAAGAGCTTTTACAGTAGTACTGAATGAGATGATCCATGTATACTTTTTGAAAGGGTTAAGACATCATTTGATTCTTTTTTAAAACAGTTATATTTTCTATGGATTTTAAAAGGTTGAGAACCACTGCTCCAGAAAATCCCCACCAGACTGATGGGTACAATGGAAGGTAATTAATGGCTATATTCATTAGATAGTTAGTATGCAAAGGAGAAAGCCTAAATCAGGAAGCCAGTTAATTTGCAAGAAAAAAACCCTCTGAGAGTGCAGAATTTCCAGAGGCAAAACAAAGAAGACATGGCACCAGCAGGGACATATAAAATGGGCCCACACAGGAAGTTTGTGGGCAGAAGACAGGAAGAGATGGGAATTCAGTCATTCCTGGTGGGAGCCAGGAGGGAGCTTGAGCTCATTGATGAACCAGCCAAATTCAAGACAAGCTGTCCTGGTTCAGAGAGAAAAACCTCTGTGATTCTGGAGAAAACTCATGTAGGGAAAGGATCTTGATCTACAAAAAGCCTCCAAGACGACTCCAACACAAACCTGAAGAATGATCCAGACCATGAAACTGTTGGCCTATAGCAGGGAAATGAGGATAGGGATTGCATTTTTTTGCTTGAATTTGGGGGGATTTTTTACTAAATCAATACACTTTTATCCTTTATTTTTCAATTAAAGACAACCATGTTTAAAAAACAGAGCACGGGTCTGTATGGGTAACTCTACACTTACAAATTATGCAGTGCCAGGAAATGTTCCTAAGGGCTGGCAACTGATCACTTACACTGTTAAATTGTCAAAATGGTCCCAGTACATTTCTAGCCCAGGCCAACAAGCCCCATCCCAGACAATTCCTGGGCATGATGCAGGAGCAAGCATTGGCCAAGGACCACTCTAGTAGGCAGTTGGGATGGGGCCATCCTGTTTGGAAGGTAGGAGAGTTGAACAGTGTGAATACCCATCATTTCATTCCAGTTTGCCTCAGTGCCAGAGAACCACACAATTAATTTGCTAGCATACATACAGACTCTGTATGTGCATGTGCTGTGTTTATCATGGCGTCCTAAAAAGGTAAATTATAAACTGGCAATATCAGGTCATTCAGTAGGACTATGGAAACTATATAAGAACTGCAAGAGGTATGGTATTTTGTTTCAGTACTAAAACATCAGTATCGCAAGGAGGAAGAGATCCCATCCTTGACTGTTGGGATTCTCACTTAAATCAGTTTACAGATTCACAGAATAGTTGAGGCTGGACAGCACGTTCGGAGATTGCGTAGTCCAACCCCCATGCTCAAAGCAGAATCAAGTAGAGCAGGCTGCCCAGGACCATGTCCAGTCAGTTTTGAATAACTCCAAGGATGGAGACTCTGCAACTTCTTTGGGCACCCTGTTCCACTGCTTAACCACCTTTATAATAAAAAAAGTTTTTCTTAGGTTTAAATTGAATTTCCCTTATTTCAGCTTGTGCCCATTGCTTCTCATCCTTTAACTGGACACCACTGAGAAGAGTCTTGTTCCAGGCTGATCAGTTCCAGCTCTCACAGCCTCTCTTCATATATCAGATGCTGCAATCCCTTCATCCTGTTCATGGCCCTTTACTGGACTCACTCCAGTATGTCCCTGCCTCCTTTGTACTGTGGAGACCAGCAACGGACCCAGCACTCCAGATGTGTCTCACCAAGGTTGAGCAGAGGGGAAGTATCACCTCCCATCAAAAGAGGAAAAAATTTTTTCCAGAAGAATTATCTAGTGATTTCTAGATCCTTCCACAGAATTATATCAAAGTGGAAAAATACATTAACTCAGTTCTCAATGTGCTTCTAAATCAACTTTATGGCCTCTTGTGATTTTTTTTTAGTGGGAGTATTTCTGGTTTTGCACCTAAGATGCCTCATTAGATATCCTACATTCTCATAATAAGAAAAAAAGAAAATCTATTGAGAAAATTATACATACCAAGGAATATCATTGCAGTCTTGATTAAATTATGCTAGTAAAGTAGGAGGATAGAAACTGATTAATATTAAGAGTAGTTCCAAGAGAGGGAGAACTCAAGTAACTTGAAACCACAGTCCCACTTTTCTGTCACAATAGTCTATACAAATCATGGAAACCAATTACTAATGTTTACTACTGCACTGCCTGTAACTGTCTGAAGCTATGTTAAGCTTGATTGGGGCTTGCATATTTCAAACTTGGTTTAGATTGAATCAAGTGGTATATAGGCACGTTTTTGGTTCATCTTTTCAGTTACTGTTGACAAAGGCACTGCAGGATGTTCAGTATTTTAAAAGTATAAATATTTTTAAGCAAGTACATAGATTGCCTCTTGCAATTTTCAAAATCATTTAGAAATAATCTGAAGGCTGAAAATTTAGTTCACTGACAACATCCACTTCCTCTCAACTTTTAATTTGGCACATTTCATTAATAATGTCAGACTAACACATTACTATTGGCACATGGTAACTGGAGGATAATTATCTCTGGATGCCATGCTTGTAAGGCTCTATCTTTACTATGGGGATCCCACAGTGTGCCTCCAGCCCTCATATCCTGATAGACCAAATTATAAAATCTGCTTAGAGGTCACCATGACTCCTTTCTATCAGATTTCACCTCTCCTAGAGCCGCAAGTGTGGATATCAGGGGAATATGGTGGGCGCACAGGTCTTGCCTAGTAGGAAACCATAATGCAGAGGGAACATGACTTCAGCCCTGGGAGCAGGGAACTACAAATATAATTCAACATGTGCAACACAAGCAATAACAGATCATTAAACCTTTGTGTCCATTAGTCCAAATATTCTTCTTTGGCAGTGCTGGAATACCCAGGATTTCACTGGTAGAGATATAACTCTTTCCTGAACCTGCCATCAATACTTTTCCATCACAAGCGGACTTCCTGAAGGGTGGACAGGGCAGAAGATAAGATGTCTATGACTGCAAACACCACAGAGTGTGTCTCATGCTCCCACCCACATGGCATAGGAGTGTGCTCAGAGCAGGGCAATGCCTCAGACACTTTGCTACATCTCCAGTAGCAAATGAAACAGGGCCAAAGACATCATGCATCATTTTAAAGTGCTGGCACACCCTGGAACAGTTTTGATCTGTTTCTAGCTGGCACCTCCTTTAGGCAATCCCTAGCCATGGTTTAGTGCCAGGGATCATTGTCAGGACATGATCCAGCCAAGGCTACAGAGTTCAGCAACACGAACACCAGCCCTGCTCCTGCTTTGTGCCCTAGTATAGACAGAGAAAGTGTAGTAACATCCAGCCTTGTTCCACAATATCAGACATTTACCTAAAGGAAAGCTTGCATAAAATGCTACTATTGATAAGATAGAAAATGGTGGGAAAGGATTGTAAGACACTTGCTATTAACCTATTTTTTTCCAAGTGCCCTGTCTTTCTGTGGTTTTCTGCAGCATTTAACACAACTGGGACATGGTCCTAATTTGGGGATATTGGATGCAACAGGAACAATAATGCACATGGGTCAAGCCAAACTCTTTATTTGGTCCTCTATTTTAATTGCAGTGTATTTCAGATGGCTAAGAGTATGCAACTTTGAAGTCTTTTTCATTATGAAAGCCAAACTGACATATGGGTGACTATAAGCACCATAGTATATTATCATTATTGATTTTTCCCGAGCAACCTTCCCTACTTTTCATGCAAATTAAGACAAGAATGAAGCTTGTTATTTATTGTGTGTTACTTTTTGATTAACTGACATCTCCTCGGGTAAAATAAGAAACATTTACAGTTTCCATCTCTAAAGTCCTGCAGAATATAGCAGCTATAACTGTTTAGTAGTTCTGTTTTTAAGTCGTACTGATAGATTTGTCTCTTTCAAGTGAGCATTTGTTCACAGGACTGTTCTACAAAATAGCTGAAATCATTCCAGGTAATATCTTTCTTTCTCTCATTTCCCCATTAACTTTTCTTTGTATTGCTCAAAAGTCTTCATGTTATATGTCCTCAGGAACAACTTCATTACACGGTAATTGCAGCTCCGTATTAGCAGTCATCTTTGTACAAAGGAAAACATAGTTCATTTGCACAAGGAAAGTCATGGAATTTTGCTTAAAGATTATCAGAGAAAATAACATGGAAATTGCAAACCCCTTCATTTAGTAACTGGCCAGCCTGAACAGGCTTGACACCCAATAGTGGCTATAATCTGTGAATATTTTATGTCTCACACAATGCTTCTCCTGCTTTTGGTAATTGTTACTGTATTGTGATCAACTTCGACAGAAACTGGCCGCCATTTTTCTAGGCCCCCTGCAAACATCCAGGCTCCTAAACAACTAAATAGATGCAGAAGAGAGAGAAAGAAAATTAAAGCAGCAAAAGTATTCATTCCAAAGGGATGTATTCCAAAGTGTGATCATTTGTCAAGCTGAAGAAAGTTCTCAGGATATTGCCTTTTTCTACAGCAGTGCTGCATCCAAGTGTAGATCCTGCCTTCTAAATGCAATTTGAAAATGCTTTAAACAGACTTCAATGACATGAGGATGGCTATAGCTCATTGTATTATCACTTCATTATATTATTGTATTGCAGTAGTATCTGGAGGATTCATTCACATACATATGCACTGTAAAAAACACAGATAATTTCCTGCCCCACAAGTTTACAATTAGCAGTGGATAACTGATATGAATTACTTAACATTCAAAATCATAGTTAGAAGAAGTGGAACTTCCTGTTTTGGAATAAAAAGAAATCCACCATGTGATCAGGGCTGTTTCACAAAGAATGGGCTAATTTCCAGCCAAGCATGATTAAAAGCCCTAAAATCTTATGTCCATTTTATAAAGACAGGTTTGTTCAGTCACATAAAAATTTTGGTGATAAAAGTAATTTCTTTTTCAGACTAATAAAAAATTGAATCCACAAAAGAATCCTCAGTATAAGAAGGAGAATGGACTTGTTGCTGCTTTCCCATTAAACCATCTATAATAGAGGTCAGATAAACAATGTGTAGTCCGGTGGAGAGCAACTCTTTATTCTCTTTTACTGAAAACAACACATTTTTTCAACTGAAGCACTAAAGCATTATCTCCCACATGATGTGCATTCATTGGAATCAGTTTGTACAGACTCATCTATTAAAAACACATGTAAACCCAGGTCACACCCAGTATGCCATTGCATACAGCCCGCCAACAGACTTAACATCTGCTTTTGCAACCTGCGTTTTGGTCAAGTTGTGTGCATATGTGTCATTAGCAAATACACAATATCAGTTTCCTGATCTGTGTACTGTTAAGCACTCCAGAAGATGTTTTAGTTTGAAACTTAAAATTGCAAAAACTATCATTTCCAGAAGCCCATAGGCAAAAAAGTTGTTCCTCTATGGCTTTAAAGACTGAACATATCCTGTTACATTCAAGAAACACTGAGTCCAATGGGGTGTGGTACACAATTAGGCACACTGTTTTGTTAAAATAATTGTCTGTTGTCCATCAAATAAAGAAAGCCTAAATCATTCCCTGAGACCTGCTGGCACCAGTGGCTTATATTCATAAATATATTTACCAAAAAAAAAAAATCAGAAACTAACTTCCTGGGGTTTTTGTTTATTATTTTTTTGTGGGGTTTGGTTTGGAGGGTTTTTGGCAATCCTTCTTTTTCCATTCTCTTGTAGAGAATGGAAGCATTGATTATTACATAATAGTACCTGCTAACAATCTGAGCTCTCAAAAAATGTAAGCAATCTCTAAATCCTTAAAGACTGTCTCGGGGCTTTCTTCAAGACTCTCCTGCTTTTATTTCATTTAACCAAGGCTTGGAACAGAAATTCTTTGGAGTGGAAGACAAATTAATTCACATAAGCCTATGTAGAACCTCCTATTTTCTTGTGTTGACTACTAGCAGAGAGTAAAATCCATATATATTACTTTTTCCCCCTGTAAGTAGAGTTGTAGCCCTGCAGCCAGAGTACATCAACTCAAATTCCTACATTGGCATCATGAGAAACTTGAGTTGCACCACTCGTGGCACCATATAACCCCACACACTCTTTTCCCATGATGCAAAGTTGGAAATAATCAAATGAGACTGTGGATTTTGAATTTATAGGCATTAAAGAAAGACAGGATATCAAAGGCATCTGAAAGACAAAAAGTTAGCATCACGGTCTTTAGCCTTGTCTCTAAAAATGTCAGTAAGACATCAGTTGACACTTTCCCTGTGCTATCAAATTTGTGTCTGGTACACTGCTTTTCATGATGTAGGTAGTTACTACAGTATAAGTAGACACTGAAATACCATCAAAAACATTATGTTGCCACTGTCATGGGCAGATCTAGCATTTGACATTCACTACAGTAAATAGTCTTCCAGGTTATCCAGTAGGTGAAAGAGCACTGCAAGGCACCGCACTTGTATGACACCATTTTAACTGTGTTGGGAAGTGGTTCTCCTACATGAGTGCCTGAATTTCTTTTATAGCTCATTAAAAGCAATAATTTCCCTTGCAAGTCACTAAGTGGTGGGCACATATGTGGTTAAGAACTATTCCTCCTTTCATTGACTAAGGAGGATACTTGGGCACTTACTAAGGAAACACTGCCAATGTTTTCAGTACACAGATTAGGTGCATTGGTCCAACCCCGAGCTAGTTTCCTCCTTAGCACCATTCCTTTCACCACTGCATTTTCAGCATTAATTTTAATGGCATTTCATTACAGTTCACAAGAGCCTTAATGTATTTTCCCTAAGTTTTCACTGTAATCTTCTGCAATAAAAATATTTTTGTAATAATATTAAAAGAAAGAGAGCCAAGATGTAATGCTAGTGCAAAACAAGAAACTATATTCCACTACACCATTAAAGGAACTGATAGCTCCTTGTTGTTCTAAGGCATGCTTTCAGTGAAACGGGAAGATGGAAAATGGAAGATAATGGACAAAGGTAGATTATTGCAGGAAGAGAAAATAATGAAAAGTAGCTAAAAAGAGGAAGTCACCCTCCTTACAAAGCTGGTGGAGAAAAACAGAAGAGTAGTGAAAGAATTATAAAATGGTTGAAATTTTGTATACAGGCAAATTATTAATTCTCTGTGTACATCTATGTAAGTGTCAACAGGATGTAATATAGTTCTAAATATTCTTGTCCCCTTTGGTGAGTATGCAGTACTCCAAGGAAAGTCATGAAGCTTTTAGAACTCTTTAAAACAAAGTTCATGATGTCCCTATACTTTTACTAACCTTTTCTTCTTCAGCATCTTCATGTGGGGAGCACTTTAAAAAATATTCTCTGGATAGATGATGTCCTTGCAGTGAAGATGTGATTCTTCAGCACGCTCTCAGCAGTCTATGTCTTCCAAATGTGCCTGGAGCAGAGGAGGGAAAAAGGGTATTCGATTGAACACTACTGGAAGAGAGAAGTCTAAGGGTCAAAGCAGAAAGACAGAAGTATTTTTCTTGAGAACACACCCATTTTTTCCTTGAGGAAATCATTTGCGTATTAGTGTGATTTGCAATGCCAACCATGCTGCTGCAGATCCTACTAAGACAAATCATTATGAAACATCTCCAGCCCTAATATTTCTTGATTTTTAACATTATATGTGACAGTCACTGTATGACTAGCTTTTTATCCCAGGTGCACTTCTATCTGTAGCAAGAAAGCTGCAATTCAGCTTGTAATAAATATAACCCATTATAATCAGTGGATTTTGAAATTTTCACTTTAGATGCGATCTATAAAGATTAGATGCTATACATCATGGTTCATAGAAACAATATAGAAAAGGCAATTATTAGACCTAATTAAAAATTCTCACATCTGGGACTATAGAAAAACACTTCAAGATAACTATTTTTCTACCCAAATTGATATCAGACACAGTGAGAGTACAAGACAGACAGATGGATGCTATCTTTCTGGGAATATATACGATGCTAGCTGGTAAAATGTTAGATGTGTTTTGCTCATATCTCTGTTTCTAGTTGGGAGAAAACAGCCCTCAGGTTCCAATATAGAATGACACAAAATGTGACTTGTGCAAATGTAACATGTTGGTGCAATTGAGAAGACCTCACATATGTTGAATTGACTACAACATGGCATCAGCCACTTGGGGCATTTGGCTAATGCATTAATTTAGCACAGTAATTGCTGTATGAGACCAAACAAATTGCCAAGCTATTTCTTATTCTGTGCTTAAGACTAGTTATTTTCCTTTCTTCTACCATGTACTATTTACTATTTTTATTTCCTTCTTTGCTCTCTTAATCTCTTTATTTTAAGGAAGTTTTCTGTGACTCTAGTAAAAAGTAGACACTGTGCCACATTCAGATACACGAAAGTACTCATTTCTGACTGTAGGGTTTCTCGGGCTGATGAGATTGACTGTATCCGTGGTCTGAGTGATCCTGCCACTTTCCTGCCTGATTTGCTTCTTGACTTAACTTGCTCATTTGTTAGAATCAAATCAGTAGATACATTTTCCTACCACATTAGTCAAGCCAAAAGAAATGCTCCAAAGTAACAACAATTTGTTTCATTAATATTTATCCCATGAAAACATTTGTCTGATTTATTTGTGAACAGCTGAAAGTACTGAGTAGTTCTGCAAGTGCTTCATAAGAAGGATTAATATGTCAAGTCACCTACTTGAGCTCTCTGGCTGTTTTGTATATTATCACTGTGAAGAACTGTGAAAGCAAGCCATGGTATATTATGGGTTGAGCAAAGAAGGAAAAATAGAAAGTTCCTACTCTAGAGTTGACAACCGAAGGAAAAAATAATACTAATACCTGAATCTAAGTAACAGGAAATAATGGGATAAAAAGAATTAGCAGAGGAAGCTAACCTACATATAATTCCTGGGTTTCATATATCTATGATGTCTGCAAAGGAACTATCTGCTCGCTTCTCTTTAGCATCAATGTAGGGAGATGCATGTGAACTTTGGGATGAGATAAAACCGTGACTCCTGTCTGACTTGACTATTGACGGAGTCAGGACTAGCTCAGATGTAGCTTCTACATGAGAAGCACTAACATTTGAGCAGGTGTATCCAACTGAAGCTGCCAAACTATTCCTATGTTTTCTGTAGGTTTCTCAGCAGAGGAAAGTTTTACAGAGAAATTTTGGAGGATATGGAGATAGCACTGTGAATGATTATGGTTATTTCCTCTATGTACTAAGAAGTCCTTCGAAGAAAACACAAAATTCAAACAAGGACATGACAGAAATTGACATCAAGTGCTAACTAAAGCCAGAAATCAACACCTCACCAGCAAATAAGAATGGAATGGGGAGAACCTGTGAAGGGCTTTGAAAATCAAGACAGTGATTCAAAAGAAAAAGGGAAACCACTGAATTGATACATAATTTCCTTGATATAGTCACAGCAAGAATCTATGGAAATTATCTTTACAGCAGAAGAAAGAGGATAGATATAAAAGGGCAAAACCATATCTCTGAAGTTATGTTAGTATTAATTGAGATTAAAGATGTTGGAATTAATTGGGAATGAAGATGTAATGAACAGTGTTTGGACAAAAGTTTTCACAGTGTGGAACAATGAGAAAGAACACACCTTACATACCTTAAAGGTGTTCCAGGAAAGCATCCAGAAGACCCAGCCATACCCTGGATGGCAGAACATGGAGAGAGGCCCAAGTGAAAAACAACACTGAATTATATCAGTGACAAGCAGGATAATGTCACAGTGATGAAGAAAAAAATGTGTGGATAGTTAGAATTAGAACTTGTTTTTTACTCAGGCTGACCTTTAAAAAGACTTGTAGGCATCCACAAAGGCATAGTGTAATAGTTGAGATTTTTCTGTTGGTAGAAAAGGAGAGAAATCTGAAGGAAAGCTCTGTCTGTGAGTCATCTGCAAAGAAACAGTAGTTGGTTTTGCATGTGTTAGTCAGAGATGCAATACAGAAGGAAAGGAGAATGAGAAAAAAAGAGTGAGTCTTATTAAGGGATAATCAATGAGAAGAAACTATCATAGGAAAGACTTGAGGAACTATTGGAAATATCAGAGGAAAAACCAACAGATGTGGACACCTCACAAGCCAGGGGATGATGGGATCTTAAGAAGAGCACAGTTGATTATGTCAAAGACATCTGACAAGATTGAGAGAACAGGGTACTGAGTATGAGATTTGGCTAAGAAGAGGGCATTTGAAATTTCACAAGAGTGATTTCAGCTGAATGAAATTAGTCCATTCTGGGTTTGGGGAAGAAAAATGGAGTGACAGGACACAGCATACACAGGAGTGAAATGCAAAATGGGGTAGTAACTAGGAAAGGAAATGGGGACAAGGGTGAATTGTTTTGAATAGGAGATATTAACACAAGGTTCACAAGAAGAATAAAAGAGGAGCCATCACTACCTTTGTTTCTTCAAGAGAAGACAGAAGGTTCTGTCCCTCTACTCCCGTCTGGTCCCTTGCTACCAAATTTCTATAGTAATCCCCATTTTGTTAGCCACGCTACTTTATCACACTAACAACATAGCAAAGGGGCATCCCAGTATTCCACTGTTAGATTTCCAGACCCTTCCTCCCAGAGATCTAGACAGGGTTGTAGGGTACTTTTGCTCACAGCTTGCCAGCTAGCACTCAATGATACCTAAATATGTCCCTCTTTTGGTGATTATATGAATATAACCTGTCCCTGTCCTCCTTCAAGCCAGCAGCGTCTATCCCGGTCAGCAAGCTTCTGGCTCTCTAGCCACAGATGGTGTCTCTGGTAGCATGGCTACTAACTCTGATTTTTATTGATCATCAGCAGACAAACCTCGCTGTGCACACAAGCTCAACAGCTGCTATTTCTTGAGCAGTTCATAATTCATGCTTTCTAACTTACTTTACCTATAGCACACTAACAGATCTGCACTTAGCTTTTGCTGAAAGCAGAAGAGAGGGCAACAATACTGATGGCACTGGAAACCATGTATGTTATGTGAGTGGAAAGGCGGAAGAGTCATGCTGAGGTAAGACCAGGAGATGGTCAAAGCCAATGAATTCTGAAATGGTCTCTTGTATGTGATGAGAGGCCAAAAGGGAAACAACACTTGCAGACTGAGTCATGTGAATGGCCCTTTGGCAAGCTGGAGAGTTGTACCAAAGCTGAGGGTTGAATGAAAAGCCGAATCAAGAAACACACAGCTAAGGCATTAGATGGGTCATGAGTATGAAAGTTAATGTCAGTGATGATGCAGAGTAGAAGACTATGAAGGAAGGAAGAACAAACTGTCAAAATTAAGCTGGAGTGTAGATCAGTAGAACGAGGTAGAGAGTGAAAGACATCCACTTGTTACAGGAGTGGAAACTAGAGTCAAACACGGAGAAGGGTATAAGGGAGGGAACTTGGTGGTATAAATCTATTCATAATGTACATCTTTCAGCACTGTGTTTGAGATTTGGGGTTTGTATCCTACCAGTACTAAAACATAATACTTGATATGATAGCACTTTATGCTATTTACATGATCTCAGTTCTCCTTCCAGGATATCAAAAGTTAACACAGGTTATTATTTTCTGCCCTTCCACCATACACCAGCATGACTGTAAACCCATGCCCTCTTTTCTGTTAGGCTCTTTTTTTGTCAAGCTTTTCTTTTTTCTTTTTCTTTTTTTTTCATGAAGATGATAGGTTTATTAAGTTTCGCTGTTCCTGTATGTTTCCATGTTACCTCTCTGATAACATTCTCTGCCCAGGGTTAACCTTCAGTACTCTTAGTAGCGTCTGTTCTATCAAATTAAGTCTGAATCTGTCTTAATTCAAGAGTGGCTGAAAATTATTACCATTCTGATGGCTGCTCAGTGCCCCTTTTGAAATGAACTGTGGTCCCAGTCCAGCTCCTGGTGGATGGTCCACATCTCATGAGCACTGTTACAGCTGGCACTAATTGGCACCCTCATTCTCAGTCTTAGTAGGCAGGTTAAGCACCAGATTGTGCAATGAATTATTTTCCCACTCCTGGATGTGATCTACCTAGGTCAAAGTTGAAGCAGAATACAGAGGCAAGAAAGGAAAGCCAGAGTAATTGCTGGTTTTGCTGTACCTTCTCTGTGACTCAGGTCGCCAGGGCTTTTCAAATTTCATGATCTCCGAGGTAAATGTACACTTACAAGATGTCCTTGAAAAACTATTTCTAGACCATTTTTATAATTCTGCAGTGACTGATAGTGATCCAAATGCTAACACAATAATAGGTTAGCAGAAATGTTTTATTACCTTAATTGTGGATGAGAAGTAATTCTGCAAAAAGAAAGAGGGAACTTGTCATCCCACGCTTCAGTGGGATTCTCAGACATATTCAGATAGAAGCCGACTGCTATGAATGTCAGATGGTGGGTCCCCCAGGCTCCCTGGCAACCTGCATGCAACTAAGAAAGAGGCAACAGCTTGCTTCAAGTATCCTTCATAGAGATGACATAGTTAGATAAACCCAACAGGGAGTATAGCACGTGGAGGGAGCAGTCTGGTAAGAGGAAACCATTCCCTGTGGGACTGGCTCCATATTGCCACATGAAATGTTCAAAACACTGCTAGCCAGGAAAGTTGAATTTATTGCTTAATGAGCAGAGGACCCGGAAAAGATCATTGACAACTGCAGTGTAAACACAGCCACTTAATAGGGTGTTACTGAATGCCAAGAGGAAATTAAAAAAATCTGTCCTACAAGCAGCACTTTCTACCATATAGAATATGATTGGAATAAATACAGAACAGAGAAAGCAGCTGTAGAGAACAGATGAGATACTAGATATGGTGGAAAGAAGAGAAGAACTTAAATCCAGAGGGCATTTTTTTTAGACTGCCTTGAATATGAGAGTCGTGAAAAAGAAATTATGAAGGAAGACAAGTTAGCATAACAGCAGCAGAGTGACAGAGGTAACACAAAATGACACTGTGACATTATTAAGAAGCTCAGCAACACACTCAACCTCCATCACAATGTCATCAGGACAGATGGCAACAATTGGCAAAGACAAGGCACAGCATGTCTGGAAAAGAATAAGAGCCTATAGAAGAAAAAAATAATATGAGCAGCTATGGAAAACACAAGAGAGTACTACAGATTTTTCTAGAGGTAAAACAACAATTTACCCTCCACGCTATGCATATTTGTCACAACTGCCTGATGGATATGACATCATTTCCCACTTTGTCAAAGCTTTGCAAAGAATCAGGAGTTTCATAGAACTCATTAGTATAATTTATTATTCTTGTTAGCACCTGTGAGACCTATTGTGAAGGGGTGCATTGTGCTAGGTGCTTACCTAAATCAGAATTTAAAAAATGGTCGCTGCAAAATGAGTTTACAATCAAAATGTAGCATAAAACAAAACACTTGGATGCAGATACAAGGGGGTACAATGAAAGAGGCTTGTCTTCTAAGAAGGTTAGCAAAGGTCATAGAGAAATGACAGAAAGAGGAAAGTAAAGCTATGGAGAGTGAGGAAGTATGGGTGTTTGTTCATAAACATCTCACTTTTAAAATTAATGGACAAAAAGACAGGACAGCCACAGCATAGGTGTAGGGCATGAATGTGAGAAATAATAAACCTCAGATTGGAAGTAGAAACTCTAGGAAAAAATTGTCAAATGTACAATTATACCTGTGGTATCTGATAAGACAATAGACAAGAGAAACATCTGACTGAGGCCGGGAAAGCACTAAGTAAACAAATTGTTGAGTAACAGAGAAAACACCAGTTCAGCCAGAGCTGGTGTAAGCCAAGTGGGACACATGAATCGTTCTTCCTGCACCAGTGGTGTCTGCCGTGAAGTCCACTCAGTATCGCTGAGCAATATCACCAAAAATTGAGCCTCCACATGTTGAGGTCCCACTGGAGGAGAAAGTTAATCTCCTCTGACTAATTGAAGTCCTGGAAAAAAAATTCATAAAAATCTTCAGCCAGTAGGGCAGTGGGTATAATAGGGTTGGAGAAGGAAATCTTTCACTAGCCAATAATTAGAATTACATGGACTTTGGCAAGCCACCTCGTGGTTGGAAAGGGCTATCCACATTTTTTTTCTTAGTAGAAATTCATATTGTTTATTTCTGCCTCCATGGTTTTACACAAAGACACATTTTGAACATGAGTTAAGGGAAATTTACAGAAAGGTAGAGAGTAGCAATACATAAAAAAGCAATGTGAGAAGCCGTATGTGGCACCAGGCCCTGCTGTTTAATTCCATGTGTGTTGGGTATTTGCTTGACCCTTCCCAGCTGTTGTGTACTTCCTGATCCCCCAGATGATATGAGCCCCTTGCCTGATCAGCTTCCAGATGCTATACTGTTCCCAATTCCTCCTGATCATAAGCCTCAATGCCAACTCAGTTCCAGCTGCCATAACTCTCATCATTCCTCACCGAAGAGCTCCCTACCCAACAGTTCCCCCAAATGTCATAACCTGCCTGACCCTCCCCAGCTGTTGCAATCCTCCTGATCCCACACTGTAAAACCTCTTTGATTTGTCCCCTTCCCAGCTGCTCTGCCCATTACCACTGAAGGCTGTGGTCCAGATCCCATCTCCTTGAAGTGTCCTACAAGTGCAAAAATTTACAATTGTAGCTCACAGATTCCTTGGTGAAACATTCTTTTTACAGGATATAACTTTTCAGCCAAATTTCAGACAAGCCTTCCTGCTGCAGTAGCTTTACAGTGGTAAAAATCTGACTTCATGTAGATTTATCAGCATCTGGAATACTATCTAATTATACACTGTAATACATACTATAGTGTATAACATGATTTCAATGTTACAATATTTGTGTATTATATAACAAATATATAATGTTAGCATTTGAAGATGATATAGAATAAACACATAAATAAATGAAATATAATAATATGCACAATATAACACAATCAATATCTTTAGGATTTTCTTTTATATATGGCAAATGAAAGGACACTCTGCACAGAAAACTGAAGGTCCCTTAAGTTTACTTAAGAGTTGACCCCAAACCATAGGCCTAATTTAATTACCCTCTGGCTTCTTTATCCCATTTTACACCATATTCCAAATCCTTCTTAACTTCTGTCCACTTCACATTGTAAAACCGATGTAAAGAAGCACTGGCATAAAGAGTATCCAGAGGTCCACAGAGTTTAACATTGGGGTTCAGATATTTTTTTGCATACAATTTATTACAAGTCGAGAAAAAAACACCCTGATTTTTGAAACAAAATTACCAAATACCTTAGGGGAACAAGCTCATTATTTACATGAGTCAGGTATCTGCTGAATATACATTAAAATGTTCACAAATCACAGTTTGATACTATTTTGCATGAATCGTTTTCTCCAGAACTGCTAAAAAGCTCATTATACATAATTTGTTATAGTCTTCTTTTAAAACATTCATTTATTTAGAGGAAGAGGGAAAAAAACAAAACAAGACAAAATGTATGACTCAGATCACCACTCCTCTACTCAAATAATCTGTACTGAGTATATGAAGAACGTATCTGCTCTTTGATACTAGTCTAAGTAAGTCAGCCATACCCAAAGTACATGAGCAGTCAATATAATAAGGTCTTTGTTTTTTCAGTACTGGGGCTACTCCACCTCTATCCACAATTTCCCTATTGTCCCACATACACTGTTAAAGGTGCTTAATAGTTTTATTAGCTGTCCTACCATGTTTCTTCTCATTCCACATCTATCTTATGACCCTTAACCATATGCATTGGCTAAGTAAGCACTAGTACTGGCTGTGGCCGGTCCCCAGCCAGGTGACAATTCACTGCAACGTATGACCCACAGTAGCAGCTACAGGTATCAGGAATACCTGTTTAGATAAAGGAGTAGTGAATCAGTCCACAGTCTTACAAGCACATCTATGCCATCATCTTGACTTTATATAGATCAGAGATTTCCTACATGGAGTCAACTGAGAAACTGATGCCTGAAATCACCATCACTTCAGATAGCTCTAGACATGAGGAACTTTTAGATATGAAAAACTGATTTTCTGTGATATGGGGGAAATACGGCAACATATCTTTCAGTGTTTTGAAAGGATTTTTGTTTCGCCTTTGAAAAGCACAGATTCGCAATGATGTTGCACAGCAGTCTCTGTAAGTGGTAAAGTACCATATATGTCTTCTTTAAAGAAGACAATGTAATCCAGAAACCATGTAGTTCCTTCTGCCTTCATGCCCCTCTGTGCACCCTAGGAACAAATAAGAATAGGCTTTCCTCAGAGGGATCCGCTTTTATTTCAAAAATCTCTCCTAATTTCACACATTTGCAAAACTGTGCTGTTAATCTCATGAAAGACATTTCTGAAGTTCTTCCATTTCTGTTCAGTCATCAGCACAACAAAGGTAAGAAAACAAAACAGGAAACTGGAAAACAAAAATGACAGCAAAACATTTTAAGAAGTCACACACACACATGTTTTCTTCAAAATTGGCTGATTAAGTTGTTGCCCTATACTTCTGATTTTGTAGCAAACGACAAAATAACTTGATCATGGGGTTTTGTGTTGGGGTTTTTTCCACTAACATGCTAGTCTAAAACAAATTATGTTCATGATATAACAGAATGAAAGAGGTAAAGAAGGCAGCAATGCCTCAGTGTTGATTTGGAGAGGCAACTGTGGGGAAATGTGAAAAACAGCTAATATTTCTCTTTCAGTGAAAAAGAGTTTCAGACACTTTTCATGTATGTCCAAATTAAAATACAAGGTTTTCTACCTTATTCCCTAATAAGGACAAGGGCTAGCCATTAAATGGTTTCATTTAGTTTGTAGGCAGGGTAGCCTTTAACACCTTCATTGTATAAAGATAAAATTTCCAGTAGAAGTTTTTTTCAGAAGAAAAAGGCTAACAGGGACAGTGAAAAGCAGCCAAAAAGGTGAGGGTGGAGATGCAAAGAGATGCTATAGGTACTCATCACAGCTGGTAGGTTAAATGACTGCACAGACTTGGCAGATTCTATTAGCAGCAGTCATGTGGATGGCATTTTTATAGATATGGGAATCTGAGGAGAAGTGCAATTCAAAAATTTAGAGCATATGTAGAAAAATGAACTTTTGCACAGGAGTCAAGCATTAAGAAACATCTCATTCTCCTTTAGAGTTTCTGTCTGCATCTGTGTGTGTGTAAGAGAGAAAAAGAGAGATCTCAAGTAAATCATATCTCAAGTAAATCATATCTCTATGCCTCAGTTTCCCATTCATAAAAGAGAAAAAAATTGCTTAATTTGTCTTCCTTTCACAACACATATGATTCCTGATGAACAAATATTTGTCATCGCCTTTCTTAGCACATAAAACTGAAGACAATTGTTCATTTTGTTAATGAAATGTGTTTCTGTGGCACCAAGCACTCCATCAATTTTAATCTCAGTTCCTATATTTGAGTTACTGCTGAATACTTCTTTTCTGGCAAAGTGCAATACCTTTCATTTCTGTCTTTTCCCATCGCCTAAGTGTAGACAAGTTACACGGAGTCACTTGGGGTCAGAAGAGACCAGAAAGCCGGGCTGATTTGTTAGGCCCCAAGGCTTGGCCCCAGGCACAAGTATGTACAGTCTGAGGGCTTCATTCTCATCCTCAGCACATACGTAATCTCTGTTATTGCTAATGGAAGTGATGCACATACACTGAAAGACCAGATATTTTGTTGTTCCTCCATTAAAGAATACCATAAATACAGAGCAAAATTATCCAACCAGACTAGAAAGTCTCTGTCCAGTGTGTGTTTTGCAGAGGAGCAACCTGGAATCTAACTTTTAAAATGAGAACTATGATGTGTTCTTAAACTGAAATGTGCTTGATATACACTAGTAATGAAAGCTTCTTCCAAAGCCCTGAGAAGTGACAGTGACAGTTATTCAAAGATAACCACAGGAGCCAGGTCATGGCATGGTAGGTGTAGTTGACGTTGACACAGTTCAGCACAAGAGAGAGAAGGAAGTACAGTTTACATGTCAAGAGGAATCACTCTGAACTGGATTCAGCTCCCTTATGCTTGAGGATATATTGCCTGCAAAGAAGATGTAGTCTCCAATTCTGTACATCCAGGTGACGCTACTGTAAGACAGCTAGTTTGCCACCGGGTATGGGGGAGAAAACAAATTACTACAAGCTACCCAAAGTCGCATTCAAAACTCTATCCACAATCTTTTAAAATCACTGGGTTCCTTTTAATTCAAATCCCTGATGTCTCATGGTATCAATACCCATATTACATTTCTGTAGACTTTAATAAGAGGCCTAAGGTTATGTTTGAAAAATATTAACAGGGATATCAGGAGTGTTACTGGCTCAGTTCAAATCATCCTTAACAGTTTGTTCTGCTTCATGCTTTCCTCTCCCCATTTTAAAGCAGCCCAGTTCCATACCCCCTTGTTCAGTCGTGCGGACCAAGATGAGGAAGAGGAAGATGGGCAGATGGGCAGTGCTGAGCACTGACTCTCCTGTGCACATGCTGTGAGTGAAATGAGACTGTGCTGGGCAGAGGGTGCTATTCCACAGCAAAACTTCGTTTGTAGTAGTTCGTCCTGGACTAAACTGGCCATTTCCAATTCACAAGCCTGCCAGATGGCTGTATCTGTCTGGGCTGCCTTATCATAAGATGACTGGGACAGTGACTGGCTCTGCTGGTGAGTCACTAAAGATGGGACAAATGACAGCTGATCAGGATGGCAGCTCCACTGAAGTGAGGACTGCAGGCTTGGATCAACAGCTATCAGCCAGCCACCATAGCACACACATTTACTGCTAGTGATGAAAGGGAGGGAGGGGGAAGGAAGCCTGTGGTTTGACTGAAAAGTGAGACTTTCTAAAGAGTATGATTCCATGGGAAATAGGATTCAGTGGTTTTAGAAGTTCTTGGATATCAAAATAATAAAAAAAAATTTATTGTCTGATTATTTCACTGACAGGATTTAAATAAATTAAGAGCACATGCAGAGACAATGATTGTCGTGGTTTAACCCCAGCCAGTAACTAAGCACCACGCAGCCACTCATTCACTTCCCCCCCACCCAGTGGGATGGGGGAGAAAATAGGGGAAAAAAAGTAAAACTAATGGGTTGAGATAAGAACAGTTTAATAGGACAGAAAGGAAGACAATAATAATGATAATAATAACAATACTAAAATGACAATAATAATAATAAAAGGATTGGAATATACAAACCAAGTGATGCACATTGCAATTGCTCACCACTCACCGACTGATGCCCAGTTAGTTCCCGAGTAGCAATCCCCCCCCAGGCCAACTCCCCCCAGTTTATATATTGGGCATGACATCACATGGCATGGAATACCTCTTTGGCCAGTTTGGGTCAGCTGTCCTGGCTGTGTCCCCTCCCAACTTCTTGTGCCCCTCCAGCCTTCTTGCTGGCTGGGCATGAGAAGCTGAAAAATCCTTGACTTAGTCTAAACAGTACTTGGCAACAACTGAAAACATCAGTGTGTTATCAACATTCTTCTCATACTGAATCCAAGACATAACACTATACCAGATACTAGAAAGAAAATTAACTCTATCCCAGCCAAAACCAGTGGACAATGAGGCAGATAGAAGTGCTGTATTTGTGTACAAATAACCCTTTGTGGCTCTGTGAGACTTTCATCAGTCTCTGACAAAATGGTGCAGAAAAAAGTCCAGCATTTTATGGCAACTAGAACATAGAGATAAGCTACAAAAGTTATTTCTTTGCCCCTTCAGAGTTCAGGAAGAAAGATGTTTACCAAGGGAGATGGCAGTTGTATATGGTTTTAGAAAGATTATTATTATTGTTGTTACTGCTGTTGTTATTATTATTATTGTTATTATTTAGATTTTGCCACCAAAGTGAACACCCCCCCATCACATTTGGATGATTAGGCCATATTTGGCCTACACTCCACTGGTTAGAAAAGCCTTCCTCCTTTGTATATTCAGAACAAGTTTCATGAGAAGTATCTCAGAAACATCTGCCTTCATTATAATTATATTTCTATTTCAGCTGCACCAAGCTATTTACAGATGAGCCTGTTCATAAAGAGCTTTATAATTAAGCAAACAGAAATATCTTTTTATAGGATGCAGATCTAGGGGTGATAATCACACACAAAATACACAGCAACAGTTGCAAATAGAGTGTTTAATGCTAGCTATATAGTTAGTGGTGTGCTCAATAAAGCCTGACATGTCTTTGTTCCTAAATGTAAGAAAATATGGTCTTTGCTACACAACTGTGTAAACTGCCTTTTTCACATACAAAAGGCCATATATTTCAGGGGGTATTGCTTGAAAGGCATCATGAAAACAAGCCCTCATGTCTCCAGTGCAACATGATTACTAAGCTCTTGGGTGGCAAAAGGAGCTGACAGCATATATATGAATTTCAGAAGTGTGACATCTTCTTTATATATGAGGTGTGACCTAACACTTCTGCTGATGGACACCAAAAGATAGAGAAGTGAAATGAGCAAGCATTGGCAGAAGGAAAAAAAGACAATCTATTATTTAGCGAAATTACTGTCGAAGTTCTTTTCACAGTGTATATGCTCCAGAAAACCAACCTTATCTCTTCTGAAGAACATCTTTGTCACTTACTTCTCTCAAGATTGCAAACTTGCTCTTTTGCAGCACTTTCTTAGAATTTTTATAACCAATTGTAGCCCAAGAAGTGGGTTTGTAAACTGAACTGCTGTGATACACTATATGAAACCCAAGTGTGAGCAACATGCCAAAGAAAACCGCACAAAGATGAAATTAAACCATTTATGACACCTCTTTTTTCAAAAACAAGGTTTTGTTTGTAGGAATTTCTATGGTTTGGGTTTTTTTTCCTTCTTCACATTTAAATCAGCCAAAATAGATGTCCGAAAGAAGACAGCAGAGAGCAAGCCCCTAGTTATAACCTAAAAAAAAAGCTATGAGCAGAAGTGATGTGAGTAGAATAACATCTTTGCTAAAATCATGTGGAAACGCTTTAATATATTCCAGGTAAACTAAATAGTCTAATTTGGTTTAGAAGTTGTTATTAGTTTATTTTTATACTCTTGAACAGATTATAAATATTCTGGTGAGATATTCCCAGAAGTATTTGAAAGGGAAATATGTGGAAGATTTCAGTATTTGTCAATACCCTTTAATACAAATTCTTACAAGGGTTATTCATGCTTTCTACTTCATGTTGGTATTAGACATTCAACATGGTGCTTTGCCTCTCTGGAGGACCTTTCCTTTGTCCATTTACTATAGAGAGTGCCTCTGGAGGCAGAGCTACAAATAGGGAACATAAATAATCTCTTTCATTCAACTGCACCACCTCTAAAGCAGTTTCTTCATTGCTACACCATGTATTTAAGAAGGTGTTAAGTAGTTCTTATAATCATGTTAGACAAACTGTCTTAAACTTGATGATGGGATTACAAAAGTGTTCTGATGCCTGATTTGTACTGCTGTTTAACTTGAAAGGGTCTCCCAGTAAACATCCAAAAATGACTTCATTACATTCATTGAAATCAAAGAGTTGACAGCAGTTAAGCACTGGGTAAGCTGTGATATTCCCTTCTTTTCCCCATCATGCCAATCAGTACTTTATTCTCATTTCTCCAGGCTTCTCCATCTGTATCCACCCATTGTCTCTTGCCTTGTATTTCAATTGCAAGCTCTTGGAGAAAGAGATCTTCCTATTCTCTCTGTGCATTGAAGCATAATGGAGTCAAGAAATGTCACTTTTAGGTGCCATAACAATACAAATAACAAACAGGACAATATTTCTTTATCCACAGAATTGCACAGAGCAAGGGACTCAAATAGAGAAATGTATTATGTAAAACAAGATTATTGTTTCTCTATTATGTTTTCATGCACTAAAAGCAAGCATGTCCTTTCAGTATCAAATGGTTTCTGGTTTAAATTACAGGGGAAGAAGAAATATGTCTCAGTGAGGATACAAGATGTATGTTGTCTACAACGTGGACAGTAAAATCTCAGAGAAAATAATGCCTGAAGGGATCAATGCTATTAAAAATGTGGTAGAGACCATATCTCCGATAAGACTGGGCAAGAACTGCACAATCTCCTGATGACCAACATAGTCAGTCCCTGAGGCCTGGGAGAGTGTGTGACACTTAGTTAAGATGTGGGAATGCATGAAATTTGGCAGCCCTGAAATCTCAAGTCTCACACACAGAAAACAAAAAACATCATTGCTGTCTGTTCCAGGTTTGTTCCAGTTGTAGCTTCCTAGCACCATCGTCCCTGCCAGACAGACCCCAAATGAACTGGTATTTCTAAAATTAGAGCTGTGTTTCATTAACTTTTTAGTCTGCAGCTTGTGAGGCTAAGGACATGGTCCTAGGTTTTGCGTGAAATTCCCAACTGGATAAGGTGTGGAAAAAGAAATGTTAAAGAAGAAATTAAAATTTAACTTATTGATGGTTTCCATCATCTCTCTCCCTCCCCTAGTATGAAGTTGGAAGCAATGCAAAAGCAGAACATCTGATTCTTGAAGTCTTTACTCCCAGAGGTGCTGGTTCTGGGTTAAGCACTCACTTTCTGGCTCACTCCCAGCTTGCTATCAATTCGCATTACTGCACTGTTCCAGACCAAAATCCAACTCCACAGAAGAATGTTAAATGCTAGAAATAGGGGAATTGTAATGGAGCAGCTTTCTATCAATTCCTTTTGATTGTGGCTGACAGCTGAATTTACATAACTGCTGGTAAGCATCAATTACTGATGTCTACTGGATATCCTTTCCAGCTGAACAAGTAATACAGATAACTGTGTGCACACCAGGTACGCTAAAGATTTCATCATAACCACAAAGATGCAAATGAAGACCTGTTGCTATTAAGGCTGAAATGCTGGTGGAGCGTGTGGCAGACACAAGTGTCAATACTGTAAGTTAGTGCTGTCCCAGGGCCAGCAACATGGCAAGAGGTTCTACGTGTTGTCATATTCTCACGTGTCAAATCATCTGCTCCATGTTGTCCTTATGATGTGGTCAGAGCCTTATTATAGAAGTCTTTGATGCAATTCAGCACGGGCTGGATGAAAGAATAACTTGTAGTAGACAAATATAAAGCCTCTTAACTAGGGTTGTGATGTGTTCTGTGTGGGATATGTTTCATCAGCATATTCATAGCATGCGCCTCTGACAGATCCGAGTTTGATTCTCAAGGTGTGAAAGTGACAAGCTATCATCAAGTCCCATTTTCCCATGCATCAAGTTTCTCATGTTTATCAGGAGAGGAGAGCCATAAAGCTCCTCAGAACGGGTATCTCCAACTGTGACTGCAAAAAGAAAAACGATGAGAGTTGTAGCTGCCTGTATCAGCTTTCTCCTCAGCCAAACAAGAGGTTTTCACTTCCTTCTTCATGCAAGAAGAACCTGGCAATGCAGCATTGCTCCCGATTTCTTGTTGTCAGTATCAGAAGGAAAGGGTCCTGTCTTCCATCTCTCTTGAAATGACAGGAAATCCTTATGACAGAAAAAAAGTCATGGAAGGAATTAGCTTGGACAATGCACATTGTTAACAGTCTATCATCCACATTATTAATGTGCCGCCTGTGGTCTCCAATATCTGAACTGTGGGAATAACAGCAGTATTGCAAAAATAATAATTTTAATCATATCTAATTCATGGAATGTTGTGAAGACAGTTTTTAAACTATCCTCACCAGAGAAAAATGAGCTAATTAAGGCTTCAGCAGCAGACTTGGAGAAGGTGAGAAGTAGGGAGAGTCAGAATCTGAGAATGAAAGATAGCCAAGTCAAAATAACTCGTAAAACCAAATTTGGCTTATAAGCTGTCAAAACTATGTTGCCATTGGCTAAGAAAAAATGTGAGTTATCAAAATATGTTGCTCTCTAGCTAAGAAAACTTAATTTTAAAAGCAAGAGAGAGGGAGGAAGAAAAGGGCAGAAAGACTGTCATCTTGAAAGGGAAGGATGAACTCAGAAGGGAAGCCCATCAGGCTTCTGTACTACCTTTAAATCTAGATCCTGAAAAGGTCCAGCATTCAGACCATGAGGTGAACAATGGTCTGTTGAGACACAGCTTAAGATGAGGGCGATTAAACAAATAAGAACAGATCTTATTATGCATGTATTCTATGATTGAACTGTTGTTTTATTTACTTTTTTAAAATGTCTTTCCAACTGTTTACTTAAGAACTTAGCCCATTGCCTGGCTGGAATAAACTTGTACTGCTTTCATTCTTAAGTGTGTTTGGTTTAATAGGCAAGTCCACATAAAACTGAAAAATAGGGTACATAATAATAAGTGATCACTGCAGGCAATATTCAGTTAAGCTGAGATGGCCACAGAATAGATGAGTACAGTAGAGGGCAAGGGAGTGATGCCTTGTTGCCTAAAATGTCACATTTGGAGCTCTGGATTTTTGGGAGCAACCATGCAGTGATCGAACTGCAGGGAGGCAATACATTTGCTCCTATACAACCCAGCTCCCTCGCACCACTGCCCCAGCTCCCTTTTCTGGCAGTACCATAGCATGACGACAGTCAGTCAACCATAACACTTGCTCCATACCATGGTCAGAAAGCTGGAGAGATGGTCTGTTTTCCCCCATGGCCAGACAGACTCAGCCCCTAGTGAACCTTCCGTACAAGCAATTCATGAGTCAGGGGCAGCCAGAACCCCAGTGACATCAAGACAGAGCAAGCTGTAAGAGGACAAGGAAGAAGTTGCAGCAAGCTGGACAAAATAGCTTTCCTGGACCGCATTAGCCAGTATCCTTTGTGAAAGAATTGATTAATAACAGCTGCATCTGTAGTGTAGAAAATAAAATCCTATTTTATCTATATATATGTTTTAAAAGAGCAGAAGGCTATTCAAAGCCGAGTCAATAGTGGCATTACTGGAACTCATTTGGAATGGACAATGTTTGGCCTATTGTGTTAAATTCCTGAGGGTTTGCCTATTTTTGTATCAGATTACAGCTTTATTAGGTACAACTGTTTTTACATTGCATTTTTGTGATTAATGATGCTAAAAGGATTTTGGCATTTCAAATGTTGTACACAAACCTAATGGGCAAAATCTTCTGTAAACTTCTTCTAAGCTCTTGGCAAACTTTCCTCAGGAGCAAATATTAACTCCAGATAGTGTTTATTAGCTTTTATAAAATAATCACTGTAATAGTGGCATGTAATTGCTGGAGGTAAGAGAGCATCCAGGCCAAGAATTAATCAAGTTTGAGCTCCTTAATAGAAACAGGTCAGGAACAATTTATTTCTTGCCCAGCTTGTATTTAAAATAATATAATTTTCCCCTGATTTTGTGTCATATTCCAAGAGTGATTTCATACACAACATTCCCTGAATAAACTGTGTTCTTAACTAGAGATGGGTCTGAACAACAAAGTTCAGGACCCACTTACACTCTTGACAAAGTATGGAGGCATTTGGACTTCAAGCTTTAATTTGCACATTAGGTGGGGTAGAACAAGCAAAACATCCAGATATGAATCCAACCCCAGTGCCTTTTTAACCCACTACCCAAAGTTTGAATGTTTCTGTAGTCAGGTTTTTATTTGAGGATGTCCTGTCAGCATCAGGCAAATGGGAACCAAATACTGTTCTTCAAAAAGATCAAAGTCAGTATGCCAGACTCATTAAGCTTTTACTTGTAATCAGTTATAGGTTACAGCTGATTAAAAAAAAAAAAAAAATCACAGCAGGAGGAATACAGCCATGACTTCTTGTATGTGGTATCTTTAATGTAATAGGCATAAAAGTCTTTTGCAATTGCCCTCTAGAAAGTCAGTGAAGCCTTTCTGTTGAACCACTGTGTGCCAGGTAGTTCCTTGAGCAGAAACAGTGCAGAAACAGTCTCTTGAGAAGAGATATGAGGGATGATTAAAGCATGAATATAGACATATCCATATGTCATGTGTATAGACATATCTAAGACATCAGGTGAAAAAACACTGAAAGTTCCACCAAAAAAAGGACAACCTGAGTTCAGTCCAGTATAAACACTGCTATATAGCCTCACAGTTTGTGATACTAAGTAAGGTAGATTTATCACTCTAGGGTTGATGTTACTGCAGGCACCTCTGTTTCCCACTCTATGTACAGTGGAGCTGTTGGTCGTGTATTTCTTTGAATTTTAAGCCATAGTGTAGGATGTATGTCAGGACATGTGATCTCTCAGGCATATCAAGCTGCATCAGGGCATCCAAGTACAGTTTCAACACAGGAGGTAAGTTCTACTCATTAGCTCAGCTGACATCTCTGCAAAATCAGACATGCCCAGGATCTTTCTCTAGGGCTGAGGACAACAAACTGGAATGGTCTGTGACCATATTCAGCTCTCTTACCCTCCAAAGCAAGGTAGTTACATCTAAAATGCTCTCTGGGTAAAGTCAATTCCTCATTCCTGTCTGGAAATTGTCTGGGAGAGTGCCTATGACCAGCCTAACAATTTGACAGCATGGATAACTGAGTTCTGGTACCTGGTTTTGTACTCTGAAGCTGTTTAATTTGCTAGGAAACAGAGACAAAGACCCTTCATGTATACTAGCTCATAGAGGATTTTTTGGTCAGTTTGTTCTGGAAAACAAGGACGTCCTTAGTCACAGGCCAGTCCTGGAATCTGCCATTTTTCTGTTTGTAAGAAAAGCGAGAGACTTGCTGTGGAAGTTTTAAGGCAAGGGTCTCATCACCAACAGCATGAATTGCTCTGTCTGAAGAAGCAGGAATCAAAAGCACAATACCTACACTGCAGAAATCCATCCATTCTCTAGTGCTAGAATTCCTATTTCTATTCAAAAGAGCTCGCAGAATCTAGTCCACTGTCCTTTTATAATCTGTTGAACATGAGCCATCAATCATACTTAACATATATAAACACCACTGCACAGTCTTAGGGGATTCTAATTAAAATAAAACCATTGACTATAAGCTTTGAAACTTTTTTTTTAATCATAAGATTTGCCTTTAGATTTGTCCTGATCAAATCAAAGTTATTTCAGTGCTATTATTTTCCTAACCCTAACCTTTTAGCGTATACTGTGAAATCACAATACTGTACAGAGTAACACTGTAAATGGATAATGACTCGCAGTTGCTATGCATTACATCATGGAAAGCAGTGTTTCCCACTTCTCGGTACTAGAGCTTCACTTAGAAAAACTGCCATTTCAGTGCCTCACGGGGCTCCCCAGCTCCATGGGTGTGAGAGCCTTCTATTTATCTAAATCACTTCTGCTATCAGCTGTGGAAAAGGTAGTATTAAAACTAAATATGTAAGCCTGTCCAGACCTGGACCTCATCCAGCTCCATGCAGACCCATGCAGGTGTCTCTGAACACTGATCTCCAGGGCTCCAAGGGAATACGGAGTAGAAAATCCAATGCTGACCCTGTCCAAAGCCAGCACAGGCTGCAGATTAGTTGATTTGCATGGGCTGTATACCAATGATTGCCCGGCAAGATAGGCAAGATATGCCTCACTGGATAAAATATAGCAATGATTTTAATAATCTTTTATATTGTATGGTCACTTTGGAGGACTAAATGTGGGCACCTAACTGCTATTCAAAAACATATTCAAGAACCTACCACTTACATAGGAAGAGGAAAAGAGTGGAATAATTCCCAGGAGCAACTCTTCAGGCTGATTAATGAAAATATACATCTCTGTCTTCTTACCTTGATGCAAAATCCTAATATAAAACTCAGTGCAGTTTCCATGGTTTGATTCAGAATCTGTTGTTTCACATTTATAACTCAGTTTTCCCCAGTCAGAACTGCGGATTTACAAAACCAAGCTGACTTCTGTGCTGGAAATGAAATCCCAAATGAGATGAGATGAACCTAGTTTTGGTTGGGAGTTCCAGTGCAAGCAATTTTTTTAGAGAGACCCTATAGCTATAACGAGGAAAGACAGCAAAACTCTCAAAGCTGTTAAGTGGAATTTACAAAAGTCCACAATAACTCAATTGTTTTCAGTGTTCCACAGAAAAATCTTTAACAGGCCTGTGAAGAAACAAAAGGAGTTTTCTTACTCTTCTTCACAAATAGGCTAACCACAATTGCAGCTTAAGTAAAGAATTTACCTTCGGGTAAGAATCTCCGCAAAAGAAATTAAAAATTCGAGAGAGAAAAGGGCTCTTCCCTCTGCAGCTGGCCAGCAGAGTGAGCTGGCCATTTCGGGTATCAGGACCACAGCAAATGGCAGCATGTGACAGGGTTCAAAGCCCGAGTTCTTGCTTTGCCATATATATCATCATTCAAAGTAAAAAGTTTATATTCATACCAAATTATGGCCCTAGTGAGAATGAATGCCATAGATTTTTTTATTGCTATGAAATTTTATAGTACATGTATAAAAATATAGTGCTCATTGCACAGTCAAGTAACGCTAAAATTCCTCCCTAGAAAATCCTTGTAATCTTGTGTTTGAGATGATGGTAACTATCCCTCATGAATTAAAAAGAGGGGAGAAATGCAGAGAAAGGGCAAAGGAGACAATGATAACATGAAATATTAACTTGAACAGACATTCATTAAAACTTACAGGTTTCATCCATTTCTCATCACTTATTGTAGGCTTGTGGAAAAATAGCTTTTAGAATGAAAATACGTCTCAGAAGTATATATGGCTTTCTGGCTGGAACAGTCTGCACAGAAGGCGGCACAGAGATGTAACTCAGAAATACATGTAGGACAAGACAAAGCTTATTTCACGTGTAAAGATATGACCCATGGGGAATGAGAAGGCTTCCTTTCAATCTGGGACCATCCCAGAGACCATTTTGGGGGAATCCTAGAAAAGAGCTATACCTGCTGGCATATGTACCTCTGCATCTTCACCACTGGCAGTAAATTATGGGAAAAAAAAAAAAACCAGCTTGATTTCCAGGCCCTAAGGAATCTGGTCTGGACTTGCTGAGGCACAGTAAGAGTCTCAAGTGTGATGTCCAGAGCATCACGCCAAGCAGGCTTGCACACTGAGGTGCACACATGCGTGCACACACACATCAAAGCCACACTTCTAGGACTGTTCCAGTTCGCTTTTACCAGTCAGGCAGCACTTTCACGTGTTGCCTTCACAGGGGTGGTGTCAGGTATCTATGTTTCAGATGTACAGTGAAGCATAGGATGGAAGTCTAGCTATAATTTTATTATCACTCATCCAGAAGCATATTGTTATGTCAGTGTGACATTTACTTCAGCAAGCAAATACTGTTTACAAAATCTTTTTCTAAATGTGTATTATCTACATGGCACAGAACATTTTACTGATGATTAAGAATCAAAGTCCTTGCCACAAAAGGTTCATAATCTAAATAAAAAACACAGGCTCGAGATAGATTACATGACATAAGCAGTAAGGCAGGAGGCAAAAAAACTTAGCACACAGCTCTTCAGGTTTGGCACTTTTTAGAGTATGATAAAAATCAAGATTTCCTAAAGAAAATGAGAGAAAAATAAGAAAAAGAGAGAAAAATCCTACCTATTAAAGCCAGAATAGGAAAACATTTTGGAATCTTCCGTGTTTCTCAGTTATGTTCTTTCTGGGTCTATTTTCATCCACTTTCTGCAGAGCTTTCAGCCTGTGACTGAACTAAAACCAGCCAATCTCCCTTTCTGGTTCATGTGTATTAGCTCAGTGCTGTTAGGTTTGTTTCTCCAAAACAGCAGGGTGCTGGGATTTTTTAAAGGTTTCCACAGAAATTAAGAGGAGAGGGATATAATACCTTCAACTCAAATTTATTTCTTTTAATTCATTTTATATGCACTTGGGGCCTAAATAACTCAAGAGTAGTTACTGAAAAGTAGCCTATTGTGTGACTTGCACCCCTTTGTGAGCAACTATTGCCTTAATTCCAGATGCAGAGTATTTTGTAACATGACTACACTCCATATTCCCTTTGTGGAGCATACAGACAAGCAGTGGATCCATTTTTCATACCAGAATAGCTAACCATATGTGTACAGTTACCCATGTATATAAAGGCCAGCAATCAATTACTACTACTAGAAGTTAGTACAAATCAGGAGATAGACAGAATACCTCACAACTGTCTCTCTAAATAGTAGTGCCCCCTAAGCCTACCCCTATGATGGATTAAAACTATTTCTGATAACACAGTGTAGTCCTTAATATTTTGACTTATAAGTGCCAGCCTCTGGAAATGTGGTCTTAAATAACAATAGCAATGACAGGCAAGAAATTTTAAGCGTTCATTGAAGTTGCTGGTCTCTGTCCAAATTGTTACTACTCATAGTGTGGCTTGAAAACTTTAATGCACACATTTGTTTGAACAGAGTTTACTTTGTGCAGGGCAAACAAGGCATCTCACACAAAAAAAATTCTGTAAGCTGCACAATATACAGTCATATTGTTATTACAGGTCTCTGGGGCCTGTGTGAAACACAAATGAATGTGCAAGTGTTATCAGAATGAAAGGGCAGAAATGAAGAAAATCTGGAACCAGCCAGCCACATTTCACTGAGCTAGATAACTACATCTTTCCTCTCCTCATTTTTCCTCTCCATTACAAGCATCTGGGGAAAAAAAAATAATGAATAAGTTGTGTGGGTAGAGGAGTCACGTCTGAAACTTTTTTCTTTTCTTCAATAAACTGGAAATCTGAGGATCTCTAACAGCTGAGATTTTTTCCTCCTCAGTCCAAAGAAAGGGGGCTGGGCTTTTTCCTTGTTAGAAAGAAGATTTTTATTTTTTCACACAGGGACTGATACTTCTGTCTCTTAGAAAATTTCTTTGAACAGAAAACATTTGTTATGAAATTAAATTTTAGACAAAAGCATTAAACCAGTACTATTCCTGGGTTGGTTTATGTTTAGATTTTCCATGTAGTCATTAAGAATATGTAATTCTGAATCTACATTGCATTGTGTAATGTAGATAGACACACATCTGGCTGAACACACACATGCACTGTAATGTAGGTTCGGCATTGTATTTTCTTAATGAATATGTTCAAATATATACAAAAGACATCAGTATTACACAGCCTTCCACTCAAAAAATAGCAAACCACAGAATTAGCATTGTCCATGAAACCTTAATTCATCCCCCTTTGGGAATATACATCATGAGGCAATGCAAGATGGTATAACTGCACCACCTTCTATTTTTGCACAGGACCTTGGCCCATTCTTCTCATTCTCCTTGCCTTCTTCACTCATTATGTGATGGCATGAAGTCATGTGCTGAGTATAGGATTATTAATTTCCTTCTGGGCATTATGACCAGCCTGTCACCACACTAACTGAATTATTCCCAAACATGAGTAAATATATCTACCTGACACCTCTAGGATATTAGCTGCTATTATTACTATTATTATTATTATTACACAAGTTAAGAATAAATGAGAGATTAAAGCTAAAATTTTCTATTTAGAAGAGTTTGCCAGCTGAAGATCTAGTTTGAGACATCTAGAACCAGATGTCTCAGAATAGTTGATGTTTTAGAGATCTTCATGTATTCAAACACAGCAACAATTAGTATTAGTTGTACCTGTTAGCAGTCGGCATTCCCGTAAATCTGTAACAGCATCCTATGTTAAGCTCCCTATAAATAAGGAAGGCACAGTTAATGGCCACGAGTAAAACTGTAGGTTTAAATAATGTTTGCTTAGTCACAAAAGAACTCTGTGGAGAACTGTAATCACAGAGCAAAATTGCTTGGCATTGCACCTCTTGAGCCAGAAAGCTGTTCATCTTTCCTGCAGCTGCCTACCTCTTTGTCCATACACACCTATAAGACAAAGTCCTTCAGAGAATTTTCTTTAACAAACACCCTTCAAGCAAGTACAGACCCTGTCTGATGCACTAAATAAAACAGTGATTCTGAAGCAAAAATGGAAAAAAAAAATTACTTGTTTAAATAAAAAGCAGAGGTGACTGTTTTAAAATAAAAGATACAAATACTCTGTAATTAAACATGGCCCATCATACCGTATAAATTTTGGAAAAAAAATCTACTGGTACAGAAGGATGTTTCAATTGTAAACATATTTTCTATAATATTCTGAAATTGGGGTATTTTTGAGCACCAGAACCAAAATTTCTATTTGAAAATTTGCAACTTTATAAAAGACAGGCAATTGGTTTCTAGTCAGCTGTGTTGCAGGCTGTCATAATTAACGTATGGAAAGAGACAGAATTAAAGGTATGTAGACAAACTTAAAAACAGTATTCTCTTCCTTTTCAGCCCTTCTATTCACACTGTTAAGATTCTTCCTCTCTCTCCCATGTCTCACAGATAAAATTACAACCAGTAATACTATCATACAGAACTAAACTAGTTACCAGTGTGGTTTTTGGCAAATCCACAGTACCAACTTCTTTCATTTGAGCCAAAAAGGTAACCAAGCCTTACAGTAAATAATTATTTTCTGTGTAAATATTATACACATTTTACAAGGGCATTGCAGAGCAAAGGAATATGTAGTTTCAGCAAGGCTGAGCTAGGATCAAACTTGTAGAGGAAAATTTGTCCTGTCTCTCTCATAGAATCACAGAATCATTTAGATCAAAAAAGACCTTTAAGTTCATCAAGTCCAACCATAAACGTAACACTGCGAGGTTCACCAATAAACCATGTCCCTAAGCACCACCACTCTCATTCTATCCAACTATCCAACCACTCAGCCCTAGGTCATTCTTGCAATCTTTCTCTACCTGCAGTTCCTGCAATGGAGCAAGACAGTGCCTGAACTGGAACTAGGGCTCCAGTTCTCTCCCTAGCTACTCTTCTGGAGAAAAGAAAGGTAGCTGAACATGCCTGCCATTTCCTATGTGCTGAATTTGATATCCATTTAGAGAAAAGACATATATCGCTTCCTGATGTGTATAGTCCAGGTTCACTTGGAGTATGACTACATCACATCATTCAGTTTAAGAAGAAAGGCCATCAGTGTCTCACTGTGATACTAATGTTTCCCTTTTCTAAGCACTAGTGTCTTAGGGCTTTGTGGGTCAGCTTCCTAGTGAATAAGAATTAAAAAGTCAGGGACAGCCTGGGAATATTCTAGCTTACATATTTACTTCCATACATGCATGAACACTGGACAAGGAGAGGCTGAATTGATTATTGGTACTGTACATCTCTTCTTTCAGAGTTCTTTGTCCAACACTAAAGCCTGCTTGGCAGGAATCAACTTTGAAAACTTTAAGGCATCAGAGCAGCATAAAGCAAATGCCTCATTTGCTCCTATGACTCCCTCTAATAGAGTATTGTGGTTTATGTATTTCTTCTCAAGACTGAACATTTGCTCAAACACATTAAAAATAACTTGGCAGACTATGTATAATAGCACCACCTAGTGATTTCCTGCAAGAACCACGTGCTATTCCAGCACTGGTATTAAAAAATTAAAATTATGTGAGACAGAAGTATTTCAAAATACTTAAACAGTGATGTTAATCTATATAATCTATTGTACATCTTAAATTATCCGTAAATTGTTTCAAAAATAATTATTCTTGGAATAATGTGTTCTTTCAATAATTTGTGAGCAAGCTCACAGGAGATACAGAAATTTTTGGAACAGAATTGAAAGTACTAGGAAGAAGGTTTTTGCGTTACTAAGAAATTCACCAATGCTTAACCTTTTAAAGGGAAGATGATTTTTTTTATCACTTACTTGAAAATGTACCATTATTGTTTAAATTAATCCCTTGCAGCAAAAAGACTCCGATTCCATTGAAAAAACATATACAGCTTAAGAGAAATTTGGCCTGCTTCTGCTAAAAGAAGTATTTGCAATGACACGTATTCCGTGAATGTAAAAACCTGGTAGGATTGTACACAACACAAAGTTCCCAGGTTGGCAAATACTGCCAGGAATACACTTCCCCACCAAAAAAAACACATATTTTTTGAATATGTCACAACCCCAAATATTAAAATATCTTAGCTATTCCTTGAACACTTTTTTTTTGTCTGTACAAGGAGCTTTTACTCAATACATGACTAAATTTGAATGCGTCCTTAGGGACATAAATACTTCAGATGCATCAAAACTTGGGCATATGCAGAACACAGAATTTAAGTTTCAAAAGAAAGGTTAACATCAATGAACACACAGATTAGATAGGCTCTAAGTCCTTAACTTCCCCTGTTGAAGCCAAAGGAAAACCTTCATTAACTGAACTAAGTTCAAAAAATGCACATATGTATATATATGTGTATGTGTGTTTATACATAACCCTACATCTGCATATATATATTTATTTCCATGTGTATGCATATAAGTGTAGATTGACCTGAGAGGAAATCAGGCCCTCTAAAAATGCTATGATGGTGATTGTACAATGGGATCCTTTCCTCCTCCAAACTTATGAATATGTCACAATGTGCTAAAGAGCATAAAAAGTAATTATGATTATCCTCTTTAAAAATGGAAATGCCTAAACCCTGCTTCTCCTTGACAGCAGTTCTAACCCTCATCAGACATAAATCAATCTGCAGCAGTGGTAGGCAGCAATTTAAGGCCAGCGGATGGGGCCAGAGCCATGGTAAGTGCAGGACTGTAGCTGTTGCATCCCCAGTCACTGCATTTTTGTGCTCAGGACTGAGTCACCCACACTATTTCTTGTGAGCCAGGCTGTCATCAGTCTGACTTTTTGCCTCTTTATCTCTGTTTGGCATCTTCCTGTACATAGATCTCAATTATTGCACCTGCATTTGTGCATTATTTTAAATGCTTGCATCTTGTTTTGTTTAACTTAAAGTTTTGATTCCAAAGGTTCACTGGAAATGCCTTGAGGTAAGTGGCAGGAGCCAGAAGCTGAGGTGGATAAATGGTGATCTAAAGTGCATATGATGGTTTTTCGTCCCTGACTGGATAACCTCTTTAATAAGACCTAAGACATAGTTACATCATGCCATCAAGCCAGGACAAAGTTGCCTGACCTAATACTGCTCTAAGCTGAAATTTCCTTCATTGCAGCACAGCAGTATGAAGGGATCCATGCTTCATCTGAAAGAAGCAAAACAGAATCAGTACCACACTAATTGGCATGCCTGCTAATCCCAGACCAACACAGCACTGACTTTTCTGCACTACATGCAAACATGAAACCATCCTGAACCCCACCACTTCAACCCTATCTGCACCATGGTCCAGTTGGGAGTGTGAGTTTACAGTACTATACAGTGAAATCTCCTCCACTCAGATACCACCCAATTGTTTTCTTTTCTTTGAGAAAAGAAAAATCGTCATCACCATTTCAATTTCCATCTCTTTCTGTGACACCCACAGGAGCAGATTCACCCTGGCTGCTGGCCAGTGGTGGTTGTATGACACCAGTATTGCTCTTCACCCTACAGCTGAGCACCACAAGGACAGAATGTGGTCTCAGGGTAGTGACTGCTCATGCTGCAGTACCCATAGCAGGCTATAAGAGCTATGTGGGCAATAAGAGCAATAAAAGATCTACAAGACATTCATTTTCCACTGTGACCATGGGACTCAGCACTTGGACGCTAGAGACAAAGCATGAGCTGTATGGAAAGACATGTGGGGTCCTGCCCTGTGCGGACACACAGCTTCTTGACTGTTCTCCTTCAGGTAACTCACCTCCCCCTACTTCCTTCAGGAAAATTAATATACCTTAATCTACGGTATAGATGGTACCAACTGCATTTTAGTACTCTAGAGTATATGAAACTCTTTAATGTGGATCTGCATTTTTCTACTATTTTTCTGTGGCATCTCTCTCACTCACATTCTGTTGTCATCTACGTTTTCTACGCTCTGTTTTCACAACTCATTTTCACCTTCCCACATGAAGGATATCTCTGGCAGGGGACATTTATATTGTAAGTAACCTAAACTTTTCAGTTTGTGCTTACTACACTGAAACTGGCAGTCATCTTAGAGCGATGGGGAAATGCATGCCCCTGCATGGCCTTGAAAACACAATGTATTGTACACAGGACCTACAGTCCCTTAAACTCCACATGTACACACTCCTGCCATTCTCTACGTTCCAGTTTGCCCATAAAACTTAAACTTCTATTTTGTTCCTCAGAACAAACTTGAAATGCAAATGAAGGGCTAGAAGAGGGTTGAGGTCTGTCTGCACATGATTCAATGGTGGCTTCAAGGAAGAGAACTACCCTATGTAAAGACAGGAGACAAGCAAAAAAGTTGCTGAGTCTTACCACCTGTTTTGATGAGGGAACCATCTTTAATATTCTTGTGGCACTACTTTGCCTGTTTCTCACTGAATTTTTTTTAAAAAAAAAAAGGCAAGTAGGGAAAGACCTGACAAGACTTTGGTTTGGCAGTAAGAAGGGCTGCTGGGGAAATCCAACAACTTACAGTGCATGCTTAATAGAAAGGTTTCTTCTTAAGAAAAAGAGAAGTTGCTGTACTCTGATTGGGGTCTTCCCCTGAGGACTTTGAAAGAAACCCTGGCAGATGAAGTGCAAACTCACGTGGGAGACTCAGTAGATGGCACTCCTCCCTCTGAGTCAACACAAGGGCTCAGCTTTGGGTTAGAAGCCGTTCTTCCAAGGGGGATGGGTCAAAATCTCTTCTATAAGATATAGGGTTTCTCTATATAAATATATACACAAAACCATATATATTCAAGTTGTAAATACGTATAAAATTTAAACAGTCTAGGACCCAAACTGCTTGGAGGCTACCTTTCTCCATATGTCCCAGTGTGACTCATTTCCTCCTAACTCCAGCTGTGGCAGTTGGAGTGACATGCTGTTGGTCCTGGCATGGACCAGAGAAGCAGACAACAGGCTATTGCAATATGAAATTGCCTTGGAGTATGAGGGGAGTCTGTTAAATCTTCCTGCTTGCACAGGACAAGACAAATGCAGTTATTTAGTTGGCCTGCTTGGTTAACTTCTTCTGTTTGCAAATATGAAATCATCCTCTTGTTCCACCCAGGAGATAATTGCAATGTTTGGGTAGATAATTCCTGTATTTGTACAGAATTTGTAAATTCTTCAATGATCTTGAGAAGCAAAAGTCCATAATAAGTGGTTACTATTAAGGTATACAGAGAAAGCAACACATTTCAATCTAGCTAAGTCAGTCCTCGTGTTAATAATATTAATTTACACTGCAGTTCATTCATCATGGATTTTCCATATATTTTACTCTGCTGAACAACATTTTCTTAATACTTGCTGAAGCACTTACCAATCCAAAAACATAGTTCACATACCTCTTTGCTATTTTCCAAATCAGAGTTTGGAAGAAAATTGTAAAGTGAAAAGACAAATAATCTGAAGAGGGAAAAGTAAGAAGATCTAGAAAATAAAGAATTGTTGGAACAGATATTAGAATTTTCCATTGCAAATTATCATCACTAACCGGCTGTCTGGGAAACACTCCAACCTGATGTTGGGTTCTCTTTGATAACGTGGTGTTTCTAAGCAACATTTCTAGTCAGCCCATGTGTATGAGCGGTCAGCCACCACTCTGCAACTTCAAAACATGATTTCTTTTGTTAGATGCAGATCCAATTTGCTGTTTGGTTTTCTTATGAAAAATACAGCAGGCTTTTTAAGATACAGTTTTAAAAAAAAAAGGAAGCGGTGCTAAATATTGTAACACATTTCAACACATAGAGCAGTGTGTCTAATTTATTCAATACTATATTAATGAACCCCTTTTTTGTTCTTAAGCTAAGCAGATGGGTATTCAGGTAGCATGTGTTAAAGTTGTCAAGAATTTGTGTTCTAATTCCTTTCACATAAGCAGCCAAAGGCACTTCTTACATAAGAATGACAGCGATAACAATTAGCTGGTCTCTTCACTCAATATGTTTTCACTATAATCCCAGATGAAATATTTTTCAGGATTTGGACCTGCTGAAGTAGAATTTCCAAAGTTCATTCCTTCCAAACCTTGCATGTGAAAAAGATGTGAATTGCAATCCCTCAGAGTCCATGGACTCCCTGTCCAGCTTGCATCTATGCTTTGCACATGTTCAAGAGCAAGGCATATATAATGATTAGGTAATTCATAATTTAATTTGGAAACTGTTCCTATGTCACCCAAAAATAATTTTAGCTTGATATGTAGGGATTCATATCACTGATAAATAAAGAACAGGCATGTTCCTGTGAAATGAGTGATAATCAGTTCTGCAACAGACGGGATCTCTCATACTGATGATAGAAGAGAACTGGACCTGTTCTTGGTTGATGGACGTTGAGGTAGACAGAGTCCTGCAGACTGCTGGCAGGGGTGGGGATAGAGTGAAGCCACAGGAGATCACTGTGTTCAGTGAAGTTAGGCATCATTTTCTGCGGCTGTGCTTACATATCCAAGAGTCTGACTTCAGATCTCTGGCAAGGACAGTTGCATTCCACACTTGGGCAGAAAATATTTTAGATTTCTATAAAATCATCCTACCAAAATGAATATATTTTATCAACTCAGATCTGGGATATATGCATCCTACCAGTGCTAATTATAACAAGACATATGGTGAAACAGCATTTCAGATTGAGACAGTTTGGGGAATTTCTCTACCTATGATTTCTTCTTGACACTGGAATCTTTCTTGTGGACATCTGTCAGGATGCAAGTTCCAGCAGGAATGTGGCACACTCAGCTCCCTCTTCCAATCCTTTGCTTCCATATTGACATAAAACCCACAGTAGGTGACAGAAAAGTTGCTTGCACCTGGCTCATGGCTAAAAATAGTGAGCCATTAAACTTTGATGATCCTCCATTTAAATGGAGCACGCTTGGATAAAAGATGGCAACTATCCAGAGCAAACGGTTATTTCAAGTCTGATTCCCAGGAAAGATAGCAATTGAACTAGAGATTAGTTACCGAGAAACAGATCATCTGATACAGTTTATCTAAAGATCACCTGAGATATAAGAAAGGGACTTACAGAAGTTGTTTCTTCTGAGATCACTTCAGAGGAAAGAAAGAGGGAGCAGACAGAACTGAGAAAAACTCAGTGGTTCAGACCTGAAACTGGAGAAATGTCATGGACAACCCAGAAAACTCTGACCCAAGGACAGAAACCATCCAAGGTAAAAAGGAAACTGAAGCAGGAGGCTGAATGTGGAAACGCTTTGTCCACAGATGTGTACTTTTAACGGTAGCTGAAGTAAGACGTGATAATTTTTGCTACCCATCTGTTCACCTCAGCTATCCCATATCTTTGAGGAGAAACTGCAAGTTTATGTTGACCATAATGTGGAGTTCTGGGAAAAGATATGCATGGAGAAGTAGGGGAGGAGGCAGTGGGCTGTAGGAGTCTTGCTTTTCTGAAACAATAGTAGATAAAAAACATATCAAAGAAGCCTGCCAGAAAGAGAGGCTAAATCTTACTGAGACATAAGAAAGCTTAAAAGATTTAGATATCTTGTAATATTACCCAAACACGGCAGCTTGGAGTGTACAAAGAGAACTGAGTTTTATCAAGGCTGTGACACATGCAGTCCTAGAAAAATTAATTCATCTAGCCTGCAGCTATGTGTTCCTTTCTTAGCACACTGGCTCCCCTTGTTATAGTCACAAGAGTAATTCTGTCACGCGCTCTCCCTTTCACAACAGGCAGTCTTCACACAGGCCTGTATTTTGGCTGCTTATGTGGATCATGCCAAGGTACAACACATGGAGGGGCCTTTTTTACTTTCTCTAAAGCATCCATCAGGGACCCAAGCAGTCTGTGGACTCCCTGAGTGCAGCAGGTAAACAATCTACCGCATCTTGTGGCATTTCATGGAAACATGACCGGATGCATCAGGGGTGCAGACAACATTCCTCCCTCAGTCTGGCTGCAGGCACTGGGGACACCTCTCACCATAGCACCAGTGGAACAGCATTTTATGCCTATCTCCACCAGTGCTGGCTAAGGTATTTTTCCTCAATATTCCTGGGGTTCCCTGTATTTTCATTGAGGAAGACAGTCTCCTCTGGAGACTGACTGAAACCACCAAAGATCTGCATCATGCAGTCAACATGTCTGTCTTTCAGCATTCAGCATGAGCAGAACTTAGGTGACATAGCTCATAACACAGAAACCTCATTTAAATTCCTGAAATTAAAAAAAATGGATGTTGGTTTAATTATATCCAGTGGGAAAGACTACAAACACAGCCTCTGGAAAATACAGGTGAAGCTTAAGCAATAAAGCTCATGAAAGAAATTAATCTGTAGAAAATTCATCACAAAGACACAGAATGAATTCATAGTTAAACACAGAGTGAAGGAAGTATTCCCAGCAAACAATTAATCTATGTAAATTTATCTTTAACTTTTTAAGCTGGTGCTGAGTTTCATGAGTTGTGGGGATTGCCCACAAATATGTTTGTCACCAAAAGCTGTGAAGAGATCTGTGTGACAGGGAGTTACTGTGATTGACCTTGAGAACAACAGCACAAAGGTCAAATCAAAGGTCCAAAGCACAGTGTCTTTAAATAGCAGCAAAAAGTAGATGGCTCAAGAAAGTGTAAATGCTAGGAAAACAATATTATATTTTGTCTACTGTACCATTCCAGCTTCTAGTGCTGTGTAGATAAGTGACTTCATAAGGCAGATGTTGTAACTTTGTGGTTAGTACTGCTTGATTAATTTTCTGCTCGTGATTTTAACTGGTCACTACATCTGTGGTTCAGACCATGGGCTCATTTCGTTTCCTTCTCTCATGAGCATTTCCATGCTTTCTACCATGCAGGCCACTACACTTGAAGTAACTTTTACCTATTACTTCATTTGATTCTCCCCATCTTAAAACTCAACATTGCTCCAAAAAACCTCTGGGAAAGAAGTACTGAAAAGATTAATGAGTGTATCTTTCAAATTGTGCCTGTGCTCTAAAGCTTGATCCAATATCCCATTGCTGACTAAACAAAAACCCACACCGACTTGAGTCAGATACACACTGCTTCCAATGTGACTTTGTTTTGAGATACGCCAGAAAGTCTCAGGGCACTTGAAAACTCAAAAGTCACATAAATCTGGATTGAACACTAGATCCTATATTACTGGGGTTTGTTCCCTGATTAATTAAAGTAATAGTGTTTTCATTGCAAATATAAACAGTTGTGAATTTGACATTGACATTTGGAATGATTATTACACAATGTGCATCAAAATACTTTTGCCAGTTAACATGCTCGGTGAATATTCACAAAAGCCCAGTACATAGTCAGAACAGAATTTAGTATTATAGTGCCAGTAGACATTACAGTCCCTTTTGACAACCTTCATCATTCTCACCAGTCCATGATTATGCCACTGAATACTGTGTAAAGAGTAGCAGAATCACCGAAGGTCCAAGAAGTCATTCAAACCTCTTTGGGTGTTTGATAAACTTGTCTCTTGTCATTGAAATCAAGAGGTTAGCTTTCTATACCATGAATGACACCCAAACTAGAAATTCACCAGATGGATCACAGTCTTAAAAGACTCTCTTTCCTATCTATGAAAATGGGGTGGAAAGGATAAATAATCTACGTCACAACTGATCAGTCTGGCAGGACTGCCATTTGTCATTCCCGTTTTTTTTTTCTCCAAAATTTCTTTATCAGATACCATAGGAGGAAGCCATCCTTACTGGGAGCCTTTTCGTTTTGTCTACCAGACAGCTATTGAAGTCTCAACACAAAGCCATTTTCTATGTCTACATCTTTTCCACATACATGCCCCAGCATATACTTCAACACAGTATCTCAAGTATCTTTCTGTTGGCTCCCACAGTTCCTTTTAAGCTTTCTTATTTTAAGATAGACTGCACACCTTGGTTATCTTTTGCTGCTCACCTCAGTCTCCACCGTGACTTTTTCCTTTCTCTCTCCAGGACCAGTTAAGATGTAAGTCCTTCAGTAGCTCTTCATAGCCTGCTATGGGGAGCTTCCTGAGGAAGCCAACAGGCCAGCTAGTCTACCTTCTGCTTTTCCATTCTTCCGGTGAGAAGTCTGCAGGCAAACCCTCCTCTTACTGTCCTGCCCCAAGCCTTTTCCCACACTTAACTGTCCTGTTCTGCTGTTCTCCCTAGTTCAGCTTTAGAAGGTTCATTCCTCCTCCCCTCTTTCCTATCCTGCTCTCCCAGCTCTCAGCTTTTGCCAAAATATCTTCTGAGGTCCCCATAGTGTCCCCTTGCCAGTTAACTGACTTCTCCAAAGAACCTCTGCAAGCCTGTGACCCCTCCTGCCCTTCTTTTTCCAGTTATTAGATTCAAACCTTCCTAATCAGTTCCAGTTGAGGTGCAAATGCTCAACCACAGGAAATTACACTTTGGTTTATTTGGCATCCCTCTGACAAACACTTCTCTACTTCACAGGATTGTACAGGGTGAGTCCTTCCAGGATCAGAACACTTTCCAAAGTCTTGGTTTGATTACCCAAAATATTTCAGGGTGCAGAATAAAATTTATTCCTAAAATGTTCCTATTCTTTTAGAAGTCAGGACATACTTTATTTGAACCTTCCACTTCGGTGATCAAGAGATGTGTCCTAAACACCTTGTGAGAGATACTTGGAGCTTCTTACTTGCATGGAGTCAATTAGAGCATGAGCAAGTAGGGCTCAGCACCTTCGGGCTCTCTTTGCAGTGATGAGGTGGTACGTGCCCTGACAGTACCTTTGCAAACTGCATTGCTTTTCCTGCATGGCATTTTTTAAAAAAATAATTCCATTGCAGGCTTGTCCCTTCAACGTGCTTAGCGTTAAGCATATAAATAGTTTAACTGATGGAAAGAAATCGCCTACATGTCTGCACATGTGATTAAATGCTTTGGTGGATCAGGCCAGAATGCCCGAACACATTGTTAAATCAAGCAATGAGTGTGTATATAAACAAAATCTTTACAAACTGACACAAACATAGCACTTGCGTTTCTTTAAGAATCCCATAACTGTGTTCAGCCCTGGCCTAAATGCATTGGCTTTAGTAGGATAAGGCTAGCAATTAATTTAGCCTTACTTCTTTTTTGATGCAAAGACAAACTGCTTAGGTAAAAGTCCATGGTTCTAATTTTATTAGTTACAGACTTATTTTCACCAGTTGCTATACAATCTTATGTGATGATTTACAGTATTGACAATATGCAAAAACTTTAAAAATATTTGGATTTCTATTTTTACCAAGCCCCGATTGCTTTTATGAAGGATGGTATTTGTGTTATTGGCCACTGGAGCCTACCTAAGAACATCAGAATATTATCCTGCCCTGCCCCTACAAGTAATGAACTCTTTTCCAGTCTGTAAAATGTTGGCGTTTTGTGGTTTCCTGGAAGCGAGATAGCAACTAGCTGTGCTTGCCCCCACTGAACATGATGTCAGGGTTGTCAGTTCGTATCGGAGATTGCAGTGCCAGCCCCCCTGCAGGCATTAGTGCAGAATTAGGGGAGCAACCATTACTTACTTTATTTTAAGTGCATCACTTAGTTAGCTTGTTAGCCACAATTCCATGCACCAGGACAAGTAGCAGTTGATGCTTTTATAACATCAAAAGTAAACAGGGATTTACACATACTATTTTGATTGTGCTCCTGTTCCAGATCTGTAGCAGTTTAATTATTTTTAATAGTTGCCATGAACTTTCTATTGAAACGTATTACAAGCCATCTCAAGTGGGGTTAAACTAGTCCTCTCAAAAACCTCACGGTAGAATTGCCACAGGTTTAATTTCCTACTTTAATCAGGCATTTATTCTGCACTTTGAGAAGACAGAGTTTCTATTGATTGTAACAAATTCACATAACTGGGCTTATTTTGTGTAGGCTAAGAAAACTGATAAAAAAGTAGAAGTGACTATTTTTGTAGATGGCTTCGGAAATATTCCAGCTTCTGTAGTGCTCACCTCCTATCAACAAGTGGAGGATCTGCACACCTTAAACCTGCTAGTGTTAATGAGAACGATATCTGCAAACGTGCCACATGTAGCTGGGAAAGGAAGAGACTCCAATGCTCTTGCTTGTTAACATTCTCCTTTGTTTCTGCCCTCTCCAACTCAAACGCTTTCTAGCTGTTTTGCTGGCAGATTTAGCAGCATTAATGCATTCCAAACTAGAAAAGTTTTTACTTTAATATCTTACAACTAGCTCAATATGTACTGACCTCAAACCCAGGATAGTAGTAACTTGATATTGCAGCTCATTATTGTTACTCCCAGCAAGTTTCCCCTTGAAAGTGCCTGATGCTTCCCCCTCCCTCTCACACGCACCCTCCCACCCTCCATTCAGAATTTGTTTTTAATTGTTCAGGAGAGAAAATTCAGACTGTGAGCCAACAATATATTTCCAGGGGGTACAAGATATTAATAGAGCTACATCGTGGCCCCATATATTGTAATAAACTGAGCTGTAATTTGTTTACCCACCGTAGACAGTAACTAACATTCAGATAAATGGAGTTGGCGCCTGCAAGATTTATGATATACTTCTGTGCTTAGCAATGTTTAATCAGGGAGTTAAAATATTACAGTGTAAAATCCTTTACAAGCATGCACAAACAGAGAACTACCATTAGAGGCTTGGCAGACATACTCAGTGTCAAATAGTACCTCCAGACGCTCTCAAAACACAAAGAGGAATATTCAAAGCAGCTACTAACTGACTAGCATTATTTGAGAACCACGTCAGAGCTCATTTTTTTAGGGGGACTTGCTTTTGAAGTGACAGAATGATAGGCAGGGACAAGTGGGCTTGTCTGTAGAGCCCATCAAGCTAAAAGAAGTTGGGGTGGGTGGAAAGCGTGGAGGGGGGAGGGGGAGGGAGGTGAATTTTGGTCAAAAAGGTGGTAGATGCCTGTCACAGAGCTTGGTGTGTTTGGATAAGACAGGCTAGCATGTGGGGGGATCAGCATGAAGCATCACACCTGGAGGAAAAGACAACTAGCTCCAGCCTAAGTGCCATAAGCCTGGCTCCACAAAGTCTAGCCAACATCTGGAATGGATATCAAGAGACACAGTGCAGCCCTGACTGGCGCTCTACTCTACCTTTGTACTTTTCACTGCAAATTGAAAAGCAAAACAGACATCAAGGATATATTTATATAACTGTCTTCAAGCTGCATTTTCTACTCCCATCTGCTGCACATGATAAGTTTCAAGTGTTTTCTAATAAAAAAAGGATTTTTTTTCTTTTTTTTCACTCCTTGTTCAGTATACAGACTGACCTTTTTTTATTCACAGTTTTAAAGGAACAGTAAATATTTTACAGCCAGAGGAAGTGTCAGCACTATAAGACTTTCTGCTATTGACATTATTTAACCACGCTGGCTATCGAGCCAAATGTGACAGGGCACAAGTTTGTGCACATGCAGACGCCTGCATTTGCCTGTGTGTAAACGAGCTCACTCGTGTGCATTTGTATGTGCACATGTGCTTTGGAGAGGAACATTCCTGGGAGTTTTTGGCTTTATTTTCACATTATGTTGTTGTTATGTCGCTCAAAAAGGGAGGGCAGTCCTGTATGTACAAACAGGAGATCCTGTGGTAAACCACTCTGCAGGAGGGATACGCCGAAGGAATGCAGCCACCATATCAGAAAGGTTCTGGTTTTTCTCTTTGTTTTTCAGCTATGTAGCTGATGAGACCAGATCAGCCTTCTAGTCAGGCTGATTAATTATGAGGAAAATAACCAGAATGAGAAATGGTTACACTTGACTGTGAAACTTCACCCTCTGACCATAAGGCACCAAAATGGGCCTTGCCATAACGTGAGTTTTGGCAGAGACATAGGGAGCATGGCCTGATGCGCTCCTCAGCAATAGCCAGCTAGACTCAGATATTCCAAAATGCATTCTGGACCACATGGGCAATGACATGTGAGCAGCCACGAGAAAGTGCAGTTATCTGAGGGAGTCAACTTCAATCCATGAGAGACAGTAGGAACCAGAGATACTCATCCAGCCCTAAGAAATATCTCCTCTTCAGTATAGAGCAGAGAGCCTGCTCCCTATCTACCTCATTTATTGGTATAAATTAGGGATACCTGCATTTGTTGGGGTTATACTGGTATAAATGTTCAGAAAAAATCCTCTTTGAGTCCGCTGGTGAAAAATTTCACCAATACTAATAACAGGAATAACAATCCTATAGAAACTGGCTGGGACATCAAAACTGTTATTTGCTATTACTTGTTGCTCTCCTAAGAAAGGAGAATCATACTGGAAAAGGCTCCAGTTTCCTTCATATTGTAAAGTACTATTTTCAGCTGTTTTAGTAGTGTGAACAGGAGATGGGGATGTAAAACCTATGGTTCTGTTGTGACTGCACCAATTCACCTTATAAACGAAAAGAATTAGTAACATCTCTATCTACTCCTTTGTAAAATACATATAATTCACCCATTACAGGGAGAACGTGGTCCTAATTAAGATAATCCTGAATTTTGTGTTGGAAATTTATTGCTGTGTTATAGCTGTTCAGTGAAGCAGAAATATTTTTCTTTTTCTCCATGGGAAACGGTACCTTTTTTCCATAAGACACCCTTCAAGAAAAGAGATGTTGTCTTTAAAAAAAGTTTTATTTTTGTAATAAAAATATTTGCAAAAGGCAAAAATATTGTTTTAACCAACATTTCTTATATGAAAAACCCCATCATTCCTAATTTGCTCTACTTGTAATATGCTTCAGCTGTTTCAATGAAAAAGCCCAGTATAAGAGCAAATACTATATTTATAGCACAGGAAGAAGTTATACACCCTGCATTATGAGACCCCATGAATATCAAAAGAGCTAAGAGGTATTCTTAGCTGAACTTTTCTAAAATAATATCAAAATGAGTACAATCTGAAAAGTGAATAACTTCATAACATCTAAAATCATTCCCTGTTAGCTAATGAAACATATTTTCCCTCTTCCATAATATGCAAACAAATACAAATATCTGTTTTTCATTTGCTGCTGTGTTATCACCAGCAATTATTTTGTTAGGAATTTGGGGGCTTTTTGTGTTGGGTTTTTTTCAATTAAAAGCCTATAACTTCATTGAACCTCCCAAGTTTTATTTGGAAAAAACGGGTGACATAGGATCTGTGAAGTGAAACTCACAATGTCGGTAAAGCTGGTGAGAAATCACAAAAAAGAGAAGCCTTTTCTTTGGCTGAAACCAGTCACTCTGCACGAATCAGGCAAATTTCACAGGTAAAAAAAAAAAAATAAATATTGCTTGCTTTCCTAATTCTGAAAATATGGTTTTCCTTTGAAATCTCACTGGCAAACTTCAGGCATCTTCCCAAAGTAATTTTAGAGTTTACTACTTTTGAAGCTATGGTCCCAAGCGAAGTTATTCGCAGCAAAAGTAGCACATGGCAAAAAATTTGCACATGCTTTTAATATGGAAACTCTGTGGAAAGAAACTCTAGGCCAGTGTTTGGACATAAAGAAGGAAGTGTTTTCTCCTTTCCATATCTAGACCATTTCACAGCAGTTCTTGTGATGTGTTTTGCCATGCATATCCATTAAAAATAAAAGCTCCATGATTTTTTTTTCTGGAGAGTAAGGCATTTCTGGTTGCCTTTTAACAGAAGGGATCATAGATCAAAGGAAAAGCAGCCAGGTGGGTCAGAGGAAAACACCAGCATTTCCTGACCCCCCTTACTTGTTTACAGATAAACACAAGATAGCTGTAAAAGCAACAATCTAATGTGTTTGCAAGAGTGAGAAGGAAATAGACTTGAATGAAACTGAAGAAATAGGAGTATATTTCTAAATTTTAAAATTTGTGAGTTTATTTAATAATAAATGTTTCTATAGTGACTTAGAGCATGTTCAATATTATGTATCTGACATGTACGTGTATTTGTATTTGTATTGTCTCAGTTGTTAAATTTGGATAGAAGGATTTGTTCTCTACAGAAGGTCTAAAGAAAACAGAAAGTCATCTGTATGTAGTTTGTAGTGAGAGGGACAGTCTGCAGCAGACCATGCTACCAGCTCATCTTGTACTACATAGAAAGTAATGAAATTAGCACTCTGTAGAGTTAGACATCCCATGCTGAAAGGCACTGTCTGCAAATTCAGTATCAAGATTACATTAAACCCCTAAAATATGCTGAGTGAGGTTCAGTTTCTGAGCTCGTTCCTCCCTCACATTTCATGTGGTATATTTCTCAAACAAGGAACCTGCTCATTCTCTCTGTTTACCAGTATCTGCCTGATAAAGTAGAACTGAAAACACTGTGTTATACTGGAACATGAAGAAGCAGGGAGTTCAAAACAATTGCTTGCTACAAAAATAAAGGAAGGCCTTTCCTATAAAATCTATGAACTCGAAACAGGAATACAGAACTAGTTGTTGCCAATAACTTTAACTTCATTTATCTATATTTGGCAAAAATTGTGCTGCAGCTGGAGATGAAATGCTGAGCTAAATAACTGCAGCGACATGAGCTCCAAAACAGCAATTACTAAGCTGTGCTGCCTTGTGTAAGATTTTACTTTTATTTATTGTATTTAAAGCAACTCTCTAGCTATGTACAGTACAACAAGAACTGCCTGATCAAATAATGCCTGATTGCAAGGCATCTCAGCTCCACTGTCAATATAGTTAAGTGTTTAGCAAGGCAAACACGTCTTTCATGAAGCCTGATTAAAGTGGTGTGCATGCTAGTTTTACCATTCTACATACCTTTTTATTGTCTCTAATTGCAAGGAATAACTCATTTTGAACCTAAACTTGGTTTATCACAAATACTGAATGTATTAAATTTATTTTTTCTTATTATTAGAAAAGCTATTGATAGTTTTAAAAGGCTGAAGGAAAGGGGCACACAATCCCTATTCACTGCCACAGTGAAAATCTCTGTCTCTAAGGGCTTGGTTGTTTAACCTTTCTTCATGGTTATGAGAACAAAAAAAAAATGTATTAATAAAGCTGTTGGAGGAACTGCTTACCAACATGTTTTCTGTCATCTACCCTTTTAAAAAGAGGACAAGAAAGTTGGGGGGGGTGGTTTCTGCAGTGTCATCCCTTCCTGGTGGATGTCTCTGTTCTCAAGTGTGAAGCCCAGGTAGCAGTAATTGTAGGTGTTCTCCAGTGCTATCTAACTCCACATGTGTGTCTACTGTTACAGTGGAGCCTCACAGTGGCTTCTGTCTCAAGCATAAAGAAGAGGTACAAGAATATTGAACAGGCATAACCAACTTCATCTAGGGAAATGTTGACATTTCTGAGAAAGAAAAGGAGAAAACAGAGTGACAGAGAAGTATTCTGCTAGTTGATCTAGAAAATGAATGCTGATGCCATAGATCTAGCTCATTCCCAAAAAGTAATGTGACTGAAATAATATCACAGGGACAGAAAAGCTAATTGTCTGGATTCCAAAGGTGACATAGTATTATTAGTAGCATTCAGTCCCTCAAACAGTGGATTTCATCCTCATTTGCCACATTTCTCTCTTTTGCTTTACTTCCACAACCAGAAATCCTGATACAGAGCCTTCCCTTCTTCCAATTTCTTGGTCGTTTGTAAGCTTTTTAACCCAAACCAGCACAAGCTCTTATCTGTCTCAGTCATTTTCTAGATGCAGATAGCAGCACTTCTTTGGAACATATGGCCTTTCAGCACTGGTTCCCAAACATTTAGGGCCAATCAATCATTGCTGTCATTCAAATTAATCAAAATTACTCTGCACTCTTATAATCTAACCTCTGCTTGAAGGTAATACTGAAAATAATTCTTAATATAGCTCTAGATTTCATCTGCAGACCACCTCCCATGACTTCATTGATTGACTACTAGTCATTGGTGAATACAAAACTACTATCTACTGTACACAGAACTGGTGACATTTGTTCCTCATCATCTACATCTGGGAAACAATTATGTCAGAGGAAGCAGTCACCTAGACAATAGTAGGTCATATTGCTTAATTTCTCACCAACTTCATCTAAGGAGAAGCAATGTTAGATTTGTCTGTGCTTAGGGAGCACCAAGCTGGTTACTTATATGTCCTGGGATGCTTCTCCATTTATTTCAGGACATTGAAACCTCCTGGGAGAGGTAGGAGTGGGAGACTTGCTTCTTGTCACCTTCTCTCAACTTCAGAGCCTGCCTTGTTTAATGGAATAAATTTTAGTCCAGCACTATGCATACAGATACATATTTTCCTCAGATTTTGTGATTCCAGTCTAGACCTTGTGATTCTATCCTCTGCTAAATTGCTTGATTTCTTGGTGGAAAGGAAAGCAAAGCAAGGAGAAGCAAGCCAAGGAAAGGAATACAAGTCCTGTATGAATCTTCAGAATTCTTGATGGAACTTGCCCACTTTTCATTACTGGATATAGCCTGTCAAAGCTTGGCTTCTCTATTTATTTGTCCATACTATGGGTCACTCTGCAGTTCCATAGGCACAATGTAGAAATATTTCAACATGTTAACTTACAACTGCATGACCACCAAAATCATTTACAAGCTATAGTTGCTCTTATACTAGTTGTTACTATAGGAGACCTTTCAGAATGGAAAAGAATTGCTAAGCACATGTGTCTAGCAGCCATTTACATCCCTAGACCATCTCTGCTGTACTGACTGAGAAGCTAACGCCAAAGTCCCTCTAACCTTCTGATATTCCTGTCTGAGTAGATCGGTTATCAGCTGCCCTTCACAGCCAGGTCCTTGCACCTTGAAGGATATGAAAACCATATCATGGTTTACTCTTCTTTTGCAGAGTCACTAGGAGATGGCAGAGCTAAACATTTCAACAGCCATCACTTTAAACTCAGTAAACCAAATGAGCTGAAGCATTCCAGCATCACTGCTAGTGCTTTTAAAGTATAGCCCCTGTTTTGTGTTTTTACATCAGAAAACTCATATTTACATCAACTTCCCGCTTAAAGAGAGAGAGTGCACACATACTTCCAGGGTAATCTAACTTGTACCAGAGACTGCTAGAGATTAACTGACTGGGTGTTACTGATGTTGACACTCTGATATATGTCTCTCTGCTTCTACTTCAATATCTTATGGCCATCACATATGTTGAATGTTTTTTGGGCTGTGGTGCTTCAACATAACATGAAGCAGAAACTACAGCAACATATAATTTACAATGGATAGTCTACTTTTTACTTTCACATATAGAACACATATTGAATTCTTCCTTTTAAAGTAAAGCTTCCTTGTCCGTTCGTCACATACCACTAATCACCACCACTTAGGCATCTTAAAGAAAATGATGTACTATGTATCAGAAAAACTGACAGGACAAATGACGGAAATTGAACACGTCTGTACAAATTGTGAAAAAACTGCAGGACTGTTTTACAAACAATAAGAAAGGCAGCCACATTTCTTTTCTAAAAATGGAATCATTCTCCTGCCAGTTACAACAGTTTAGTATTTATGCACCTCCACAAGTCTTCAAACCACTCTTCCTGAGTGATTCTGAGGACTAGATCGTGGTTCTGTTGTTTTGGAAAGATCAATAGCTAGTCAAGTACATAACAAAATAACAGCCTAACTCCTTCTATTCAGCAGGATGATAGTACTGAGGAATCTTCTTGCTAACAAGGTTATACTCTGTTTCAGGAAGATCTACGTGCATACGGATCCCTGACTGCATTTACTCTTTGCATTGCAATCTGCTCTCCATTATCCAATTCACTATCCTTTATATCTTATATTCCATTCTTAGCTATTAAATAGGAAAGACTATGATGTTGAAACTTGTATATGATTACCATGGTAATGGAAGCATTTGGTTTCTTCTTTAAATTCCTAATATGCATTGGCTGCTTTTTGTCTGCTGTACTGTTTTCCTCTTCTTGGCTACACTGTCATCTATTCTGTTCCCAGTTACTCTGCAGTAGACTGGACATAAAAGTCTATGTCAACTCTACAACCAGTCAGATAAAGACACAAGAAAACGCTAAGCTTGCTAAAATAAGGGGCTTCTTCTGGAGCAGAAAGCATTTCAGCTGAAAGCTAAGGGGTAAGATAAAGGCAGCTCATAGTTTGTCCCACTCCTGCCTCAAGTAGACACCCTACTTTGCCCTCTTAGAGACATGCAGCTTCCCATGGGGCGCTTACATCCTATTTTCCTAGGGTACCTGCAGTGCAGGTAAATTACTATCAAAGCAGTAAGGTAATTCCCATTTCCACACTCTTCTAATCTGCCCCTGCCTCATGTTCACTTTGGCTCCTTACACTGATTTTGAGACAGTAATTCTTTCATTTTTATGACAGCTAAGGGCTAGGCTCCACCAGCCTCTGAGCTTATGGTTTATCATCTCTGTGTAGCTCATGCTCTTTTCTGTTTATACCACAGAATTCACTTTCACCTGTTAAAAGAATTACTTAGCTCCATACATAGGAACATCCTGCATATTTCCACTAAGCACCATTGCTGCCATTCTAGCATGACTTTATTGTAAATGACTACTCAGACACAAGACAGTGAGAAACCCGACGTTGACATGCAAAAGAAGCTAAAGTGGGTCTGTGCCTTTTACAAGGATGTGCATTATTGATAGCTTGCAACCTGCAATCCTTTAAAAGGCCCAGCAAAATCATATTGGACATCAGGAATTGTGGTTTCAGACAAGGAAATAACTGACTAGCTCATACTCTTTGATGGCAAACATTTTCTGAAGGGAAACTATTGTCCTAACTTCTAAATAAGAAAAAAAGAGAACAATTTATGAGGCTTATGCTAGACTCAAGGCCCTCAATTTTTATTTGTTTGGTTGGCCTGTTGGGATTTTTTGTTTGTTAGGAGGTATTTTCTTTCTTTATAGAGAGCACAATATTTTTAAAAACAAAGGATATACTGTTGTTAGTAGATCTGGCCTGAATACCATTCAACTAACATTAGTTATTAGGTCAGAAATAAAACTTACCCTGTTATTAAATCCATATTCTACCACAAATACTTTGCTAGTAAGAGAGCACATTTCTTCATATGGCAGACAGGAGCTGAGGAAAGGCAATGGTGAGGGATAATAACAGTGGAAACTCATTTATCCTAAAATATTGCATAAAACTTAAGTTGTAATTTTCTTCTGCCTTATTGAACTGTTTTCCTTTAAATTCCCAAGAGCAGCCAGGTGAATCAGGAAAGCATGAGAATGAAGATTAAACAGATTTCCTTTCCTACACTTCCACTCAGGTGAGGGGGGAGGATTCCAAAAAAACTGGTATTTTAACTGCATTTGTTGGAGGGAAAGAAGAAAAATTTGGAGATAGTGCCTTTTCATTTACAGATTATTAGCAACTTTTACTGTAAAGTGCAATTATAGGTCTGCCAAAATGGCTGAGATTATTTGATAAAGATTCATCAGAGAAGGAGAAAAATAGAAAGTAAAGGAATGAAGATCTTGGATAATCCAACATGTTCTACTGCAGCCAACAGAGCCAAGAATGTAATTTAGGATGCATAGTTTCCCATTTTTTTGTTTCCTTTATTTTCAAACATTGCCTACTAAAACAGCCATTACTAGCAACTCGAAAGGTGCTGTGGGCTGATTACATGACAAATCAAGATCAGGTGAAATAATATACAGCATATACAAAAAGTATAATTTCAGTAATCCCGAAATTACTTCTGGATTTGCACTGAACAAGTGGAATAAGGGTTTGAGATCTAGATGCTGATAATGCTGCTATCTATCACTCTGGTTTTGTACTCTCTTCCAGTAATTACAGCTCTGCCCAGTCACATGAGACTGGTTCAGTGCTGTTCTTCACTAAACAAAATTTGAACCCAAACTACTTTTCTCCAAAAAGAATGCCCTAGACATTGAACTAGGCATTCAGAGTGTTCAGACACTCTTTACTGTTATTTTAATATTCCTTGAGTTGACAAGAAAATAGCCCAGTAGCCTAATGGCTACTGAGCCTGTAGACTACCTTGGCTTCAGGCACTGCTCTGAACCAGTCATAACATAACCTGAATGCGGTTCTTGCATCTTTCAAGCAAATGTCTTAACAACAGACTGTCAATCAACCTAAGCATTAGCTTCCTCAACCTGTTTCTGGTGGTGTTTCACAATGATTGTTTATTTGTCAATCCAATGAGTAAATCACGGTTTAGCCTGGTGGTTAGGGCATTGCTCTAAGAAACATGACAAGTGACTTCTCATCCTCCTCCACTCATTAAGTCACTTATGCAATTGAAACAGCAATGACTTAAGAGCATTTTACCAGGATATCTTAACCAGATGGCTCACATTTTATACTATGAATAAGACACCAGGATTCAGTCTTCATTAGGAGAAAAGGGGGACTGTCTCCCACACTGAATAAATGTTCAAAACTCAAGACAGACAAAGAGTGGGAGAAGGAAAAGGGGTAAAAAGGAGGTAATGATGGAAAGTGACCCTGTCTTAGGTCAGATAGACAATAGTGTTAAAAGTGGAATCAAAATTCAACCTCCTGGCAGCCAAGACACAGCCTCAGGTACTAAACAGCCTTGCCTGCCCTCACTTCATTTGCTGTTTTTCCTAATTTATCAGGTCATGTTCATCAAGCCACTCCATGTCACCCAGCTTTAGAGCCCAAACATGGGTTGACGAAGTGTCCCTGAGCTCCATTTCTGGGTAGCGGAGACCTTTCTTCCTCTCAACCCAGGACAGGTTTTGAGATGGTTGAGGTGAAACATCCTCCCAGATTGCATAGTGTTTGACTGCAAGAGGGGCCTAAGGTACTAAGACTAGACTGGGATGACTACATTTCAGATGCCTGAACTACACAGGAGGAACCTCTGTGATCCAGCTGCCCTGTGCAGGCACTACCCCTGTTTACCCTACAGAGACATCATGATAGTTACTGCACATTCCAAAATCCTCAGAAAAAGGTATTAAGTACACATTATTTGCACCAGCTTTGAAGACACATTCAAATTCACTTACAGGCTGCTATTACTCTTCAGTTACTGAGAAACCCATCCTATATTTTTACAGAAGTTTGAGTTAACAATGGAGCTAAGCTCCCACAACACAGTAACCATCCCTAAAAGCTGGCTTTCTTGATGGCATCCAAGACAAAGAAGAGGAAATGTTTCAGTGATGCTGACCAAAAAGATGTGCCATCTCTTCATGAATAAGAGAAAGGGAAAAGCACTCCACAACTGAGCGTACTCACCAGCTGGAAGAGAAGGAGAGGCAGCAGGCAGGTGCAAAATAGCCATTTTGGGGCTCTAGCTGGTTTTCTCTATATTCCAAAGGACTGATTCCACAACAGCTTTCTGTGAAAAGAGACAAATCTAGATATAGTCCAGAAGTGACCAGTCAGTGAAAAGGGACAGTATCCAAACTCCCGCATTTTTAAGGATTAGGCCCCTCACACACTATTTTTCAATATTATTCTCTGCAATAAAACTGAGATTGTTTTCTGAACAGGACGCCAGCTGCTTCCTGTTCACGCTACTAATACATAACACTGCCATTGTATCAAATCAAGGGATCCTCACTCCGATCATCAGCCAGCAGAACAAATGCACTATATTAAGTAAATCGTCATAAAAGGCTACAGCTTCGATTGGTGTAATTCAGCCCAGTCACACTGACTTCAGCAACATTTTACCCCTGCTTAGGACCTAATCTGCATTGAAATTTATCTTTCACATGATTAACTAATACGTTGTATGCTTATATGTAGGAAATACAGTTCTATAGGTTATGCACATAGTATGGGCCCCATAGTTAGTCACACTTACTAGACCTCTCAGGTGCCCTGCAACGAAAACATACACAAACAGCACAAAGCTCCCTGTAGCATGAGCTGAGTATTGCTCTGTTTTGCCATAAAGAAGCATTCTCTGACCTTCTGCAACTCTTGCTGTGAGCATCCCCTTCCCTCCCAAGAGGCGATCTTCCCCAAGAAGCCACTGCCTCATTCCACGCAACTCAAATCTGCTGTTACCATGGTTAATATTTCTGACTTGATTGGCACCACTAGTAATTGAACTGCAGTCTCTTGAGTGCAGCAAGCTCTACTCATTAGCCCCTATTGTGTTAGGACACTGCATCAACCCACATTATTTTTCTGTGTTAAGGGGAAAAAAATCAGCCATGAATACAAAGTTATGTTGCCATACAAGATCATGCGGTTTTGCTCTTGGATTAATTTTATGAAATTAAATAAAATATTGCACATAAATTTTATTTATATCAAGAGCAGTGCAATATGGGATGAGGCACTTTCATTATCACTGCATAATGTTATGTATATCTAAAACCTGAATAGCTCGGTATCAGCTTTATAAGAAGAGTTTCAGTTTCATCACCGTATTAGCAAAATATTGCAGTCTTCTCCTTTTTTCCACTTTATACAGCGTTATACTTCACACAAAGTTGCTGATTTGAGTCTATATGTGACAGAATGCTATATAGGCAATGAAAAGAATCATATACCAGAAGGTTTCCTGTATGAGGAACAGGACAGATAAGCTTCATACTGCAGCTTCCAACTGTCTACTTAGACGAAGATTTTATATATTATATACCTTTTAGTAGATTTTATAGATTACCTTATGGTATATATAAATGAATTAGACCAATTAAAAATTACTTCATAAATCTTGGTAATTTTAAGCTGACAGGTTTAATAGAAGTAGCCAAAATATGAGAAATATTTTGTATCCTGATCCCATAAAATCTTCCACAAATGAATAACCTCTGACATTGAGGAGATGGCCATACCAGCAAGGTTTTCCAGAGTGATCCTTTTGTTCATCCTACTGCATTTTTACTGTAGTAAATATCCTCCTGGTTTCATCTTTGCAAAAGTTTTCATGCTTTGTCTGTTTTATTCCTTTTTCCTTTCCCCTTTATACAGGCCCATTAGAGAGGCCTGAGAAATATTGGCCATGAAGATTCTTTCCTATGGGGAAAAGGGAAAAAAAAAAAGAAGAGGAAGAAAGGAAGATAAGAGAAACACAGGTGCCAAAGCACAAAGTTCTGCTTTACTCCATCAGCCCACCTTGTGAGACGGATCTTGGAAGACGAGGAGTTTGCAGGGCTTCAGGAATGTGAGTTTGAGAAAGGTGGATGGGAGGGAGAGCAAGAGACAATGATGTGAGATACTGACAGCAGACAAACTGCTTCTCATTGTAGCTTGCTATTAAGTGGAGTAAGCTGTTCTTCACACTCTCAGTGCCAAGATTCTCACCTTTCCACAATTTCCACTCTGTTGCATATGCAGTAATATATTTCCTATTTCTTCAGTTTCCAGCCTCAGCTGAGTCCATTGCATTACGTAGAGTCAAATAGGTTTACAAGGAGCAAGGCAAGAACAGCACATATTCTAGCAGAGGCACACTTACACAACATAGCAGTGCAAAAGAGCAGTACTGTGAGATGTGCGTCCCCAAGTCCACAGGGTGGATAGTCCTGTCAGTGGTTCTGACTTGTCTCAGCTCTGTGTGAGGATGGCCAGTGCTTGGCACATCAGAAAAATCCAGTTGTGTCCCATTTTATACAAATGACTATTGAAGCAGTCAAAATTGATGGCACTGCTTGCTTAGGTCCTCTTCCATAGCATGCAGATAGTAACAGTTATCTTTCCCTTTATCATTGTAAAGCTTACTTTGTATTAGTAAGGTACTCAGTTGATAGAGTAGCAGTTGCCAGAAGAAAGTCCATGGCACTGTGAAAATTCCTTATCTGGTGTATGCCTGCTGCTGGGACTGCATATGAAGAGCACTATGAGTGACAAACTCAAACAGACTGTGAAATGCAGTATTAACTGAACCTGCTTCACTCTGAGCGAGTGATTCTCTGATGTCTAATATGCTGGTTGAGCTGACTTAGTGAGGTTCTGAGGACACACACTGTCCCCCCCTTCCCTGCATCAAGTTTAGATTAGATTGTCCAATAGATTTAAAGTCATTAGAGAGAGGACTAGCCAGCAAAAAAATAACAAAAGCCTCTTTTCTTAAGAAAACAAGGTTAAAACTAATTATTGATCATCTGTCTCATCCAGATATCTCTGTCCATGCCATTTGATAAATGAGGTAGGCACCCAGTGGAAAACCATTATATGTGATCAAGTAATAGTTCTCACAGTACATGTGCCAATGGGTATGCCTATAGGCATCAGATTAAGGCAAGTAGCTGTCACGATACTGATGCATTCAAACTTCTGATTACCTCATTTCACAACTGTAATTTGTTTTAAGTTTAATCTTCCCTTAATTCAACTTTGGGTGTGCATAATCCAAACAGCTACATATCTTTTTGTACTTATTCTGCATTTTTAGATTAAACTGGTAACTTGATGCACCAGCCCACACTCAGTGTCAATAACCTCATGTTCCCAGAGCATGATCACACATGCTCCTGTAGCTTTCTGAGTTCTTTCTGTCTTTTCACAGCCTCACCACCATGTGGGATTTGTAGCGTTAAGTAGCCCCACAAATGGTCACCTATGGCGTGCGTTAACTATGCACCCTTTGTTTCACAATTTACACAGTCCTCTTCAAACTCCTGCTGGGACCACTGCAAGCAAAATTCATGTATGAGCAGACTGGTTATTTTCATGCCCATCAGCTTTCATTCTTTTTGTTGGCCAACACGCCTGCTACATAAATAATCATGGTTTAAGAATAGAGCTAAATTCTATTCCTCTGTTTGACATACTGAACTAACTGCAAATATTCTCAGCTCAGCTTTTTAGAGCAGTTTGTAAACAGCACAAAACCCAGATTTGACTCAGAAAGGACACTCTCATGTAAATATAAAAAGACATAATTCAAAGTACAATATTAAGTCTCAGTAATTCACACCCATTTGAACTTTACGCTTTGATGGCAACAACCCTGACCTGACAAATACTACTGTGTAAATTTTTATAAAATTGAGTACATTACAGGATCTTAAAATCATAGTCACATTATAATAATAGCAGTGGAGCTCTCCCTTGAGCCCAGTACATACACACAGATTTTCTAAAGCACCTAAGGAATGTAGGTGCGTAAGCACTCCTGAAGGTCAGTGGGATTTCCATGGCTAAATCCCTAAGGCATGTTGGAATCAGTCCCTTGCAATTACTAATTCAGGTACAAAATACAGTTATTCACTTCTATATTTTAATGTTCACCTTGGATAGAGCAACAGGCAGCATTTGGACTGATCCTGAGTCACACCTGCCTGCATACTTTTCCAGTGAGGCAATGCATGTTGGTTAAGTCATCTCTAATGGGAGAGAGAGCATCTGAGTCTGGCTGTGGCTGTTTGTTTTTATTATCTTTGGTTCTATTCTCTTGCTTTCTTCTCTTTATGTTCAGCATCTCCCATTCTCAGGCTAATTTTCTTCATGTGTGTTTTGATATACACAGTGGTTTTCTTCTTGGCCACACACTCTTTTCTCTCTGCATCACCAGGCTGAATTCAGAGAGGATTAGTGACTTAGCTGCCTCCCTCTCCAAGCTGTATTTATGATGATGACAGCACTTGGGTTAACTCCTTCTTGTTTTCTGATAGAACAGAAGCAAAATTAAATGTGTTCATTGGCCAGACAGCTGCACTCAGGAAGTTTCTGGAGTTAGAGGTATGTCTATGGTACCAGAACACTGTCAGGGGCAAAAGAGAAAGCCACACAACACTACACCCCCTATAACCCTACCGCCGTACCCATCCAGACTTACTCTCCCTCTCATTCCCGAACACAGAAGTGGGATGCTACCCTGGACGGTCTTGCTGAACCTGCTGATGAGCAGTGTCTGTTACATTTGAACAGCTCTATCCAATACAGCACAATATCCATCAGTGAAGGAGCAAATAGTTCATATGTCACACAAGGCAATATTGTGCCTGCATTACCACAAGGGAATGCTCCTGGGACAAACATCAAGTGCTGGGGGAGAAACCTCAGCAGGAGACTGCGTATGAGGTCTTCTCCATGTGAGCCCCTGAGGGACAGCAGATATGGATACAGCACAGTGCTGCAGATGGGCTCCCCAAAGAAATGTGTACCAGTCAGCAGCTGCTTGGACACACTGCTCAATGTTAAGCTTCAGATTCCAGAGGAAGAAAATGGTCACTGTTTCACTCCACAAATGTGAGGAACAAATGCAGCAGAGTTCATGTGTATGAGTGCTGTTTAATGCAGACACTGAGCAGGCTTTGAAATTATTTTGTTTGAGTATTCACACAAAAAATAAAAATCAAAAGCTATTTTGGTAAAATATGATCTTAATATTTGGAGACGGACCCCCAAAGATATTAGCCATGTGAGGACTGAAGCCTCAGTGTGTGTTCAAGTTCCTTCACCACTGGAAAGCAGTGAGATTTAATTATTTTATGGCTGGAGGATACATACCAGTCTCTATAGGAAACTGCAAGTAGTATTGCGAAAGATTAGCCTTATTTGGTTTTGTTTTCTTTTACACAGAGTAACATAGCTGCTGAATCATTATTAAAAATTGTTTATGTTACAGTAATGCCTTAAGCAACCCTCCAGGACACATACTAAAAAGGATAAACCCTGAGCAATAGCTCTAGCAGAGCAAGGGGGATTTTGTTTTCCCTGCACCCTGAGCCTCTTGCACCTGCAGTTGGGCTGCTCCCCAAGTTAGACAACCAGACCTGTTTTGCGGGTCCTGAACTGTGTGGGCTACGTGGGGTGCTGCTAAGCAAGTGGTGCTACCATCCTCTAGTCTGCTCCTGAAACCCAGTTACCCCTCAGCTCCATAAGTCCCCAAGAGATCTGACAAGGAAAATAAAACAAGCCTGGCACACACTCAGCTATGTTAGTCAATCTGAATAATTCCCTAGCTTTGATATCAGGCACCGGTGCAGCTCCCACTCACCTCAGTAGGAGGGAACTGGCCCTGTGCATTGCCCAATTTATCAACATGATACATGAAGTCTGTCTGGAAGATAAACAAGGGGACATATTGTGGTGACATACGAACTCTTTTCAAGTTGCACATCCTAGGAGATAGATTACATGATGAACATGTGCAGGATGCCTTTTCCAGCTCGTGCTTCTGAGCTAAACTGTGATGTCCTTCCTGAGGACAGGCTGCATTTTATCCCACGGATAAAGCTGGCTTCCCTTTCTGGGGGAACCTCTCAGAATTTGGTTGCTTGGGGTACATGACAAGTGCCTAATTAATGAGAAGAAATTTATAACCCTTTGCCTGATGAGATTTTGTGTTGTCTTTCTGTTTGGGGAGAGGTGAAGAAGTACACTTCCATTCAGAGAAATGCAAAGGAAAAGGAGCAAGCCCTGCCGTGTAAAACTGTCCCCATCCCTGCCTGCCTCCTACCAAAGCTGATTGCAAAGGCTGTTTGAAACCACCTCCTTCCCCTCTAATTCACCATCACTTGAGAGAGAAGCAAGAGCTTCTCCCTCAGTAATTTTTAAAAGGTATTAGGAGTAATATTGTGACAAGTCAGCAGCAATTCAACACCTCCAAACACAGGATAGCAGAAATGTGCCCATTAGAGCACAGCTACAAAACAATTGCTGGACTTGCCATCCCCACTGTCAAGTATGGAGGTGGGAAATCTCCAGGAGCCTGAAAGACACATAAAGGCAGTCTCCCCTCTCCCAGTCAAATTGATCTGGGGACCTTTGCACTGCTTCTGCCTTTGAAAAACTCCCTCTTCAAATGTGGCTGATAGAGTTGTTATTAAATCTGCATATACCTGGACTGCAGTATTGCTGAAAACAGTTTATCTGAAGATAGTAATCTTTTAATAGTATCTTTTCAAATGACCTGTTCTCCTGTTGTCACTGATATGATATCATATGGTCAAAATTCATTACAAACATTGATGTTAAGCTTGAGTCACCTGGCTGGAGAAAACAGGTTGGCGTGGGAGTTTTTAAGAGATACATTCACAAAAAAAGGGCCTTTTAATAAATAAATTAATATATGGGGAATATATATACAAACCGGAGAGATGTACTAACAAATAGGCTGGCACTGGCTGTACAGTTAGACTATGCTCAAGTATGAATTAAGTAGAATTAAAATGCTAGGTGCCATAACCCAGCCATTTTCCTCCGTATCACTTACTCCAGGACTATACTGAGCTTGTACCTGACCTGGTCAGTCCCAGGAACAATCAGAAGCCCATGTCCTGACTCCCTCAGCTAACACCAATGCTGCCATCAGGCTGCCTACAGCTCCCTTGCGCGCTGGTGCTCCCCGAGGCTGGAGCCTCTCTAGTAAGGACGTTTGGGCTGGTGGCTCAGAGTCATTCAGGCAGTGGGTCAGCTGGGTGCTACCACCAGGCACGGAGCATCCAGGCTTGTCCGTGTGGAATGTCTGTGTGCCCTAAAGCATACAGTTCAGCTCCTCGACAGTTTATCTCCTCGATGGTAGCCACTGGGTTACCTCAGGGCTAGCAGGTTAGCACCTGAGTTCGGCCCTACAAGGCTTCAAGGAAAAAGTAAGGTGGATTGGTGGTGACTTACCTCTGCTCCAGCCTCATGGCTGCTGCTACGCAGCTGCATCTATACTATGCTACAACTATACAAACACAAGAAAACTAGAGATCTTTTTTAGACTAGAGATCTTTTTCAGACTAGAGATCTTTTTCAGGCTCTGAAGCCAAGTGGCGTGGCCCAGCCTGCATTCATATGCACTGATGATCCCCAAAAAAGGATAGCTATACCCCAACTGCTTTTTGGGGATAGTTCTTGTTACACATTCTGTTCCCATCCATCCCCAGCTGAGATAACGTTCTGGTTAAATCCATTACAGGGACCGTGCTGGCAGTTTAAGTGTGGACAATCACATACCAATGCTTCAGCATAAACCAGCCTAGGTTAGTTTACCAGCATAGATGTAGCTCCTGTGTCCATACCTGCCCGGGGAGAGACAAACTCAAAATATCCACTGTTGTCCTGGGCTGCTAAACACAAGGTCTCACCTAGGCCTGCTCCAGCCAACATCCCAGGAGCAAGAACCCAGGTCCACTTTATGGCCTTAAACACCCTCCCATATGGTGCTCAGGAAAGCCTGGCTGGCATGTAACGATGCAACTGGTAAGCCAAGATTTGGAAAGTGGTTTTGACTAGGACTGACTGAGTTGTCATACTTCAAAGTCTGTATCAAAACGCTCCAAAAGCAGCAAAAGTAATGGGCTCTCGCATAATGGCAATAGACATCAGAGCAGCCTAAAGGATTAATGAAACAGAAGGCACAGTTTTGTTACTTTGATGCTCGGCTTCCCATGCAGCCTTTTAAATCAGCCTCTTCAAAATCTGAACACACTCCCTTTTGCACAGAACCACAATACACACAAAAAGGAATATGCGATGCAACTTAGAGAGACAATATTAGGTTGGAGAATTTTGGACTATTTCTCTTACAGTTGCAATCAATGCCAGTTTTGTGTATCTTTCTACCTGCATGAACAAAATAATTACCAGACTACAGCATTCTGCAGTAATGACCATTAACTGCAGTAGCAATATTGCAGGCTCTAGGGCCATATTGTAATCTTCCTCATTTCAGTGTTAAACTACTCAAACTTCATTAGTTTCACTGGAGATACTCCACTTTACACCTACATAATTGAGAGCAGAATCAATCCTCCACTGCTGTGGAAAATACTGTGTAGTGCAGCACTTTTCAAATAAAATGTAATTAACATGAAATTCTAGATCCATATTGCAATTTGCAGAATGATCACTGTGGGTGCAACATGACTTCCAACTCCCTCTCTCATCTTAATTTAGTTAGAAATAGGACTGCCTGTGTAACATTTACTCCATAGCAGAAAACAGAGGCATATTTCTTTTTCTTTTCCTATTGTTATTTTTTTCTCTTTATAAATCTTTGTCAACAAAGGATTACTGGCTCACCTGAGAGAGGCAGTTAAAGTCAGATACTCACCCGTAATTAGGGAAACTTGGAATCCTTGACAGTGAACACCTGGCTTCTCATTACTACCTGAATTTTATACTTCCAAGTGTTAATCTCTCCTCAGGGTTTGCCTTGGAGTTTCATTCTGGTATTCAATGAAACCATCAGGTTTTCCAGGCACTGACACCTTTGAAATGTTTTCCACATGGGAACCAATATGAAACATGTGTGATTATTACTGATTTCTCTGTGTTGATTTCTATTATGGTAGCGCCCTGGAAAAATAGTACAGACAGCAGTAATAAAATCTTTCATTGAATGACTTTATACAACAGGAAGAGTTGTGTTTAAAGGGGCTGGTTTGATGGGGGGGCTGCTGTGATGAATGGTGTTATCATGATTATAGCTTGGTTTAAAGGATTCGAAGAACTTCTGGCACATTTTTAGTCTTGAGAGTAAGTAAGTCCTACCTTCTTTCCTCTTAAAAGCCAGCACTGCTACCATTCCTCATAGTTTTAGATTAAATACGTGGGCTACCTGGAAGCTGGGAGCAGGCTGAGCATGAACTCCCAGCCAACACTACAGGGCTACAGTTCAGGCAGATTACAATAATTTCCTTTACTTTACTGAGTGAAGAGTTTTCTTGACTTCCCAACCTTTACCAGCCTTATGGGCAGGAAAGTTTTCTCATTCTTATGAGATCAAATGTGCTGAGAACTTTGTACTTTTACTCCAGACACCGGAAAACCCAGGCAAAAGGATATCTTTGGGGTTTATCTTCTGTTAACAAGAAGGACTTACTATCCTGTGCCCGAATAAGATCTGTTTAAAGCACTCCAGGTCCAAAGCTTAATTGACTACTGCAAGGCAAGAGGGCCATAAGAAATCAAAATAATCTGAAAGAAGAACAGCAAAGCTAAGAGTTCCCATGGAGCTGAAACTCACTTAGAAACATGAAAACAAGTAGCTTTTAAACAATAGTTTGTTTGGTTTCTGAAAGAACTAGGTGCCATTGAGAAGGAAAACAATGAGGCTATCTTACCTCTATCAAGTCCAAGCCCTGATGCACTTGACCATTTTTAAAGTTTTCAATGACTTCAGGAAGAGCAGACTATGAAATTTCCTTAAGGAATAAGCACACTCAGTGAAAGAAAATATGTAAGACTTGTTTGGGATCTGAAGGGGTAAAAAAAGGAAGCAAAACAATGGGAGATCCTCTGACTGATGTAAGCACTAGTATTGGAATTAGCAGTATTTTGCTGATAAAAGAGCAGTTGTGACTGAATCCCAGAAGAAAAACACAGCAGAAGACAACTGAGAAACCCCAGATTAACCTATGGTGAGCTTTATGTGTGAAAAGATTAAATGAAAGAAGAATGCAAAATTTAATTAAAATATCAGATAATCAAAGGTGTTGATCAAAGTTGTCTTTGTCTTGCAGTTCAGTGATAAAAAGTGGAAAACTAAGTTGCCTACTCCATTTCCCTTACATGGTTCAACTCAGACTCTGATGTCTAATGTGTCATAGATGCTAAAAAAAATGAGCATCAATATGTACCAGCAAAAGAAGAGAGTTCGTTCTGCCTAGATGGATACAGGAAGATTCATGTCCCTATTTGCCAGAACTCAGTTTCATTTAAAACCAGCCATAGTCCAGTTCTCACCACTGCAAGAGGACACCTGACAAATTTTCCCTGGAGAAAAAGATTTTCTTTCTTTAGTTGCATGATTATGATTTGAGTTCTGGACACAGCCCCAGGAGAGACTGATGCATTTACTTTGAAGAAGACTACATAATCTTGCTATCAGAACTGGAATGCAAGCACGTTTCCCCAGACCCTTAGTGAGGTCCTAGATGCATGGCATTTCCCAGATTCCTTGGGGATATCCAATAATCCTTTCCAGTCTCATGGTCACTTGAGGAGCAGCTGCAGAGCACCTCCTCCTACTCAGCAGAGCTGAGTAGGAAGACATAGAAAATACTATGTCTTCATAAATATGTGCTTCAGATTATTCATAGAATTAAAAAAAAAACCACGAACAAACAAACCATCAAACCTGTGCCATAGCGACCATGCACATTATGTACATATATACATGTAAGTAATGGAAGGGAAAGTTTAACCTAGATGCTTCTTCTCTCAGCAGTTTTTTAGTCTCCATTGACTGTTTCAATTCCTGCATTAACCCCCCTTCCCCTCAGTTTCCTACGGTGTGTTTTCTCTCTCCATTGTAATACCCTTCCTGTCTCTGCCTCTGATTTTATGCAAATGTAAGTTATCTGGGATGATGATTATGGAACTGAAAATAGAGTAATACAATAGTCCTGCTCTAGAGCATTAGACTCAAAGTGCAGGGGATCACTACCTACTCTGCTGGGAGCATTTCTGGGCACTTAGCTGCACCTTCTGCAGCTCTTGACTTCCTTCCTTCAGATCCTACTATTTCTCTTCCATCTATGTGTATCAGGAATGAATTGCCTCATAAGGCTGCAGGGCAGACTCATGCAACAGTCCAGATCTGGACATCATAGACGTGTGCCCTGTCACAGGAATGACGTGATGCCAGCTTCCCAGCACACGATCTTCAGATATTTAGTTGTATCTGCATATAGTTAGTTGTATCTGTCATTTGATACTTCTGCAAGTCCCCATTTCTTCTGACATCAGCTTCTCTCATTATAGGCACTATAGTTCTCAGTTTTCTCTTAAGAAAAACATCCCCAGAGGAGGTGACGAACAATGTTGCAGTGGTGCCTCCTGCGATGAGTTGGTGAATCTGCCCCAGTACAACTGACAAATTCTGGTCACTGATGAAGTTACCAGGAAAATTGTTGGGCTGTGAGATGTTGCTATGAGTTCACCTCAGCTGTTCTCACCAGATGAGGAACCCTGAGGAACTGCTAATCTTAACAACTATGATTGGATCAACTTTGGCTCGAGATTGTCTGACAAACCAGCTTTAACTGCCTGTCTGCCAGGAGGAGTGAGGAATAGAAAAATCCCAAGAAGGATTTTAGAGACACACAAAAAAGCAGTGAGGGAGAAAGGTCACAAAACTCACAGGACAAAGAAACATGTACGTTCATGTGATGGGGAGGATCTGACTTAGCTAATGGATCAGCTCAAGATGCGGAAACACTGCCTTATTCAGAAAGCAGCAAGAGAAATATCTAAAAGCATGCCAGAGGACCTGCTTCCAGCCTAAATGATGTACCAGAAGAATAAGGAAAAGAAATGTATATAGGATTTATCACATTTATCTTGTTCTAGTAAGTAAGGAGCAAAAGAGTTCAGGAAACCTGAACAGAGCCCTGTGAGAAGGTATTAATAAATATATCCATGACCTCCTGAATACTCACGATGCAAAACAGCGTGCTCACATACTTGCCAATAGTGATTTCTAGGAAAACATGTTTAAATTTGGGAAGTCTAAAGAGTTGGTGTTTTGTTTAGTGGAGGGAACAAAAACAAATGTTGTTTTGGATGAACACAAATGTTTCATTTTGTGTTTTTTTTTTTAATTCAGCCAACAACAAAAAATACTTCATTGCTAGCATCACTTGCGAGTCAGGCATATACACAGGAAAACAAAAAACATAGATTTATGTTGTCCTCTGTTGCACTGGAGAAACCCAAGGGGAAACTATGTTTGACAGGCAAAAAAAAGAAAACAGAGAGGAAAGAATTCTTATTTTAAAATCTCTAACAGGATTAAAGTGACAGGGAACAAATGACTACAAACCTCAGAAGATGAGGACTTCCATCTTTAGGGGTGCTGGAGCTTCTATTATGAGCCCCCACTTCAAACATAACTGCAGAGAAGAAACTGATTTTCTGTTTTTATGACTTTTTAAAGGCACATTAATGTTCTACATAACTGAGTATTTGCACAGTACTTTATTATGTGAAATACCATTAATTTCAATGGGAGTTTGTGTAGTATGGTAACGATGTCATTAAGCAGGGCTGTTAAACTCATTGGGCTATATACCATCCTGAATTACACCTGTACACCCCACTCCCCATGATCAGCATGCCCTCTCTCACACCTCTGTACCTGAGCCATACAGCATGTCCCTGCTTACCCTGGCTAGCAGGGGCCAAAGACCAAACCTCTGCAGCTGCGGCTAATGACTAACAGGTAGGAAGTTTTGAGACATAGCCCACGTTATACCCATCTGCACAAGAGCAAGGTTTGTCCAAAAGACACTTACAGACCTTTACTGTGTGGCTGTGCCATGGGTTGGAACAGCTTCATTTATCACTTTATCCTAAAATGTCACAGATTTATTCTCACACCACCTTTGTGAAGAAGAAAAAGAGCAACTTAATTCCCTGGAGTGGAACTGAGGCACACACAGAAGATACAATCTGCACACAGCAAATTCCTCCAGCAGCCTAAGCCCTGAGCAGCATCCTGGCTAGAGGCTGCTTTCCAGACCCATTACTGCTGCAACCAGTAGGGACATCAGTATGTGACATGTTTTATAGGTGACTATTTCCATTTCAGTCCATGGATAATAACTTGCATGCTCAAGAATTTGCAAGACTTTGTCTCTTTAACGTTTAGGGATTAAATTGCATCTTCAGGAAAAGCTTGAAATAATGGGTGGTAAGCTGCACCATCTTTGAAGTAGCTCCAGGAAGTATTGTGCTCAGCATCGCTCCTCTGAAGTACTGTCAAATTCTTTCCTGTGTGTGCTGAACCGAGGGAAGAAGGAGTATTTTCCTTCCTACCCTATCCATGCTGGTTGCCTTGAAGAGAAAAGAGAAATTGATGTACATACAGACTGGAGAACAAGAGGCTGGAATGCAGCCCTGCAGAAGAGGATCTGGGAATTTTGGCTGATGATAAACTCAGCCTGAGTCAACAATGTGCCACCAAAAGGGCCAACTGTATACTTGGGGTGCCTTAAGCACAGTATAGCTAACTGGTCAAAAGAAGTGATTGTCCCACTATACTTAGCATTGGTGTAGCCTTACCTCGAGTACTGTGTGTAGCTTTCAGAGTCCACAATATAAGAAGATATAAAAATTTTGGAATGTGCCCAAAGGAGGGCAACAAAGATGTTGAAAGGACAATAGGGCATGACTTACGAGGAGTAGCTGAGGATACTAGGTTTGTTCAGCTTAGAGAAGAGGAAACTGAGGGGTGACCTCAATGCTGTCTACAACCTCCTCAAGAGAGGGAGCGGAGAGGGAGTTGCTGACCTCTTCTGCCTGGTGTCCAGTGATAGGACAGGAGGGAGAGGCTTAAAGCTGCATCAGGGGAAGTGCAGATTAGATATTAGGAAGAAGTTCTTCCCTGAGAGGGTAGTCAAGCACTGGAACAAGCTCCTCAGGGAAGTGATCATGCCCCCAAGCCTCTTGGGGGCAATAAGCAGCATTTGGACAATGCTCTTAGATACCTGATTTAACTTTTATGTTGCCCTGTGTGGAGTCAAGAGTTGGACTCAATGATCCTTGTGGGTCCCTTCCAACTGAGGATATTTTATAATTCTGTGAAAATACAACCCCATTCTCAGCTTTCCACTTGACCTAGAGGCAGTGCGGCAGAATGAACCAGGAACCAGCAAAGGCCTGGTATGAAGGAAGCTCTCACTTTCCATCTTCACACCATGGCTTGCAGCCCAAATCATCTCTTTGACTTTAACCTCTGTCCTTTGCTCTCTTTCCCAATAATGGGCTTTTCTTTAGGATGGTTTCTTCCTGTCCCATTGAAGTCAATGAGAGTTTTGTTAATAATTTCAGCAGAAGCAAGATCAAGCTCTTTATTTTTCTTTTTTTTTTCTTTGTCAGTATCTAATTTGGATTGCAGTTGTACTGATTGACAACTCCACTACAACTGCATTGAATTGCTGCCCAAATCAGTAATCTACTTTGGTGTCTTAATTAACTAGAGTCAAATTTGAATTGAATTGCTTTTCTTGGAGATCTTTTAGGGTGGCTGTCAATCCAAAGGTAAAGACTTTTATAAAATTGCTACTGCTTTTTATTTTGTACAGTTGCTTTAGATAAAGATATTTTTCATCTCTTACCTCTAAGTACTTACATTTTCTTATTTCATATTCCCCTCTATTTCTTTTTTCATTTTTAATATATTCTTTTCTCCCTCTTATTTTTTTAATTAGCCTTCTATTTGAATGTAATTATTTTCTTCTCTTTCAGCTAACTCCTGTCTTACACAGCTCACTATCTCACCACCCCCTTCAATAAAGCTCTGTCTCTTGGCTTCACCTGCCTCTTTTAAGTCTCAACTCTCTAATTTATTTTTTGCATTTCTAATTCCAACCCCCCCCCCCCAATAATTCTTTTTTAACTCATAAGTTTCCTTTCCAGCCACAGGGCCTAGGTTTATCCCCTTTTGCTTCTTTTACATCAGTGCAGTGCTGTAGGTCCCAAATGAGCAGCACTAGATCTGTACCCTTCCAGTATAGAGAAGAATCAGGCCCACAAAGCAAACCCAGCAAAAAAACCTGGGATGTTTTCCTGTGAAAAACTGGGATCTGTCCTTTTGAACAGACTGGGAAACAACTGTTCAAAGTATGACAAATAATGGGATAATCCCAGGAAGGTGGAAGAGCATTGCAATAAGCAGTTAATAAATATTCCTGGTCTTTATCCATTCCCTACTAACATTTCTCTTCCCACTCTCCTTCCTCCTACAAAATTCACATATGCTGTCTCTCTTGGGCACAGATTCTGATCTTGTTTTTACCACTTTTACGCTGGCTACACTGCACTAACTTCTGTTTCATTTCTCTTGAGTTATCCAAGCTGGAGCAAGAGCAGACTCAGGCTCTCTGTTGGGCTGAGATTTTCTTTTTTTTTTCTTTTACTTATTAAATTTGATGTTCCAGCTGATCTTAAACAGCTGCCTTTTTTCATTTCAGGAGCAGCTTAAGTCTGCACTCTCCAACAGCACACAGCAGTTATCAGTTAATGAGATGACTTGTACCCTTGTCCACACTTGCATCACTACAGCTGCTTAAATGAGCTGATGTGCTGCAACTGAGGATTAAACCGTCTCTTTCAATCCTGCATGCACTGCAGCACAAGCTACTCACTCCAACAACCACAGAAGCGATTGCAGTCCTGGGAAAGTCAAGATGAGCAGAAATTCTTGTGCATTAAAGGCAAAGCAACTTCAGCAGTGGAGAAATGAAGAGAGGAACACATCTTCTGCCTGCTGTTCAGATGCTGCTGAAATCCCCTACCTGTTTTTTCCAAATGTACATTGTTTTGTGTATTTTCACATCCTTTTTTAAACCACCTACCCATGTTTCATTTTTGAAAGGTGCACTGCAAACATGTTAGGGTTAAATAGGACACTCTAACATTCATGTCTGTAGACTTCACTATTCCAAAGCCATGCACGTATAGTATAGGAAACATGTTCTAGAAAAACAAGAAAATTCCTAGTGTTAGAATATGATCTTTGGGGCTTCATACTTCCAGGATGAGGTAACAACTTTGGTACCCTGAAGCCTGAAGAAGAGCTATTTTTATAATAATGCTACATTTGCTGACTCCACAAGGAAATCACAAATGTTGGGATATGGTTCCAAAGGATTTAATCCAAGTGTTGGTCCCACACTGAAGGATATTCAGCTATAAATGACTACCTGGTCATTTAAACTGGTGAGTTGAAGATAATTACGTACACCTTTTGGTTGTTATTGATTACAGAAACACTACAATCTAACTGTTTCAGCCCTAGGGCTAACTAGGTTCAGATGTACCCTCTTTTTTCTACACAGGCCACACAAACAAAGATGCCTTAAGATAGGATTGGAAACTGGGATCCGTTTATCAGTGCAAAGGTATACTTTGTTCAGAGAACCTAAATTAGTTGTTCCATTTCCATGTTACAGAGACAAAATTAGTAACATTTCTTCATATGTGGAGGCAGCATTTGCACTGAGGTGATTATACTTGCCAAAACAAGCAAAAGCCTCAGTTGCTGAATATTTTTTGCTGTTATCCACTATTACTCCCTTCTCCGCAAAAATTCTGTTTTAGGCTTCTTTGACTTATTACAGTAGAGCGCTAAGACACCACTCTTGTAAGTAGCTTCATGTAGTACCAGGATTCTGCAAGATCCCAACACAGCTCTAGGCACTGTACAGGCACCTACCAATAGACAAATCCATATATCCACTCAACCCTGAAAGATATTTATACCAATGCAAAATGAATGTATTATACTACCACTCTGGTTTGATGGCAACTGAGGTCCATCAGTTAATTAATTGTGTGCAGCACCAAAATAGTACTGAAGGGACACAACCGTCCCTGCCCTGGCAACTTCATGAACTACTTTCCCATCCCTTCCATGTTACGCTTGTGTGAGCTCTACACATAGGCAGCAAGTCTTCAGGCTTAGAAAGGATTCAAAATAAAACCCATACCAAAACAAAAACCCCATTGTGTACTTTCTGATTAATTTCTGAGTGCACCTGAAGCAATTACAAGAGTAGCAATGATATTCTTCATAGACCCTGTCCCTTAATGTGCACCATAATTAGAGGAAACTTGGATCCCAACAGACAAGGTCTCTAAAGACTTGAGGGACTGGGGAGGGGGGGGAGTGAAGGGGAAGGGGGTAAGGCCATTAAACATAGCCAAGGCACCTCTGCCTATCCCTCTCAGCACAGACCAATGCAAATATGTGGTCTGAAAATTAACACAGCTAGGAAGGAAACATCCCACAGGGAGAATCAATACCCGGCAAAGGATAATGGGAACCCTGTGCAAGCAGCTGTGATCTGCCCTCTGAACATTAGCACCTGTCGACGACAACAATCAATGCTGGTCAATGGGCAGCTCTCCTTACAGCTCAATTCACACAATGATCATTAGCTGGAACCAACCCGGTGGCACCCCATGCTGCCAAATGGTGTCCCATTCGTCCTAAATGCAGACAAACAATGAATTCCCCAAATAACTGGCACTGCTCTTTTTAATCTTTCCTCCCTCCTTTCTGCTTTTGCCTTTTTGCAGTATACAAGGAGGATCCATAGAATCCACAGCTAGAAATTAAGTTATTCAGCTTAATTTCAGAATGTGTTCTGCCACGGAGTCAAGGCATGACAGGCATTTCAATTCAGCCATAGCAAGGAATTTGGGCTTAACCATTTCTGTTGATGTTTGGATCGTACTTTATGAATATTATTAAAGAACCATATTTATTACCCTTTCAAGGACAGTGGAATAGCAAACCTGGAGATGCTCAGAGCAGGTTGGAATTTGAGTTATTCTCCACAAGACAGAGAAATTTTGCAGGCAGTGACCTTTATGCCTGTCTATAGCTGTCTAAGTTGCACCACTGAAGACTGTTCTTGTCACAGCCTTTGCGCATGTCTCCATACAGTCACAGTGTAATACAGTAAAAAGAGAAAAAATGGATATAAGCAAAGAGTCATGATGCTTTCATGGAGTCCACTGGGCAGAATGAGGAATTAGCCTGATGTAGTCAGCAGCAGGTCCTGAGAACATTTCTTTCACTCAGAAGACCTTCTTGTTTCTGGTGCAAGTAATAGCAAACAATATCAAAGTCTGCAGATTTGTTTTAGAAATTTGAAGCATGTAATTTTGACCCATGACTGTATGACTCCTCCTAACAGTCTCCAAACTCTTTTGTGTTTCAGTATCCTGAGATACTTTGAAATAGACGTAGGAAGCTGAATTCTAAAGAGATCAAAGCCTCACACCTCTAAATGCCATGTGACTACTCACATGCTCAAAATTAAGAGTGTGCTTCATTAGACTGGGGTCTGTGAATTTGCTCTAAATACTAAAAGCCAGCAGATTGCAGGAAATCATAGTAGCCACCAAAAATTACTCCAGATCCTGTGGTTCCCAGTCCCATACTCTCAACGTAGTAATATCCAGTTTCCCAGTACAGAACCCGGTAACATTAGCAAACACAGAAATGCAGATTGAGCTTACTGAGATGCCAGTTAGGGCTCTAAAAGGTAGACAGCTGAGCAGCATACTGGAAAATGACCAGATATATTTAAACTGGCACGATCCAGTTCACTACATTCTGAACTGATGCCAAAAGTTCAGGGATATTGCGAGCACATCTTACATAAGGGACACACGTTTCTGCTATCTACTCCTGGTATTGAGCACAGCCGAGTGGAGAGCAGGGAGCAGAGGCCAGAGGATATCCTAGCGTGTTCTTTCAAACTTGACACAGATTTCCATTTTGTCACGTTCTTAGCATGCGTGTTTATTTTCCTTGAATATTCAAGCATTTGGAGCTTTACAGTTGCCAGAGCTTATGAAAAGTACATATTTAGCTCAAAGAGTTCCCAGATGTGAATTTCAAAATGACACTGTGTTGATTAGCTATAGAAGGCAGCCAGTCAAAGAGCAGAAACAACGACATGTGACTTGGCATTCCCCAGCTAGCCAGAAAATAGTCACCCATTTACTTTTTCGTTAATTTTCCAAAATCTGGGAGTACAGCAAAAGTTAAAGGCATGAACAAACATTTCTGTTTCCTCATCCACACCTAATGTCTTACCCTATCATCACTGCTGTTTCACCTCCTCCTGTTGAGAAAGGTCTTGAGAAGACCTGTGGGGTCATCGGAAAGCAGTGGCCATGACTTCAAGGTTCCTCCATCACTGAAGTTATCCTGCCATGGAGATACCTGGTGCTCTGTCCCACCTCTGAGGGAAAAAAATGAAATTAGAGTGAAATGCATTTATTTTCTCTTAATGTTATGCATTGTGTGCAGCTGATCATTCATCATCACAGCTCGCCCCTATGAATGATTCATGAGGGGACAGCTGTTCCCAGGGCCTCAGCTCCTGAGCTGCACGTACCACAGGAGGCATCCCCAGGCTGGTTGTGTGAGAAGTTGAGCACCTGAGAACTGCTGAGGCCTCTTCTGCTCAAAGAGCTTCATTTTTTCAAATGCTACAATGCACCCTAACAGTACAAGGGGGGAAGGAGTGGGTAAGTAGGTTAAGCATAGAAATAAAAGGTGCTTTAAGGTATACAATAAGCCAGGCTTTAAGGAGAGGTATATTAGTCTGATCAGCTGGAAACACAGGGATTCAATGTCTTGTACAGCATTCTTCTAGCTTCCACAAAATTCATGCATAAAACACACAAACTTCATTAAAATGTTGACATGTTTTGCAGATATTGTTTGGTTTGTGTCCTACGTTTCAAGAAAAGGTCTATAGTTAAACTGCAGGCACTACAAAGGTCACAGTAAAGCCAGTTTTCATATCCATTTCTGATTTGCTTCTGATTCTTGTCTTTGTATAATAAGCTATATGTCTCACACTTAGATGCACAGCATGTTTAGTGCTCTCCACTGCGGACAGAACTAAACTTCTCCTAATGAGGCTTCCCAGCATTAAATTAACAGTAATGTAAAAATAATATCCTCCCTCTTTCTTTACTGTTACCTCAACTGAAGGAGAAAGACATAAGAGAGAATTTTAAAATCTACTCAGAAAGCACAGTTGGTAATATTACAGTAATTATTATTACAAATCAGCTATTTTTTTCAAATACGATGACAATTTTTCCTTAAGAAAATAGGAAACTGGCAGTAGAACTGAAGTGGCAAACAACTTCTGCACTGTGTGTGGATGTAGCACAAATCAGGAACATATCCTATGTCTTTTTCCTCTCTCTTGTGTCCTTGCCCCTTAAAAAAAAAGATAAATTACTTCCAGGATGATATTCTACTAGCAATTTTAGGAAATCCCTAGACCCCAGCAACTGCACTGAAGAAAGATTGGTGCTACTCTTTCAAGCTCCACACACAAAATAAGATTAAATTGCCAAAATCTGATGCCATTCCTAATAAACAGCACAGATGTTTAGAATAGAAGAGAAAATGTTACTTAGAGTTTGGGTTCCAAACTCTTTAAAACCACTTTGATTGAAAAAAGCATCACTGAATGACATTTCAAAAAATAGTTCCTAACTGGAAAGCCTTTAAATCTACAGCCCAGGTTTGGAATTATTCACATATTACTCCCTTCTTTAAGGAAGAGTAGTTTACACCAACGCAGCATGGGAATTTTTTTTTCTTACCCATACAGCTTTTGTGTTAGATATTCCTCATGCTATTTGGATAGTTCTTTCTCTCAACCTCATTCTGACCTTCCACTCATCCCACCACAGACTCAGTCTACAAAGTAGTCAAGGTTATTTATACCACAACCATTGTTTATAGAGAAGTGGGCAAGGGAAACTCAGTTGTTTGTAAATGCAGGAGGGCAATTTAAAATAGAATGAATTTCAGCTGCAGTGCTGGAATTCTTTACTGTGTCTCCATAAGAGATGTACAAACCACTTACTCTGCAGAGAACAAGGTTACAAGTCCCACATCATACGTACACTGGAATTACATGGTTTGTGGTAGACCTCTCTGGTGTCAGAGACAAATTCTGTTCTCAATCTCTGGAGACAATGGGCTTGTGGTGATATAAGGTTGCAGAATTTGACTTTAAATCAGTAAACAGGCACGCCAGACAAAAAACAACAGGCCTCTGCAGACATACGTCCTTGATCAGGTATTACTTGCACATGGAAATAATTTTTAGTTACAGAATAAAGCCTTTTGTTGTCCGCAAAAAGACCATACAATGTCTAGGCAGCCAAATGTTAAGTAGCTCCCTGGAAGCAGCAGTGGCCATCTTTGCTGTAACAGAAAAGAACCATGGGAGGATTTCCTAGTGGGAGAGGCAATGAGTCTAGCCACCTTTTTTCCCATTAACAACAGTTAGTGCAGTTCAACCTTCTCATCACATAGACATGTGGCACCAACACCACTATACCTGCATGCATCCCAGAGAATTAATTATACAGATCTCTGCTTCAGGGAGTTGAACTCAATGATACTTATGGGTCTCTTCCAACTTGAGATATTCTATGATTCTATGATTCCATACATTTCAGATTGCTTCAGATAACATTTTCCAATGACAAAAGTCCAAAAGGACAAACCACTAAAGCAGTATTCATTTAATAAACAAGCTGCTAAAAAATCCTTTCCTTTGATATAAAAACCACTATTAATTGTCTCAAGCTCATATTTCCTTGATGAAGATCACTTTCAATGATATGGTGAGAGAAGACCAAATTTGTACAGAATGGTAGGATCCTTGAAACTGAAACAAGGGCAATTCCTTCAAGTACAGTGTGGCTATAATATAATGCCTCTCCTCTTCTCAGTACCCTTCAGATTCCGGCTGTGTGCAGAACATGATACTATTATCTGTAGGAAGAAAAACAAAGAGAGAAAGAGTGGTTGGTTGTCTGGAGCAAATTACTACTGTTAAAGGTGAGGCATAACAGAGCTCAGAAACCATTAACGTTAGATATGTTGTGTATGCCCATGCTGGTCACTCTCTGGGAAACATATCCTTCTGTAGCAGTTGTTTAAATCCCATATCTCGTATCCTCAGTACTGAAGATCTGATTCAAGCTGAACACTACCAGATTCAAACATGCTAAATTTTAAGTGCTTTGACTCATAATTAAAACCTTGCATTATTTCTTATTATTTAATGTTTCAAGGATTTTAATGATGAAGATAATATTTTGCTCTTGGATACTTTTATCTGCAGATCTGCATGCAGTCTATCAAAAAGAGATAGAACAGAGCATCAATGAAGACCATAGCTGAGGTTCTCAGCAGAGGTGAGGTTAGATCCCTCAATTCACTGCCTTGTCCCCGGATCACTCTGCTAGTAGAATTCAAAATTACACAATTTACAGGACTATGGAATCATAGAATCATTTATGTTGGAAAGGACCTTTAAGATCGAGTCCAACCATAAACCTAACACTGCCAAGTCCCACTAAACCATGGTCCTAAGTGCCACATCTGCACCTCTTTTAAATACCTCCAGGGATGGTGACTAAACCACTTCCCTGGGCAGTCTCTTCCAATGCTTGACAACCCTTTCAGTGAAGAAATTTTTCCTAATATCCAGTCTAAACCTCCCATGGTGCAACTTGAGGCTGTTTCCTCTTGTCCTATCACTTCCTACTTGGGAGAAGAGACCAACACCCACCTCACTACAACCTCCTTTCAGGTAGTTGTAGAGAGTGATAAGGTCTCCCCTTAGCCTCCTTTTCTCCAGACTAAGCAACCCCAGTTCCCTCAGCCGCTCCTCATAAGACTTGTTCTCAAGACCCTTCACCAGCTTCGTTGCCCTTCTCTGGACATGCTCCAGCACCTCAATGTCTTTCTTGTAGTGAGAGGCCGAAAACTGAACATAGTACTTGAGGTGTGGCCTCACCAGTGCCAAGTACAGGGGGACCATCACTTCCCTAGTCCTGCTGGCCACACTATTTCTGATACAGGCTAGGATGCCATTGGCCTTCTTGGCCACCTGAGCACAGTGCTGGTTCATATTCATGGTTGACCATATATGACCATATTCATGCTGGTTCATGGTTGACCAACACCGCCAGGTCTTTTTCTGCTGGGCAGCTTTCCAGCCACTCTTTCCCAAGCCCGTAATGTTGCATGGGGTTGTTGTGACTCAAGTGCAGGACCCAGCACTAAGCCTGGTTGAACCTCATACAACTGGCCTTGGTCCATCGATCCAGCCTGTCCAGATCTCTCTGTAGAGCCTTCTACCCTCCAGCAGGTCAACACTCCAGCCCAACTTGATGCTGTCTGCGAACTTACTGAGGGTGCCCTCAATCCCCTCTTCCAGATCACTGATAAAGATATTAAACATAACTGGCCCCAGTACTGAGCCCTGGGGAACACCACTTGTGACCGGTTGCCAGCTGGATTTAACTCCCTTCACTACCGCTCTTTGGGCTTGGCCATCCAGCCAGTTTTTTTACCCAGTGAAGAGTACTCATGTCCAAGCCAGGAGCAGCCAGTTTCTTCAGGAGAATGCTGTGGGAAATGGTGTCCAAGGCTTCACTAAAGTCCAGGTAGACAACACCCACAGCCTTTCCCTCATCCACTAAGTGGGTCACCTTGTCATAGAAGGACATCAGGTTGGTCAAGCAGGACCTGCCTTTCATGAACCCACGCTGACTGGGCCTGATCACCTGGTTGTCCTGTACATGCCGTGCGATGGCACACAAGATGATCTGCTTCGTAGCCTTCCCCAGCACTGAGGTCAGACTGACAGGCCCATAGTTCCCCCGATCTTCCATCTGGCCCTTCTTGTAGATGGGTGTCACATTTGGTAACTTCCAGTCAACTGGGAGCTCCCAGGTTAGCCAGTACTGCTGATAAATGGTTGAAAGTGGCTTGGTGAGCACTTCCACCAGCTCCCTCAGTACCCTTGGGTGGATCCCATCTGGCCCCATGGACTTGTGTGTGTCTAAGTGGTGTAGCAGGTTGCTAACCATTTCCCCTTGGATTATGGGGGCTTCATTCTGCTCCCTGTCCCTGTCTTCTATCTCAGGGGGCTGGGTACCCCGAGAACCACTGGTCTTACTAATAAAGACTGAGGCAAAGAAGGCATTAAGTACCTCAGCCTTTTCCTCATCCTTTGTCACTATGTTTCCCCCCACATCCAATAAAGGATGGAGATTGTCCTTAGCCCTCCTTTTGTTGGTAATGTATTTATAGAAACATTTTTTATTGTCTTTTGTGACAGTAGCCAGATTAATTTCTAGTTGGGCTTTGGCCCTTCTAATTTTCTCCCTGCATAGCCTCACATCGTTCTTGTAGTCCTCCTGAGTTCCTGCCCCTTCTTCTAAAGGTCATAAACTCCCTTTTTTTCATGAGTTCCAGCCAAAGCTCTCTGTTTCAGCCAGGCCAGTCTTCTTCCCTGACGGCTTATCTTTCAACACATGGGGATGGCCTGCTGCTGCGCCTTTGAGATTTCTTTCTTGAAGAAAGTCCGGCCTTCCTGGACTCTTTTGCCATTCAGGACTGCCTCCCAAGGGACTCTGTCAACCAGTCCCCTAAACAGGCCAAAGTCTGCCCTCCAGAAGTCCAAGGTAGCAGTTCTGCTGACTCCCTTCCTTACTGCTCCAAGAATTGAAAACTATCATTTCATACCACTACGCCCAAGACAACCTCCAACCATCACATCACCCACAAGTCCTTCTCTGTTTGCAAACAACAGGTCCAGCGGGGTGCCTTCCCCAGTTGGCTCCCTCACCAATGGTGTCAGGAAATTAAAGTAACCAGCCTAGTTGTAGACCTCTATGCCCAGGATTGACCTGTTTTCCAGTGTTCTTGGGTGATCTAAGAGAGATCCTACAGGTATCGCCTCAGTTGAAAACTGATGAAAAAGAAGAAAGAAAAAATATCCTGTGCATGTAATGGACATGAATGGAGATTCCTTGAACCAATCAGCACAGCAGTGTGTTCATACTGACATATGAAATATCTGTGGACTTAAGGCAGTTTTCTGTGATGCTTAATAAACTTTATATCTATGACAAACTAAAAAATTGAAAGGTCTGTTTTTCTTACAGTAGCATTCACTACAATTTTTTCTTCATAATGCTTACATTTCTGTTCCCACAGTGAAGGGTACTTTCTCACCCTTATTGAACACAGTAAATATTTGAGACAGAACTGAAGTAATTCATTCAGACAGATGCATATCTCCAAAGAAAATCCAGCTGCATGAAGGCAGGTTAGAAAGGGAATGATTTTGTAGGCGCTGTCGTTCACTTCCTAAAATATCAGTCATCTTTGTGAAGAACTTGTCCTAGAATAATTCCAGGCTCTTTTTCCATATTACTGGTAGGCTTCTGTGCATATGTTTATAGCCAGACTGTCCTCTGGATGTTCAGTCATTTGCAGAGATGTGTGTGTACTGTGGGTCTTTTAAAGACCACTAATTCCTGCAGGAGGACTAACCCACTGCCCAATAACCTACTGCCAAGCATCACTATGGGAGACAAAACCTCACCACTGCAAACAGATGCTGAAACTACTTAAGATCCACTCTGCCATTGTGAATGTGCTTTTTATATAGTAAGTGGCAAAGAAAATAGCAAAGCGGAGGTTGGACTGAATGACTTCTTAAGGTCACCTCAAACCTGAATTTTCCTATGTTCCCATGAGAGGTGGCAATACAGTACATGAGACAGAAACTGCTCCTACTGCATAAACCTGAGGATTTACTGTCTATTATTACCAAGCTGTTGTTACAGTTCTGCCATCTGATGTGAGGTACTGCATGATCTAACATCCTGATCATGTGAATTGCCTTCCTCTAATATGCTTTTCACATAAAACACTAATATATTTTTATTTATAATTTATATACTTATAAATTACAAATAAATCATTGTATAAGCCTGCACAAAAAAATCTAGTGAAGACAGTGTGAGCTAAAATAAAACCCAAGCAACTCGGACAATTTAGCAATGTCTGTGCACTGTGATATATCATTTAAGCAGAAGCCCACACACGAAGATAGAGCTTGAAGTGCCTTTCCTGGGGCTTTACGGCAACCAGGGCTGTACTGCCAGGAACAGCACAGCTCTCAGCCATGTTCAACAGTCGTGCAACACTGATTTGGAGCAATATCAGAATGGGACCTCCCTCTATGACAAAAATAGGGCTGACAAAGTTGTGGAAGGAGCCAACGCTTAACAACAAATACAGCACGTGGTGAAAGGGAATGCTGCTTGAAGTGTAATGTAAGATAAGATTACACTCATACAGCATTGCTTTTTGCAGGAAGAGAGGCAAAACACAATCCTCCAACACAGGCACACTCACACATTGTAATGAATCACAGATTAACCATTACATTACTCCTGCAGATTCAAAGGGCTGTTGTAGAGTAGAAAGCTGTGGGGGTGGTTGTCCTACTGCTAACAGCTCCAAAGAGTTGCCTCATTTCACTTGTGAGAAGGAATTCCAACATTACACTAACAGAAGTGCTCAAGAAGTCCCTTTTCCCACTTATGCTGAGCTTACCATCATGAACGTAGTCCTCAGATATTAACTACTTTGGATTATTTCAATAAACAGTTCACTACCTGGTGTCAGTGGCCAGGCACTCAAAATCCACAGAGTGATTCAAAGCATGTACACTTCAATGAAAGACATGCCCTGACTCTCATCCTGACTCACATGGGCTGAGGGTGAGGCTCTTACAGTCCGCACATGACTGGTAATTTTTAAATGATTACAATGAAAGGAAAGACTGCCTTTTTAATGCCCAAGCGCAACAGCTGCAATGTCATTGGGGTTGTGTTCTGAGATGCTCCTAGACTGCAGCCCAAATAAGTGTCTTAACGATACTTTGAAAATATGTAAAGCACTTCTTTTATATGCAATGACAATTCTGTCTGGGTGCATCATCTGTTTGTCCAGCCAGAACAGAATTAGAATTAATGAACCAGATTCTACTTTGATTTGCACAACATGCAGCTACACTAAATGCAATGAAGTTACACCGTGTGTAAATAAGGGGAGACTTGGACTGAGTTACTTTATTTATGACAGTGAGATTACAAATAGATAGCACCCTTCAACTCCAGTGGATCTCCAGGTTCTCTGAAAAATGTTACACCACACAAGGCTCTCCTTTATTTACGTGCATCTACTGTTTAACAATTCTTAACCAACAGCTTCAGAAAACTCATACAACAATAAAAGTTGTTATCAAAGCTACAAAGGAGTTTGGGGAAGCAGACTACAATTACTTGCACAGGAGTTTGGACAGTATGCAGGCACTTCACCTCTACTCCTGTAAGAAATTCCTTTGGATTCTTTAATGATCATACTCGATGATGGCCTTGTCTTGTTACCATATAGACAAGACAGCTTCTCTGGCATATTGTCCCAAAAGTGATGGTTTGAGTCACTCAGAGGTGACACCAAATGATGGTCCAAAGCTGTATTACTGATTCAAAGAACTATCACCTCTTAGTTGCAGTAGTTGTTATGCATGGTAATTATGTTCCTAACTATGTTATAAATGGTAATTGCTATATATGGTAATTTATATGGTATAAAAAATATATCTGGTGCTAAACAAGTAACAAAATATAGACTAGGTTCTTGTCTTAAAAAAAAGGGGTAAACTAAATGAGTTCATTGAGGTGCACAGCATTGTCTAAAGAAGGGAACAGCTGAGATCCTGCAACCTACTACTATTGACATCTCAAAGGAAGCAAGCAGTGACCTAAGTGCAATGTGAATGAAAATAGTGATAGTTGACAAAACAGTAATAGCTGACTATATCGGTGGGAGGTGAATTAGAAACAGACAACTGAACCAATATTAGTTCCATCAATTCTCTCATATTCCTACTGCCCTTATATTAGACCAGTGTAAGGGCAGCAGCATCTCAGACAATATCTGATGTATCCTGAGATTATAATTGCTGTCCCTGGTAGACATTTGGCTTTTGTGGGTTCTTCTAGAGTGGGTGAGGTGTTATGCAGGAAGATAAAAGCCTATCCAAAGCTTTTCCAGTCTGAAAGACAATCTACCACTAATTTATAAACTCATGAGGGACAAAAAAGTAACTGCATTATTCCAAAACTCTTAGCTTTTTGTAGGCAATGTCTTGCTATATAAAGCAAGACAACCTAATGAATGATACCTGATTGTCAGCACTCTGCACACTGAGAGACAGGCATTTCCACATACTAATAAGGTCATTAAAATCTGGAGGCCAGAGAAATTTTTAGGTCTTCCCCATTCTGGCCTTTCACTTGGTTTTACCCAGAAAAGGCAATTGTCCATTTTCTTCTTTCTTTCAGTAACAGTTCCTGTAATTAAAATAAGATTTGGGGAACAAGATGCACGATAGAGGGGAAGGAGGTTAATGTAAAAAAGTCCTGAGAAACTTTAAGAGGCCTCGGCTGTTCATTAGACAACATATACACAGCCACCAGTATGCAGGTGAATAAAGGAGTTATACCTTAGGGACAAACAACAAATCAAGTGTGACACTCCAGCTTATTGGATGGAGAAGAGGCCCCTGGGAACTGGCAGCATAGTCCTTGATAGTAAAGTAACTTCGGTGAAAACATATGGAAGCCAGCATATGGTTATGCCATCTGACTCCTTATTATACTTTAAAGGAGAGAGGTCTGGTAATAGCATGGGGTTATAATGCTACAGCAGCCCACAGCATGTGTGCTTCTCTCCTAGTAAAATCTTCTGCCTCCTTCACACACCTATCAGGCTGTGTCTGTCTGATTGACCACAGCAAGTGACTTTGACAGGGCAACATACAACCCTGAGGAGGAAGGGCTATAACATATTAATATAAGAATGTAGTTGATTACAATATAAGCCACTGAAAGTGAGCTGACTATAGCACAAGACTGGAAGAATGCGGCTGTCTGCAGGGTCCCGACGGGAGAATGCATCTATCTATACCTACAAGCGTGTGGCTGACTGCAGGCAGCTGTCATGCAATTGGAGTGGTCTGGTGGGGTTGTCACCTATCAAACCATCGCACCCACAGTTATTGTGGGTTTAAATACACCTCCCATCTGCCTCCCAGTAGCTAACTAGTGTTTGTCTCCAGCGAGGGAGGAGGAAGGGTTCTCACTGGGTTTGTTTAGAAGTTTCTGAATCTCCACTTTGACAGAAAGTTTTGTCCTTCAATTGGCAAATGCCATTCAGCTCTTGTACTCAAGGGAATGATTCCATTATTAAGAATTTGATTTATTTTTAATAACCCTTCTGCTGTATATATAGGAACACCCTGGATATTATAATCTAAAAAAATCCCTAAGGGTAATTTGTTTTGGAACAAATATACTGTCTGGGATTTTTTGAATAGTGGATAGTAATCAAATGAGGTGCATTTTCTATATCTGATGTGTTGTAAGAACACATTGAAATATATGGGGTTTTTTTGTTTTCTTCATCCGATATACACAAGCAACATTTAAATAATAAAACATTACAAAAAATATATCTAAATAAATTCTTAATAAATGACAACCAATCCTGCAATCAGACCCGTCAGGCCCATCCCGCCTGAAAGCCAATGAGTCCACCTGCTCTGAGCTGACTGCTATATTTATATATATATCAGACTGGGATTTGCCAATTACTCTCTGCCCTTAGTTAATGGAGCTCAGCCCTGCACAGTCTCAGAGAGGATGCTTAGGATAACTCTGCATGGGGCTCCAGCCATCCTCTCCAGCTGGTGCAGCATGCCTTCCAGTGCCCAGCTCCCCCTCGGAGTGATGGGCCCTTCCAGGCACCTGTCTTCTCCTTGTTAGTTGAGCAGCCTACTGCCTTTCAACTCTTACCTTCCCTTTCCAGCTCTCCTGCCCTGGAGGCTTCATATGCAAGTGTTAGCTGGCCTCACCTCTCTTTCTTCAGTACCAGTACATGGGAGTCCATTTAAACATCCCAGGTTGGAGCTGTTGATATCACTCTCCATTTACATGGATCAAGTAGGCTGAGCTTTTTCCTCTTTGGTTGTATGAGCTATTAGTATGTGAATGTTTTGTCCCTTTCTTCCCCTAAAAAAGAAAGCTTAAAATGTTATTTGCTTTGGATTCTGAGACGTACAAACTCTACCACATGGCAGACACATGTGAATCCATATGCTATCATGTCTGTAAAGCCGAGAGAGATTAAAGCCTGAAGCTTCCATTAAATGCTCTCCTTTTTTTCTTGCATACAACATTTTTAGATCAAGCTCTAAATGTTCACCGACTCATGAATATTTTTGAGCCAGCTCTGTTCACTGTGATAAATCATGCTGCTTGTGTGTTGGTTTAGTGACAGATAGTTACCTGAAAATTTCTAATGTAAAATGGTTTATGGCCATCTGAGGCGAAAAAAATCTGTGATCTTTGCCTGACTGCTGGAACATTATGACAAGAGGAAACATACTGTATTCAAGCCCTACAGCATGCCAACTTTCTTTTATTCTTCTAGAAATGGACAGAGCTGAAAGGAAAATGACTGCTGGCATATTGTGAAAGTACTTCCAAGTTTGTACAAGCTCCAGTGATAGATGCAAACACAGACAAAACCCTTCATAAGAAACGAAAAGTTTTGCAAAGAAAGCTGAAAAATATCCTGTGAAAGAAACAGAACTATCATGGTTAGTCCTTCCAACAAAAAGAAACAGACGGTCTCTAGGCTTATGTTCCAAAGTCAGATTTATTGTAGTTGCTAAACCAAATACAGATATTCAAGAATGTTATTCACACTGTCAAAAGCACATATAATATTAAGAGCAATGCAAAGAAACCTTTTCTTCTTTTAGAGATCTCAAATACAAGGACTGCCTTGTCTCCTTGAAAGTTAGCTACCTTGAATCACCTCACATTACCATGGTGTATGAGCATATAAACTGGCAGTTGGCTGACAAATTACCCTGCATGAACTGCTCTGTGATAGCAGCTTGTATGTACACTTCCACACAGCTATAAATGGAGGACAGTCTGATTTAGCTAATCCCTAATGGCCATCAAATTCAACCCTTGAATTAGAGATCCCTCTGGGATGGGGAAAAAGTTGTCTTCCATTCAGGTGAAGAATGATAAGGAAACTACCCATAGACAGTTAGCAGAGAGCAGCTTTCCCTCCCCATGATGATGACTGAGCAGCAGCAACCTTTACTGGAGTCATCATCAGATGTCTCAGATCAGGCACCACACCAGCCCTGTGCTAATGAAAACAGGGAGATAGGGCTTCTAATTCTTCCCCTGCCAATCTTTTCATCTTAAATCAGTCCTAAAAACTGAGGAATTCTTTGTAGAATAGGGGTTCTCCCAGTTCTAGAGAAATATGATATTTCCTTCCTTTGGAATAGAATGTAAGAAGTAATGGAAAAAAAATTTCCTCCCACTGCTGGTTGGAAGTGCATTAGCATAATACAGGATTCTGTAGTTAGGCTAATAAACTGTGGTTTTTTTCTTGATTAGAAGTAAATCACATCCTAGTTATACTATCATCATTAATACGACATCACCACTCTGAATATTTCAGCTCTGGGCCTTGAGTAAGACCTGATAAAGATTTCTTGCAGGGTAGAAACAAATTCCACTGTCTATTTTAATGATCAAAATCAGCAAATCTAGACTCTCTTTTTTCCAAAGGAATCCAAGGGAATAAACCACCGAGATCCTACTGATTTTCAGTAAGATCTGGGAATTAACTCCCTATACGTGCCTTTGACAATAGTAGCCTGAAGAGCTCAGCCAAGAGTGAAATTCTGCTCAGTAAATCCAGAGAACACCAGTAATGTCAGTTGCACTGAGTGGGAAGGATGAAGGGTAATTACAGTCCCAGGTGCCAAATTCACCTCGGTTGCAAGTAATCATGATGTGCACTGGAATTACGAGGTGGGGGAGACACAGACACTCTGAAAATCAAACCACTTTTATTACATGGTAAAGCATAGACATAAGCACTTCATCTGTGTTTGAAAATCTTCACCTCGATGACTAGGTAAGGTTAGAGAATAAATCTGTGCAGGGATGTAAATGACACAAAGACCATCCTGTTCCCCAACAAGCAGACCACGCCTCCTCTTTTATTAAAAATATCATAGAGTACCTTGGTCTCTACCCAGATTAGTACTTTTGCATCTTTTATAATTAGATGATGCTAACAATGAACTCTCCATAACTACCATAATTGTACTGATACAGACTGTTTACATAGTTACATGTATTTGTAGTAAAAGTACTGTTGTTTATTAAACTATTATACTACCATACCATTGTTCTTTATTAAACCATCCAAATTCTATCCTTTTATATGTATCTGATAAACTAGTGTATTAAAACAGACCCTCCATTAGAAAGTGATTATTTCCAGTGTAAGAGCAGAGTAGCGCAGTAATCCACCATCACCTGAAGCTCCCAGGGAACCTCTGCACAGGTAAAAGAAGGCACAGGTCCCTGCAGCTGCAGCACTTCATTCCTGACTTCCAGCCCTGTGTAGTTCCCAGTCCTTTCCATGGAGGCACCCTCCAGAGGTACTGCTGCTCAGCACTCCAAGCAAGTTCTCAGCAGCCACTGCACACACTTGCTGTTCTAATTTGGAGGAAACTCCATCCTAGAGTGTTCAGTACAGGAAATAAGGAGACAAGATACTTAAGGCAAAAAATAGAGCCCTGTTAAGTCACCTACCATTCTTAGCATCAGAAGACTGTTGGGGCCATTTTCATGTTACGGTGCTAAACACGACAATCAAAACAGAAATGACAGGTGGAATCAAAGAGATTTCCTAGGGGAAAAAAAACAATCAGATTTAATGTTTTGCAAAGCTTTTGCCTTAGTGGCCCATTGACAATACTCAACATTTCTCTCAGACTATTCTGCACATTTATCAAAAAAAATTCAATAGAAAACACTCCATTGCTTGCAGGGGCCTGGGGCCAGTTATGAAGCAGGCATGTTGGCTTTACAGAGCAACCGCTGACTTACAGACAATCACTCAGAAAACTTCAGTCCAGAGCATCTTATTGTTCTCATAATTGTGGCATCTGACAAACTTTAAGACTAGATTATTTGGAAGAAGTAGGTAAAGATTAATAAACTAAGGAATTAAGTAAACACACCTGGACTTTTTCTGCAGCAAACATTCTGATGATCAGTGATCTGGATCTAATCTCTTTCCTTCAGTGAAGCATAAATTCAGCAGTGATTTGGATCTCCATCCAGATTTGAAAGTTAGATATTTAATAGGCCAAACTAAGTCCATGTTCTGCAGACATTTGGAATTCAAGCAAGAATATGACTGGGAACAATGCTATCTCTTCTTTAAATTAGCAGCCTCTTTCCAATTTTCTCAGCTTGCCAGCTTCAGCTGGCCTCAAAACCAGTCACCATAAAGAACAACACACTTACCTGTTACTGAAAATCTTTGCTGTGTATTCTTGCTGTTCTCTCTTACTAGTCCAGAGTTAACACATTGATTTAAAAAAAAAAAAAGAAAAAAAAAAAAAAGCCAGCCTAAATTGCTTTTCCCTGAATCATCTAATTAAATTACCTCCCTACAGTAGCTGAGCTAATTGCTCTTACCCTACAATTCTATATACCCATTTCACCTTTGCTGGCTATTTTCTAACCACGTTTCCTATCAGTTTCCCAGAAGAAACACTCCGCCACTTAGAGTAATGTTCTCTTTCCCTGATGGAGAGGCAAAGTACCTTGGAGCTCCTCCAGAGTGAGTTTTAAGGACCTGAAATGTAACATTCAATAGCACTATTCCTTATTCTCATGTTTCCATACAGGCAATGGACCCCAATGGAAACAATCCTACTCTTGTTCCCCCTCCAGCAGTCAAGTGAATAGTTCTGAAGAGTAGCTAGAAAACTCCAATTTCAGACTGGCTGGGAGAAATCTTCTTATTATGGCCAGGCCTCAAGCTTCTCCAGCCACAGGCATTTATCTAATATCCCAACTCACACACACTTATAGATTTGAAGCAGGAACTAATTCAGGTAAATTCAGGAGGAAGAGTCAGTAAAGGAAGGAAAATATACCAAAGGTCAAATTGGATTATCATGATGGCCCATTGTAGGCTTAAAATACGTAAATATAGACCTGTTCTCCTGCAGTAGTCTTTATACAGTGCTGTCACACATTTCCTAGTCACAGAGACTACTAGCATCTCTCAAGTGCCCCAAAATTATTATTACGACATGGAAAAAAAGCCAAGAAAAAGGGCTTCTTCATTAGCCAATCTCCAAAATTTTCCCCAACTACCTGCAATATCAAGTGTGCTGTGATAGGAAACATCCTTCAGACAGGTTTCCACACTTCCACATGCAGTCATAGTGAAATCAATATATGTGACATAGGGATACATGTGGACCTCACAGAATATCAGCCTTATTGCTCCCATTTCAGGTACATATTTGAGGCTGGAATTGAAAGCAATCAGCACATCAGTATGAAGATGTGTATACTTTTACTGCACATTTTCCTTGCTTTCTGTATACAGACAAAATATTCATATAGTTTATGTGTAAATTTTTCAGATTATTATTTTCAGACTAAATGTTGTTGTGTAGATTATGTGCAAAAAGGAGGATACAATCCATTTTTTTTCTATATTCTGACTCAATATAGTTGAATCAGATGCTGACTGTTTTTTTCTGGCAACTAAATGCCTTTTTTCTTTCCAGATTTATGTAGCACCATACTGATTTTAGGATCATAGTGATCAAGGACCACTTTTATTACCAGAATTTAAAGACCAGGCCCAGCAACTGGATCTCATGAGCAATCTTGAGCACACAGATTAAGTTTAGCTAAGAACAGATTAATAGATATATAAATCTAAGGTTAAGAAGATGGAAATTACATTCGATCATTTTAGGGAAAAAAAAAAGGAAATATTTGTCATGCTTCTTTGGAAACAAACATCTAGTAAAATCTACTAAAATCTTCAATGAAATGAAAGGATATATTTTTCAGTTTGTACCTCCCCCTATTACGAATATCCCAGGAAACTACCAAAAAGAACATCAATATAAAATTCCCATTCTTCAGCTGGGTTAAATTTTGAATTGCCATCCTGCAGGCCAAGAAAATTGGGGAGAGTGTTTCCACAAAGTTGCTGCAATTGTGTAAGCCTTCAGTAGCCTGCATGGGTGAAATCAGTCAATTTAACTCAGATATATCTGGCTAATAATTATTCAGAGTAGTGTTCTTTCAACCAATGTAGTGTGCAGGTGTGCGACATCCTGTTCTGATGTGACCAGTCAAGTACAAACACCGAGTACAAAATTCATCCCTGGTTGTAGCGACTGTAAATCCAACTACCCAAAAATGGCAGTCACACTTCTGAAACTCAAGCAGACAATGCCAATGGAGTGCTTCATAAAATGTTTCTCCCCAGCATCAGGACAAAGTCTTTCATGAAGTAGAAAGAACAGGTGTGCATGTGAGCTAAGTTGTCTCTATTGTTTTATAACAAGCCCTCTCATTTTTTTGTACTTCAGCCCTGTGTCCATTACATGCAATTTAGCGGGATCATCAGAGCTTGAAAGGGCAGATCAAACAGCACTGAGAATCCCAGCTGTGCAGGCCCCAATTCAGAGTGAACATTAACCTCGGCATTCAGCAATAATTTATTCTACTCGAGACAGGAAGATGTTCTATTTCTGTCTTGCATGTTGGTCCCATTGTTTTTTTCCTCCTGAAACAAAGTCATACGTGTATATGTGATAAACCACAGCAATTTATATATGTGTGTGTGTGTGTGTGTGTGTATACACATATATTTGTGGCACAGAGAATTATATATCTGCCTCACAATTAATTTTAGATGTGCTCAGGGCTGAACTAATATCTCAGAAGCCCTTCCAGAGGAGCAGACTATTTCTATTATTATTATTTTACAGTGCCTGAGCTAAAAGAAAAGAAGCCTCAGTAAACACAATGACTCCACAAGCTTGTATTCAGCCATCAGGTTTCAGTCTTTGTGGTACTGTGGCTGAAACCTGATGGCTAAGGCTTGAAGATTGTGCTGAAGGCACTTATTTTAGACAGAAGCTGGTGATCAGTGATTGTACTTTAAAGGTAAACAGAGAAACAGTGTTGTGTTGGGGCTTTTCTTTCCTTTTTTAGTCCACTGTTAGCTAAAAGCTCTCAAGCAGTGCTTTTCCTAGTGCCTGAAGATGATAGATGTGCACAGAATGATTTGCCAGTCAGATAGGCTGCACCTCAGCTGATATAACTGTATGCATGATATATCTCTCCATTTCACAGTATATTTCTTCCTGACATTTTTTAACTATATGAGATGTATAGTGGTACAAACCTCAAAAGCTGGTCAAGAACCAAAACCTGCAACTGTTTTTAAGGTAAAAGAAGGCAATGATAAGGGGTTAGTGTCCACAATGCTCATTACGCAAATTGTTAAATTATGTACTAGAGAGGCAATTGCTATTTTAACTACTAGTGACATAGCTAGTATTTAAGCAGTAGCATTTCTATTGCTACATGCAGCATTGGAGATGTCCAGGGAAAGGTCAACTTCAAAAGACGAGTTTAGGAGTATTGCAATTAATGGCCAAAGTACAGAAATAACCTGTCGGGTATTTTCCTCTCTCTTTCTCTCTTCCTGTTCATTGCTTCTGTACCAGATTGTGCTACATAAAACATTTTGCTTGTTTTGATTTTTCCTAAGCACTGAAGTTTATTTTGGATCAGTGAGGTGAGAAACCTTTGAAAGGCTCATGAGACTCCCTAAGCCCGAGAGTCCAGCATTTGCAGCTGTCAGGATCATGGTTTCCTTCAGCAGATTGCTAACTTGGAAATTTAGCAGACACATTTCTGCATTTATTTCCTTCTCTGCCTTAACAAGAAAAAAAAGCAGTATTGTGTAGGTAACACGTAATCAAAGGTTTCACTTGTCAGATTAAGTGGATTGTGATTTTTTCAGAAGTGAAAAAAAGCTGCAGCAAATTCGGTCTGCATTGCACAATCCCCCAGGTACACAGATAGTAGTTAGCTTGTTGTGGAAAATGTTAGAAGGATTAAAAGACTATATAAAAAAAAGAATAAATAAATAGGGTTACTCTGATTAAGGAAAGCAATGGCTGCCTTTGTGTTTGTTTAAATCTTCACAGTCACATTAAGGGCTTAATTACTTTAGTTAAGGATTCAGGTTCTACTGAGGAAGAGAGCTATAAAGAGACAAAAGTAATTAATGCAAAATACTCAGAGTCAGGGGGCACAAAAAAATTCTTGCAATATCCATTTTCCCTAGACACATTTAAGTTAGTGAAAGGTACATCCAATAATATCAGACAGATTTCTTCTGTTGAAGTATTGCAACATTGCTACTTTCCTCCATTCTCCCTTCCCTTTAGAAATAGATCCAGTATTTAAACTCCTTCTATGTATAACTATTCACAAAACAGAAAGTGAACAGATCCTGGGATCTGGACATCAGCAGACAGCACAGATCACTGCTACAGAAAGATACAAACAGACTTCAGTCTGGAGGTCAACAGTTTCAGAAGCTTCTAAGCTCATTAGCAGTGTAAGTCCCACAGATAAGCCCCACGTTGAAATGCAAGCAAATAAGAATTCAAGCTTCACCAAAAAGGGAGAATTAGGCTCCTTCACTTCCAGAAATCAGGTATAGTTTAATAAATTTCTTAAACTTCACCATTTTTCAGAAATGTTTGCCTGCAGTCACAAACCCTATCAGAAAGCAATATTGGGTGCTTATATGAGCCTTCAAATACCTACATGCTTTTTGGAATACAGACCTATGGCCTCAAAGTATCTAAACCTGACCTGCTGGCTGGCTATATCTGAGTCCCACTGAACCTGGTGCTGCTTTGTGAAACGGCCGTTTGCTTTCCGTTGTACCAGAAATGCCTAAAAGTTGCTCCAGTTCTGCGTAGCTGTAACACGCTGTGAACCAAAATCACAACCAACAGTCAATGCAAATGAGCATGATTGAGACACTACGTTGCCTTCTCCATTGCCTTCTTCCTTCGGTCATGCACCCTTTTGATGTTATCCCTACAATACTAAGGAAGAGAAATGTAGGTGCCCCACAGCAGCTCATCATCTCAGAACTACATTTCTGCTGAGCCAGATCCTCCAGCTTTTGCATTAGTTTATGCTGACAGTGCAGACAAAAGCAGCTGCACAGTAATGGAGACTCCTGCCCTACATTTCTATTTCTATCTAGCCCAAAGGAATCATAAGAGGATGACCACATCAATCATAAACAATCCAAATGTATTTTGATGCAGACTATGAAGTTGGATGAATGTTGCATTAAAGAAAGTTGTGCCTATTTGCTAAAATAGAAATCATGAATGAAATTACTCTGTGCTTTGTGAATATTCAGTAGTTAGGTTGTGCTGTTAAAACATTCAAAGGATGCACACGTGCGTTAAAACATTTACAAGCCCATTTGTGCTAATGTTGATGGAGGTAACATTCTCACTGCCATCTTGACATCTCTTCGACAAAGTTTCATTTACCCATATCAGGGGACAGAGACAATGATACATGCCCTACTTAATCACTCTAATACAACACATAACGCCTGAGGTAAAACAATCACAAAAGATAAAGAGATTGCATAGATTGTTAAAAAAAGGAAAGTAATAAGGGAATCACCAAATATCCAATAAAATACATAGGAAATTCATAGGTGAAACATGAAGAAATATTCCCTGGAGCTAGCTGATACTTCCTCAACTCATCACAGTGCTATGGAGGACACAAGGGCCTCGGCAAATTCTTTTTACTATTTGTATTTACACTGGATACCAAAAGCAGTAACACACAGTGAGGAACAGTCTCAATCTCAAGAAGCCTTTTGTCCAAAATGGGCAAATGAGGTTAATAACAGGATCGAGCCAATGTAGATGCAGCCTGTAGATGCTCACGCTAAATCACATCTCAGAGACATGTCCCCAACACTGTGGAGAGGTGTTGTAGAGGATGGCTCTCCCCAGCTCCGCATGGCTTTGTAAGTGCTCCCAGGCTGGGATGTGGGCCAAGAAGCAGAAAAGAGCCCACAGCCAGCACAGTGTGCCATGGGTAATTGGCAATCAGGGACAAACAGAGAGAGGATAGAAATCTCCTCCAACCTCTCTTCTCCTCCTAAATCCAAGCCTAGGTAAGTCACAGAGAAGTGAAACTATTTGTCCTCATAGTCCAACTACAAAGCTAGGAAACTCCAGGCTTCCCAGCTATCAACACAATGTGCTTTCCATTAAAGCATATTTCTTTCAAGTGCTCCTTTAAGTTAACGCCACACTTACAACCTAGCTCACAGCTTGTCATTTATTAACAGGTCAGCCAGTTCTAGTAACATCTTCCCATCCCATACATCTTTCCATCCAGAAAAAAAAAATGTTTTTTCGAAAATTGTATTCCTCTGTACTTCATGCCTTTGAATACATCATCTCTAACAACTGTGATAAGAAAGCTCAGTGTGAAGGCTGCAGAACTTAGCAATAGGCTTGCATGAAGTGTGAGCCACGCATTCATCGCTGCTGGCCTGTGTTTCATCACTGATTTGTGCGGAGGTGTACGTAAACTACACTCATTCCTGAGGAACTTGTCCAATTGTAATTGGAATCAGCAAGAAGCCTTGGAGGATTGGGCATGGGCAAGTCTTCTGAGAAGGTGTTTTTGCTAAAGAAAGAAAATAAACATGGCAAACTGGCATCCAAGTAAAATATGAACAATGTAGCATTTTATTTCCTAAGTTGCACATTTCATGCTGCCTACCAGCTTTTAAAGGTCAAACATGTAAACTTAAGAAGTGTGTGCGAGTGTATACTAGTTGCAAAGCTCTTTTTTTGTCAGTTCTATGAAGCAATAACCCATGAAATATAGTTGATATCTCATGGGCACAGTTCTCCATGCCTGCAAACATTTAAAATTGCACTTGTGGTACATAAAAGATTTATAATGATCTCACCCACAAATATAAATTTTATCCCACATAGGAGAAAAAGACCTAGAAGCAGAAGTAGTGAACAGCTGAATATGAGCACAGTGTCATAAATTCATATCACTTACAGCTTTTTAACAACCAGTCATAAATGTGACCGATTTCAATTTAATTTATGAGACTTTGTGATAGAACCAGGATTATCTCTTCAAAACTGAGTTTTAAAACACAGTGGGTACAATTATGGCCTTACTATAATGTCAGTTGGGGCAAATGGGATTGGGGTGGCCATCTGGAAGGTCCCTGAGCTATGCTTCATGTGCAGGGTCAGACGACTGGAGCTGAAAGGGCTCCACCAAACTTCAGTGGGGATCCTACTACTGCTCCAAGCCAAGCAGCACATCCTGTCACAGCACAAGCTACCTATAAGGGACACGTTAATAAGGGCTATGCAACTTGCCATCACCAAACCTAGCATTCTTTGTATGGGTACAGCTGGGCAATAGATAGTCAAGACATGCATCATGGTAGTGCTGTGACTATTTCTCATGCAGGTAAGTATCAGATTCACCTCATCTCCACCACTCCATCACCTCCCCCATACGTTCACATGACTCAGTCCTTGTAATATTTTACACATATTTAGACAGTTTTGTCTGGACTGGAATTTTTAGTGGCAGTTATTGAAAGGAGAAGATAGTTGGGGAGGGACTGGAAGATAGGAAAGACCACCAGCCAAGAGGACAGGGGATGAAATAAGAAGTCAGGCACGTTTGCTCAAACATTCTTCTTCAGGCATCACTGGAACAACTCAGGTCAATGAGCTGCCATAAGTTAAAAACCTTTGTTTTCCAAAATGCAATGTTATCTTTCTCCCACAACTGTATTGTATAAGTCGAGTATCTATGGTAAAAAAAAATATCTGAATTTCAGCTAGATGTATCTCATAAAAACTCAAAGGCAAGCCCTGATATCTGGTAAGTCAACAGAACTGTTTATTTTCTTGGACATAGAGATTGAATTTTATTTTGGGTCTGGCAAGAGGAAAATTTTTGAAATACCCTGGGGAGTCAGAGTTTGCCTCAGAGCTCTCTCTTTCTGCACCTGTCAGAAGTTTGATTTATTTATTTTTTCTCTACTGTACATATTGGCATCTTGGAAACCAAACAAACAAACAACTTGTGTATTTTTCCTGTAACCTCATCAGGAAAAAACAGGAAGAAGAAAACATGTTTTACTACCTAAGCTTTTTGCTTCCATTTTTATCTTACATTGCACTTGTTCTTACGCATGGAAGATAACAAACAGTCCCTTGTGTTGCCTGTGTGTATGTATTTGAAGGCAAAATATTATGTCACAGTGTGAAGCTGTAATATTGTGCCTATTAAAACATCAAAACTAGCTCAATATAGAAAAAGACATCATGAGGTCAAGCTGCAGATGTATCCCCAAAGGTGCTAACTAAGGAGGACATATTAGTCCCAATTATTTTTAACTGTGTGTTGTGATGAGTGGCATTCCTCAGGGATCAGTATTGGGACCAGCGCTGTTTAACATCTTTGTTGGTGACATGGACAGTGGGATTGAGTGCACCCTCAGCAAGTTTGCCAACAACACCAAGCTGTGTTGTGCAGTTGACATGCTGGAGGGAAGGGATGCCATCCAGACGGACTTTGCCAGGCTTGAGACGTGGGCCTGTGTGAACCTTATGAAGCTCAACAAGGCCAAGTGCAAGGTCCTGCACATGGGTCGGGGCAAACCCAAGCACAAATACAGGCTGGGCAATGAGTGGATTGAGAGCAGCCTGGCAGAGAAGGACTTGGGGTGTTAGTTGACAAGAAGCTCAACATGACCCAACAATGTGCATTTGCAGCCCAGAAATCCAATTGCATCCTGGGCTGCATCAGAAGAAGCATGGCCAGCAGGTCAAGGGAGGTGATTCTCCTCCTCTGCTCTGCTCTCATAAGATCCCACCTGGAGTACTGCGTTCCGCTCTGGGGCCCCCAGCATAAGAAGGACATGGACCTGTTGGAGTGGGTCCAGAGGAGGGCCACAAAATGATCAGAGGGATGGAACACCTCTCCTATGAAGACAGGCTGAGAGAGTTGGGGTTGTTCAGCCTGGAGAAGAGAAGGCTCCGGGGAGACCTTATAGCAGCCTTCCAGTACCTAAAGGGGGCCTACGAGAAAGCCGGAGAGGGACTTTTTACAAGGGCATGCAGTGATAGGACAAGTGTGTAACAGTTCTAAACTGAAAGAAGGTAGATTTAGATTAGGTGTAAGGAAGAAGTTCTTTACTGTGAGGGTGGTGAGGCACTGGAACAGGTTGCCCGGAAAGGCCCCATCCCTGGAAGTGTTCAAGGCCAGGTTGGATGGGGCTTTGAGCAGCCTGGTCTAGTGGAAGGTGTCCCTGCCCGCAGCAGGGGAGGGGTGGAACTAGATCATCTTTAAGATCCCTTCTAACCCAAACCATTCTATGATTCTATTGTTCTATGATTACAGGTAGTAGAACAGTTACGGAGTTGCAGAAGGCAAATAGTCAAATACAGTCTTGCAATGCTGAAGTAGAATTGCAAGTAGCATGAAGTTACTATTTCCTCCTTTTTCTTCTCAAATGCAAAAATATTCCTGTTTGTGCAATACAAAGTTTAAGCTGAGCTAGCCACCACTTTGGCATCAAAAGAACATCGCATTATTTTAAATGATTGCTTGACATCCTAGGTACAAAACTTCCCAGGTAAGAACTGAGGAAATTTTTTAATATCCATTTAACTGTTCCACAGCTCTGCACATTTCACATGGAAAAATCATACAAGCCATTTGTCATCCAATCCAGAATGTATTGTTAGTTTCTTAATAGTCCCCAAATTCTGTCAGGCATTGTCCATTTACAGAAGAAGCTACAAGAGGAGGGGGAGATTAAAAAAAAAATTAAAATAAAATCAATTAGGTAATTAATTCTAATTGTTTTCTGCACTATTCCAGCACCTAAATGCCTTTTACATGCATATTTATTGTGGAATCTTTGTATCTAGGTGTACCCCAAACACTAAGCACACCACATCTGTTGGTGATCAGTAACCTATATTTTGAACTTGCTTGACCTTCTTGAGCTTTCTCCAGCCTTTTTCCATTGTATTTGGAGACAAAATGGGTGGTTACATGATGGTATGCCAAACTAACTTTTTTCCATGAGACATGAGGCACCAGATAACTCAAAGCACTGAAGGCTCCAGGGTGGCAGACCCTTGTTGATCTAAAACATGACAAAAGGCATGTGGCCCAGCACCTCAGCCAGCAACTGGGAAGCAATAAGAGACACTGCAGGAAGTGGTGTTGAAATTCATGGGATGTTGGTTCTAGTCCTGGCCCTGCTACTGTCTTACCTTACCTTCAATAAAACTGAAAAAGGAAGATAAAATGTTCACCCTCTACAAAATACAAGGAGGTGTGTGAGCAAGAAAAAAGTAAAAAGAGCTAGAAATCATCATTATTTCAGCACAATAACTACATAGCCACTAGAGCATATTGTCACACAGTCTTTCGTGTATCACTTGAGCATCTACCAAATTCACAAAGCAGCTATCCCCTGGAGAAATAGCTTTAGTCATCACATTGCTCCTAGTCACCAGCCTCCTCGCAGTCTGACCAAAGAGCAGGGGCACATGTGACTCTGAAGTGACACTGAGGCGTATGTACATCATGCTGCTCTTGACCACACGACCATTTTTTCTGCTTCTTCTGATCTTTTTCTTTCTCCAGAAACTTCAGTGCTTCCTTCCTTCCTTCCTCCTCAACCTGCGACAGTATGAAGAGGTTTCAGAACTGTCAGGAGAACACTGTCATGGTGGGAATAAACCACAGCTAAAAAGGGTAGCGTTTCCATTTTTCTTGTTTAAGCATACAATCTCAAATAGGAAAAAGGGGGTATTAGACATACCTAAGAATTTGCTGTTTCACAAATGCTTTTCTTCACCTTCCCACATGCACAGCAGGCATCCAACTACATTTTACTTATCTACCCTTCAGCTTGTGAGGAACAGTAAACCAGTCTTACTGTTCTGCAAATGAATGGGTAGACCCACTAGCATTAGTCAGACCTTGGTTAATATAGACCAGGAGACAATAAAAGTCCATGCAATTTACTGCTGGTTTAATGAAACATATTCACACTGAAGAAGTGCTACTTCTTTTCTTTTACCGGCTCCACTCACTTTATTACACAATCCTTCGTGCCCGTGTCATTAAATCCACTAACTTTCTGGACCATAGCCTCTGCAGACATCTTCCACTCAGCTAATGAATATCTTCCAGACAACATTCCCTTTATTGGCATACATAAAAGTCCTAGCTTATTTGCCTTGCAAAAGTTAGATCTTTATTGGCTGTGTATGCTTCATTTAGTTGATTAAGAGGTAACCAGCAACAGCCTTGGGTTATCCTGATTTTAAGAACTTAGTCTGGGTCCATTTCCAGTGCTTTAACATGTCAGTTTAGCATGATTTTTTTCCTATACATTTTCCCATCACCTGAAACAATGACTAATAATCATTTACTATTATTTGTTTCTATTCTAGTCATACCTGAAGATTCATACCAGACTGTGCTTCTGGTATGTCTTCCAAAACCATGACAAGAGAAAGTCCATGCTTCCCAGAAGGTCACAATACAAACAAGAAACAAACAAACAAAAAAAAGTGGAAGTGATAAAATTATATTATTAATGAAACATTAACTGATAAGGTGACCTACCCATGGTAACATTTAGAGCCGATGGAAAAGCCACAGAAGTCAGAAGAGGTAATATTTTCTTTTCTGGTTTCTGTGTAAATAGCTATCAAAGTTAGTTAAATCAATTTTAAATTCTGTAAAGAAAATTCGTAGTGCTTTATCTGAAAACCAGTAAACATGTTTTAAGCATTAAAGATCATTTGTTTGGTGGGTTTTTTTCCTTCCATATTGCACTTATTCACACCTCTGAATATTCACATATTAATGGTCAGACAAGCCTAGTAACAAAGCTCAGCCTTATTGAGCCTTCCTGGTGTTCATTCAGTAATCAAGAGAAAGATGATTGAACTAAACAGTCTTTCTTGATGTTCACTCGTGACTAGTATGCGATGTCATTACCGGATCAGGCCTTCATGAAATTTACTCCTCTCTTTCAGGTGCAGTGCTAGGTGATTGGCAGGATTGTGATTTGTTCATCACCCAGGGGCTAGTGCCAGTGACTGAAGGCAGAATACCTGTTTATAGCAGGGATGCTTGCTAGCAAACCTATTGTGAGACATAACAGACACCCATGAAGAATGAGGGTTGATCTGCCTCTTTATCAGGTGTTTCCACAGGGCATTGGTGAACAGGAAAATATTTGTGATTGAAAACTGTTTCTTGAGAGTGTAGAAGAAAATATTTTGTGGACACCTCTGACTCTATGGTTTTTAGCAGCTTTTCCATTTTGTAACTCACATATGTGAAATGAAGGGCCATTTTCTATCCCTATCAAGTGTATATTAGGACATTTGCCTGTTAGACAGATGACTGTTTTGCAGATACCTCTTGAACACAAGTAATATATACTGTATAAAATCCTTTATACTTTGCACAGGATGATCATTTTATGGGTACAGATTTTGTGCAAGGCCCATGTGGCAGAAGCAGAGTACATGGGACACATTCAAAGCTCTCTACTAAAACGCACAGTCCATGGTTTGCTGTGCTGTCCCTACAGCACCATCCTTCCCAGCCTGTTGTAGCCTCGTGAGTTTTGTAATGTAGAAAGAATCCACAGACCTCCAGTGCATTGATCTTTTTCTTATTATTAACTCCTTGTAAGAAAAAGTACACTCATTGACTACAGTCAAGGATCTCCATGCGTTAGTTTGTCCTTGACTTGCTTTTGAAAGGAAGGAACAAAATCCAGCAATGGCTTTTCTTGCCTGTTTTACATTACTCTAATTTAGAATATTTTGTTGAAATACTGCACTGAACAGGAAGCCTCTCCCTGTCCCCTGAAAGTATTTCTAATGCATTGATATACATGCTAAAAAGATTTGTGTTCCACATGGACCATGGCTTCAAATATAGTAGCAGCTCTGCAGCACAAAAGGTGCATTGCTCTGAGGGAATGTTCTGCAGTCAGTCTGATGACTTCTGTGACCTTTTCCAATGAGATGAGGAAGATCATAAGACCTACGCATTGCCCCCTCCATCCCCAGCCTCAGAGCTGTCAATGTCTTGGTGAAAGCTGTAGCTGTACATACTTCCCTTGCAGCAATTGCTGTCTGACACAAAAGATGACTTTGAAGACAGAGCCAGGCTAGCCACACAGTGCCAAATCAGCACAGCGTTGGATAAAAGTTTTAGACTGATAGCTGTGTTCTGATAATTGCACACTATTAAAATATTTCCTGAATTTATTATTAGAAAAATTAGGTCTAAAAATAGAGATTCCTGCGTGCAGTGGCCCATAATTTTAAAGGGTAACATAAAAATCCCAGCAATCAATGATTGCTCATTGGGAGTGAAAGCTGTTTAATGTCTAAGTCTGAGGAAGAACAGCTAAGACATCTGTGTTGTTTTCTAAGCTCTGCCACAGATTTCTTTTATCTCCTGGGGCTAGCCACTTAAACTATAGGAAACCGTTCAGCAGCTGCAGCCTGCAGAGTGCTTTGGAGCCCTGGACCTTCAGTCAATCAGACTGGGGATCTGGCTGGGACACACTAGGGCTCTCTTCTGGCCTTCAGGGGAAGAGGGGCTTTCATCCACCAGTAGAGCTTGGAGAGAAAGCAAAGAAATCATCCAGGACCTGGGAAAAATGTGCCTTAGCTTCTCCAGTACTGACCTCCTTTAAGGATAAAAGGGTAGAGGGGAGGAAAGATGGGGAAGACAATAAAAGAAAAAAAGATAGAAAGTAGGAAAGATGGGGAAACCTTTAGCCCCAGTAGGTCCTAAACTATTTAAAGTCTTCAGATTAAAAAGACTGTAAAAGTGCAAAGAATTATTGTCTCCACATACACAAGGTGCTGCTGTGTCTTTGTTAAGTCATGCTAAAGGAAGACTGCATCAGCTGGAACACATCAGGAACCAACAATAAACAGCAGCTCGCATACTTTGGGGAGCTGAAAAATATAATACACAATAAGAATACTCCCTCAGAAATTCCCCTTCATTCATTTGCTTGCTTGAACTGTGCCCCCAAAATCTGTACAGCAATCTGGATAACATGTCTTACATTCTGACATTTCCAAACTTTAACTGACAGAGAGCAGAAATGTCATTGAAAAAAGGAGCATCAACAGTAGAGAGAGGAATACAGGCAATTAGGCCTTCACCCTGACACAGTTCCCCAGGCAAGCAGGCTCAACAAAGTCAGAAATGTTGCTTGAGCAGGGTCTAAGACCCCAGTGCAGAAAGCATTTAAACACATGCTTTTGATTCAAACAAGACTTGACCAGATACTTAAAGTTAAGTGCAGTTTGATGAACTGAGGCTTGATGAATGGTTGCAGGATCAGACCTTTACACCACTCAGCTCGAAGCTGCTTTTAAACTCTTCACTTCCATGTTTATAATGCTCCCTTCTAGAAACATCACTATTCAATATAAACCTTGCTTATTTTCCTTTACAGTGGCATTAACTCCTGAAATTAAATTAATTAGTTGCTAATTTTCACTCTGTAAAAATGTGTTGACACAAGGAGTATAATAAACAGTGGTTGGGTCAGATAAATAGTGAAGCATTTACCTGACCCTGAGCCATTATTATAATTAGCTCCCTCTGACACATTACAGTTTGTTCTTCAATCTACCACTCACCGAACATCCAAAAGGACATCTACACAACAGCACCAGTTCACAGTCCCAGGCATACTGGGGAGAAGTGCTTTCTGTCCTATAAATAGCACAGCAGAATGCAGTGTTAAGTCTTTCTAAGGCTTTAAGCACTGTGGGAATGGCTGTTATTTCAAGCCTTTCCTGTTTTGCCATTTTTTAAAAACATCATTTTGCAGGAGAGTTGGACATTCAATGTTCTGTCAGAGCAAACAACAAACTTCAGCACCTCAGGAGCAACAACAGCAACAAATATCCTGGACTCGTACAGAATTGCACCCACAGTGGAATCCTACAAGCCAACTGTGTATCATGCTTATTACCCCTTGTCATGAATTTCCTCTTATTTGAATATCTGGCAGTATTTTGGATGAAAAAAAGAGATTTAATTTAAAGAAGATTATCAGCTGTTCTGAGTTTTTGAGTCAAATGCCAGATCTTTCCAGTTTTCACTATAAAATACAAACAGGTTATTTTTATAATATGAAGAATTCTGGGTTGTTTTTTTTCTTTTTTTTTTTTTTTAACAAAGGAACACATGATGTCATGGACAAACAAATATTGTGTTAGTTTGTTTCTAATAACGGACACATTTTTTAAAGTAAGGATAACAGGAAAAAAACAAGATAAAAGGAAAAAAGATGAAGTTAGTGTTGAATGAATTAATAGCAGGCAGGTGGCTGGGTGGGTGTCATGGCAGATAAACACTGAGATGAAGCCAAGGTAATTATAATTATAATCTGGCTAGTAATGCTTTCAGCTGAGGGTGTATAAAAACCTCCGTAAGTTAATACTGAGATGTTCAGATCAACCTCCTTCTTGCCTGCTCCCCCAAAACAGAATCTCATATATTCAAACTCACATTTTATGCATTTTTATTTTCTGAGCATTTCAATTAGTATTTTTTAAGAGTGCTATTCTGTTGTAACTAGTTCAACCAACTTTCCACTCTCCTTGTGCAATCCTGGAAAACATGAGTATGTAATCAGCCGAGTGTCTTCTGACCTCCATGTTTTGCTGGACAGAATTCACCTCTTTGTATCATTTTCTTTTGCAGGCTTTCTCTCCCCACTGTGCTATTCACAGGGGTATAAAATGCTCAGGCAAACAGAAGTCAATGGCAGATGTGTCGGCAGCACTTCTTTCTGTAATTTTACTAAATGGATGTAGCCCATAAAAGCAGCCTTAATTAATGGAAACATTTTAAAGGCACTTATAATAAGCAGGGAGAACAACAGTTGCCAAAAGCAAACTTTATTAACAAAGTATGTTTAAAAATTATTTTCCTGAAGGTGACAAAAGATCTGTGGTGGGTTGACCCTGGCTGGACACCAGGTGCCCACCAAAGCTGCTCTATCACTCCTCCTCCTCAGCTGGACAGGGGAGAGAAAATATAACAAAAAGCTCGTGGGTCCAGATAAAGACAGGGAGAGATCACTCAGCAACTACCATCACAGGCAAAAGTCTCGACTTGGGGAATTAGTTTAATTTACTACCAATTAAATCAGAGTAGGATAATGAGAAATAAAACTAAAGCTCAAAAACACCTTCCCCCCACCCCTCCCTCCTTCTCAGGCTTAACTTTACTCCCAAGTTCTTTACCTCCTCCCCACCAGCAGCACAGGGGGACAGGGAATGGGGGTTGGGGTCAGTTCCTCACACGTTGTCTCTGCCGCTCCTTCCTCCTCAGGGGTAGGACTGCTCATTCTTCCCCTGCTCCAGCATGGGGTCCCTCCCACGGGACACAGTCCTTCACAAACTTTTCCAATGTGGGTCCTTCCCACAGGAGACAGTTCTTCACAAACTGCTCCAACATGGGTCCCTTCCACAGGCTGCAGTCCTTCAGGCACAGCCTGTTCCAGCGTGGGTCCCCCACGGGGTCACCAGTCCTGCCAGAAAACCTGCTCCGTGGGCTCCTCTCTCCACGGGGCCACAGGTCCTGCCAGGACCCTGCTCCAGCATGGGCTTCCCACAGGGTCACAGCCTCCTTCGGGAACCCACCTGCTCTGGTGTGGGGTCCTCCCCGGGCTGCAGGTGGAGATCTGCTTCACCGTGGACCTGCCTGGGCTGCAGGGGGACAGCCTGCCTCACCATGGTCTTCCCCATGGGCTGTAGGGGAATCTCTGCTCCGGCGCCTGGAGCACCTCCTCCCCCTCCTTCTTCACCAACCTGGGGGTCTGCAGGGCTGTTTCTCTCACATTTTCACTCCTCTCTTCCATCTGCTGTTGTGCAGCAGTTTTTTCCCCTTCTTAAATCTGTTATCCCAGGGGTGCTACCACTGTCACTGACGGGCTCAGCCTTGTCCAGCAGTGGGTCTGTCTTGGAGCCGGCTGGCATTGGCTCTGTCGGACATGGGGGAAGCTTCTCGCAGCTTCTTACAGAAGCCACCCCTGTAGTCCCCCTGCTGCCACAACCTTGCCATGAAAACCCAATACAAGATTTTATGTACATAGTTATTAGAAGAGGTATTTCTTTATTCAAATACCCTAAAAATCTTAAAAGACTCAGGTTTGGGACATGTTTTGTTTTCTGGAGGATGAAAGTGAGACAGGACAGTTTTCTTGCTCCTGTGTGACAGGGGAGAAATGCTTTTACTGTGCCTCAAGTGTCTTTTACTATTTAGAGATCTGAACCTGAAAGGTGCTGAGTGCTCTCAGCTCTCATTGACTTCAATGTCACCCAGTCCTTCAGTCAGGTTCAATGGGATCTGAGAGAACACCACATCCCGCAGCAGATGTTTCCCCCAGGAAGTATCTCCTCTAGTGCACCCATCTTCAGAAACACCAGGGCCCCAATTCAGGTTCAGCAGAGCTGTTAGTTGTATTCTTAAGTCCATCCTGAACCAAACACACTTCAGGAGTATTTAGCTACATATCTAAAAATTAGCATGTGTTTAAATATTTTACCTTCCTGAAAGGAAACAGCATACTTTTTTACTTTCTGTGGAAGATGTGACAATATGTCCTTTTGCTTAAATATTAAGTCATCCTTTTGAAAAAAATAAATAAGTATCATAGGTTAATATATTCTCAGCAGGTAAATAACTTGGACAAATGCCCTTGTAATTTTCTAAAGCCTTCACAATTCATTTTTGCCTACATACACTTTGCATTTTTTTGTTGTGGCAGGGATGCGCATGGAAAGACTGAATAAACCCCATGTTCTTGTTTCATCAAAGGAAATGGCTTTCTTTAGGAAAATGCCCCCTCACACACCATCTGACACTGACTTTCCAATCAAATATAAAACGTAAAAGCAAACTGTCCCCACCATCTGTGACAAATTCCCTTTAATTCTTCAAACACTTCCCTGTAAAATGCAGCTATTAGTAATAGCCATACATTTTGCTACATTTGTACATTAGAGTTGTTTTCTTTCATTCCTGATTGAGACAGAATCATTGTATTATTAACCCAGAGAAGTTCTCTGTCCTTTTTAATTTCAGAATAACGAAACTCATTGGAACTTGGCGGCATTCAGTCCTGCTGACTAATCATTGGCATTGGCTAATGGCAATTTTTAATCAAATCTTATTATTAAATCAGAATATAAAAGATTTAGAAAATGCAAGGTTGCAGCTAGAGGTCATTAGTCATGAGCACAAGAAGTAATCAATACAATTATGGTTGCTCAAATTGTGTTGGATGGGCCAGGTGGTGCAGTGTGATAATGCGTTACCCTTTCACCTCTGGTGCCCTTCTCCTATCGCAGATAACAGCAAGTCTGCTGGTTTCCATCTAATCTCTGGTGGATGCTTGAACATGCAGAAACCATTAAGAGGAATTCAACCAAATGGGCTAAATTCAATTCTTAGTCACACTGGTGTAAATTTTAAGTGGAGTTATTCCAGATTTACACTTTCCCCGTTGTGATTTGTTTAGCCACCTCTTTTTTAAAACTAAGATATTGGATATTGGATATTATTGGATAATAGGCATGAGATGGAAATGCTCACTTTACAAAGCCATCAACAGCCTAACCTACTGTTATTCACTGTAGTGCAAGTATGAAGCCATTAAAATGAAGTCACTGCAGATTTATACTGATGCTAATGAGTGCAGAGCTGGATTGTTGAGCAGTTCCTTTTCATTGTAAGAATGTGATACTGAGGTTGCCTTCTATTGTTTGTCTTAGGAAAGGATCCTCAGGAAAACAAAAAGGTAGTAGGAAAGGCTAAAAAAAAGGAGAGTGTGGGTAGCAGGTGGAGCTACAAACAATCTGTGAAAAAGCTGCACTTCATCCTAATAAATGGATTTTCCATCTCAAACTGGTGTTAACTCAGTGGCACTAGAAAAGTTTACACCAGCTGTGAATCTGGCCATACTGGCAAGTGTTCAAGCAAAAATATTACTATCCACAATTTACTTTCCAAAAGACATGCTTTTATTTGTCTCCTTTTAACAAAATGACTGGCTCAACTCCAGTGTTAGGCAATTTTTAAGGATTTCACATATGCATCTACCTGGACAAGGGGTGCTGGTCTCCCACCCTCATCAGCAGGGAACATTGAAAAATGCTTGGTTACCAGCAGAAGTTGGTATCTGGGACATATACACATCAGGAGGAATATTACCTTCACTGAGAATTTTAAACTTTCCTTAAATACTTATTTTGGAGATAATTTTCTCTTCAAAAAATGTCATCAGTTTCACTTTGTGTCACTGTGTTCCTTGCACTAATCTACACATCCACCCTCTAACGGAAACAAAGGAAATTTCAACACTGCAAAAATAATGTTTTCACATGAAGGTGAGATTTCCTTATGAAAGCCTGACAGGCCAAAAAAAGTAGACCATGCTGATTTTTTTTTTTTCTTTTTTTGCAGACAGTGAAAATTATCTCCTTTTTCATACATAATGTTTCATCTTGTGTACTTTCATGTACGTATGAATAAGAATTAAAAATTCACACAGCAAGCTAACTACCAACCATACAGACATAATTGCTTTTGGAAATATTGTACTTGAAGACATTTTCATGTCAGCTGTATGTGTTCGGGTATCATCATAACATGGTGTTTACACCAGATTAATACCATATGCTGTGTGGGAATTATGTCAGGTTATAAATGGAAATATAGGATAGTATCTGAAATTCAGGAGCGCATTAGAGTCTGATTTATTTTAAAGTGCTGCTAATAAAAAAGAAAATAAGTTTGAATAACATTACTTTTGATTTACACTGGTATGGTGCGGATAGAACCCAAATCCAGCTGCCTTTAAGTTTCGTTAAACAAATGTTAAAATTATCACCAATTAAAACTGTTTCTACACACTATTAGTGGACTCGTGACCTCATTAAGGCAGCCAGGAGTGCTGCCACAAAACCATCGTGAGTCCTCAGATCTGATGAGAATCATTTTTCTACCTTTTTTCCTCCCAAAATGATGCCACTTTTTCATGTCTCCTCTAGGCCTCTTGTGAGTACTGTCAACACATTTTAGCTCAAAGCTGAAAGCACTTCTTTAATCTGCATTTTACTCACTGCCTAAGTAATTTAACAGTTGTCGAGCAGGTCAGGAATGGGAATAAAAGTATACAAAAGTGGGGGAAGATGAGGGATGCGAAGAACATTGCAGAAGTGAGTCTAAACAGAAAGCAGAGTTAAAAACAGACAAGAAAGGCAAATTAAGGAGCAGAGCCTGACTACCAAAGTCAGTAAAATCCAAGGAAGCTTACCACTGATTTTAATCAGACCCCCTGGGAACGAGGGTGGGGAGAATAATGAAGGACATTGAGAGAGATGGCATCATTACGGTAACAGAGCTTAGCAAAAGGAGAGCGGATGCTGACAGAAAGCAAAGGTTTACCAAGGGAGTATCTTCCTGCACTGCCGAAGAAGAGGCAGTGGCCTCCTTCATGGGCTAAGCCGACTTGCTCCGGGACCCAGACGGCCACATTAAGTCAGCATCCCACTCCAGGTCTTGATCCCACTCTCCGTGGGGCTTATTAGCCACCGTGCCTGGGCAGCACTCAGGCTCCCATGTGGAGCAGCTTCCCACCGAGCTGGGGCAGAGTGGGAGCGGAGCAGAGCCAGGTCTCCCCCATGCCTCTGCAGACCTGACCCATCTTTCTTTCACATTCAGGCTGCCAAAAATTAGGCAAACACCTGACCCCTTGGCCAGCTCCTTCAATTCACCCTTAAGTTCTTCTGAACAGACTGCATTACTCAGGTTAGCGATTGGAAAAAAAGAAAAATACCAGAAAATGCTCATACATAAAGTTAAAGCTCTGAGTTTAAATAACAACATTACAGAATTAAATGTACAACATAGCATGAGAAGCTTTCAGAATATTACAGCATGTGAGAAGATCTCAAAGGTAAAGGGTACATTAATCCCTCAAAAAATAGAATTCAGAATAGAATCATCTAAAGATGATTTTCATTTTAGAACAATACACGTGCTGTAGGATCACAGCTTCTCCTGTAAGGAGTAAGGTATCTGCAAGGTACTCTGTGGAGTGTTTTCTTCTGCTGCAGTAAGTTATCCTCTGTATTTTCCATTAAAACATGGTATGTATTCATGTTATTCACTTAAGCATTACCGAACTCTCTTAGCAATGACAGATTGCCATTTTGATTAAAAATTTAAGGGTATGCTGTTGATGTGACCCTGATTCATATACTGAGTAGGACGTGATATCTTTTGTGCTAATCTAGTTCCAAGCAGATTAATATATACATACACATATATATACATACACACATATATAAATATATGTATATATAAAAAACTCTGTTGGAGGATTGAATGTAGAAGGAGAGCATTAACTCTCTCTTTGCACAGGACCTATTAATATGAAAATTACTGTAATATGATTAACTGCTCCTCTTAACACCAAAGAGAGTGAGTCTTGAGAGATTATTTTGCAAGATGATAACGTTTCCCTATCCAGTTTATAACCCTAGGGAAAACTGAAAAAAATATGGATTTTGATTTGAACAATAATGAAATGGTAAGTGATATAGCTTTGCTGTCTTATAATGACTGTATTAATTTGCAAGCTGTAGTGCTAAACCAGAATAGAGGTGCTCGAGGAGATATGCCTGTTATCTAGGCAACAGTTAATATGATGAAAATGCTATTTAGAAGCAGCTCCATGTTTTTATCATAAATATAATTTTAATTCCTTGAGAATCTCCATAAAGTCCCAGTAGAATATAATAAATGCAACATAATCTAAAAGAGAAGCCTCTCATTTATAACTATTCCCAATATTAGTTATGGACCTTTTAAAGTTTAAAAGCACTTTCTGTAAGAGAATCTATTCCATAGATTCCATGCTATATTACTTCCCCAGTTTAGAAAAATGACTTAACTGTGATAAAGAGATTCAATTTTTACCTTTTGCTTGCTTTTGAGTTAGCATGGCAGACCTTATCTATTAATTTGCCAGGGAGAATTTCTCTTCAATGGTCCTCTTTTCCCCAAAAGTGAAAAAGTCTTTTCAATTTTAATTTTAGTGTAGGAAAGAAGTACTCCACAAGCAAATGACGAAATGGAACTATACACAGACTGACGTTTTATCACCAGACTGAAAGTGCAAACCTTCTGTGAATGCAATGCTCTTAACAATTGTCAGAATTTTATATTACTGATATTTATATAAGACTGCTGAAGGAGCCTTTTTATTCACTGGTGAGGCTATACTATACAGAATTCATGTCACGTTCCCTGAAGCTAAATTTAATTTGGCAAGACCATAAACCATAGCCAATTTTTCTATAACAATAGCCTTTGGAAAACAATATTTCCAAAGTTTCTTGGAGGTCAGCCTTGTGGACTGAGAAATGTGGGACTGAACCAAACAATAAGCACAGGATTATACTGAGTTACCCATAATATACAGTTCAGACCTCAGTCAGAGTGTCTCTTGTCTGGCTTCTCCATGGCACCCATGTTTTGTTTTGTCTTACCTCGTATCATAGTGCAGATATACTAGCACACTCTACATACATCTTTGTTTGGGAAGAAGATACCATAATGAGGCAGGATTAGAAGGAGCAGTGACCTCTACATGCTTCAATATATCACCAAACTCGGCAAGGTGCTACAAAGGGTTGTCCTTGTTCACAAGCCACTCTCTTCCCAGTGTTTCATTCCTGAGGATCCATTTCACAGTAGCATCTAACATAAGCTAACAGGCTGATGTTCATGACAGGGCAGTATTTAAGATGGCATTGTTAGTTGGTTTGTCTTGCCTGGCTGCATAAAATAGAAACACAGGTAATTTTCCTCAATTTTCTTATGGAGTGCTGAATGAACTTTAGGTCTAGGCACTGTGGGAAGAACAGTTGAGGAGCTGGGTGTACCTTATGAGGCAGATGTGGTTTGCAACAGGCTGAAGCATGTAGGCAAGAGTGATGTTACCAAATACTTAGTGGTACAATAGAGGTAAATGAGGATTTCCTAAAAGATGGGGAACACTTAAATCCTTCTGGCTAAGGACAAAGAGAAACCTTGCTGCTCAAGGAGGGATTGGCTCTTTTAGTCCTGCTTAAAGTAAAGAGAGAGAGAGAAGTGGGCTTTATTGGTAAGCTTCAGAGCATGTCTTCTGAGATGTCTTCTATCTGTGCAATAAATTACCATAATGTTTTCTCTATGTGACAGTGGCACCGAAATGTGCTGTGACATGTTGAAACAGACTTCCAGCTCTGAAGAAGAAAAGCACTAGGGGAAAAAAAACTATGCGGAATGTATTAAAATGTATCTATTCTGTTTAGGTTTTTTTAAGCAGATATAAAGCACCTCCAACTATTCTTCAGTCAAACTAGCAGTTGGCTTATAGTCGTTGAGAATGTGAATATTATGAGAGGAGATTCTCCCTGCTTACTGTCCACGTAAGCAGCTACTCTAATAAGGAGGTGTATTCCTGTTTATGTATTCCAAATGTTGATGTGATAGTCAGATTTCTGAAGCCTTCACCTTCTTCACCTGAGACAGAACTGACAGAAAAGGATTGGGAATCTGAAGGCTATTCTCCCCACAATGGTGTTTCCCTTTAAACATTCTCTCTTGAGTTGGGGAGCAGGAAGTAAGTTTTTTTGTTCAGCTTTGGTGTGCACAAAGTCTTAGCTTCTGTGCAGATTGCAGGATGTTATGGCGTTGGCTATGTCAATATTGTCTAAGTGCGTTCTTAAACCCTGTGGCTCTGAGCAGGTAGAAGTCTGTCTGTAGCTGAATGATAAGGCTGTATCTGCTATAAATATAATAACATCATCCACACACACGTACAGATGGCTATGAAAGAGTGATGAGACATCTTGTTTTGCCAAATATAGAACCTAATGAAAGAAATCATGGACTCTACATTTTAGCTCTTGAGACTTTTAATCTTTGAACTTTTGAGTTCAAGTTCTTCTTGGCTCTGGGAAAATTCAGGGGTTTATTACATTATTCAGTTCTTCCTTCCCCCACTAAAATCCTGCAGCATGAATTAACTACAAGAATCTTGGCACAGGTTTCACTTTAAAGAGAAATATTTTTCTTCTGCTAACTTTATGCCTTTTCTTCAGGAGATTCAGTGAAGGGACAAGTTTAAATTACAACAGGGAACACAATCATCCCAGAAAGGTTTAGAAAAAAAATTTCATTTTCTTCTAAAGTTTAAAATATTTTGCAAAAACTGACTCCCAGCAAGGCTCTTTCAACACTGCTATTAAAATATAAGTGACCATTTTCATTTAGGCTTATGCAAAAAGAATCCATTGTCACTTAAGTCTACTGCCAATTTCTCAGCTGGTATAAATCACCATTATTCCAGCTTGGTGGAGTAACACTGCTGTACATCCTGCTCAGGATTTGGCTCCTGTTTTCTATTAATTCTTATACGGGGTAGCTGGATGAAATTCTGTGGCCTGTGTTTTAGAGGTAGTTAGAATAGATGCTCTAATGGTCCCTCTTCTGCCTTTAAAATCTATGAATCTAATGAAAATTATGTGTGTGTATCAAGGGGAAAATATGCCTGTTTACCGCACAAAATTCTTGAGCCTCATTTCACAAAAGGCACAGAAACCTGACTATTTCTTAAGCCAGGATTTCTTTTCACAGTATTGATAATTATATTACAAACAGTATTTAGCACATGAAATTAATAAATCTTTTGCTTCCTCATTTACACCAGTTTCCCATTTTGTATTAGTAACCACACATTAGCTAATCAGCAGGTTGAGGGGAAAGCTGCCAAAAGCAGATCTGATAATTGGCAGCAGTCAAACAATCATAGCAGGAAACTTTACACTTCCTGCAGACAAGGCTACTGATGAAGACAATGCTGAGATATAACTTTAGGGAAAAAATTAGGATGTTTAGTTCTTTCATGCTTAATGATCTCTTGGAAAACTGGATTCACAGTTCACAGGGAGATACAGGCATTTTGCACAGAAACAATATAGATAACCACCCAACACTGATTAAGGGAAACTTGGTAATCTAGTGATCACCTAGAAACATTCATGAGATTTGTTCTCTGCCAAATTTTACAAGCCATTTACAACACCTTTTCTATTTGTCTAAGTCCATATATAGTACAGTTATTACTGTAAGTGAATGCTTTGACCCATTTCTCTGCCCACCATTCCCCTGAGATAAATAAATATCAACAAATCCATCCTACAGGAAGGAATTTTAAATACACATCAGCTGAGTTCTAGACTCACCCAAGAACTTAGGTGCTCCAGATAGGATTTAAACTAAAATTCAATATTCTAAGCTTCTGCTCATCTATTGCTTAGCCTTGGCCCCATCTGAAGTCCTTCAAGTATTTAAACTAAAGTTTCCCAAGTCTCCTCAGGGATTCTTCTTCTAGGCATAAATAGAAATACTTCAGTTTTTACAGTATGAAGAAGCTGGGAAATCAAAGTAGCCTTGACCTCGAGTGTTATCCACAGCTTGGTATCCTTCATTTATCTCATTCTTGGAGGCATTCTTGCTGATGTTTTACATCAAATATCCCTCAGATTAAATACAGTAACAGTGGCTCAGAAAAGCAGAGCTGAAGATCTCCCACTTCTGCTCACACCTGAATGACTTGGTCTCTGGGCCATCACATTTGCAAATCTCTTTCACAGGGTGGAACAATTTCAACAGAAAACATGAGATATCCTTACTTCAAAATATCCTATATCTGGACAGGCAGGACAATGCCACAGAGGTGGCGGAGGAAGAAACATGTCTTAAGAAATGCATTACAGGGCTTTGAGAGAAAGAACTGTTACTCCATTCACTATATAAAGCAAAGGGGTAGGAAAAGGCACAAGATTATAAATCCTGAGAAGAATTACCTCCCTTACATAAAAATAATGACAGAAAACTAACAGCTGAAAACAGCCACTGCACTGCATTCATTTCGAAGCATTTTATGATGGTAAAGCTAAATATAAATACACATAAAAATATATAAATACAGTATAACGAGTTCAATAAGATGTACAAAAAGTGACACAGGGAGTAAGGGGGAGAGAACTAAGGTCTAGCCTAAGCTTTGAAACCAGGCTGCCTTTGTAGTCATTGAAGGCAGATACCCTCCTTAGGAGGTGTGTGTTTTGGGGAGAGATTTGTAGTACCTACACTATCTTAGAATAGGATCACCATCTGCTCGTGTCAGTTGAATTTTGCCCCTATCATCTCCTTTACAGATCTGAGATGAAATTCTTTGGCCAGCATAGGAATCACAAATTCTGGGACTGTAAACCATACCTTTATCTGGGGTGCCTCCAAATACACGGAAAATGAGGCCACAAATTTGTACATTTTCCTTCTACTAAGTGCTGAATCCTTTAAGCCACAAAGCATAGCAGGACCTCAGAGGATATTCTCATTACTACCACATACAAAAGCTGAAGGAAAATGCAGGGTAAAATGCCATCCTTGAGGTAATCCCTAATCTCACAAAAAATCTCTGGGAGTTTTGCTTTATTTTCAATGCAAGCAGATCAGGACCCTCTGGTAAGCCATGTGTTTTGTGGATTAAATGTTCACTTTTCCAAGGTCACACAGCAAAATGGAATTATAGTCTTCCCCGACAAATTTCAGATTTACCATTTAATTAATTGACTTTGGCAGTTGGCACACAACCTTTTAAAAAAAACATTCTGAAATGTCAGCCTTGAAGGGGGGGAAAAAATCATTTGATGAATTTAATCTAAGTGCCAACCAAAGCACAAATGTTCCCTGTGGACCCGTTACAACACTGGAGTTCACAACTGATTGCTTGGGAATGAGCAAACTAATGCGGCAAAATATTTACTAGCTAAGTAGATGTAGTTTAATGTATGCAGTCTACTCGCCAGATATTTACACCTGTATACTGTAAAATGCTGAAATCTTCAGAGCTGTTAAATTAATTAATTTAATTAAGGTAAATAAATAGAAATACAGGTTGTTGTTTTCCCAAATAAGAAGTTTCACAGACTGAGTGTTCATTTATGACTTCTTTTTTTGTTGTTTTGTTTTTTTACAAATGTGAGAAACCACAAAAAAGTTGTTCTTCATCCTGTACAAATGTTGTGCAAATTATATATAGTTTACTGGATAGTCTTCAGCCGTGAACTTCAGGTACCATCTGTACATATTTCTGGCACTATTTATTTGCAGTTAACCAGGGCCTTATGTTTTATCCCCTGCAACTTAAAGTCTTAAATTCTGGAGGAGGTAAGTTTAGCAGAAGGGAATATTGAATTCAGCATCAGGCTTTCTAATGAGAAAAACTTATCACACTACTCCATATTTGAACCATTGTGACTGAGAAAGATTGCTCTTCCTAGGTAAAAAAAAAATCTCTTGGTAAAAAAAAAATGTTTTAATAGCACCTGCAAGTGCAGATTAGATTATTTGCAATGATTCATTAAACTTGATGGCTCAGATACTACACCAGTGAAAACAAGCTCCACTGATTTCACCAGAACACAAGGACTTAACTAACAACTGAGAGACTGTAGTAATTTACCCCAGGTGACTCAAGGTGTCCATTCACATAATAACCCTTTCATCCTGCAGAGCTTCTCCTGAGGTCAGTGTTTAAAAAGCAGAACCTGTAAGAGAACAGATATTGATGTGAGGCACCAGAAACTTTACTGATGCTGGAGACCGTTTCTTCTTCTCTTCTTTCACCCCACCACACTCATTCCACCCCACCCACAGAAACTGCACATCTTGAAACTTGCAGATGCACTCATCTATCCGCAGAGACACCCAGCTGAGGGAGAATGCTTGAGCAAAATGCAGCAGGTTCAGAAAAAGCCTTCTATTCATAAAATCACTTGAATTATCTATGTGCAGATTCCCATATGAGAAGTAGTAGTCAAAGATATGGCAATGAGGCAGAGCTATGAGCCATACCGACATTTTCAACAAAGGAATAGGCAGAAAAACAGACAACTTCATCACCTATTAGCTAAATCACTTCTTCGCTTCTGAAAATGGGGCTAAACTGGGCAGGCAGCAAATAGTTTGTGATAATATGGTGCACCCCAACTTTTCATAGCACTACTTTCACTAATGCTATTTCAGTGTCCTAAATGCTGAGTGACAGGTGCTTTAGCACTCTTCCCAGAAACACCCACCTGTGATGGTAAGATTAGTGGAAATGACTCGTGATGCTGAAAATATAAGCATTTCATCCCAGACATCGGTCACATTCTCCTAAGCTGAGTGAAATTCTCTGAAACCTGCTAGTACACAAGTACATCTGTGTGTGAGCATGTATAAAAGTGAGTGAGGGTGTGGGTGGGGAAAATATGTGTGGTACAGAACACATGAAGCAGAAAACCCCAACCTTATCTCTTTCCAGGCACAAGGAAAGTCTATTTGTGTCAGTGCAAATACTTCTGAAGCAAACAAACAAGACCAGAGGGAGTAAATGACCGTGTTTCCCTCCAGTTTTTTATACTATCCCTGAATGCTGGTATCAACACATTAAGGAGAGGGAACTGGTGAGTTGTACAATCAGGAGAACATGAATAAACATCAGCATAAAACAGTGAGTCAAGAAGTGATGAGCATCATTGAAATTTGACTGCCTGGTTAAACTAAATGAGGGAAGGGAAAAAAAAAAAAAAGAAAAAAAATGTAACCAAACCACAAAATACTGGCCTCACCATTTCATAGAAGTAAGTTTTACCTTTTCTTGGCACAAATTTACTGGAATTGAGTAAGAGTGACAGAAACTCTGAATTCCCCTCCCTCATCTCAGGTTCATTAGCACCAAAGGGAACAATGAGGAAGCTGTGACAGGGAAGCAGTGGCCCTGCTCTGAACATCTCCTCACTGTGGTCACAGCAACTGCCACCAGCTACCAAAACATTCACACATACACTTCACATATCATATAGATTACAGAATATCTGAAAGTACCCTTCAACATGGGAACAGTTTTGCTACGTGAGACCAGGAGTCCTGACAGCCTTTTGTCACATTTCCAGCAATGGAGCTAAGGAAGAGTAAAAGAACAGGGCAAATATATACTCATAGTTTCTCAGTTGGCTCACTCATCTCTTCATGATGTGTTGTCAGGGACTCTCCGATAAGAAGATATTTTAATACCTCTCAATGGATTTTTATTCTATGAACCTGTTTAATAACTTTCTGTGCATGTCTAAACTCTTTTTGCACTTATGAAGTAATGACTTGCACAGTCTAACTACACACCGGGTATGTGTTCCAAACCTGCCATCCAGTAGTTTACATTTGATGCCTTCTAGTTCCAGTCTTATGAACAGGGTTGAATAATCACTCTTTATTCACCTTCCCCCCATGTGTCACGATCTCGGGGATTTCCATCACTTCCTCCCTTCAGGCCGAAGACCCCTAGCCTATTTCATCACTCCACCTGTGAAAGATGTTCCACACATTTGACCACCTTTCCTGCCCTCATCTGTATTGAGCTCTGGGCTGATGTTTTTGGAGAACTCAGAGATTTCTTCTGAGTGGTGAGAGCCAGCCCAAAAGCCATTGCTGTGTATCTAAAAAGTTAGCATCACTCTACACAATTATCACTGCATTGTATCTGACATTTTATCACATAGTCAGTCAGTATCATCATATTCCTCTGCAACTCTTTCCAGCATTTATTTTTCCTAATAGCTTTGTATTATTTGTAAGGTATGTTACTTCAATATTTCTTTTGCCAGATCTTCTACCAATAGGCCCTTGCATACATCTTTGGGGCACTTCACTGATGAACTTCTATAGGAAAAGATGACCATTTTTTCTTATGCTTTTAATTACCCCTTGCAGAGGAGACAAGAATGATAACAGGATGAAATAAATAGTAGAAATCAGTCTGTGACAATGAAGTGCTGGCAGTTCTGCACATTTCATTACTGGCACTTCTTGTGGTACCTGTGCAATATGGCTCACAAAATAAAAGTTCTTCCTAAAATATCCTGCACCGCAAAAGTAAGGAACTATGATCCAGCAGCTAGGGTTGGAAGTTAAAAAAAAATAATCATTTGGTTGAAAGCACTTCATTAAACTTTACTTCTCATTAATGGTTCTGGAAAGGTTTTTGTATTGGGCTACTGTCAGCTTTCCACAAAAGCATCTGCTTCTTCTGAAAATATGATATTAATAAAATACCCCCAAAACCAAAGTGCTTAAACTTGGAAAAAATGCCATAGTGGTGACTAATAGCAGTTGTATGTTATTTGCCTTATTTCCTTCCCTATGAGCAGGGCTCTGTGGCTAGATACCATTTCTCAGCATGCACCATGGCCCCAGAATTCAATGATGGAGCTTACAAATTCAGATTCTACCTACCCCTTCAAAAACAGTAGCAAAACATAGGCAGAAAACCTCCATTCTCCCACTACTTTCAATTCTTGTGCTCTCTTTTTTTTGAGCTGAGTATTTTTGGAGTTCAGAAGACAGCTAATATCCAGGGTCCAAATGCTACTGAGAGTAGTTTAACTGATAATTTAGATGCACGTTTTTAGAAATGCTGACTTACCGCCTTCATTTGCTATTTTCCCTCAATAGGAAGTGCTAGTATACCCATTTGACAGGAATGGACATTCTCCGGCCCATTGCAATTGCTGACTATGGATCATTATTGATTTTTGCAAATGGTCAGATTCCTTTTGGGGCATAATATGATCAGTAAGCTGCACTGGCAAGCCATAAAATGCTACGATAATACAGATTAACTTTAAGTAAGCATTTGAAAATGCAGAGGATGTAGAGATTTTACCAGATTAATTGTTTTGTGTTTTCCAATATCATGAATCTTGATTCTCTTCTGCTCACAAGAATAACCTACCTCATTCACGAGGCTAATGATGTGCTTTTGCTCTGTAGATCATTGCCTGCAAAGGCGCTTGATCCCTCCACTTGTCAGGATCATACTCTGCAAAACTGGTGGTGCTTCTTCTCTTCATGTCTTAAGTCTTCGAGATGAGCCTAGATGGCATTGAAGTTGCTGACCAGAAGTTATATGGAATGAGGTGAGCTGAAAACATGAAAGAAACAGGTCTGTGACTGTTGCCTTCTCTGCACCTTACTTTTCATTTTCTAGTGAAACATGGAGTTCGTGTTGGTGGGTTTTTTTCAAGAAACCTTTTTTTTTTAATACTGCTGACTTCCCAAGACTCTCTTCTTTTGAGCAGGATATTTTCTCCGTCCCACATTTGCATGTCTTGTGCCAGAAACCAAAAAGAGGAAAGGAAACTTGGTCTTTTGCGGGGGGGAAGATTTTTCCTTTTCTAATTCAAAACACACATACTGGCAGCCCAGTAGATTTCATATTTTCTTAGTTTTTTTGATTAGTCTCCATCAGAACTGCTCAAAATGCAAACTCAGAAGGCCTGGTACGAGCTTATTCATGCAGTCATCCATCTCTGAAACATATTTTTATAAGTTTGTGATAGTCTTTGAAGTGGCACTATGGCAATCCTCCCATTTCCCCCTTTGTCCATCACTCAGTAGTTTTCTACCTATCATCAAGGTACAGTGACAATCCCTAGGAGAAAGGAAATCCAGAAGCCATGCCTGATGGTGCCCAAAACTCAGGGCAAAATGAATTCAAACAGGAAGTAATGTTTTGAATACATGGTTTTCTTCCACCATGTTTCTACCATAGCTAGCTCCTTCACATTTGCTTTGCCAATCACTTTTGCAAATTCATGAGAAAACATAACAAGAAAGCATAACATGGCACTGGAAAGTTTCTGGATGAGATAGGTGACTATCAGTTCCTCCTTCAGGTCTGGCATGCATGAGATTTATTCATTAAGGCTTGGTTGGACTCTGCATTGTCATCACAGCACCTACATATGACTTCAAGATGCTTCTGCCAGACATGTAGGGTCAAGGAGTGGGGAGAAAGGCTGTAGGTAGGTGTTGGGCCCTATGGTCAAAGAAATCCCTTGCGAAAGGATATTCCTCTACAGCAGACATGTATACTTCCCTTCTGCACACAAAAAGGACAGAATGGAGGGTCTTTCACAGATTTCATTTATTCTGGCCTGGTATTGGTTACCTACATAGTCACTTTTATAAAGCACTCTTTTAACAGCAAGGGCTGTGCTTGGCATAGCAAGCACTTATCCCCTGCTGTTCTATGGATGTTACTGCCATATCATAATGCCATTAATCTGTAAAATAAAGGCAAACTTTGAAAATAAGTAGCACCACTGCTTCTTCACAGTTATTTTTAATGAAATGTACTTTTCATTCAGTGATTTAATTTCAGTAGGACTAGCCCAATAAGTAAGGTCAAGCCCTTGTAAGAACTACAGAGTCTAATGTTGCTGATCTTGACAAATTATGTAGAGTGCCACAGCATTACCCCTTGCATTAGTGTAGGAGGCCAATGAAACCATTACAAGAGATGGAGTTTTAGGAAGAACTTAATACTAAAAACAGTGTTCCCATAGTTATGTAGCTAATACAATGTTTTGATTTGGAGACTTGAACATTCATTTTGGAAATCAGAAGGTACCAAGCTCTGTTCCTTTCTCTGCTAGCAATGCTTTGTGTGGTCTTGATGACCACCTGCCTTTATAATACTATCTTCCCTGTTCCGCAGAGGTATTGTGAACATTATTTAATGACTGCTACGTGCTTTGAACACATAAAGCCCCATGCCTTACAAATACATGTATTATGAAATATAATTATGTAGTTATTGGAAAAGTCCCTGGTTGTCTCTTAGAAACAACTGTCACACAGCACTTACTATACATAGGGAGTGACACATAATGATGAAGCATTTAAAACTGAAAACGATACTCTTGCTTCTAGACAGGGCATTTGCATTTTTGGAGAAAATTCTTGTTTCTTTTTAGGGATTGGCATAAGAAGCTTTCACAAAGGCTAAAAATACCTTTTTATATTAACTAGTTTTCTTTTTCTTTGGGCTAAGCATACAGAGGTACAAAATGATTTTGATGAGCTTCTGAATATTGACATTAGGGCTAGAAAACTGCATATGCTGGTATGCTATATGGGCCCATTTTATGTAGCAGTAGGGAACTTTCATTACTAAAGAATTAATATACTCTGAAATTATGATTGTATAAGTTGCACTTGGGCACAACACATACTATAACATTTCACACAGGGAATTCTGCATAAACTCCATAATTTCTGGTCAAGGTAGAACAGCTTCTAGCAAAGATATGTTTTAAAATTTTAACATTACTGAGACTCCACCAGTACTGTAAAAAAACTGCCTTAGCTGCTACAGTCTCACACTTGTTACATCATGTGTGAACTTGTCCAGATTAGGCATTCAATCACTGGGTCTTGCTATGGCTTTGTCTAGTAAATTAGAAATTCCCCATGTATTGGAAAACTGTTTCTCAACTTGGGACTTTGAGACCACGGTCAAGTCACCTCTTAACCTTCTCTCAGATAATCTAAGTACACTGAGCTGCTTTAATCTTTCAATGTCAGGCAGGATTTTCAGACTTTCAATTGTTCTTGTTGTTCTTTTCTGCAACCTTTCGAGTTTGCCTTAATCCTTCAGAGGTAAGGACATACAGCAAAAGGATTACAGGATTCTAGGATAGAAATCCATGGGAAACATCCCTAACTATGGAGCACCAACCATGGGAATGGTATTAAAATCAGTGGCTATCAGCTTTTTGCATGGCCCCAGCTAAGCCAGGCTGGGAGGCTGATTTTAGGACAGAAATTGAAGAATTTTCTCTATCCAGTGACTGGATATGAGAACAAGGCAAAGACCTTCAGAGCCAGAGCCTCTAGAACTTAATCTTTGGCAGGAGAATTTTTATTTTAGAATCTTTTGGGGTTTTTTCCAATCTGAATTAAACAATTTTGTTTTAAAGCTCAGAAATCTCTAGAAGATTGAATCAGCTTTCCTCACACAATTTTATTAATATTAGCATTTTTTCATTCTTTATTGACTGCATCTGATAATAGCATTTACAAGATCTGTGATTTGGAAAATAGCTCTTTAAACTTTGAAGATTATTTTGCCAAATCAAGTAGAAAACAATGTTTCTATTACAATTAAATGCTAGCAGACCAGACTACAATGATAGAGCAATTAATGACTGAGAATGCCTATACACATTAATAATTATACAGCATGGTTATGAAGCATTCTGAGTATTTGAAATTCACCAGTTAACCGAAAAACACCTTGGTGAAGTAGACTATATTGTAGTATCACACTTAATTTATAGATTTGTGGGTCTGGCCAAGATTGTACAGTTGCATCAAATTAAAACTACCACTATGTATATAGAAAAAGAAAACAGAACCAAGTTTTGTTGGGAGAAGTTTGTGTGCCAGTGCTCTTGGGTCCCCTTCTTGATAATTCTGACTTCCCAATGGATAAAATAAACAAATGGTCATTAATAGGTAAAAAAATAAATTAATAACTGAAATTATTAATGATGTTATCCTCATTCTCTCCTGCTGTAATTTGTAAACTGTTCTCTAGGCTAATTCATCATTGCCCTAATGCTTGTTTACTTGTTACTGGAATGTGCATAAAAAAATGTTCCTGAAAGGCAATAATGCATTGGTGTAAGTCAGGTCACACAATGTTCAACAACAGCAAACTGGGGCTTGAGTTTCTATTCTTTCTCTCTTCTGCTTCTTACTTCTCTTGTCAGAGCCCACCTGTGTATGTCCAACCCACGCACAAAGAGATTTGGCAGTAACTGCGGCTGAACTCGATAATGCTATGCCCTCTGCTCTCAGTGAAGAGTCAGGTGAGGTACTGAAGAGACCCATTAGGTACCAGTCCTTCTGCCCACATCCTCCTCTCCTTAACCACCTATCCTGCTCCCATCCCTGAGAACCAACGCAGGAAACCTGGGTTTCCAGCGCAAATCTCATGCAGCAATACATGGTCTGCCCAGTTTAACGATGATCTCTGTAAACACAGTAAGTCCAGTAAGCAAGAATGTAATCAATCAGTGCTTGCAACCATTTCTCTAAGGGAATGTAAGCAATAACAATAACAATGCAGATGTACAGCTCTCCTGTAAAAAAAGTAGGAAGTTTTGTTATGCCTATTGCACCGGTGGGTGTACTGGGCAGTATAGAACAGGCTATGCCTGGGGCGACAAATGCTGGCTTCAAAATACAGCTGTGCACTGTGTGCCTGAAATACTCATTATTAAAACTACAGGCCTAAACACAGCTCTAGGATAGCACCCTCAAGGTCCCAGCTCAGGAAAACCTGGCTTAGGGTCTTGGCCAAGGTCAGCCTGCACTCAGAGAGCAAAGCCCAAGAGGCTCCTTTGCCTGGGGGAGCAAAACCCAACTTAAAAAAAGCAACTCTAGTTTAAGACTGAAGCTCTAACACCCATTCTGCTTCTTATACGTCAAAGACCAAGATAAAGGACAGGAAGAGAAAATGTCTGTTCCCTTTGTTTTTAATGTATTTGTTTATCGCTTCATCGCATCATTTTGTGAGGCAGTTTCAAAGCTTTGTAGGCAGGCTGAATATTAACCATCCACTGCGATCCACTCAGTCACTCCTGGCACAGGTTAATCCCTGTATCATAGGCTGCCACCAGTTTGCTAAGCAGCTTAAAAGGACATGTTATAACTTTGACAATGACCTGCTAATGGTTTTACATTTCTCAGAAGTATTATGAGCTATCTTTGTCATTTTTATCTTCTAATGAGATCAATAAATTTAGGAAGCAGACATAGATGGTGCAAACTGCAATGCCACAGCCAAGGACATAGCATGTATAACTGCTAAACTATAAATAATAATGCAGGAACTATAATCAAACCTTGACTTTTACAGACGAAAATCAAGTTGCAAGTGCCTCAGCATTAAAAAAAATCTCCTCATTTGTTAGGAAAACAGTGTAAATCCTGATTTCTTCTTTCATATCACACCATGCCGATCTCTTAATGAAAAGCTTCACACTGAGAAATAGGTTTCATTCACTGATTTTTTTCTTTTCCAGTGGGAAATAACAGCTTTTGATGTTTTAACCCTCCCTCACAGTCTTTGGTGCCTCTACATGAAATAAGTATGTCAGGTTAAAATTTTTGCATAGCTGCCCAGCACATCTTACTGTTTCTTAAAAACATTATCGTTAGCTCTGCCTTCACCGTTCCAAACAACTATGAAAAGTCCTAGGCTTTAAAAAGGCAAACAGAGATCTCGAGTTACTTCCAGTGCAGAGGACCGCAACTTTGGGGTGACATGGCAGGGAATGTGTAAGTTCAGGTATCCCACACATGCCTGTTATGCCACACCATGCCCAGTTTGGGGCTGGAATCCTGGGCCGTCTCTAAGCAGTGTGAACGCTAGAGAGGCTCCTTTGCCTGCCAATCCCTCTGGGAAACACACAGTCCAAGTGGTCTCCAGAGATAACAAACTATTCTCGATGTGTTTGCAAATGGGGTAGATGCCAACAACTGAATGGGCTGGGAGCAAGGCACATTTACCGTCCTCTGAGTTTTACACCTGTGGTTATCCTCCCCAGCACATACATGGCACAAACAAGCCTGAAAACAAACAAACATTCAGTGGGCCTAAGACCCACATTTTATTTTACTGTGCCTGCAGTTTCTGTTCTATATAATGAATGGAAAGCTTAAGTCAAGCAGCTGTACTGACAGTTATTTCTCCGGCTCAGTAACTGTGTGCACAGAAAGGTACTAACTGTGTGGTGAAAAAGAAGACATGTCTCTGGAAGTGTATTCCTTCAGGTATAGGATTCCCAGGCAGAGAAACACCCAAGAAAGTATAAGTGTCCTGGTTTTGGTTGGGATAGAGTTAATTTTCTTTCTAGTAGCTGGTATAGTGTTATGTTTTGGGTTCAGTATGAGAAGAATGTTGATAACACACTGATGTTTTCAGTTGTTGCCAAGTACTGTTTAGACTAAGTCAAGGATTATTCAGCTTCTCATGCCCAGCCAGCAAGAAGGCTGGAGGGGCACAAGAAGTTGGGAGGGGACACAGCCAGGACAGCTGACCCAAACTGGCCAAAGGGGTGTTCCATACCATGTGACGTCATGCCAAGTATGTAAACTGGGGGGCGGGGAGGATCGCTGCTCGGGAACTAACTGGGCATCAGTCGGCAAGTGGTGAGCAATTGCATTGTGCATCACTTGGTTTGTATGTTCCAATTCTTTTACTATTATTATTGTCATTTTACTATTGTTATTATTAACATTATTATTTTCTTTCTTTCTGTCCTATTAAACTGTTCTTATCTCAACTCATGAGTTTTACTTTTTCTTTCCTGATGCTCTCCCCCATCCCACTGGGTGCGGGGAAAGTGAGTGAGTGGCTGCGTGGTGCTGAATTGCTTGCTGGGGTTAAGCCACAACAATAAGGTAGCTAAATATTTAAATGGTCCCATTTCTGCAGTGTGCAAGCATTTGTCATGCAGTGGTTGTATAAAAGACAGAAAAAGGAATGCACCATTTTACAATACACCAGCTGGAACAGCTTCACATATGAGGAATAGAGAGTTTGCACTTCTCAGAGCACAGGTCTGCTTAGCCTACTATAGTTTTCAATCTTACCAAACTCAACCTGAAAAATATGTTGTGGCAAATCGTCCCACATCCTACCTGCCTATTTTTTACAGAGGAATCATTCTCTTTTACAGGGTTTAGATCTGCTTGCTATTCAGATTTAAAACTCTTTGACTATAAAACTTGATGGATTTTTGCCTTGTACAATAAAGATATCTTTAAAGAGATTACCCTTAACAATATTTAGGAGATATTCTAGTAGAGCACAGGTACTCTTCCCCATTCTTAAACACAAAGCAAACTGCACTGCCAGATTACAGAGCCTTCCTTTGGAACACTATTTAAGCAGCATGAGTGTTAAATGTAGAAAGAGATTCATACCAGCTGTATATGTGTCTATAGACAAAGAGAGGGCTAGCTACTAATCCAAGTACCCCAGGAATGTATGGCTTGACTTGGAAAAGATTTTCCTACTGCAAAATAGAATGGTTTGGATTTTTTTCCTTTTTTTTTTTTTAGCAAATGATCACAGACGATGAAAATTAAGGCAATTGAACACCTTTGAAACGCCAGCAGCTCCCGCCTCAGTGCATTGCATTGTTGCGATGTCAGGAATGAGCCCCAGGAAGGCTTTCAGTGGCACTGCAGCCATGCTGCTCTAAGTGCTTACTGCTGACACTGGTGCAGATGAGACCAAGCTACATGTGAGCAGAAAATCAATTACAGAAGCTAGAGAATGGGGAAGGGAGAAAAACAAGTCTCCAGTTACCAAATACCTTTCAAACTATTGTGCACTCACACACCAAGAACAAGTTTTTCTGCCAGCTTTAGAAAATATTGCTTCTGATTTGGATGACAAAACCGGATTATGTTTTCTAATAGGTGTGCATGGTATCCAAAGAGGACGTGAGAGTCACATTGCTGGTTTGTGCCCAAGAAAAAGCATAGAGTTCAAAACACACATTATCCCTCAAGCATATGTGAGCAGGACTAATGCAAAGATACATGTGCACTATTTAATCTAGGCTTTATTTCTCCAGGAACATCTGCATTCTGCTCTTCACCTGCTCCAAAATGAGGTTAATAAGGGCTCCAAAATGGAAATGCTGGGCCCAGCTCTGTCCGCTCCCTCACCAGATGCAGTAGCAAAATCTCTTTGATGTCAATAGAAACTGAATAAACTGCACTGTTTGTTGGGAAGTTCATGCTGCTGTATTCCAGATACTGTGAAAACCTACCTGGCCTTTTGTGGAGGGTTTCCCTCTTTTTTTATTTACCAGCACAAAACAGATCTTTCAGACCCTCCATTCACAATCAGATGTTGTGCAATGGATGAAAACCGTGCAGTGTGTCTCCAGCATGATCAGGACACAAATCACCTCACCTGTTTTTGATTTTCTATAAAATAGGTGTCTGTACCTGACCTAGCAGGCTAGACTCCCATCTTCTAGTCAACAGAGAGGAACAGAGGCTTCACTAATCTGAACTCAGATGTCAAACTTAGGGTGACACAGATCATGCCCTAGCAGTGCTTATTTCTCTTTGATGGCTGCTGAGTGTTTCTAGAAAATAAGCTCAGACTTTGAGCAGTTATAGTGCACTCATCTATATTCTACCATGTCCTCCACCTACTTGTTTATCTTCCATTTCCATGGACATGGTTGCAGAGGCCCCTGTTCCTCCTGTATCCTTACTATTTTTAGCCACAGTTTTAATAACTTTTGACATTATCTATACATCCAGGTTCCATTCTCCCTGGAACTGCCCACTTGAGACATGTCCCTCTACATATGTAGTTGCTAGTGATTAATCTCACATGACAGCTTGGAATCTAACATAATTTGACCTGTGTACCATGTATCAAGATCTTGAAATACCAATGAAAATCAGTTTCTTTCTGCATGCAGATGAGTAGGCCAATGGAAGAAAAACACTAAAACCTGTTTTGATCTCCTTCTGTCTCCATATTGCATCCAGTTTGGCTCTGGCATTTGTAGAGGACTAAATTCTGAGGTGAGAATCACCAAGCTGATGCTATGGGACTTCCCAAGAGCTGAGCGTAACTACACCTACCTTTGATATAATAGTCTGGAGGGGTAGGAGGAGCTGGAAAAGACAGAGCCTCTGGGTATTTCTATACCAAAACAGATCCAGGAAAATGATAGCAAGGAGACAGAAAGGATCAAAAGATTTCACAGCTGTTGCCTTCAGCTGCATTTCACCTTATTTCCAATAATTAATCTCAAAATATTCATCTATTTTCTAATAAGGATGCTGTCCTTGTTAAGTATATGCATTTTAATCAATTATTTGCTGATAAGGCTATGGTATAATATAAACCAGAAAGCGCAGTACACAACAGTGAATTCATACAGTTGGCACATCCTTGATATGTGGAGCTTCATGACATTTGAACATTTAATATTTCAACACAAAGGTAAGGATTTATATTTCACAATTGCTTAAAACCTTACACATGTGCTTCATGTCTTTACTAATAAGCTAAATACAAAGGCCCAATATTATTATTATGGATGAAAACTTAATATCTACTGAAGCCATTGACCTAAATACTTACATAGAGCTACCTAAATGTATTAAGGAAGGTCTACCTTTGAAAATTATACTGCAATGCCAGACCACCTATTTTAGAATATAAAACATGCTCCCACACACACATGGAGTATCAGTGACACTGATGAATGAGTATTAGCATTTCAATGATGAAATGAGGAGACATGAGTGAACACCACCTGATACTGTAAATAAGCATGCTTCAGAGAAAGGAGGCATAATTTTCTATCTACAATCTAACCATGACCTCAGTCCTGACCTGAAAAGACCACTTTCCCTAGTGATTAGATCAGAGATAATTCCACTGTGCCATGCACCCAGGTGTGTTGAGCTGAGCTGAAGTGGTTTTGTGACAAATGCTGAATTTTTAATATTCAAAAGCAGGACAAGGAATATCTTGCAAACTGAACTCCATTTGTGCACAGTGAGAATCCATTATTTTTTATTCTGTTAACCATCTACACCCAAATTTCAGACAGCATATTTTAATACCTTATCAAATGTTCCAATTTACTGTCTTTTTTATAAATATTACTCATGACTAGAACTGCTTTGTGATCTTTAAAACTCTGGTCTGTCAAGAAGATTTACATGATGCTTTATGTGTCCAGAGAACAAGCACAATATTGGGCTGGCAGGTACGCAGCATTTTACTGATAGAGGTACTCCGATGGTAATTCAGAGTCCCAGGTTTAGCACACAGAAGATCAAATACCATGCTCACAATGCAACTATTGCTGTTGTCTAGCCTGGCTGCATATAAAAGTACATTTCATCTCTTGATGCAGATACCCATCCCTGCCAACTCATCTACACAGATTTCAACTCCCTGCCTTCAGACTTTTTTTTTAACTTTGCATGCATCAATAACCTCTGATCACCAGCAGTAATACACTTCAGCACCTGAAATGTTTATCTTTAAAGCATTGAGTAGAAAAGAACTGTGACCCACATGTTGCAATTGAGTGGACAGAGTGACCTCCTGCAGTCACTCAAGAGGACTGTGTCCTCAATCAAAAAGTACATCTTTTAAGTCTCAGATCTTGGACAGACAAGATATGACCATGAATGTGCAGTAATACATATCAGGTCTAAGATTCAGCAGCCAGTGTGCCTATGCTCTAAAATCAAGGGTGAACACAACTGTAGCAACTTGTCACAATACCTTGATCATACAGCTGAGTCCATAGACTCGCAAGCGGATCAGCAGATGCTGCTTCCCTTGCTTCCCTGCATTGATACACAGAGCCATGGACCTCCCTTCTGCCAGGTGCGGAGCCCATAAGCCTGGTGCTGTCTGCAGGCCTGACATTCATATTCCCTAATCTTTGGTGTTTATTAGCATTTATCTGTTGAGCTCTTTCCTCCACATGTAAATACCTGGTTGTTGCAACAGGATTTTGTACACCCCTATTCTACCAATGCATTTAAAAGTAGCAAGTGGTCTTGCGAGAGTTTCACCTGTGCAGCAGCAGGTGGTTTCAGACTGCTGAGCAGTTTCATCTGATGCAGCACCTCTGATGACAACAGTTTCCAATAAGCAGTCACCTAAGTGGTTTTATTTTAAATGTCACTGTCTCAAATGCATGAGACAAATCAATTGTGATGCAGCATCTCCCATGTATCTCTTCTTAGGGTCAGTTTTCAGAGACACAGTCTCATCTGAGGTGAATTAATACATATCTTTTTTAAGTATGGCAATTTCCCCCTACTTTGCACTAACCATCAATTTGGTTTCAGTATTACACTTTGTCACTGGATCCAGTAATGGATCCACTCTCAGGAAAGAACTGAAGCAAGTGAACTGACTTGTGGTGCAATTCTGCATACCAATAAAAACACCGATCAATGACAAATGGAAGTCTTAGGTATCTAAAAGAGTATATTAAAGTACCATCATAGTCTTCTCACCATAGCTCAGGCTTGCCAGACACAGTAATTCTTACCACAAACATCAGCTCTCTAATATCAATGCAGAAAGAGAGCTAGGTCCAGAAATACATTGACGACTTCTGGGGAGGAAGCACTCCTCACTCTGTACCTCAGTACTGCGACTGACCTTCCCTCTGGCTCTGCATCCTTTGAACCACTCTGAATTGTTTATCAAAATCACAAACGAGGCACAAGTCAATTACCCTCTTAGCACATAAAGCTCTGAGTCTTGATTACATGTGCAGGAGGAATATTTACTTTTTAATCAGGGTTGACTGTGGGGTGTGGAGGTAAGGCCATTTTGAAGATTAATTAGTTAGTATTTGTACATTGCTTTGAAGATATGAGATACTAAGTATTTTTATGGCACCCAGCTAATGGCCTTAACTCTTTCAGCCATACTGATGTCAAGGCCTTGAAAAGTGGTCCTTCTGAGCTATTTTTATGCAAACTTTTGGTAGGCTGTATTGACAAAATGCAAAGATGGAATTTGCAGTTTTGGTCCCAAACACTCTTCCTTCTCTGCCAAGTCCTGCAAGGAAATGGTACGTTTTTAAAACATCAGTAGAAGAGGCAGGTAGTTGCCTAGCATACACTTTTACCTCCTTTTGATTCAGTGTTTGGTCTTGGCAAAGATGAGCAGTTTGTATGTTACAAACGTGGTGCATCTGTTCTCATGACATCCTGCTGAAGAAAACCATGAGCTTCCATGTTCATTTTGCAGATGAGGTGCTCTGAAAGATTTAGGATCTTCAAAAATTTGGACCTTTCTCCTATCCAGGTGGCTAAATCCCACAGTGGGATTTAGGTGCATAAGTGTTTTCTGGATCTCAGCCTGTGTGACTTGCCCAAGGTCAAGCACAGAGCATATCTCTACTGTAAAGGGAGAAAAAAGTTCCAGGTTACTGCTCTAACCACCGCTTTATTCCTCCCTTCCTAAAATAGACAAGTGAGGTCCCATGTTCTGCATCAGGACAGCCATTTTTGAATACGAGTTCAGGAGTCTAGCTTTATTTAGTCTCACGAACAGTCAAATCCATGCAGAGGATCTGGGGCCATGAGGAGACATAAACATCCCTTTGTTAGGCAAGCACAGACTATAAAATCACAGGGGATGTTCAAACTTTGGGATGTACCAACTGCATCCCTTTTGTATACCCCACAGCAGCTGGCTAGAGCGCAGTATCAAACCCCAGGAGGAAAATGGCTATTCTGTCAGCCACAATGCTGGTGTGCATCTGCCACTGTGAGAAGGGGAGATTATGAAAACAGGAAAAACAATAAAGGTGGCACACTGACGCCAGCCTGATATTCCAAGATCCATCCTCAGGAAAGTTAAGAAGCCTCTTGGCATATGGCTTCAGCTGAGACGATGGGCAAGATAAAACCCTAAGGTGTCCAGCTGAAAATACAAATGACAAATAAAGAGACATTTCTGGAGAGAGAATGGAGTGAGCCACCATGCATGTAACTGGCATTTAAAATCAGATAACAAATGGGAATCTTGTTATCATCAATTATGACAAAGCATAATGTCACATAAAAGCTCAAAAATGTAAAAGAGTCCTTTGACTGAATATGCTCTAGCCGCATCCAGCACAAATTACACAGGCTGGAAAACTAAGCAGATTCTTACAGGATCAGGTATTATGCGAAGTGTTCAGGATTTGGGTTAATGAATACAGCGTTCTCCCAGATGTTCCATCATTGTTCCAGAGTAGGAGGAAAGCTGGCTGCAGACCAAATCAAATTTTTATATTCCTCTTAGATAGTGCCAGACACTAAGATTTCATCAATATAACATCTGAGGCACAGAGACAACGCATCATGGTTGGATAACCCTATATTCAATCCATTTTGCTGAAGACAGGACAAATAAACTAAGAATCAGAACATTCAATGAGTCATATCAAAGGTATAAATTGAAAGTCAACACTTGTACTGCATATAATCTAGCTGAAAAAGAATTTATAGTCTGGAATTTCCCACTTAAACACTGCTGCTGCTTCTTGCAGATATACTCCAAATGCTAGCTTTAAACACTCCCAGTCCTTTCAAGTTGTGTTTTCTGCTTACTTTATAATATCTTTGGGATGCACATCCTTCTCCAGGGTAATGGAGAGTTTGAGAAAAGAAATTAATTGCTAAAAATGCTAGTTTGCTTAGAAAAAGTGCACCATTTAGTTTTTACTAAGGAGCTAAAAATCAGTTTCTTTTTTTTTTTTTAAACATATCATCCTTTTTTGTAAGCAGAATTAAACAAGGAAGTTTCTGGGATGTGCAGAAACAGATCACTAGAGAAAAAAAAGGGCAGTCAGCATAACACTCTAGAAATGCCTAAGAGGTGAGACAGGAATAAAGAGTCAACATCTACTCTGGCCAACAGAAACCCACCGCAAGAAATAAACCAAACTTTTCAAAAAATACACAGAACTTAACAATAATTAGTAAGTTCATCTTAAGTGCACAGCTAATCCTCATGCCCAGCAAGAGGCAAGCTGACATCAGAGAAGAGGGTATACTTGGGGAATGAGTTTCAAGTTTGAAGCTTAAAAGCTGACTGGTTGAGGTCTGCCATTAAAAAGCTCAGATCCAGTTCAGTTACACCAATCTGATTTGGTCCGCACTTCTGCTTAAAGTGGTCACTTAGCCTAAAGGATTGTGTGTGTGTGTGCACATATGTGTGCTTGCTTGGGCGCACACATCCATGAGACCCAAACACCTGCACAGATTTTTTTATATCCTCTAAAAGCAGGTCAGCAGTGAGCATTCACTGGGCATGAAACAACATTAAACTATAAAATGCTCCCTGCTTGGTGCTGGTGAGGATTCCAGTTTTGGGGGACAGGCAAGTGCCTGGCAGTACTGTAGATATATCCACCAAAAGTATTTGATGTGCTGCTTCATAGATGCCCTTTCCCAATAGACACACGTCTGGGGTCATATAATAGGACAGAAAAGAAGAAGGGGAGAAGGAGATGCCATGAGGCTGCTCCCCAAGAGTGGGTCCTGCCTATGGTCCTCTTTAAGCCCAAGGCCTTACCAGGGATGCAGTAAAATGCCCCTGCAGCTTCAGGGACTCAGCGGAGCCTGGAGCTAGGGAGCTACTGCATCATGGTGAACTCATGGTACATGGGATACAGGAGGTGGGGGACAGCTAGCTGAAAACCACACTTGGAGCACAAGCCCGGCATTTAGCTTGTGCTAAACTTAGGGCTGCATCTTCTCCAGATTCAGCAATGCCATGAATCAGGACAGTAAAAATTAAAACATAGTCTTGTCATTGAGAATTCAGGGAAATCTATCTCATTTGAGTACATCAAAGCTGAAATTCAGCCAGAACACAGTGTTTACAGGATCTTCTCTTATGCGGGAAAAAAACACCAAACCCAAACCCTTTAAACTTTAAGGGGACCAAGAAAATATCACCTTCATTTATGTCCCATTCAAAACCTTTCACTTCACCAGTTGCAGAAACATGGCATGTAAGTGAAAGACTTGTTCTTAAAGGGAAAAATAATTCGCATAATATAAAATAATGGTTTCGCGAAGCCTATTTCTGTGTCTGTAACAAGGTGACAAGTTGATAAAGAGGGAGATGTATTCTTGGAAATTCAGGCTTCAGATCTTGATGATAACAGGTGAAAAACTTGAACTGTATGTATTCATCTGGGGACTATCCTGTCTTTTTAGGATAAAGCATGTTCTCTTCTGCCTGCATTTGCCTAAATTTATCTTGAATTTCCATTCAGCTCTGGCTTGTTGAGGTTTTTTCTTTTTAAGTAATTATTTACAAATTAGATTGCTTGAGAGTAAACTATCAGAGGAGGCACACTCCCCTCTCTTCAAATGTATGCAATAGATCTAATTATTTTTCTGTAAAACTACAAACAACCTTCTAAATAATGACAATCATTAGAAAACATTAGGGTCTGTCACTTATAATCTCTGCCAACTGCTGATAACATTTTATTACTGCTTGGAAAGGTTGATTAAAGCTTGTAATAGATTTAGTGAGGGTGAAAGATTAACAAAAAGGTATTTATGATAGAGACACTAAAACATAATATGTTCTCAGTAAACACTCAAAAAAACCTAGCCCTGTGACATTTATAGATGTTGCTCAAGACGCAGTTTTTCATCTGCACAATGAAACCGATAAAGTTTCTACATGCTGGGAAAAAAAAAGAGAGGGAGAGAAAGGGCGGGGGGGGGCACATTACCTTTGTAAGTCTCATTGCAGAGCAAGGGAGAAAGTCCTCTTCAAAAATAAACCAGCTGAAACCCCTGAATAAGTTCCTGGGACTGCTCTTTTTTGACCGTTTGGACAATCTCCTCTGAAATTACAGCAATGGACAACTCAAAACCAGGTTGGATCAGAAGGCAGTGACTAAGGGGCGTCTATTTATGCCTAGCCTTGGAGGAAGATGTTGATCACATCCCTCAGTCCACCTGCCCCACATCCCTGCGCAGGGGGGACAGACACCGCGTGGGGCTGGACACTGTAGAGCACAGCAGCTGAATGCATCACAGCTGACACTCTGTGCTGGGCTGGCAAGACGGGCATCAAAGCTTTCCTTCTGCTCATCTTTCACTAGGGGAAGGTGCAGCCAACGACAGGCTAGCAGCTCTGAAAAGCATGTTTCAGTATGGAGCTGTTATGAAGGATGGAGAGAACTGCAAGAGCACGTGGAAGCACCCACATCCCCCACCAGCAGTGAGGTCCATCATCCTCTGGAGATGCCAACCTTGCAGCGCATTGCAAAGACGTCAGAGTGGCTTCATGAGCTGCACTGAGCCCTGGTGCCTCAGGGGAGAACATGCACTCCTGTGGCACAGTACAGTCTCCCTGAAATGTTTGGTCATTTATCCAGTCATAGGGGCCACTTGCAGGTACTAACTTAATGGACTTGCAGGATCAGCTTGCTTCTTGCTTCAGAACAGCCTCTGCTGAGGTGAGCTATGAAAGCCCTGGCGCAGCTGAGAAGCAGGTGCCCAAACTCAGCAGTTACGAGCTCAAGCCAAGGATGTGAATGCACATGCCATGGCAGAGAGCTTCAGCTGTCCTGGCTCAGTCCTGACCTTCACTTGTCTGCTCTGCCTCTCTCCACTCCCCTAATCAAGGAGATGGAGCAGGAGGGTTCGTCTGGCTTCCACAAGCCTGCAGCTTGCCTTAGTAAAATAAACTGAGGTCTATTCCAATAAACTGTGGTGAGTCAGAGGATGCTGAGCTTCCACACTCAGACATCAGGGAGCAGGACGAGTCTCCAGGAGTGAGCTGGAGCAGACAGCGGGGGGTTAACTGGTTCAGACTGCCTACCTTAAGCCAACACGGCAGGACTAGATGACCACTCAAGGTCTTTTCCAATCTGATTCTGTAACACCCTCCATGAACTATCTATCTTCTCTGGTTTTTTGATAAATGTGGGGGCAATATTTAACAGAACTCCTCAACATTGACCAACTGACACCACGAAAATCATTTACCAGGAATAAGTGACCAGCCGGATCACAGCCAGAAACAAACACATTTGAAAATAAAAATGATTTCTGCACTGTGCATGCCTTGACAAGTCTATAGCAGATATACATACACAGTCTGTAAACACATTAATGTGTGGCTCATCAGAGAGGTCAAACTGTGGTGAAGCAGAATGAGCTTGTGGTTAATCCGAGCAGAGAGCCACCGTCTGCAGCCTGTGAAAATGTTTGTAAGTTGAAGTACTGCAAAGTGGATGACAGATTACAGAACCTGTAAACGCAAGTCAGCCTGCCCCAAACCATTCCTCAAATGCACTACATGGGCAACACTCACTTCGAGGATGACTCACAGCTTTCATGTTGAAAAGTGGAAAATTTTTTTTTTTAATGTCAAGTGATGGTCAAAACTAAGGTTGTTAGTTATCCCAAAAGATGTAAAACAAAATCTGTCCCAGGTTTAACCATACTCCAGTGTGTCATAGCCAACACATCTTCTGAGATTAAGATATACAGTGACTTTTTTTCTCCCTCATTCTTTCATACCTGGGAAATGAATAAAGCCTTGAAAAAATATCTACAGGCTATATAAAGATATACAAAAAGCAATAAATGTAAACAAAAATGTCATATTTATGTGTTGATGTAGTGAGTCAGAATAAACATGACAGCTTTACCTGAGAAGTTAGAGTCTGAAAACAAACTCCGCATGTTTGGCAACAGGCGCAGAAGATTTTTAAAAGAAATACCAAAAATAAGCTTAGCAACATACTTTACAACTCCCACAGGTAGGCCTCATTCACTCAGGCAAACTCACCAAAGTCAAGAAAAAAGAATCCTATAATGCTGGGTGCTGATTATCCCTCATGCCCTGTATATCCACAGACCTGCCAGCCAAAACCTGCTCCTACAGGGCTAACCTTCTCAGACAGCAATATTTCTCCTGGAAACAACAACAAATTAGAAGTCCAGCAAAGGTTGGCATAGTGAGCTAAAGCCACAGAGCACACAGAGGAAGGAGAGAGACTGGGACAGGCACAGTTCTTTATTTCCAGCATTTATATGCTGGCAGCCAGCACAGTCGGGATGTGACATACTATACTATGACAAGGTCTTACACCTCATCAGGGAGTGCTGGTGTGAAGCTGATAGCCTCCTCTACCTCCCTGGTAAAGCTGTTCCTGATCCCTGTGGCACTTGAATACCTTGAATATGATCCAGAAAGATGATTTTCTAGCAGGGCAACATGGATGACAAGCAGATTGCAAAAGACGCTGCTAGCATATGATTGCAGTTATGGAAAGTTAATTCTGCGTAGTCTGAACCATTTTGGAGTAGATAGTGGATAGAGTACTTCCACCTGGCTGAACTGCTGGTTTGACTATAACAAACATAGTCATGGAAGAAATTGGGAAAAATTTTGAAAGCTGGATAGTATGTCCAATATACATTTAATTAAAGGATAGAGAGAAGCTCAGAAGAACCATGAAAGCCATGAAAACTTCCATACTGTCAGTGTCTGAACGAAGCTAAATATCCTGAGTGCTAGCTCATCAGCTGTGAAAGCAGAAGATTAGCAGAGTAATCTGGATAGGTTGGACTCAGTAGGATTTTTGCCCCTCAACCCCCCAGCCTCAGGTAGAGGCAATATTTCAATTTTTGCCTCCCAATTAGAAGGTACCACAGCACAAATTCACATCAAAAACATTGCTATTTTGTCTGTATCTCCTTGATTCAATAAAACTATTTTGGTGACAGGTATTCCCCCCTTTTTTTTACATTTAAATCAAGGTTAGCAAGTCAGAGGTTAAACTGATTTTTTATCAAGACTCTTCACTCTTGAGTGCCAAAGCGTTCTTTTTTCTTCTAGCTTGGGAAACAGCTGCCTAGGTAGAGCTATGGCTTGCACTAAACACATTCAGAGAAATGGCATCCCTTCTCTTTTTTTTGCATAGTATAGACATTTTAGGAAAAGATGCTGAATTTCACAGGTGAAACAGAATAATCACCCTTACCAGGACTATGAACTCTAATTTTTGCCTTTTCTGCTTCTAGTGTAGCACCATTTCCCACACCTCAGGTATCACGCATTCCCTAATGGTGTGTCTCAAGCTGGGGAAAGGGTAGGTATAACATGGCTCTTTGTATGCCTGGTGGTTTTTATAAGAAGATAAACGAAACCTTTATTCTCCAAATTCTAGTGACTAAACAGCCAGGGTTATATTTTGCCTTTCCCTGAGCTCAGTTCCCGTCTCTTGAAGTCAGTGAGAGTTTTTTCACTGGATGTTGAAATAAATCATAATGAAGCAATAATTATCCACACTTACTTGATAGCTGGGACTTCTGTTATGTTCCCTAGATATCAGGAGAGCTTTCTGTTGTGTTTCTCAGTTTCATGTTTTTCTACTGCCCTACATTCACTCTGTGCTTGTAGCCAAATTTGCAGCCTAATTTTTTTCTATTAAAGGCAAGCGAAGATTCTTCTAGAGAGGTTTCCTTCCTCTTGGTGGCATCTTAGCTGTTGACAAAGTCAATGTTCTTTGAGGAGTTAGGGCTCCATACCTACTACCCTCAGGGCAGGAATAAACTTCCTAGAATAAATCACTGCTGGGGTGGTAGAATAGGCCCGGGAAGGTGAAGCTCCTTCATTCCCAGCCCAGGGAGTCCCTGATGCTCCTGGTCCCCAGCCCCTGTGGTGTGCTGGCAGCATCTTCTCTCAAAATAAATCACTATTAATCTTTTTCTACTTCTGCTTGAAATGGTAAAAAGCTCCAAAAATGTGATGGTCCTATTATCTTTCTTGAGGAAAAATCATTGAATTTTAAATATTTCCTCATGATTACATTCCTTCTCCAAGTTACTCCAATTTCATGAGTTAACATCATAACTTTAGTCCCTAGCCTTGAATTAAATCTAATTAATCAGCAGCAATCTTATCTATCTCCCTCCTGCAAACACAGAGTCCAGAAGCAAATTGGTCAGACAAGAATAGAAGAATTCATATGTGTATCAAATATGCTCAGTCCAGCAGGAACTATGAAATATCTTTCCATATACAAGAGGCAGAGCTCTCAGTGGAAAGCTAAACACACTACCAGCTTTTTATGTGCTCCTCAAGAGCCCTGGAGATAAACCTGAACCTGGAAGATCAATATGCTCTTTGACCCCCTATTTGTGCACAAGACCTCTTCTGCCTTGTGCTCGTCAACCAAAGATTATACTTTCACATAGTCTCCCTACTTTACCAGTTCCCATACTGTCCCATGCACAGGTGGCAATTTCTGTTGATCACTGGATATCGTGGAACAATGTGTTGGGGACTTACATGTTACTAGACTGTGCCTATATAGCAGTTCTCAGGGTAGGTTTTTTATGTTAGTAAGCATCCTGAAATCATCCTCAGCACAAGCCAAGTCAAGTCAAAAGCAAGGAAAAATACTTATTTATCCAACCCAAAATAAGCAACACAATCGCAGAGGTTTATAACATATGGCTGGCAAAAAGGAAAGAAAAGTTTCTCTAAAGTCAAATCCAAAAGGCCCACCACTGTCTCTTTCCTTCTCCCTGCACTTTGTATCTAGCTGCCAAACAAGATCTAAACCACATCTGATCTACATGGCCAGGGCCTCAGAACTGATGGTGCACTCTCCACCCCAAATATATATTCATGGTAGGGAACCAACAGCTGAGGAAGAAAGCTAACTTGTAACGCTGTACTCCTTGTTGGAGTTTTGCTTGAAGGTTCATTCAAATTCATCATCCCTCCTCCATTCAGGAGTTGGCTTCGGTGTCCTCTTCCTGGACTATTAACCGGCCTACGTTCTTCAAATGCAAATGTCCCTTTCAATAGGCCAGGTGCAGACATCTCTTATCCTTTACTGAGCTATCAGTAAATCCTTAATCCACAGAGGAGCAAAACACTCTTACTTAACAAGACAAATCTCAGTGTTAAGCTTTTCCAGGCACCAAATTTCCTATTTTGAATCAACGTATACATTCACAACCACAACTGATGCAAACATTTAAGTGTGATCTGTGCTTTTAGGGTAGAGGTCCATGAGGTGATTGATGGGCTCCAGCTTCTCCCAGAGGGTTACCGTGAGCCTGATGTGACATAGCCACCAGGGCTGGAGCAAGAGCAGGAGTCCCTGTTGTCAAGTGTGAGAGGGACAAGGATTTGATTGCTCTTCAGCATTTTAGACCACTGGAATCTGTGGCATCTGCTACAAAGGGTCTGAATAGATGTATTCTTCCAACAGATTCTGCCATGTATTTATTAATACAACATAACAAAAGGGGAAAAAGCCACAACAGAATCTAAGCCTAAGAATGTCTTAAACTTCAGTGTCTCCAAGTCACCTTATAAAAAATGCCAGAGACAGCCAGACAGGCAGCTGATTCACAGGCGGCATCTTGGACAGCTTGAGAACACAGTTCCTGCGTGAAGCTGAATGAGGGGCAGGTGTGCCAAGTATCAAAAAGAAAACTCCGCTCCACTGTGCCCGCGAGCAGCACCTCAGCCTCCACACGTCACCCGGCCCCGCTCCCGTGATCAGTCATCTCAAACCAGACCCTGCACAGAAGTGTGCTGAACGCGGAACTGCCAGCACTGAGTCACTCTATTTGGGGCTGCCCCCACATACAAAACCATTTTGGTTATTGATCTAAAGATTCATGACTCACAGGCTCAATATAGCACTGGGTTTAAAAGACTGCTTTGTTCTTGGAAGTGACACATACGGTCTCCTAGGGGCAGCAGCCCTCCTCTGTGACACCTGCTCCCTCAGAAGAAACTCCACAAAGAGTTGAAGAGATGCCCAAAAATTAAGTAACGGGAAGTGGGCTGTGCAGCTCTCACTCCATCCATCCATCCTTTTCCAGCTCACAAGGCTCAGATGAGGCAGTATCATCCATGCTGCGGTGTCACAGAATCTGAGATCCTCAGGACCATAAGGAATCATTCGCTATGTGAAGCTCTGTCTAATCAAACAGCTGTAGACCAAAAGAAGATCTCAAGTCAGACTCTTTACACTTAAAAATATGACCTTGACCTAAAGAAGTACTTTCTAGAGCCACAGAAATATTTAGGGGCCAAACTTCAAGGATCTCATCAAATTCATATATGGAAGCAGTAGCAGCTGCAGGTGACCTTTTATGGTGCTTAATCATTTACAGAAAATACAAGAGCATACTTTTCCAGTGTACTCTAGCATACTTTCCTTGCCTGGGGAAATTCATTTTGGACGTGTGATGTCTCTTTGAATGAACTGGCACCAGTTTTGTAATCAAGCACTGTTGAGCCAACAGGAAGACAAGGACTTATGGTATTTTAGTGTGGAATACACACAAAACCAAAAAAATTGGCCCAATATGCTATAAAAGAGTACAATATATGCATTCATTCATACAAAAATTAAGTATATAATCACATGATGAGCAAAGGACTTCATATGATGGTATACAAATTTAAAACACATACAACCCCATTTAAATAAACTGCACACTGCGCTAGATTCCAAAAAAGATGAAGTTACAATAATTGTCACTTTTAGTTTTATATAATTTTCCAAATAAAAATGTGAGAGTTGCCATTAACTAGTACTGACAATGCGCGTACAGTACACACATTTGTCAATTTCATTAACCTTCCAAATTAGGTATTCACAGGGAGCTAATGGCAGCATAACACATCATTACAATATTCAATGCAATTTCATGGATATTATGTATAGGGAGAAATTTTAGGCTCTCTTGTCCTTACAGCTGTTAGAAAATATTATACTTTGCAAATATCCCATTAGGGATCAGCAAAAGCTAAATAGCAGAATCTGAATAGCATGAATTATGTCCCCCTCTCCCTCCTCTCCTCATCAGGAACAGGGTGCCTTTATTTGTGTCATATTTGGCCATAAGTAAGGAATACAAATCATCTGCCTGGACTTTCCACCCTCCTCACCATTGCTATTACAGCCTCCACAGCTAGGATTAGGATCCACGAGGTTTGAGCTTAATTTACCCACTAACATTTTTTATGAACTTGGGCAAATCACTTGATTTCTTGCATCTACAACAATTCCTTGCTTCACAGGGCACAGTGCAGATAGATAAAATCTATTGTGGATCATGAGGAACTGAAATACCAGTAGAAGGGTTACCGTCCTCCTCATAATTCATAAGGGAAAAAAAAAAAAGGTTTTGTTGCAACAAGAAGAGGAGGTCTTCCAGCTGGGAATGAGAGTGGGAAGGCACTGGGTTTGGAAAGAAAAGTTGAATGTGGGCAGGTGTGGGAAGGAGAAGAAAACAACACATACTTTGAATTATCTAAAGTAAGATTCATTTGATGATGAGATGGGAGAAGACACTCAGAAGAGAAGCAAAATGAAAGGATCTTAAGTAAAAGGAAGATTCTTAGGAAGTCACAACATGGGAGAAAGTAACTTTGTGGCACACAAAACAGAGAGATGGGTCTTAGCACTGTACACCTCAGAAAATAACAAATTCCTACCAGCACCAAAGGAATATGAAAGGAAAAGATTGTCCTGCAAGACCAGAAGAGGAAATGAATGACAGAAATCAGATTTTTCAGCTTTGATGTACTTTTAACAGATTTCTTTTCTGGACCCCTTTGAATTCCTCAAACCAATCATCTATGAGTCAAGTGAGCAGGACTGGACCTCATGGAGATTGCTCTAGCATCAGCAGAGAATCCTTAATTCTAAGGTTACCAAAGACATTTGCCTCTCTTTTGAAATAGAAAGACTTTAGAACACTAATAAGGTATAATAAATTCTCAATCTTTTCCCTTCTCATCAGCAATAAAGTGTTTAAAAAATGAAAGCTATCAGCAGCTACATTACAGCAAAATAAACACACACCCATGTGTGATCTAGAACAACAAATTCCCATGCAAGCCATCCCCTACAGAAACGGTCAAGGTTACCTAAAGCAATTTTAATTGAGCTTTGCCTTTCTGCTTGATACTGTTTTCCCTGCAGGTCCTAAACGGAGCTCAGTATAGGATCTGTTCACCTTGTCAAACAGGACTAGAGCTAAATGCCCCTGTAGCTTACCAAAGAAAAATGATGTTTTCTGTAGGTGGTGGCATGGTGAGCAGCATTAACAGCAGCCCTTCTTCATTGTTTTTAACCCAGATGGCTATGTTGCATCTCAAAATACCTGAGGTTCTCTATTCATGGGAAATGCTTTGGAAGGTCCAGCTTTGCAACAGCCAGCTCGTGTTAATTTGAATCACTTTGGTTTGCTTTTCTCACTGTTGCTCTCACTGCCAAGGGCTGTCAAAACACATTGTCCTGCTTTCAGAAAAGAGCCACATACTGTGTCATGGAGAGATACAAAACACAGCTGATAAAACTACACAGAAGAGTTCAGCTGTCTTCCTAGTCTATGAATTTAAATAGCATTCTCCTATAGAAATGAAGCAGTTTTTACGTTAAGTTGTCTTTTTTCCCCTCCATATGGAGCACCTGCTTCACTTTGTCACCTCATTTTCTGTTTCATTTTTACTTTTAGCTCTGTTTTCCGTATTGGAGATTTGACATCATCTAGACTACCAGAAAAGTGAGCTTTTAGCCATCTTCCTTTCAGAAGAGTTGAGTTATCCATCCAACCAGTTCTGGTGGTTTAAAAAGTTAGCTATATGGGTAGCCTTTTATTGCTCTGTGTTGTAACTTCCTATTATAACATACAGATAAAACATAGAACAAATGGGTGACTCTAAATCTCTAAAACTACATATAAAAAAACAAAATAATGTTCCAGCCTGTTTAAATTCTGGGCAGCACAAAACTGTCTGATAACTAGGGGGGGAAAAAAAGTAAAATAAATAGAAACATTTTTTCTTATAGTTGCAGATTTACCGAAGACAGAAAAAGAGTAATCTTTGACACAGGAGAGAAGGAATATTTTTAATAAGGTGTTGTGCCAGTTTGGCTTGTTATTCCTACAGATAAAGTATCCTGGTGTCCTTTAAATTCAAAAAAAAAAAAAAGTTCAAGCCAGACAGAAGTGCCAGCAAATGTTATAAACCAGTGGATAGTGGGTGGGTGGTGTGAAAACGTTTCATAACTGCTAACAGCAACCCTGTTGTGAACCAAACAGCTGTGCACAGAACACAGGTGTGCTAGCACAACAAGGGCTATTCATGCCTTCCCACAGGGCGCTGGCCAGGTTTGCAGAGCCACAGCTGACCACATAAAGCATCGGGGATGGAAAAGGCTGAGTGAAATGTCCACTAAAAGTGTAAACACCAGATGCCACACAGGCACACGCACACACATACACACACACACGTACGTTTTTAGCACGTTCTGCTCGCTACTGAAATGGAAAGAGGTAAGGAAATCTATTCTACTTTGGGAAGCAGAGAATATAATGATATAGGAAGTTAATAGGAATGTTATGGGCATGGAAAAATAGGCAGGTAAGAAAGTATTGGGATATGGCACAAGCCAAATTATTCATAATTTAATTGACCCTGTCACTCCAATAAATCCTTCCGACAATGTATCCAAGACATTTGTAATTAAAGAAAATTTAGAAGAAATTCCAAGTAATCCTAGCGGAAGGGTTACAGATCCTCTTGTCTTGTACAGAACCTCCAAGAGAGAAGATAAATTTCAGGAAAGTAAAATATTATGGTTAAAAATTAAAATAATTTACCTTTCACATACTCTGCAAAAAGTGTTTTTGCAGCTTTTCTTCCACAAATATCAGTGCAGTAAAAGGTTGGGGGGAGGGTTGGGTTTTGTTTCTTTTTTTTTTTTTTTTTAAACAGGATTCTTATAAGATGGTTTAAAAACAATTGATGTGAAAAAGGAATTGTAATTAGGAACCCCTGAGTTCTAATTCTGGATATAGAAACCCTGCTTTGGGCATTTAAATTGAACACACAAGCAACTGTTACGATTCAATTGCAGAAGGTAGAATTCCTTTGTGGAAAAGTAAAGGACTACCTGCCCGAGTCATTCTTCTCTCTCTCTTTTACCTATTATGAAAAGGCAATTATTTATTAAAAAGACAGTCTCCAGACACAATATTTGTACCCCGATGGTACACTTTAGGAATGAATGCTTTTCAGTTGTAGGTATATAAAGGTGGCTAACTTTCATTAAAAAGCATGGCAATGAAAGTACAACGTAGCATAACCATGATGCTGACTAATATCTCCACATTTAAAATTCTCACGAGCTAGTCCAACGCAAAATCCCACACGACACAAACTTTGACACAGCAAAGCCCTGCCTGTTTCCTACCAGTGCTGATATTCCTGGATCCATTTCTGCTTTCAAACCAGAGTACAAGCTATGAAGACTGAACAGGATTGCTGTGCCAGCTAATAAAGCTAATGATCAAGTGACCCTATGAACCTAGAAAATCTTCCAATTCTCCAAGTACCCTTTTGCACAAACAAAGTGAAAACCCCTAGTTTCTCTCTCTTATGAAAGCCCAGTTTCAAAGGCATTTGAATATTGAAGCAAAAATCTTGTTCCTAGCAGATGTAGGGTCTTGGTACAACAGTTAGAAATGCGCAACAGCAGTGATAAAGATACTGGGTATCTTTATCACCGCACACTTTTGGCTCCCATCAGTGTTGACCTAGATGTGTATCTGTCCAACGTTCGGAGTGTGGCTGTTCCACTGCTATTAGCAGCAGCTAGTGGTCAGCCTCCCTGAACCACACTTCAGAAAATAGCATGTACGAGCCTTGCTGTTTACACGTTATGGCTACTATCTGGGGTAAACTGAACATCCTCTCTCACCAACTACAAAGGTCTAGAGAAATGCTTTTATCGCATTGTTATCATTGCTTTCTTCTAAAATGGCCTCTGCCACAGGAAAAATAGGTCCTGAGATCAACCAAGATCAGCAATTTGCATGTGCATTTTTGATGCCGTTTGAAAATCTGATAAAAATGCAGTGTTTATCACCATTAAAACACTTGCAACTGAAAAGTGGCCCGCAGGTCTTCACTCATCCAGGGAACACAGGCAGCTGTGCTCCAGCAGGACATGCATTTCTCATTAGTCACAATTTTGCCCATAACCCACATGAGAAGAAGCCATCTCAGGGAACCGGAGCACAGTTCAACCTCTACCTGCATTCCATCCCTGGCCTCTCTGCTGAGCTGTAGAAAAGTGCCTGGAGTGACTGATCACCCTGATTTTGGCTGAGGTCCCCAATTTATCACCTCTAAGCCAAGAAACAATTATGATATTCAACCAAAGGAATTAGTTTGGCTTCTTCTCAGTTATTCCTACATGAGTCTACTGTTGTTACAGGTATTAATTAGTCACACTTTCTTGTGTATAAAATATTCTGTAGTAATTTAAGCAGTACTCAGGCAAAAATAATATAAAGATTGGCTAGCAGCTTGTAATTATGAACATTTCATTCATCGCAGCTTACTTAGAAGTGATTTACACTTGCCTCAAAATGTTGAGCAAACCTGAAGCACACGCTCGCAAAATTCTCAAGTTCCTTTTTGAGATTTCCCTGCAACCGACAAACCCAGCTTCATTGCAAAAGCACCAGAATTTGATGTCTTCCAACAGAATGATATCTATCTGCCTTGCAGTGCTGCTGTTAGCCAGCGTCCTGTATTTAAAGAGTCAGCCAGGGAATTACAGGGACATTGGATCTGTCATATTTCAGTAAGTGCTGGTACTATACTGGAACCAAAACTTCGGGCTTATATATGACGTAAATTGTTTCAATTCCAACAACCTTAGAGAAAGGTTTAAAAAAACTAGAAGACCTGAGTATATGGCCCATCATATTCGTCAAAAAGTTGTTTAAACCATGGCGTTGACTCTCCATTTATTCGATTGCTACAGGTTTACATTAGCTACGCTTGAGCAAAAGCAGGGCTGATTTCAACCTAAGCAGATCTAACACCTTTAAAGGGAAACCTTAACATTGACATTCTCATCTTAAACCTTCCAATCAGTCTTACATAAACCCTATTTTTGTGCTTTTTCATGTGGAAATGAATGACTTGCTGTTCTTTTGTGGGATAATTTAGCTAAGCAACAATTATTACTTTGTGTCCTCAGCTGTGGAAAGGACAGAGTTGAGTTACTTCAGTTCATTCCCTTTTCTCTCTCTTTGGATTTATAAATTATATATTATTGTCTTTATAAGCAGTTTGCAAGGAAATAAATTGAACTCATCTGAGTATTAACCTCACTTAAATATTACTACAGAAATTCAATTTCTGATCTCAAGCACAGATAAAACCTTGCATTCATATTGTTTCTTCAAAATTTTTGATCTGTTTTTCAAATCCGTACTAAATTCTGCCCGTCAGGTCCTTAAAGGGATCTGTACACAAGAGTCAAGAGCAAGAAATGGACAGAACTACTGCTGTGGAAAGAAGAGATACAGTCTGTGAAAAAGAAGATCTTCATTCCTCGCTCGTAAGATCCTTTTATTCCAGAACAGTGATTTTATAAAGTTTTTAAAGAAAGCCTCTAGACAAATTAAATCATGGATTAATATAAATTATACAAAGTTATCTTTATAACAATAGATTAGTATACTATTAAGTCACATATATTATCTTCTCACTATTTATTACGGTAGTGAGGCCAGTAGTACTAGCATAGCTAATGCCACTGCAAAAATTCAAAGCCCAGTGAAGCCTTCCATGTACAAATCACACTAATCACTTCTTAGAAGCAGATTACCTTCAAATGAGAAAATGTGAAGAAATAGCACCAACCGCAGCAAACAAAAACCCCACTAGTTATTTAAAGAAAATTGCACACAGCAATGCTGCCAAGATGCCACAGTGTCTCCATCACAGCCGGAGGTGGATGGCTTCTGTAGGCTTGGGCAATTCACATTTCAGATTCTTTTCCCACTGCCCACATGTTCAATTTTACTCAACAGCAAGCCCTATTTCTCCCTTATTTACCTTCTAAAGCAAAGCCCACATTGGTGGGAATGAACACCAAAGTGACACTTAGAAAAAGCAACATCATTTGAACAGCTGTAGACAGTCTGTTATTTATCAGAAATTTTAACAAAGGCCAAAGGAAAAAAGCAGCAGTTCAGCAGAGAGCGAGTCCTGCCCTAGCACAGCTGTTACACAAGATGGGAAAATTTCAAAATGAGAAAGTAAACACCACTCTATATTCTAGCAAAGAGGGAAGAGATTTTTTTCCCAATCCTTGGAAATGGCAAACTTAACACTAATGAAATGCAAACATCCCCCCCACCCCCTGAATATAAAGGCTGGGATCCAGTTGTGATTCTTTCCTTGTGGTATTACTTTGCCCATACTACCCACAGGGCAAAAAGCTACAGATGCTGGACCAGACCCCAGGATTGCTTTATTGATGTTCATGTTCACTGTTCTGACGGTTTTGCTGGACAGGCGCAGAGTTCACAGCCAGCCTCTGCTCACATCTCTGTGTACTGTAATTTCGGGAAACACCCATGAGGCTAAACTCTTCCTCCAGTAAACAGATTTGTTAAAAAGCAGTGCAGATAAATCCTTTCAAGGGTCCTTTCAACAGGTTTCTTGTTGAGGGCAGGAACTGATGCTCCTGTGGTATCAGTATTAGGAATTCAAAACTGTCTCCACTCTGCATCTGGAGACAAACTGATGGCAGCTCTCGCATGAACCAGTTTGATTCAGCTGCTCTGTCATTTAGAGGGTCACATTTCCTCAGTGCTGTCATTTACGACTCAGATGGCAAATGCACAGAAGAAAAAAACAAAACCTCCAACTGAATGAAGGGAGGACTTAAAAAACACCCACCAACCTTCACCCCACAACAACAGAAGGCAAGCCAAGCACAGCACAGCTTTACACCCATAGTGCTGGTAATACATAGACCTACACTACTGGAGCCAGAAACACAAAAAAAGCCTTACATGGAGCAGTGTGGTCCTCAAAACACCCACCCAACAGTGCAGAGAGTGAAGAGTGTCCCACTGCTCACCCACTCAGATGCAGGGCTGTAACCAATGTGTGCAGCGTCTCCTGGGGGTTACCAGTGCATAGATGAAGGCAGAAGCAGAAGGTCCCACTCCCTGGGCATCAGTTCTCACCACTGCGTCCTCTCAGCACCTCTGTCACCGTCTTTCCTGGTAGCTGGTTCCTAAAAATTAGAACGGGCCAGTTTTCCCAAGGCAAAACATGCACCTGGGAAGCCGTTCAGAGTTATATAGCCTGATTTACCAAAGGCAACATCTCAGGCTGACAGAGGATGTTGAGAAGTAGAAAGTGGGGTTGCTGTTTGCTAGCACAGGCATTCACCACCTTCACTCCCAGCTTATGTCCTGATCTCTGTAAAAACAGGTTTGGGGCATCAGCATGTCCCACACGTTGCATATGGAGCTCACGTGCCTGACCTAAGGCTAAAAAATCCTGCTCTGGTAGGCAGACACAGTATCTCCACTCAAGAGGATGATGTGTAGCTCTAAATCTGCCCTATTTCAGATCTCGGACGGGCAACAGCCTCAGGCAACAGAGATGGCCAAGCTCCATGTCAGGCACACCCACAAGTAAGTGACCTTCCAGCAAGAGTGGTGCTGGCCACCCACGCAACGCCCAGGGGTCCATACACCTCCAAAGGCATCACAGAGGCAAACTGCTCAGTAACATAGGAGATAACAAGGGTGGCAGGGGGATATTTCTTTGTTTAATTGTACTATTGGCAGTTTTCTCCTCTTCCTATTGTTATGTCTGGGACAATATGGGAAACAAGGTATGGATGTCTGGGCATCTACAAGAGCAGCTGTGCTGTACAGATGTTTGTGCCCTGCAGGGCTGTGACAGCAGAAACCAGGCACTAAGCAACACCAGCTCTGTGTGATTTCTGAGCACCACTGATATCCTTTGAATATTATTCTTACAAAACAAAAGAGAAAGGCAGCACACCACAGGAACAACCGTAACCCAGTAGTTTGAGGACATCTAGCAGACGTTAGGTGCAGGCTTGGATATTAATCTTCTACTATTCTTTGAATGCCTGAGCCACTGGTTCAGTGGTATTCTGGGCTAAGCTCTATCCATCTCTCCTGTTGGAATAACTTAATTTTGTGTAAACAATCACATATTAACTGGAAAGGGAATCTCAGTAACAATCTTCCACCTACCACGGAGTTCTTCACTGTATAAAGTCCATCTTTTCTCCCTGATTCAAGGTATATTTATTTGTACAAAGAAGAACAACTTCTATTCAGGAAAGCGAGAGGCCCATGACAAAAAGGCTCAGGCATCCCTTCAGAGAACTACACTTCTTGCCCACCTTTAAGCACTGGGCTGTTGGTTAGTCTGGGGTCCAGGCTGAGGTAGGTGACCAGAAACTCTTTGCTAGTGTCGTCACAGTTAATGCATCCTGGGGTCACAGCAATCTGACATTTGCCAATGCAAAACTGTTTAGTCAGAATTTTTTCTGACCATTGTTCCCCTTGACTCCATTCTGCAGCTATTTCCCCTGGTTATTCAGTAAGCAGCAATCTGCTGCAGTGCACTGAATGCTCTGTGCCTTATATCATACCCCAAAGGTCCAAAGCAATACGCCAAAGAAATAACACTCTAGCTGTGTTTCTGAATTTTAGCTTAGTTATAACACCATGGGCAATAAAAAAACTCAAGGTTCCAGTTACAAATAGAAATTTTATTAACTTCTGAAAGCAGAATTTTTAATCATTCGCTTGCAATATTTTCCTTTTTAAAACAAATATTCATGTTTCTAGGAATTGCTGACTACCGTGCTTATAAAATGGAGCCCATTTTTGCTATGTCTAGGGAAGGATAAGGAAAACATGATGCACAAACCAGGAAAACTGTAGAAAAAATATTGGCTGTAAAGTCTGTGTTGCTGAAGACAACCAAGGATAACATTTAACCAGAAACTGGATTTGACATTCAGCTGTCAGTAGTTCCCTTAAGCACTGGAGCTTCTCAGTCTGCAAATAAAATCTTGATTCATACAAATGCATATACTAAACGAGTGTATGAATCCACCAAGCTTTTTCAGAAAATTTAATGAGAAATGACCCTTCAAAAACTGATTTCCAAAACTCCAAAGCCTGTTTTTATATGCATACAAATTGATATATATATTTAATATATATAATGCATGACTTTATGTTTCATTTCACTTTCAGTGTAAAATCTATTTCTTATTAGGAGAGAAGGATTAGCGTATACACGTTAGCCAGGTGGTTACAGAACTTGCCTGTATGAAACACGATAGGTTAAATCCCATTTACACTAATTACATCCACAGCAGCATTACTACATACAACCTCACATGTGTTTTAGCTTTGAAACTTAAAGCACATCAGCTCAAAGTTAACTTAGGACATCAATGTCTTTATCTGGAATAAGCTAAAGCATTTTTGGTTTATGTTTTCTTATCCATCAGCTGCCTAGAGATTCAACATGTATTTTCATGTTCACAAATTATGCCAATTGAAATACACAAGCTGCAAAATAGAAGAAAGGAAAACAAAGACAGCAAAATTCCCATCACTGTTCTATCTGCATATAAAATTACATGTCAATATATTTTATAGGAAATTACCTAACATCCCCCCTCAAATTTAACAATCTTTAGTGGCACTTGATATATTCTTGACTTCTGAACAAATTCCGGTTAACAGAAAATATTGCCTATTTCTCTAAACAACTGAACTAAAACAACTTCTAGGTTTTCTGGTAGGTAATTCTGCCATATATATTGTACTTCATATGCTTTCTATAGCAGAAAAGCTATGTATATATCTTTACCTTCATACAAAATACTGACAAAGTTCTAGGATCCGTTACTACTATTATTTTATAGGATTCAAAACAGAAGACAATAAAAAGGTGTCTCCTTTCTGAAACCTACAATCTGAATTTTAGCTAAGGTATAACTAGGGACAATCAACAGAAGAGATGAGGCAAGAAAAAAAGCAAGGTTATAACAACACCTTTGCCAGTCAGACAGTTCAGGAAAAAGGAAAAAAAAAAAGCTATTGTCACACTTACTTTAAATTGATAAATAAGAGAGGGCATAGAGGTTCTGAGCCAAATCCTACCTAAGGCAGTGGAAAGAGACGTAATGGCTACAGTGGCATTTTAGATCAGAACTAATACTTTTATCTAATTTCAGCTAAGGTTGGAAAGCATTTTAGCTCTGTTCACTGTAAACTCAGTGAACCTTATATTTTGCAAATGCCTCATGAATGTCTTTGAATAAGCTACACTATGAATAAGGTGAGTTTCAGGAAGACATTTAAATGGATAGCAATAGCTTTTCCTTGAAGAGCACTTTATTGATGTGAAATCCCTGAGCTGTACATTGCTGGAGGCTGGGATTGCATGTTGTGTGAGTGCTCTGCTCCTGTACCATCTACGAGCATCTCCTCTCGGCCTCTGTCAAAAACAGGACACCAAGCTGGGAGGCCTTTGGCTAAAATGGCCTTTTAATGTTCTTACGTACTATACAAAAAATCAGACCAGTATCTTTGCAAAACTTCTTCCCTCTCCCCTCCTCCCTACTCCCTCACAGTTACAGCATTCAGTCATCATTCCACAGATTTTCTTTTCTGAACTTTTTCATTTTAAATCACTGACATTAAAATCACTCACAGGATCGGCTACATTTGAGTGCAGCAAGCAAGTAGCTTAAGTGTCTGTCTTCTATTAACAGGGTAGTGCAGTGCTCTTCCTGCATAGCATTTTACCAGAGCATCTTTCAGAAGCATTAGCAGAAGATTACACAGTCCTCCTTGATTATCTCAGACCTTAAATTTATTATGCCCCTATCACACACAGCTATTATAGTCAACTGCAGGTTTGTAATTGCTCTCAGTGGGAGAAGGTTCAAGCCCTTTATTTCTTCCTCAGAAGGACATTGGGCCTGATTCAATTCAGGCCAGGCTTATATTGTTTTCTTCTCTGAAAATCTATTTCCTTATTTCTAGATTAATTCAAGCTACAAGATACCATCTTTCCCTCTGGCCCTTGACCTTCTAGATAGCCCTTATTCACACCAGAAAACAAATGTGTAGGAGAACATAATATTAATTAAAAGGAAGCATACCTTTGATTTACACATCAAATAAAAATATGATAATATCACTGAAGGAAAGTCTTGCATATGGTTCATCATATAGATAGAGAGTAAAATCAAAGTGTAGCTATGAGCCAGTATTAACAACACAAGCATCCTCCCCTCTGACACAGACACAGTCACTCAGCTGCCTTATCACTTGAACTCAGGGGTGGGATCCTTGCCCACACACGAGCAGCTTTCGTCTACCCCAGCATCCCCCTTAGGTTCTGCCAACCAGCTCAGAAGAGAAAGAGCCACTCACTCAAGGGGGCCTCTCTGTGGGGGCCCTTGACTTGAAAGTTGTATGAATAACATGAGACACTCACCCCTACACATAAACATCACTGGTAATTGTACTCTGGTGAGCTTGCATCTGAGTATTTTCTTAAAGTAAGATGCGTTTGTCTTTCCAGTTAGTTGTCCTCTGTGAAAACACAAACTTTGATGCTTATTTTCCCAAGGCACATAAGAAATATCATTCATCATGAATTAATATGCGTAAGAAAAAAATGCAGCTCAAGGATTTTGTAGAAGGAGACCAAAATAAATAATAGTGTTTGCAGGGGGAGGTGGAAATCATGCATTTGCTGCTACTTTTATTCTGGCTTGATGGGGTTTCCAGGAACTCAAAGTTTAACAGTAGCTCAACAGAGCAAACAGCCAATGCGTAAGCTTGGCTTTCACACATTACGAGTCTACAAAAGCTACCTCTCCCAAAAGATGCACTCGCTACTCAAACTCCTCCTCTTAAGAATCCCCCAGAAATATTGCTTCCAAAGAGGAAAGATCAATAGAGTTCTTCAATGGACAGAGAGATGCTATAATCAGGTTCAGGAAGTGGTTAACATAGAAAAGATGGCTGATTTAGGAATTAATGTTAAGTGACAAGTCCCCTTGCACTTGATTTTGTTCATAATCTGCACTGCAAAGGCTACTACGCTTCCCAGTTCCTCACTATTGAGTTAAAACAAGAAAAGGACTAAAACCAGCTTACAGTATTTGCCAACTCCAGCTGCTGGTTTTGTCCTCTGTTTAAATGCTATTCATTTCTCCTTTACTACATTCTCAGCAGAAAACAATTGACTCTACAAAACTTAGATTTGCAACCAATTCTATATTTAGAAATCTTTCAAAGCTGAGGGCTGTTGGATAAGGAATTCTCATTTAATGACATTAGACGGATTAGAAATTAACAAAACGTTCATGTATCTATTTTTTATAAAGCAACTAACCAAGCTAAGCTGGAAGACAAACATTAAAATGCCTAATTTTAATTGGTGAACTAAAATGCCTAACAGTCAAAAGCCCATTGCATGATATATAGCACTACTGAGCAAAGTTAATATTCTTTGGATGCATGTCATAATTGTGTATTTTCACAACATAAAATGTTTTTTTTTCATAACCTAAAATGTTTTTATTTCATAGATGTGTCATTTTAGCCCTAAATTTCCTGTATTACATACTTGTTGTAGGGTTGTATGTTATGCTTATGTTACTAGAACATACTGTCAATTTTAACTAAAATGTAACATTCTTTTCTACTTCAGAGTACAAACCAATTGTTGCTTTCTCTCAGTCTCTCCAGTCAACTGCATTATAAAATACCCACAAGACTCCAAATATTGGTGTCTTATAAATCCTTGTAATGGAAGTGCTATAATGTTTTGGTTTGTATGTATTGAAACACACCTGAGTTTTGATATTTAAGGACTTCTACATTAGTGATGCACTGAAATTTGGACAATTTATGTGCTGAACTGCCATAGAGGCTCTGGGAAAGCAAAAGCCCAGCAACAATGCCGTGGCATGACACAAAGATCCAAACTGAGGAAGTTTGTGAAAAGGCTTTCAGGACTATTAGGGGCAACTCACTGTTTACCCAGCACAATCATATTTCTGGTGTATGCAAAAAAGCGTGAAAATAAAGACTATTTAGGTTACAAATACAAAATCTATAATCCCCAGCAGTTTAGGGAATTTTCACTGTTTCCTGTAACAACCTTGTCACACTTTTTAAGAACTGTCATAATAAGGAAACAGTTACAGCATTGATGTACTTAAAACTTTGCTACTGAGAACAGTCCATTTTACAAATTGCCAACTAGTCATGTTCAAGTAGTTACTACTACAAATTTGCTGGAATAAATAAATAAAATAACAACTGCTTTGATTTTTTACATCTTTAATCTTCTGGAACTTGATCTTTGGGAAACTGAGATTTTAGAAGTGCTCTACATGCTGATTTAAAATATGGAACCTGGAATTTGCCCAAAATGATGATATCCTCATAAAAAGGCAGGCTGGTCAAATTTGTTAGCATGAAGCATAGACATCCAGGCTTTAAAGACCCATGTGCTGAGAGAGTCTCACATTGACATGGCTTTAAAGGTCACATACATACTCTGCCTCAATTGAACCCCAAGGGATGCTGTGGCTAAGCACACAAGATGTTCAGATACTACAATTAGGTTTAAATGGGCATATGGCAGAAGAAATCTGTTCCCATAGGAGGAGGAAAAGGAGAAGTAATATCACAAGCGAAATTAAGAAAAATCAGGATGACAGCATATTACTAAACTAATAGAAGGGGTGATACAAAAGGGAGGAGGTTGAGTTGCAGGGAGACACTTGAAATTAAGAAGCCAGTTCTGGGAGCATGGCAATGCATTCAGTGTTCATGCTGACCTTCAGCTGGAGAAAAATGCCATTCCTTTTGATTCATTTGGAATTTGGTATATTTCACCTTTATCTAATGCTTTCAGTACAAGGCAACTAATCTCAAAAAAAGCTTGGTTTGAAAGCTTAATAAATATGGGAGTTCACACAGGACAAAGAAGTAAATGAGTGAGTAAGGAATGAGATTTTTTCCTCAGGATCAAGGACAATATGTCTTCATACACTGGTCTCTAGACCTCGCAATCTCTCAGGCACTGCTGCCTCTATCTGCCAGGCTTAGCTTCCAGAGCAAAGGTTAATTTTGCTAACAAGTTTGGACCCAAATCTGTCTAAGATGCTTTCTTATTGTCTTGTCCTTTCTTTGGGCTAGTAAGATAGAAATCAGCCTCAGAAAGAATGAACATTTTGTGCAATAGTTTCCTTTCTGCCATGTCTGAACTCAGCTCTAAAAGTGAAGCTGCAAATGCAGAAAGGCTCATTTGTCTTCCAAAAAACATTTTGGGATAGCTCTTAGCTCTGCAGTATCAATGAAAGTGCAAAGCAGCAGGTCTGTGACCTCCTCTTTGCTATCTGCACAGGAGCATGACACAACTTACTCATTTTTCCCTTAAATAATTTAGAGGAACACAGGTATTTTTAATAAATTTTTCTTCATATTTTTACCATCACATATATTTTTTAAAATCCACAAAGCATAAAAAATTCACAAGACCTCCCATTTCAAAACTCCTCAGGTCTACAGAGTGCTTTCTCCACCCGGCTGCAACATCATTTTGGGGAGGATTTCTCCATACAGACATATGACAAATGATGCAAAAATCCTCTTCTGACACCTCCTCTATTGTATCCAAACAAGGCAGGGAGTATTTGGTAGCCCCCACCAGGCTGGGAGCTGGCAGCTGCTGGAGCTGAATACAGTGTAGGAGGAAAAGCGTCCAAAAGAGGCACCACCAGGAGACTGAAGGAGTGGGGCAAAAACCTCCGCCTCCTGCCGGACCTGCCCCCCAGTTCAAGCTCTCACTCGGAGGTGGACTCACTCCAAAGCACAGTGCAGATTGCAAGTGCCTTTACAGGGACTGGGAAGGACTGGATCAGGTCCTCTTTTCCAAGTTTCAAATTTTTGTGGTTCATTTGTTTGCTTTGTTTTCCTTAACCATCCATTCTAACAATATTATTTTAATTAAAGTCGTATCTATATACAACTTTGACTGCATCTTAATGAAGGTTTTTTTTGTTGGTGGTTTGGGGTTGGGTGGGTTGGGGTTTTTTTGGTCTGGTATTTTTAATTTATAGTTACAATATCTAATTACCAAAGAAAATATAATGAAATCCACTAAATGTGAAACAACAAACAGCAATTCCAATTAGCAGAGCGACTGATAAAAGAATTTACATTTCCAAAGCCGTAGCCAGATACTTTTTCTTATTATGTTACCTGCTATTCATTTCATGCTATCAAAGTTCTTTTGCACAACAGAGAAGCATTTATAAATTCCAGCCATGATTCTTCCTCCAGATAAGCAGCACTGAGAGGGAAGGAAGGAGTGGGCAGCAATGAGAGAAGAAACCTGGGAAGTTTCAATGAGAGTTTGAGGGGAGACAACTAGGAGATTTTTGCCCCTTTCCATTTTTCCTACTTGCCTAAATCCCATACACAGATTTTATCCACAGGAGCGCACTCTAATCTGTTGGACACTTTTGTAAATGTTGACTGTAGAGCCGGTAGAAAATTGTGACAATAACGACAGCTCCTAAGACTCCTGTAAAACACTTCACCTGCACAGAGGAAAAATTATGCCAGAAGACATCTGACTACTGCTGCTTTCATTGATTTTGCTCCCAAGAAGACTAATCATCTACCACAATGTCACCCTGCATCACTCTGCTGAAAAGCTGCACCTCAGCTTTTGTTTACAGACTTTTTTAATTACCTAGTGCGTGTCCCACAAGTGCAGGAACTATTACACACAAAGTAGCAGCACTGTCACGATCACTGCATTCAGGCAGACTCTGGAAATTATTAGCCCAACACAATTTTGTACAACAGTGAATTGCAAGCTACTCATTGAAAAAAGAAAAAATCTCTTTTCAACATAAAAATAGCAATTTAACAGAATTTAGGTGGGAAACAACAGTTGCAATGACAATACTTGAGTGCTTATCACATAAAAGCCCAGTCTCAAAACTCAGATCTGTGGCAAGTTTTAGCTTTGTCAGACAAAATTTTCACCTGACATGAAACCAGACGGAGCAAGGAATTTTTTCATGTTTCAACTTTCAATCCTAAGAGCCTGAGGGGAAAGAAAAGGGTATCCATTTCTAAACTTTTATGAGAAACACAAAACATTTTGTTTAAAGAAATGAAAGAAATAGGATTGGGAAGGCCTGTTGATTTTTGTTGAACTGTTTTTGTGGATAACTCTCTGCTTTTTCTCCCTCCCCCCTTATTTTGGTCCATTCTCCTCTCTCTGCTCCGGGGGGCTCTGGCTGGAGCAGTGGCAGCCAGGAGAGCATTCCCACTAGATGCAGCGGTGAGGTTTGAGCCTGGCTCTAGCTCCACAAGTCAACCTTGTCGCCTGATGCTGGGGCAGTTGGGACTGGGGTAGGTGGCACAGGAGCCAAACTCACCCATTTCAGGCAAACCACGAGCATTCCCCGCAAGAATCGCGTGTGGACAGGTTATAGGTAACCCAGCACCTTTCTACCAGGGGTCCTCTTTGCGGAAACATGGGCACACAGGAGGAAGGGCTGCAGAGAGAAATGGTCCATAAGCCAGAAACACAGAGCAGTGCTGTTTCCTGCCCAGATACCCTTGCCAAAGTCCTGGGAACCCTGTTGACAAATATTGTGAAGGCCAGCTATAGCTATCAATAACAATATGCATCACCAGCTCTGATGACACCATCAAAGAAAAACACAGAGCTGATTTTATCATTTTCCTCAGTCCTCTTTGAATCTTAATTTCAATCTGCTACATCTTTTCTTATTTTGCTATTTTGCCTCCTTTGTATTTTCTGCTTGCCATCCCAAAATGCTGGGTAATGCTGCTGTGCACTGGTAGAAAGATGTTCTGCTCCCCAGAGCTCCCCGTAATTCAGTGGTGTGGGAACTGATTCATGTAGCCACATGTAATTTGTATAGCACTTTAGGACCCTTCTGGAAGAAAGACACTATAGAACAGTCAGATCATTTGCATTACAAAGGTTCTGGTGGCTGTTTCTTGGATTAGACACTTTAGGTTTGTATTATGTTTCTATGTCAGAAGAAATGAGAGCCAAAATGGAGAAAAAGTCTTTTCCCCAAAGTCAGATATGCATTCCATATATTAAAAGTATTGTATATTCATTAGGATTCTGATTTTTCTTTCCACTTCCAAAACACACTTACTTTCCAGATTCTCTTTCATTGTTTAAAATCAAACCTTTTGAACATTCAAATTAAGGTGTTGCTTTTTGAGTTTAACATAACATTGCTCTTTCACAGCAGTAAACCCAACTTCAGAGGCAATTTCAAGCATCCAGCCTCCCAGATCATTAGGTGAAATAACACAGTCACTCTCTCTGATGGGAGAGTCCTCCCTTCACAGGGGGAAGCATTCATCCGTGCTTTCTACAAACCACTATCCAGGAAGGGCCAGTAAGGTTGTTCTCAGGCAAGATGTCAGATTTCTTCTTCCTGCAGAAAAAAGCACCTGGGGAAAAAGGAGATGAGGTAAATGTGAAGAATCTTAAGTTTTGATTGAAGGAAACATCACAAGTAAAGAAGGGGTTAATATGAGCAGAAGCGTAAGAAAAATCTTTTCTGAATCCTCTGGCCCAGATGTACAACTGATAAAAATAAGATTAGCTTCACTGACTTCAAACCCCAATTTATGCCAGATAAGGATCTGGTTGACTTAATTTTAACCCTTACTTTTTAAAACAATGAAATAACACTATCTATAGCCTTGCCTTCAGCAACAGGTGAGCAGAAAATATGCTGTATGAATGATAAGAACCCATACTTTTTTAAATAGCTTTTAGCTTCTCTCCATAGCTTAAAAATGCCCCACAGAGTGTTTTCTTACCCATATTGTAGCACCAACTTCTTCCATGTACAATAGGGTTATTCCAGACTTTGTTGGAATTACTCCAGATACATTCACCAGCAAATGACAATACAATCATTCAGTATCCCTCTGACCAAACTTCTGTATGTATACCATACGCTCCTCTGCCAGCACAGCACTAAACTGTCACATTTTCATGTCATTTCATATAAACAGACCCTTTTCCTTTTTTAACTAATTTTTTATAGTGAAGAAGCTGTTCAAAGCAATACTTTTGGGTGGGGGACACAATCAGAGATCACATTTTACATGTACAAAAAGAGCATCCTATTTTAAGATATTCGGAAGAAGTCCTGCAGTTTATATACTTGCAACATTCGGACTGACTTATCTGCTTCCTTATTGCATGATGGTCTAATTATATCACACTTTCTCCCACTTGGAGACAGACCAAAGGTCCACTGCAGTTACCACAAAACTAGCTTTGGGTCAGGACTTTATTTTGTAAGAAATGGTCTGTCTGCAGTAGGACTTACTGCTGGTGCAAACAGCTATTCAGTGTGGGTAAGGACGTCACAATCTGGCCCCAAGTATTTTTAAATGCATTCTTCCATAACTTATCATGCATGTTCTAAAAAGTTTGAGCAAAACCTTTAAAAAAAGATGATGCTACAGCAAGCCACCCTAAAGCATACCACAGTAGAGAGTGTGACAATGTTATCAAATAAAACAAGATAGACATCTGTTTTTTAAGTTATTACAAAGCATTTGGTGTCATACTCAATAAATAATACTCCAGGAAGTTTAAATGTAATCCTGATGGACACTTAGCAAAAAATAATTTTAAAATGAATAGCATATGTGGAGAATATCTGATGGTTTTCCACTCTGAAAAATGAAAGAGAGCTATTTGTGCCAGAAATTGACACTCTTCCAGTTATTGTCGCGCTAGGGTAGCTGTGCTCCAATACCGTATACTGTGTGCATAAAATATTCTCACAGTTTAATGTGGGCCGGGGGGGGGGGGAACCCCCACCGCTGATGTAGTTAGGAATTCCAGGCTGCTGGTTATTAAAGTGCCCTTCGTTCACCTGCTACATCCAAATCACAGTGCGGTGATTGGCGCTTGCTTTCGTACTCGAGTATTGTGTGAGCAGTGGGCAGCTGGAACCCTCTGAGAATCTTCACTTGTCAGAGATGAATCAATCATCTCAAAAGATGTCAGCATCTGCCCAAACCATTTTATATTAGAATAAATGGCAGATGGTGGTGTTTTTATGTTTAATCAGTTCCACCAAATGCAGTTTCATCTCTTATAAAACTAAACCATCTGCAGTGTGTAGGTGTACAAATCTAGCTAAATGCCCACTGCAGAGCCTTTCCTCTTAAAGGTAAACTGTACATGTTAAACATTTGTGGATGCTAAGTTCAATAAAATTCAAAAGCTTTCACAAACTGCTCTGTTTTTATAAATACTTTTATTTTATTTTTATATTTTAAATATTTGGTATCAATGGTCCATGCCTAACTCTCACTTCTGAATCTTATTATATAAACTGCTCATACCTGACAGTATTAAAATACTTCCTCTGAAAGATCATTCCTCCCTTCTATCTATATAACTGTAAACCTCAGGTCCAGCCTCACAAACCATGGCACAGAAAGAGACTTAGCAACTCATCCAGGACAAAACACCTCAACAGCGGTATAACTCAGAAAAGAAAAGGTCTGACCTGGCAGGATCAGACCTGAAAGTCTTGACCTTAGTAAAGCTATATCTTGATTTTAGCATGTTTTTCAATACTGTCTCTTGTAACAGCTTCATAGACAAACTGATGAAGTACAGACTAGATAAATACACAGTGAGGTGGACTGAAAACTGACTGAACTGTTGGGCTCAAAGGGTTGTGATCAGTGGCATGAAGTCTAGCTGGAGATCAGTCAGTAGTGGAGTACTATGGGAGTTGATACCAGGGCCAGTACTGTTTAACCTCTTCATTAAGGGCCTGCATGATGGGGACAGGGTGCACCCTCGGCAAGTCTGCAGACAGTACAAAGCTGGGAGGAGTGGTTGGTGTACCAGTCGCTTGTGCTGCCATCCAGAGGGACCTCGACAGGCTGGAGAAATGGGCCAGCAGGAAACTCATGAAGTTCAACAAAGGGAAATGCCAAGTCCTGCTGCTGGGGAGGAACAACCCCATGCACTAGTATATTGCTGGGGACTGACCAGACAGAAAGCAGCTTTGCAGAAAAACATCTTGAGGTCCCTGGAGGACAGCAAGTTGAACACACACCAGCAATGTGCCCTTGCAGCAAAGAAGGTGAACAGCCTCTATGGCTGCATTAGGAAGAGCTTTGCCAGCAGGCCAAGGGAGATGGTCCTTCTCTGCTCAGCACTGGTGAGAAACATCTGGTGTGCTGGGCCTAGTCCTGGGTTCCCCAGTTCAAGGGACACAGATATACTGGTGCAAGTCCAGCAAAGAGCCACAAAGATGGTGAAGGAACTGAAGTGGAGTCCAGTTCTGTGGAAATTAGTGTTCTTTGACTTTACCTTGCTTTTGCCCCAGTTTCTCTCTTTGTGGCAGGTTGGTGCTGTCAGTTGCATGGAGATACCCGCAATTTTAAAATACATTTCTCCAACAGCACCTGGGTGCGGCTTGACCAACAGCAGGCTGGACAGCCGACTTCCAATACAGACAGATGGGATTTGATGGGGGAAAGAGGGGCAGCAATAAAGCTGCCACAGATCTTAGGTCTGACTTCAGTCTTTGTGCTTTTCCCATTTTATTCAGTCAGCACTGATGCCGGTGTGCAACAACTAGTACAAATCAGAACCACTGACATATATTGGACTCTGCTCAGACTAAAATTAATAGTGAAATCATTTGGAAGGTCTATAAGTTCCCCAAGTTTCATGAAGAAAAATAGCTAAAATCTCTATCAGAAAGAATTACAATCCAACAACAGAAAATATTAAACATATATTTAGCTATCTAATACTTCTACAGCTTTGGAAAGTGATCTAAAAATAAAGACTTGCCATAAGTTTAGAAAAATGATCCTTTGCTATGTCGTAAACTTGCAGCACTAAATAGAACATTTTCCTTAGCACAGTGGCAATAAACATGGTGTAAGGTTTTTGTGTATTGTTAAAAAACCCTTACTTTTCAACCCGACATTGGCTATATTTTGGGCAATGTCTATAGACTACAAGAAACGGGGGGGAGGAAGGCCTTTGTAACCTTTCTATTTTTCTATAAAAGATGTCAAAAAAGTAAATGAGACTGAAATGCCCTTGAAAAGGTACCACCCAGGCAGCCCCTGGAAATGTAGGCACCAAAGACATAAGTGAGGGCTGCAGCCCATGGCTTGCATGGAAAAGCACTGCCCACAGAGGTTGGACACCCCAATAGCATCAGCAGGATGGGGAGAAGATTATGCCAAAAGCAGCTGGCAGAAGGAAGAAAGGACACAGCTCAGAAGGGTCTATACCTCCATTGTCTTCCATCCCGCACAGGAGAGGAGCAAAGTGTGATTTGTTCTTGAATAATAGTTCCTTCCCAGCATTGTATCTGGGGCAGAGACCTTTACTTAAGGTCATCTCTTATAGTCCATAGGGAGCGAGCAGAAGGAGGTACCTCAGCCGGGAAGTAGAGCACCCATCTAGGTTAACACAGTGGTTTCTGTTTATAGCGATTCATGGAAAGCTTTTCTTCAGTTTCAGCCCAACTGCATTCACAAACACTCCACTCAGGTTTCAGTCTGAGTTTGCCTGTCAAATACGGCTCATTTGAAACTGAGTTACTCCTGAAACTCCTGTTTACTGCATGAAAGTGAAAACTGTCCCTATGTTGCATTAAGAGGGGGGGTTTTTTGTAACGTGAGAGCTCAATACCTTTTTCTGAGTTACTAATTTAGTCTGGGGCCTTCCCCATAGGTCAGTCTTTTTTCCAAAACCTTTTAGGAGTCATCCAGGACACGTCTACACACCTTACAAAATCCTATTTTCGGTGTAGGAATCACTTGTACTTTTATGTCCGGCTGCCTTCACAGTACCTTAGTTCAATACAGTTTGTATTAATAAGGAGGGAAGCGGGGCCAAAAAAATCTATCTTTGAAAAAGTGTCTTGTAAGTGGTATTGTCTGGGCACCAGGGCAGGGCAATGAGAAGGCTAACATCTAGGAAAAGGGAGATTGTCTGTACTGGCTGCTGGACCTAGACCCTGGGAATTTTCCTAAAGGCAGAAGCATGAAATGAAGCATTGATATGACCCTACAGAAGCACATACTTTGCCTTGATAAAATCTCACAGATTAAGAAGCTGGGGAGGGCAAGCTAAGCAAGAAAGAAATGGAGACAAAGAGATAGAGAAGGCAGTGGGCCAAGTAAGGAAGTAGGAACCAAATGACATGATTCAGAGGAAGAGCTGTGCACGACATGAGGACTGGGGACTGCGTGGAAGACCCTGACACACACAGCTCCTGGGAGCAGTAGGGAAAAAGAAGAACGAAAAGGCAATGAGCATATATATTCTTTCTTCTTTTTAGAAAGATACACATACATGGTTTTGTACATAAATACACATTTTTATGTTCATAAATATGCATGCATACATATATATACGCATACATGTATGTGTGTATATGTGTTATTTCTTGTGCTATTTCAGTAGAACAGTGACTGGTGTGCAAAGAGTATAAAGAGTGTTTGTCTGTTTGCTATGAGCTGTCACATCGCCGAAGAATAAATTGTAAACTCACTTTTCCAGTAGGCCCGCCGTTCTCAGCAAAGATGAGCTGACATTAGTCAGGAGCTTGGTGGGGAGGCCAAAGAGGCTAATACAGCTGTGAAAGCATAACAGGCTGACAGATTGTTTATTGGAAAACTGCCAGAGAAGCCAAAAGAAGAGACCATGTTTCAAACCAGCCAGTCAAAATGGAGCTTGGGAGTTCACCACAAACTTGAAAGCTGAGTTTATCACCAGCTCAGCGGTGCCCTACCAATGCTGTCACACATTTTAAATAACAGTTTGGTATTTGTATAAAATTCTTACTTGATTTGTTCTAAGCTGCCGACAGATCATCATTCCAAAGAGAAAGTCTCTGCAATATTAATTTAATCAAAACCATTATTCAGAATTTCCAAACAGAATTTTTTTTTTTTCCCAGAATCACACAAATGCATAAACACTTCATCTACAATATCTACATGTTTAGCTGCAAGGGACTGCTGTAATTACTTTAGCCATGGATCATGTCATGAAGTACTGGTCTCAGCCACTGTCCTCACATCATTGTAATTAAGATATATTGAGACATTTTTTATTATGGTCTACAGGGATCCTGTACAAACAGCTTTCAAAAATGCAACGCCACAAGAATAATACTGATCTTAGCCCATCCAACGTGTATAAATATACAGCATCCACAACAAACCAAAACAAGCTATTTTACTACTTAAAGGCCTAATGATGCTAGATGGAGAAGGCAAGAAAGGGATGGTAGGTGGGCAAAGAATTACTGACATACAGAAGCAGGTCCGTTTTCTGGGGAAAAATTGTGCCAGGGATAGAAAATACGTGACAGAAAGCACAAAGGGAACAGATATGAAGCTGGTAAACTAGTACAGGAAGGTGACATGGCAGTGAGGGCAACATCTGTAAGGCCCTGAAGGTGAGGCTGGGAAGATTTCATGTGATGCAGCTAAACAGGAAGCCAATGAGTGGCATAAAGGTAAAGCAAAACTACCACTGGATCACTTAATCTACTGTCATGTCAAGTCTCTATGCAATTCACAGCTTACAGATTTACCAGCTAATGCATTCCTCACAGCAAACTTCTAACTGAGCCAACTGCGCAGAAAGTTTTCAGTTTGGCTCCACCGAGAACGCTGTTTTGTTCACAGCACAGAGCAGTGCAGGAGGAGAGAACTCTTGTTTTCTGTCATTGCCATTGTATGACGTTCAGCACACTGATGGTGGCATCCTTACTGAAACACACCATGATTTGCGCAACCCTATGAAGGACCCAGATGCAGAAGCAACCCCATGTTTACACTCTCCGGATAACAGAGACCTGGTCCGTTGTGGTCATGAGCAACTTTGCCACTGGGGAGACGAAAGAGGATTGTGTCGGTTGCTTTGCTCCAACTATATTGCTTCCCAGCCTATTTATAGTGTAATTTTAACAGCCATGGAGGACACATTACTTGGATGCCCAACTTGGGGTACACAACTAGCAATGAAGGAGGGGGAGGAACAGCAGAGGTAATGGAAATCATAACACGTAGGCTACAAGATCATAAGAAGTCTCTTTCATAACTCAGTGCAGCAAACAGGGGTAGAGAAGGTGAGTTTTGGGGTTCAGAGTACAAACTGGAGTTTGTCTCACCCAACTAAATGCAAATAAACTCCTCAGGGAGAAGTGGAGCTGTTCTGCATTTATGCCAAAAATAAACGAGAACAGTCTCTCATCCAACATGATAACTACTTCTTCTGATGATTTCTTTTGGCTTGTTTCTTTCTCACCCCACAAAATGCTGTGTAATGGGCAAATGAACATGGAGTTCTCTTGCAATAAATTGGATGAGGGAACAGAGGGAAATCAATTTCTTTATGATGGCTCCTACTAAGAACAAAACCAGAATGCCTAACGAGAGCTGGAATGATAGATGGAGTTTGAGGACAAAGTCTATTATTACATTATGTTAAACTAAAACAGCTTTGTTGACTTCAATACATTTATTCCAAATTTTGTACAGATAGAGACTGTGACTGGAATACATACAGTCTACAAAGTTGTGGAGCAGGTTCTGGAAACTGGAGGGGTTTCTGCTTCTTCTGACAGTTAGAACTAAATGGGGTCAACTACCAATTATACAACACATAGGGAAAAGAAAAATCTAACATTGCTTGCAAAGGATATGCCAGATGAATTAATAGGAAATTTCTCTAATTTATGAGGTTTAAAAAAGAAATCCTGACCTGGGCTGGAACTAAAGAGAGAGAAATGAAACTTTACAAGGACATTAAATAAATCATTTTAAAATAGCAAAACATGCTCTTTCCCATAACATGCAGGCGACCAACAGAAGTCATGTGTGTAAGAAGATATACTCTAGCTCAGAGTTTAATTGGAAATTAAAATTAATGTCATATACAATAATTAGAACGGGTGTTCTCAAACTTTTTTTAAACATTTCCCTTTGAAGCAATAGTTTGCTCACCCTGTTTTATACTCTTCACACCTATTAAACCAAAAACATATATACAGAAATATATAATTATGAATAAATCCAGGCTCCTACTTCCAGCAATTTATAAGGTTTGAGGCGGACTGTCCAGTGGGATCATCCATCCCTCACCAGACAGCCTACCTCAAACCTTATAAATCACTGGACTATAATAATAATTTATCAGAGGTACATTAAAGGCAGAAATTAGCACCTGCATTAATGCCTAATCAGGGCTATTAAGGAATCTTCCCATTGCCATACAGTGTTGCCCCCCTTGGCAAATCTGAAGATAGGCACCAGACCAGAAAGTGCTCTTATCTGGAGCACTGATTCCTACAATGCCATGAAAGAGCACTGTTCAACTAATGAACTCCTTTTGTAAGAGAACACCTTTCATATCAATGCTAAAAAAAGCATATCAATGCTTAAAAATTCAGGTGCCATCCACAGGCATTAGGATGGAGCATGTGAGTCACATCAGGAAGTTACCATTTCTGGGACATTCCTCAGGGTACATTTTTGAGAGCAGATAAGGATGATTGGGTTCTTCAGTTTGCCATGGCTGGGAGATAGTGATGTTTCTGGTCTGCAGACGGCAGAGGAGGAAGTGAGATACTGCTGCTGCCAGTGGCGCGTTGAAGCAAGAGAGGTTCCATGTTCAGACTACAAATGTCTTTGTGGAGTGGACTTTGCAGAACTCCACTAGCAGTGCAGCTGAAGATAGCATTCCTCACATGCATCAGCATCTAGTAACAGGGCATCCTCCAAAGCACTGATTCTTACATCTTTATTCCTGACAAGAAATAAAAGCAAGTCTTTATCCCTGATATTCCGGATCCCTTTATTCTGATTCCTCATGTCTTTATTGTATCCTACAGGGCAATATCAGAGGAATGGTGGACCATATCAAAACACGTGTGTGTGTTTATTTGTTCATTTATTTTACATGTTTACAAACCCAGGACCTTGGAAAAGTGACTTAGAAAGAGAAGGTCTGCCTGCAGGCATATGGACCGTGAGGGCTACAGGTGACTGCAAACTTTTTCTGAATTACAAATTTTTTACTTAATTTTGAAATTGAAATGTCAGTCTTCCAAAAATTTTTCTTTTTTTAATATCCAAATCTTAAAAAAACTACTTCTGCTTATTTTATACCTACTCACATGTTTAGCTGTTATTTTAAAGGGGGTTCTAAAATCTCCTGCTAACTGTTCACCAGTAGTTGTGCTTTCCAGTGACACCTCCTGTGCCAGTCCCCTCCTGAGTAAAAACGGAGAAATCTCACACTATGAACCAGACATTCATGACTAATTTTCCCATCCAGAGGCTCAACGTCAAAACCCAGTTTTGTGAAGCATGTAAACCCACACTTAATTTTAAGCTCTGTTCTTAGAGCATGCATTTAAGGTTAAAAATTTTGCTGAATGGAGACTGCTGTAAGTGCATCTTCAGTGCTCTGCTGAATCAAGTCACAAATGCTGCTTAAGTTGGAAAGCTAATTCTTATCACAAGGAAGTTGAATACAATCTTAGTAGACATCTACTTTTTAAGGTCAGAGTCTAAGCTCTGATATACACTTTATATCTGTAACATCTCAGAAAATGTATAAACACATCTGACAAACTGGGATGCACGTCTGTTGGCCACTCCTGGTTACTAGACAGGCTATCAGATTTGCATCACGCACATACGTGTGTTTCCTGGCTCCCCTCAGTATGTGACCTACTTGAGCTTCCTATGTGGAAGGTCATGGTTTAAGAAGCAAAGTTCATGAATCACCCTCTTTATACACCCTGCCCACAGACAGTGTGCTTGCATATGTAACCTCCTATGGACCATTTCATGCTTGCAGTCATTGCAGCAGACATTTTGAAATGGTTTGCACATGCCAACACCTACCTGAAAGTAAAACCATGCCATTAGAATAAATTCAGGACATTCCCTTTGTCAGCTACAGAATACAAAAAATTCTCCTGTGGTTTTACCTCGGTGCAATACCCATTGGCTTAACGAGCGAGCAAACCATGGCAAGGCTGGATTCAAGATTTGCAGGGAGGCATTCAACATATCAGCCCTGCAATAGGAAAAAATATTCATCAGCTTTGCAGGAGACCTTTGTTTGTAGCACAAAGCCTCCTAGATCACTGAACAAGTCTACCCTATCACCTACCGCATACATGTAAAATACACGCTGCCTCCTGTCCTCTGAGCACAGTTTGAGGACCAAAATCACCTCTCCTGTAAACCCCAACTGAGCAGTGAAACCCGTTATTACCTCACTCCTCGCTCAGCCTCCTCAGAGAGCAGTGTTCAGGTTTCTTTTCTCCGTGGTACTACATCAGTCACTACTACCAGCCTTCAGCCTTTGCTAGATCTGTTACACATCATTCTGTAAATATGTTCACAAAAATTACTTTCCAGCCCAGGTCAGGATTCGATGCATATCAAGAAGACCTATAAAAGGAATAGAGCCATCAGACGTCACGTCATTCTGAAACAACCCCGAAAAAACAAGTCGGCTTTTTGGAGGAGACAATAGGCTTTGAACTTGGTAATTACCAGCTATTCCTGATGACTGTACATAGGAAAAGCCACAACCCCCACTGTTCATGGAGGCTGCAGATGTAAACCCTTCATTATTGCTTCTGCTATATAAATATTCTTTTGCTTTCCCGTGTATTTAACCTTTATGATGGCAAAGAAATTCAATGTTTAAATTAGCTTTAATTATGGTTTTTCCTCGACTGTTGCAACAAGATCCCTTGAGTGACATCTTTATTTGTGTAAAAGGCAGAAGAGTTTGCAAAAATGAGTTTTAAAACACTACTTCTGGCCCACAAAAGTATTTCTCTCACAGGGCACAATAGACAAAGAAAGGAGACAAAATGTTGGCCTAGAAAAAAAACTAAGATGGAAAGAGTTTTCAGGAATCCAGTTAAAACAAAGTGTTATAAAGATTACAGATGGCACCTCAGCCTGAGAGGACTACATGACTTGGGCAGACCCTTTCAAGGCTATCTATCTAAATTGACTAGTGTCCACAACAACATAAGATTCATAAGGCACAAAGCCATCTTTACTCCTCTCCCACATAATATGCTTTTTGAGGTGCATTAGATTTTACATGTAAAATGACTGTATATTTCAAGACACTTAAGCACTCTAATCTTTGGAAAACAGAAGCCCAAATACTTTTAAAAGTCTGGCCCAATATCAGGTGGAAACCTGGTCAGATTCAAGAAATTGGTAAAAGCAATTTCAGTCACTTCTTTCTTCTCTCTGTTCACCATCAATATATCCTTTTCATATATTGGTCTAATTTAGGCTGCAAGCTCTACTGAGCAGGGAATATGTCTTTACATTTATAGAGTGCCTCATAAATTTATGGCACTAGATGTGTTTTTATAATAATAAGTTAGAAAAAAAAAATCAATTATTTCAGTGAAATGATACTTTCCTCATGCTAGCAATTGATATTAACGCCTCCAGCAATACCTGATGCTGGCTATATCAATATCAGAGCCTCAGAAAGATCCTGGAAGTTGTGCTCATGTGTTTCTGTAGTGTTTGCATTTTGGACTCTTGGAAAGTAATAAAGCACTGCAATACAAGATGTCTCTTGGCTCCTTGCTGACATAAAGGCACTCTGCTTATCAGTGAATTAAAGGCAACTCCTTACATTCACATAGCTAAATCATTACTGATGTAAGACCATTACATCAAATGACTAGGATACACATAAGTGCAATGCACTCAGCTTTTGTTTCATTATAAATTTCTTTGAACACTGATATAACTGCTGTACCTCCCTTTATGTAGGCCTTTTGTCCTCTCAGCTTTTTTAAGTGCTCCTCTGGCCCACATTGCAGGACACAGCGTGGTTTCAGGCATATATTTTGCTCTAGTGGTATGCATGCAAAATGAATGCAAAATATGCAGCCAAGATAAGCCCTGGCAGATCTGTAAAGCAGAGCGGAAGAAATTGTTTTGTTCGTTACCTTTAAAATCTCTTCCATTTGATAATTATACAACCAATAGAGGGAGAAAAGCACTTTTCTTTGGCAGAGGTGTGTATTTTCCTGTAATCGTGCAGAACTTTCCAGGATGCCTATTCTTTATTTGAATCCTTAGGAATTAATTGTTTTATCCACCCATTTCCACAGGACAAGGCCACTAGATAATGAGACCCATAAACCTTTATAGTTAAGGAAAAACACAGATAACATAGAAACAGGCAGAGCATTTGCTGGCATAAAAGGACACCTCTAGCTAGTTAACAGGAATAGCCAATGCATTCCTGATCATAAGTGCAATGATTTTAACAGCTGGTCTCACAAAATAGATCCCATAATTAATACATTTGAAACAAACTTGAGTTGCTAGATTAGGGCACTCTGTTCAAGCAGTGGGAGCATTCGTTAAATTGAGCATCAGATATCCATTGTCTGAACATGGTACTGATAGTCGCATTGTAAAGCTGATTTTCTAATATTCTTGGGATGCAATGTACTGCATTTTTTTCATCATTTCCTCTACATGTAAACTGATCTCCTGTGTTGAAGCAGTACTATTTAAAACAAAAGGGTTTGATTTATAGCCAGTCCCCAGCCTCATAAATCACACCTGCAGTGTGGTGCTCTGAGCTCCCTGTGTTCTGCCAGCATTTACCTTTTATAAATGATTTGGGTTTACCTCCCATTGTGATGGAGCCTAATACAATTGCATTCTTCTCTCCCAGCATTCACTCTTGCTGTTGCTCATTATTCCCACTGGGAATTCAGACCTAGTTTTGCAAGCTTGTCAGGGGGGAGGGGATTGATCGTGGTGTGGTTTTTTTAAATTAAGGAATTTTGAATTAAAAATTTATGTTCGCATTCTGTAGCTTTTTCTATCGCTAGACATACTATGCAGTGGACTTTTTTCCTCCCCATTGACTATGCTTATATTTAAGCTCCCATTTGCTAAGCTAATGATTTGGAACTTAAGGACAGCAGCTTAAAATGTCCAATATGCAAAGTATTTGACTTTCGGAGTAACCCAGGTATGCACATCAGCCATTCTACAAACTGCATATGGAGCTTAAATTCTCATTTAAGAAAACAAAAACAAACAAACAAAAAAAAATAATGACTTGTGTCCCCCAAGAGACTAAGTGAAGGATTTTTTTTTTAACTCTCAAAATCCATTGAAGTGTCCAAAAGATGTTTATATAATATTTTGCAATTGTGTCTCAAGTTCTCAACCATATAACAGTTCTAGCTGGTTAAGCACAGTTCAGACAGTCAGAGATAACAAGGCTTGCTCCTTAGAGCTGACAGCCTTAAGTCCTGATTCAGGGAATTACTCCTAAGTCATGGCACCATTTAACTGAGATTGATGGGATTTGTGCAAGTACTTTGATTTCCTCTGTACCAAAACAATTAATGATTTAATTTGTTCAATTAATGACCATCATCACTGCCATTTTTACTGTTAAAGAACAACAAAGAATTAATTGTAGTTTGAGATTGGTAAAAGCCACAAAATCTAAGTTACATTTCTGTCACAAATACTCAATACAGCTTAGATTCAGTTTTGGAGTCCAGTCTTCCAAGCATTTAAAATGGACTCTGTTATTTGATGAGATGGTTGCAAAATTTAGACTTGAGATTTGGAAGGCTGCAATGCGTGTCAACAGAGATCAGGCTCAGACCTAAGTAGTTGGAAAAATATTTCTGAAATGAATAGTAGTTATTTAGAAAAGCTACTCCCTTTCCAACATAACTCACAGGTGGACTGGAATAAGTGGACCTGTTCCAGTTCAATGAAGGATTAAGCTAAACACTTCTATTTTCAAAGTAGATTAAGTGAAACAAGAAGACATTTTGATTCCCGAATTAGAACTGTCCACACGTGCACTTATGCAGGAAGAGCTTTTGCACTTTAAATGCAAACCTTACTTTCATCCAAATTAACTTTCAGATGAAGGCAGCAAGCCTTGAATTATTGTGTCCATTGTTTGAAAATTCATAGAAAAGTATTTGAATGAAAAGTAGGCTTCTCAAGTTCGTAGTGTGGACATAAAGATAATCAGTTGTAACAGTTCTTGCTAGGTAATGACTAGCCTGATATTTAGAACCTGTTTTGAATTTATAGTGACTGATTGTGTAAAAACTAGTGATTCCAATAAGTGCTTCCAAAAAAGAATTTAGTGAATTCAAACATTCTGAACAACTGTTTTAACTCTCCAGCAGTTCAAAACTAGACTTTATTGTGAGAGGAAAAAAAAAAAGACTCATAATTACTGAGAAGCAAACACCTAATCTTAAATGCCAATATTTGTTACCTCAAGTTTAAATTTCTTGGATTTGTAACCCAAATATGACGGAGCCATGAGAAGAGATGGTAACTCTGTAAATATTGTCCATCTGATATTTTATCTTATTGCAGGACAAGGTACCAAATCACTGCACGAACCTCCTCCCTCATTGCAGTTATTGTTTGATCCGTAGGTTAGTTTTACCATTGGTTTTTACCATTGGTTTTAACCGCAGTAGAGTGCAATTATGCAAATCCTGGTACATATGCATGAGGTTAAATTACGTCTTGCTGTGTAGCCTTGTGCTGCCACAAAAGCAACCCTGCAAAGTATGTAACTCCATGCACTGTTACAAGTCCTCTATTACCATTTGTTTTATGAAGTATCTTCATATATTCAGCCTCATGAAAAGTGGTCCAGGATTATAAGCTTCATTCTGAAGTATCTTCACATGCAGCCATGTCCACTGAAATATTAGAGAGTTTTATTGCAGGTTTGGGCCAGCAGTATTTCAAGTCCTTTTTATTCAATGGCATGTGAGGCAGCATAGTCATGACATATAACATATCCTTATACATTCATTTCAAATAACCCTAAAATTCCAATGTTTCTTCCTGAAGGCAATGTCTTTATACAAGGTCCTATCAAAAATAAACCTGCCATAAAAAATGTTTATGTAAAAAAAGAGATTTTTAGTTGAAAGCATAAAGCCTGCTCCTCCATCAAAGTAGTCATTTGGGTTAACTTTGAAGCTTGATTTAAATATTAGCAAATGTGCAAGATTTATTGTTGCCTTTACACAAAGCAAAAGGGCATTAAATGTGCCCCAATGTCTTCAATGAATTAAACTCATTTCAGTAAATGTAGATATGTTTCAGCTAATGGCTTTGTTTATAATGTGAAGCAGCAATTATAAGCTATATCTGGAACACCGATAAACTCATCCAATCACCTCTCAGATACTGGCATGACCAATTTAAAGGGGACTACTAAACTTATGCCTGCTAAATTTCCATTTGCACGCACAACTGCAGTAGCTGGAAATGTGCAGTTTGATTTCCATACACAGCTTTGACTTCTTCACAGACAGTGCTAAAGACAGGTATCTAGAATTCTACTGGAAATTTGCCCCCTGTGACTCCTTACATGCTAGTATTCTTGACATGGTCCATCCAACTATTTTCTGAGTTCATATTTATATAAAAAAAAGTCTTGCAATCCATTATGTGATTAGAATGGAAATGCCTGCCCCAAATGCTCCTGTAATAGATCTGATACTCTGAAAATACATTTAAATATCTAGACCTAGCAGAAGAGGACTGCTTATTTCCACTTCTGCAGCTCATTTACCCCTGGGAGAAATCAATAAAGAAAATTTAACCAAGAAACTTGCAAAATAAATATCTGATAGATTCATTAACATGCAATAATAATCAATAAAGAGGGCTTTCCTAGCATTAAATGACTAGCTGGAGGAACCATTAACTGTGAGAAATTTCCAATGCAGAGTGGAATGTGATCTTGAAAACACTTATGTACATTATCAGTCCTCATTCTTACAAAATAATACTGATTTGTGAGACCCAGATTTACTCATTAAAGTAACAGCCAGATTTACTCATTAAAGTAACATCCTGCCTAAGTACCATAACATACCTATTGTTTCTTAGGTACATTAATAAAGTACCATTTTTAGACCATTTCTTAAAAAGTTCTGCAAATACTACTTACAAAATTATTTAAAAAAAAAAAAAAAAGCAGTTGCTTTCTTAAGAGCTTTAAATTTTTAAGTTGAGTTCTACGTTCCCATAGATACACTGCTTCAGTCCTATAAAGGTCTTGCTTCAGCACAGTAAGCAATAGGGAAAGGGACTTACTCTGGACATTTCAATAGGCTTAGCACCTTCATTAGCTAAGTGTTCCTCCAGTGGACCCCAATGGGATACACCTTTTTTTTTCCTTTTTCATTCTCAGAAAGAACTAATTCTTGTTCGTGGCCCCGCAGTTGATCTCAGCACAATAAATATGCAACTGTGTCATTTCTCCCCAATACACCCCAGGCACCTTTCTCTGGCTGGGTCACACAGTGTCAGGTGGTTGCAAACTACTTATCATCATCCCAGATCATTTGTACAACAGCAAGTATCATCACTGACCTCCCCCCTAGAAATGTGAAGATTTTAGTTTATACACAGAACCATGTTTTCTAGAAGAATTCTTAGAATGATGGAATGGTTATCAACACAAATAACAATCAAATGCCTCTGCTCCAAAAGAAATGAGTTATTCTCAGATGTCACATCAATCCCATCTTATCCAATTGTACATGTGAGGAATAATTCTCTGATGCTACAGGTTGTTCTGCTTTCTTGCTCTTTGATGAAGATGATCATTATGCTCCCCAGGATAGGTCTCAAAGACATTTTTAAGGAAAGTGCTTGACAAAGAGAGAGCAATCTTGGAAGAAAAAGAGCCTATAAAGAAAAATAATTTTCTTTAGATGCAAAGGAGGCAGAGAAGGGTAATGTATTTCTCAAAAGGTCAGTAATGGAATACACAGCTTTTCATCCCTATGTCACCAGTTCAGACATAGCTGATGTTGTCAGTGATCAGAAGTGGTGAGTTTACAAACGCTGATAGGCTGCAAAACATCCAAGAGGCAGAGTGATTATCTACACAGCATCAGAGGTGGAAAGGAGGCAAAATAGGGTAAAATTAATGCTACCTTTCAAAATAACATGAAAACACATCTCTAGACAGAATACAGTTAAGAGAAAGCCTGTCTTCATGATGAGGTGGACTAGTGACCTAACAGCTGTTTTCTACAAGATGTTTTCAGATCTAACAGGACCATTGCTACACTCAGGTCAAATGAAAATTTTCCCCAGACTACCTTCTAGGATTGCTGCTGGTCTTTCAAACATTCATCAAAACTCCTCTATCATCATGTCCATAAAAAACCCAATCATCTATGCTTGCTAGGTTCAGAATGGCCAGCAAAGTTATTTTTTATTTAAAATATTATTGTCAAGTTCAGTATTTAAAAAATCATTACCACATTCACTATTTTAAGGTATTCCAAGTGATGCTGAATGTCAATGACTGTAAAGCTAGCCTGTGCATCCTGTATCACCATCAACACCATTAGTTTGCTTTTACTGTCTTCTTTCAAGTTTCATGTAGCCTCTTCAGCCCTGGGGCTATGTTATCCTATCTACTAACTAGTACATTGGATTCTGATACTGCCTGGGCTTTCAGGACACTGCTGCAGAACAAATCACCATCACGATCAACATCTGGGGAGCCGTGACATTGCTAGATGTGAGCTTGGCTCAGTGACTCCATTAGCACCATCAATACACATCCAATGGCCATGTGAGCAGCTATGTGATGTAGTACTAGTCACTTCAGAATAATCATTGACTGACTTAGTGCACAGACACAGAACTGACAATTAAATGAACTAACAGCTTCAATTTACTTGCCATGATCAATTCAAGCTACAGTGCAGTCATGCAGGGAAAAGTTAGGAACAGCATGACCAAGCCTGAACCACAGCTCCCATTTTGTGACACAGAGTCTCCCAATAGAGAGTTCTTCTGTCAAGGGCAAATAAGACATCTTAAAAATAATTTTTCATGGTTAATCTTAAAGGTGGTCTTTCAGACACAAGGAAAAAGATGTTGGCCAAGAAAACTATGGAACAATGAAATGGAACAGCTGCTGAGTGGGCTGCAGATCTTGTTTGCAGTGAGAAGGGAAACATCCTGCATCTAGAATGGAGTCTACTGAGTATCTGCATATAACCCATACCTGGGTCTGATTCTTTGCTGTCTCACATAATGGGTATTTAAATCTGTGCAAAGACTGTGAAACACAGTCAGTCTGAGCAGACTTTTAAACCCACTTTGCAGCCCACAGAGCAGGACAGTGGAGAGCTAGTCCCCAGACCCAGCATAGGAGCTCCGTGCCATTATGTGCAGTAAAACCTACATTTACAGTATGTTTTTCCAGGCTCCTCCTTGTCCACTTTTTTTCTTCATCCTGAATACAGGAATGGTTTATTTACTTTTCATATCTCTATCCTGTCTGAAAAAGGTACAGCACTCTTTAAAACTGATAAAACACTAAGTCACACTGAAGTGGTTTTGTGAAACTTATCCAAGTTCTTCAGTACAATTGACGTGGTTTCCTTTTAACATAGATTTGGCAGAGTTGAATAGACTCCCTGGAGACTCCACAGTTATTTTCAGTAGCGACAAGAGCCCATCCCAAACATAACTTTCAATCTGTTCATCCCTCCTTGAATACTAAATAGAGCCTTTTCCTGTTATAATGTACTGAAACCAACCCTGTGTAATAAAAACACCTCCAGCACTCCAATACCACCTGAATTACTTTCTAAGATATGCGTCCTAATGCCACAATTGCTCTCCTTATTAGATGTAGATCAGGCCAAAAGGACCGTGCAATGCCTTTTATCCAACCCTACCAGCATGGGAAGTTCCACTAGGAGATACACATTTGTGACAGGGGCAGCATATAGCACCTGGAAATTTAAAAGAAGCACTAATGAAGAGAGGGTGCACCCAGAGGACAACAGAGATTTAATGCAGGCCAGAAAGTGTTGGGATTCCTCAAAAAAACACAATTAACTTTCAAAATAAAGTGCCAACTTAGTAGTAGTTCTATGTAACAGTATCAATCAAAAGCAACAGAGAGAATTTACACCTTTTTTTTGGCCAGTGACTCATCTTTTTAAAGGCAAGTAAGAGAATTCCCCATCATTGGTCTTTTAACCCATTTGTATAGATACAGGATCTCTGCAAATGCAATGCAGTATCAGTTTTGGCAAAGGCATGGTTATTATGGAAGCAGTAACTTTGATTTTCCCAGTAACTGTCTGCACATAATCTCACTAAAGTCTTACACTACAACAATAAAGTTTGGAGACCGTTTTCATGGTGTTCATATTATTTTTTCTGGGACTGCAAGATTATTCTAAAGAAAAGAAAACAATTAAGATGCGTTGTTTGATTGTGATCACTCATTCAAACAAATGCATCATTTACAGAAAACATTCCTCTCACATTTCACATTCTCCAAGTTTATATAACAGTGTGCCCCCTCTTTCCAACAATTTGCATGCAAAGTCTGAAAAATTTCTCTCCTAGTAGGAAAAAAATCTTACCCACACACATGCTAGACACCTTTTAATGTCTTTTCAAAAGGAGATGGGTCTCAGGATAACATGCAAGACATGAAAGGCCCAAAGACTGCATACAATTCTCTTGTGAAACAAGAGACATGATGCTCCGACAGTGCAGCCAGCCTTTAAGCATTACTATATGTCTGCAAACCAACCTGTCTTCAGTCCCACAGCACAGCTGCAGTCCCAGGGGGTGGTTTCCCGCAAGCCCATAATGCCAGGCTGGCTACTGGCTCTGACAGCCTTGGCACCAGCCCTTTCACAATTCCGCACATCTCAGCCCCTCTTCAGAGTGCACGTATCCGAGTGCCGGTGCCGGGGGCTGATCAGCCGCAGTACCCGGCACGGAGGCACTGCAACAACAGTGCATACCTAGAATGTAAAAGGGGATCTGAAGAATAACTTACCCTGACAGATAACAGAGCCAATTAAAAACAGTGACAGGATGTCTGCGCAGCTGTACAGAAATCTCTGACAAAGGAAGAGAAGTGCAGTGCTATCCTGCTATCTCTGCTCAGAAGAGAATTTCTACCGACTTTGCTGGGCATTGTATCAGTTGAAAAGTAGCAAAGACACTTAAGAGTGTTGTCTTAAGAGATTTCTCAGTTGCATGACACATGCATTCAAAAGATAACAACTTCAGTTTCCTATTACTATGAATGCATTAAGCTATGTTTAATAACAAGCACAGCATCATAAATATCCCTGAAACCATTTTGTTTATCTTCTGGCATTGAATTTGATATGACTAGAAACACTTCAAAATTTGTTAAAATAATTTGTAAGCCAAATATTATCATCATGGAAGCTCACGCAAGTGCTCGTGCCTGTGTACTGGAAAAAATATGAATAGCACATTATATTTGGCATGATTAGTGGGTGGTAGTAAAACATTGTAGAACAGGTTGTAAGAACAATTTAGAGTGGTACCGAATGGTTGTATTATTAAATTTCAACATTTTGTTTAAGACAGCAAATACATGGTCTTGTTCTACTCTTTAAATTATTATTTATACGGACTTAGCTGTCCTCTGTTAAATAATGTCATATAACCATTGACCCAAAAAAGCAATTGATCAGCTGAACAACATAGAAAGATTTAGCATCTGTATACAACGCAGCAGCCTTTTTGCAGTTTGGGTACCTAAGATGAAGTACTATATAAAACCACCAGTGCCATTCAGCAAAATGTGTCTCCAAAGGAAATTAATTAGAATTACTTTAGCCGCCTTGTTCTAGGATTGCAGCCTAATGCCAAATTTTGCCAGGAAACCAGTCCTGATCTCTTCCTATTCCTATTGCTCGCTGGCGGCAGACAGGGGGTGCAGGGGCCTGGACACTTTATTTTGCATACATTATTGACTTCTCAGTTTACCATCAGTTTGACTTCAGTGGGAGTCGTCACCAAAAAGAAGACAAGACTTGGTGTGTGACCAGCTCAAAAGACAGTTCATTCTCTGACTACTAAACATTATGCAGAATATTAAAAACCAACTTTTGCAAAACCCAACTTGTATAGGCTTTGTTGCAAACTGCTGAAGGGTGTACATACCAGTATTTACACCACCAGCCATTTACTAGTGTTCACCCTACCTCCTATAGTCCTCACACATCCTCCCTGGAGAGGCAGTCTCAATGCAGCAGTCCCTCCTGCACACTCAAAAGCTACACCACCAAGAATCCAAACAGTTCTCCCTCCTACCCTGTACTGAAGGAACTATTAATTTTTTTAATGTGCCACACAACCCACTGCTGACACCAAAAGCAATATTCCCAAGAACAAGATTGGGTAACAGATTTTGTTCAACGCCTTTAAGCCTTTGAATGACAAGATGTCAGCAGCCCTGATCAAGCAGTCATAGAATCACAGAGTCATGGAATGGTTGGGGTTGGAAGAGACCTCTGAAGGTCAACTGATCCAACCCCCCTGCTCAAGCAGGGTTACCTGAAGCAGGTTGCCCAGGATGATGTCCAGATGGCTTTTGAATATCTCCAAGGATGGAGACTTCGCTGCTTCTCTGGGTAACCTGTGCCAGTGTTTGAGCACCCTCACTGTGAAAAAGTGTTTCCTGATGGTCAGATGGCACCTCCTGTGTTCCAGTTTGTGCCTGTTTGAGTCCATAGCCTGGTAGAAAGATGACAGGGAACAACCAGCTGGGGTACTAGGCACAGTGGCAAGGTAAGCAGGCATTGCTATATGAGAAGACAGAAACTACTCCAAACCTTTCTATGCACAATTATAGGCTCCATACACATAGGGACCTGTTTTTCACTCCTTTAATGGTCCTGTCATGAGGTTTGTGATACAGCTTCTGTCACAAGCTCAACATGCACCCTTCATGCTCTCCTATCCCTATCAGAAGGTCAGCCTCCATCTCTGTAGTGATGGGTACACTTAAATAAATAACAGTGAAACTTCTGCAAACAGTCATCTGAAAGGGCCAAAAAGCCTAATTTTGTTCATTATGGAAGCTTGGAGGCAGGATTTTGAAACTTTGTTCTGGTTGGTTTTTTTTTTTTCTCTGGTAAAATATCAGTTTAATGTTTTCGGAAAGATTTTGCTTTTTTTTTTTTTTTGTGTGGGCAAATCATCAAAGCCTATTAGTGTAATACTTGCTATCGTTCATTTACTGGAGAAAACTCGTTAAACACATGTCACTTCAAAACTGCGTGACATAACATGAAATTGAAATGACCTTTATTTTGGCGCACTACTGCACTGACTTAGAGTATTACTAAGACCCAAGCGTTGCCTGTTTATGAATGCCAGTCAGGCTATTAGTACGGCTCTAATGTCCTCAGAGATTGTGCAGCCTATGAGCAACTGTAACTGACTGCAAATAGTGAAGTAGCTGTGGGGGAAGATCCACAGCTTATCAGGAGGAAAAGCCACTACTTTGAGACAATAGATTAATTTATGTTGGAAATTTGACTAAATAGAAGTGGAAACTTTGACCAATTACTCACTTTTGTCAGATGCTGTTTCAGTGTTTGGCCTCCTGTCTTGCAATCCATGAACTTGCATCTTGGGTCTAGGTTACTTCTTCCCATACATATGGTTCTCACGCCAAGTCTGTAAGAGTGACAGCTGAATGAGTCACGGTCATGCTTAACTTCAACCACAAAGGTGTCTAATTCTTAGGCTTAAAAATGCACATGACTGCATCATAAAAAGCCACAGGCTACAACACAGATCTTCAAAGCACTGCCACAGAGCGCACAGATGTGTATGTCAACCCTCTTGCACCCACCGTCCCACTTTCTGGACTCAGGATAGTCAAACAAGAGTCAGATTTCCACTCATTTCCTGAGGTTGCTCAACAGCTTTGGACAGCATCAGATGGATGCTGTGGATCACTAAGTTTCTGTCCCCTGGACCTTTTAACACACATTTAGCTGTCCCCCTCTCTCATCAGGGGACTCCTCCTGAAGAGGTGCTGAGCTCCAAGACAAAGACATGACTGATTCTTATATCTTTTCCAACAAGGGGCTCCATGGCTATAGCAAATGCAGCATTTCACTGTGTCCAACTGAGGTCCTTCTCCTGAAGCCTAACAACACAAAAGACATTTTGTAATAGCTCCCTTTGAAATCAAATTAGTAATGTTTCAAGGCGTGACCCGTAAAGGGCTGCTGTCCAGAATCTACATGTGTTTGACAGATACATCTTCCACCTAACGGGCCTCTTCAAGAGTACAGATGGAATCAAGATGTGTGAACAGAGCTCCAAAAAGAGAGCCATGGGATATCAGGATACACAGCAAAGCACTCTATCTCAACAGATAAAAAGGAAACAATATCAGATTCAGATACAGTGTGAAATAGCTCACTCCAGCTGGTAGGACAGATTCTAACACCATTATATAGGTGAGATTATTGCAGAGGAAGATGCTATTCCATATGTGCAAAAGCTAGCAAAACACAGCCCAAAGTAACTATATAACCTTGTGCCAACTCCTTAAAAAGGTCATACAAAGTCACAAACTCCTTTCCACATATGTCCATACACTGCAAAAGGCTAAAAGTTACTGTGGGCTGTAGCTCCGTATACCCAGGTACCTGATGGGTTGGACACTAGAGTCTTTTGAAAGCAGCTTATTTTTACCTAGCTAGCTAGCCATTTGTCAGCTGAAGGACTAAGCTTGGCAATTTATGCACAGTGTGTGTTTGGTTTCAAAGGGCTAATAAAGATCAGGGGACAACATTTCAGAGATAAACACGTGGCAAGAAACTGTGGGTCTTGAGGGTAAAACCAAATGAATGGAAAAGTTAGAAAAGAAGATGAGTTTTCAAGTTTGCCATGATGTATTTGCTTATCTGCCAGAAAACTAACCACTCCATTGTCCTGCAGGGTGAATCTCTCTGGAGCAGGACTATGAAGATGAGAACCCCTCCCCATAGTGTATGAAAATGAGAGAGCATTTGGTGGCTGGCCTTTCGAAACATCCAGAGGTCCCATTTGAATATATAGAGAATTAATTTAAAGCAGGGCAACTTCCTAGTGCAGGCCAGGGCTCAGCTCCATAATACTTTTTCACATGAATTCACAGACAAGAAAAGAAAAATCACGCTAGTATATCAAAAACCCCTACAACAGCCAAATAAAATGAAGCACCTGCTGGCAGGAACTCTACCAGCTACTACTTGTCACCAGTGTCTCCCATCTGAAAAGGGGACATGACTAGAGATGAACTATGTGTATTTTATAAGATGAAACAGAGTACATGGCAAGGCCCTAAAAACAGCTAGGCTGTGCAATCTACTCTACGGACCAGCCACTTCTGAAAAGAAACCAGATACTTTAGGCTAGGACTAGGAGCCAAGGCTGAAACACCACAGAGAAATGCCTGTGATTGACAACAGCAGAATTCACTGATGGTATAACTCAACTTATATCAGACTCTCAGTGGCTCATTTCTTCAATGACCTTCAAGTTCTGCCTCTGCTAACAACAGGAACGGCAATCATTTCAGGAAACAGAACAAATTTCTGCCTTCTCACAAGAAGAACAGAGGAGCATGCAGTATTCTTACACAGTTCTGAGATAAGATTATAGCCAGGATTTGGCCCAAGTTTATACATATCAAGATTTTCAGCTGCATTTGATTACTTTAAAATGCCATAAATCACTGACTAACACTCAAGATTTTCACATAATTTTTCCAGGAAGTTACTTTAGTGACCAGGGAATTGTCACAGTGATTACAGAACTACATGCAAGTGCCATCCTGATAAACCTGACAACCCCGTGAGACGTGTGCAATATGAGATTCAAACCCTGATATGAAGGACGAACCCAAACAAGGTGGGAATTCAGTTCACTCTCCATGTTCAGGCAGATCTCCCTGCTTGGACTGTGAAGGTGGTCAGTTCTCATATTGAGTTTGGTCATGAACAGCTGTTCTTCAGGACAGGAGTGAGAAAACCAGATCTCTACTACTAGAATTTGATGGTCAATGACTTTGCACATGAATCCTAGTGTGGCCACAGCTCTCTCTCTTGGATTATAAACCTAGTTAAACCTTTGATTAAGGAGTTAGTAAATGAATGGTAACCTGATCATTGTCATCTGTATCAGCAGCAGAGTTATACCCTCCCATTGTATCTGAGGCAGTAACTAGTGTTCTCCATGTGACTTGTAAATAACCTTGGCCCTGGAAACTGTGCTGTTGGAGTAGTGGGTAAGAGGAAGCTTTAAAAAAAAAAAAAAAAAGGCATTAAAACTAGGACTAAAGCCCAAAGGCAATGATCAGTCTGTCTCACAGACTGTCACTCAGGTTGAGCTGATACTTACGCACCGAGTTCCCCCCTAGAGTGGTACCTCTTTCTTTTCAGTCTATCATGACATATTTACAGCTCTGTCTCTCAGCTGTCCCTACTGAGACTCCAGGGATCCACAGTGGCCCGTCATGAATGTTATTTTTCTTGAGCTACTACTGCTTAGAGCCAATAGAAGATATTCAGCAAGGTATTAAGAGTCTGTGTTAATGTGATTTCTGTCATCCCCATATATCCTGGATTAGGTTAAACATATTCTTTCTCCCCTTCCCTGTTTCAGCACTGCTTCCAAATGTATATGGTATAGAAGTAAGCGTGCATTAGCTACATCTATACTAGAAAATTGAACAGCCTGGGACTGTTCTTCAGGATTACAGCTACTGGTTGCAGATAGTTCCTATTCATACTACTTAACCTTCTTAGCCTCCAAAACAAGATGGTCAGGTACATATTCAGAACACGTCCCTGGTTGGAGTTAATCCCTGAACGGTGCCTGTAAATTATTTGAGAGAATCCTAGTTGGCCCAGGTCTAAAGCCTGCCAAGCACTCTTCTAACACTTTAAGTGTAGACAACACAGTGCCTGGGAATGTTTCCTCACATTTTTTTCAATAGTATAGACATTGCTGTAGAGAACAGAAAAAGAAACTCAAAGTCATACAGAATCCAATGTCTAGTGTTTTGGTTTTACAGTTGGGTTTTTTTGTTTTCATTTAAACTCCTGGTCAAAACTGCCTTACAATCTACCAATATATCCTACTGGTTTACAAAACTATTCAATGCTCCTATGAAGACCTTGATTAGCTGTAAATGTATTATCAAACCTGAGTCATTATATTAGACACAGGAAACACTATGGGTAGGTAAATTATTCAATCACACCCATAAACAATATAAATCTTTCAGACCAGAAGGGGTCTAACTGTCTTTCAGACCTCCATGGAGAAAGAGGAGAGACTGAGTCTCTCCTAAGGGGGTACCCAAACTGTATCATTCAGCAGATCTAAAACAGAAACAGTTATATTAGAGAGCAAGCAAGCATTTACAGGTCTCTACTCTAGAACAGAGTACCCCATCTCCTGTCTGTGTGACAGGTCCCACGCTAAGGTCACTGGTTACTGGGTTATTCACGCATTCATTGTTGATGCAGAGTCAATCTGTTCCTGCTCAGTTATGCAGCTAGCCACATCAGCCCTCAGTTTCACTGTCCTTTCTCAAACACACATCCAGACACAAGGACAGTGGTTTCAAATCCTTACAGAGTAGAAAAGCTCTCTGCTCAGAGACAAAAATCCCTATCTCTCCCTGGTATCAATACTTAGTAGCAATAACTCCAAGGTGTTGAGACCACATTTAGCTTTACGGAATAAAACATAACAAGCTGTCAAAATGTGCATAAATAAATTAGAGTCATTATTCCAGCTTAAGGTTCTGGGGACATAAACAATCCTCTTGAAGTTCGCTGTGACATATTTTGCAGCAGGAGCCAAGCATTAAAATTACGTCCTGTATACAGACAGCTGTAAATGCATTCTGTCTTAGGGCCTGGCACTGCGGCACAGAAACCAACAGGCCTGCCTTGGAATAGAAAATAAAGCAGTCCGGGGCCAATTCCCTGCCCCTGAGCACAGGTTTTATGGCACAGCCCACGTCCATATGGCTAAACTCTGTCCTTCTGCTCACTCCCCAAAGAGGAGTCCTCATCCATATCTGCCTGGCTCACGCTGCTGCCCTAACCCATATCCAGACACCATTGCAGAGAGTGCTGGCTGGCGCAGGCAAAACCATGCAATGGAGCATGCTAAGAGTTAAACACCACAGGTCACTTCATGCCACTGCTCCTGGCCCTGCCCAGGTTACTAACACAGATACAGTCTGGGACTTCTGCTAGGATATTACCCTAAAACATGTTTACCTTTCCATCAGTGACTTCCAGTTGCATAATAAGAAATGCAGTAAGCAAGATCCAAAAAAGGCATGAGGAATGAAGACATACATAACATTTTTTGTGTTTAGAGACATAAAGGAGCTGTACCAGGTGAGACCACAGATCCACCAGCACTAGCCAACGGCATAAACTTTGGAAAAAGTATGAGATCAGGGTATGCGTGCAGTGATACTTCCTCAGTACACCCTCCTTTGTGACTTGGGGACTTCCTGAACCAAAAGTGGTATCTTGGTATTTAATAGCCCTCTGAGGATTCTTCTGAAAGAAAATGAACTCTGGATTTAAATGCTGCATAATTAAAAAGGCAATGAAAATAGGCTTTAACAATTTGAATTATAAACAAGGAGCAAACCTATTCATTCAGAAAACGCATTTTACATCAAAAGAACATCAAAACAAGGATGAACAAGAGTAGTGTCATTAAAAGACAGTATCAAGCTGAAAGCTACAATCTCTAAGAGCAAAATGGCACTGACATCCCCACAGAAGGCTTTTGCTTGGGCTCAGTGCACACAAAACAAAACCAAAACAAATTTCATAGCGTATTCAAGACAGAACCTGCTGTGACAGAAATCAAAACAAATGGCTAATAACTCAGCAGCAAAATGTAGGATTCTTCCTATTTTGCAACCAACAATTCTTATAGTAAAGTTTTTTCCTGATGTTTTCTGGTATGCTACTTTAAGGTTTTGAAAAACCACCATAGCAGCTGTGTCTTTGGGTCCTTATGGGTACTTTTGAGCTATTTGCTAAATCCATATTAGAAGCTGAGGCAGCTGTGGCAGTATGAAGAACTGTTCCACTCCTGAGTGGGAAATTCCATGAGATAAAACATTCTTGCATTTTGTCCAGCAGAAATACTGTATTTCCACTGAAAATGCCATACTAATAAGCTCACTAATGATGTCTTTTCTAGAAATAAATAAGACAGAAGAAATTTCTGATGCTCTCTCTCTGTCTCCCCCTTCCCCTCAGCCCTTCTTTCCTCATTCTCTTCAAAGTGGGAGCAAGGTGGTAAAAACAAAGAGCTAAATGCATTTTTCCCCCTAATAATAAAAAAATGGATATTCCCTTACTTGTCCCCTGATGTATCAAAAAAATACCATGGGAAAACCATTCTGCTTTCCAAAACTTGTTGTTTACCACAGAAAGGAAAGACTGCCTAGAAACACACCTAACACAGAAAGGTTCTTGCTTGCTCTGTGCTTACTCACAGCTCACTCACAGCCATGCAGATGCAAGTTTTAACATCCATGATCTGACTCCTCTGAGACTTCCCCTCACCTCCATGTACTTTGTAAACATGACACAAAAGCATTCCAATATTTTTATTTGGGAAATTAGGGAAAACCTACAGAAATTGATTTTGAGCAGATGATGGCACAATTCTGACTAGAACAGAAATCAAGAAGAATGCGAAGTCTTCAGCCAAACTTGGGAAGGAGGTATAAGGTGCTGCAACGCAGAATTCTCACATTCTATGTATCACCATCTGATATACATTAGAGGAATGCTGGTTATGTCATTTGTTTCTGTTCTGCCAAAAATATCTTCATGCAAAATGGTGCCAGCAGTACTGCCAACCTCACAGGGATCCTGTGAGGACAATGAACTGCTTTGCAGTGTTCCTACACTGGGCAAATATTAGATGAAGGATTGAGGAGCCTAGCACCACCCTATGGCCTCCTCATATGTCAGAGAAGCATACAGGACTCTTGGCATGCAAAGCAGCTCTATTCATTCTCACTTGTAAATACTGTTGTTATGGATTGTCAGCTACTCAAAAGAGCAAAACACAAGCCCAGAGTTTTGCCAGCAAAGCCCGTGAAGCAAAAGCAGTTGTGATGTAGCTGTGATCACTAGATACCAGCCAGGGCAACACAAGAAACAGAATATCCAAAGACACACAGGAGTAGGATGGGATCAATTTATCAGCCAACAAACTCAACATAATTACCACTAGCTATAAACAAACTGATTGCAGTACTATTTAAACCTAGTAAATTAGATTTCCTTTCACCAGGGGGAACAATCTGTGCTCTGGTGCTCTACTGTGGACTGACAGGAAGGTAGGGAACCATGCATGCCACTGGGGAGAGATCTGTGATCATTTTACCTAAACCAGCATTGATCTGGATTCCTCAGATCACTAATCACCTTCAGATTACAACACAACCACCATACCAATGCAAGACAAAAATGAACTGTTTACAGCTATATGTGTAAGATCAAATTAAATAGGGAAAGGGGAGGAGGGGAGTGCAGGACAAAAGAATCTAATAAAATCAGATCAGAACACATTTGGGTTGCAAAGCATTTAAGAAAAAAAATCCAGGAAAAAAAAAATGTTAAATGATCCTTCAAACTAACCAGTAACTCTAGTAAGTCAGCCATACAGCAAGGGCTCAATGTTCAATACTAGCTTTATAGGGAAGGGAAGTGTTTTTATGACGTGGAAACTATAGTAAGGGTAGCAGGTGACACAAGCCCCTCAAAAACATTGCATTTTCAAAGCAGTTTCAAACATCCTCTCAGAAGGAACAGTTTTATATGACAGTGTCCTCAGGCCTCTCACATCCCATCAGTGATGTCCATATCTTGGAACATACATGGAAAAAACAGAGGCATCTCTACAAGGTATCCCTGGAAACAGGCTAATACACAGAAAAGGCAGCTTTACAGAAAGACACCGTGAGGTTCCCCATTTCTTTTCCCCTCAGGCTATGTTGTGCCAGGAGGAAGGGCAGACATAATAAATATGGGAATCCCCCAAAAAACTAAGAAAGGCTTTTCTAAAAATACTGTGTGTACAAGATTATATCCTACTCCTTTCCCCTCTGGTGGTTACAGTCCAGATTACATAGGCACACCTTATCACTGAAGACAGACAATTAAATATGTGAACGGCTGTCAAGTAAATGGTCTGTGTTCTTGTGAAACCATTTCACCATTCTTCCACAAACAGGAAAATATTTAGCAAGAGGTGTGCAAACTGGGCACAGATGCAAGAGTGTGATTGAAAGGTGGGTGTCATCTGCTGAAAGCAGATCTAGACAGAAGGATTCAGCATGAAAAACATTTCCTTTGTCCTCCAGACTTAGAATTTTCTTCCTCTGGCCTGAAAATGTTCGTTACTTTTATTCTGAAATTTCGAGTGTTTTCTGTTCACACTTCCAACAACAAATTGTCAGTTGTGGTCCCATATTTACAATATTTCTCAGAAAAACCTATTGATCACAGCAAAATATTCCCCTGCTTGCTCACATAGACTAAAGCATTTGAGCCACTGGAAAATACAGCAGAGAATAAAACATTCAGCCATTAAAACCCACTTACCCAGTTTCTCTCTAACAGCCCTTCAGAGCTTCAGTTCAGTGACATGAGAAACTCCCAAATCTGGAAAGTGGTCAGTCTGCAGAGAAAGTACTTTCCAATGGCTTTGATGTGTTCTGGTGAGACTCTACATTACTCCAAAAGCCCCAGGGACATACACTGTAGTAATATAAGGGTTGAAATTTGTCCTTATATTTTTGCACCACTAAATTCCTACATAATTTTCATTTTGAAGACTTAAGTGAGACTTAAGCAGTACATAGCCTCTTACCAGGTCTTCTTTGTGTTGGCACAAATTTCACCCAGGCAAGACAATATTTGCTCAGGTGCAGTACCTTGGGAGAGAGTTAATCCCTTTCATTTCTGACACAATAGTTATTATGTACAATAACTAATAAAAGCCACTCTCAAGATCGACAACCTACACATTTTCAATTTCCTCTCATGTACTCTAGCCTTTCATAAGCTCCTTTGATCCTGTATAGGTGTCAATCTTTGTATGCATATAGGTCACAAGAAAGTTCATCTCATGTTAATAGCCCAGTCACCTTTGGATGCATTGATTTTAAGCAATTTCCATTTCCAAATTTCAATTTATCATCTTATTTCAGTCACTCCATTATTCTCAAAGACACCAAGCTACAGGGACCATGATTTTGCTTCGACTCCGTATTAAAGAGGAAAAAAAGTCAAGTCAAATATCAGAGCTTCCTTCTTGCCTGGCCAGTTGGAGACACACGTGCAGACTGTACCCTTCCCTGTCAAGGGAAAGGTGGGCCATCTGAGGCAGGGTTTACTGGAACTCCTAACCCAGCAGTAATATTCCTGAGACAGTGATCAGACAGAAATCAGACAAAATGTGGAATCGAATCACACAGGCTCAGGATGCCTTGTGAAATCTGCACCGAGGGCTCTGAATGTAGGGAAAGGCAGAGGGCTGCCTGACGCAGGCACGCCTAGAAGAGCTCTAAGGCAGGGTGCTGCCTTGGGTTTCTGCATGGAGCACAACCCTCCCCTCCTCTCCCTCCAGCACCAGAGGCCGAGCACAGCCCTTCACAAGTGTACATGCTGGACGCTGCCACAGCCTGGACCACCCCCCCCAAAGTAAGACGTCCCATAGTTTTTCCCATTTTCCACACACCACCAGTACCAGATTAATGCACCAAAAGTCCTGCCTTCTTTGCTGCTTCAAAGAGGGACAGATGCTGCCAGCAACAGCATGCAAGTCAAGAGGGACTGGACTTAGTCTTTTCTGGGAAGGCAAACCTTATAGAAATGTTTGTTTTCACTCTGCTGTTCGACATTCCGGCTAGTGGGAAGCTTCAGGAACTTGTTCCAATGGCTTGTTTCTCCTGCTCACTCCCCTGGCAAACTGAAATCAATATTGTTAGATTCTTTTAATTCCCTTAAAGACTCTTTCTCTCTCTCCCCCCGCCCTTTCTGAGGTCACACAAACTTTGCTTTGGACTCCAAACTATTCATTTTTCACATTACTCATTTTAGGTGTCTGAAAAGCTTCTTACTCATCAGCCCGTAGAAGGAAGTGTTCCTTTTAATTTTTTTTTCTTTTTTAAAACAAATAAGAGATACATATCTCAGCAACAGAAATGAAGTCTCTTCTACGACATCGCAACAAGATGTCCATAAGCCTGATTTGCAGCCCCTCCTTGGCACACACTTGCTGGCTTTGCTTCATACTCACTCAGAGCCCTTTATTTCTGTAGACACAGCAAAAAACTGTGCCAGTTGAGGAAATCTGGGGAGCCTTTTCATCCAGGTAAAGTAACTGCAGGGAATCGTAGTGCAGCTGAATTCATTTCTCACAGGCCACTGAACACTGTGCTGCACGTTAATGACTTTTGGTAGCCATGAGCTTAAGCTACACTCTTAACTAGAGCTTAAAAGCTGCACAGCCCAGTGTCGGCCTCCAGAGCTCAGCAAGGACTCCTGTCCGCAATGCCTGGAAAAGAGATGAGCATGTAACACAGGAAGTGGCTTGTGAAGCAAGCAGCTCCCTTCCTCATTTACCAAAAGTTCCCTTTTCTGCTCAGCTCCTCTCCCAGACTCGTTTGGACTAGCAGAGGAATATACCAGTGCAGCCCTACCTGTCAGCAGGGAATAATGTTTGTGCCTCTGATTCCTCTATCTCTCTACCAGAGCTTTGCTCTTGGATGTCCTCAGGCTCCTGATAACCTCCTGATGTTACCGCAGCTGTTTAACATAAACCCATAAAATTCTTGAGGTTGCTGCATTGCCCTTTTCTCCTGTCCACACCCAGGACCTCCTCATCTTCTTACATACAGTAAACAATTCCCCGCAGGGTCCACATTTATTGTGATAACTAACAAGCCCATTAAAACTTCAGCTCTGACGCACACTATACAGCAAGCTTCAGTGCACTGCTGTCAGGTAAGACTTTGCTGATGCATTCAGACTTTACCAATAAAATAATATTTGTGTTCTCACAACCATCTACTGAAGTCTCTCAAAAAGCCATAGCAGGAGCTGAAAGGTATTTTTAAGAAAGGAAAAGAGAAAATATTTTTCCCCATAGAGACTTCAGCAAGTCTAAGCTTATGTAGACGGCGTAGAAAGCATTTTACAAAGGCAAAAAGCAGATGTTGTCACAAAGCCAGTTTTGTCCAGCTCACCTATACCATTCCTTTGGTTCAGAACAAATTGGATGCAAGTAGCACCATAATCAAGTATTTCTGGTTTGGCCCCTGGGTGGACAGAATACAGCTGAAATCCAGATGATCCACATTTTTCACATCAAGTAAGCCAGGATCACATACAAGGCAAAACAAAGCAATTTGCAAATGCCTCTATCTAGACTTCAGGTCTGAAAAATATGCTGCGCTGCTTGTGCTTGTTTGGAAACACTCTTAAGTCTAAGTCAGCAAGAAGGTCTTTGCTGCATTGCTTCATGCCTACCTGGGACGACGTCCTGTGCAATTGTTTGTACAGCTGGATAGAGCATTCAGGATGTTTTTTTGAGGTGCAAGTCCTAATTCCCCTCCCCTGCGGACACTTGAGAATATATTCTGTGACAGACTATATTATGCACAATTTCTTCATTCAGTTTTCTCTCCAGCTGAGACTACCTTTCTGATAAATACATACGTCTACATTTACACAAATGCATAGGCATATATAGCTAAAAGAGAGAGTATGAAAATACTAGTCAGTCTGTATTGACAACCTTTGTTTTAATAATACAAATATCTGAAAGCATTTCTTTGTACATACCTTGCTGTAAGTCCACAGCCTATTTCCCAATCAAAGAACATGTTGCCCATGCAACAGCAATAAAGCTGTCATACTGCCTTCGGCTGTAACTTGCAATCTGTCTGTATCCAATACTTCACTGAAAAAGAAAAGGTGCAGGCCCTAAATCTGGATGAACTGACTGGCAAAGGGCTGTGCTACCTAAAGTTCAGCTCACTTTTTTCTTGGCAAAAGCATTTAAATCCTCTAATGTAGATTTATGTCATTTTGTCTAGATGCCTTCCCCACAGAGGCTTCAGATATTAATCATGCTTCCTCCACAGTCATGGAAACATCCCTGAGTTAGCATGAAATTACTTTTCAATTTTTTTTACCTCTTTCCTCTCCTCCAAAATACCTGTCCTGGCTGAAAATATCACATACTATATTTTACTCTTAGGAAGAATTTTATCTGTGATAGTTAACAAGATGCTGCAAATGATTAAGACTGTAACATCTTCAACATTTCTTAAATTGTTTTACAGACTTTGCTGCTGCTTGGTCAGGCTCACGGACACCTGTAAATTCAATATCTTTAGAGATATTTTCCTATTTCACAATTTCAAAAAGTTCCAGACTTGTGATTAATTTTAGACATAAATGGCCAGCAATAAACTACTCACCTGTTTTTTTTTTCCTGTGTTTCATGTTTCATTAGAAGATGCAAAACACCCTGACAAACAGGAACTGAAAAAGAAAATATTGGAGCAGGGAGCTGTGTTTGTAAAGATGACAGTTTAATATATGCAAAATGAAAGTTATTTTATAAAACCTATTAATAAAAAATATTCCCAAGCTAAACCAGACTCAACTGCTGTATTTCTGCTCTACTTTAAACAATATTAGTTTCATAACTAATTATCTCACAATTACTAATATTTTTCCTTGATGAACTCTGCTGCCTCATCCTAATGAAAGTGCTGCAAGGTAATACAGCAGTTACATGACAATGCAAATAGGACCCATTCAATTTGCACAAAAAAAGGTTGCAAGGAACAATTAGCACTTCATTAATATGATATAAAATGCTAATTTGCCATATATCCCAAGTGACTCAAAACTCCTTTCCACCCATATGTGCAAATAATAGTTAATATGATGCAGTGTGTGTGAACCAGGTTCATGGTGCATTAGCTGGAATCCCTGTGTCAGTTTTCTGTATAATAGCTATTAGTTAATATGAACAGTAGCTCATATTTAACCTATGACAGCAGTGTTAAATGATAAAAGGATCTGTTGGCAGCAATATCTCATAATTCCACCCCTGTAAAGTTCTCCCTTCCTTGCTCTCCAGGATGAAGTATTGGAAACTGACTTCTAATCTAATTTATAAAGCAGATTGAAATGAAGTGCTGGTAGCACTCAGCTCGGCTGCTCAGCATTTCGAGAGGCAAGATCATTCCTGGTGAATCGCACAGCTCAGGCATTCAAGCACTCACTGGCAGCTTCTAATGATCAAAGTATTTGACTTAAATAATTGATTTATTTATACCAGTAAAGAAGCTCCAGGGGGTTGTGAATATTATGAGATATAATCACACCACTAGGGAATTAGAGACACTCAGATGTGCCTTGTGCCTGCTAATGCCCTGCGGGTATGATTAGGATATCACACATCAAAGGAATTTGCTCTAAAATTTTTCATATAATAAATTAATAAAAATAATTTATTTAAATAATTTCACTGATTTAATGGGACAGATCTGATGCAAGATGCAGTATGTGGAGAACTACAATGAAGTGTGTTGATCTAGGACAGTACACAAGCCCCAACCATCTTCAGTTAATGCCACAGTACCAGCAGGATCCTCTGGCTAGTGGATCCCTTACGAGGTATTAGCATCATCTCAAAGCTTATTGTCTGTGATGAGTATTCCCAGAGATTTTAGCCAACCTGCATTGTCTGAGATGGAGTAAAATGGTGCTCCTTTAACAAATCCTTTCAGGAAGGGAAATGTTGATTAACAGTGGTGGTACAGCATGCTGGCACAGGCAGGCAAAGCAATGGCTGCAATACTTCATGGAGAACCCAGGCTCTGCTGGCCAGATTGTTTATTCAGGTATTTTAACAGCTACCTTAATGGTTTATATGGCTTGACCACTGCAAACTGCAAGTATTTTACAGTCTTTAATACACTTCTCACCCCAGAATACAAAGACAATAGGGAAATGTTCTTATTTCAATTGCACTCATAAGAAATTGAGTTACAGAGCGACTAAGTTGCTCAAGGGCATGCTGACAGTCTGTGCAGACCAGGGGATTAAACTTGTACTGACTTTCTGCAGCATGCTGCTATTCTAGAAATACACCAGCTTTTCCACAAGGATATTACAGCAAGAGGCAATTAACATCATGTTATCTTTAACCTAGCGTGCTGCAAGGGAAGTATATAGATGTTTCACTTCCAGAAGTACAATCCTTTCCTATATCCCAGGATCCACAGGGAAGCATTTATGGCAGTGACAGGAAAAACAAAGGCATACTTTTAGAGAAGAGATGTGCATAACCTCCGTAGATCTTTTCAGAGCCACACAGGCATGAAGATGGAAAGCAGTATTTGGGGGCAACTTGTGCCTTGGACGAACTAGTACTCCAGGTGCAAAATACGATTGCTGTCCTTAGGTTGTGGAAAGAATGAGCGAATAAGATTTTTTGAACCAATCTCTCAATTCCCCTGGGGGTCAGGCCTAGTCTGTTTTATATTGCTTTAGTGCCCTCCTAAGATGTTGCAAAAGAACTCTAGAGCTGCAATGCTGTTTAAACAAGTCACGCAAGTTCTAAGTAAAGAAATCAACAGCAATTATAAATTCCTGCAAAAGTACTATCTTTATCACTAAAATTAGAAAGGGAGAGGCTTCAAGGGCTTTATTCATGCCTATGGGAAAAGCCTGAGACCATGTTCAACCTTTCCACACTTAAGCTTCATTCCCATCTTTGCATAGCTGTTCTGATTTTGGAACAATGAGCATTGTGTGTGTTGGCTGGGCCCTTTATCAACTTATGCCACAGAATGAGGTACCCGGGGGCATATCACAAATCAGATGTCCACCATATTATATATGTTTTTATTGCAAGGGTCAGATCTGAAATCAGTTTCAAATGCACCCAAAATTCAGCCTCTCTCACTTAGTGAGTTCAAAGAAACTCTCCTGTTTTGGAATTTCAGGATTTGAACTGAGCCTGGAGTTATGCAGTCCACTACCGATTAGTCTGACAGCACTACTTGTAGCATGCTGTGTTGAAAACAAATGTACACTTTTTTTTATGTTTATAACCTCTTTCCCTTTCTTTACCTCGTTTTTCCAACATGCACATAATAAATACAGTCTGTCCTACAAATGCAGTTTCGCTAGAGTTCACAAGAGGACTCTTTTCTCCCCAGCACTAGCAGATACAGGACCATCCACTCAATGGAATGTGGCAGAGGCTCCGTGAGGGTGCATACAGCATTTAGCTATGGCTGAATCTGCCCTTATCGTCTTGTAACATGATGTGTATTTCCTTTGTACTACTTATGTTCCTTTTCTACCTGGGTTCTCCCATGCCAATTTACCCTTGTAGAATTGAGTTGAATACAATTACCATGAGGAGTCAGAAAAACTCAGAAACAGTCTTCATATCTAGGCTCACCTTTAAAAAAGAAGTACAAAAAGTCAGTAAAACCTTGACATACTTATCATCATTAGAGATGGAGTCACATCACCAACTCTGACCCCAATTTCAAATTCTTCCTGTTTTCTGTGACCATCAACTTGAGCTTCAACAGCTACCTGATCTGAGGGAGTCCCGTGCTGACTGGGAAATCTCAGATGTGATCCCAGGTTAGATTATAACACGGTTCAGTAATTGTGATCCTAATGATATCTCAATATGCATACCACAGCATGGCTGCCTGTTAGTTAAAACTGCAAATAGCAACAGTCTACCCTTGAAGCACACTGTCAAGTTTGCAAGGAGCCAGTAGAGATCAAGATTATTAACAACATCGGCTCTCAGAACTGAGGGGTTTTTTAAACAGTGTCTGTTTTGTTATCTATATCAGCTGTGACCTGTGTGTTACTCTCAAGGATAACAACAGCTACAACACCTTGAGCAAACCAGCTACTTAGGAGCCCAGAGAAATGAATCACCAAGAGAGAGCTCACACCAGAAAGCAGCCCCTGAATGTCTCAGCAGTGAAAATACCTATTCTTGACTGGGGACAACACTTGAGTGTCAAGGAACAGAACTGAAGCTTACCAATATGCTAGAATTTTCCATGTTTATTTATAAGTGCAAATATTATTTACATCTATACATGAAGGTCTATAAGGGACTATAAAATTCTCTCTCTTTGCATACAACACTGCCCTTGAGCTGAAGTGGGAGGTGGATAGCATTTCTCAAAAACAAACCTCAGCAGCACAATAAGCAACACAGAGGGGCCTGGCGTCTACTATTAACATAACAACAGCATGCTGACTGGCAAGCCACAGCTGAGCTCAGAGGCAGGAACGTAACTGCATGCCAATACACGTGTATGAATCACAGGACAAAGGTGACTAAACAGGAGCTTTCATGAGCAGGACCTGGCCTTGAAGGCTTGGCTGTAGTGAATCAAAGATGGTAGTAACTAATACATGGCTCTGATGAGCCAGACCACAGCCAATAGCCTGGGAGCCAGGAGGAACTTCAAGGCTTGGGATGGTAGTGGCTCATCTTCCCAAGGAAACAAAGGTGTCATATTTGCACAAGCTGAGCCTCCAATTTGCCTCCATCCTCATCCTCCATTGTAGGAGTTCAGTCTGAAGGTAACAGAGACATGAATCGCCATGCCAAATCACACCCAAGTGGAAGATGCAAAGTAAAAATAATATCTAGAGTTGGGAGAGAAACATTTCAGGGCATAAGAAACCAACAGTAGACTCAGCAAGGGCAGTGGGCACAGGGGGCAGCTCTCCTCCTATGAGTGCCTTTCCCTTCTGCAGAAAGCCACCCTTCCTTACAGCCTCTCTCACTCCCTGAATTCACTTAGAAGCTGTTCTCCTTCATCCCAGTGGTTGTGTCCCAGGCATTGTGAAATCTTAGTGCTGGCAGCATTTGCAGCTGTAGGAAGTCAGATATAAGCCTTAGTGCCACCAGTACGCTGCTGGCAATGGAGCCTGGCAGCCCTATCACCAGCTAGGACCTTCAGCACACAAAAAAAAAACAGTTAAGTAAACCACAGACTTGGTGATCAGCAATAGACCTGCTTGCTCATTCTGCCTAGAAAGGAAATTCCCTCCTTTTGAGCTGGCTGTTAAAGCGCCACTCTTCTCCGAAAAATACCTGATGTAACATGGCATCCTCTACCTGAACCAGCCAAGCTCCTCAGCAAAAGTTTCAAGTCTGGGACTTAAGGTAGATGACTGAATCCACACTTAACTCCCTTGAAAAGAGAGAGAAGGATTTTTAGGGGCATTGTCCACTCAGTGGCTCTGAAAGACAAGCAGTATGAGATATGTAAGTGCCAATACAAGGCACTGCAGCTCAAAAGTGTCACTCTGGGTACTGATCTCCTGGTCTGGCCACCCCTTAGTCATGGAGGGAGACACCCTACCTTGCGTGGCTGCCTGCTCTATATTCCTCCTTCCCACTTTGTGGGCCAGTTAGGCCTTCATTTTGAGTAGAGGTTCTGAGAATTGAATAAACAAAATGTCAACTGCAGGGCCAAATTCAGACCTCGGTGTATGCTTGTAAAGATATAGCCAATACCATCCAGGGAGGAACCCAATGACACATTTCCACGTGAGGTAGAAAGAACGTTACTTATCTTTTTAGAGCTTTATACTGCTTCTGATAAAATCAGTAGGAAATTTGTCTTTTGTTTCAAAGGGAGTAGAAAGCTGCACTATAAATTTTAAACAGAGTTTGCAAGGTGTTTTTTTTTAAAATCTTGCCTTTTTCAATAAACTTACAAAATGAGAAAATCTTCTTTGCAACCAATAAAAAGACAACAAATGTAGAACTCGTTACTCCTTAGCAGCCATTGTACATCACAGAAGCACTGTTTTTTAAAGGGCATCCCCCTTTTGATGAAGAACTGCAATGACTTCTTGTAAAATGTTTAAATCTAACTCCTCATTACTTGAAGTTCCCCACCCCCCTGCCAGCCTGACAGCCTTGGAGCCTGTGAAAGGAGGAATGTAATGAGTACACATTAATGTTGTATACTTTCCACAGTTCTTCTTGTTCTGGTGTGACCAGATTTATGTACAGAATAGCTTGAATGTAATCCATCACGATTATACATAGCATTGGCTTCAACATTTCTGCAGGTAGCACTGTCTCCAAACTCTCTTAGCTGTGGCTGTATGAAAGGAACTGAGATGTGGTGACACAATGTTCATTTGTTTTAGTGGCAAGACTCAATTAAAACAACATAACAGGGTTTAAAAAAATACTAATCTGTGAAAAAAAAGTGAAAGTGAGTTAAGTAAAACCTTCAAATATTCCCTTGTTCAGGACAAGCTGTGTGGGCTGACAGCTTCTCCCAAGGGAGCAAGAGGTCTTAGAAAAAGCCCTGCTACGAAAGGACTGGCTGTTAAGGCAAATCCCCACCAGTCAGAGCCCCAAGGAGGGTGAAGCCCAGCTATTGATGCCCAAACACAGAGAAGACATTGTAAAGGAAATATGGGGGATGAGAACAGCAGTGGAGGAAACAAAATAGGGACTGCCTCCCACACAGGGGGACAACAAACCTGTGAAAATAAGAAACTGCTTTTTCACTAGACAGATTTTTAAGGAAGAAAGACATGTCCCGTGTTCAAAATGCCACCTGGGCCATTAGGAAACTCCATGCTACCACAGCTTGAGGCATGAGACAAGACTGCGGGTTATTAAAACAGAAATACAAGGAGGCTTCTTTGCAAGTAAGAATCATTTCAATTGCTGCTGTCTTCAGTGGGGGCAAAAAAAATAAAGTGACCTCAAGTATTGTTGACTCCCCATTTTCATCTCATGTTCTGCAACAGCCAGTGTTGTTCCCAGAGCGCCAGGATCCTGAGGCCTTGTCACCAGAGCTCTCAATTTTCAAAAAGGATTGCAGTCCAACCAAGTCATGTTTTAAAGCCTTTTCTTTTCACACACAAGCTATAATCATGAATGTAATGCAAACTGTTAGAAATAAAGTCATTTTAGACAGTCTCAGTTGGGAGTGGGCAAGAGAGAAGAAGAGCCATGTAAGGAGCTTTGAGTCTCTGGTGCTGAGAGTAACTTCACAGAGCTAGGATTGCTCAAGTATACATTGTCCAGAGCCATAAATGGATTGTAATGGAAGGCAATAATAATAATAATAATTTACATTTAGAGAGTGCTTTTCATTGAAGAACTTAGAGGTAATTTTACATATCTGCAGTTCTCATATGCCAGTACACCCCTCTGTATAGTTACTCCTACAGCTGTTTCATGGCATACTGTACAGAAGCCCTGAAAGCCAAAATGTTATGCCCTAGGACACAGTCAGAGCAGCGAACAGGACCACAAAAGCTCTCCTCCGAGACCCCAGGTCTCACCAAAATTCCCCACCATATCTGTACAGGCAATGCTGGTAAGTGATATGACTATAATGACTAAAGATGAAAGAAAACATTGAAGAAGGATTCAACATTAAAGACAGACAAGGAGTTTCCTTATTTAGTACTGTAATGTTGTATCTCTAAGTCTTTTGTATGGCTCCTAAGTTCTTCTAATACATGAGCTGTGAAAGAACAAATTGCTGGAGGCCTGCACATGAAAGAATATGTCCTATGTGTGAGGTTGGATTTACTTCCCCAGAACTTTACTCCCCCAGAACCTTTTTCTGTGGAATAAATCCACTAAGGGAGAGGAATCTTTTTGCAACCTCCACTCTTCACAGTGAATTGCCTAAGATGGAGGTTGTTCCCACAAAGTAAGCAGGGTATTCAGCTGTGGAAGTATAATTAAAAGACATCTGTACAGTTCTCAGAGTCCTCAAAGAGATGTGGCCAGCAAGACCCGGGACAGCCCGTTAGCAGCCTGGTTTTCTCATGACATGAACTTTCTTGCGTGCCCCATGGCAGTTTCCATTAAGAGCAGTGTTGCATTTGTTTAAATTTGCATTAAGAACAGTAACGCTTTGTTTCTTAGAAGGCAAAATCATCCCAGCAATTACTTTACTAGATGAGCATCTCTGCTTTCATTTAAAAAAATAAAAGGAACTGTCTCTAGTGTGTGTGGAGAGCTGCAGGAACTACATGGAGCTGGCAACACTGAATCCACCAAAGAGGTTGGTTGAAGGCAGCTCACAGCCCTAATACAATGCCAGCAGGGCACTCGCAGGGAGGTTACAACAGGACAGTCCCATGGCCCTACAGCATCCCAAGCAGCCCTGCCCTGACCCTCTGGTGGCCTCCAGAGAGTCTGTGAGAAGGGATGCATGCCCAATAAGCACTGTTCCTTACCTTTCCCATTTTCTACAGCTCCTGTCTGGGCCCAATAATACTGAAGTTCAGCTCTCTATGCACAGTTAAGCAGAATAAAATGTTTGGTTTAGCATCAATAGTGGCTAATACAGCTCACCTCCAAATGCTCCCACCCCTTCCACTGAGCTGCACAGCTCTGGGTGCCCCAAACACGACATCCTTCTCACAGGTACGACAGGCCGTCATCTTGAGACACAGAGACAAAGCTGGGAAAGGGATGTAGCATGTGTTGCTTTAAAATATTCAAAGTTCCTTTTGGATCTCCATCTCCTGTGCTGGCACTTCTGTGCTCAGGAACTGACAGCGACAAACAGTGCACAACCCAGCTGAGGTGATGCTGGATGGGGCATTGCATTATGAAAATTACAAATTTGCAATGCGATGCTGCTTAGGAACTCCAGCCACAGGCCCCACAGCACTGTGGGCACTCTCTGAACTGTAATAAATAGGGCAGAACAGATCATTAGCTACTAGACTTATGACAGATCATTTCTTGAAGAGGCACCATATATGTGTCAAAAATGGGTGTGCTACCTTTGAACAAATCACATGGAAAGAGACAGCAGTGTTTCTGTTTGCAAAGGCCTCACACAACAAACTGACACTATTTCCAAATAACTACCCTAGCTGACTGCACAGCAGCAGGTACCTCTTGTTAATGAAGATACAAAGAAAAGTGCATTAAGGTAGGAAGAGTTTGGAAATCCCAGACTCTCTCTTCCCAGGTCCCAGTTGTTTCTTCATTACTACTACCATCTCAAAATCCCAGAGAAAGAGCTAGGAATTTAAAACAGATTATCAACATTACAGCAACATTTGTGGAACTTGGATGTAAGCAGAAAAGTTGTAAGTGGGAAGACTTTGGAGGAATTACTTGAAAGTCAGTCTGTGTGTACTGCTGGAATGCTTAAAGCTTCTCCAACAAAGTTTCAGTTTAGTTTTACAAGCACGGCATCCTTTTCACATTAGCACATGTTATGTGAAACATCACCCTGCTTTCCCAAAATAGCAGCTCTAATGAGTTTCATGGTAGATGTCCTGCTGATCAAACATGGGTTTATGAGCAATACAAAGAATCAATAGGATGCTTGCACTCCATGCATCAGCCCAAGCACAAGCACAATGCAGAATGCCTGTCTTCTGCCCACACAAGCGCTATTTGCTGGCTAATGAACAAGGAGACACAAATATAGTCATACCACAGCTCATGAATAAGTTCAGCTGAAGTAGTAACATACAGTTGAAATTGTCCAACAAAATATTTCAAAATGCAATAGTCTGGATACAACTTTCCATTGGAAAAAGGAAGCTAAGACTCAGTGGTACATGGATCACGAAGGTTTAGCTTCTCTCCTCCAGTGGACTTACGAGAGAGGGAAGGAAAGAGACAAAAAGGTAGCATGCTTTCCACCCTCTCCCTTCTTCCACTAAAGGTACAAATGCCCCTCCACAAGCCAGCAGTAAGCTTGGGCTCCACCTGAGGGCATCATCTTGACACAGGGACACACATCAGGTTTATATGCAGCACTGAATCCCAAAATGGGAATATTAATACTTATCCTCCATACTTTAAGGCTCCTGTAACAGGGCACAGGAGTTAGGCAAAGCAACACAGCTCATGAGGAGATAGCAATCACTGATGTAACTGGAACTTCAAGAGCATTGAAGATAAATTTCTTTGGTGAGGTGGACCATGTTGCTTCTTATGGAAGTATGAAAAAGCAGTCACATACTGTGATCTTCATTCCTAACATATGATCAGACACATCCTAGTCTTCTATTCAAAACATCACTATTTTGCCACATGACAAGAAACACACTCATGCAGCCAGAGGGAGAACTGGAATGACAAAACAGTTGCCTTGGTCCATGATCAGGGTGAGAGAGATCCTGATAATGTGACTGGAGCAGAAGCATTCCAAGCACATGGCTGTAAGTCCATGAGTCCTTATACCACAGAGTCCAGCATGATACCATCATACAAGGAAAGAGTTTTTCACATATGACAATTACACAAAAGATAGTGCCCCACCATAAAACCTAGGCAGCGTGCAAATCACTCCCTGCCTAAAGCTGCAGGGACTTTGAGGCAGCAGGGAGCTGGCCTCAAGCTGGATGAATTATGCAGCCCAGGTGGGATATAACTTGCAAGACCTTAAATTGGGCAAACCTACTGCAGAGGGACAAAGGAGAAGTATTGCATAGTTTCTAAGCTCTCCCCACCACGCAAAGAAGCTCAGCAAGGTGAACTGCTGCATTCCTAGCAATTTTCTCTTATGATATCTATTTCCCAGGAGGCAGGGACTAGGCCTAGTTAAAATAATCAAGTCCCAGTTCATAACATCTTGCCCTCCTTTCTGCACTGGGAGCACCATTACACTGGTATGCATTGCTCAGCCCCTCACTATCACATGTACAATTAAGTTCAGCTTCTAAAAGCTCTACCTGTAATTGGAGCCAGCTGCAACCTTTCTGACACATACTAATTGCCAGTAATGATTTAAGTGCAGTAAATTCACATGCTGCAATTGTTTTAAATAAAGGAATCTCTCGTAGCTTTTCCCTGAGAAAAATCTGTTAATCTTTGCTGCTGACTTATCAAATCCTCCAGTCACCTGTTTACCATCATTTTCATGAGCTGATAATGTGTTTATTAGAGCCATAATACGCAGGTGGAAGCGTAAAGGTCTCATTTGGTGGAGTATGAATTCTGTCTCATGTATCTGTATGGAAAAGCTCGGTTTCACCATTCAGCTGTGCCTCAGAAAAGATTAAGTTCCAAAATAGCATCTTTTATTCTTTTCAAATGGAATATCAGTTCTTTTAAGCTCAGTACATATCTCAAAATACCATTTGGATGAGCATGACAGGTTGGTTTTTGTTAAGCACCAGATATCATAATTTCCTATACTGAATCTATCCAGCCTTAGTTAATTTCAGCTTAATTGTATTCCCCTTTTAATTATTTTTCATATATAAAAGCAAGTTCTACAAAATAATAAAATGTCATGTTGATTCTAAAGGGCTGGTTTAAGAGTTCTTCCCACAAACTCTTCTAGTTTCCTGCAGAAGACCTTACCTGAGATATTGCAGACAATAAATTTCTGGCAGAATGAACCCAATATCTCCCTGGAAGTTTTGCTCTCCTTTCTGCAGAGTTTGGGGTTTATGGGTTTGTTTTTTCTGGGGTGGTAGGGGTTGTTTTGTTTTTAAGGCACGTTAGTGAAATTACTGCAGTTTGGAAACTGGTGCACAGGGTTTATCAGTCTATTTTTTCCACCAGTGAGTTACTCAGAGTGGACAATCACATAGCAAATGGATGTTCTGCTGCAGTTGAGTTCACTGGCCTTCCAGTTGGTTTATGTGTGTGATGTACTGAATGCCCTTAGCTCCTGGGGCAGTGGCTAAAACCCAGCCTTAAATGGGGTCTATCCCAGGTGTCTGTCATCTCCAGAAAGATGTTCATAACCCTTGCCTCCCCTGTGAGACTGCAGGAGAAAAAAATGTATGAACCAGAATGTGAAGATGCCTAACCAAATATCTTTAACTGTATGAAAGAGAAGATAAATAAGTACCAAAAGAGAAGTACTGACCAGCTACTCAAGGAATCAAGGCAGATTTTTCACGTGAAGGAGCAAGCCTGAATCCAAAGAGAAAATATAAGAGAAAGAAAAGAAACCATAAACAAGAAGCCAAGTGAAAATCTAAATTAAGTTTGGGACAGCCAAACTTTCCAACTGCAGGAGGAATTTCATTTGAGTTAGGTCTCCTTGACTTGGCTCCTGAGAATGTAAAGTAGGGGCCTAATTCTAGGACAGTATGTGGTTTACTATAAAACAAATCTAGCATATAATAATTTCCTTCCACAATTCCCATGACTTGTGGCACAGACCCAAAACCATTTCCATGATTCACATCCAAACCTCCCAGGAGAGATGTGATGGCCAAATTGTTAGTGTTAGTGCATGAGTAGTTTGGGTGAAATGACAAATGCTAACATTCAGTCATACTGTGGAGAAGAGATGACCACAGTTATGAGCGGACAGCAGAGCACCACTGACAGTTTATTATTAGCATCTTGAATGTGCATAAAAAACGTTGCTTTTTTTTAAGGTAAATAACATTTTCCTACCTAACTGGCCAGTCCTCAGGGACAATTTATTAGTCATTCCACAGCACGAGCCAACTCCTCTTTTCCAGAAAGGAGAACAGAACGTCTCAGCAGATCCAATAGTCCAACGGGCTGACGTTCCGAGGTGCCTTACAACTCCTAAAGCCTGCTTCTGTGCCCAGTAATCTCCTGAATCTGCATTTTATACAAACTCTGAGCCAGTGCTGACCATGCCCAGACTAACACCTCCTGGAATAGCTTTCCTTACTGCTGAAAACCTTGCCAGAGTAAATAATGTACCAGTTTGCTGATGCAGCCTATTCCAGAACTCCTCCTAGCTTTAACCTTTCCAAATAGTCTCTGAATCCGAAAATACAGCTAATCTGCGGCTTCAACCAGTCAAATTATGCACTCCAAATTTCATGTTTGTTGTTAATTGTCCCATTTTTCTTCCTGTTTGTAGATTAATCATGGATCAATCCATCAAGTCATGCAGAGAAACAAGTGCCAGCTTCATGGTCTCTGCTCACTACTCATTGCTCCTGATAAAAAGAGTGATCACTTATACTACATGTTATTTCCTCCTTGTCCCTGACTACATGGCTGAAACTCTTGAATTGAGGAGAATACTGATAAGTATTAAATAACGTATCCACCTTTGGCACAGCTTTGCAGGAAAAAAAAAAAAAAAGGCATTTCTACTAAAATTTGTGAGCATTCTGGCTTCACTATTCTTTCTAAAAATACCTCCTAGATATCCCAGTATTAGCAAACAAAAAAAAATTAGAGAATACAAAGAGGAAAAAGATGAAGAAAGAAATGGAAAAACCTTGCAACGTTTGACTGTAAAAGCTATCACTGGAGAGATCATATTATGCAGTTAGCTCTCTCTAACCACCTCACCTAAAACTTGTGGCAGTTAAGAGATAATTCAACAGTGGAAAGCAGAAAGGCAGAGGTATGCCTCACAGGACCAGCAACATCCTTTTTTTTCTCTCAGAGCAGTTCCTACTTCACGTGTGGTGTCCCACACACCCAGTGGACCACGAGCTCTGAGTAGGAGTAGCAAGCCAGTTATTCCTGTTTTTAAAGGGGAAGTGAGGGCAGAAACAGGAGGAGGTGAGAACGGTGGTGACCACTGGAGAAGTAGAATTTGAAGAGCAAGATTTCCTGATTGAGGTTAGAAGAAAAGATGACTAAAGAAAGAACTATGTCTCCTTGGATATTTTCCGGCACCTCCCAAAAACATATCTAAACAGCACCAGTCTTATCAGATAGAGGCACTAAGAAACAGAGGTGAGCTAGCAGACAGCCACGTGAGCAAAGGAGGGCAGGGGACAGGCAACAGAAAGCCCACAGAAAGCCCACGCTACTGCAGAGCAGGGGAAAGCATATGGCGCTTACTTCCCAGGCAGCCCCTTAGGCACGGAGAAAAGAGGAATACCACAGAGACAAAGACGGGCCATGCCTGAAACTCAGTGCTAAACATTCAAGGACATGATGGAAAGTTGTTGCTTAGAGCCATTACAAACCCAGCAGTGCTGATAGGAGTAAGAGTTCAGTCTGGGCCAAGGTACTCCAGCCCAGCTTGCCAAACTTAGAAGTGGCTCCATACGAACCTAAGCGGCATCTTACCTTCCTATCCTATGGGCTTTTAATGCAGTCCCCCTATCTCCCACAGGTGAATAGACACTTGTAATGTTATGTTTTTACTTGCTATAGAATACCAGAGCTGTAATAGCAGTGGAAAGGCTGGAGAGAATTTAGGACAAGAACCAAGCATTTAAAGAAAAAAGCCTGGTTAACTGTCATTAAAAAACCCTTCATAGAGTGGCAAGTTTCTATATGCTATTTATCATGTGAACTTCCCTTGAAAACAAACCACCACTACCCCCCTGAGAACTTTTCCAACAGTCACAGAAGATATCTAATGAGGCAATGTTTAAGAGACCTAATTATAAGAAAAAATAAACCTTGATAACCATCTTATCCCACGTACAGCTCAAATATGACTCAAGAGTTTATTTTAATAATCCTCATAGGTTAACATAGCACAGTCCAAGCTGCACTGCAGCAACACAGCTACTGAGAGATCATGAAGAGGAGCTGGGAAGTCACCCATAACAGGATGCCTGACCAAACGGAGGTGAAAGAACAGAGACATGCTATAGAGGGCTGAAAATAGCAGCCTTGAGAAAGCAGGGCTTTGCATTGCAAACTAATATCATTATATCAATTTTGGCCACTTTGCTCTGATCAGCTGTGTCAACAAGGCATTTCCTCTGTTCTGTACCTTGAGCCACATTGCTGCACCTGCCCTTGAGGGAGGAGTTATTGGATTAACCCAGCTTCCTCTTATCTGTGTTTACTCACCAAAACTACTCTGCAGAGAAAACTCCCTGAATCAGTCCCAGAGCTGCAGTTTCACTCATATGCAAAAACTCAGATGTAGCATTAAACATGCAGAGCTAAAAAAAAAAAAAAAAAAAAAAAAAAGAAAAAAAAAAAGAAAAAAATATGACCTCATTGTGAGTAACCACCACAAGCCAAGCTGGGTGAAGTCACTGGGGATTTTTCTTTCCAGCACACCCACACTGCTGGGACTCTTTCAGAGTGACAGCCACCTGCAGTGCTGCTGGGCGCAGGCAAACCTTTCTTCCCCACTTTCCCTGAACTGGGGGAGAAGAAAGTGGGTAACCAACAGCATAGACAAGCAAATGGGTTCAGACACATTACTTTTGCTGCCTGCGCTGGGCCAACAGCAAAAAAAAGAAGGAAAAAAATTTTTAAGAAATGGTGGAGTCATAAGGAATTCTGCTTGCTAACACCACTGCTGGCTCTGCTCCAAACCCATGACCCTTACAACATGTCACTGTAGGATTGCTGGGCAAGCTGCTAGAATCACTGAAGCAAGAGACAGAAGTCCCCAGATTTCCTACTGTATGTAATTTTGTATAGCATGAGCTAACCATAAACCCCCTGAGATACCTCTCGGTTTTAATCTTAAAATGAACCCAAAAAAAGAAACAGAAGAAAAGAAGGAAAAAAATATTAAAACTACACAACCTTTAGGATTAAAGCAAATTAAGTTCTGATGGCCAAAAATACCAGGCTTCAGCAACATTTTGTTATGTAATGCAGCCATTCAATCCAGAACTGGGAATAAAAAATCAGGGCTGACTGCCCAGTTGTAGAGATGGAGCAAGATGCAGTTCCTAATAAGTCTTGCCTCCGAACAATCGGCTTCTTCAAGGTGAGCAGAGATTTCAACCGAAGGATAAACAGGAAACTGTTAATGACAATCTTAAAAGGCTAGATAAGAAAACAGGTGCCAAAGTACCTTACATTTATCTACTTGGCTTTCACCTGCAGATACTTGTCACCACTTACTGCCTCCTCTTTGGACCTTTAATGACCCACCATATTGCTTACAGAAGCCTTCACATAAGTCGTTTGTGTTCAAGAACTGCAAACTCATATCTGCTTGTGAAAAAAATGAAAATGTTCTCCTTAAAGGCAAAGGAAACTGGCCATTTCTCTCACCTGTAAATGATTATTTTGCCTCTGCTGAGGCCATTCTCTAATAATATAAGCCTGTACTTATGTCAAAAACAGTGACTTGCATCTTAAACCCAGGAATCCAAAAGTTATTCACTCAATACACCTGCTGAACTTTTAACGTACTGATTTCTAAGGGGCGGAGTTCCCTTCACAGCATCCTGAATCTCAGGAAGCTCTCATCGTGACATAAGGGCCAATTCAAAATTCACAGAATACAAAGCATACTGATGTAACTGATGCAAGTTTACATTCCACTTGCAGCTTTCCAAGCCCTTGTGCCATTTCTGCTGACAGATGAGTAAACCCTGGTCAAAACCAGCCTACACTCACAAGTATGCCAAGCTGCACTTTCTAAGAAATAGGCCGCCATTTTCCAAAAGTGGGCAGGAGAGTAGGGTATCAGCACACTGAAACATTTTCTCAGCCTGTATTTCTAAGTACTTATAGCAGTGCTTCTGAAGTCCCCTTCTTCTATCAAGTGGAAAATTTCTGAGATTCCAGAGGCCCACACATGACTTGGCTAGAAAAATGCAAGGCCCAACCTTTTAACACACAGGCCACCCACATGAAGAGATCACTCACAGGACCTGGGATAAGAAGTCTGAACTCACAAACAAATTAAGAATTTGATCTTGGCCAGGTTTAGCAGAGCTTAGAGTCACATCTAGGGAGTCAAATAGATGTGATCAGAATACTCTGGCCCTTTGCTGCTAAAGCTTTGTGATAGGAGAAGACAATGATCAATATTGAAGAATAACTCAGTAAAGGGAATGTAGAGTGGTGGCAGAGGTACACTGGAATACTAGACATTTTGAGTTGTAGGGGAAGAGGAGATGGGAAAACACAATTTCTCACCAGGGGAAGGAAAATTAGGACAGAAGTGAAAAAGAGTAGTCGACAAGCAAACAGCACTCTCAAACAATACCTGCTGGATTGAGACGTCCTCCATACCTAGAACATAGAATGTATCTAAGATGTTGTGATGCCTTGGTACCACATCATTTTCTGGTTGTCTTTAAGTTTACATAGCTGTAAGGCAACAGTTTTCCCCGATAAAATCATTCAGCAAGCAGGTTTCTAGTGATTCACTCGAATTCTAAAATAAACACTATCACAGCTGATTATAAGCACTTACCCATGCTGTAACTGCTGTCATGTTCAGATACACAGGAGTATAACGCTACCTTCAGTAACAACACCAGGAAAATAACATTAGTTTTCTGAGTCAAGCAAGGTCTTACTTTCAGCTTGAGGGCATTCATCTGTCTGCCTGTAAAATGGGAACTTTTGAATGTCATCTCCAGGCAAGCCCAATGTTCAGGAGAAGTTCTACAAATCAAAGCACAGACCATATGATTTTCATGATAACCCATTCACCCAAAGAGAAAAGTGCAGGATGCATGCAATCCCTCACTTCTCCCCAGCCAAACCAATACCTTCATTTCCCCCTGCAATGGCTTTTATACTGAAGAGAAAAATAACAGTTGCTATTAACCATCTGCTTCTCACCCCATTACAGCTAAAATGTGGGCAACTGAATAATTTACTTCTTTTTGCTCTGTCTGGGAGATAAGACTGGTCAGAAGGAAAAGTGTATTCCCAGCTACTAGCACAGGAACAAGTAAGGGACCTTCAGCAAATGAGAGGGGGGTGAGAGAGAGAGGTAAGGAAGCCCCTGTTTCCTGGTAGAGATGGAAATGGGGATACTCCAAGAATAAGAGGGCAAAACTGTGGCCAGCACGAACACCTGAAGAAGCAGTAGATGGGAGAGGAGCCTGGAGAGAGCCCACAGGGGGAAAAGTACGATGCAAGGAGCCCTCAGTGCCTAGATTGCATTCAGCGCTGCAAAATATACACCACGTGGTGATTTCCAATAATATTACATATTTCCAAAACTAGTTAAAAGGGCCCCTCTGACAGCCCAAGAACTTTTTACGAGCCAGGTCTGGTGAAGGAACTGGGTTAAAATGAATTCAGGAGGGACACTGGACTTACTCTGTGTCATGAAGAGCACTGGAGAGGCAGAAAGAGATGGGGTAGGCAAAGGTACAAACTGCCTGTCACACCTGGGGACGGCCAGGGAGCACGGTGCTGGCCTGCACGTATGCATCTAAGGGCTGGTGCTTGCTGATAAAGAGGTGGCATTTTTACTTCAGGGTAGCTAACGTGCAGGTCAGCTACCTTGAGGTGAAAAAATAGTGATGATGAGGCACTACAAGTTTTACCTTGAGGTGACTTGCCAGGATAAGTGTTGTACCCCTGCCTGGGGTTGACCTGAGGGAGTTTACCTCATGGTAAAACTAATGTGTGTTGCCTTCACTGTGCTTTCGTATTTAGACAGTTGACATGTACCTTTGTTACCCTGAGGAAAAACCACTCAGGTCTTTCTGACAGTGCAAATATGATGATTCACATCTAGGTGCCCTGTTCAAGAAACTGAAACCTTTTTGCACTGGCTCTGGGTGTCAATTAGTATTTTCTTCTTCACTTACTTTCACTTAAAAGCAAATAATTTGACTAATACACAGATGCATATACGCACCAGACAAGCTTCTGCAAATTCTGCAAAGAATTTTTTCATACACTGCAAATTTACTTTACAAAGATCTGCAGGTACCAAGCAAGTAGTGCAGTTTTTATTTCGGCACAAACCTAAATGTTTCACCATGTTACTGTCTTGCAAACAATTAAAAGGAAATTAATACAACATAAATTAAATTTTTTACCACCATCACTCTGGAGGAATAACTCATCTCCTTATGTTAATTTAGAATAAACTTTATTGTTCAGCATTTTTAAAAGAAGAATTAAAACTCAACATGCAGGTGAAAACCCTTTCATGCATACACAACCCCTTATTGTTCTGCTCATGTGCCAGTATCATACCACATTCAATAAATACATATTAATAATTATTGAGAAGAAAGCTAAATTTTTGCATAAAGTCCATATTATTCAAACATTATCAGAAGCTTCCACACTAAACTAACTGGGGATCATTTTCATATTCCCTGCACCACCCAACACATATGCTGTGCAATAACTGTAAGTGCTTCAGGGTAGGGACTGGCCCTTCCTTATTTAAGAAATGGCGAGTACTATACATATTTTTGCTCCTAGTCCACTGTGAACAATGATCAGTGACAACTAGTAGCAATCTTAATGATTTGTAAATCCTTTACAAAGGATTTTAGAGAGAGGTCTTTTAACAAAAGGTCTTTTAATTAAAGCAATCTTGGCCTTTCTGTAGAAATACAGCACAGGAATTGGATTGCTTTTAATGTGCCTTGTTCAACCAGGCAAGATACAACAGGCTGGTCAAGTTTCTTCTGACGCTCTTCCACACTCTCCTGCCCCAGTAAAATCACCTTTCCCATTCCATGGTACCACAGGCAGCTGGCTGATGGGTGTAACTGGTGGCTGCCCTCAGTACAAAACTCTAAAAGTTTGTGTATCTCTACACAGCAGTTAGAAACACGTGGTGTGCCTGCTACAAGTGTTTTATACTCAGTCGTAGATAAGCTCTTAGCTGGTGCCCCTGGCATTTCCCACCAGGATAACAGAATACATCTGCAGGCACATCCTGGCCAAGATCCAACACCTCACGTCTGCCCTGCATTGAGTGAGCCACTGTTTCAGATGCCTATACCCTTTGCATGACCACATTAAGACTTCAAGAATGTGGAAGATCTATGCAGCAATGTAAGTCTCCAGGAAGCTGGGTCATGTATCGAGTAGGAGTTAAGCAGGCATATGTAAACATCTAGCTTTGGGCGTAGATTCTCCTCTCAACCATCCCAAAAGACTAAAGCTTTCCAGGCTTCCAGCTACATGAACACTGAATGTCTGGGTAGAAACAGTTTTGCAGTCACAACTAGTGCAGCCATGAAGAATATGCAGGCATAAAACCCACCTTCTTACTCATGCCTCAGAGCACTTCAAAGGTCAGGAGCATTATCCCACTCGATTCATTTGTTTTCACTACAGGACAAGGTTATGGATTACGTAGTTGCTCTGAGTTGGGACATGCAAAGATATATTAGCAACCAATGCTATATACAGTGCAGTAACATATGGCCTGGGGTTTCTTCTGTTTCAGATGTTTTGGTCATGTTTCCAAACCTTACTGTACTGATAGAAGGACTAAAAAATTAGTATCCTTGTGAGAGACAAGATTCTCAATGACATTACCTTCATCCAAGAGCTAGAAAAACATCAAATATTGCAAGAATCACAATAAAAGGCACAAGGGAAAGCAAGTGAAAATCTAAAGGAATACCAAATCTGCCATGCCACATCAGGCCAACCGCTCATGTCCAGCATCCCACTCCTAGCAGAGGCATTTAATCACTGCCTCAGATTTAGAGAAAGACAATAACCCCATAATGCACTTGGCCAATTAAGAAATGCTGTATATGGATAAGGGAAAATCCTACCTGATCCCTACAGAGACTAGCCAATGTCCTGAAATATGAGATTTAATTAAGCCTGTCTTATTACTTCAAATGTTACAACTGTTTATAACATTTTCTAGGTCCTTTTCAATCCAGCACGGCATTCACATTTACAGCCTCCCATGGCACGGAAGTCCACCAGCTCAACCTCACGCTGTGAGGCAGCTTCTGCGGATGAATGAAATTTACTGGCCCTTTTGCCTCCTTTTCTTAATACAAAGCCATACCAGGCAGAAATGTATGGCTTTTCTGATGACGTCACCTACCTAAGACAGTCACCCCCCAAGTCCACATGGCTGTTGGCCTGGTGATAGAGCAGGGAGGGTGAGAGAAGAAAAGGAAGCTGATTCAGATGGTGCACCAGGACTAGCAACTCAGCCCCTTCCCAAGCATGCCTAGGACACTCTGAGTTTGCCTGCATGTGAAAAATTAGGATTATATCTATAATGGAACAATTATTAATTTAAAAAAGTATATATTACTGTTACTTTAACATCCCCTCTGGAACATCCTCTACTTTCTGCCTCCGCAATCCCAAAAAATTCACTATTCACATGTTGAAAGCAGCAGATAAGAAAGAAATGCAAAACCTTAGGTCCAACTACAAGGAGAAAAGGAAGGAAGGAAGAGGAAAGGCTACAAGTTAATAATTGTTCAGAATCTGAAGTCTACAGTAAAGAGGGAAATAGTTTTGTTCTGTTAAACAAACACCTTACTAATGACAGGGTCTCCTGCCCATTTCTCACAATCCTCTAGGTAAATTAAAATAAAAGGATTTGTAGGTTCAGCCTGTGCCTTACACTAAGTCAATTCTGAAGAAGATTACTTCAGGGCAGGGGCGGGGGAGGAAAAAGGGGAACTGAAGGAGAAGTCAGTTCAGAGAAGAAAATGTTGCAGTTTTGGAAATTCTCCTCCCTGAAATTACACAGTACCTCATTTTGGAAACTCCAGAGTAATGTTTTAGCAGTCCTGGAACTGAGTGAGACCCTTGGCAATGCCAGCTGACAATCTGCCCCAACTGCAGCTGCAACGCTTCAAAGCCAGTGAGGCCAGAAGCCCTGCAGCCCATCGGCTGACTGCACGGAACCCATTTGAACTGGCAACAGTTTTCTACAGGGAGAACTGAAATTTCCCATGGAAATTTTTTATTTTGAAGGAATTAGTTTCTTCCTGTAAATCTGTATGACAGAGAAACAGCATATCAAGAAACCAGAGTGAGTTCAGCAGAAGGCCACCAGGGCTGGAGCACTTGCCCAATGAGCAGAGGCTGAGGGAGGTGGGCTTGTTCAGCCTGGAGAAGAGTTGGCTTTGTGGTGACTAACAGCAGCCCCCTCCAGTGCTTATGAGGAGGTTATCAAGAAGATGGAGGCAGGTTCTTCACAGTGGTACATAGTGGGCAGGCAATGAGCATAAATTGTAAGAAGGGTTCAAACTGGATCTGAGGAAAAATATTTTTTCACAATAAAAGCAGTAGAAATCAAGCAGGGGAACAGGTTGCCCAAAGAGGTTGTGCAATCTCTGTTCTTGGGGGTTTGGAATACCTGACTGGACAAAGCCCTGGCTGGGCAACCTGGTCTGATCTTTTAGCTGACCCCAGTTTGAGTAGACGTTTTGACAAGAAACCTTCTAAGGTCCCTTCTAACCTGAATGATCCTATGATCTTAAAACTCCCAACCTGCTCCACCAAACACAGATTTAAGAACTGAACCATTTGGAGCAGATTAACTCATTCAGGTGCAAACCACATCATCCCCTTCCATCTCCTCTAAATTGTGTTAGAAATCATTCAGCTTCTCATCATCATCGGTGCCTCTCGCTCTGCAGTGTGTGTGACTAGAGAGCTCAGCAAGTACTTCTTCTGTTGTCTGACACTTATTTATAAACAACATTTCTACAGCATTCACAAATGCTGTGCAACCAGTGCACTAATGCTACTGAATCAAGGCTCCTGGAACATCCAGAGCACAGCCTGCAGCCACCAACTCCCTGCAAGGCTTGGAGAGGCTCTATCCCCTCCTTTTAGTTGTCTTGTCGTATAAATGATATCACTTGTGATACTGAGGGGTCCATTTGCCCTCCTGTAAGGCAGCTTGAGATCGGTAGGCTTTACCTTCCTACTGTCACCTATCTAAAAGTTTTGAGGAGCAAGTGGAGCAAAAGGAGCAATCCTTTTTAGGTCTCAGATGCTTTTCTTCCTGTTAGTGTCATGCTTGTGAAATTTGTGGATATCAAACAAGCGCAGTGTATCTAATGAATGCAGACTTTGACAAGCTCTCAGCAGTCTTGAGATCAGCCTCTGAAATGTGAGGACATTCAGCACACAACAATAAATACATTGGTCCATACAGGTCCTAAGGTCATTAAAGTCAAACACAAAGTATATGAAGTCACTGCAAAGATTCTAATAAAACTTTATAGGTTTTGGAACACGCAAACAGAGCAGGAATAGCAGATTGCTATGATTTTAGAGAACTTTGTGATTTTTCCCTATTTGACAAAGCAAAATGTCAAGAATAAGAGTCCAGGGAACAACAATTGTACAGCCTTCAGATTTTCACTGTCCTATACAACCATGGTAATTGAGTACACTCTTCAATGTACTGATCGCTACAACACCTCTGCAAGGTAAACACAACACCCCTGTTTGTTTTACAGATGCTGAAGTGAGGCACCGGAAAACTAAGTGATATGTTGAAAACCATACAATGAACAGAGAATTGAATCCAGGTCTCCCAAATCCCAGGCCAGTGTCTAGACCTGGTAGACATTGTTAACATATATTTTCTTACAAAAAATTAAGGCGTTTTCATCCTCAGAAAAGGTCTGCAAAGGTTTTCAAAATCTTAATTTTCTCTCAATTTACCAAGAGTTCAGTTTGTCAAAATTTAGACAAACATTTGACTGAAATGTAACCCAATAAATGTTCAAACTAGATCACTTTTGAACACTGTAAAATAGAATTACCTTGGAAATTTTGAATTGCATGTGCTTTTTCTACCTTTTTCTTTCCATTTCTGTACAGCAAGAATAAAGCTTTGCTCGCTGAATAAATGCAGAGACTGGGGTGGTGGTGTCTAGAAACTAAAAGGTTAGACAAGTAAAATCTACCACAACACCTGCTGCTCTTCTAGATGCCCCACATGCAGCATTTTTAGCAAGAATTACTGAGTCAAGAGATATCTAATTAACACTTAGTCCTTGTGCTTTCCGAGTCTGACTCAGGTGCAGCAGTGAATATGCTAGCTGAAGTTTCAGTTTTCTATCTTTCCATTTTAAATGAAAAAACTATTTTTCTGTCAAACAACAGTTCTAATGGAAGGGTTTTTGAGCAGTCCTATTGTCAAGTGCTCTCAAGGCCCAATTAATTCACGGAGTAAGGGCATTTAGTGTCTCTAAGTGCTCAATACTTTTGTACTTGACCCTCTGGGATCAACATAACATGATACTTAGAGCCAGAAAAGTAGTTCCAAGTAGCACAAAACCTAAAAGTGTTGATTCACATTTGCTGGCAGATTTAACTGGGATGGATGAAGCATTTACCGTTGCCAGCTGTCGCTTCTGTCCCTCTGTTGGAAGCTACCATCCCAGGGACAGTTTAGCAGAACAAGTATCCCCTCTTGAGTCAGCAGGGTTTACAGCCTGAAATCAGCAGGAGCTCACATGAGTACAGCAGGCTATAAGCTCCCTTGGCTGGGGTGCAGGCACACATCACATTCAGCCAGCCCTGTGGCAAGGCAGCATCCCCAGCAGAGGGTGGGGAAGATAGCTGGGAGCCGTTTCTACTTCAGCTATCTCTGATTGAACTCTGTCACCGAGCATGAGTCAACACCCAAGGCAGGTTAGCTGGCTGGGAGCATATAGCTCTGCTGGTTTATAAAAAGGAATGACCCTATAAAAATAGTTAGGGCTCAAACTTTCAGTGTGCACATCTGTTCTTTGAGATGGACTGTAAGGTCACTTTGAATCACAGAATGAAACATACGGCTAGTGAAATCCAAGAAAAAAGACTGCCTCTCCCCTTGTGTCTGAACTTTTATCGGCTCATCTGAACATTTTGCAAAAACCAACAGAAAACCTATTACAAAGATTGCTGGTGCATGAAATGATTGAGAAATATTTGCAGTTTGAAAGCAGTTTCACTTCCTGCCTGATACCACAAAGAAGCTTTTTAATAAAGTTAACATCACTGTTATTTGTTTTACATCTATGTCCTTATTTTGTCTATTTTAGATTTCTTGAATACTTATGTTAAAACAAAAAAACCCCGGCTCCTAAAGCCAGAAGTTCATGGATTTTCATTGTAAGCCACACTGCTGATAATGTAATAATGTTTCTAATAATAAGACTTTGTGCTTACATTGTAAAGCAGCTTTCATCCAAATATTTCAATGCATGCTACCAATTTTAGTTAAGCTACCTAAATATATGCAGACCATTTTACAGCTGGGCAGACTGAAAGATTTTGTGACCCTCTTTCCACAAGCATAGAGGCTGAAAAACTAGGTTGTGGAGTCCTGAGTTAAAATACCCCAGGAACCATTAAACTATACAGCCTGTGCAACACCTATTCACAGTAGTTAAGCTCCAGAGCTGGTAGAATACTAATTAAATTAATTTTGCGAATACTTCTGTGCTGCTATTTGTGAGGTTGTGTTCCAATATGCAGACAAGCTGTTAGATAGTCATAAAATATATTTGTGAGTCCTGAAAGTAATGAATTTCAGCATGAATAACTAGCTAAAGACTGTCCTGTGAAATAGAAATCATAACAAAAAGCTATCGTATGTTCCCTACTATTATTTTTGGTTACTTAAAATGTTTCAGCTACCCACTCAAAAAGCCACGTGACCAGTATCATAATCTTGCAGGCTATGTCTCTTTCTAGAAAATACTTGCACTATGACCAGAATAAAAAGGCTAAATTTGTTCATTACAGTTTTGACCAATACAGTTAAATACAAAACCAAATGCCGTTCTGACCCACAAGGGAATTACCACAGGGATGGCTGACCAATAGTTCTTGCTTTTAGTTCAAAAGGAGGGTCATCAGTTTCTATGACAGCCTATTCCAAGGTTGTGTCACTGGCAGTGGTAGCATGGCAATTACCTGATTAAAATCACATGGCCAATCTTTGCTAACACAGTGATACTTCAGCCCATGTTCTGCACTGCCATTGAAGGTCATGTTTCTTGCATCTTCTTTGGAAGCCATCTGGGGGCACCTGCTGGCTGTTGGACTTGCTGGACCCTGGGTCAGTTCTTGCAGGATACTGGACATTGCTACATAACTAAGTAATATGACACATATATGTTAAAAGTCTTTTTTTTTCACCATTTTTTTCTGAAAGGGAAAGTTAGGCATGCATATTTAAACTCAGGGCTTTTATTCCTACAGGGCTAAATGAGTTACAAGCCCCACACCAAAACAGGATTCTGGTTAGTGACAAATGTGGGAAAAATGCAGTAAGATGGGGCGTGAACGGCAGGAAGCAAAGATGGTATCTGGGCGATTCATGTGTGCATCTTTCTTTCATATAAAAATTTCATTGCCCAGGGATAATCCCAGAGTGAGCTACAGGGTGTGAAGCCATAATAATGAGTATATTCCTCCTCCACAGGTAGACCTGTGTAATTTAGATCCTTCCAGCATAGCACACTGGAAGGTTTATGCACCAGGACCTGAAACAACTGGAAATAGCAGAAATTCTAGAGAAAAGCTTTTTCTGATGTCCAGAGACTTCCTTCCCCCTCAGGGAGTCCTCACAGCAGGCTGAGGCTTTCGCTGCTCTCTGTCTCAGCTCTCACATTGCCCCCTGCCCACTACGCACCAGGGAAAGGCTGCACCACCACCGGGAACAGAGGATTTGCAGCATGTATTTCCAGGTGGGAAGTGTCACTATAGGACCTGCAGAATCTCTAATGCTTTGAAATTCTGCTTTTATCCTTCCTTCTTTCTTTCTTTAAGCATACCATTTCTTTTTTTGTACCCTGATCTTGACCATGCACTCAAACACACAAAGATTGTCAGGTCAGGTCACTGGAGGCAGGCCCGGGCTGGGAGTAACCCTCTGTGCATGCAGATGTGTGTATGCACACACCTGGAAGGATGACCATGTTTCAAACTGGAAAGCAAGACACCAACAGTGGATGACCATTCAAGTGGAATATTGGAAAGGAAACTTGGAAATCAGAGGACAACCTTTCCCTGCTTCAGCAGGAAAAATAGGGTCAATTTATAACAAGGGACAAGGTTTTATAATGATGGAATTCTCCCTGTATGATACTTTTTTTCTGCCAATTCCCAGAATTTCCAGTGTCTATGTGGGAACATCTTCTATACCCATACCCCTCATCCTTGCATTGCAACCTGCTAACCTTACTCTTCCCCCAGTACCTTCATATCCACCACTCCAGCTTCTTATAACTCTAAAAACTCCATACAGACCTATATAACTGGAACATATGGACCATATGTACCTATGTTCCTTTTCACCCATATGAAGACTCTTTAGGCAACACTCTCCACTGCTCTGAACCTCCTTTGCTCTCCAAATTCTCTTCTCTGCATTACCCAAGATTTAGGACCAAACCTTTTATCTCCTTTTAAAAACGGACATAGGCACCAACTGCAATGTTAAGAGTGCTGAAAATTGTATCTCTTCGTACCTACTTTCCTCTAGACCTGAGCTCTTGACATTCAGGGTATTAGCTTGGCTTCTCAGGTGTCTGGAGCTAAGAGCTCCAGGGAAGGCAGGCTGTATTTGTTCACGCTGTTTGGCTAACATATATAAAATATATTTGCACCCATCATAGGAAGAATGGATATTACTATGTTGATGGGCACTGTAATAAATAACAGGTTACACAATAAAATGAAACAATCACCCATGCCATAGGAATAACAATTGGTAAACATGCTGGCTCCCTTTTTATGGACCATTTCAGATTTTGTCTGGGTTTTACTGCACTGCAAGCAACATTTGCTTTGTGTTAGGTTACTCTTCTCTTTTATTCTCTTTTAAAAGCAACGGAGATTTGTTCTATAGTTACTGAATTTTTATTCTTATCTTATATACCACTGCGCTATCCATATAAATGCAGCAAGATTAACCGTTCAAGTGTGACTAAAGCAATCTTGGAAATAACAGGAATAAAGTGATATATTCCCCAACCCCCACTTCAGCACACAAACAAAAAGTTGCTAAACAGTATAAGCCAGCCAACATAGAAATCTCCAGCATTGTTCCCTTCTTGATCTTGATTTAAAAGGCAGAAAAATTGGAAAATGTGGGAGAAAAAAAAGAGGCATAGACAAGTACAGTTATGAGGACAAAGAGAAATTCTCATATAGTGCATTGTATCCAATTTTGAAAGCTTTTTCTAGTGTATACCAAACATCTCCTCATTGATTCAACTAACAGAGGAAATCACAGTCTATTGATCCAGTTAGCATTGCTGCAAGTTGTATGTGAGTACGCAGACACATATTAAACACATTTTGGAAACAAAACCCAGTTTTCAGTACATCACCCCTCCCAACATGGCTGTAGCAATGCTGCCAATTGTGCTGCAGTTTAATATAGATTTCCTATGGAAATTATTTCCACATGCTGATGGCTTACTAGTTAATGCCTACAAGTTATTTATCTGTTTTGCATTTATCGACTGTCAATTTCATAGAATACCCCCCACCTTCTCATGTTATGAGGCAGTGAATAGTAGCTCCTCATGTTTCCTCTACTCAGTAATTTCCAATAACTGCCTTATGCTTCTGAAAAATTTACAGTGTTTTAAATGTCTTTTTATACAGGCCTCTTAACTAGGATCATTACACTCTTACTTACTCTATTTTATATCATACAAAGTTTGTGAGGCGATCAAATACCTTTAGTATAATTGGTAAGCTCCTAAATTATAGAGGATGTTGTTAATATTTTCCTTATCAATCTGTTTCTTTGCAGATAAAAAGCAGCTGTTAGGTGAAGACACATAAATGTTGTTACAATGAGAGAGGACAAGTTGTGCATTCACTTTCTCTATGTGATCTCACTCATGTATTTCTGTAGGACTGACTGTGTTAAGGCTATAAATTGGTTTGAGATCTAGTTTTGCAAGGAAAGCATTGTTAACCAAAGCTGGATCCTCTTACTCTGCTTTTTATTCTACTTTATTCTACTCCAGCAAGACTTCACCTGGGAGATTTGCAGCTCAGAAACAGCCTGAAGTCATTGTCTCACATTAAGGAAGCATATCTAGGGAGACCAATTTCCCTTCTGTATTATCAGTGCTCTTCATGTATGTGATAATTATAGGTCAGGGCCTGATTCTCAGCTTACCACAACAATAGTGAAACTCTCTTAATGTCCACTGAGTTGCTTCCAATACAATAGAGATTTCCAAACCCTACAATCAGTTAAGATAAATATTACTATTTTGTGAATGACTTGTGTGGATCTTATTGACCATATGTTTGAATTCTAACATGCAAGCTGGACATAAACATCAATACATTTTTTTCAAACAAATTGTGAAAGTTGTTTTGTTAAAAGCAACACTTGGTAAAAAGTCCTTTAGTGGATGAATTTCTGCACTTAACAGAAAGCAAGAAAACAATTGTTTCCTGTAATTGGACAGTTTGATTAGAGGCAGGTGGTGCAGAGCTGAGAAAACTGGAGCCACGAAGCCAATTTTAGTGTCAAGCACATTTCCTTTTGCTTTAGGATCCAAAAGCCTAACATGTAAATTGCTTCCCCAAATAAAAAAAAAGAAAAAAGAAAAAAAGGAAAAAAAAAGTATGTAAATTTAGTTCCTATTTATTATCCCTACTGGTACTCTATCCATAGCAGAAGTTTGCAGCTCAGAAACAGTTGCATGCTTGATGTTCATAATACACAATGTACACAGAATCCCAGGTGTAAAAAGAAGATAGACTTAAGAGAGAAAAAAAAAAAATGGTCTTTAAGATTTCCTTGAAAAGGTAGGCAAGAGATGTGGTGATGATCTCTTGTAAACCCCAATTCAAACAACACACTCTCACTAAACTATTATCAACTGTGGCTTTATTACTTATTATTTTTATTAGCAGTGAACTAAGGAGTCCCAGTGATGGACCACTGCTGGGCACCATACAAAGCAGCACCTCTGACTGCAACAGAATTAAATTTTATTCAACTCTTGCTGAGATTTCAGTGGGTATCAATCTCAATTACTGCACAAGTAAATAAAATAACCAGATCTACTCAACAAGCCTCAGCCCACATTAAGCCAGACACCATACCTAATCAAGGAGAAACAAAAGTCCTGCCATGGGGTGAGAAAGAGGGTGACCATTTTATATACAGCTGATTTAAAGTATACAGAATACCTAACATGGAACTGAGACAGAATTAATTTTCTTCTTCAGAGCCCACTTCACACTGATCATTCATAAGAGTATGGCTTAAACAACTGAAGGATGAAAACGCCAGGGAGAAATTTGCTGCTGGTGTAGACCAACATGTAACTTTGGTCATCATTCAGTGTAAGAAATAAGTCTGAACAGAGGGAACTTGCTCTTCAGAGGATGACAACACACCGGGAACTGTCAGTGCCACCAAACCTCGCTGGAAGCTGACTCCTCATGCACTGAGATGGGAGATTCTCATCACTCCCATTCTGACGTGGTACAGAGGATGTGACCTCATCCCACCCGCTCCGACCGAGAGCCCACTGCACATCTCAACAGCAAGCGAGAACAGAGAAGCAATCCAAGCGGCACTGCGTTCACAGCACTTCTCAGCTGGGCCCTGTGCGTGGGAGGAGGAAGCCGTCTTGGTTAGCTGTCACCCAGCACAACTGCGAGTGATTGCACACTCCCACTCCCACCACCTGCATCCTACTCAAGCGAGCTGCACCTCTGATCTGGACTTAGACACTGTGTGAGCACAAACTCTCCTCCCCAGCACTGCTGGGAAGGGGACGGGGAAGGCCCGCGTGAACAGCGACACTAAACCACCAACCACTGTGAGCAACGCAGAGGCAGGAAGGAGCTGAGCTTCTCAAGTACATGGCAAAACTTGCAAGGACTATTCCTAGGTTTGTGAACCTTATGTATCACACACAGCTCGCGGCTGGGCCTGATGTCCTTACATAACCTCGAGCGTGGGAGTGCCTTTGGGCAAAGCTTCATCCAGAAGCACTGCCTGGTGAGGTACCTCAATGGAATGAAGACAGATCAAGTTAGAAGTGTCAGCAGTGTGATCACAGGGACAGCTGACACTCATGCAGAATAGAGGAGGATGATTTGCAACAAAGGTAAGAGGCACCACTTGCATATGTGATGGGGCAGAATGAACTTCCCCAGCTGGTGCTTGCATGAGAGATGATTGCCACACATAGATATGTTGGTACTATTGCAACAGTAATATTTTCACAAGGAAGATAAGTACTGAACAGTATCTTTACTGTACTGGGCACAAACATAGCTTCAATCAACATAAGCCACGCATGACCTCTTCCCCATCTATTCTTTCCCTCAGACAGATATTTATTGCAGGCAACACAAGGCATACTTGCAGGGCAAGTGACTTTTTGCATCATTACTTGCACCTTTTAGATGAGGGTAACATGCTGCATGCTGCACCCTCAATATTTATAAGTTAGGCTTAGTAATGACGTAAGAGTAAGGGACAACAGATGTTCCAAGCGGTTTCTTAATTCCAGAAAAAATGCTCTTTGGTAAAGGAAAATACAAATTCTGACAGGTAGAAGTAAGGCTATATGAAATCCAGGAGTATCTAAGTGTCTCTGACACAGTTCAGTGGTCAGCACTAGTAATTTGTTTGTTCCAGCTCAAAATTTTCGCTGGCTTTTTCTTAGTTGTCAAAAAATTGTTCTTACTCTGGACATTAATTCTTCCAGAGCAGCCCAACCAGGATCCAGCAAGATGACTGTCCAGCCCATCATCAGCTCAGTTGTGACCAGACAAAAGAATTTGACATAAGAGGAAGAGTCATTACCAACAGCATGGGAAATGAAGCACTTTTTGAGCATCTCCTAGAGCTCACACCTCCTTTGGCAAGTTTCTGTGACATCCACTAAGAAGAGACAGAAAGGCCCAGTTCTGATGATAACACTCTGGACACTGGTCTGGAAGTAGGAACCTGCTCTTCAGCACTGAATAGGCTTGATCAGCCTGTGTTACATTTATAATATCCAGATGGTCCATAAGGTCCATAAGTTAAACTCTAATCACAATGTCAATCCACTGAAATTCTTTGCATTTCCTCAGAGAAGTCAAAACCAAACAGATTCTCTTTGGTAGACATATTATTTCTCATGCAAACATGCTAACTATGAATAATCAAATCACAGTATTTAAGCCATCTCACGGCATTCCCCTTCAGCTCCCATGGCATTAGGAACAAGACATCTCACAAAATCTGGTTGTTAGACTGGAACTGGAACAGAACTGCATTCCTCTGTACAGCTGGAGTCTAATGGTCATCTGAAAAGGGTCTTTATCCCTAAAGCAGAGAGAAAGCGGGTGCAAATCAGCTGGAGGTAAGGTCAACAGCTATGTCAAGGGAGGAGGAACTCCTATCCTTATTTTCCTAGGTCTCCAGTAATTTCCAATCCAACCAGACCTCTTCCAGGAGCAACCAATACTGTGAAATGCAGTCTCCCCCCTAACCTACAACCTTCCACTTCAGGCACAAGACACTTTTCTCAGCCCATCCTGTTGCCACAAATATTCTACAATACACACACTAATAATAACAAAAAAATGCTACTGAAACAAGGCCCCCCAAGACACACTTGTTCTCTGAGGAGGAGAGGCTGAGAGCGCTAAGGCCATGTGGGTGATGTCACTGAAGGTGGTGTGATACTCCAGCAATGAGACTGGTGCAGAAACACACAAAAAATAGAAATCACCCAGCTGATAATACTCTGATGTACTCTGATTCTCTCCAGGTCATCACTGATACTACAGTCTTACCAGTCATCTAGCACCTCCCAGTTTTCTCATGTTGTCCCATTTGCCTCAGAATTCAGAGAAGCTGGTTACCTAGGCATGGGTTATATCGACCTTGAGATATTGAGTTTTCAGGCATTTCGATTTCATGATCACCTGTGCAGGTCTGATTCTGATCTTCTCTAGTAATTCTCTTTTCTCCCTTGGGAAATTTCTGCCATCTGTCCTCTTATTCCTTCCTGAAAATGGAGGCAAAATATAGCTTTTAGCAACATCCTCAGTAAATGCTTTCACTTTCTCTCACAGGCCCCATCATCCCTTTCAGTAGCCTGTTATTCCAAATGCACTGCAAGCAAATACATTTAATTCTCTTTAAAAGTCAGCAAAGGTTTCAATTACCAGTCTCATTCTTGCCCACTGCATATATTTATTTCAAACACTTACGCACATTTCCTTTCATTCTCCATCTGCCTTTTTTTATTTCCATTCATTCTTTCTGTTGTGGATTGTCATCTAATGTAGAGCATTATAATGGAAGTCAGGTCTTCTAATTCAGCTGCTTATCCCTCAAACTCACGGTGTGACCCTATGTGTGTCATTAAGCCTTAATAAGCCTCAGTTTCCTACCTTTAAAAAGGATGTTGTCTCTTTGAACCATTATATTAAAATTGTTTAATTTAATCACAATAATAATACTCTATAAATGCTAAGTACTATTTCTATTTCATGCTAATCATGCCACCCACATTAACAAACTCCTTGTGTTTACCTCTGGGCTGATACATATGTCATGATTGACTGTTGGGCTCTGGGTTCACAGTGAATAGATAAATTTAACTTCATGGAGACCTGTCTTGCTCCTGAACCCTTTCCCCTCCTGTGCAACTTTCCTCCAAAAATTATCCGTCATGAAACCATGCAGAGAAAACCTGTTAAAGAGAAACTGAATTTTTAAGCTGAACAACAGATAATCTAAATACATTGGTCCCCTATACTACTAATTTTTCTTGTTTCTTAGAGGTTTTGGTAAGAGTATCTGAATGCATGCATTCGCCCAAAGCATTTTCAACACGATGTAATTCCATTGAAACGAGGAAGGAGAACCTAGTACAGATACCTGGGGGATGGATCCCATCTAGTTATTTGTGGCTCAGAGAGATGCAGAAAACACATAACATTCAAATAATGTTAACAAATTAAAAATTGATACAATGTGTTTTGCTTTAGTTTGTTTGGGGTTTTGTTTGAGGTTTTATTAACTTCAGTATGATATTCTTCAAAACAATTGACAGAAATAGACTACTCTTATTTTAGTTTCAGATGGTATCATTAGCATTCAGCTCCATTGTTTTGGGTTTGTGTGGCGGGGTCTTGGTAGCGGGGAAGGGGCTGCAGGGCCGGCTCCTGTGAGAAGCTGCCAGAAGCTTCCCCGGCTCCAAGTCGGACCTGCCGCTGGCCCAGGCCGAGCCCATCAGCGATGGCAGTAGCGCCTCTGGGAGAACAGATTTAAGAAGGGGAACCTGCAGCGGGAGAGGAGATTAGAATGTGAGAGAAACTCCTGTGCAGACCCCCAGGTCAGTGAAGAATGAGGGGGAGGAGGTGCTCCAGGCGCCAGAGCAGAGATTCCCCTGCAGCCCGTGGGGAAGACCATGGTGAGGCAGGCTGTCCCCCTGCAGCCCAGGGAGGTCCACGGGGGAGCAGATCTCCACCTGCAGCCCGGGGAGGACCCCACGCCGGAGCAGGTGGCTATGCCTGAAGACAGCCGTTACTCCATGGGAAGGCCTATGCTGGAGCACTCTGTGTCTGAAGGACTGCAGCCTGCAGAAAGGACCCACGCTGGAGCAGTTCATGAGGAACTGAAGCCCATGGGAAGGACCAATGCCAGACAAGTTCATGAAGGACTGTCTCCCATGGGAGGGACCGCACGGTGGAAAGAGTGAGGAGTCCTCCCCCTGCAAAGGAAGGAACGTCAGAGACAACGTGTGAGGAACTGACGCCAACCCCCATTCCCCGTCCCCCTGCGCTGCTGGAGGGGAGGACATGGAGAAACTCAGGAGTGAAGATGAGCCGGGAAGGAGGGAGGGGTGGGGGAAGGTGTTTTTAAGATTTGGGTTTACTTCCCATTATCCTGTTTTGATTTGATTGGTAGTAAATTAAATTGATTTTGGTTTTTCCCCAAGTTGAGCCTGGTTTTTGCCCATGACCATAAGTGGTGAGTAATCCTTCTCTGTCCTTGTCTCAACCCATGAGCTTTTCTTTATATTTTCTCCTCCCCATCCCACCAGTGAGGGAGGAGTGAGCAAGTGGCTTCATGGTGCTTTGTTGCCAGCTGGGCTTAAACCACAACATCCATAAATTCTAGTTTCTTTTAGCAAAGCAAACACATCCTTCCTACTCAGAGCAACTCAACAAAACCTCATTTGGTTACTGCCAGTGGAACCTTTGTAGACACAAGTCCAGGTGGCCTTTGTGCTTCAGGCAATAATTTGCTAACACCTTCTACATGTCGAGCCTTAGCTACATTCCCCACATGCCCAAAACTCCTCTCAACATTATTTGCACATTAGAATATTCAAGAAACGCAGAATCAGACCCAAGGACAGCAGAGTATGTGTTGTACAAGTCATTGGGATAGAAACATCTCAGTCATCATTTGTCCTCATTTATAGGAGGATATATTACCTCTTCAGCTCTGGTTGCTCTAGCAGAGAGAATTGCCTATCAGTTGCTTTCTATTGTAACGTCAGATAGCATCTGCTCTAGGCATCTTCAGTAACACACGTTGGTGGGAGACAGTTTATAAGTGGAAGAGTGTGAGGATTTTCATTATTCCTTTGAACTATGATGGCTTGATCAATGGCTTGATCCTAGCCATTGAGAGGACTAGAGCAAAGCTGAGTGCCTGTTTCATGTCCAGTATTTTTCTCCTCTGACCAGATAAAAAGGGATAGGGAGAAAACACAGCCATGATGCTTGGCCTCAGTAAACCTGTCAGGTAAAATGACCCACAGCAGAAGTGCTCCAGGAAACTTTGAAGTTCTGCAAACCACAACTTTTTCTCTAAGATGCACCTCACCTCTTTTTCTTAGTGATTTTTTTTAGTGATTCCTGGCTAGGCTGTTACAAAGCACAACACGTGCTCATAGCTTCCATATATGCCTCCACAAGGATGCTGATGCTTTTGTGCCCTGGCCCCTTAGACATTTCCCTTTACCCAACATTCGTGACTTTTTTCTTGGATTTTGTTTTGTAAAACTTTTCCTCTCCTTCCAACATCAAAGGTATCTATTGTTCGGATCACATGGTGTCTCAAGGGCTCACCACTAGTTTCTCGCCTCTGTCTGGTTGCCTAACCCCCCCGCAGAGATCTCTGCCTGTCCCTTCCCACTAACCCATATTAAAAAGCAGATAGGAGCTGTGGAAGATGCTGACTTCTCAGGAACTACTTTGTTTTCTCAAAGACTAAGTGACTTCTATTTTTCATTCATCATCCAAAGATAATCATACACATTTACCTGCAAGAAGAGTACTGCTACTCAAATATAAGTGTTAATATTACACAGACTGTTACATCTATCCAAGATGGATACCATTTCCCTGTTGCCCTCTGCAAGCCTCTTTCTTTGACTTCAGGCCTTATTTTTTCCTTCTTCCCTACATAAGGATATTTCCCCCTGTGCTCTGTTTCACAACAGTGAAGCACTTTCCAAGAGATTATGGATTTATTTGGCAACATCAGGCTCTTCCACCCCATCTTCCCCACTGGTTCCTCACCCCTAGAGCTCAGTCCTCAGCCAACGACCTGCTGAAACTTTCACCCTGCAGGCTGCTCCGTCTCCAGTCCACTTAGCTGGATTCTGCTCCCCATATCTCTACCTGAGAAGTGCTGAGTAACACAACTTGTCCAAACCTCTCACCCTCGTATTCACACAGTTTTGCAGGCCTGATCCCGAAGCACATCCTCCTGCAGTGCAATACCCACCCCCTTTAGACTCACACCTTGCAGACCTCTCTCTTGGAAAAAAAGACAAAGGGCTTGTCTCGCCCACAGACCTTATAGGGTCAGCTGATTCTCTGGTAGAGGAAAATATTTAGAATATACATTGCTGCCATAAATTGTAGATAGTTAAAAGAAAAAGAACCCTGTGGAGATATCTGAAATCTAAACTCAGACAGGCAGCAATGTAAAATAAACTACAGCCGGTGTTTCAGCTTTGATTCTGCTGCCACCAAAGGCAAATGGCACAATTCCCATTGATTCCAATTAAATCACAGACTAGGTCCTCTTCTTACTCATCTTTCTTTTTTAGATGTCTCTATTTGCTTTTCAGTAGTAAGTTTCCCTGCAATACTGTGTGGCTCTCAGGACTATGAAAATTTTTCAGGGAAATCCATGCAAGTGCAAATCTGGTATTATTTTTTTAATAAAGAAAGTAGGTAAGATTTTTAACTCCTCCAATTAGTGGCATGGAAGAAAAAGCAGCATGGTTTTGTGCTCATGGTTTAGCTGGTTTCAGTTTGTTCTATCATCTGTCCCAAGATCCAACATACCTTCTGTAAATCTCTCCACTTAAGAAAAAAACACTCTCTTATGACACTAAATACCCAAGTACTAAAATGCAACTGTTACCCATGTTGCAGTGAGATGGGTGTTTAACCCTTACTCATCTAGCTTGACCTTGACATGGTTTATCTCAAAGCAGAACCCACACACACACATTTTTAGCCTGCACTTTGCACACATGCGTACAAAGGAAGCCGTGCTGATGTGCAACATCTCTGCATTGATGCTGCCATTCTTGTGGGATTTGAGTCGCCACAAGCTGTGCAGCTCTTTGCTTCACTCTCCATTCTTACAAGGACAGCAAGAGGGTCTCCTGGCTTACACTTCAACAGTGACACAGAGAGTGACACTGAATCTGTGCTGTGGGCAGTTCAGTTGCAGCTGTTTTGAGACATCTGTGGGTAAAGTTTCAGGGTTGTCAGCTCCCGTGCTTTGCTGGGCTCACAGTCCTCTTTTTTCAGGGTTGTCAGCTCCCGTGCTTTGCTGGGCTCACAGTCCTCTTTCCTGGAGGTTACTACCTGCTGTCCTTGAAACTCTGGCCTTCCTGGTTGCAGACAAAAGCCGGGAAACATGGAATCTTATGGTATTTTGAAGTGTGACTCATGACTTTTTACCATGAAGGGCACATACTATTGCCTCCTTTCAACTTCCCTTTATCTCTTTGCATGCAGCCACACCTGCAGATGTTCAGGGAGGAGTGCTTGCACTCATGCACCCTAAAAGCAGCTTCTGTGTATGCAAAAGTCAGCACCCGTGTGCACAGGTGTCACTATTCCCAACGGGCGGGTGCAGGAGTTCTGCTTGACGGGGCTGCATGTGTATAAGCAGTTGCCCCTTTGGGCAAACTAGTGTCCAAATACCACATTTTAGCAAAGTAGCATAGCTTCTTCCATGTGTTCCTTCCATGGCACTTTTTTGAAAGTAGTTTTATAGTGTTAGATACACAGATGTCTATCTCAGACTTTTTTTATTTTCCACTTGTACTATCTGACACTACTATGCAGAGCTTATAGTTTTATGCCACTGATGGATCCTGGGATGCATTTGCTCTCTTTTCCTCATTGGAGTTCTTAAAGTAGTCAATGCAAGTTGTGAATTTTTAGGACAAGATTAGATCCATTTCCTGCATGTGTAGCCAAGCAGGGCACAGTGTACAAAGAGCCTCCCAGAAACGAATTACTGCCTGTCAGGCACAGAAGATGTAAATATCAAAATGTCATTGTCTATCACCCCTTCAAGATCCTCACTTCTCCCCTTGGTTCATTTCTGCCTCTTTTTTTTGTGTGTATTATTGTGTTTCTTGTATCCCACCCTCCATGATCAGGCCAGCTGCTATCTTCCCACATTTCCTTCTCTTTTGTATCTTCTGCCAATCCCCCAATACACAGCTTTCCCCTGAAGAAGAGGATGGGAGGGCAGATGACCTCTGTTTGTGAACACAACTCTGATAGCAAAGGGAAACAAGGACCACAACACAAGCCAACCTTCTCTCTGTATCCTGTCCGAGTGGCTGTGCCTCAGAGTGGCCATCTTGGGACAGGCAATGCCTCTGTGTTTTTGCTCCACACAGTACCATCAGCACTAGATCTCAAAAAAAAACAAAAACCAACTGTGACATAATCCTGAGACTGCTGCAAAGAGAAGGAGGATAGAGGATGCCAAGGTGAGCTGGCATGGGATCCCAGGCTTGGCTCCTTGGGGAGCTGCTGCCACAACCCCCAGGTCGCAGAGCTCCTTCCCTCCCTCCGTATCTCTACCCTGCACGCCTACCCCGGATGGCACCTCAGGAAAAGACAACTGTAATTGGTGCTCATGCTATCTATCAGGCATAAACAATGCTGTTGATGAGGGTAATTTTCAGATGAGTTAAGTATGTTGTGTTTTACTCTGACCTTTGCAGTTATTTCACACAAAGCTCAGAGCTCAGTTAACTGTTTCTAATGTCTGCTGCCGAGAGCACTCAGCACACAGAGGAAGAACAGGCCTAAATAAATGGCCAGGGTGGAAGGGCTTAGAATTGCCCATGCTTGTTACCATGCTCGTCCTCCTCAGCTTCCTCCAGAGCTGGGGGGGACACATGGCCTTGCCCCATAACTGATGTGGCTGGGATGCTGGTGGGCCAGGCGGGCATCAGGCCGCTCTGCCCTGCAGCCCCCTCCCAAAAGAACAGCCCTCCTGACTTCATGGTGTGCTGGGGTCACGTAGCAACACTCAACCAAAAACCTTCTTAATTTAAATTCATCTTAAGACAGATTTTTAAAAGATGTACCAACAAAAAATGTGAAAGACCTCTGTCATTTTGCCTCAGAGATGGCAGAATGGGTTTGCGCCTCCAAATCAAAAGGCAGGAACTCTGTCCCTCCTGCAGAGTCACATCCTGGGACCCTGCTGGCAGAAGACCTTCTGCAAGCTGGCAACAAGTTTTTTGCATCAGGTGGATCACTCAAAACACCCTTGCTGCTTTCAGAGCAGTACAGAGGGAGCACAGATCCTCATTTCTCTTTATAATCCCTGGATTGTTACATCAAGAAATGACACTAGATGATGGCACAGACACCACAGCAGCCTCCAGGGAAGCTGCCCAGAATGGCCTCAGCCACCTTCACCATGAAGCTGCCCAAAGAAATCATCACTCCAGATACCTTTAATAATAAGGCCTATGACTCAGATAGCACTTCTCATCAGTAAAAGTCGAAGGTAGCTAAGCCTCATTACCCCATACAGATGGGGAAAACCAGACCTGCTGGGCTGAGTGATTTGCCTGTAGCCCTGTAGCACCTGGCAGACCTCAGAACAGAATCTAGGGCCAGGGCCATGTTGTGCTAATTCATGGCAGAGAGCCAATACATCCCACCTGCCTCAGAGGGGTTACAGCCCGCTTGCTCCTCTGCACACATGAGCTGAGTGTGACCCCACAAATTCTTTTGCCTGGAGACAGGATGAAATATAAATTTAACTGGTTATTTTTGCCATTAAATGCGTTCCACCAGCCTAGTCCCACCATATAGTATACATGAATACAAAGTAAAACAGAATATTAAAAATCAAAGTGCAAGTGGCTGAATTCAGTAAAGCCAATAGTTGCATTCAATAAAGTAGCATATTTGTGATTATGGAGTTTTGTTATACATATTTTTAAGATAACATCTTCTTTGTACGATGTAGTTAAAAAGAATGGTTAGGCTAATCAGTGCAAGGGTTTAAATAGTCTTAAATACATTAGCATAATCACTCATGAAGCACATGTAGTTTATAAATGAATTAACAGCTACAAATTAAAGAAGAAATGCCCGCTTTTTAAAGCATATGCCCAACTGAAGGGAAAAAAGGAAAGTTGGGTATTCTAGTTTTCAAATGCTCTCAGCCTGTGCACTGTGGAAATCCCTGATTGTGTCCTCCCCTCAACCTGCCCAGCCCCCCATGGAGCTCCAGGGGCAGCTCACAGGAGGTGGGACTCAATGCGTGAATGAAGCTTTGCAGACCCCAGTCCTGAACTCTAATCAGTTCTACCTTACTCAACTTTAAGACTTTTTATGTTATGTTGTGTTGGGGTTAAACTGTCCTAAGATTTTAAAGTGCTTGTACCTTCCCAGAATTTAGAAAAGGTGTATTTTTATTAATAGGATGATTTTACAGACCTGTTGAACGTTCTGAAGTGAGCAGGATGCATGGTTTCCACTCTGTGCTCCCTCATCCCTGCACCACATTCGTGTGCATTAAGCAAACAAGGATGACTTCTTCACTGCTCCCTGAGATCAGACACACCTCAGCTGTCCATTCCCCTTGGAGCTGAGGAAGACAAGTGCCTATATGGCTGCTCTGCAGCCAAGGAAGCCTATACTGAAGAAATCCCTGCTGGAAAGACCCGCTGCAGCCCCATATCACAGCCTCCATTGAACATGCAAAGGTGCACACATGATGGGGGTTCAGATGTTTCATTTCCTGGAATGGAAAATTAAGGGGTATGATTCCTGCAAAAAAGTGACATAGAAAAGGTGAATAAGAAATGCTCACTGAGAATGAGGGACACAAAATAGAAATCAGGAGACAGAGCCAAAATGAGGCAAGGTACTTCTCAATAGAACTGGTAGTTAAATTGAGGAGCTGCTTGCCAAAGCATATTGTGAATAAGTACATGGTCTCAAGATGCAGTTACACAAATTCACAAGACAGACATCCGTTCCAGTACTAGCCACAGACTTCTGTGGCTTAGGAAGGAAGGAAATTTATTCCTGCATTTGCCTTGTATACCCTTCCCTAGGCATCTGGTTGAGCATTGCCAAAAGACAGAGCTGGACCAGCCACTTCACATTCTTGTATTTTTTACTCCAGAGTGGCACAAGTGGGAGTTAAGAACTGCATTTTCCAAAAGGGAAACCAAAGGGGAATGTTTTACCCCAAGGAGGCAGGATGTTTCCTTACTGGTTTGCTGCACAAGATTGCTTGAACAAGCTCGTTAACTTTCCCCTCCTTAACATCCACCCCACCCACAAAACGCACTGGCAGTGGGTGTGTTGGGGCTGTGGTAAAAACCTCTTGTCACCTCCCTGCCCACCCCAGCCTGCACACAGCCCTGACTGGGGACACCAACAGGTTCATTAGTCCTGCTCGTGCTACAGTTTCATTGTGGGCAATTGCCAACCACTCCCTGTGGAGCAAAAATTTAGTAAACATGTTGCCCTTTTGGCTATACTACTTTCTTTTTTTTTTTTTCTATGAAAGAGCATATTTAGCCCTTTACACACACTAAGTCACCACAGGTGAATGTGCCTTGTATTTTGGATGGATAGGTTTGTTTTCTTTATCTTCCTGACTGACTGGGAACTACTACGAGGCAGTAATTAGGAGCCTTGCACTGGAAGTCCAACCTTCTGGCTCAACTCCCTAGCAAATTTGCTGCTATTTTCATTATAGGCTAAGGGCAGCCCGGTCACCACTCACACTGAAGACTTCTTCCCCCAGTTCTCAGAAAGAGAATAATCTAAAGTCTCAAACTAACTGAACTGAAAAAGAAAAAAAGAGGAAGCCTCAACGTGAAGAGCTATTATTATGTCTTCTCACATTTTGCTGTAGCTAAAAGCATAAGTTGTATATATAACTAATGCACCACCCACCCAAGCAAAAAATACTTGCTTGAAAAAGTAAAGGCATGCCTGTCAGAACTCATCCTCTTCCATTCAGTCTCCATTGTATATTTTTGTTACTGTGATAAATTAGCCCACTACTTCTCAGGTGATTCTAGCATTTCAAATTTTAACACAGGACATACTCAAGTGAGATCGCCAGTGCTTTCTTAAATTCACTAGCAGGCTGAAATCACAGGGCATCTAGTCCTCAGCAAAGCAAAACCGAAATGTGAGGGTAATGGGGTGAAAGTTTGAGGCCTGCCCTCCACTTGCACTCACTCACACACATAAATGTTTCCATCCTGGCGGCTATAAACACTGTTTACCATCAAACACCTGCAACAGATTTCCAATACTCTCATGCCTGCAGTCTAGGTTAGGATGTAATTTGTTTTGTATGCCAGTACATAGCAGAAACCTGAGATTGCCCTGGAGGGTTACAGTTTGTAGGTGGAGCTGCCTGGTCACATCTTTCTTCTTAGTATTCTCATTTCTGTCTTTCTCCTTCAAGATTCTAAATGTTCTTCTCAGTGTCAGCGCTGACTTCAATTCTTTTTTCATTAAGCATAGCTAACCTCTACTTCAGTCTAAGCTGTAGTCATTTTCTGGTGTACACAGGCAGACTTTCCAGCCAGTGAAAAGGAACACAGAAAGATACACAGAGACACCTCTCAGTCATCAAAATAGCGTCTTTGCACCAGCACCTTGCAATTTTAGCTCTAGAACCATGCTTACAAATATAGAGAGCAAAACAAGGAGATTGTACTTTATCTTTTCATGGAAAGATGGCACAGTCTGTGAACAATTATACTTTTGAAAGGCAGTGGTGACAAATTCTTGGAATTTCTCTGAAATGTGAAACAAGGTTGAGAATCTCTAGACAAGACTCCAGACATTCAAAATATTTAGCAACTTCACAGGTGGTTTTACAGGGATATTCTGGTAGATCTTGGACCTCTGCTGTGTACCATTACTAACATCAGGATAGAGAACATGTCTTCTCAGTAGTTCTGCTGCTTTCAGAATGTCAAAACAAACTCAAGTTCAACATAGTTGGCCCAGGTCCTAACTTTGATGCAAAAGGGAACTATTATATTGCAAGATAATGTCCAGGGAAAACCATAATGCCATGCACTATTCCTGGACTAAGTCATTGTATGCTTCTCCATCACGCCCTTATGATGCACCCTAATTCCTCCTCAACAACCCACCACAGAAACCTGGGTAGAGTGAGCTGAGAAGCGATTCCATAATTTCTAGGGCAACTGTTCCTCCAGTACATCTGGTACATACAGCAAAGCTGCATGGGCTCCAACGGAGAGTTTTAAGAAGTATCTGGACTGAGTTAGAAAAGGTATAAAATTTGGGATCAAGATGCCCCAGCAAGCACCACTATGTACATATTTTGCAGCTTGTAGCTGAGGTCAGCATTAACATGTTGACGTACATTAACTGCTGGCATGCAAGGACAGAATAAAACATTCCAGAAGATCTCTTCTAAGATGAAGTATTTGAATCTGCTCTCTAGCGCTGCAAGGTATAATTGCATTCAGGTATTGATGAAGTTCAGGAAGTTCAAAGCCATTTCAAGCCTTTGCTGGGTCACAAGCAGTGATGGATGTGATCATACAGTAGAAGAAAACCCTGGTCCAAGACTTGTGTACTGGTTTGGTCTGAAACCACAGACATAGCTCCGCTCAACATGGAAGGAGTCCCTGGGATTATTCCCTGTGTATATATTTGTGATACAGAGCCTATGTTTCCTAGGTTTGGGGTGCACAGAAAGGCCTATGTGCTACCGAGCCCTTCAGAAAAGTGGGGTTTAGTTTCCCTATGCTGATTTTTCTACCTTTGTAATGATATAAGTCTAATGCTTTTAAATCATGCAAATGTGTCTAGAGATTGCGATGGGTGTGTGTTTGAGAAATCCAAAAATAAAATAATGTAATGCAGCCAAATACTTAATTACCAACATGTGCATCTGTTGTCAAACCATACGCTAAGTGAGTGGCACTGCTCATTAGTTCTGCTTTCAGGAGCTACCAGGCATTCGTGTCATCACTACCAAGAGTCTTCTGAGTCTGAATCATCTCCGGAAGGGACAGATTCTGTCACTCATGCAGTCACTGTTAACAAGAATGCTGATGGCGTAGCAGGTGTTTCCTCCACTTCTCTAAACCTGGAAAGGTTCTGGCACAGCTTCCCTCCAATTTTCCCTCTTCAGAAAGGAAAAACATTCTTTCTCTCCTGGCTCACATGAACAGGCAGGCATGTTCCAATAACTCAGGTATTGGATACAATTGCTCCTATTCTCTCTGTTGCCTAAAATACTGTGTGATTATCACACCATGCTAGGTCCTCAGGAAAGACTGCTGGTTTACCCAGTCCAATCCCTTTTCATGCAATAAAACTCCCAAGTTGAATAAAACTTCATGCAAAAAAGACCCAATGAAACAGAAGGCAGTCTGTGACCCACAACAGTAAAAAAGATCCGCTTGTTGTTTACCTGACCTATTAATTCTGCAGTGCATCTGAAATGCTCTTGCAAAGTCACTGACTGATAAGCCTTTTCAAACCTTTAAGGGCATCTGATGTTCTGAAATGGACTTGGAGAACTTCCTGTGCTCTGTCCACATCAAGCAAATGCCAGCTGGGATCCAAAGAAAACAGCAGAGCATCACTACCAAGAAAACAACACTCAAGTGCCAAAGAACTGTAGTGGGGGAGAAAGGATCTGAGCAATCCCAAATACAGGTCACAGCCTGATGAAATGCTACAGTAAAAGCTCTACAAAACCGGCTGCTCCCTGCAGCCTGAAAACCCCACAGCTTTGGATAAGGAGCAGAAGGCATTAATGAGCAGTAGAGATTGAATGTAGCTCCTGCTTAGGTCTTGCGGTACTGAGGGACTGGGGCTCACCCACTCCCTTCTGGGGACTGCCCAGAGATGGGTCTGACCTCCACAGCTTGTGCAGTCAGTGTAGCCTCCCATGATTTAGGGTGGGCTTTAGAAGGGCGCTGCTTGCCTCGCACCTCATTCTGGCTACTCTCCTTTGGCAGCTAGGGGTCTACCATGGTGTGCAAGAGCTGACCCAGCCCACACCGGGGATGCAGCAGAGAACCAAGGAGACATAGCTGTGCTTCATCACAGATGGGGCTTTGCTAGATGCCAGTTAAATCGCAGCCCAGTTCCACTCAGCTCTCCCACACTGCCTCTGAGCCAGCAAGCCATAACTCAGGTCTCTCCCCTCACTCGTGAAATGCCTCATGGCCACACAGGGCTCTTTACGCAGAGAAAAAATCAGCAGTTGGCCAACACTGAATGTGGCCAAGCCCAGGCTCAGGTTGTGGCATTTGTGTGGGCACAGCAATTCCAGATTGCACCCGGGTTGCTACTGCAGAGCTGGAGAGGGCAGGGATTCTCTATTCCTCCCTTCCTGTGCCCCACTTTTCTGTGCAACAAAAAGGCCAAACCAGATCCTTTTTTTCAAATTGCTGAAGACGGCTCAGGCACTCCTTTTCACTCATAATCAAATACACATTTTCTTTTCAGTGCAGTGGCTCCCAAGAGCCAAAGTTCAAGCTGGAACATTGAAACTCACATGGCTTAAATCACCAGTGGGACACCTCTGGTGCTGGGGCTGATGTACCCAGCTTGGACCTGTTCGGGACTTGGACAGTACTGGGCCCCCATGCTACAGAGCTCCCCTCTGCAAGCTTTCCTGTCCCTGCCAGCTGCAGCAACAAACACTGCCTACAGCAAATGTGTCACATGTAGGTAGGTCACTAAATATCATGCCCAAATGCAACACAGGACCAGATGCCATTAAAAAAAACACATAAAATCCTGTTGATGTAAGCACTATGCTTTTACTTCCCCAAGTCTGACAAGCCTCCTACACAGCCAGCAGCAAGCAGCTATTTCCCTTGTAATATCATCAGCCTCCAGTAATGTTCACTTGCCTGTTTTTAATCCCCTCTGCAGCCCTTCCTACCATCCCATGATAAATACCTTCTCCTCTACCATTTAATGACTACCCAGATCTTTTCCACTCTCTCGCCACATCTGGCTTCTAGACTGTTTTCCGTTTCTTTCTGTTAACATTTTCAAAGTTTATCTAGGGCTCAACAGACTTTCTTTCCCTTCTTGTTGGTGGAGGGAAGAGGAGGGGAAACCTGCTGCTCAGCTGGCTTTGGCAAGCCTGGGCAGCTCTAGCTGAACTCCCTAGCCCTCTGCCAAGAACAGTGTAAATAGGAGCACCAGAAACATCTTTTAATGTCATTTGTATTAATATTTTTTTGAATCTTCACATGTACACTTGAAAGGGATTTAAAAACATAAAAAATAGAGGGAAAAGGCTGGCAACCATATGAAGCTCAGACTGTATCACACACAATACTGTCATAGTGAAGCAACTACAGCAGGATGAGGGTCTAAGCTGTTTGTATCAAAGGCCTATTTTTCCATCACTTTATTTAATAAAATTGTTCTTAAAACAACAAGACTGCTCATAGCCTTTGGACGGAAGAAACCGTTCCTGTCTTTGCTCATCCTAAGCAAGGTCCATCAACAGTATACATTTCTTGAGGAGAAAGAGTAGTCCTTGTCCCCTCAAGGTATGTCCAAAAGGGAAAAAAGACAGAGCAGGATGAAAGGGACCTATGTGCCTTTTCCCTCTCCAGCTCTTTCCTTACTTACCCGTTTGCCCTGTGAGGGAAGCAGAGTGGGTCTCTGGAACATCCCTGTTTTGCTACCTACTCACATCATCAGGCCCAAAGAGCTCCTCAGAATTTCACTCTGTGTGCCTTAACCTTGGTTCTGTAATCATCAGAGATTTCCTGTGTACTCACTGGACCACTAGCTTCAACATCTTACAGGCTCTGATTAAGAACCATTCAACCAGCAGTTTTAAGGAGAGTTAAAGCCAGCCAGATTCCTGGTGCCTTCCTTCCTTCTCAACCTTTGGCTTCAGCAGGGTGGTAGAGCCAGCACTATGGGATAGATTCAAAAAATCACCTTTCAAGGAGCACAGGCTGGTTTGCAGGCTGGTTTTCTGCTGTACAAAGCAGAGTACAAACCAGGCCATGAAAATTTCAGGTATGAGGGAACTGGAAACACTTCTCACACTAGGGGTGGGCCAGACAGGGAGGGGCATTGTTAAGCCTTGGACCTAGGGCATTGCATAGTTCACAGGTTCATGGCACCTTCCCCTTCTTCTTCCCATACATAATGCAGCAGAAAGGCTTCAGCCAGTGCTGCAAGGGTGTCACATAGAGCCCCAATGAGATAAACTAAATGGTCCCCATCACGGAGGTCTGCCACTGATTATCCTCAGCTTGGGTCTGTGTCTCCAGTACGACGATTGCACCCATCTCCATGCCTGAACTCCAGTCTCGATCCAGCCAGCAAGTCTACTTTGGGACAGTGTCCACAGCAACTTGCAACCACAAGTGAAAAGCCTCCTTACAATAGCAAAACATAGGTTTTGAAGCATGAAAGGAAGCAAAATAATCTGTATGAATAATCTAGATATATGTGCACACTTTAGGAGGCAAAACAGATAAGAATCTTTCAGGTGAATTAGAGGGCATATACTTGAAGAGAAATATTGCTTCTCCGGTCTACAATCATTTCATGATTACATCTGCTTCCCTGGCCAAGGAATGCTGGTTTCTATTTTTCCGTAGCCCAACCCTTGTTCCTAGCTTCTAGATCAGCTTTTGCATTTTAGTTGTCCCAGTAGGAGACATCATACTCATTCCAGCTCGGTTTGCATTTAACAAATTTCTCAGGCTCTTATTTGTCCCCTTAAAATTATTCTATCTATCTCAATTAAAGATGGCAAGCAATTAAAAATTGCTAGATTTCTGCTAGACTTCTGATCATCTGTCTCTCAGTTGCTGTTGTCAATATGGATCACAGAACAATTTATATTGTCACAGGCAGAAAAGAAAGAGTCTATGAATTTCACAATTATTTAGAAGTCCCCCAAAGCTTGAAAGAGAATTTGTCAAAGCCTTTTAAATGTTTTGGCCTCATCTTGCAATTTCTCCTTTCTGAGGAGAACTTTTCTGAGGTCCTTGCAAGACTGAAAAGTTCCTTTTTCTTTCATCAAGGAGAACACCTTTCTCCTAATGAAAACCAAAGTTGCCATAAAACCGGTGTTGTTATTTGAAGGTTGGTTTGGGATAATGTAAAACTTGCCTTTGGCTTCTGTAGCAAAAGGCAGCCCAGTTCAGGAGATCAGTTAAGTGTGTGCCTCATTTACGCATGTGACCTAATAATTTACAGTACTAAAAAGCTTTTCTTGCTCAGAGGACATGAAGGTTGTACACTCAGGCCTCCCCCGATACTTCATGGGAACTGGGAGAGCTTAAACATGAATGACACAATCTGCATTTTTCTAGAAAGCAATGGGGTTTGGGTTTTTTTTTCCATTTCTTTCTGCCATATGCTAAAAGTGACTATCATTTTACATTTATTATAATATTTTGAGTTGTTTTTATGTGCTGTACATTCTTTCTTCTTTAAAACAAGATCTGTGCAGGAAATTTGATAAAGTCATTTTATGTCTTCTATTCATTGCTACTAATTTCACTTGCTGACAAATTAAATTCCAGTCATCTGAGTCAGCCTCTAATTTCAGATCATCATCCCATTTTCCCAGTGTTTTGTCAAATAAATACACTTGTATGTGTAACTACACACAGAAACCTACAAATGATCTACATGACACTCTCTAGCTTTGCAAATTAGAAGAAATTAGTTCTTCTAGAATAAGCTATTTAGGTGCCATAATCATTTTCCGTCCCACTTTCCAAAGCTATAGCATTACCAAACTTCTATTGCCTTCTGCATACAGAAGGCAGTTTATTAGCTGAGACCCACTTCCTTGCTTCAAAGTTATTAGAGCCTACGAGCTTAGCTATGACTGGGAAATGACAGCTCAGAGAATTGCCCTGCGAACGCATCCGCATTGTGGTCCATACATGCACTAGTCTGTTGAGGCAGGGCACTGACCCTTTTACTCTTCACGCACTGTCCAGCCAAGCATACAGCCCTGCGCTTCCCACCATGCCAAAGGACTGCGTGTCTGCCCTGCTCATTAAGCAGCCAGTGATAGGCTGGGTCATCTGACCCGCTCCAGAAGGCAGCTCAGATCCTGGCAATGCTGTTCTGAGACAAACAAATAAAACAAGAATTCAAGCCAAGAATTCAAGGAAGGGCAGTAGGATGCGGCCGAGAGTCAGAGACATATGGGTTATCTGCACCAGGCAACCAAAGAGGGCTGTGCCCAACTACTGGCACAGCATCACCCTGCTGCTCAACTGTCAGTGCAGTCCTTGGCACGGACTTGTCCCATGGCAACGAGCCCTCTCTTAAACAATGCCTGGACATTTTTCAGCAACAGCCAGGGACCATGCCCAATACTCAGTTTGGATGGGCCTCCTTGTTGGGCTGGGAAAGGAAGAGAATTTATGGTCAAAAGCCATGACACTCTAGCTGGCCTTGTGGCCAGAGAACAGTTCCCTGGCCTATTTTATTTACTAGCATAGAAGTAATCTTGAATACCACAATTCATTCAGCACAGAGAACTTCCAAGAACGGGCACTGCCTCTTACTAGGACTGCCCCGACTGCTCCAACATAGCGGACTCAGTTTCTTTGTATCCTTTTGTTCCCTGAGATATTTCCGTAGATTCTATTTAATCTCCCCGGTCTTCATGCATTGTCTGGGCTGATTTTTAATTGACCAGAAAATTAGATGAATGCATCTATTAGGCCAGAGCACTATTTCACCTTGATCTGGCCCTCAAACTGAAATTGTAGATTGCATCTCTAAGCAGCAATCTACTATCTTACAAAACCCTCCTCCTCTCCCATGGTCATTCTGTCCCTGAATCTAAGCTTCTCCTATTGGATTTAATTCCAAATACATTAAGTACAAGCTGAGATCAGCAGAGGCAAGTTATAGGAAAGATAAAAATCCTGTTTAACAGAAAAACAATTTCTGATTGAGTTAATGCTACTTAGCAATTTCTATTTTCAAAGTGCATTACAAACATGAATTAATCTTTGCAATATCCAAGGGAGTTAGGTATATAAGCATTGTTATGCATCTTTTACAGATGAGGAAAACAAGAAGTCAAAATCACCTGCTAACTTAGGGTTCCTTGCTTTTGAGTATTCCAAAAAAAATCAAAAAGTGTCTCACATCACAGACCATGTGAAAAACATGGCTTTCTTGTCATTTTTGCATGACACGGTGACACCACTGTCCTGACAAAAGTTTCCACTGCTTGACAGACACAGAAAGTACAAAACAAGTTAGGAAAGGAACCAGGACAAGAAAACATCAGGAGTTGCTGGCATCTAGCCTACACCTCAAACCACTGGACAGCATTGCCTCTCACAGCTAGAGAGATTCACAGCTCCAAGGGGAGAAAGGGCAAGCACGCAGTAGAGCAGAAATCTGCCTGCTACGGAGCATACGGTACATCTGCATAAGGTAAAAGAACACATATGTATAAACACTGGAAAAAGCAAGTGGCTGTACAAACACAAATAAAGATGAGATATGTTTCTGTGAATGCTGCCCAGGTGTTCTTTCTTTGCAAATCTGATCTCATAGGGACTTTCTTATAAAGTATCCAAGTGAAACAATATTCAGCTTATAATGTTTTTTAGCAACTGCAGATCAGTCAGTTTTCCTGTCTGGGTGCTTATCAAGTGCTCACCAAGCCACTTTCAACCATTTATCAGCAGTACTGGCTAACCTGGGAGCTCCCAGTTGACTGGAAGTTACCAAATGTGACACCCATCTACAAGAAGGGCCAGATGGAAGATCGGGGGAACTATGGGCCTGTCAGTCTGACCTCAGTGCTGGGGAAGGCTACAAAGCAGATCATCTTGAGTGCCATCACACGGCATGTACAGGACAACCAGGTGATCAGGCCCAGTCAGCATGGGTTCATGAAAGGCAGGTCCTGCTTGACCAACCTGATGTTCTTCTATGACAAGGTGACCCACTTAGTGGATGAGGGAAAGGCTGTGGGTGTTGTCTACCTGGACTTTAGTGAAGCCTTTGACACCATTTCCCACAGCATTCTCCTGAAGAAACTGGCTGCTCATGTCTTGGACATGAGTACTCGTCACTGGGTAAAAACTGGTCGGATGGCCAAGCCCAAAGAGCGGTAGTGAAGGGAGTTAAATCCAGCTGGCAGCTGGTCACAAGTGGTGTTCCCCAGGGCTCAGTACTGGGGCCAGTTATGTTTAATATCTTTATCAGTGATCTGGATGAGGAGATCAAGTGCCGCCTCAGTAAGTTTGCAGACAGCACCAAGTTGGGCTGGAGTGTTGACCTGCTGGAGGGTAGAAGGCTCTACAGAGGGATCTGGACAGGCTGGATAGATGGGCCGAGGCCAGTTGTATGAGGTTCAACCAGGCTCAGTGCCGGGTCCTGCACTTGGGTCACAACAACCCGATGCAGCACTACAGGCTTGAGGAAGAGCAGCTGGAAAGCTGCCCAGCAGAAAAAGACCTGGGGGTATTGGTCAACAGCCAGTTGGATATGAGCCGGCAGTGTGCCCAGGTGGCCAAGAAGGCCAAGGGCATCCAGGCCTGTATCAGAAATAGTGTGGCCAGCAGGACTAGGGAAGTGATCATCTCCCTGTACTCGGCACTGGTGAGGCCGCACCTCAAATACTGTGTTTGGTTTGGGGCCCCTCACTACAGGAAAGACAACAAGTTGCTGGAGTGTGTCCAGAGAAGGGCAACCAAGTTGGTGAGGGGCCTGGAGCACAGGTCTTATGAGGAGCAGCTGAGGGAACTGGGGTTGTTTAGCCTGGAGAAAAAGAGGCTGAGGGGAGACCTTATTGCTCTCTATGACTACCTGAAGGGAGGTTGTAGCGAGGTGGGTGTTGGTCTCTTTTCCCAAGTAACAAGCGATAGGACGAGAGGAAACGGCCTCAAGTGGCACCAGGAGAGGTTTAGATTGGATATTAGGAAAAATTTCTTCACCAAAAGGGTTGTCAAACATTGGAACAGGCTGCCCAGGGAAGTGGTGGAGTCACCATCCCCAGAGGTATTTAAAAGATGTGTATATGCGGTGCTTAGGGACATCATTTAGTGGTGGACTTGGCAGTGCTAGGTTAACAGTTGGACTCAATCTTAAAGGTCTTTTCCAACCTAAATGATTCTATAACTCTATAATTTTTTCTCTCCGTGGTTGCAGTGGTTCCCTCTACCGCTCTGCTGCACTGTCCCACCTCAGCCCCACAATCCTGCTTAACTCTGCTGCTGCCCTTAAGAGTCCTGATGCAAGAAGGTGTTTGTAACTAAATGAAGGTGACCAACACAACCTTTCTGCAGACCCTGCTTCCTCCCCAGCACTGCTACCTTTCCTGTGCTGCAGTCTCTTGCCTGCCTATGGCTTGAAATCATTATGCACTGTTTGCAAACAAACATGAATAAATTAGAGTAATATTCAAATAAGGGGAAGAAAAAGAGGAGTAACAGGAAGGGAGACTAGGAAACCAAGGAAGAAATTCTAGTTAATTCAAATAGATTGATTTGCCCTGTTTGCTCAAAAAATTAATTACAAAAAAACCTGTAAATTAAGAATTAAAAGCTCCCAATGAGAGGAGCCAAAAGGTTTTTCTCTGGAATCTATTACGAGTATCTGAAAAGGGATTGTGTCTAATTAGACATTATTTTGCATCAAGATGACCTCATATTATAATTAGAGATATGCTAAATTACTTGGAAATAATTATAATGATTGGATATCCTCCATGACTGCCAGTTTGGGAGCTTTCATGTTCACATTGATTCTACCAACCTCAGTTTCTTTTGGTCAGGAGTTGGATCTTTAGCAGGTATCTAACACACAAAAACCCAGCATTTTTCAAAACCTCTGTCAGGTGTCACTTTTTTTAGACACTTAAAAACACAAGAGACATGCAAATTTTCATGTAATAAAACCACGACCTAAAAATGTGGCAGGTACGCAGGCATAGTTATTTGCACTCCATTTCCTAAGCAGGGCACTCACAGTGCAAACAGATGTTATTCATTTTTATCTTTACAATGAATATATCCACAAACACTCCAGCCTTCTAAAACATACTGCTGTAGGACCAAGTTTAGTTTGCATCTACACATTGCAAAAATGTTAGCCCAAGCTCTAACAAGTGTCAGTTGCTATTTCAGTCCTATGGTCTGGCTCAGTGAATCAACTGAACTCCAACTACTTCACTGGCTACGCAAAGGGAGGCAAGACAAGTCTAGCACACCGGGCTGCAGACATGCTGGGCTGTGTGATGTGGGTAAGAAAATGCTAGTCATGCTAGAAAACATTCACAAAGAAGCTAGGTCAAAAAGTCAGGTCAATGGCAAGGTGAGAAACTGGAATAAGGCAGGGAACAGCTACAAGAGAGCCTCCTGTATTTCAGCATGTTTCTGCTCCACACAGAGAGCCAGATGGATTGAGCTGCAGTGAGCAAAAGACATTGAGATAAAAGTGAGCCTGCATACCCTGAAATGCCACCTGAGGAAGGGAACAGCTTCAAAGTTGCCCACAATGCTTTGAAAGGCACAAAGGAGAAGGGCTTGCACAGCTACATCAGCCCCTGCATTGGGTCAGCAAACGAGTCCAGCTGCAAATCCAGCTGGACAGAACAAATACAAAGCCTCCTCCAGGAAGAAAGAAAATGACTGCATCAGCCTTCATGTCAGTGTGGCAGCAAAGTGGACAAGATGGGCAACTTCATTTTTGTGGGAACAGCTAAGGATGTCATAGGGTGGGTACAGCTGGTATAACTGGTCTCAGGAAACACGATTACAACATATCTCCCTGCTCAGTGTCTGGTTTGGAGCCTGTTTCACAAGGCATGGATACGGATCTTCCTGAGGGCCAGCATACAAAGAAGGCTGGCTTCAAAAGGAAGGCACAGACACTGGCTGTGGTCAGCTGGAGAGAAAGCAGACCAACAGAAACAACATCCATGTGAAATAGCCACCTACTGATGTGGCAATGAGGAGGATGCACATCTCCTCAGTGAAGGACTGTGCTCTTCTGTCTGAGGGGTGGCAGCAGCCTAGCGAAGAGGGAATTAACGAAGCTGTAGGGCAAAGCACGACAGAGAGTAAAGAGCAGAGCTCACCACTGGCTCCCACAATCATTGGCACAACGGGCGGGAGGACAGCAGGACCCCAAAAAGCTCCAGCAGACCAGCACCACCCAAACACTCAGCAAAAGTACAACTTCACACAACTCAGACCTGCGGAGGTATCTGGGCACCCCAGTATCTGTGCTGTTCTGTGCCTTGCAATTTCAATACGCAGAGCAGAAGGGGAAATGATTTGTGCAGTTATAAAACAGACCAGTGTCTGAGCTGGGAAGAGAAGGGACATTTCCCGCATCCTAACCCAGTGCCCCCATCCACCAAACCACAGGGCTCTGAGTCTCACCACTGACGTGTACGGCTGTTGGCACAGACCAGCCACAACTGCCACATTCATTTCTAGCATGGCTCTGTACATCTCAACTGCTGCAGAGGTTCAGAAACAACTTTCAATATTTTGTGGTATTGACTTACCCATTCACCGTGTAGTGACATTAGCACCCACAAATAATCACAAAATAAAAAAAGGATAATTAATATTTAACTTTGCCAGAGGGATGTACTTAAGGGAGAAACAATGTTTTAGGAAGAGCGGCTGATATTTGTCAGCTGGAGAACAGGATTAATTAGATGCATCAGGCAGTGGTGACATGAAGTTGAAAAACAGCTTGTCAATTCTGAAATGACTTACAGCAAATGATTATATATAAAGATGCTTTGTTATACACTCACACACAGGTGTGTTCCTCATTTTCCAAATACTTCCTGTGCCTTTTGTTTCTGTGATAAAACAGGTGCAAAGCAGATTTCCCACTCATAGATACACCGTAATTATATTTCAGGTAGAGCAGACATGTAGTCCATTTCTTGTGCCCAAACCAACAAGGTGTTGAACACTGAAGCACCCTCCATTCTCACTGATTTCAGTGGAAGACAGTCAACAACTTATAGGATCAAAGACTTGATGTCTGAACCACATAAGGAAAGTGATGTTTTAGGGGATGAGGCAATGAACCAGGAGGCCAAATTCATGTCTGTTGTAATGTTGGTTGACTGCAGCCAGACAGTTCATTGATCATAGCAAAGGATTTGCCCCAGGGTGTTTTAATTTAAAACAGATTGACATTAATCTGAAGAACAAATCACCCAAATCCTAAACTCTGATCTGATGCAAGTCAGATGCAATATGACAGCAACTCAATCTCCTGGGCAGCAGAGCTGCTAGCTTCAACTTCAAACTCATTTCTGAACAGTGTCTGGAAGTTCTTGAATACTGCTGGAATAGGCCCAGTGAGGAGTAATTTATCCCAGGTAGAGGTACACATCCTTCAGGACATGCAAGAGCTACCAGGAACGCGAAGCTTTGAGGGGGAATGGAGTGTGGGCACTGAGAAGGGGAAGGGGTCGCTTTAGGAAATAAGTGCTTGACTAGTGAATGAGCAATACTAATGTTGAGCAGGCAAAACAGAAGCATAAATTCTGAGACACCAGTTAAACCGCAATCATGGGGTAGTCTAAAAAGCTTATGAACTTACCTATGAAGTTGAACACAAACTAATCATTTGGATTGAGCTGACATTTGAGATGTCCTGGGAGTAATTTGTTTAACACAGTATTTGAGCTGTCACAAAAATAAAAGACAGCATTTCCCTCTGTCTGTAACAAAATCACACCACTACACACACTTTGGCACCAGAGAAGAATACTTAAGGCTGTATGTAGCACCTGTAATACATTGCTTATATTTGTAGTCCTGGTATGGTTGGTTTCTAAAGAAAAATTATGTCCACAGACAGCATGCTTTTTTCCTCCTTGTTACTCATATGCAAGAATGAAAGATCTATTACAACATACTCTTCCTTCCACCTGCTTTGATGAACTGCCTCAAAGCTCTCTGGGGAGACTGCTGCAAAGCCTGTGACTTAAAGCTTAGGCTCAGAAAACAGATACTGGATTGCAAGAGCAGACTCAAAGGTCAGTTCAGAGCAGCACGGGCAGCAGATTGCAGTTCCATTTCTAAAAGCAAAGGATACCACTGTGGTACAGGTGATTCCCCTCAAGCCTATACCCTCACAAAGAAAAAACTTAACAGAACTGCCTTTAGGGACAAACGTAAAAAGTTCAACTTGAAACTCCAACACCTGTTTTACAGAGACTTCTCCAGATTGCATATTATTTAAAAATTGCAGTTCACCTCAGCACCATTTCTCACTAAGTCAGTTAACGATTTCTACGTCTGCTCAATTTTCCAAACAGTGTATTTTATTCTGCTCAGGTTTGTATAGCATGCCCATTGTTGTGATATCTCAACACCTCCCTGCAGTGTGACAACCCACTTCCCTGATGTGCATCTGTCACATGTTGATCTTTCTTTTTTCTCTCTTCTCCTCCCAGGGAGAAATCTTTATAGATGGAAATAAATATGAATATATGCAGTTCACTTTTCAAATATAGCTATATAATGCATTTATACTTTCATACATTATATATAACTTTAAAAAAATATTGTTATTGATGTTTGCTATTATCTGTGCTTTCAGTACTGAAGGCAGAGTTGAAGAAATACATCTTAGCAAAGTACCTAGGTTTCTGGTAGGTCATACATCTCACTGAAATTTATTCCACAGATTTGTGTAGGAGCCTGAGAAACTTTAGCAGAAGGAAAAAAGGAAATATTTGTTACAGAGCCTCAGACAATCTATTAGGTATTCATGCAACACACTTTGCAGATAAGCTCTGAGATCTCAAACTGGACATAGCAGACACGCAAATTTAACAGCATGGAAGATAACATTGTGACTAACACTGAGCTTTGTACCCGGCATCTTGATAGCACTTTTAACACTGCAGCACCAGCTGACTCACACGACGTGGTCACCCTGCTTTGTGATGGCACTGACCTGGAGAAGTTGAATGTTTTGTCCTTTGTCACATGCCAGGCCACTGCAGGGTCATAAACAGAAATTGGGGCATTGGGACACAGCCTCATGCTCTAATTATGTGGCAACCAGCATCTTGCTTACACAGACTTACATGCATCTGCAAAGAGAGGCGATTGACACACTTCCCATAGCGTTTTTTGCAAGCATGCATGCAACTGCATTGCCAAATGTGCAGCACCTACACATGGCTTTGAATATTTATTTCCTCAAACCTATTTTCCCTTAACCCTTTCAAGCATGCTGCTGACTGTGGTTAATTATAGCTTTAGAAAAAAACCTATCAAAACACAGCAGTGTCTTTCCTAGAGATACAGAGGTTTTAATATGCACATCTGCACAGCATTCATAGTTTTCCCGAACAGCCCTGTACAAAACAACATTTCTGTCATTACATTTTTAATATAACAATTCCCACGGGAAACTGTTGATGAGGACTGGGATACAGATGAACAGAAAGCGTGCAAGATGAAGGGCTGTTTTCAGCCCACAGATGAGTGATGGTTCTTGTAGGGGCTTACCATTAAATACAGACGAATGGTAAATTCTGCTATTTTTAGTAAAAACTACTAAACCAACAGGAAGATTGGATTTGATGAAGGTGGTTTTTAAGTGAAGAACTTCCTTGAGTATAAGAAAACATTTCAGATTTCAGGTGTGGAAATCATCAAAGTCCACAGATACTACCAAGAACAACCAGAGCCAAACTGGCTCTTTTGGCTCCCTTCCCATGCCTGGATCTGCAGAGCAGATCTCTGAACCCCTACAGATCACCACAGGAGGGAGGACTTTGACACAGGGACACAGGACCACCAGCTATCAAGATGCTGCAGTGGCCTAGGAAATCAGCTGAGCCATGGCAAGGCTATCCTAAGGCCCCACAAACACTCAGTTTCATGGCAATTTGTACTGTCATGTACTGTAGCATTCGCTACATATCAAGGTGCCACGCTTAGATCACTGGTCGGCCCGGACCAGGGAAAGAGACAGATAACACACGCAGTGTGAGTGCCAACTTCCGCCTTTTATTGCGCAGTTAATTCCTTTTATACTAACAAGGGGAGGTGGGGTTACAGGTACATCACAAGGCTGCGACTAACCCTCTAACTTTCCGTGACAACGCGAGATCTTCCGAACGCCGACCCCTACAATGTACATCACTTGTGACTAGAAGCACGTATCCTGTGAGTTTTCACCATTCATTGGTAACTCATTAACTCAAATGCTTGCAACTGTCTGTCCATAACATTACAGTTTGACCTTGGGAAAGCCACTCACATCTGATTCTGTTAATCTATTAATTGCTCCATGGCAGGTGCTGATCTTCCTTGTCTTTTTCTGAAACAGAGACATGGTGGATTCAGGCTTTACATGGCATTCTGCCTCAGATTCCCCATCACAAAAGCAGAGATAGTAACATTTATCTACCTCAGCAGGTAGTTTGGATGCTTAATTAATCCTTTCAAAGCTTCTTAAAATATAGATAAGAAGTAAAACCATTAACTTTTAATATAATTTTCACTATGTAATCAAAAAAGCAGAAAAAGCTGTTTTCCCAAGCAATAAATAGCATGTTTAAAAGAATTCAAAACTTATCAAACTATTCATTACTTTAAGACCTGGTAAAAAAGCAAGACCCTTTGAGTAGTTAATCTGACCTGATGTTTAATTAGAACAAATTCAAAGGCAACAACTCACTCGTGATTAAAATAACATGGTTTCTGCCATTTCTTTTAATCAAGTTCAGCCAAATTTCATATTTTGTAGTGGATAATTCAGTCGAGGGCTGTTTAAGCCTCTGACTACAATTTAACAAGAGCCAGCTCAATGAAGTCTCAGGCAAAAGATGGCTGCACCAGGAACTGTGTCACTGAGACACGGTTGCTAACACTACTGGCATTCCTGTACACTGTGCAAGACGTGATGTGCACCCCGGTGGGTGGTCATGTGGGTGATGAGATCAATCACTTGGTTAGTCAAAGTCATACAAATCCACTCAGCTGAAATCAGAAGGACTTATGTATGCAGAGGGAGAGGGATACAGGCTGTCTGTCCATGGAAAAGCTGTCATCCAGGTCCATGCCTGTTCTTCAGTGCAATACCTTCCATCTAAGAAGTCTTGACCATGGTAGGAAGGGCAGCAGGCAAACGCAAGGTCCTTTGTGCCAGGAAAGGTAAGAGGCTATGGTGTGGGGGAGCACAAGGACAGAGGCCATAATCAGAAGCACGTGCCCTTCGATAACGATAACTTATACAAGGTGTTTGTTGTTAATTATTAATATTTAAATATTATTTAACAACTTTAACAGTAACACTTCTGTAGGTATAGAGGTAGGACACAGTTAAGATATGAAAGTCTTTGATAAAATTTTGCTTTTATCACACACATACCAGCACAAGGTATGGCTGTGTAGGATTGTGAATATGAGACACATCACTATAAAGGTTTTGCTTTAAGAGAAAAGATGGCAGGTGCCTGTTGTTGGAGCAATAAGGGTTTTTAACCTTGTAGCGCCTTAATGCATTGATCTGAAGTGTTTGTAAACAAGATAAAAGGATGTTTTACTATTGTGTATCCTAAAAGACATACACAAGGTCAGGCTACGTTTTACAGTGTATTTGTACCATCAATGTTTGGGTGTCCAGCAACTCTGGTGACATTACAGTGCGACAGAACTGCAGATGTGATGTTCACCAATAGACTAAGTTGTTCAAAATACAACGTGAAGCAGCTAAGTGATGGTTATAGCACCACAATGCTTACAACATTAATGCATTAGGAAGCCCACCTGGTTTTAGAAATATTGCTGTTTCTCCCATGGGAGCAGTCAGTTTTGTCCACAATAACTTTTACATGACTTAGCACAGAATTTCAAGCCTGTATTTAACTGACCTAGTTTTGGTTCACATTCTACATCAGCTTCATGCTATCTCTCAGTAGGAGAAATCACAAATGCTGAGGCAAAAAGAGAGGACAAGGACTGGAGAGAACCTTCTCCTGTTCCAGGCAACCATCTCACATAATCCCATTTCTCCAGCCAGGTAGCTGGATTACAGAATCCATTTTGCTTTGGTTTTTAATCAATTGTGTTTCAGTTCAGAATGCCCCACAAATGTCCAGCAGAGAACCGATAATATAACAGGTAAGTGATTAAAGGATGCTCGAATGTGGAAATAAAAGCCCAACCTTAGCTGCAGTAGGAAAGACATGATGCCAGTGGTACCTAAGAAATCCACAACCCACCCCAGCAAAAGTCAACCTGTGACTTTTTAGTCATTTACATCTGTGCAAAGAAGATATAAAACCCTCCTGTTTTTCCTTGATGAAGTTTTACATCTACTTTTCAAAGGTATAAATGATTCCACAAGGCTCGCGGCATTCAATACTCATGGCCTATATATTTCTTATTAGCAATTATAATATATAAAAAATATTTTACTAATTTGACAGCCTTTATTAGTACAGAGGTTAATTGCCTTTCCCTGACACATTTTCACTGCCTACATCTGTGTCATAACATTATTTGCTTCATTAGTTTTTAAAGTGGAACAGCTAAAACTCAGGTTATTGAAATAATAATGTATCTATGACTGTGCTTCTGCACCACACTATCTGCTTGCGATTCAACTGATGAATCACCTATATTTCAAGCAAAGCTGGCCTTGCATTTGGAGGAACGCCAGGACAACAGGTCAGTGTTATCAGCTGTAGGCACTGCTACCCCTTTTCATTTCCCTTGCCATCTTCCAAATATAGTTCTTTCCTGCAAGAAGGTATTAAGAGTTAAGATGACAGGAGCTGAAATATTCCTTTTTCTTTATTGGGAAGCTTTATTTCTTATTGCGCCAATTTTTCGAAGTTTGATTTGTGGTTTTAGCAAAATGCAGGATTTGGCTAGAAGTTCTGCTCTTTAGGCCATTACTCAGAGGCACACGTTGGTGCCGACTGAATGATTAAGTAGGAAAAGGATTAGTTGTTTGTGCTGAAAAATCACCAGGAACCTCAGACACACACCAGCACTTAGTGATCAAAGCACAAAAAAGAAACATGGGTTTCCTGCTGTGAAAATGTGCCTGTCCCAATGGAACATCTATATCTTGCAGCCCACATCCAAAAAATGTCAGCGGATGTGTCTGAAGTGCCGATGTGACAGTCTGCGTGATGCTGGCCCACTGCAGCAAACGATGAGAGGACAAGAACACTGCTGCCCCAAGCAGCTAACAACCCAATTAAGGCCAGTAACAGAAAGCAGACATACAGAGAACATAAGGAAACAATGAAACAACATGGGTACAACACTGCTTTTTGATTTTTTAAGGTTGTGTTTGATCAGGAATTACAGGATGCAATAGCAGAGATTGAGCACGCTGTCCCAGGAGGCTCCTTCCTGCCCTCTGTTCCCATGCAAGATGAAGGCAAGTCACGTGTGGCACAGCAGCTGCCTGGCCACGGCTGTGTCTCGTACAGAAGGGGTAACTCTCATGCTACAGATGAGTGCATGAGTCAGCCGGAGCGTGTCCTTTCACTTTCTGTCCTAAATGTGCCTCTGTGCACAGCTCACTACCTAACTCAGGCATGCTCATTTGGTATCATGTCCCCTCACCACTGATGATAAAATGCATTTTAGCACTCCTGACTTCACCCCCCTTAATGACTTCCCTGTTACAGCCCACCTTCCACCGGTGATTTCTTCTCTCATTTTTTTCCCTCATTGTCTTCCTTGTTTAACATAAGAAGGATGCTAGGAACATTTCCTGACCTTTTGTGCCTTCAGTAATATAAGAATACAGAAGAAAAACAGCTGGAGGAAAGCCCAGATGCAACAGCCTCAAAAAGGTGCCTCCACATGGTATGCATGGCTTGTCCTGCACAGCTTCTGGATTTGCGCAGTCAACACTGCGCTGGCTTGCTCACCCCAGGCTCCAGCCCCGGACCAGTGTCTGGGACGAGAGCGAAGCACAGCCGAGGGGGACAAGTCCCCCTGCCTTGTGCACCCACTGCCCACGGACGCAGCTCACATCAGAGTGCACGGTGTGGATGCCATGAGCCCATCCCGGAGTGACTTTACTCCCAACAGCGTGGACACTAACTGGCCTGTGATGACTTGCCGACTGGATGGGGCTTACTCCCTGCTGCTGGTCAGAAGGGCGATATGGACAACCTTGAAATGCCGCTAACCAGAACGTCAGTGGTCTCATCCCAAGCTGTGCCACAACTTGCATGGGGGGCCCCAAGCTGGTTTTGTTCGAGCTGGCTTTAGCACAGCCTGGGAGCGTCCCAGAAGAGGAGCATGGAGCTCGCGGTGACCGCCTGCCTGGCTGTTTGTCCCCAGCTCCAAGAAACACAACAACGCATTGCTATGGCTACACCAGGTTTGATAGCCAGCTCAGAGCTAGCTCAGGCATAGCTAAAAGTGCACCTTCAGATCGCAGGATAAACCCAGCACGAGCAGCCCATCAACAGTGGCTGCTTCCCATACAGCTATTCCCCTGCACATCCCTTCCTCCCTCTTCCACTCACTGCAGAACAAAATCACTGAGTACAGTGCACACAGGCAAGAAACATAATTACACACACATACGCTATCTTGAGCCCTTCATAATTACATTTTAAATTGGTTTACTCGGAATCCTTTCAGCTAATCATTTTCACCCAACTCTAATAAACTCTAAGCACTAAAATAAATATAACAGCATCTTTACCTGGTGGTGCCCCTCTCTTCTGCCTTAAGTCCCCATACTCCAGTTGGGCACTGGGAATTTGAATATGGCCAGTTTTAGGTTCAACTTTCATTATGAGCAAGCACCAGACTTCATTCTAAGCCACCGAAATGCACTGGCAAAATTTACACGTGCAAACCAGTGGCAGCTTCCGTCTCTGTTGAATCCCACAAATATTTTCCTCAGTTTCAGTTCCCGCGCCTCTGGATATCTCATAAATGTACAGCTGAAACAGAATGCAAAAACTTGATGCAAACGGATGCCCAATTCTCATTCAGAATCTAATTAGCTTACTTTCCCTTAAAATTGAGCCTGAACTGAGGACGGCTAAGCTCAGTCTGCATCAAGGGAAGCAGTTCACAGCTTCTTACTTGCTATGTGAATGTTCTTACACACACAACTGTAAAATCTGCATTTTCATGATCAAGTCAGCATTTCTTTGAGTTGTCTCTGGCCTATACTTGCCTGCCTGCAGCTTGCATTCACAGTTTAGGAAAGGAGGCTTGAAAATTCAACCCCAAGTATCTTCAACTTGACTCACCAGACCTATGTATTTTCCATATCCTTCTAGCTGCCCTTCACGACCAGTTTCTCTCTCCTTTACCTTTCTGGGTGAGTCCTGTGTTGGCTGGAGCCAGGCTGCTGGTGTAAAACCTTCAAGGAGAAGGGCAGTCATTTTCCCTCAGTTCACACACACCCTTAATAACTCTCTGCAGCGCAGCAGTGTGAATCTAGCTCTCGGCAAAGCTTTAATAGCAAAGCTGAAGGTGTGAAGCTTCATTACTTTTAAAATATACTACACAGTTCTGCATATTCACTGGTATACATAATGCTCCATCTTATAGCACAGAATGCTTTCCAGCCACCAAGCTCAGTGCTTTATTCATACTAAGGCACTGAGTTTCCCAGAACTCTGTAAGACTGGCTACTATTTTTAGCTTCTTTTTGTGGGCAGTGAGGGATAAACCAAGAGGCTAACTGCCTAGACGGAGGGCTCGGCATAGGCACCACCATGTACCCCCACACGGCTGGCCAGGACCAAACCCAGCAGGGGTGTCCTGGTCCTTAATGCTGATTTCTGAGGTTTCACTGGTCTGGGGGAGGTGGGAGGAGAGGTGGATTGATGTGCTCCAGAGACAGAAAAACATGTCAGTATTTTAATCACTGGACAGAAAAACAAGTAAGGAGGAAATTAAGTTTCCAAAAGACTTTTTTTCTGTCCACACCATGAGGCACCTCACCTGCTACCAGCTGGCTCACAGGGATCATTTGCCCTTGGGCTTTGCCTTCTTTTGCCACACGTCCTCCTCAAGCAGCTGTAACCGCATCACAGTACCCTCAGCAGCGACTCTCACTCCCTGCCTCTCCGAAGGACCTGAGCAAGCTATTTGCCCTCGCTCAACTCTTGTTTATGGGTTCCGATACAAAAGACAAGGGTTCATACGGCATACTGTATCTAGGAAAATGTCATGCTTCATACATTCAATTATCAACCACTATGCCAAGTGCTTTATGTTATCTACAAAAAGCAGACTTCAGACGGAAATGAACTACGGCAAATCAAAGTCTATTACTGGGAAAGAGAGGAGAGTTTTAAGCCAGGCTTGCAGTGTTCTTCCAGCTGCATAACTTTCTAAATAACTTTACCCAGCCAAAGAGTCAATAAATGGTCACCCAGCTGCAGTCAAAAATAACAACTCACCTGCTGTTACCTAGAAGGGCTTTTCTAAGCCTCTGGGGCACAACATCCTGTGCACAACTGCAGCGGACAGCAGCCCGCTGGTTCAGAGACAGCAGCAAGAAGGGTGAAATACACCTCACACCCCTCACAGCAGCTGGGAGGAAGCAATGAGAAAGTCCCACTCATCCCACCCAATGTCTCCAGATGCCACTGCCACCCACCTCCAAATTCAAAGCAGGGCAGCACTTACGCTTACCCTCCTAGCCACACACCCAGGGCTGAGCACTGCTGCGAGTGACTGCTCAGCAGGACAGGGAGGTAATATGCACAGCTTCAGCCCTGATTCATTACAAGGAATTCATTCCTCCTCACTGTACCATTATCTCCCATCTTCCCTTATTTATACACACCGCAGCAGCACCTGGACTAAAGTGCAAGGGCTTCGCCTCCATACTCGATAGCTGCTCCCTACCTGCAGAAATCCTCTAGTCTCTGCAGCCAGTTCTGCAACAGGTTTCAGCCCTGCATGGGAGCAGAGCACGAGCAGCCCCATCCACCAGTCACCTCTGTAGCCAAGTCTGTACTCACCACCCAAAAAATAACCCATTGTCGTAGTACAAACCAGTTCATTCCTGGTTCACAGGAATTAAATGAATGGGATTTTTTTTTTCCCTAATCTTGATGCTAAAAGACTGAGAGCCACTGAATAAGGGGTGGCTTTGAAACATGCCAGCTCTTCTGGATTTGAAGGAAAGGGATGTGAAATTCAGAAATTAAAACTCAATCCAAGCTTTATAGCTGCTTGTTTGTATTGGGTCGAGACAAAAACAGGGGCCCAGATTCATTAAAACTTCAGTGGTTTGGACTTTGGACTTGCATCTGGATTTGACAGTGTGCGTGTACATATATTAGCAGTGAGGAAATTACCATAGGAAATTAAAGGCACCAACACACAAATCTGCAACCAGTAAGAACAATAAAGAGGAACTGTTTAAATGTATCAGGAACAAACAAAATCCTAACAATGGGATAGCTCCACAGCTAGATAGGAATCTCAAAATTGTCAGTCATGATTCATAAAAGAAGTATTCAATAAATATCTCAGGTTTGTATTTGGAAAGTAGCAGGATGGTGTATTCTTATCTCACAGTGATAAGGAAACACTTTCTATTCCATCAGTTACTCAGGGGAAAGTTAAACAGCTGCTATCAAAACTGAACATTTTTCAATCAGCGGCACTCGGTAAGTTGCACCCCAGCATATTAAAGAAATGTGCCAAAGAGTCCTTCAAAATGTTTGTGTTGAGTTTTCGCACATCCTGGACCACTGGAGAACTTCCAGAAGACTGGCAAAAAGCTCATGAGGCATCACTGTTTACAGAGGGTAAAACAAGCAGCCTGGGCAATCACAGGCTGGTTAGCCTAACACTGATCAAGGAATCAAGTGGATTGATGGGAAGGGTTAACAAGGTAACAGTCTTCCCCCCCCCCCCCATCCTTTTTCCACGAGTACTACCCAGTGCACCTCCTGGCCTGGAGATGACATGGCTCAGCAAGTCCCCTCTGCCCCCATGTCTCATTTGCCTTGCAGCTTCATCCCGCTCAGACAGGCTCATGTGGGTCAGAGTTGAAAAAGGGTTAAAAGATGGCAGCATAATTAATAGTCATCAGCATGGCCTTGTGGAAAAGTCTTGTCAAATGAGCTTGGTGTTGCTTTTTAGTGAAATTACAAGTTTAGCTGATAAAGGTAGCTATGTCTACATCGTGGGTTTCAACATCTGTGAGGCATTTAACACAGTCCCACATGGCATTCTGATTAAAATAATTAGCACTATCCAGAATCAAGGTACCTCATATTAAATCGATTAAAAGCTGGTGAGCCAATAGCGCTCAAAAAGGCAATGCTAACTGAATCACCCCCATCTTCAGAAGATGTCTAATGGGATCCCACAGAAACCTCTTCTTAGTCTAGTGCTGCTCACTATCCCTAGCAATTATCTGGAGAAAATGAAAAAATGTTGCAATTGAAAGCTAGATCTGATTTTAAAAATTGCTGGAGTGGTAAATAATGGAGAGACAAATAGTTATGCTGGCAGATCTGCATCATTGGGTCAAGCGGATTCACTGGAAACTGAGTTTTAATAAGCCAAATGCATCAATGCCTTAAAATCTGTAACTCCCTCAACACGTGGCAGGAGCCCCACAGCAGGAACAGAAAGAGCTAACAAGTAATTTCCATCTTAGCATTCTGTGGTGCTCAGTTGGACTGGATTTTTCCTAGGTATGTCTACTAAAGTGACCAGGAGAGAAGCAGGCAACAATGCTGAACATTGAACACAGAGTATTCACACATGCTGGCTCTATGATAGTGAGAAAAACCTCTCCAAGCATCCTCAATGTATTGCTGAGATTGACAGGCTCCTCCAAAAGGTTTTTCAGAACAAGAACACAACCCTTACCCCCAGCTATCATCATTAGGTTTCAGAATGAATGCTGAATGGGAAAGGATGGAAGCAATCCCTCCTACCATTTGGATGGCAGGAAGACACCTCTGCTTTGCTTCTCATTTGAGAAACTGTGCCATGAACGTTCAGTCCCCCAGAAGCTCAGCAGTCAACCCTGCTGCGTGAGTACAATTTCTTCTTCCTCTTGATTTTCCATGTGGTCTGCCTCAGCCTTTGGCCTAAGCACTCCTGCTTCCAGGCATGCAGTTAGTCTGCATGGGTGAATGGGACAGGGTTATGGCCTTATCCATGCTCTTATCCATGGCCTCCCTACACTGCTACTGATGATATGTGTCACGACTTAGTGAAGAGCATACAAGAAGTCACAGGAACTTCTGCACTGCCTCATGCTCCAATAGAAGGATCTATTACATGCTGACTCATAAACCTCATAAAGGTCTAAAGTGCTTTCTTTTTTCTTTTACAAAAAAGAAAAGAAAAAAGGAAATTCTTTGGGCAAGGCTTTGAGCTCTTCTCCTTTCACTGTTTCAAAGCCATTTTTTTTCAGAGGAGCTGATTTCTGCCCCGCTGAACACTCACCTCATTTGGGGCTGGCTGGGGCACTCCCGGGAAGGGAGCTCCCACCCAGGGGAAGTCAGGGCAGAGAGAAAATCCTCACTTAATAGTCCTGAACTCCAAATACTTGGTTCCCCCAGAGTGGGTGCTTCCCAAAATAGCCCCGACAGTAAACCTAAAACCTGACCTGACAGGAGCAACAGGAGCAAGGGACACGTCCACTGATAACTGACCCTCCGCAATTTCTGCACCCTGCTGCAGCAATGAGGACACCTCCAAACTGAGCTCAGCACGTGAACTGCGCTTCAGTGCTGTCAGCTCAGTCACAGCTTGGAGAAGTAGCAATTTTCAAAAAGGTTTAGGCAGAGGAATTATCATCCTGTAAAATACCAAATCCTGGATTCAGAGCAGGGACTTGTGCCCTCAGCTGCTCTAACATCTCTGTGGGACAACTTGGCAAAGGAGGGAAGAAGGATACCAAATGCTGGGATCCTTGTGTTGAGGCAATGAGTTACAACTATTGCTAGAAACAATTTTGTGCTTGTCAAGCCTCAACCATAACACTGCACCAATGCAAGAACTGAAATAAAATTAATACCATGTCAAAAACAGGAGGCATATTTCTTAGAGTGGCATTCTTTAATTGCCATGACACTACATACGAAGAAATCCTGTACAAAAAACTGCTGAGCAGCCTTTGCAAAGCCTACATCCAAGAAATAATGCAGCAAAAGGCTCAGAAAGCTCACCATTGCCTCTATGCCTGGCAGAGCTGACTAAAAGACCAGTAGCAGCTGGCAGGAAATGGGTAAGAAAGCTGACCACAGATAAACTGTAGGATGCTAAAGAGTAGCAGAAGATATACTCTGGGAGAGGAAGCCAAGCTGTCAGGTCACACTGTAGTCTAGTGCATACAGTACATACAGTCCGCTATTGAAGTATGCAGCCACCAGATAATGGTCAGGGGACACAGCTGTCAGGCAACGATGAAGTAACTCCAAGGAGCCCAAAGCAGAGTGTGGCACAGCTGCGGATGTTTCTGTTGAGCAGGATAAAGCCTGCCTGTCTCAAGGGTACCGTAGCAAATTCAGTGTCTTGTGAGCAGCACTAAATAATTAGGTTCATCATGCTTATTTAAATCAGAATTGATCTAAACAGGATACTAGCAAAAGCTCCTCGGAGCCAGGCCTGATCTGCACATGCATGGAAGCACATAAATACTTACTGGGTAGCCTAAATAAAACAACATTAGGGTTTCATACTCATTTTGCAGGTAACACTGCCAGCAGAGTCAGGGAGGGTTTTTTCTCCATGCCACAGAATTGGGAAGTTGGCAGCTATGTGGAGGCAGTGGGGGATTTACCACCGCTTCAGTGGGAGCAGGACACGGCCTCAGGTATCATTTAACATTGGAAGGCTGTGGCCAGGCTGGATGCTAGCGTATATGCTGTGGAGATATTGAGCTTTCCTCATTACATGAAGAACGTAATTATGGGTCATTAACCTGCTGGGTGGCAAACGGTGCGGCGTGCTAAGTGGATCCAGGAGAAATGCGATGACAGAGCAGGGCATGGTTTTGCCAAACGGCCAGAAAGCGGCTGCTGGATCATACAGGGATCAAAGAGCAGGAGTTTAAAATACACCAAGTAATGGCTTATAAACACCATTTCTTAGTCATGCAGCTCTCCAGGAGGGTATTTTAGACGATCCATTGGCTGAGACCTTATTTCAGGCTCAGGAAGCTCCTAGGGTGGAGGAAGAGAGCCTCATCCAGACCCAGACGTGGGTTTGACAACTGTGGCTCAATGAGAGAAGGCAGGGACCCTGACGGGCGACACTGGCCTTCAGACCACTTCAGGAGATGCCTACGCTCACCCCCAGCACCCGAAGGAAAAATTAACCATGCTCCAGCTGTGCACAGGCATTTCGGCACGAGGGAGAGTCGCTGCCTCAGCAGCACCACTGCAGCTAACAGCCAGGGGAGGCCTACAAGCCTGCCAGTCAGCCAAAACTGCCCCTCAACCTTGAAGCAAAAGCAAAAGGGGCGAGCTGCTGCGTGCTGACAAACAGCTTTTCCCTCCTCACTCTCCAGAATGAGAGGAGTTGATGCACTAATGTGACATATGCTTTGGTGGTGGTTGGTTTTTTTTTTTAAATTCCAAGTGTCCTCTAACTAATGGAAACAACGGGGCTTTGCACCTGGGAAGGCCGTTGTGCATTTCTCTCCGATAGGCAGGATATCAGGGTTAGCTAAATATGAGTTCAGCTGCGGGACTGACTCACTGCTTGTTCCTGGAACTGTCTGAAGGAGGGGAGGATGCTGTGGGCAGGCTCTAACTGTATCATCTGGGTTAGGGCCGGTAGCAGATGGTCCTAAAAACATACTTCCATGTGGGTTTAAAATAGCGCAGCACCCACAATCAGCTGAATGGGGAAATGTGAAAAAGGCTTGTCACACAAGGAATGCTACTGTGAAGATCTGCAGTCAGGAGGGGATCCAAAGCTTCACCAGCCCTCGCAGCGTGGAAGTGCCCGAGGCCCGACTCTCCTGGCTCACACCGGCTCACACCGCTGCCCTGTCCCACCAGCCCTGGCAGGGCAATTCTGGCCGTCCCATCATACTTCATGCAAAAGAACGATCTTTTTTTCCCCCACCATAAAACAAAACAAGGAAACTTTCTCTTAAAGCAGCTTTTCTAGTTAAGCGGCACTCCCTGTCCACCGCAGTGCAAGAGCTTGAGCCTGAAAAACTACATTTAAAAAAAGAATCCCTTCTCCTTCATGAGTCAACCTGCTGTACGTGTTGGTCAGCAGCAACGACAGCCCTAAATAGTCCAAGTTAGTTATCATCCGACAGTTAACAACCTGCTGGCTGCTCTGATGCCACACTCAGAGTAAAAGAGGTGGCGACAGGGGAGGAATCAACACCCGGCTCCAAGGCGCCGAGAGGCCAGTCCTCCCCAAGAGCCAGCTGAACTGCCCAGGCGGGCGGCGAGGAGCACCCTGAGGAAAGACTCTCAAGCGCAGGCTGTATGGTGAGTTTTCACACCATGCCACAGCCCAAGCAGAGGGGCTCGCTGGCCCTGAGGGAGGCACAGCAGCGCAGGGAGCACAGCGGGGCTGCCCTCTTCCGTGCCCCAGCCCACCGAGGTCAACCCGGTGTAACCGGCGGTGGCTAACCTCGCCTCGGAGGTGCTCGTTTCCTCCAGCTTCCTCTACAGCCAGCACCGCGACCCCTTCCCAGTGCACATCCTAGGGCCCTGCCGGCTGACGTCTTCTGCTTGAAGAGAGATGGGGTGACTTGCTTCTCAACGCTTAGGTTAACCCCCAAAACTCCCAGCACCTGAGGGAGCGGGCTGAAGTGAAAACCAAGGAACTGGATTGCTGTTTGTGTGCCTTGGCTTCCTTGGGCTGATGGGGCCACAGATGTGGGGAAGAAAAGAACACCCTGCTCTTCCCCCAGCCTTCCCCCCATCCTCCCTGCTGCAAGGGCTGTTACTGGAAAAAAAGCCTGATTCCTCCTCAGGCCCCATATTTGTGTCTCAGTAGATGTGCAAACACATGACCAAAAGGTTTCTTGCTCCTTCCCCTCTCCCCTGCCTCCTGCTTTTTTGCCATGCAAGCACCAAAAGCGATCTGGGCTGTAACCTTTAGAGGAAGAGACATATCACAGGCACATCTGTTTTTACAGCTAACTGGCCACAGTTTTTGAAATGGGCAGAAGTGGCTCAGATGAACAAAAAGAGATTCCTGAGAAGCCCTGGCCCCTGTGGGGGTCTCTAGCTCCTACAGCAGTTCATGGCAAATGTCCCACTGATGCCAGACAGACGCATCAAGGTTAGCTTGAGATCGCACCAACTGCTAGTGCAAACGGGTCTAGCCCCATTTGCTCCACCAGAATCTTGCACGACTACGCAGCAGTGAATTTGGCCCTCCATTGAAGGCACATTTTGAAAGCAAAGATTTTCGTAGGCATTACCCCAGTCTTAAAAAGCAAACACATGGTATCTACATCTTGCACTTTGTTTTCAACATCTCCTGCAAACTGTTTTTAGCACTGCAAGAAAGCATTTCAGAATGCATTTTAAAAAACTGCTTTCTGTGTTTGGCTTGACTGGGCTTTTATCAGTACAAAACTACTAGTGTAGCACTGGCTTGTTATGCACATACTGCCAATACAATAAAGGCTGTAACAAGAGATGTTTTAGATGAAGATTATTTATTACTGCCAATGGTTGCAGAGAAAGTGCAGAGTGGGCTGAGAGAAGGAAAGGCTGTTCTGGTGTTTGCTGCAGCCTTCACTCATTACCTTTTTCAGAAAGCATTAAGCTTCCCGCCTGCACTTGCAGTGCATATCCCACAATTTTATCAGGAATCAGTCTCCAAAATCTAGACTCAGGGATTTTAAGAGATGGGAAAGCTATCTGAGTTCACACAGGGTTGCCCTTTCCACCCATGTTTTCACATTTTGGTTCTAGCCAACTGCAGCAAAGGAGCTTCCCTCCACATTTACCACCTACTAGAGCCCACAGAACAGACACAGTTGTGCAGGAATGTTCACTATTCTTCTGTTCAAACTGCAGTTGCACAAATCTGGCAGGGCACTTTCTAGATGCAGAGGAAGGCACAAAGGTACGGTCTTAAAAGATCTGAATAGCACTTCTGTTTCTGCCTCCAAGTATGCAGAGAGGAAATTCTCCAAAATCTCTAAGATAATCTCTTTCCTTGTTGCTTATGCAAACTATATGCTCCTTTAACTGGAAATTATCACCTCCCCAGGACCCCACTTATTTTTACAGCCTTTCTCATCTCCCCGCAAGAATTCAACATACAATAGTGAAATAGCAAGCCTAACATATGCCAGTCTGAGTACATAATATCTTGCAATAAATGTAAACTATATATATATATAGGAGCATGACTGTGAGAAAGAATGACCCTACCTACTTCCCATTCATGTTATGCAAACACCTTTCACATGTCTTTGCTCACTGAATGCAAACAGTGTGTACAGCCATGCCCACAAAGCACACATTCCTCATTAAAATCCACGCAATAAATTTGTATCTGATTGACTTTTAAATCCTTCACCTTCCCACAACTCCATCTTCCCCAGATCTAGTGATCCAAATACTGTTCGCTTCTTCAGGCAGCCTGTCACAGTCAGGGTCTTCTGTCTCCATTAGCAGAGAGCATCCTCTCATCCCTATGGATGCTACTGGCTTGAACCCCAGAATTGGTCACATCCAGTCTCACACCATTGGCAACAAGGTGAAGAGGTGATACACAGAGTTTGGTATCGTACAAAGGGAATAGACTGCACTTTCCAACAAGGTGCTATTTTTTTGGAAAATCAAGGCAAATGAGGACATTAACATGCTTCATTCTCACATAGGGGGAAGTTTTTCTTAGGTTATTTTTAGAAAGTTTTACTGGTTTTAATTTTGGTACTTGGATCCTAAAAAAGGAAGCATGGCACATGGCCTCTTAAAAAGTTGCAAAACCCACTCTCAATAAAATTTAATATGCCCTGCCTTGGCTTTTCTTTAATGTGTGTGGAGTGCAGTGGTATGACACTTTTAGCATCAATCATTTTGGCACACTCCTGAGTAATGCGACTACCTCACACCTCTGCAGATAGGACGTTTATTCAACAGTACCACTTATTTTCTCTGTGCTATGTACACCTGTGCATACGCACAAACATGTGTATCGCTAGCAGCTTTTCCTTGCTCTCACATGTTACTGCCCAGTGCAGGAGCCACTAAGTGCACAGAAATCAAGAGAGCTGCACTGACACAAACTCACTCTAACAGACCAGACTGTCATCCTAGCAAAACAGGAGCTCTGATGAGTACATGCTGGTATGTACTCTGGGTGTGCACTGCTGTGTGTCTGTGTGTGTGTCTAGATAAATTTCCCATCCACTAATTCCTGGTGGAACAAGGGTGGCTAAATCTTCTGCTGCAGTGAACTGATGGAGTCCTGTGTAATTTGACAGAGCTGTAACAGGTTACACCAGCTGAATGGCTGGCTCAGATGCTCTGGAAAGCTGCTCCAGGAAAGAATTCTGCTGCCATATCTATTATGTGAAAGCAGTGCTGCTATAAATTGTATTATTTATTGCGTATTTTGTGTCACTGGTGCACTCAGGAGAGTGCACTATACAATGAAGAAGAGCAGGACCACCTAGCTCTCCAAGTCCAGTCCCTCTGAGACCACATTAATACATGTTCTGCCCAAAATGGCCTCTGAACTTTTTCTCCATAACACACACACACTTCCACCCCTACTAAAGTACAGACCACAAAACACTCCTAAAAACCTGAGAAAAAACTAAAACTGTTAGGATACAATACTAAAATAGATGAAAAACCTTAGCGTACCACAGGAAGTACGAGAGATCAAAGTGTCACCAGTATCCCACATCCCAGAAGTAACAGGGAATTTGCTCCCATCCCCTAAAAAAAAGAGTCCATTTGGGTACCACTGTATATCCTGGATGCCACCTGGAGCTTTGGCTTCATGAAGTTAAAATGTGCACAATAGGGCACCCATCATGGCTGATTATTTATTGAAGTAGATATGGACCACTAACATTTTGGCTAACAACACAGATCTCCTTGAACTGCAAGCCCAACTTTCTGCATGGTGGCTTAAATACCAAGACTGTACAGAAGAGGACTTCAGGAAGAAGCCATTTTTAGTCAGTATGTCCCTTGTTAGTCTTGTTGGTCAGCATGTCACCGCAAAACTATATAAATAAGCTCATATTTCCCCATAGGTAAGGTTATAAAGCAGCAATGTGAAAAGTACTACTGATTTAAAGCAAGCATCCCCACTTTCTAAAGCTAGTTTTCCTCTACAGAAAGTTTCTCATAAAACACAGAGATCCATAACATTTGGGTTTTTAGTAGAGACGGTCAGATCAGTACAGCTTTCAACCTCCTGTATGAGATATTCACTAAGCTTTTCAAAGGAACAGGTGGATTTGAAAGCAGAATTAGACACTTCATATTTAATCATCCTGAGTTATCACCTAAGACTGATTTTCAAACAATTGGATGTGAATTGGCCACAGGACATGGTTAAAAGGAAGTTCATAGAAAATAGAGCACATGAAATCTGGAGCCAAAATACATATGGTCTAATTTAAAAACAGGATTAAAGGAAATTGACAAAGTCATTTTTCTGCCAGATTTAATTAGTATGTTTAATATGTGAGATCACCTGAATCTACTTTTACTTGTTTTGTGTCCCATTAGGAGTTTCACAGGAGCAGTAATATGATTGAGTGGCCCTTGTGAGGGATGAAGCTTAGGCTGCTTTGAAACAAATTGAATTAATTTGAAATGATTCTTTCCAGGTATGACATTCTTGGAAACAGATGTGGGGATAGGGAGGGAGGGGATCAAAAGTACAGATAGATAGACCTATAACCATACCCACTTTTTTGTATATACATTGGCAGCTTTTTAAATATTTGCAGAAATATTGTAACACTAGAAAGCCTATTCACATAAAATTACAATTGATGGTACTCTCTAGAATTAAGCTAGCATTTAAGATAATACAGTGGCAAGGGTCCTCACACAGATTTTCCATCTCTACCAGTTCCCTAAGATGTAAAAGTTGTGGGGACTAGGTCATGGGGCTTCTTTTGAAAGATGTTAGAGGGTAAATTTGCACCCAAAGGCTTCGCAGTGAGTGAAACAGGCCAGATGCCAGGTCACTGGCTGAGTTAGAGCCATGGTGGAGGAAAGGCAGCCTTATTTTGAGTGACACTCACAGCCTTTCTACTTGATTTCACTATCATCAATTGATTTTACATGGAAGTCACACAGCAAGTCACTGCTGCTACTCAGCAGCATAAACCCCTAAATTGGATAGATAGAGTGGATTTTATACTGTTTCCCAAACAAATGGCATCATAAATGGTTTAAATAGTACAGTTTCATAGCTAAAATACAATATATCAGCAGAGGAAATGGAGGCAAGGGTGATGAGAATAGTATCAGGGGAAAAAAAAGTTCTGAGACTGATTTCTGGAGACTCAGAACATCTAAAACTTGCACCCAACTCTGCAAGCTACAAGTGCTCAGCTCACCTGAAAACAAGCCCATGCATATGCATTCTCATTTTAACCTACAAAAATATTTCAAAATCCAGGCCCTGATCTGGCAACATGCTGAATGCTTTCCCTTCTCATCAGACAAGCCTCTAAAGAGATACTGAAGCGGACGCACTGTAGAAGCCAGAGTGCAGCCACAAAGGCTAATTTACCGAGCCAAAAAGCAGTCACTGCTGCAACTGCCATGCAGACATACCCACTGCCTTCAGCAGAACCTCAGTGAAGACTGAGGGTGCTTATCACCTCACAGGGGGCACTCAGCGTCTCCCAGGCTCACGTTGGGGCTACATATGGATGAACTGAGCATTTTTTGCTACAAACACTCTTCCCCTTCCAGGCCTCCTTCGCTTTCAGTTCTGAAGGGTGAACTCATTGAAAACATCTGCACTACTAGAAACATTCTGTGCTTTTTCCAAACCTCATCCCCGTGGTGGCTGTGTAGTAACGGAGAATAGACAAAGCTGCATAACACGAGCCTGCAAGCAATGAAGTGCAGTAGAGAGAGGATGCCGAATGCTGGAGCTTTGCCTCCTACACCGAGGCACTACCTAGGCTCCGCTTACCTTCTGCGCTGTATTCTGCTCTTGGCCGTACAGCCAAAGGGTTTCCACAGCAACTGCCACATCACACCACACCGCTCTTACCTCGGCGATACAGAACACCTCTTAAACGAATTTTGCTCAGCAGTCTGTCATGTTAACTTCTGCACACCTACGAGTTGCTACATGCTCCCCGTGGTATCAAGGCCAATTCTGGAATTGTTTTCAGGGTATCTTACGTAATATGTATTTCTCCTTCTTTTGTCCTTTTTCCCCCTTTCCTTTTCACATTGCAGACTTGCAGCAGTAAGGGAAGGGCTCTGTAACCTTCTCACAACAGCACAGTAGAGACACAAATGGGACCCGTCCAGTGTCATTCACAAGCGGCAGCGATGTACCCAGGCAAAAACTGCAAGAGCATGTTTATGGCAGTAAACTTCAATGAGCCACATGAATTCTTCAAACAAGCGAAGGGAAAAGATTTATTTTTGTTTGGGGAATAAGGGATGTGGACCAGCCTCCAGCAGGCCTACCAGGAAGGCGTGTGTAAGGGCTTGCGTCGCCATCTGTTTCTCCTCCTTATCAGCACTCCGGTGCCAGCTGCCTCTGTGGCTGAGCCGTCCCACGTGCGGGCTCCCCTGCCTGGTCCTGCGCTGCCGTCTGTCTGCTCCTCGCTAATCCCATGTCACCGTATGTGCCTGCTTACCACCGACCCCATTTGGCCACACCCCACTGTAAACTCCTCTATAAATCAGGGGAGAGGAAGCTGGCCGTCTCCTCCGTGGTGCCAGTTACCTACGCTGCTCCCTTCCCTTGAGCAGCTTCTGAGGCACGTGAGCGGATGCTGTGCTCGCCTCACTTCCCGCATCACCCATCCCCGCGGTTCTCCGGCGCGCAGAACCTCCATTCCCTGCAACGCCATACAAACGCGGTCCAAGCCTGAACAACTACGGGATCTATGTTTGCTGATGTAGCACCCACATCCCAGCGTGGCCATGCCCGAACTGCAATTACAGCTGCAAAAGCAGCCCAGAAGTACGATACCCAGGATAGGCGGGCAGGACACAAACCTAATACCAGATAGACAGGCGGACAGGCGAGTTTTAAAGCTGCAGCCACCTGGAAGACATGCACAGTGATGCAATCCAGCAGTGGCAGTTGCCAAAGTCATTCTGACAGCGGGGGCCAAAGGCGGGCAGAGCGCCTGCAGGGGCACAGGGAGGGGAGCAGGGTCCGCGGCCTCCATCTGCAGAGAGGTGTGAAAACAGGCAGAGCCACGGCCAAACTCCCTTTGGGGTGTCTCGCAGCGCTGGCAGTGAAGCTCTCCACTAAGCCTTGTGCTCAGAGACCATGAACAACCAGGATTGAAAAAATATGTATAACCTGGCTAAAGGACAGCAAGCTGCTGGGGGAACGGAAGGGGGAGGCAGGAGATCGCAGTAGGCTGTGGATGTCTGAAGGATGCTGACCCGGACAAGGGCATGGAGGCCTAGGAAGAGAGCGAGAAATCTAAGTCTTGCATTACTGCTCCCTGAATGAGTTACTGGATGAAATTTAGAGAAGAACAATGAAACCCAGCCAGGCAGGACAGGCTGGCAGAGGCACTGGTGCTTCTTCTTCTCATTCCAGCATCTCCATCAGGAGGGGAACAGGGAGGAAGGCATGGGGGTTGCTCCCGTGGCTCACCCAGGGAGCAGCAACCAGATCTGGCCTTCTCAGGTCACTTGCAGAGGTGGAGAGGATCCATCTGTATCATTATAATATCTTTGAGCCCAGGAGGCATGGCCACGGATCAAGCATGGACATAATTCAGAACAAAACGATGATGCCACTCCCTGAAGAATTTACCATCAATCTAAGTGTAAGAGAAGTAACAGCAATTGGATGTAGTCTCTCTGTCAGGGATTTAGAAGTTTACAGTGAGTTGCTGCAGTGCTTTCACTAGCTTTTCAGCCTCCTCTAGCTTTACTGCTTTCCAGCCAACAAATACTGTACAAAAAACAATATTGAATGCAATTTTCACTTTAAACTGTCTGTTGAACTTCAACGTCTTCAGTGAACCCAGGGTTAGAGATGGACTGATGCACTTTTCAGGATGGGTTTACAAACTCAAATCTGGCCCAGATTATTACGGACTAAAATCCATAATAATAACAACTTCATAATTAACTGTCTGCTAAATGCACACAAAGGCTATTTCCTACTAGTTCCCTAGTATTGCTATCACCACAGCAAGCTGTGGCTTTGTAACCAACCTCCACAGCAAGACTAAGGACTGAGCTGGACTGACAACTGAATTGCAGGAAGAACCCTGCTAGAAGCACTTGCTTTTATTCCAGTGTTGAAGGATCTGGCAAGGCAATGTAGCAAAGGTCATACCATTATCACCAATACTGTCTTCCAGAACAGAAAGCTTCTCTTTCCTGGGTTGTGAACTGAACTAGCTATTACAAACCTTTGACTACCTCTTGGAGAAGAGTCAGTAGTCCATCCAACTTCATTATCATTTCAACTCTTCAGCAGTGATTTGTATTACAGAACAAGCCATGATCCCAACCCCCTTGTGCTAGGCACTGCATAAAGTTTTTTGAGGCATTTTTTGTGAAGCGAACCCAGAAACTAAAAAAAAAAATATTGAGGAAGAAATTAAATGGAGAGGAGAGGAGAGGAGAGGAGAGGAGAGGAGAGGAGAGGAGAGGAGAGGAGAGGAGAGATGTTCTATCACTGTATCAAACCTAAATTCATAATGAAGAATACATTCTCACCTGAAGAAGTGCTTACAAATCCTACTAGAGTTCCTGGGGATTTTACTAAGACTGAGCACTAGAATTATGAATTATTTGAAAATGACAGGCTAAAACTTCCTGACCAAACACCCTGAACAATGTACAAATGTGGATTTGAGTGAGATATGAATTCAGGCTGGATCCAGTCCCGTGAGGGTCAATCCCATGTCATACAGTACAAAGCATAACTTTGAGATTAAAGAGAACTGAATATAAATCCTTGTTCTGCTTTGGTAATTTTCATTTACAGAGATGCAAAGCACAAATATTTATAAACAATATTCTTACAGGACTTGGAGGGTATTCTTCCCTTTCAAATAATTACCATTTAAAGAAATTCTGACCTCACTTAAAATGAGATGCAGCATGTAAGTATGCAGAGCTTCGTTGGAGAAAATAAATACTATTGAAAATAAAATTAGCGTTGGAAAACCTCAGGCAATAATCCCAACCAATCAGCCTGGCAGGCTTGAAGACAGACATGCAAGAAAGGCTCAGATAATGCAGTGATGCAAGATGCAAAAGAATCTGCTTGCTTGGGTAAGATAGAAGATCGCTATTTAACACCACCAAGACAACACCTCCAGGCTCTTTTATTTAAATACTGAGCTAACCTGGCTCTGTTTAGCTCACAAAGTTTGTTGCCACCAGATGATGATAAAGTCAGAGGCAAGATAACTGGAGATTAACCTTTACAGATATTTCTGTTCCTGAAATTACTTCCCTTTCTATACTCTGATCCTGGCTCTGACTCACAAGTTTCTTATTCCCTCTTAATGTTGATAAAGTTGAAAACAATTCACCCAGCTGAGGATCAGGCCCTGAATTTTCATTGCCCTTGATATTGGTCTGTTACAAGCAAGTAAAATTAATGGTGCTCATAAAGCCCCCAGAAGGTCAGTGAGAGGTGCACAGAGCACCCTGTGACTTAGTATTAAAAGGAAGAAATTCCAGTCCCAGTTTCTCAGCCACCTCAACTTCAGAGATATAAGAGGCATCATATGTATGCAAAATGCAAATGAGGAAGGGGATGTATGTGATGGACTGGAGGGGGTAAGTAGTTACTCAACAGTACAAATAATAAGTAGAAAGAAAAGCTTATGAGTACAGCTGTGGAAGAGGTGCTTTAGAAGTGCAAAGAGGAAATGCAGCTACAAACCCATTGAAATATCAGTGCTGTCTGCACGGTTCTATGGTGAGTGTTATTCTGAGGAGGTGAGGAATGCGAGGCAGGGGGTCTGTGGTCTATGGTTTGTTTTTCCATCAATACATATGTCTGACTTCGAGTAAAAGATTAACGAGACAGCTAGCAAATGTCCTAGGAGACAAATGGATAAAATGCTGTTTGTACATGTCAGATGAGGGAGGGCTCATTCTCGTCTCTCAGTCTCTGAATGAATCTTCTAGGATGCACACCTGCACCAGGAAGATTTCCTTGACAAGGTAACCCTTTCCACCGCAGAACGCACAAGCACATCAGCATACAGCTTACCTGACACGCACATTCTTTCGGTCAATGTGGTTTGGAAAGAACCTTCCACCTACTTTTTTTCTGCATGTGACGTACATTGCTGCATGTTACAGAAAAGCCCCAGGTAAAGTAAATGGAAACTCTAACCAGCAGCTATGCACCTGGTGTTTTTGCATTTCCCAACAGATATTACAGTTGCTGGAATGATGTGTGAATCTTCTACAACACCTCCTATTGACAATTTAGTTTAGGTGTGGCGTGAGAGAGATCTGTGTTATTGATACTAATGACCCACAGCCTGTTGCTAAAGAGAAGGAAGAAAGGAACTGAGGGAATTTATAGTTAAAAAAAAAAAAAAAAAAAAAAAAACCAACAAACCAAACCATAAAACCCCACAGATATTTACATTCTATTATATTTGACAGCAACCACTCTGTTACAGGCTGAAAAGATTGCAGACAGGCGTGCTGACACTTTCACTTTCCAGGGATGATCATGGCGGTGGACAGAAGAGCTAGACTGTCACTAAAGCTCATCCTTCCTAGGTATCAAAACCTCTGTTGCATTTTCCTCTCCTGTTGGCAATCTGTGCTATTGGTGATCCCTCAGAGCTGATGGTGTAATGCTGTTGGCCTGAGTCCCATTTTGCAAGGAATGCAGTGGCGCCCAGTCAACCACCAGCACTAACCACAATCTCCCTGCAGATCTTACTGACCTGGCAGCTCAGCTCTGTGTAGCAACATCACAAAAAACGGGAGCGCTTTTTCCTTTCCTCACTGCCCTACTCCTTTTTTTGTTCTTTTTTTACCTTTTCTGGAGAAATCTGAGGGAGTTAAGCAGATTCCATAAGGAGAAAAGTGACCCATCACTTTTAACACTGTCATAACTTTGAACATCTCCCATGTTCTGATTTCTGCTTTGCCTAAAACCTGTGAAGTGTGAGTCACATCCATTTTCCTTATGCCATGATGGGGAGGAATGCTGGTATGTGGGAACTGACAAAGAAGCATGAGGGAACGGACGTTCACCTCTTCGTCCCAACGAAATCTGCTGGTGAATCATAGGGTAAGAACTTGACCTCACCCATGAAGTTGCATGAAGATTAAAAGAACTTCCTTGTGTCTCTTTGCTGTGCCTCTGACTACCAGGTTTATTGGCTAGAGATGAGCAGTTAAACCACCCCACTAAGCACAGGGAGAATGAGTTCAAGTCTTGTCAAGGGCCACCCTTGACAACCCAGCTCTAAAAAACATAAGCTATCCCTTTCAGTGAGTCAAGAGCAACTGGTCCTGCTACTGGACACATCAGACAGATGCAGTTGGCTGAGGAAAGGGACATACTCAGCCATCCCAGATACAATATGAATATTAGTCACATCAGATATATTTTTGTGAGAAAAGTTTGGAGCCCTGAATAAGAAGGTGATGTTGCAGGAAGTTAGCCCTCAAGTAATGTTTCTATCTCACTTAAGTCTACCAGCATGCAAGGAAGCACAGGATAAGCTTGTTCAAAACCGCTGCAAAACAATTAGAAAATTCTAAGGCCATCTACAGCCATCTCTGAAAAGCAGGAAAAGGGAACACCATGAAATGGACGCAATTTGTTACAAACTGAACAGCTTTCTGTATTCAAGGCTCTTTGTCACCTAGGGATTAAAATGGTCCTAATACTTTAGCTCTCTTTCCATGCCTGAATGCAGCTCTTGAACTCTTGAGGATCTGGCCCATAGTCACTGCCACGGTGCCGTGTCCCTCCTCCCTGAGACTGCTGCCAGAACGCAGGAAATAAGACACATGCTGGCCCATCCTGTACTGTACTCTTACTTCTATTTTTTTCCTTCTTTGCAGCTGCAAAATACAACTAAGCAAGTTAAAATCCACTTCCCTTGAACACGGAAGCAAGCAGTGCATTTTGTCACATAGTCACGTCAGCAGACCGCAACAACAAGCACAGTCACCTGGTGAAACAATCCACTCAGAGATTTGGAAGGAAAATTTCCTTAGGGCAGGTGACACTGGATATCTGGCAGCCCTCTACTTTTGTTCTGAGAATAACACCTACGTTGTAGGGCATGTTGCCAGAAGCTGCACCCACCTGGGATGCAGCCAGCCCTAGATGAAAGGGAACACCAAATCCAGAAGGGATGATTAGCTTTTACTGATGTTGTTCAGGACAGAGGTACCTGGGAAGATGCTAGTTCCCCTTAGGTGTTCAGTACTGCTTGATAAAGTCAGGGAACTAAAAAAGTTAATCAGGTCAGAGCCAGGCTTGCATATGCTATCTCCACAGGGATTACAAACTACTTGCCAAATATTCAGATTGGGTAATTGCTACCTGGGTTACCAAGGGTATGCAGCCCAAAAGAAGATAATTGCTTAGAGTTTCTGATAGATTGCATCACTCCCTGCCAAAGTATATGGCAGAATGAGAATCATCAACACATGATGTAAGGATACAAGCCTGTGCGTAGTTTAGACAGTAGAGCTGAACCCATGGTGGCTGGCTAAAGCAGAAGAAACATTAACCCCCACACTCTGTTTATAGGAAAGCAATCAGTTGATTCTGAACTCCAGAAGCATTTGTGGAATCCAGAGATTCCCCAAAATAACTTCCCTTTCTTAGGACACAGGGGACAAGCATTCATCCCTGCTGTAAAATGTAAATTTGACCAAAGCTAATTTTACCCCAGCATCTAGCTATAAGATCATTGTTCTACCACCATATGAGTTCAGCCTCATGCTGCCACATATTTTATGACCAAGTGCAACTTGGAGCAGAACCTGTACTGTCCGTCAGGGGTGCTGCTATGTGATAAAAAAAAAATATATATCATCTGTTGTATTTAACACAAAGCTCCAGTGAAAATCAGGTTCCTTCTAACAAAAAAGGTTAGGTACTACTAAGATATATGGAAAGATCAGGCATCCAAAACACTACAGTGTAATTGTATGTGAGAGTATGAGATTCCTGAAGCGGTTTAGAGGTGCTTTTCTTCTCTGCAACCAAACAGCAATACAATCCAGGGAAGAGAACAGAAATTATTCAAATTTTCACTCTATTCTAGTCAGCCATGCATACAGTGCTGACTCAGGAGCAAACATTAAAAAGCAGGAGCCATGCGGGAACTTACAGATCCAATTGTACATCTCCCAAGGGGGGTCATTACAACAGTGTCAAACAGGCCTTAAGCAGGAGGAATTAATAGGTGGGGGGAGATTTGACAGCAGGGGAAAACAGTGCTGGTAAAAAAGGCCCCGATAACAACAGGTCCAGCCTTCAAACGGAACTGTGATCCTGAGGTTTTTAAGGAGGAAAGTGATAGCCCATATCAAAAGTTAGTAAGGAAGACATGGTGCAAAAATAATGAGAGAGAGCACATTAAAATATCCAGTGCAGGGCCCACTTCTGTGTGCATTTGAAGATTACACTCCTCCTTGTTTTCTTAGGTTTATAACTAAACCAGTTAATTTTAGACATAATTGCAAACAAGCAAACAGACTCAAAACTACATCTCTAAGAAAGCTGGGAGATGGCAATATTATTAGGGCTTATTCAAGGTACTAAACCTGGCCATAGATGAAATATTAATTAAAGGTTGCATTCAGTGCCTTCAGAAAATGATTATTCAACACAGCAACAATGTTTTGCCTAATTGTGTAATGAAGTTTTATCTTACTATGCAGTAAAGCTTAGACCAAAATGGTAGTGTAAGAAGAAGATCACAGAGCTTTAATGATAGGCTGAAACTTGGGAAAAGCATGTATTAATATTTGACTGCAGAAAGTATGCAAATCACTTCAATAACACTGTGCTTGTCTTCTATATGAGATAATGGATAGTCAACAGCCTTTATTTCATTATTGGGTAGATGATCAAACTAGTGTCTAAATTAAGGATCCAATTAGTCTGTATTAAATAATTTGTCAATACAAAGAAAATCATTGCAATGTAAAATAATCATGTTTGTGGGTTTTTTTTCTCTTATTACCATTAAGAATAGGGGTTTTTATCAATGCCCAAACCACAGTTCCCTTAAACTGGGAGGTACCCAAAATTCAGATCTTGTAGCAGGCCTCCCTCTCCTACATATGCATAAAAATGCTTCTTTATCTTTTGTGAAACTACCTTTTTTCTTGAGACAGGAACTACAAATTCTACTCCTCCCATTCACACTGAGGACATTACTCCCTGAACAGTGCCACTTAATCCAAAACAAACAGCACGGTATCTAAAATATCCCTTAGTTTACTAAGGGATGCAAGACCCGGAGAGAGGTTACCTCCTTCTTGGGACAAAGGAGGCAGAGAGGGTGGATTCGAAAGGACTGTATTCGAATGGGTCTAGCTCATCTCCACGTACCATGGTCAAATTTACGAGTGTTTCCACAGGAAAAAAAAAAGTCTCAGAAGGACATCCTGGGTTGGAATGCAGCAGAACTGATTCCCACAAGCCCGGGAGTGTTGCTGATTTTCATGATAGAGCTGTTAATCTTATAATAAAGTAACTTTTGAATGTATTTTGCACTCGGTGATGAGCTCTCCTAGCCGTGACCTCAGTGTGAGCAGTCCTCCCTAGTAATAGGGCTGTGGAAATATTGCTGGAGGCAGGTCTTGCGCTGCTTTCTTTTGTCTCTCCACTTAGTCTTTGCAGAAAGATACCACCAGAAGCAGAGAAAGGCCATAAAACTGAAGACATCATTTTAAACCAAAAGGCTTTTAGTGATTGTATTAAAGGGGCTATCTGTGTTCCCAATAGTGTCTATAGCAATTACGTGGTGAAAACATCTAGGCAGGTGCATAATTTAAAAAGAAAAAGGACAATCCCCCTGCCTTTGGGAGAGGTCAGGCTTTGTATTTCAGTAGGTCTGTTTGACTAAAGAAGGAGAAAAAATGAGGGCAGAATGAAAGAAGGAGGAGTAGGGTAGGATAGAAAAAAGACTAGATGAGAGAAAAGAATGGGCAACAGAAAAAAAGCAGGGAAGGAGGATAAAAGAGAGAGATGACATCTGACTTGGACAAGGGGTGAACCACAAACCTAGTCATTGCCAGTGTCCAGGAACAAAAATAACTCATTTGTCCACCAGCGGCAGGGCAGCTGCCAGTGCGGCGGGACGGTGTCTTCCCCGCGCTGCTCTGCATGGCAGATCCCCAGCCCGCTTCCAGATCTGCCCCTTTCGCTGTGCTGTGTGACAAAACTCGGTGTTCTCGCAGTCCCTGTGGTTGTGGTTAGGAAACTGCCGCCTGTTGGGTCTCAATAGAAAAAGTATTTTAATACAAGAAAAACAGGAAACTCAAGCACGTTTTGGGTCTAATTCAATTTCAGTTCCCCGATTCCTTTATTTTCTATGGACAAAAGGCATGTAACAAAATTATGAACTGGGACGTGCAAAAAGCAGAACTGTGCACATGACAGATAAAGCTGGCTCATTATGTGAAAACTGAAGCCATGAAAAATATAAATTCAGAGCAGATTAAAACACCTCTCATCCAAAAACCAGTTAGGACCAGTCAAGCAAATCCCGGCACCTGGACAGAGTTTGAGCAGAACGTATATGAACTGGCACGGGTCATGGTTTCATAAGAGTAGACCAGATTATGAAGAAATGCAAATATCTTTTCTTCATTTTAAGCTGAAAGCAACCTCTGGTTTAGGAATCTCCAGAGACAAGGTACAAGGTACCAGTTCAATGTCAGCAGCCCTACACTCTCTTTGCAAGATCGTCAGTGTATTTTAGTGCTAATGTACTAAAGCATGACACTAGCTCAAGATAACCACATGCTATTGAGAAACATAACAATAGAAATAATGGAATAAGCACTTCATGCAATTTGCTAGGAATGTAGTTTGGACACCAACAGCCAAAACAAACTGAAATGGCAAATGCAAGGACTCTATTTTGAAAAGATCCGCAAACAGACTCAGCAGCCTTACAGGGGGTCATATTTTCCACAAAGATAAACTGTCCTTGAACAATATTTTCAGTGTTCTGGGTACTAACGTGCTTTCTTTTCATATGGATTGTTCTCACCTCCACCTCTTTTCCTGGAACAAATACTTACTGTGACCAATAAAATTCTGCTCTCCATTTATGAGTTAAATAGCATTGCATTCCCACACGCTGTTTTATATACCTATACATAGAGCACATGTGCCCACAGAAAATGACATCTCTAAACTACGTCTGGTGGAATTATTTTTAAGCAATCATATTCACTGTAGATTTCAGTCCCGATTCATCAATACATTTAATTCACTGTGGCATTAGATCTGTGAGTGAGAGGAATGAAGCATTCAGCTCCAGAAAGGAGGTGACATATTTCACCAGAGATAAAGCGTTTCTGTGAGTGTGTGAAAGAGCGATGCCTGATGCAGTGCCCATAAGCATGGGAGTAAATACATCATCTTCACAGGGAACTACTGACACATTTAATTTTAAGAAAGCAACCAAAAATATTTTTAGTGAATTATTCATATGCTTCTAAACGTGTTCAAGGGTTTTACCAGGTCAGAGCTTAAGTGGGCAAATTACAGCCTGCGAGATGCCAGCAGACTCTTAGTGATACGCGTGCTGGACTACTATCTGTTACTCATTCATTATTCACCTATTGTTATTTGCTGCTCATCGTCTTGAAAATTTCAGTAAATGAGTCACGAATCCTTACATGTGAACCAAGAACATCCAGCACAAACGATGTATGAAAAAAAAGGTAAAAATTTCACAGGTTGACATATATAAACAGAGCACGTCATCTAAACCTCTTTTCTTTTTTACAAGGGGGGGACACACCTTTGGTGCACCGGGGCCCACCAGCATTTCTGCTGTGTTTATATAGCTTTGGGGAAGTTGGGGACTGTGCTCCACACGCAGGTCCTTTTTGCTGAATTCCCCTCCAGGAGCACAGGGGTGAAGAGGAACACATCTCTCATGAACACCTGCAACCAGCAGTTCCTTCCTCAGGCACTTAAATAGATTTTCCTCACGCTACAGTAAAACAAGATACCGGCTGTTTCCCTTCATACACCCCAAAATATAAACAGTGGTACTAACAAGAAAGAAGGTGAGAGCACCAGCAGGTTCCTCTGGGATGCAAAAGCAGAGCTACATAAAGCATTAATGTCTACACTGGACTTGGGTTTAATTTACAAATCCCAACTGCTCTGCGGTGTCCTGCAGAAGAAGCTGAGGTTCAGGCTGCAAAGCATGCCGGAGGTCTATCACACGCACAGTCGTACTCAAATACCTTCTTTAGAGTTTCTCCTAGTCTTACAGATCTCTCTCAAGTCTTCTGGTCTTTCTGTACAGGGGAGGCTCAGTGGCCACAGACCATCTGAGACAGCCTGCTGGACGTTTTCTTGGTGGAGGAAGAGGTGCACCCACACGGACAGCAGCACAGACAATTTGTGTCAGTATGTACAGTCTCCTAACAACTTGACTAGTACTGGACCTAACTTGGTTTAGGGCCTAGCTAAGCCTGCAGTTTTAAATGATTAGCATAGGCATGCTTTATTTTTTATTTTACACTTACATTGGTTGTGGACAAGCTTTGGATTTAGTCAAGATAACCAGACTTCAGGACAAGGTGATGGCCACAAGGCAACCATCAGGCTGAGCCTGTTGGCGAGGGAAGCACTGACTTCCCTGTGGGTGGAAGGAGGACAAATGTCTCAGCACAGACCCTTGGTGAAAGCAGAAGAGGGTGGGAATTCCCTTCCAAAGAAGAGACGTCTGTCCAGCGTGAGGAAGAACATGTTAAACAGCCTGCACTACCTGCTCTGTACTACCAGGAGATGTGCACCAAATGGCAAAGCCCTCAGTGGCAAATGCCAGTGAAGTGTTAAGCAGCGAGAAAATAGTCTCAACCACCAGCATGCTGGAAACAGCAAAAACTCTTGGCTTTGGCACACGTACAAGGCATATATGCTGGGGTTGCCTGGAATAGCAAGAGATACAGAATGCAGGCCAGCCAGGAGAGTAGGTGGGAGGGACTGGGGAGATGCTGCACTGCTGGGCAGAAAAAAAGGATATAATCCCATGTGCTGAGCTCAAAGGAAATCCAGATGGTTTCATGATAATCTTGAGAGTGAGAATTTCAGATCCATCAGGCCAAGAAAGGGGAACTACATAGAATCATTTAGGTTGGAAAAGACCTTTCAAATCATTGAGTCCAACTGTTAACCTAGCACTGCCAAGCCCACCACTATACCATGTTCCTAAATGCCACTTCTTTTAAATACCTCCAGGGATGGTGACTCCACCACTTCCCTGGGCAGCCTGTTCCAATGCCTGACAAGCCTTCCAGTAAAGAAATTTTTCATAATATCCAATCTAAACCTCCCCTGGTGCAACTTGAGGCCATTTCTTCTCGTCCTATCACTTGTTACTTGGGAGAAGAGACCAGCGCTCACCTCACTACAACCTCCTTTCAGGTAGCTGTAGAGAGCGATAAGGTCTCCCCTCAGCCTCCTTTCCTCCAGGCTAAACAACCCCAGTTCCCTCAGCCACTCCTCATAAGACTTGTGCTCTAGACCCTTCACCAGCTTGAGACAGAGTCATATCACAACGTTTAGGAGACCTTCTTGTTCACTGGGTTGCTAGGTTGTAAGGTGTTTTTTGTACTTAGCAGCAAGCGTTTTCTATACTAACACCTGTACGACAAACAATTTGATATTTGAAAGCTGTATCATCTGAAACCTTATCTGTCTCATCTGAGCAAATTTACCTCCTGTCAGACACCAAAGATCTTTACTTTTACTTTAGGATGACTTTATTTCCAAACTTGTAAATGCTGCTTTACAGAGAAAACATCTTTTCATCTAGTATTTGGCCACTATCAAGCAATCATCAACAACAGCATAGTACAAGTCACACTCGTCTGTGCACCATGCAATACATACAAAAACGTCTCTCTTTTAACTAGTCCCTAATAAAGCCACAGTGCTGGTTTCAGGGTTTTTTTCAGCACTTCTGAGAAGAGACAGTAGGCTGAGTTAGACAGCAGTGGCAAGCAGGCAGTGTGCAGGTGAGAGAAGAAAGGGACCCACCCCTACCTTCGTCTCTGCCCAGCATCCCCATATGCCTGACGCCTTTCAGCCTCTATGAATAAGATTTCATTGATTTTCATAAAAGAGATGCTATTGAACAACTACTAGGAAGTCATTAAGCATTGTAAATAATGAAAATAGATATATTGTTGTCAAAATACACTGAATAATTGCAATTTGTGATGCATGAGCTTTGCTGTGCTGGGTATGTTAACTTACTAAATTGCAAAATTAATTCAGCCACAAAGGGTCTCCCAGTCAACCGTGAAAATTAGCATGGTTCTGTTGCAATGCTTTGTATTTCACTACTGTCTTTAATCAGAGGATCTCAAAATATATTTGTGATCCATAATTAATATGATGCACTGTTTCCTTGAGCTATGCAAGTATGATTATAGCGTACACTGCACTACTCTCATTGCACTTTTCCACATCTGTAACACTGTTGAGTGGGCTCATGCAACAGCAATAAGCTCTGACCATTGCATTGTTTCTAGTTTACACATGTGCTAGTCACACAAACATGTGTATATACACGTGTCTCCACTGTTATTCTTTCCCTTCCTGTGCAGGTACAAAAGATACAACTTGGTGGGAGGATATAAAACTTGCAACAGTCTTTTCCCAGATGCCTATTTCTTGCAATTTTCCAGTGGGATCCTCCAGAGGAGCAGCAGCAATGGAACTGAAATGTGAATGTGTTTGTGTACACATGTGGATGCATGAGCTGCAAATCACACTGCAGAATCATGTAACATCTGAGAAGCAGACAAACCTAAAATTTACCATTTAAAAACAACGGCATACCTAACTTGTCTTGCTAATCACACAGAAGATTATTCATGGTGAAAGAGATTTAAAAATCCAATTTAGTTTCAACCATGTATTCTTAAAGGCTAGAAGGAAAGTATTATTTTACCAATAGCAATCAACAACACCGGGAGACTTACTTTCCCACAGTTGCATTGTAAGTCTGCCATTGTAAGATGGCAATTGCATCCACTGAAATTACTATTAATTCTGCTTACAACATCAGTGCCTAAGGACTACTGAGAACGGAGCACCTTCAGTCTTGCTAGGCTCTGTACACACAGAGCTGCAGCCAGGCCCTGCCTGGAGCTCTCACAGCCAAAACAAAGAATGATGGAGGAAAGGCAGTAACACAACCAGAAAACTGTGATAGAAACAACCTCAGAGGAGGTCCATTTCATGTTTTTTAATTAACAGGGTTTAGAAAAAGTGGGGGGTGTGGAACTGAAAGAAACAAGGGCCTGATGAGGAAAGATGTAAGGAGAAATAGGCCAGGAGAGCTGAAGATAAAACGGAGCAGACAAGGAGCAAAAATGAAGTGAAAGGACTTCAGGGAGTGGGAAGATGCAGACAGGAGAGAGACAGAGCTCCAGTGAAAGAGGATGGGGCACAGAAAATCCTCCAGAAGTGCAGCAAACTCTCACAGCATCTAACAGTCCCTATTTCAGCAACTCTGGTAGCTGTTCCTCTCTGTGGTTCAGTAGAGGCACCACTTGTGTCCTAACATCCTCTGAGCAAAAGAGCTCCCTGCACTACTCCGTTGAGGGAAGGGGGAGGGATGGGCACTGGCCAGAGCCCATCTACTTCCCCATCTCCTCACAGCCAGCTCAGCCCCGGCTGCCTCTGCAGCTGCTCTGCCAGCTAGAGAGCTTGGCCACAAGGCCAACCACAAGCCCAAACTTCTTCTCTTGCTAGTTGGTTCACCACTTGTATCTCACACAACAGGCCTGTTGTGAGCACACTGCAAACATGTTGAACACTCCTGCTTCTCTTCCATATCCACATTGTTTCCCTTTCTGCTTCAGATGAGGAGAAATATATGCAACAGATGAGTGAGGAAGAGAGGAAAGAGGAGAAAAGACGCATCTTTCTGGCTCATCACCTAGATGGCCTTTTAGGCAAGTGAGCTGCCAAACGTGCCATCCCTCTAAAAGCTGTTCCTATTAAACCCAACTGAATTTGAAGGACAGGCTATCTTTATTATGTTTTCATTAAAGCTTTCAAAAAACCAAATTTTCTTAGTCTACTCTACCAGAGGGTTATGTTGTGCACCCTCTTCCTGCAGACAAAAGGACACAGGCATACAGCAGATCATGGTTTATGATAGCTGGAAACAGAAGTGGAGGCACTGCCACTTACCTCCATATCCCTGTCCTCGGTGGGAGGAAACAGAGTTCAAGGGGATGGATGTAGAACCATTTCTTGTGGTATCTTGCCAATCATCTGCCCCTGGGTCTATTATGATTAATGCTGATCCACCACCTGGAGTCTGTGTTGGCCGTTCATACTGTTTTTCATGGCAAGTAACCATAGTAAGCATGTGTAATGGATCTCTACCCACATTTTTGAAGAGTTCTGGGACTGCTGGAAAGATGAAGCGAAGTTAAACTGGGTACCAGACTGCACCACGTAACTGAGACCCCAATGGATCTGCTCTCTGCTGAAGGGCTTGTGGCAAAAGTTTCCTCTCCCTGGTGGGTATATTAGGAGTAGCAGCAAGAAAGGAGTTTCAGCAGGGTCGCTTCTCAACAGACAGCAAGTAAGAGAAGATATTTTCTGCTTCTAAGCCACTCTGAATCCTGTTCAGCAGCAAGTTTCCAGAATCCTTCAGACTGTATGACACAGCTCACTGCCTCTAAAAGGGTGACTTTCAAACAAGAATATCAAAGTTAGCGCAACAGGTTTCTGAAATGTTTCAGTTTCTTGTTGAGTCATCATTAAAATGGCCATTCGTGGGTAGGAACAAAACCCTGAGCAAAGGTTAGCCCCCAAATGCTTTTGAAAAGCCTTGTGCTGTGTTAAACAAAACCGTTACAACACAAGCTGCAACCTATTTCCAACATCCAGAGCCAGAGATCATATAAAACTATCAGAGTAGATTTGTATTGTAAAGTTTCTACTAAAATAAAGTCACGCCTGATAACACTGATATACTACACACTATACTTAGGTAAATCAATATTATCACTACCCCCCTGAGTGCAATACTCAAGCAAGGTTTGGTAATCAAAGCAGACTGCATTTAACAGAATATCAGAAATATTTATGACATCTTTAAACAATTGCAAGCCTAAAAGCTAGAGCCCTGATGATTCAAAGTACAAAAGCAGGATTTTGACAGCACTCTGCGGAAAGAGAATTTTCTTTCTCCTTTTGGCACACCACCATCAGAACCCCTGCATGCAATTCAGCCCTACAATAAATATCCAGGCCACATACAATACACATATGCACCCCCAGGCACCCAAAGCTTCAGCTGTTGCAAACTACCTTCACTTGCTTGACTTCAGCACAACTGTCTGCAGCATCTGAGGATCTGGCCCAGGGAACATATTCCATCAGAAACTGAAAAGCACCAGTTTTAAGGTAGCTTTTGACAGATTAACGAGGTTGGTGTTGTTTTGTAAATGAACACCCTTTAGTTCATGACAGGTCTTCAGCATTTCTACCGAACAATAACCATCTAAGCTCATCTGCAAGGTGTTCAGGCCAATGCCAACACACACTATTGCCAGACACTGGTGTTTGGGGCTTATAAATTATTACATTTCATTCACCAAACTAAAAGCCTAAAAACTCAGTTGAGATTTTAAACTTCATCCCACAGAAGTGCAGATTCTGAGCTGGGGCTGAGACTGTGGCTGTGACTGAGGGAGGGCCTGGCTTCACAACAAGCCCCAATGATTCTCACGCCTCCCTCCTTACCTAACTGTCCCAGATAAATGCTTTGCTTCCATGCTGACACTCCTGTAAATGTGATGAACACGCTCTGGTTTAACAACAGAGTCTTCTTGTCTTTCTGTCCAGTTGCTGAAGCGGGTAGGTCAGTAGGATCAGAAGTTTAGTGAAGTTTACAAAATAAAATCTGCTATTAATACAGTCTGGGTGGTATTTTTTTACTAAACCAGTTCAGAAGAAGACTCATCTACTCATCTGTTCATTCTCAAGAAATGTAAACTCCTAAATTCACTGCACATTTAATTGGAAAACCCATGGCCCTGTGATGTATCCAGAGCCCTACCACCCAGAGAAGCACTGCAATTTGATGACGCATTAAACAGTGTCATTAGTGGGAGCAACTTCTAGGTATAAACACTGAAATCTTTACAAGTGGTGGTCAATTCCTCATTGAAGAAACTGCTGTTAGAGGGTCCCCCCTTCAGATGGTTGCTACCATCCCTCTGAAGGAGGTAGCTGCCCCCACCACAGAGCTCCTCTTCATTCCAAAGGCTAGCAGGTTAATTTAACCCAATGAAAGCTCTTTACTTTAAGCTGGCTGACATTGCCCTGAAGCAGATTCTCACTGTCTCTTTCCAAATGGCTCTGCTGGGGCAACAGCATTATAAAAAAAAAAAAAAAGATAGATGTTGGTAACCAGCAACAAAAGGAAAGAACATCTGAAACCAGTGTGCTATTCTACAGTGGATGTCTACCACATCCTAAAACACAAAACATCATTCAAAGATAAAATCTGCAGGCAAAACCAATCTTTGCCTGCCAGTGCCTTTCCTCTGAAAGAGATTAAAGAAAAAGTAATTGCAGTGAAAAACTATTCCTCCTTTACCTAAACAAAATTTGGGGAAATTCTAGGAATACTTACCTTGCAGAAAAGGAATACTTTCTGGAAATAAGGTTCTGGAAATTATTAACAACTAGTTGACTTCTCTTATGGTAATGTTAGAATTTGAAGCTAAGGAAAAAGACAGTAAATTTCAGCAAATAGATTTGAATTACACTTCTCTAGCGCTCAGACCTGAATGGTAACTTGATAGCAGAGTTTGGCCAATGCAAGTTTTTTGCCTTCATTTTTGTTTCTTTCCTGTGAAACTCTGAAAGTGTTTTTTCTTTTTTAATTTCAGGCTGGTTTATTTTTATTTTTCTGTATAACTGCCCAAAATGCTGAATGTTCTGTTCATATACACAAATTTCAAATTCAGTTTCCAAGGCTTTCTTCTCAAAAATGCCAATTTCCTGTAAAACACTCCTTTTCAATGGGAAAAAAAAAATAATTCTGAGCTTCTTCTCTTTTGTCAGGATGGATCTCATTACAAACTTGCATTAATTTGTCACCTTTTATTCCAAATCTTGGATTAGTAAGTCAAGATGATTTTCCAATTAGCCAGAAATAAAGAGGAGAAGGCACTTCCATGGAGCTTGCATTGGTCTGTAGGTTCCCCCTGTAGCTGTTGTAGCTTTTAATATTAGTCCTATAGAAAATGAAACCAGGTAACTTCTGTTCAACCTAGGCACGGAAACCAACGCTGCATTATGCAGACAAGCAAGGCTCTCCCCGATTTCAAACAGGAGTTTCCAAAACCAAGTGAGACAAGTCCAACGCAGTCAGTCCCTGGGCGAGGCTCCCCGCGCCCCGTTGCAGACGTCCCTCGGCCGTGACCTGCCTCTTCCCTCCTGCTGCAACCCCGGGGTCTTTTCACACCAGAAAAGAGCACTTACGCCAAATTGTGAAGTGGTTTTACGAGGTGGAAAGGCACCAGCTAGGGGCTAAAGAAAGGCCAATAAACTCCTCTAACATGTAACAAAATAACAGATTTAAACCCAGGTCAACAGAGGTGAAGGGCAAGTGCATTAATCGCCTGTATTAACGAGGCTCTGTGTGCCTGCAGCAGCACTTGACTGGAAAAGACAGTACGTCTTGCTGTAAATAAGACAAATAAACAGCAGCTATAACAACAAATCTTCCCCCAATTTCTTTTACTTTTCATTAAACGAGTAATCTGATTTTTATTAAGTTCTCTTCAAAGCCCATAGAGGCCACCCTTTATAACTGTGCCTGTTTACACCACATACATACTCTCACACATACGTTACAGTCTGACAAATGCCTGGAAAGGAACTTCAGCCAGTTTTGTTCTTAAGTGATAATCGAAGAAATCCTCCGTCACGTGTTGCAGCAGTGTGAGTTGGCCATACCAGGATGAAGAGTCATGCAGATGTTACCCAAATGCTTCCATTAACTTAATCTTCCTCAGAAGAGCCCTTCTGCTGCCAAGTACTTAAGAGTGTCACTTGGGATTTAGATGCCATTTTTGTTCACTACTGAAGACTGGTCATGTGTAGGAATCTGCAGCTCTGATAATAGGGTTTACAGAACACCAAGAAAATAGATTACTAGCTGCCAAAAACATTTAAAAAAGACAATGTTACCTTTTACTAGTCTTAAAAGTGCTTTCTGGCATGGAAGGCTTAATGGTTGTTTATTCCAGCATGTTTTCTAGAATGCCAGCTTAGAAAAAAATAAGGCTCACCATCATAATTAGGTGAGATGCTGACAATATGATACAAGAGTCTAGATCATAAAATGTTTTCCTTCACATCATTTTAAAATATAAAACTGTATTTTGTGATTAGAAAATGCATCAGACTTTTTCAATTGTCCTAGCATATGCTATTATCCCAGGAATGAAACCAGCTTTCCTTTTTTCCTTTTTTAACCCAGTTGTTATGTGGGAAGATGTAGTAATATAAAATAGCAGGAAATAGTATGAGTAAATTTAACTTGAAAAGTTTAGTATGTGTTTTAGAGAAAAGATTAACAAGTCTTATTTTTTTTTCAACTGTCTTTTTATCTCCATTTTTTTCATCTTACATTTGCTTTAGCCAAGCAATTCCAACAGTTCAGAAGGACAGATGTTCCATCTCATTCTATTCCCAGACAAGTCACTCTGTAAAATTACATTTCTTTTGAAACATTAGTACAACAGTTTAAAGACCATCAGAAGTTTTAAAGGAGAATTGCAGAGGAATAATCAGCAATGTGTTTGGATCTAGTTTCTATACTAGATTTTTTTTTAGTTGCAGTACCACTCCTCAGCAAGATACGGTTTCAAATTTATTTTCCACCTTGTGGTTCTTCCTGGTTTGCATCTATATAAGTACCACAAGCCTCACTGCAATCCATGCAGAGTATGTGTATTAGTGATATTCAAGGGTGATGTGTTCAGGGATGTGTTCAGTGAACCAAGGCATACCACTACACCTCACAAGGAGAAAAAAATTATTTAAAATACGCTACTACGCTGACTGACTAATCAAAACCTACTCAGTAAGGACATTCAGATCACACAGCTGCATTTCGTATCATCACTGTTAATCTGCTTGTGCTGATACACTTCTACAACAAGGCCAGAGAGGTAGAAACCTTTGGTCGATGCTCTCAGGAACCACACACCTGCATTGCCTCTTCCTGAATGGGTTAGCGATGGCAGAATAATTAAATACAAAGTCTTGAGAAAAGCAAATTAAGATTTAAAAGCAGTCACTTAACAAAGTGAGCAACTCTCATGCACAAATCACTCCATGTGGGTGCATCTATATTACTGCTTTAGTTGGGATCACAAGGATTCTTTTGAGTCTAACCTCCCAATCATTCCCATTTACTGCACTTCAGCTCACATTGCAGGGTGGTCTCAGAGCTAAACCACAAAGATGTGTTCCCAAGAGCCCTGATTTACTCACTTAGATTACTGACATTCATTCCATGGGACTTGACTAGCATCAGCCTGAAGTACCCTCCTGAAATGTGCACAGCGTGGGCACCAGGTCCAGAGCACTGACAGTTTCTTTCTACAGATGCATTGCTATCGGTCTGCACTGCTTGCTAACGTGGACACACAATCTGTACTGTGTCAGATGCAAGGCACGTTACTATTAGGGCCTTATTTTCCAGGTTCTTCATCAGGTGCAAACACTGATGCTTGTAAAGTGGAAATAACACCTTACATGCATCTTGCATGGTTTAAGTCAGACCACACAAGCTGTAGGAAAGTAGAATTAGGCCCAGTATCTCAAATCTTAATAATAACTGATCAAATCAATTGATTATAACTCGTATGATCTATTAAATACATATTTGATTCTGGCACATAGAAATACATTTCAAATTACACACTTAAAATCCTATTCAATACAATGTCCTCCTAGGCCAATTATTTCTCAGAAAACACAAACTTAAGTTTACTAACACTGCCAGTGTAAATTTGTTCCTTAAAGCCCCAAACCTGCAAATACTTACACACAAACAAAAAACTCTTTGAACATGAGCATTTTATGTAAGCCCAGTGTTGCCTACACATAGTAAACCTTAATGCATACATCATCATTTTGAGGTCAAGACATGTAATCAAGACACATAATCAAGATCACAAACTTCACAGAGAAAGACTCATGCATCCTCTTACTCTGTTACCAAGATTCACTTCATGAAATGATGATAGATGAATTCAGGCCAAAATATTCAGCTTAAGCCAGATCATGCAGCCTCAGAGAGACGCCTGGCTTTATCCACCTTCCCGTATCGGACACGGCTTGTTCAAGGCACACCGAACAATTTGACTCCTAGCTTTTGAACTTCAAAGGTACCACTAGAGATAGTGGCAAGGTACTTTAATGTTTAACTTGGGCTCTTTTTTCTCTATTTTTAGCTATTTTGGAGTTAATCACCTAAGATTCCTCTACTGTCAATGGAAAGAAACAGGACCCTTCAGAGTATATCACCTTTATGTGATCTGAACTCCACTTTTACAGAAGGACAGTTGACTATAAAAATAGCCAGGTGCAACAGTGGGAAAATTCCTGCCATCCTAATGTCACTAAGAATTTTACTATTGGTTTCAACATGAACTAATGAAGTGAGGTTTCAAGGCAATTGTGGATACCCTTTAGGTATTTAGCACTATTTACAGCAGCACTTTGTCTTCTCTCCTTTCTGTAGCAGGAATTAAAAGAAAAAAAAGAAAGGATGCTCATGTTTGAGTGCAGAAATAGAAAATGGTTATTGTGTTAACCTCCCTGAAAAGCAAGATAGCATTCAGTGAAAAGCATATTAGGTCAAATCCAATTATTTAGTAACTCCAGAGAGGTCAACGGAATTGCAGTGCAGATGAATTTGGTTGGTCCAGTGTTGCAAATTAAGAAGATTGAACTAAATTCTGCCCAAGGTACATGCACTGAAGTAAGACTACACATTTAGCAAGTAGGAAAAAAATTAGCTTACACCACACAGGATCAAGTCATGCTTGCTCTGGCAGTGTAAAACTCTTACCAAATGCAGTGGACCTACTCCTCTAATTTGAAGAAGCAAGATTTGGATTTTTCTTTTTACAGTTACATATAAGAATGTGATCACATTAGGAAGATTTTCTGTCATCACTTTTCCTTCAATTACAAAACAGAATACAGAGGTTAGGGGATATTATGAAATCACAGTATTGGACTGTATCCCAAAATAAGGATTATATTAAATAAAAAGGGAAATACAAACTTGTTTCATGACTGTGGTGCTTCAGTTTTCCTTAGATAATTCTAACAGAAGTAATCACTCATGCCTGATTTACAAATGTGCACATACCGAACATGGGATGGAAGATCTTAGTAGCCTTCCAGGAAAAATGTGGAAAATACATGCTTCTTAATAAAAATAAAACCTGCTTTTATTATTACACAACCAATCTTATTTATCTGATATTGGTACAATAATGGACTAAAATAACCTGTAGCTCCAAAACACAGAAATAGCCCCTTTCTTCATTCATTTCAGTGCATTAGACTTTCCTCTCTACAAAACCTATTGCTCAGCTAGAAAGCAAACTTTCATCTAGTATTATCTTGCACTAGTGACAGCTAATGCGCTACACTTAAAAATTGCAAAACTACTTCCTTTATCATTAGAGCTTGTGAACTTTCAAAATCCTGCAGGTATTCTTAGGACTTTGCATAATTGGAAATGCAAAGTGGGATCCTCATAGCTATCCAGCTGCCCAGTTCTTCTTGAATTCCATCGCACGTGGTACTTACCCACTTTTGAGGATGTGGGCGCCAGTCTCCCCCAAAATAATCCATCAATACTCACAGAAAGAGGATACCAATGTCTGTTTTTCAGGCTAAGCCCTGAATGAAAAATATGGGAAAATCTTAAGTAAAAAACTTCCTGCCTGATGATCGCAATTTATCTTCAAGTATCGTCTGGTTTTTAAATTTTCAGACACTAGAAGGACTAAAATACCACATAGATGTTACATTTTAAAAAAGGAAGGTCCTGGAAGTATCAGAAATAAATGGAGTTCTCAGGGGTAAATTCTGCACCCTTTCAGTGGGAGTCAGCCTGAGGGAGTGGGAGTGGAGTCACACTAACTGGTAACAAAGTCATTCAGTTCACTGCTAGACTGGTACTAATTTCATTATTACACTATATAGAGAAATGTAATTATTTACAAATAATTTCACAAATAAATTGTCTGAATTTACACATGAATAATTCAGCCCAAAGTTAAATTTTGCTCTGGAAAAAGCATTTTTCAGTAGCTTATAAAGGCCCAGACTTTAAAAAAAGGGACTGATACAAACATTGCCTCTGTATGTTCTGTTGATCTTATGTGAGAACTGGTTTAACATTAACAATATATGCTGCACAAAAACTCATATGGGCTGAACACTGCAAGGCTGCCAATTTAATTTGAAATGACTTGACAGAAAATCTCTAGGCCACCAAATGCTATTATAAAGCACTGTATTCTCATTAAAGGTCTGAGCCCTTTTTTTTCTCCCCGAGGGCAGACTCCTCGTGAGGCTGTCCCTCTGGCATAACATGTGATAGAGCTAATCTGTCTTCACTTGGACAGCATTGCGGATATGCAAACCCAGGTGGCACTAATAGGTTTACAGTAATAACTATGGAATTGGATACAGTATGTTACACTGTGAGAAATTCCCACAGATCAATTTTTGTGGTGAAGGTTAACCAACAGACATAGAGCTGTAATACTCTTTTTTCATGGGTCTGTTAACAATTTTATGGTTTTAAAAATAAAAGAAGAAAGACTCTCCCATATTTGGACAGCATATAAATATTTAACTTTTCAAACATATCTACAATATATGTGCATAAAAAATGCTCTCTTGGAAAGACAACTTCTGTTGTCAGTTATTCCAGCACAAATCTGGAGGAATTCCATTGGCTTCAAAGAAAGATTCCAATATAAATGAGAGCAGAATATGCCCCCAAAATGTATTTAACATAATATCATGTCAAACCGTTTTGTTCATACATTTTAGTGGCACTTTTCTAACTTTATTATTGGAAATTACAATGAGAATAAAATTAGCTGCATAATTATAATGAATGCACTATACAATCAAAAATACCCTTGTTGTAGTAAAGCATTATAGGCAGAGACATAAAATTGTGATCTGACCATTTGTGGTCATTAGAGATCCCATGGTACTCTTTGTAAGATTAGGGGGTTTAATCTCAGCGTGCTGGCCGAATTCCAGCATGGGTAATTACATTCTCTCTCCCTAAATTCTCTGCATTTTACCCAAGGTGGTTGCATTTCCATGGTGCATGAAGTGTTCCTTGCACGTGGATTTTAAAATTCTGTAATACCCATTAGCATGAAAGGTGTTATACAAGATGTGATATCCTTGCTACGATTAAGTTAGAGTACATTCATTCCAGAAAATAGAAAAAGCCATCTGTCAATCAACTACAACATTTAATGTACTGATTAAAAGCATCATTTCAGCTCAAGAGGCACTCCTGTATTGTGGTATGTCATAGTCTTTGCAGTCATAAATTCCATACCCACGTTAGCTACCACAGATGGAGCATATTGAGAAGTTAAACACACAGCACTGGTGACTGAAGAGGACTTATACAACCACAGTGCAAATTCACCCAGCTTGTCAGCCCCCAAACAGCACTATTACCAGCTCAAGCCAAAGCATCTGTCTCGCTTGAGACTAACGAAGTGATCTCCTCCAAGGAGTGTAATCATCTAGGAGAGGGAGTTCTGAAATTGAAAACAAAACCAGACAAAAGAAATACATTTCTCAACACACAGCCACCTGAGCACTTCAAAAGTAGGGTACCTGTCTACCTGCAGATAGGATGATGGGCGATTGCCTACCCAAGCAATTAATTTCTCCCTCAGATGATTCAGGTAGTGCCTCCTACTTCAACACCTACCCATCCTCACTAGTAAGCAAAGACATATGGAAAGACGGATGACATACTATGCAGCACTGCAAGTTGGTTTTCCGGCCCAGAATGCCACCTCATGTATGCCTTGTGGCTATGATTTTGCCAGCCATTGTGGTTTATCTTTCACAAAAAGAATGGACTGGAAGCAAAATAACACAGTATCACAAGAAAAAGCAGTCGTGAAAAATAGTTCAAAGCTTTCCTTTCACCAGCATCTCTTTGCCCCATTTTTGACGCAGTCAGCTTTTCCAGTAAGAGCCTTGACATTCCTCAAGCACAGAATGAAATCATTAAAGTAGATTTGAGTTTCATATGCTTAATTCATCTACTAAGGAGTAAAAAAACCTTTCAGGATTGTTCTAGTCATTGATCCAATAAGTTATGGGCCAGGTCCATAGATGCTCACTCCAGCAGAATGGCATGTTCATTTGGACTGAGACACTTGCACTGAAACCAGTCATCTACAACTCAACATAAGTAATGTCTCAGAGTCTAGCCTGGTGAAACCAGACTTAAATATATATAAATTAAGTGGTTAACAGACAAATCATTTGTGTTGAGCGGCGCCACGTGCAATGATTGACACTAAGTGCAGTTGGAAGCAGGAAATCACTGATTTTCAATTGATATTTAAGCAGGAAATCATTTACTGTTGATTGTTATTAGGCAGACACTGTTGTACTGAATTAGTGCAAAATGATCTGATACATAAAAAACCCTACCATTAATCAAGGTAATATAAGTGAATTTAACTGCATACTTTAAACAGTTCTCATTTGTTTAAGCCTTCCACATCAATCAACACAGCCTACTCACACAAGATACAGTTTACTCCTAAGATTAATGGTGTTTTCTATATTTACAAAAAGTCTCATGTGTGGGCCCTCACATCAGAAAAAGACTTTATACAGTGGTTTCTGCTAAAAGGTTGTTTGACAACTGATACCATGCAACTGCCACAGCCAACCCTTCTTCTCTCCAGAGAGAAGTGGAGGTATTTCAGACACAACATCTGATAACAATTTCAATAGCCTGCCTTTTAAATTTTGAATCTTCAGATTACCATACTATATCAGTATCATTTTGGTTTTGATGTGGGATCATATTCAACCTGTATATGGCTAACTTAGATATCACAACCAGTGTAGTGTTCAAATTCAAGAGAATAGCATCCCCTTCAGATCATCCACAATCCAGAGCTTTCAGACCTGACTGCATAAGCACGCAATGAAGAGAAGTTAAATTAGGGTTGTGGAACTTAAACACTCCAAGACTGTATTCCCATTTATGTTCTGCATTGCACAGACATAGTAAGATCTGAACTGACCGTACATAACACAGGCATCTCTGTGAGGCATCCAGTTGGAATACAGTCTCCCTTTGATCCATGTCTTGCCAATAAGGATGGAATGACACCTCAAAAGCATCACTCCAATTGATTCAGATCTAAATCAAGTCTGGAACTGCCAATCTCTTGATGAGGTAAGCAAAAACCAAGACAAAAATATTCCAGGGCTTATATCCTGAACACATTAAACAGATGAATGAAGTCAGAAATAAACTATTATGTTCATTGAGACAAAGAAATGGTGACCTGTCCAAAACCCCAATGGACACCTAAGGAAAACAAGGAATGGTTCTCAGTTCTATCAAGCTCTGGTTTGCTGTCTTACTTTTAAGATGCCTTCTTACTGCATGTGCTTGCAAAGATGCAGAATCCGCAACGTCTTATCGATCAGGGCCTTCAATTTTAGCAACACCTTTGAGCAACAGAGGAAAAAAGTTATCTTCCATTAAAAAATTTAATCAAAAAATTTTCAGTAAGAGATATTTCCTACTTTACTTCTAAGGAAAAGGCGTGGCTGAATCTTCCACCTTTAGAGAAAGTCTGACTGAGCCTAAAGCCAACTAATAAATTAGTTAATTAATGAATGGCAGCTCCTGAAATGGTTGCCACATTTTCATTTACACACTTCCAAACCCAGCCTTTTACCTCAGTTCTTCTTCCCCTTTCACTGAAATTTCACATCACCTGTTCCTACAACATCATAGCATCAACCTCTGAATTTCCTTTATCTCTAACAGTTCTCTTTTCTCAAAAAAAGATATCCAATCTCCTGTACTTCATAGACTCTTGAAACTACACCTTATGCAGTTTTATTCTTCACCAGCTCATCTTCATCTCTCCATCTTTTCTGCATCCCCAGACATCAGTAGTCATCATTTTCCCCAGTTATGCAACCAACCACATTTCCCAATACAAATCACAATGCTAAAATCACTGCTGTGCTTTGTTCTGTACCCACTTATCTTCCTTTACTACTCCCTTCCCTACCTCTATCATATCTGTCAAAAAGCACAAGTTTCTCAACCTCTCTTCCCTCCTTCCAAAGTATCTCTAAAATGCCGCACATGAATCCTCCTCCCATTCTCATCTTTCTGCCCCCCCCCTCTTTTAGGCTTTGCTCTCTCTTTTGTTATTCACCAAGTTACTTTTCTCCTCATTTTTCATTCACTTGCAGTGCATTTCTCCCACAAAGCATCTTAATCATAATGCTATAGAGAGATTTTTTAATCTCCATTAATAAGAAACATGAATATTAAACCCGTGTATTTCACAGAGCTGAATACCTATTGTCTCACTCAGCCAAGTCTACTGTAGGCTCCATGGGGCAGTAGCATTTTCTCCTTGTGTATCTGTACAGGACCAAGTACTCTCCCGGAGCTCAGCAAATAATAAAGCAGTTGTGTATCTTAAAGGAACGAGATAACACAGTAATAATGACCATATGCATATGCAGTAACTTTTCTCCAGATGGATCCCAAAGCACTCTATACCATTTGCCAATTAACGGTACAAAATGAAGTATTTACATAGGAGTCATTTCACCCACTAACAATGGCATAACGCCAGCCATGCCTTAATTGCATGGAGTTACACAATACAAATTTAAGACAGGAAGTGAAGACTCACGTCATATTTCCAGGGAGAATTAAGGCTGGTGTATTATAATTACCAGAACTGGTTGTAAAATGCAAATAAATTCTCAATTTTAAAAATGACACTTTCGCCAGAATTTTGGAAACATCTGAACCATTTCTATCTGGTCAATGAAGAGAACAGTTAAACACACCCCAAACTCTGAACACTTTCAAAGATTGCTGCAATCTAAAAAAAATGCAAAAACTGGTGTACTCCTGAATAGCTTTAATAATACTCAAAACTGGAAACTAGCCAGAACCAGAGCCCTCTTCAACAATTGTCGTAGGATTTTACTCATCATAAACTGGGACTTCAGATGACAGGAAATATGTTGTGGAAAACTAAAAAAAGCAACTTAACTGTGCATCCACATATCTAGATTCAAATTATAACTTAAATAAATTAGCTTAATAAAAGCTGAAGTAATTCCTGCTTATTTTTTTCTATACATCGACAAATTCACAGACAAGTTTACCACGAATATTTAAACCAAAGTTCCATAAGTAAAAGCAACACTTAGTTTTCAAAAGACTTTTAATTGGCTGAAGTCCTGGCATCGGTCGAATCATTCAGAATGTTTTCACTAACTTCAGCACAGTCAGAGTTTCACCCACATTCCATAGGATGGAGGACTGAATAATGAAAAAAATATTTTGAATAAATTATTCACTGATTGCTCAAAATTTATGAATAATTTATTTGGAGAAGAGTATTCAACCATACATAAAGCTTGTCAAAGAGGGGCAAATCTGTTTCTGAGTCATTTATTCAACAATTAATGGAAAAAAACCATTCACAAATGTCATTCAAATAGCTCTAGACTATAGTAACTTGATTTCCAGTTGACTCAGTATGTCTTTTAGAAAAGTGCCAGGTTTTCATGCACACTAAGCTTTCTTTCATTATTTGAGATCCTCTTGTTTCTATTTTTCCCTTTACCCTAGCAAAATAATTTCTTTTTCCAGTACCACCGCCACTGTTGCAGGCCTGACTTGCTTTGACTGCAAGCCCAGTATGCAACTGCGGTACTGGGCTTGAAACAATCTCTCCCTTCGCCAAAAAGCCTGAAGCAAAGAAAAATGAGCATATATATGTTTGAATTTCCGAATATATACTAGGTGGGGAGCAAAGAGGAAATCCACCTCAAAACAACAGCATGAGTCAGAGGAAATGCAGGAGAGGTGAGACAAGAGTAGGTAGCCGCGTTCCTCCAAAGCCCCTCTTCCACCCACGTCCGTGCTTGGGCCTGCATGCCTGGAGGGACCCGGGAGTACCAGCACGCAGCCGGAGCGCATTTCCATTCTCAAGCCACAACACGATTCATCGCATCCACTGGCCAACTAGGTTGCTGCTGAAAAGAAATCCTGGCATTTGGTGTAATTATGCTTTCTTAACTATAGTGATGTTAAATGCAGGAAATTAATTTTGTTATCATTGTTTTTCCAATATGCATTTAAAATGTAGCATTGTAAACACTGGCTGGTGTTACTGCCTCAATGGGATTTTCTCACTGCCTTGAGCATAATGGAGTGCACTGCTCTTTCAACAACTTGACACTTTTTTTTTTCAAATAAACTTAAACAATAAAGGTCAGATTTAAAGACACAGCAAGACAAACAGCTCTGCTTTACTTTTTTTTTTTAAGTTATTCACTAGCATTAAATGAGGATTTCCAGGGTACTGTAAACCATCGAGGTTAAACAGAAATTAACTGCAAAGCAGAATCTATCTGAAAAGGAGAGAGAGGTGGAAGAAGGGCTGTATGGCGCTCTGATAAATACGGAATCAGTCTTCTTCATACGCAAGGTGTGCAGAAACTGGTGACTTATTTCTTGTGTTCTGAGTAAGAACAAAGGGAAAGTGAAGTGAAAGAAGCAGAAAAGATCAGAGCGCAAGGCTGTATAATAGCTACTCTAAAGCAAAAAAAGCCAGTATTCTTCATCCAGATCTGCTTTAAAATAATGGCACATAGAACTAGGTACAATATTTTCTTAATTTAGAATTTTATAATACAATCTGATTTGGCATCTAGAATATATAATCATCACCAGAATGTAAATGCTATAATCCTCGTGACAACATCTATTCTACCTACTCTCTTTGCTGTTATTTTGGCTTGATTCTAAGAAATCGTACCACACCAAGTATTACTTTTATTAATACAGGTTAAGCATAGCTGAGTACTGCTTAGCAAAATCTTATTTACCTGAATAAATAACTCCCTAGAAATGATGAATACACACGGTAATGTGCATGCTTTCATTTCCACATAATATACATCCATTAACACTCACTGTGCAACAGAAGTTATCAAAGAGCTATGTGCCCTGTATCAATTGAAAGAGATTTATTTAGCAGAGCATGATTTTAAAGGTAAGTACTCTTTGAATCCTTGGACTGTTTGTCGGCCTGTACCAGAGAAGCAAGGTCTGGAGCTGGAAAGAAGATAAAAAGCGGGTGGTGTGGTTTACGGTGTAAGTCACCCTTTCAGTACTGTTTATCCATCTGAGTCATACATGAAGCCGCACAGTGCCAAGGACAAGATACCGCTGGAGGTGCTGCCTTTCAGAGGAGATGTACAGCCCAGCGTTAACCCGTGTGAAATCAGCAGAACGATGAGGTCATGGCTGGGAACTAAAGGCAGCAATTTGGGGAACCTGCTGATCACCAAACAGCCCTGGGGCTCAGCACAGGCTTGGCAGGATCTCCGATCTCTGACCTTACTGAATAGCAAGATGGGAGAAAGGAGGAGATGGAAGTGGTTTGTAAGGAAGATGAATGAGCAACTGAATCCTGACAAAACAACCTTCCTGAGACTCCTGTGCCTAATGTCAGCAGTTAGTTTGTATTTTCACATTTAATTTGGACACTGCTGGACCAAAGTCTCCCAGGTGCAACCTGTCACCCCACTGATTTCAACAGTGTGAAAGTGGGATACATTTGTCCTGTTGATTACAGTTTATATTGCCATCATATCCTCTTTCTGCTTGTAGCATTAGACTGAGATTTCTTCTCAGCATTTTTTTCAAGCAGCAGCCCTGCCACACATTAGAGCATTCACACTACTGACCACTTAACCACCCAACCCCCTGAAAGAAAAGAAGCCTCTTTCTTTTTCCCTCCCCTCTCTAGGAGATCAATGTTCAGGTCCCATCCATTTCTATGGAAATGACCCTTCTGTAAATATCCTGTTACCTAATATTTACCACACTGGTGCAGAGTCCAAAAGGTAAATTTGAAAAGAGGTGATTTCAGCCCTCATAAACAAGTAACCAAGAAATGCTTCAGGAACAGCAGGCACATAGGATTCGTTAGCTGTAGCAGGGCTACAAAAGCCATTCACAACACCCTTGTTGACACTGCTTTACTTCTTCGGGACTCTGCTTGCTAATAAAACTGCAAAAGGATTAACCAAAGAGTTTCACAGAAATGACCACAAAATGCCTTAGCATTTATAACCCTACTCTTGCTGCCCTGACACAGTCAAATTCCTATTCAAATCACCAGCTAATTGGAGCACACAAATTTTCTTCCTAAAAAAGAAGAAAGGGGCAGAAGGCAGAACAAATTTGCGGCAACAAACAAACTGGTAATAAGGAATTGAATTAAAAACTTTCATAGAAAAATTACAAAGGAATAATGGAAATTAATATCCACATAAACAAAATAAATGATCCTTCCCAAGTCACAAATTCCTGATGCTACTTTGCCCTTCTAAGCAGGGAGCAGAATGGCATAGCTACCAATTGGTAGGTAAGGTACCAAAATGCTTCTGGAATAGCAGTTTTGATCTCATGACAGCTGCTGCAGCCTTCTACATTCAAGTAGTAGAGTAAAACCAGCTCTACTAAAATGTAGTTTGTACTTATCCTTCCATAGTAATGTTTTTAAACTACATTTCTTCCAAAAGAAGGCAGATGCAGGGGTAATGACTCTAACGAGGGTACCTCGCTAGAACTGAACAGAGAAGAACCTTTGCAATAGGTGGGTATGGCCTGTAAACTGCAGGTGCCAGGGATGAGCCTTAGTTCCCAGGTTTCAGAGGGTTCCCCCTTTTCAGGCTAGGGGTTATTCAGCACATCATTGCAGTCACACTAAGGCATTTTGTAAAAGTTGTCTACATATGAAGAGTTTGTCTGAGTAAGGAGGCCAGGATTGGGCTCCTATTCATATCCTCTGTTCCTGCTTCAAGCAAGCATTTTAGTGTATGTTCCTACTACATTACACACCTCATTAAAAAAAACACCTCTGTTTCATTTTGCTTTCATGAGCAATTTACATTTCATTTGTGATTTTTAAGCAGAAAACCCTTGGCACCGATTTTACAGATGACATACTGAAAAGGTTGGGTGTTTTTGTTGCTTTTTTTTTTCTCTTAAAGAAAATAAGATTAGAGGTAGACGCTTTTATATTCCACCACTTCTGAGACATATGTTCTGCTCTCCCACCAGTTATGAAGTGATTACTGGAGTGGCACAAACAGATTTTTTTTAACAAAGTGAAGGTGTGATTTTCTCAGGTTCTGTGAGAACATGCACACTTATTTTTACCAACCCAATCTGTTTTCCAGTAGTTTAATGTCCGCAGGGTTTATAAGGCTATCTTAGGTGTCGGATTCAATGCAGCTTGCAGGGTGCTACCTGACTATGGAAGTTTAAAGAAAAAGACACAGAGAAAGCAGAAATTATACAAGACTCAAAGTAATTTGGAGACTGATTTAAATATACGAAAAGATGGACCTTTTTTGCCGCTTGCCCGTATTCGGTTCTCCAAAGCCTGAAGGCCCTCATATCATAAATACTTGCTTCGTTTTAGAAACCTCACTAAAGATCTATCCCTAAATAATTTACATATACAACCTGACTTTTAAAAGTATTATTTTTACTCTACAAAAAGGAATTTGATCTTATAAACACTTACTGCCAGGAACAGTGATTTCCATGTGGGAAATGGGACTTGATTTCTTGCATCTTGCCTATTTAAGCTGGCCATAAAACGTTACCAAAGGAAGACGTGAAGAGATCTGATTTTATGTATCAATTCACACCCATTTTTCAGGTATATAAAAAACAAGACAAGGAGATTTCCCTACAAGGCAGTGCAGGGAAAGGGTTCACATCTGAATTGGACTGCTCACCTATTCCAGATTCTCAGCCAAAAATCTATAAACGCACCAACAGAAGACAATGCTCCTCCAAGAGACTCTTAAAGCTAAATTTTGGTCTGTTAGCCTGGGACAAATTTAGAATAACCACTTCAAATGCAGTGAAATTACTCAGGACCAGAGGAAGTGAGAACAAAATTTGGTGAGGACTGTACAGGGAAGTAGTCAGTTAACGTTTAATCCTTGATGAAAATCTTCAGGTTGAGTGTCCACACAAAGAATTTACACCGGTTTAAAAACCAGTTTATCTGAAAACCCTTTCATGGATATATTTCAGACTGCCATATATCAGCTTAGCTCATCGTTTAGCAACACAAGCTAAACTGTAGATTTCCAGCCTGGTTGAAATCTATACATTTGCACTTCTGCAAAGTTTTGAAGGCAATTTTAAGTGCAGTACTTCTGAAAAAAAATCCTTTTGTTAAATCACTGAAACTTTACAGGTAGAGAAAAGTCTTACGTAGGACAATATGCCTTTAGTATGTTTCTGCTAAATGGCTTTACTTTGTGAGTGCTATTAAGACAAGGGGTTTGTAGGGTATTTTGTTGACACAGGATACTTCAGCCCTCCTAATCAAGCTTCTTCCCAAGAAGAGTCTTCATCCTTACCTCTATGCTGAGGGATCGGACAGTGAGGTCAAAGTCATTAGTTCCTGACAAAAGCCTTAGCAGGTCCCACTAAGCGCACTCAGTAGGATTTGTTGTTGTTGTTGCTTGTTATTTTGGATGAACAGTACCCCCTCCTTGCAAACTGGGATTTTCAGTGCAGCCTCATAGGATTTAATCTGGCCACACTCACAGGAGCAGCGAGGTCTTGTGTTCAGCAGCAGAGGTGGTGGAGACCCTTTGGTACAGCTGTACAGGCACTTCGGACCCCTTTGAAATGCAGCTTTCATGAAATCAGAAGTTTACCTGTAAAGTTGAAAGGAAAATGGAGACTGGGAAAAAATCTACATATTGAAACTTACAGAACAGATAATCCTTTTGTAGGATGTATCTAGCGATAGCCTTGGTCATTTCATCTATAGACCTCTTACAATGTCAAAGGCACTTTTGACTTCAAAGTTGTTCTTACAGCTTTGTCCTTCCCTGCTTGCCTGTTACAGTATTTCCTACTACTGAAACAGCTCCTCAGTGATGTAATCAGTGATGTTTCACTCATTGTTTTCACATAAGCTCCCCATCCCCTCTTATCCTACTCCATTCTTTCCTGTTGGCTTTACCAAATTTGTATGAGACAAAGCTATGAACAAATAAACACTCCCCTTTTAAAATTTACTACATATACTGTATTATCCCGTAACTATATGATGGTCATCTCAAACATCTTGCATGAATTATAACAAGTTATTTTTATTTATTTTTACTGTCTGCTTATTACCATCATTAAAAAAAACCACAATAGAAATTAAAGTGCAATAATCTATGGCAATGCAAAATGTTAAGTATTTGCTTTAGATCCACAGAGGCAAGGAAATTAAAAGAGGCTTAAAGTCTGAGCTAATGCTTCATCCCTAATTCATTCTCTTGTGCCCATATATTGAAGTCTCAGCACAATGAATCTGTGAAAGGACACATTAATGTGTTGTGGAAATGGTGTACAATAAATTGATAGGGAATTTAATGTAACTCTGATCAGAGACTGGGCCAGAGATTTCAGTGATGAGTAATACCAGGCAAAGAATTTACATTTTAATTCAGGCTTTCCTTGAATTTTTGGCTTTAATTCATACTCCAAATACTTTTGGGAAAGAAGGCTTCTGCTGAGGCATCCTATACAAGGCAATGAATGTCTGACAGCAGTTAGTACTTTGTGATTTAATTGCATTGGCATTTCTTAAAAATAAGAGGTCCTATGTTACAAAGCAATGTCAGGGTCTGAATCTCTTCTCTTAAAGAGTACTAAAAATTATTAATACCAATTTACAACAGGAGGAGCATACTAGTCCTAATATTGCATGTATGTTTGTACTCACAAAGGTCTCACAAGATCTCATAATCCTATATTCTAACAAAGCAAAAATATCTTACATGGTATTAACATCAAATCAAACAGAAACTCATGCTCCATGATAGATTTTTTCAAGAAGAAAAGTTTGCTTTTCAAAGTTCTTTCTGCTCCAAGCTTGCTTACTTTTTAGATTTGCTATGAAATGAAACAAGATTTTAAAGAGTGGAGATTTGGAAAAAAATACAGAAACAGTATCTTTCCACTGTAAATACCCATGATGAAATGACAAAGGAAAGTAGAAGGTGTATGCAAAATCACTGCAAATAAATTGCTACATGTGCCGTATCTCATACAACTGCTCAACAGTTTTTATTACATTTTTGTTCACTGGAGATTGCTATAGAGATCTCTGCATTGCAAGTAGCCACACCATTTCAGTGCTTTGCTGTTTCAGAAGAGCAGATTTTCTTGATTAATAACAAAAGGTTTTGTTGGGATCAGAGCTGTTTCCCACCATCTCTATGCAAACCCGGCAACACAAACTGTGTACATTAGCATTTCAAGGAGCCTCCTATTAATGATGGCAAGAAAAGCTCCTCTCGGTGGGTAAAATCCATTTTGTCCTCTCTTGTGACATCTGTTCTAACTTTTAAAGCCAGAAAGGAAACTAGATAATGCCAGAGAGTCTTTTGATTTACTGTATTGGCACTTGTGATGATGCTTCAGACTATAAAAGCATGTAACCCTAGTGGACATACATGACTGTGTAAATGTGAACATCTGCATATTCCCACAACATAGGGTGAATTGAAGAAGTAATTCCAAAGTTCTTTGTTAAACTTTTAACTAGCTTTTTTTTCAGGATTTCATAATTATGCTTTCAATTACTTTTACACCATACAAAATTCAGCATTTTAAAGTGTATTTTTATGTAAATGTTTACTGCTACATATGTTTTTTGAATTAATTTCATTTCCCGAAAGCTTTTTTTTTTCTACATTTTTTTGCACGTAAAGACATTTAAGCAAATAGAGTTGGAGAAACTGAAATATGGTTAAAAAATAAAACCCCAAACAGTGTAGGATAAGAAAAAGTAAACTAAACCCTGCAGATTTCTTACCTCTTTACACCATCTGTGCAGTATTGCTCTTAGGCCTTTTACATTGGTCATCCTGGGAACAAAGCTGAAGGCAGATTCCAGCAGTTTTTCCATTCACTATTCATTCAGAGGTTCATCAGCTCCATATGGATCCAGCCAACTGCTGTGTTAAATCAGAGCCTTTTCCCAGAATTGACATGGTAATGAAGTCACGGTATTGCTCACAGAAAAGGCCTCCATAGGTATTTTCCTCTCTAACAAATCCAGCCTTTTCACCCCATTCACTCCCTAAAATTATCTCATAACGTTACAACATCTGTGAACTGGGTTTTTGCCTTTTAATGTCTAGCATGTTTTATTACATGACTATGCATTACATACTGGTTAACAAGACTCCTACACAACCAAGGAAATAAAATAAACTTGCACTCTTCTCTTTCCAGCTCAGATTGTTTTGTCCCCTTTTCTTTTAATTCATATCTGCTATATTTATTTTTCTCCAGATAGAGCTGTCCAAAGTAGTGATGTACAAGATGAACTTCAATTTTCCTGATTTCTATCAGAAAGTGGTTTTAGAAATATTCCAGGAGGAAAAATTGTTTAACCACAAAATGGTAAATCCATCAATACAAAAGATTGCTAAAGAGGGACTGTGTTAATGGCAAATATGTCCTAACAGTTTCCTTCAGTTCATCAGATGTATGGATCTGAACTTTGCTTTAACAGCAATGGTTCAATATTTGTTGAAGAATAAATATAAGATAGTTTATTTCTGTAATACACCATCTGCAATGAATATGTAGAGACTGCCTTGATATGACAACATGAGGTAGCTTTATTGGAAAACTACACTTTTCTCCTAGTAATAATGTATTGAACAAATATGATCTATAAAAACAGGTATCATTATACATGTGTAAGGTTACACATATACTGACTAAAGAGAAGAGAATAGTTAGTTACTTACAGTTACTGTAGATTTTTGAGACGGTTTGTCAATATGTATTCCACTTCTGGTCTGCATGTATCCCAATACTTTTTTTTGTATGAGTTAACACTGTGTCCTGGCAGACTCTGGCATTTTAGATTGGAAAGCAGAAAGATATGGCATACACGATCCCCCTCCTGCACCTAGCATAACATCCATCCAACTCTGTAACTCAGAGGGAAGCAGTATGGCTTACAAACGGACAATGACTCAGGATCAGAGTTACAGTGGGTTTATGGGGCAAGTGACTAAAGACTCTTCTTAGACAAACTGTTTGTGGTATCCCTCCCAAATCTTAAGTACTCTTCACAGTGCTGGTCCCAGCACCTTGAGATGGATGTAGTAGAGTTACTGCATGTCCAGAGAAGGGCAACTAAAACAGTCAAAGGGATACAGCAGTTGCTCTAAGAAGGAATGAACAACTAGAAAAGATTAGGGCTCCAATTTGAAGAGAAGGTAGCTGAGAGAGGGAATCTAAGTAAGGTTTATACAATCACGAAGGTGGCAGAAAAGCTGAAAGCAGAACTCTTCAACAACTTTTGCAATATTAGAACTAGGGGTCACTTGATGAAACCAGTAGGAGATCGATTTAAAAGAGGTAACAGTAGTTCTTTACACAGCACCTAGTGAACTTCTGGCACTTGCTGATGCAGAAGGCTGTGGAGGAAGACTGTATCTGTAGGATCATAAAAAAATGAGGTAACTTGATGGACCAACAGTCCATAAGCAGATACTGAAAGGGCTAAGCAGGGCTATGCACTAACATCCCTAATACAACTGCTCTGGGTGCTAGGGAAGTCAAGGGGAATGGACTACAGAAAGTGGCCAGGCTAGTACGGTCTCCCTAAATAACATCTCCTGTTTCTGCTTTTGGAGACAGAACACATGGGCAGGTGGACATCAGTCTGACCCAGCTAGTGCCATTCCCAAGTTCTATTTTGCATCCTGTGAATGTCACTCAGCCATCACTCAGATCCTAGAGCTCAGCACTCATTCTACTTAAACAATGACTGCAGGACTGCTCTGCCAAAACTGGTATCAAACACGGACCTGCTATTCAAAGTAAAGCTGTCTAAAGGTAGATGGAGCATAAGACCAAGTCACAGAGAATCAGGAACAGCTTTGCAGCAGAAACTGTGAGATTTCTTATTCTCATCTGACACAAATATTTCATAGTGTCTCCAGTAATAAAAGACACACTTTATTAGTGAGCAACAATTAAGGGTTGTCTTACGGAGGAGCTCCAACTGGGTATAAGACAACCCTCTGAGAGATGTGGGACCACCTATAGTCACTGATACCTCAACTAGACGCTGCATTATAACTAGGTGACAGAATCTGTGCTGGATTAGTTCCTGGGAAAAAGTATTCTTGTCTGTGCTTAGTGCAGTAATGTGCACCGTCATGATTCTCAAGATGCATTTGTTACTTATTTGGAACAGGAGCAACAAAACTACTGGTAGGACATGTGCGCTTCTCATGGGTGAATTATCTCAGAAGTATCCATTATTAGAGGGACTAGCCAAACAAACATGTCTTTAATCCTAACATCTTTAAGCCTGTCATATTTAAGGACACAAAGGTCCTCATCTCAGGATATTCCTTCTATACATTTAATTCCGGAAGGCTAGACAGTTGTAAGGCACAGTGACAGCTCCACCAGCACAGTTACTCAGAAACACTACCCTGAGTGCATCCAAACCTGTCCTGGGATGCATGACAAGAGTCCCATGAAGAATAAAGAAGCACTTGATGAGGATGTACAACATCCTTAAAATACTTAGGGCAATTTGGGGAAAAAAATCTTTGTTTGTATAGAAATAGAAAGAAATGCAAGAAGAAACAACATCTGCAAAGAAACATTGCAAAGAAAGAACATATGGAACTTGTATACTAGATTATGCAAAAGAATACCCTTCCCGTAATGACTTTGTTTTACCCATCCATGAAAAACAGCTGCTGAGTCAGTCAGCCCACTCCATTTGTCCAGGCTTAGCTTTCAAGTTAACTAAAGTTCCTACCACCTATCACAATGTTAACTGTTCGAGCAAGGACATACAGAGCAAAGACAAATACCACGCTACCTATGGGCCTCTCTGGTCCCTCTTAATTCAGACAGGACCCCATCCTGTGAAGTGATACTAGGCCTGCTGCAGCAAAAATGTGGAACTGAGAGCAAAGCCCAGGCAAGTTTCAAGTCCTGGTTACTAAGTCCTGCTGCGGCAGGCCACTGTGGCAGCCTCGCATACCAAATGGATGGTTTCTACCAAGATTTTCTGCATGCCCTTCGGCACCAGGCAGTTATGAAGAGGAGATGTGATCAACATCCTCAAGAAATCACACATGCTGTCTCCGGGGCGGCACTCCTCTCCAGGCAGCAAAGTTTCTGAGCTGGTTAAAACCAAGCTCTCTTGCATAGCAAAGAGCTGAGATGTTGACTTGCCCCTTGGAGAGCAGAGGAGGGCAGGGGGAGGGGAGACAAATCCTCGGTGCTCATGAGGAAGATGCACTTGCTCGGAGTCTCTGAGGACAGACGCTAAAGAAGCTGGGCATTCTCTGTGTCTGGGACACCTACTGACAACTGATGTCATCCTTTCTTGGAAAGACTTTTTTAACTATTCAATGCACTTTAGACCTCTTTATTCCCAACTCAGGCAGAATAGCTGTTCAAATGCAGCCTGGAGCATGGACGTATGGCATTGTGTTGCAATTGCTTCCCTAATATTTGCAAAGGGATTGCTTATCTATTATCTAGGTATTATGCATCTCCCCTGCTTGCTTCTTCCTATAGGCTACTATGAAGAACAATGCAATTGGGCTTGAAAGTCTTTTAACCCAGTATACAAACATTCACCTCCGTGAATAGCTCACACAAAGTATTTACAAGATCACTAGACCTAATATTCTGAGATTGCGATGTCATATCTCCCTGTCTGCCACCTAGCTATAAACCCTTGGAGATGTATGCCAAAGGTAATGCTGATGGAGGGGAAAGGCTGCTGGTCTGAAATGGGATGCTGGCACCTCGTCAGCGTGGTATTTATTCCTTGGTCAGAGCTGCCCAGCCCTGCTCGCACGTAGCTCTGCTCTAATTGCGAGAGGGTGAAGAGGAACTGAAGAGGTAAATCTGTCTCCTCAGCCAACGAGACCTATGCTTGCAGGTGGAAACCTGTATTCCAGCTCCTTCTTGCATTCCTGTAAGTAACAGTGCTTTCACTGCAACTTCTGAACTCGTGGTATGGGTGGTTTGATTTAGTGACACTACATGAGACAGGAAAAAAATACCCTTCCCCTTCTCCCAGGAGTTAGAGACACTTTGCTCCTCTATTACACTTATTAAAGTTGTAATGAATGAAAACAAATGAACACATAATTTTGGTTGGAATCAGACTCACAGGAGTTTGTAAAGGAAGGCAGAATCCTTTACAGCCTTGCTCACTGCATCCCACCCTGTGTGAAAACAGCATCTACTTCACATCTACTCAGGGATTTGGTGCAGCAAGTTAATCAGTTCATTCCAGTTTTACTCATGAATTGGAAAAAAATCTCCAACACAAAGAACAGCTTTGCTAGGCCCTCAGAAGAGGACATGAGCTAACAGACATAGAGGCTAGAGCATTTTCCCAGCTAGAAGTACCTGGGGTTTGAGGCACTAAAGCAGAAAGTATGGAGGAGACTATGCTGCTGTTACCAGTGAAGGTACGAGGAAAGACATTGCAGAGTCTTCAGTCCTGAAAATTTTCCTAAGTATAAAAACTCAATTTACAGAATGTAAAACTTCATATGAATCACGTATAAATTTAGGACCACAACAAGATAAAAGCATTGATTTTTTTTCTCCATAGCTCACAGAGGATTCAATTCTGTTTTGATGAAACCAGCAAAAATGGTTGTCTTTCAACGGGCAGATATATTCTTTTGCTCTCCCCTCAAAAAGTCCTCCAGCTTTTCACCTCCTTTGCTTTTAGTCCAGCTTTCAACAACAGTCACTTGGTGATTCTTGGAAATCAGCAGTAAGTGTATAGCATTTCTATTTTTTATCTTCTTTTAATCCTTCCTGCCTACTGCTGGTGGGGTTTGATTTTCTTTCATTTCTAGGCAAGTGTTTTCAGCTTCCCCTCATCTGTTCCATTCTGGAGTTGCTGTCCTTGCCACTTCTTTACATTCTTGCTTTACACTTGATGTTGTGTTTAGATACACTTCATCCATATCATTGCTTCCAATCAAACTACTACCTGCAGCTTTTGTTTGCATTGACCAACAGCTCCTTAATATTTGCTGCCTCTACATTTAATCCATCACGAGCCACAGGAGACCAATTTTTCCCATGGTTGTCTAGCCCTTGAAATGAAGACTGCAGATAATTTGTAGAATTAAAATAATAATCAACTGATACATAAATCAATAAAGAAATTTAGCTCAATTAATGACCACCCATACTTTCCAAACTAAAAAAACACCCAACAAAGTAGTAAAATATTTCACTGGTTACTTCAGCATTTATCTTCTAGGTGGCTTTTTTGGCCCTCCATAAAAACACAAACAGTTCACATAAGCATTAGTGCACAGAACAAGAACACATCCATAAAATAAGGTACTCATTAACAGTAAATTTCAGCATCCAGATTCCTTCTCAATATGCCAAGAAAATTGAGATGAAGGACTGGCAGGAATTTCAGGCCTGCTGTATATATTCTTTTGTAATTTCTTTAAAGATGAAGTGGGAGAAAATATGCCTGGTTGTTTGTAAGTCTCTTTAGAAAGAAGCAAAGTTTGCTTTGAAGTTCACGAACTTGGAAATATTTTAGCTTGTGGCTGTTATACTGAACTGCTTGTTAAGTGCAGCAGGAACAATCTGTTGCACTATTAGTTTAAAAGATCTATATACCTGCACTACTAATGATGCTGTCATTAAGAGAAGAGGGAGTGCTTCCTTTATAAGACCTGATCCTGCAGTGATCTTCATGTTGGCAGGTTATGCATCAGTCTGGAACTTGCAGCTGGATCAGTTACCAAGCCCCTACTTTCTCTTCTTTATAGTTTGTTTACATGTTTTGCAACTTGCTTAATTTCATGTCACCTTAGAAACCTTAGCCAGTCTCCAACTGATCACCCGGCTAACAGTCAGAGGTGTGTCAACGAGAAGTTGCTTGAGTTTACTTGCATTTAGCTGATCTACCCATGTTAACTGCAACCATAGCAGAGCCCAGGTACCAGTGCCAGGGCTGCTTACTAATGGCAGCAACACCAGAAGCTGATGAACAGACAAAAAGTTCCAAATAAGCACAACGTCGGAGAACCAGCAGGGTGTCACACAGCACAGGAGTGGGTGCACAGTTGGGTATGCATTGGCCTGTCCGTAGACCAACATAACAGCTTTTCAGTTCAGTCCAGCACTTCCTCCCTGTGCTGGGTGTGCAGGCCATTCCAGAAAGGCATGGTATAGCAAACAAATGACATGTAGGGTGGAAATTAGCTCCTGGAATAAGAGAAAAAATTTTAGTATCTATCTGTAGGTGTCAATTTGTGAGTTAGTGGTCAAAGGCTATGAAGCCATTCAACTGACTCAAAAGTAGACACATACATTTGGGCAGCTGGTTAGACACTCCCTGGAGACTCCTCTGAGTGTACTGATTAGATGCCCACTGACTACAACTGGTGTAATTTGAGGTGCAATTGGGTGTCCAAGAAATCCATGCAGGGCTGGTAAGGATGGCACACCACGTATGGGACTTCTTTACCAATACAGAGCAGCAGCTGGAGTTCAGATGGAAGACTTGAGCACTTCAAATAGTGCTGGACTCCCACATGTGGGCAACTAAATCAAGCCTCTGAGCATTGGTGTCTTAATCTGTGAGGTGAATCCCATGCTTACTTACAATAAAGCTGCACAACAATATATAAGAATGTTTTAGGGCGCATCACTCGAAGTTTCATGGGACACAGTAGACCTCTGAGAGGCAGCAGAATAGTAACCATAGCTTTGGTGGGTTTGAGGGGTGTGAATGTCCAATGCACAACTAGCCTTTATAATTGTTTTATATTTTCAAGTGTTACTTTAGTAGGAAAAGGACTGGGAGTATCTTTTTTAAAGAATCTGGAAAGCCTAAACACTTTGAGAAGCACACAAACACAGGGAATCGACACATCTGTGTGAACTGTCTCATCTGAACTCCAAAAACATTGCTTCTGAACAACTAACTCCAGAAGACTCCATTATAGTCATGTGGACTTTGTGAGAGACTGAAATATAAAAACATACTTCCTACCACTGACAAAGAGACACCCTGTGTGATTGCATTGCAGGGGAGGTTCTGCAGAAGGTCTTATGGATGTTTATGAAGAATATAAAGGTGCATTCTAGAAAATCAGACAAAAGCTGCAAACCAAGTTTTCTGGGCTCCAAAGCCTACAACCCTGCCAGAGATAGTCAGAAGTAAAGGCAGCCTTTGAACTGTATGTTATATGCAGCACGTTGTTGCTGATGAGCCTCAAATGGGAAAGCAGTGACAGATCAGGCAGCTTCTCTGCTAGCTGGAAAGGTACCTCAACTGCTTTTGGGCAAAAGAGATCCCAAGTTCTGTTTCTCATTGAAATTGATTCCTCTCAATTAAGGCTAATCCCTCATTTGATGTTTACTCAGTTTACTGCCTTCCTGCATTCTGCACTGTCCACATCTGGCATTACACTTTGTATTTATTCTAGCCAATATACGTTTATTCATCAGCTGTGTTTGTTCTAGCTATGGTTGAGATGGTAATTTCATTCTAAGTCTCTGCATGCATTGATGGATACATTACCTTTCAGCTGAACCTTCTCATGCTTGTTCTCAGGCCAGAACATTTTTTTCTGAAAGTTAGAAGAAAATGTGTAGTCCTTTTCAAACCTCTAAAATTCAGATGTGAGAACACTGCATTTTAACAAAAATGCTTTTTGATACAAAGTGCTTTTTTATTTCTGTTTTTGAGTCCTTCCATTTTAAAGCAACTCTGAAATTATAGTCACAAGTATTTCTTCAAATGTTATAATAAATGTGAAAAAGGCAGGAGACTGTGTTTAGGAAAGGTAAGATTTGTAAGGAGAAGGAACACCACCACTCCTGTTTGTGCATGAACTCCACTGGGAGGGTAAAGTGTGTGACTTCGAGAACGTTTGAGTCACATCTGCATACAAATAGTTACAGAGCACTCAAATGAGTCATGAAAATTCACATAGTTTCTAAAAATGAGTGGATATGTTAATGCAATGGTAAGGTTGAGATTTCAATTGAAGATAAGCAAAAATATTTACTGCTCTGATTTCAAAAGAGACTTTAACTTCTGCCCATTATTCCTACCCTACTACAACAGCCTATGTAACATTTGTTCAATTCAGATCTTGCCAGTATTTCTACAGAGCTTTGAATTAATTTTTTTTTAAGGGAGGGTGGATATTTTTGGTGCAATCCAACATTACTTTTCTGGCATTAATGATGAAGTGCATTATACCTGTATCACTTTCTATTTTGTGGCCACAGTATCTGCTGACTTTCTTATCCTCCCTTCTAGACACAAGGCTTAAAAACAGCACTATGCAACATCTTGAATGTTATCAGAAATAGGGCACAGGGCAGTGCTAACCCACTGACTACAGAAGGCACTGCAGAGACAAGGCCCTTCCCCTTCTCTTGAAGCTTTACCTCCTACCTGCAGGAACCACTAAGGTGATAAACTCCTCCATTACAAGCACATAGGCAGCCTGAAACTAGCATTCAGAGTGCGTAACAGTGTTAGCTGAAGGAGTAACTGGGCAGGATTTCTGGAAGTAAAAAAGTCAGATGAGCAAAGAGAATACCAGCTATTGTAAGCACCTGTCCATGTCATGCGTAACACTTGTATTGCTCTAGGAGAAGACATCATGTGAGGACTACGGGAACTAAGTACTGCCTGACTTTTGCATCCTCGCAAGCTGCCTGATTTTAAAACATTAGCAAAAATGGCAAGGTAACAGCTTGTGTTTGTTCTGTCATCCCCCCACTTCAAGACCCCTGGCGCATTGAGAGACAGACTGTGGGTCAGGTTCTGCTCTGCCCTGTTCTTTCTGTAGTTATTTACACCTGTACAAACTGAGTGGAAAACATGCAAAATGGTACCATTTTGTTTTGATAGTGTTTTACCCTCACTTCACAGGGGTGAGAATGAATAGACAGGGTGCAAGGCAGTGGAGAATCAGGGATTCTGTATATTAAAAAACAGTGCAGACAGCCGCAGAACGTGTCAAACACTATACAAAAGGATTGTTCATGCATTCATGCTCAGCATCTGTGATCTGGACAGTATAAACAGAAGTCAGTATCTTTGTGCTATGTGGGGCTTACAGGGTTTTGTTTATATAATTTAAAAATCAGCACACCTGCAAGGCTGAATGTTGCAGGGTGCTTTGCAAACAGCAATCTCACCCGTTCACAGCATTTCAGAAGCCTCCGGAGCATACGCTGAGGAATTCCCTTATTGTTGGTAGATGGTGAAGGCTATTGTCAGATGACTGATACTGGCTCTCTGCCACAAGATGCTGGAGCCTACAGTTTTAATTAAAAACCCTAAAACAATTTGAAGAATTGCCTGTCTGAAGCTCTGATTAGCTAGGATGCCTGCCCCTTTCGTACACAGTTAGGCAAGTCACAGCAACTAGGAAGGAAGCCTTTCTGCCACTCTGAAGGGTTAAGATCTGTGGCTCCATATGCAAGAAAGCCACCCCCCCCACCCCCCCCAAAACAGACCTTTGATGCTTGATGCCAAGATGTGTTAACATATTCTGAAAGGGTGGAATCTGCATCAGTCCCTCAGTAAGGCAACGGAGCTATATTCACAGATGTGCAAGAGTCATGAAGAATGTAAGAAGCATGGTGGCTAAAAGCAAACTGGCAGAGTTGTGACTGAAGGAGAGGGAAGGTAACAACCAGCGGAGCAGAGAGCTGCTCTTATCTACGGCAACTTCCAATGACAGCTGGTGATCACTAAAACGGCATTATGGCCTTGTCCTCCCCAGCAGGAAAGGGGTTGATAGTAAAACCACAGTAGAGATAATGTGGGCGTGTTTTCACATAGGCTGCCTAGAAAACAATTTAACTTCCACTCTGCCTAGCTATTATCAGCAATGCCCCATACGCATCAGGGTCAAAGTGCATCTTAAGGAGTGATTTGAAGGAGAACGGCTGGAGAGAATTTTCCAGACCTTTGTTCCACACATGGAGGATAGGATGCAGGAAAGCATGAAGATATCTAGGTGGGAAAAAGACTAATGCATGGTAAAGGCCAGCATTGCTAGCAGAGCAAAGGTCATGTTCAGCAATGTGCTAAGTTAACAGAGCTGGAAAGAATGGATAAAGAGAATCCGAAAAAAGAGCAAGGTTCTTTTTCGCCTGGAGCACAGAGTATGTAATGTGAGGTCAGTGGCTGTAGGTGCAGGTTTTCATCTTTAACTATCTGATTTGCGAATTGACGGCATTTTTTGTTGTCTGGAAGAACATCTCATGCATCCTGGGATTTTGTTTTGGTCTCCCTCATATTGAAAGCATGCTTGAGAGCTATTAAGTCGAACAGCCAGTTAAGCAGTTAAAGCTGGGCTCTGACAGGTTTCCCAAGCCGCTTCTGACTGTATTTGGCAAATAAATTCCTCCTTATCTGCTAATTTCAGACTTTTAAAATAATTTAGTTCTCAAGTACATAACATAAAGTGATTATCTTGTTCTTTACAGTCTGAGGGCAGAATCTATTTAGAACCTGAGCAGGCTGGTTACATGCAAGTGAAAAGCTTTAGATAAAATTCACTTGCCAACCCAGAGCAGTGAAACAAATTCCCTCTCCGCTCTCACGGGCAACTGCTATACTAGCCAAATACCAGCTACATCCTTCATATACATTCACAAACACACCTGAAGCTGGATCCAAAGCTGTGAACTGACAGGGAGAGTCTTCCTGGGTTTCACTGGATTTGCATCAGGCCCCATGTGCGTAAAGTATCAAGACTACTCAGTCTCCATCAAAGGAGCTTCCACAGCCTGTTTCATGTCTTACCCACAGCCACCCCCATAACAGCTGATCCACGCAGACAGCCTGCTTATTCTATACAGGAATGTACATTTGCAGCTTATACACATGCACTTAACTCCACAAAACACTACCAAAATAGCAGAAAAGAGAGCAATGGCCACTGCTGATTTCTCCCTAAAACAATTCTACAGGTGCATTGCTCCTCTCAGTATGGAGCAGAGAGTATCATCTCCCCAAATGGCAATGCCTTTACCAGGTTTAAAAAAGGAACGTCTGCGTTACAGCAAAAAACACCCCAACAACAAAAAAATTACCTAAAACTTTCCCATGACATTTCTTTTTCCTTGATAGAATCTATACAAACACTATTGAAAACAGAGCAGAAGCTCACACACAAAAAAAGGACAAAACCATTGTAGCAGAATATGGCCACTCTGTACTAAACTTCTGTAAACGTAGTCAAATACCCCCAAATATTCATCAGAATTTTAACATCAGATATGTCTTTAAAGTTATGCTGGATCATATGGAAAGATCCTGTAGCCCAAATGATACTAAATGGATACAAGAAGAATGATTTTTCCCATCTTGTGAAACCTCTCAGGATTTCAGCAGTCTTACTACCATGCTTCAGAAGAAAACCAAGAGTATTCTCCTGAACATTTTCTCAGGGAATTCTCAAAGAAGTGGTCTGATGTTTAAAAGGCCTGTCAAAAACCAAGGCTTCATATCCTGTTCTTCCCAGTTCAGACTGCAACTCAGAATTTCCATTGCACCAATGTCCCAAATGACCACTTCTGGAGTGTCTCTTATATGAGGGTTATAAGGACCTCATTGGATCAATCTTGAACCTGTATCTCCCATAAGCTAGGAAATTTATCTAGCTAGGGCTAAAATCACCACAGTTTACTTCATAAGTTGTCCTACCAGGAGACAGACATACAGGAAACTTCTTCAGAAGCATTCACTTTCTGGATAGTGTTGCTTATTTTAGCTTGTCATTTCAAATGAAAGAAATCTAAAGCAAGGAATAGAGATCTGAAACTTGAATTCCCCCTCTCCCCTGTTCCCCTTTAATCCTTACACTTCCTTGTTCCAGCTCCAAGTCCTCATCCAGCTGTGACTGGTACTTTCCCTGGTCCTCCAGCCCCATCATGCTCAAGCCAACCAAGCCACCATCATCTTTCTTCTCCCGCTCTCCATCAGTGCCACCTGGTCCCTGACAGTCACCTTACTGGCTCTGCACCACCTTGTGAGTTTCCAGCTGGAGAGCAGAGGCTAGAAGCAATCTATGGGCCCTGGATAGCTTACTGAAAGGAAACTGGAATGTCCCTTATTACAATGAACTTCTGACACCCTAGAACCATTTCCCACACTTACTAGAATATACTCTGTCCTACCCTCAAAGGGGATATTCCCTTTTCAAGGAAGAAAAAAAAAATTATAAGCTATTAACTTTAAACCAATGGTCATTTGTGAAGCAGCTGACCAGAAAATGTACCAGTTAATAACTCTAGTTCTGGCTGCCAAGCTTGTGATAGATGGATGGGACCTGTTTACTTCAGAGTGCTTGGCATTTTCGTTACACTTTAGATATTTAAGAACAACTCCCATTGACTTCCCATGTGGTAAAGTCTCCTGACAAAAGCCTGCTTTAAATGACTTGTCCATCATCTCACAAAAAACTTTGTGGCAGAGGCATGGATTAAATTAAGTCCTCCACAGCAGAATTCAGCTGTTTTATGGGAGTGTCTTGCCTCTTTCACAACCCTTTGCATACCTTCTACAATAACTGAGGCAAGGCTCCCCCAGAAAGCAACTTCCCTCACTGTGTAAGATGCATCTATGCTGCAAACAAATAAGCAGTGCCGCAATCAAAGGTTACCACAGCTAAAAACAGGCTGAACTATGGCGCAGAAATGCACAAAGCTTACAACTGTGAGCATCTAACCTAGACGTTACACACTGTGGCCTGTAAATCCCCAGTACTCCACAAGACCACAGCCAGAACAACTTCTTAGTGAAAGTGTATTAGTCACCGCTCATTTTTTCGCTGCTGTCAAATTTGTCAAGTCACATAAAAAAAAAAAAATTGGAGAACTGTCAATAAAGTCTGAGAACCAACCCTGGCATAGACCATCTACATCAAGACCAGGGTGTCTAGTTAAACCATATGCTGGCTGGGCTAAGGACAGCCAGACTCAGAAATCAAGGGGGTATCAGGGTAGAGTTAGAGTCTTTCAGACTTCTGGATTAGGAAGAAGTAAGTCACCACAGAAGCAATGATTTTCTCAACTGTCTGTAAACTGAGTCTTGAAAGACAGGCTTAGATGTAAATATCACCCAGACACATGCCTTGAGTCAAGTGAGGTGAATCCCATCTCCAGAGCCAAGAGACATGTAGAGCTGTGAAGAAGAATAAGGAGCAGAAAAGTATTGCTACTGAAGTGAAAACAAAGCAAAGTGAGAAGGCAGGAAATTAAAAAACTGCAAAAAGTCCAAATTTTGACTGCTCAACAGAGAACAGCTGAGATCCTCAGCTAGGTATGAACCAGCTGTTTTGTTCTGGCCCAAAATATTCTAAGAAGTTTGCATATACTTTTAATGTTTTCAGACCTCTTGCCTCTGCTGGAAACAAAAGCTTGAGGCCTTAAGTCATTTAATTCTGAGTCCATTCCCAATTACTTTTACGTTGCCAAATTTAAACATCTTGGGTGCACATATAGTTTCAGTATTTTGATAAAAGAAGTAGAAGGGTTTCTCAAGCATGTGTTTTGTAATAGTTGAAGGCATTCAGCCTTATGGAGCGATTGACAGGAACAATGTGGTGGAATCATCTCCAACTGTATTTGTAGCTAAAAACCCATCAGGAGAACATATGATGTTAATTTTGCCAAACTGGACACTTACTGTCCACCGCTGCCTCTACAATCTAAATTTTGCAGAATGACTGGACATAACCCTTTGATGACCTTTGACAAATATTAGATTATAAAAACACATAGCTTGTCTTTTCCTGCAATCACCCATTTGCAAAGAATATATGTGCACCAAACTTAGACTAGCACAAAAAACCAATTGCACTCCTGTAATCTGATAAAAAGGCTGGGTGACCTTTTGCTGATCTCTGATGAAACAATGAGGTACATATTTGGGATTTATCCTGTAGTACACCTCAGCATCACTCCACATTATAAAAAATGAAAAACTATAGCTTTTTGAAAGTGAAAATTACATGCTCACCTTTTCAGGGCTAGGAATAAAGGTAACATTTTTAAAGGCATCCAACCTCTAGTTTCAGAAGTTAGAGATTTTTCTGAGTATGCAAGTGCATAAAATGCAATACATACTTAGTGATATTTTCTATAGTACTTAACTTACTTTGATTTAAATAAGGAGCCTTTCAGCTCTCTGAAAATCCCAGTTGTAGCCTCTTTATATCTTCAGACATTTTAATGCATATTTTTATGCAACTGGCTCCTGTCTTAAAAACAGTAGTGCCTCTAGTTACTTAGACCATCCACAAAAGAAGTTTGCATGATGACATTTATTAATTCCACACTTGACTTTCAGACACCCAGTGCCAGGATTCCCAAGTGCAAACTAGGGGCACACATGACCTTTTGGCTCTAGACTCCATGAAAGATACATATCATCCCAGGACATTTCATCCCAGCTATCTGTCTCCATCCTCCCAATGGAAGGAATGACCACTGTACAGAGACAGAACTCAAATGACTAACTTTGATTACACACCCCATTTTTAAAGGTTAAAATCAGGTACGATGAATGAGAGAAATTAGTCATCTACAGTGGAATTCACCTCACTTGGCAGCTGTAAGTCAGGCTTCTGGTCAAAATTGGTTGTCTAGCTTCTGCCAAGAACTGATGGGGAGCAACAGCCCCCCGCAAGGACATTCATTCCATCCAGAGACAGGTGTCGAACAGGCACAGAACGAATCACTTTCTGCAGGTGTCTCTTGTTCTCTCTTCCCACTGACTATAGAGAGACGAGACACCAAACCTCTAAATAGGTAAGATAAGGTGAGATGAACCTCACCCTCAAGAACAGGTGAGTCTGCCAGGCCAGGCCCAGCATTCAGGCTTCTTGCCATCCAGGAGATGCCTTTACCCCTGAGCTATGGTGTCAGGCTCCCTCTTGTTTATAATCCCTCTGGCCCTTTGAAATTTGCATCTGCTTCTTTACCGTGGCAAGCTTGAACAGGATAGGTGGGTGTCCTCCACCTTAGCCTTATCTCTACTCTGGTTGTTAGGGGTGCTTTGCAAGCAGGAGGGAGTTTATATTGCCTCTGATGAGGAGAACATTGAGTCTGAGTCTCTCACTTCCAGGGCAAGCGCTCTCAGGAGAAAAACTGCTTATAAAAAAGCAGCAGCTCTTTTACTTTTCTCTCCCCCTGAACTTTCTGGCAGCTACAGCTGCTGCGCTTTGTGCTAAGCTCCATGCTGTCAGTGTGCATTTAAGCATGATCTGAGCACACCTCCTGGACCAGGCCTCTCAAGAGATTTAGACACATACCTATTTTGTGATTCCCAGGTGGGTTTATGCAAGTGACAGTCACTAAGAAAGTCAGCTTAACCTAGATAACGCTCATTCTGGGCCCATAAAGAAGCAAAGCTTTAACAGCCTAGGAAACTTCACTGGAACTCACATGATTCAGCAGGACTCGTGAGGGTGCACTTGCATTTGGGATGTGGTAAACACATTTTGCTAAGCTGCACTTCCAGTATCCAAACCCTGAGTGGAATTAGGCTCTCCTGATCACAGAAAATTTTGCTGTATGTGTTAGGTAAAGAGAACTGAGAATGCTGTGGGTCCTGTCCTAACATAACCAGTAATGACAGCTTTGGTAAAGCACTAAATTAGTACTGCCTGCTTAATACTACAAGGCTTTCCATCACATAACTGAGGTATTCTGCCTGAAGTGAACAGGGAGGCCAGATTATAGATTCACCAACCATTAGATGACAGTCACACTACAGACTCCATTTCTTCTCTATGTTCATGAAACATTATTACTGAGCAAGAACAAACACACAGAGCATGCTATACAAACACATCTATAATTGAAATTATCAAAATTTTGCAATTTGAAAGTGGATGTGTGTGTGTGTGTGTGTGTGTGTGTGTGTTTAAAACCATACCTGGAACAGATTTTCAACATCTTCTCCCACCAATGCAATTCCCCAAACCCTCCTTTTTCCAGTGGAATTAAGCCAAGCATTTTGGGATCTTATTCCCATAGGCCTGTAACTAAAAATCAAAGTTAGGCCAAAATGGGAGGTTGAGGGGAGCTGGACCAGCCAGCCAGATAATTAACAAAAGAAAGAAAAAGCCCATTTTTTATTCCTTGGTTTATTCCTTACTGCATGCGAGGTACTGTCAGTAACCTCCAGGCTGTCCCCTCTCCCTTTTCTATTCTAAATGAATTTTCCAGAGAATTGTTGGGGAGTGCAAAATTTGCAACATTTTAGACCTATACTAATTTAAAGGTATCACTAGAAAAGCTACAGTAGATGAAAACCATCTGCTATGTACATCAGGTGCTAAGAAGTGAACTTGTTTGATCCCAGATTTTAGCACAACCACGTTAAGTTAGACAGCTGCCTAACTGGTTCACTATAAGCACTTCTAGAAGACATGCTACATTACTTAATTAAAACATAGACATTGCATTAATAAGATAGATAACGATTTAAAAAAAGAAATGTATTTGCTTTTGAGTAAAAACCTAAGAGTTAATACATGGATTCAATACACCACCTCACACTAGTAACACTCTTACTATGCCAGACAGATGCTGCTTCCAGAAAGATTTCATGGCAGTATTCTTCAAGTAGCGTCAGGTAAGCAACAGCCCTTTCCAGGTGGCAGTTTATGTAGAAATGCCTTCAGGGCACCGGTCATACTTATAGAAATGAGAAATCCTACAAAACAGAAGAAAACACGAGAACTGAAGTGTCTGAATTTGGACTTGATAGAAATGTCCCAGCAAAACCATACAATTCACGTAGAAACACAACTCTTTGCAGAGCGGTGCTAGGAAATACAGTTTGAGTAAAAGTTTAGGAGTGTGATCATAAAACGATATGCATGCCAAAATGGAATCGGAACAAAGGCCTGTCCATTCTATAGTCCAACATTTCTGGCTGAAAAGCAGATGCCTAGGAAAAATTAGAGAATATATACGTTTCGTCACAATACTACTTCCCAAGCCTCCAACAACACGCAGCTTGGGAATGTAACAGCAGCAGTTGAGGGATGTTGAGAAGTGGGGATGAAGGGAATGATACGGTACAAAAGCAACATTATTCGAAAGCATAGGGGGGGGGGGGGGGGGGGGGGGAGGAAAAGAGATCTTAGAGTTGGCAGATCTGTGGCATTTGCAAATATGGCCCAGAAAAGAACAGAGTCTGGAAACGGGGCTCAGAGAAGGTGCATCCATACGTTCCTTGAAGAACACAGCAGGGTTCAGAGTGGGGTGGGTGGCAGAGACACCCCGCGCATCCTCCTCGCTGCCAAGTGAGGTACCTGGAAGTGAGGGGCAGCATCGACGCCAGCCCAACCATCCCGAGAGGCGCTGCCAGCAGGATGTGACAAGCCCTGCCACGGCCAGCACAGGGGTGCCAGGAAGCCGGACTCGCGCTCCCAGCGGCACGGTTGCTCACAAATAGCCCCCGTGAGCGGGGAGATGTCACCCTGCTGCCGCTGTGGGGCTGCCCACGCAGATGGGGCGCGCCAAGGCCCCACTCCCCAGCCAATGGTGCACAGCACCGGTGTCCCACGGGCAGCTCCGCTCCACCGGGACCAGGGCCGGGGCCGGGTGAAGCCACTGGCAGCGTTCACACACACAGCAGCACACGACGGGCGCGTGGCAGAGGGCTTGCGGCCACAGCTGCGTCCCTGCAAGCCAGGGCTGTGGCACTGGGGGACAGGGGGAACGAGGAGGGCCTGCTGCTTGTATGGCACAGAGCTGAGCGCTGAAGCAGGGGAAAATAGAAATAAATTTATTTTTTTTAAAAAAATCCCTTCCCCCAAGGCAGCTGCGGAGTGCGATGAAACCCCCCTTTTAGGCACAATCAGCCCTGAGCATCTGGGCAAGGATGAGGTGGGTGCAAAGTGCACGGGGAGGAAATGTGTCAGCTGCAGCATCTGAGAGCAGCAGAGCAAACTCAGACGGGAAATGAGCTTGCAAAGTGCACCCAACAAGATGATCGTGGGGATAAGTTGCTTCTATGGAAACTGCAGCCCGATGAACCAAAAAACAGTTTGATGGCAAAGTTTTAGCAGGAGCCGGCTCATGCCTGGTTTCAGCTACATTCCCCACCCCCGAAACAAAAAAAAAAAAAAAGGGAAAAAGCTGCACAATGTGTTTCTTGTTATGAACAAAAAAAAAAAAGAAATGGGGACACAGGTTTTTTCCTGTATGGGCTACATCATATTAAGCTGTAAGTTTAGTTCTGGACAAACAATCTCTTGTTGCATCTCTGGGATGGAGGTTAATGAATTCCCACAGATGATGTTGGCCAAACAGTGGTCGGCTTGTGACTTGATTTCCAGCATCATGATGTGAGGGGATCAGTATAGAAAAGCACTTTGAAGGGAAGAGGCTGCCTACAGCAGGATTGTTTCTACAAGCTAATTGTACTGAGTGCAGCTGCACAAAGCTGGATCAACAGTAATAGAAGGCGGCGCAGACTTCCTGACGCCAGCCCCGCAGAGCTCCCACCAACAGCCTGGCAATTCCAGATTGTTTTCCAGACCTTATCTCTCCCCCAAGTTTTTTTTTTTTCTTTCGCCTTTTTTTTTTACATTTTGTGACCGGAACAAAAGTAACAGGAAAATCCTTTGTGAAAGTAGAAAATGCTGTTACAGATCGGTGCCTTTCGCAGAAGTTGTAACTAAATATTTTGCATGCATTACTCTCTCCCTCCCACTCGAAAGAAAGAAAGAAAAAAAAAAAGGCAACCCCCAAACTTCTAAAACTTCTTTCTTTGAATGAATTGGAAATGTGAGGCAAACAAAAGGGAGCGGGTAGTTAAAAGCAGCTGGGTTTAGCGAGACACTTCACCTGGTACGTTGAAAACTGCTGTATCAAAACGTATTTGGACACCCCGCTTGGATGGTGTCAATGACTTGGAAACGGGCCAATTTTAACAGATTTTTTTTTTTTTTCCCCAGTCTGGTTTGATGGTTTAAATAGGCGGCAATTAAAACCATTTACATTATTACTAGATGTTTTAGATAAATTTCATTAGAGGCACGGGATAGGGCGCGCATAGGGACTTGCCGGTCTCTGACGGGGGGGGTGGCTCTGCCCGGAGCCCCCTTCGCCCCCGGTCTGTCACACACACGCCGCGGGAGCCGCGGCCCCAGGGGTTACTGGGTTCCCCGGGGGCTGGCCTGAGGAGACCTTAAAAAGCGGGGGGACAGCCAACCTTTATAAAAAGCGTGGGTTTTCCTCACAGAAAATACTTTTTTTTCGGGGGGGGGGGGGGCTGGTGTCACGGACGGACGGGACACCAGACACCCTACAGAGATTCCCCCCTCTCTGCCCCGCACCGCAGCCGAGGCAGCCCGGCGCGCTCCTCCCCGCCCGGGTCGCGGCGGCCCGGCCCCGCGGGGCAGCCCGGGGGGAGGGCGCCGGGATCTCTCCCGCGGACGCGCCCCCCCCCGCTCCGTGCGCGATTTTGCCCGTTTTCCTGCCTTTTCTCCCCTTTCTGCGGGCGCCCCCCACCTCACATCCCCCCCCCCCCCCGCGGCATGGCGGGGCGTCCGGCGGCGGCCCCCGCTGCAGGTGCGCCCGGGAGGGGGAAGCGGGGCCGGGCCGCCGCCTGCCGCCGCCGCGGGCGCAGCCCCGGTCGCCATGGCAGCCGCCTGAGCGGCGCCGCCGGGCCCGGGCGGCGCGGGCGGGGGGGGCGGCGGCGAGGGGCTGATGTCACGGGGCTGGCGCCGCGCAGTCCGGGCCGGCCCCGGGCGCGGGGCGGGGCGGGGCGCGGCGCCCGGGGCGCGGGGGGAGGGGGAAGGGGAGGGTGGGGGCGCGCCCCGGGGGCGGCCGCGCACTCGCCGCCGCGCACCCCAGCGTCGCCGCGGGCTGGCGCCGGGGGCCCCCCACGGCGGGGCGGCCCGCACCCCCCCACCCCCCGGAGCGGAGCCCCGGGTTGGTGCCTCCCGGCGGCGGGGAGCGGGGGGGGGGGGGGGGGCGCGGAGGAGACAGCGGCGCTTTGTGCGTGGGGAGCGGCGCGGGTTTCCTACCAGCTGTTCGCAGCGGCGTGTCGGGGTTGGGAACCGGCTGTTAAAATCCCGGCTGAGGAGGAAAGGCAGACGCGGCTGCCCGCGGCACCCGCCGCCACACGGGGGGCCCGTCCCCGCACGGGGACGAGCCCTGAGGTCCTGGGGTAGAGCCCCCGAGTAGCAGCTCGCAGCCCCGGCGATTTCGGACGGAGCGTGTGTGTGGTGTTGTGTGTGTGTCCCGCCCCACGCAGCCCACCCGGCTCCCCGCGCGTCTCCCCGCCGGGGCACGGGCAGCGGGGCCGCCGCAGCCGCAGAGAGCGTTCGCCTGCGGTGCGCTAGCGAGCGAGGGAGGCTTGGGGAGAGCTGTCGGGGTGAGGAGAGCAGGACTGAGGGGACGAAACGTTACTGAAAGAGACTTGAGCCGCTTGCCGGCGGGAAGCGGAGCTTGCCTACGCGCGGGCTCTAATTTTCGTGCGGGGAGCGCACATGACAAGCTGATGACAGAGGAAAATAAGCAGGTTAGCCTCTCTTCGCACAACTTCTCAGCGTTTCAAACGGCGTGCTAAGCCCTGAAGTGTGGGAAACCGAAACCGTTTGCAAAGGGGTGCAAATTTTGCGGAGCAAAGCCCGGACGGACGTTACTGTAGCACTGCTGCTGTCCAAGAATGACCAATAATGATGGGAGAAGCATGAACATACTTGTTTACGTTGGCTATTCTCATACCAAAAAGAGTGTCAAAAATTTCTTCCGCTGGTGCACTCACGAGACAGAAGCACGAGCACGCTGAAGGACCAAAGCCTGTGGCCGCAGAGCAAGTGCCAGACAGTCTTGAAATTGAGATTCTAGTGATGTAAAGGATTGAAGTCGCTCTAAGTGGCGATTTTAATCGAGTCGTTAGTTGACACGGTGCTTTTTATTATTCTTTACTCTCTTTAACTGCACTTGGACAATGTATTTATCTTCCTATCGGACTGAACTCGAGATTCACTTTCACCCTCCGCATTTCAAAACACGTTGAATTGTGTACCTGTCAGCCTCAGCACCGCCTACAGTCCACCCCCAGAGAAAAGCCCCGGGGCAAACACCCTGGTGCGGCAGTCCCCAAAATGTCCTGCTAGAGAATAGGCAACCACCAGCTCCGGAATGCCACGTTAATTGAAAAAAAAATACTGATCCAGCTCTCCGCAGCTTTGTCCCCGAGTGTCCGTAATGTTCCTCCCCCCCAGCCCCAACTCCTTCACTGTAGCCATGCGACAACAGCGCAGATAAATCCAATTATTTGTCTGCTGTTAACAGTTATGATTGACAGCACAATCCTTACTGATTTTATGGATGTATGCCCTTACTACATTTTTGCTTGCAGTGAACACTAACGTACTCTAAGCATCTGGGTGGCTGTTACAGAATTGCTGCGTTTTGTGTAGAATTCCATTTATATTAACTGTATATGTGTGTCCACGCATTCCTAAGTTTAACTTTCCTCAGGTAGCATGTGACAAGACGGGTGGAAGCTATGTCGGTATGTTATACAGCCGTTAGTACAAACAAAATACAGAAAAATACAATGGAACTGAACTTAAAAAAAAAAAAAAAGCCACTTCTCCAGCTAAACAAGAAAAAAAGCCCAACTTTTTCCTCTGGAATGTTTTCTTGAAGATGTTTCATTGGCTGCAACCAAGAGCTGCATAAAGTACAGCGTGCAGCAAGTATTTGCATTTGTCACCAGAAACAACCTATCCATAATTAATGACAGTACTGTGTCACAAGCACTGAAAGGGTGCAGATGAGCAGCCTTTCAAGGGTAATGCATGTAAATGCACTTCCAATATGCACATTTGCTTAATGATTCCAATTAATAGCATAATCTAAAATAGCCCTGTCCTCACGAAGCGGGGAGCTAAGAGCGGCGTCTGCCTCCGTCAGGGCTCTCGGCGTCCTGTTCTTCTCGGGGCAGAAAGTTGCGGTTGGTTTTACAAGTTTATTTCTCTCTACTCTTGATGCTTACACCTCCCGCTTATATCTGCATCCCGCAGCGCTCCGCTGCTGACCCGACCGCTGCGTTACGCTGCCGCGCTTTAAATGAGCGCACGCAGCAGCCTCTCCGAGCTCTAATTCACGGCGACTTTCGGGGGGGCTCAGCCCCCGCCAGCCCCTCGCTGCGAGCGTTCGCTGCTCGAACCAGCGCCCCTCGCTCCGGCACCGGCAGCCCTCACAGCCGCGGCGCGGGCACCCCCGCCTCAGAGCCAGTCCCGGCGCCCTCCGTGCCCTCACGGGGATAGGAACGGTGCGGGGGGGGGGAAGGAGGGAGGGAACGGACGGACAACGACACCCGCCACCCCGGAGGGGTGGGAAGCAAGGGCGGGAGGGCTGCGATGGCGCTCCGCTCCGCTCCCCTCCCCGCACGGCGCTGCTCGCCCCACAGGGCCGCCAGCCCCACGCCTTTGTGGCGGGCCGGCCGCCAGCGGGCCGGCCGCCGGCCGCGCACTATTTACTCCCTCAGCTGTGCGGCGCGGCCCCGCCCCCTCCCGGGATTGGCTCTCTAGGCGGAAGGCCAGCACAAGCCCCCGCGCTGCCCGCCCCGCCAGTGAGGGCGCCCCGGGGTGATGGACGTGCCGGCGGCCGCCAATGACAGCGAGCGCGGGCTGGGCTCGGCGGCGGCGGTATAAGAGGAGGCCGCGCAGCCCCGCGCCTCAGTGCGAGCTCCGGCAGCGCCCAGAGTGGGAGGGCAGCAGCAGCACTCCGCAGGCTTCCCCACCGACCGACGAACCGAGCGTCCGCAGGAGCCCCTCTCTCCTTGCAGCATGAAAGCCTTCAGCCCGGTGCGGTCCGTCAGGAAAAACGGCCTCTCGGAGCACAACCTGGGCATCTCCCGGAGCAAAACCCCCGTGGATGACCCTATGAGCCTGCTGTACAACATGAATGACTGCTACTCCAAGCTGAAGGAGCTGGTGCCCAGCATCCCGCAGAACAAGAAAGTGAGCAAGATGGAAATCCTGCAGCACGTTATCGACTACATCCTGGACCTGCAGATCGCCTTGGACTCGCACCCCAGCATCGTCAGCCTCCACCACCAGAGACCTGGGCAAAACCCTTCCTCCAGAACTCCTCTGACCACCCTCAACACAGACATCAGCATCCTCTCGCTACAGGTAAACGCTTTCCCCCGAGCCCCCCGGCTCTCCGCTGACCCAGACAGGGGACTTTAAGTCGGTGGCAAAAGCGCCTTCGGTGCGGAGCGCGGCGGTCACTGAGGGGACGGGGCTAGGCGACACGGCCGCCCCCCCCCCGCCCGCCAGGGTCTGTGGGCAGACGTGCCGCGGGTGAGGCGCTCCGTGACCCAGGACAGTTTTCTCCTGCTTCCCCGAGTGCTCGGGCACCTCACCCTTGTGTTGTTTTCTCCTCGCAGGCGTCCGAGTTCCCCTCAGAGCTCATGTCAAGCGACAGCAAAGCACTTTGTGGCTGAATCAAAGGGTGAGTTGCAGTGCATCTCGCTTCTAAACTTCAGGTAAAAAAAGTGCCTCCCTGGGGAATGGGAGGCGTGACGGTTATTTCTAAAAATCGGTCCTAAAAGTGGATGGGGAGATGCCTTTATAATCAGTAAGAAATTAGACTGAGTCTGGCAATCCAGAGTAGATTTTTGTTGCTAAGGTTCATTAAGCAGCACAGGCTGCTCTTGATACTACTCGCTGCTTAATGCAAATTCTCTCGTTATCTGTTCTTGGAGTCTTAACTTCCTGGGCCAAACCGACTAAGTTGGGAATCTTGGCACAATTCCTTAAAATTCTGTGATGTGGGATTGTCTGTGCTATCAGTTAAGTAAGTGACTGCTTTTAATCAAATAATTGCTGTAAGAGGCAGACTGGCGCCTCTGAGCAGTGCATTTACAGAGATCTAAATAGAGATTGGGCTGAGAATTCTCTTTCTACCCTCTCCCTTGAGTGTATGTTATTTTAATGTTCAATTTGCGCTCTTGAGAGCGAGTGTGTGAGCATGTATGTGTTGCATCTGGACGCCAGGGTTTGCCCAATCTCTGAGTGTTTGGTTAAATGTTCAAACTGTGGCTTCCTCTCTGGCGCCAGTCTGTCCGGATCTCTGCCCTGTTAGCATTCTCCTAAATATGCCTCTTTTCAATCTCTTGCAGGTGTTCCACTGATGAGATTTTTTTTTGCACAAGAAAATGTCTACAGGATTTTTTTTTGAGGTGCTGAATTTATTTTTCAGCTGTATCTGGAGGGGAAAATCCACATCTAACTAAAAGGACCTTTTAAAATTAATAAAAAAAATCAAGATTGATCTTTATCCCCACCCCATTCTTCAACTTGGACTGAACCTAGTTATTTATGAAGAGACTCTTAAATACCCTTTCCCTAGTTGGAAGGCTTCCTTTATATACTATTCCCAACATGGGGAGCGAAACAAAAATCTCACAAGGAGTTGCCCATTTTAAAGCAGACTTTGCCTTTTTTTCCAAAGGTGGAGCGTGAGTACCAGAAGGATCCAGTGTTCAAGTTTTTTAGGAAAGTCTGTGGTCAGAAATTACCTTTTTGACCTAGGACTGAATGCTGTGTATATATTTATATATAAATATATATATGAGTGAAACCTTGTGAACTCTTTAATTAGAGTTTTCTTGTATAGTGGCAGAAATATGCATTTCTGCAAAAAGTGTAATGATGTACTTAATCATGCTAAACTTTTTATAAAAGTTTAGTTGTAAACTTAACCCTTTTTATACAAAATAAATCAAGTGTGTTTATTGAACTGATTGCTTGCTGTATTCTTTGGGGACCAACTGTTTGCTGGCTTTGATTTGTGTTGTGTTTTTGGATTTTTTTAAATACTTATATACATTCTGTTATGACTTTACCAAGTAAAAATTCAAATATGTAGAGAATATAAAGAATAAAATTACCTGAAGTGAATAATAATTCTTGTAACTTGGAAAATCTTATTTGAGTGTATATTCCAAACTTTTAAGTGATCTGCCTGTAAACAGTGTGAGAGGAACTAGGAAAGGAATTTATTACAGAGGGGATGCTATTGACAAAGTGTTTAGAAACATACAAAAGCAGTTAATCCTGAGACATTAATTCCCATGGAGTATTGCCTTTTTTTTCTCACACCCCTATGGATGAGTCAATAGTAATGGCCCAGATCTGTTAATCTGTGTTTAGAATAATCACTCAGAATTAAGGGTTGTGGGTGGTTATTGGTCCCCCAACTATTAAATTTCTCTAGAAAGCCTTTGAATGTGAGAGTTGGTGATGCGTTAACATGGGATCTAAGAATGATGAAGTGACTGTTGCCTTTCCACACTGGAGTTCTCATGCTTCCATGCAATATTTCAATGAAATGGGGTTTCTAATCAGTTGCAGCAGCTTCTCTGTATGACTAAGATACTGAGAATTGCGCTAAATTGCTGTTGTGTTACTGATTAAACTTTGGCTGCTCCTAAAGGGACTCTTTCTTCATAAGAATTAAATTAAGTTTGAAATTTTTTTTTAGGAGGCTGAAGTCCTGAAAGCCAGTAACAGTTTATTTTTTCTTTCTCTTTTGCCCTCAGAAGCTAGCCCCTATCCCTTACTTACTTATTCAAGGGACACTTACTGTACCCTAGGAATCTACTATAACTATTCACAAGATCCATTTAGTTGGCATAAGCCAGTGGATGCAGGAACTGTGCCTTATCAGATGACATTCTAATTTAAGCTCACTTATAAACTTGCCTGAAATGGGAAGTTAAGTTTTGAGTCCTACATATGAATTGAAGAGAATCACTTTCAATAAGAACGAAGGAAACTTGACTGATGCTTTGGGTAAGTACAGCTCTCTGGTAGGCACTATGCTTTGGGCCTGAGGGAGCATGTTTCAGGTTTCTGTGCTCTGGGGACTCCCAGAGTGAAAGGCAGGAGCCTCACCTGGGGCCAGTAACACTTTCACCGGCAAACAGGTGGGCAGGTGGTGCTCTGGGGCAGCAGCAGCTGCCTTTCCTTGCCCTTGACACCAAATCCATTCACGTAGGCTCGGAGAAAGCCAGCTCTGATCTCTTAATACAGAAGCTGCCCTGCCCAAGCAGAAGCGCACCCTCAGAGGATCAATGCAATCAGAAGACAAGAAGGGTTAGCAAAAGCTGGGACGGGGAGGGGCGGGGGACACACACGCAGGACAGAGCTGATCTACTGCTTCTCACCATGCCCCCCCAGCGCAGCAGAGATTAAGGAAATCTCTCCGTGCAGCACACGCTGGCTGTGCCTCCTGTGGCCAAACCTCGCTACTGTCTCAACACCCAGTTTGTTCCAGCTTCATGCGATGAACGTTTAACCCTGACAGCCCAGTAGTAGAATATTTCATCACCGCAAATCGGCACGCCTCAGTCCCTAAAATACTCTTTTTCGTGTATATTTTGCATAACACTGAACACTAGCAGATTCGGGGTTTTAATCACAGTATTGAGATCTTCATGCTTCTAAAGCAGTAACAATCTAATGTAATTGCCACCCCATTTCTCCCTCAAAACTAATTTTTCACCCTATTGTTCATTTTAGGGTGAGACCAAAGTAAGCGTCGTTTCAAACCAGCAGTTCCATTTATGAAACTAAAGAGCTGCAACAGTCTGATCATTGTAATTATTTTAAGATCAACCCCCTTAGAAACTAAGGCATTTGCACTTTGATATTTTTGAGCTACAGGATGTAGAATAACACACTTCTAGAATGAAACCAATTTCCTTATCATGCATAGCCAAAAGAGAAATTCACAATTTACAAGGCACGGGGAGCTGAGCAGGAAAACAAACAAACATGTTTTTAAAAATGTAAATTAAGAAAGGAAAAAATTTTTCCTCTTTCAGGATTAACTAATTCATCGTCTCAACAATGCATTCCTATGACCAGAACTAGGGGCTTAAGCTAGGTGCTCTACTCAGAGATTACTCCCTACTCAAGAGACTCTTTGGTTTTGTTCTTAAGATTTTGTCGTTCAAAGATAAACAGCAAGGTCAAAGCTGAGTGCCCAAAGCCTTAACATTAATTCTTGAGGTTTCCTTGAAGATGTGGGATTTCTTTGTTCTATAGCATTGTCATTGTCTCTCCAGAATACATTAGAGAAATCTGTGAAATTTTCACCACTTTTCCTGGCCCATTTACTCTGTCCCTGAACACACTTGTTGCCAACAGCCCTGTTAACTGATTAGTTGAACACAGTAGATCGAGGGGACCCATACTCAACTACGAGATAGCAAAATAGTTTTGGCAACAATCATATTTAAACACTGTAAAATCTTTTTGAGCAGGCGATGCATGAAAGTTGCAAATGCACCTATAGACACTTCCCCATGGGGAATTAAAAAAAAAAAAGGGATCCAACACGAGACTGAAGAGGACTCTCCCCTCTAGATGAGAGGTTTCCAAACCTGGCTTCGCTTGTGTACTGCCCTTAACACCACACGGACCAGCCCGCACCATGAACGCGCACTGAAATGTCTCGGTTGGATTTTCAGGGAACGTCTTTGTATTATAAAGCACGCAATGCACTGCTGGTGATACGTATTACAGCAGTTCAGAAATGGTCCGTCTCACACGCATGGGTGGTAGGAGTCCCCCCGGTCTATCGCCAGGTAAGGGACATGCAGAGAGCAGGCGGCTGGGTTTTGTTTCCCCTCCCTTGGGAAAACAGCATCGTGTCTATCGCACCAAAGAATATTCATAAGCCACTTAAGGGACGAGTGCCAATGTTTTGAGAAAAAAGCGACCGAGAAGACCGACTCGATACCTGGGAGCTGCCTGCTCTAGGGCGGGTGCCCCGGGCAGGAGGATGGAGGGCCACTGCCACCCTCTGGTCCGGGCGCAGAAAGCAGGAGCCGCTCGGGCGCGTCGCACTGCGCTCGGCTGCGCTTCGCAGGGACGGGGCAGGACAGGACCGGCTTTTCAGTCGCTCGGTGCTTGTTCGCTTCAGCGGTAACGATCGGAGCACTCGTCTTCCACGGATTCCGTAAAATCGCATTTTATAGCTGCATCTGGGAAACGATGTTTCACCTACTTCAGCTCTGTTAGTTGGGGATTTCCCTCCGAAGAAGCAAAGTGGTTCGTCAAAGTCTGAAGAAAGAGTTGCATTAAAACAATAAATACTTTGCTTGTACCGTTACAGGAAAAGCACCGTTTGATTAGCACTGGAGTTTGTATTTGACTCTGGAAAACAAAACACAGTCTCTAAACAATCTTGTATGTGCTAAGGATTCTCCAATGCAACAGCTTCCAGACTGGCTCAATTCATGCGATGTGGAAAAGATGTAAAATAATTTACTAATGAGAAATACTGCATTTCTGAGTAAGCATCTCTTCCTGCCTACCACTGTCCTCGCTTACTTACACGCAACAAGAAATGATTTACACAGCTTTTACTGGAAGCTATAAGGAAGAGGGGTAACAGAACGCAACTGTTGCCTGACAAAAGATGGAGTAAACTGCATGAACGCTGGTACCAAACTTTGTTCAGAAAAAGGTTCTCACAAATGTACTCTTTAAAACTACTATTTTGCAAAAGGATCAGTATTTTCTGATTCTACAGATAAATGAAAATGTGTGATCATTGAAATCCCATTTCTTTTATCCACATTACCATTTCCCTCTCTAGAACAGCCATCCAAGTTATCATAATTCTGAAGTGTAAGAGCCAAATGCAAACACTATTTCAATAAAACAAAGCTTATATTGCACAGCAATAGTCACTGATTGTGTGAGTCACTTGCTAAAGTAAATTGAAGGAGGAAACAGAAGAAGAAACAAACAAATGCAATTACTTTTGGAGTCAATCATACTGAGAGGAATTCATATTTCAGTTGGTTGCTTGCCTTTAAAAACATTAAAAATGAGGGGACACAGGGCAAAGACTGTAAATAGGGCCAAAAAAGAAAAACTAATTACACAGAAAGTGCTGCAGTGGACTTACTGCTGCTAGCTGCCCTAGAAGGTAGCCCTTTACTTGCTGTCTATCCTCACAAGAACATGATGAATAGACAATACGACATTAAATGAAGTTACAGGACCTATCCAGATTTGAAACAATTAAACTAACTACATTACTTGCCAAAAAGAGTACATCGTTATAATTTCAAGTAAATATCCCCACAAATTACACCATGTCTGTGGCGAACAGTTTTATGAAAAGATCAGGTATTTCCACTTAAGAGCTGGCTCAAGCTCTTAGTTTTAAGTTTTACTACTGATGGCAGAACTTCAAAAGCTCACACAAAGCTTTTTTTCTTTTTTTTTTTTAAAACAGAACTGGACTGTAAATCTGTTGAATTTCTCTTTCATTTGGAAGTGAACAAATTATTTCGATACTTACCATCTTGCATTTGAGCAGACACAGAACCAGCAGTATTGCCTCACTGAAGCCCACCTCTTGCAGCCCTCTTGCTGACAGCTGCAGTAGTCGATGCCTAGGGAAGAGCATAAGACCAGCATTAGGTGATACTTCCTCCATGTACTCTCAGCATCTCATGTCTCTGAGAACAGCCTTCCTGATATTTTTGGCATGTAGATTCACTTTATTGTACTGTTTGTTAATACAGAACTTGAATATCCTGAGTTATACCTTTCATCTTATTTTCTTCTCATCCTGAGAAGAGGTGTAGTGCTCTGAAAGGGGGGAAACAGGGCAGGAAGAAAAGGGGAGGACAGAGATAACGTAAGACTAAGTATCACCCACATATAAGACTGGGCAAGATCAAAGCAGCATATCTTGCCCTAAAAAAGCAACGAGTTTGTGTTTTCAGTCTTACGCAATTTTCTTTCACCTGGAGAGCCCAGCGTCCTGCCCAGACCAAACATCTCACTCAAGCAGAAAGTTTCTTACGCCCCACAGAACTGAATTGGTTTCGCTACATCTGATACCAGCACCCCAGGGAAATGCAATGTACTAGACAACCTCTGGAAGTGTCGTTCAGCTATATTTTCTGTAAACCTCATGCTCATTCACAAGCTCTATGTGATCTTTTAGAAATTTGTGCAGTACTTAAAGAGAAGGAATGTGATTATTGTCTACTGAAACCAGTGTAGGGAGCAGATAATACAGGAGAGCTTGTGCTCACAACAGATGCTGGTGCTGAGATTTCTGCTGTGTTCAGACCAGTAGCTTCATACCCAGCTGTAACATATTAATGCACCCTAGAAAAGACATAAACTTGTGCAGCATCAGAAAGGCACAGACCTACCTCATTCGAAATGGGAGAAAAAGTTACTCATGGACATTGTTATGCAGGACTTTAACTACGAGATGTGGAAGATGACAGAAGATACCTTTCTTGCATTTGTTAAGCATAGGAGAGATGTGCTCCCAGAGCAAGAGTATGCAAAAAAAGACCAAGAGTATGAACACGTAAAAATTTTTTTAACTTCAGATTCAGTATCAACAGGAGTTAATATACAGGAATAACATGATGGGAAGGCTATTTCAGAAAAACTAGTTAAGCTACATTTCACAATTTCTTGGAAAAGTATCACACTTGTGCTTTTGTATTTCTGCTCATAAATCTATGAAAAATCTGTGCCTCTACTAGGGGTTTGCTTTTTTAATTAACAAGTTTGTGTAAAACACATTAAGTAAACCTCCCATTAGTACTTTTCAAAAGATGTAACAGTTAGAAGGCTGAGTAAATTACATGCCAAACCTACAAACTCAGTCTAGCTCTTGTTAAAAAGCTGGTTTACTGCACATAGATGTTTCCACCCAACAGATACGAAGTAAGGTGCTACACATGTGGACTCATGCTGTTTACTAATCCTTACTTATTCCCGTTTTGCTCAGATTATCCCATCATTTTTCTTACCACTCTTACAGAAAAAGTTGGAAGTGTTGGTTGGACCTCACTGTGTAAAAATTCATGGTACTTATAAAATTAAATTTCTAAATTCCACTGTCAATCTGCTTCTTCAGTCATTCAAAAATTTTAAGAGTTCCTTGGAGATTTAACTTTTTGACTGAATTTGATTCATGCACCTACCTAAGGATCTTTGTGTCCTTCCAATTTAAACCTAATTTAGAAAAAAAAACATGCTTAGAGGGAAAAAAGCTTAACTGTTTAGAAGTTTGGACCTTTGTTATATAACTAAAACCTGTGTATATTATGTACATACCACATCCAACATGCAATTAGCAGTTTATTGACAGCATGATGAAAACTCTCATAATCTGAATATCTGAAACAGGTTGTCACTAATATTGAATGGTATGTTATTTTTTGGCAGCTTTGAGTACTTACTATTATTTTTATTACTATTTTAGGGGGCTCTGATCTTGGCAATATTGTACAAAAAGATAAAAGAAAGGTGGATGAACAGGACTTGCCAGGGGAAAGGAAGCACTTACAGAGAGATATCCAAAGGCAGAAACATATACCTGGACTGTGACAGACCTGGAAGAAAGCAGATTTCTGAGTTATGAGCCTAAAAATAACTGAAATTTTTCAAGTGGAAAAAGAAACTCAGAGTGACAAAATGAAGTAAGTACTTTAGGATTTACTGGAGTTCCATGGGAAAATGTGAAGCAGCAACAACCTGTCACAAGACAATGGAAATGCGACTAAAAGTGGAAGAATAAGACAAGGGATACACAGGACAGAAAGAATGAGTGATATGGTACTCCCCTGAAGAAAATCACTGATTCTGCCAAGGGAAGAGAAGAAAAGCAGGTTTTATGCAAAGAATCACAGGTAATGAAAAAGTGGAAAATACAATGAATGAGACAAAGAACAACCATCCAGCTAAGAAAGAGGCAGAAGAAAGTATTTTTGCAATGTAGAAAGTGAATGCAGTCACAAATTCTACAAGAAAAAAATCTGAGATGTTAGAACAAAGGTATGGAAAACTTACTCATCCTGTGAACTAAGGAAGGGGATGGGCAGATTTATCCTCCAGCCTCACTGAAGATTTTTAACAAGGAGCTAAAAAAACCCTATTGTAATTCCACAGTATTTACAAATATAAAATGTTAGTTCCAGCTAGCCTTGAACCTCAGTCAGAATGTAAATGATTTTTTTTTCCATTTTGTAGATTATTCACACTGAATGACCTGTAGAAGATAAACTGGGATTTTAGCCCTTGATTCTTATTCCTGCCATAATTGACCAAATTTAACATTTTTTTAAGGAAAAAGAAGATAATTACTTGTAAAAGTATTTCTTAAAAACTTCCTTTTGCAGGTTTATTTGCTAGGAAAATTATAAATGCATCATCTTCAGTAACTAAATTCCTGCCAAGCACACTGTAACAACAAAATATTATCATAGGAAGCATGTAATTCACTTACAACAGGGAGAAGAAAAAATATGTCAACTTTGACAACTTATTTTTTTAGGTTCCATAGTTGGGTTCATTGAATAGTGTTATTTCTGATGAAATCCTATGTATTTAGAACACCCATGACCTCATATATTTTTTCGGGGGTTTATCAGTAAAGATGTAAATAAATAAGTAATTAGGAGATTTTAATTTTTTTTACACTGTTTAAATAAGGAAGAAAAAGTTGGGTTTTTTTCCTTCAGATCTATATGCAGCAAAGGATAAAAAGGACTATTATTACATCAAAAATAATAGACGTGATGAGCAGATGACAAAGAGCCAAGGAGGACTGACACTAAACCCAAGAGTTCTGTGGTCTGCATTGATCTATCAATCAGATCCGCCAATGAAAGTTGTTCACTAAGAAACAGTAACAGCAGGTTCTTTTGATACACAATTTTCAGGTTTACAAAGGGAAACCAACTCTATAAATGCTATCTTGGGGGGCATTAATTCATGCAGCAACCCAAATGTTAGAGATGGAGTGGATGCGAAGATGCAGCATTTTTCTGAACCTGAAAAAGGATACATCTGTAGTACAACTGGGAAGCATGACTGCAGTATCTGAAAATGAGCCTAAGCAAGCTTTCATCCTGTTAGGCTGGGTACCAACACCAGAGAAGATTGTCCAGTACAGACTTCAAGTAGGAGACAGCCATGGAAAATACACAAGGCTGTACTGACTTCTAAATCTTCACAACCTGACTGGCCTTGATGCTTCAGACAGCTTACCTGCACAAGCTGACCTAACACCATCAGACTACAGTATAGACATACCCAAAAGCAAATGCCGTAAGGCTTCAGTGGAGGTATACTTGGAACAATTACTTCATGTAATCAATTACTGGATATCTATCCTTATCTCTGAGACACTGTCACATTGAAATGTAGGACCTAAAGGTAAACATAAGGTAACTGTGTGGCAATTTGATGTGAGTCATAACAGAAGGTCTCAAAAAAGAACACTTGCAAAGATACCTTCAGATAGAGACGTCTCTTTAAGTAACTGAGTATTTCACCAACCAGGCATTTATAGACATTCTTCAATTTCCTGAAGAGGAAAAAAAAGCTTTATAAATGTAATCAATTTCAAGTTTTAAAAGTACTAGTTTACTATCTCTTAGTCTCTGAACTACTGCTGAAATATATTTTTAAGTTTTTTGATCAACTGATGGCTTCCACACGTTTCTTAAGCACTTAATTACAAGTCGGGAAAGAAAGTCCATTTCATTTGATGCCTATAAAGTTGGCGAATGATTTAAGGTGTCCATGAAAACACTTGAAAGCTACAAACATTTCTTGCCTTTCCTTCAAAGTTCTGGTGTTTAAGCAGCTGAAAGAAGTAATTTATCAGCTGTTGAAGGTGATGAAACAGGGCTTCACTGATGCGGGGGAAAATAATGATCTCGTGGTTAGGACTTTGAACTGGGAGTTATGAGACGCAGCTCTTAGTCCCAATTTCCCATGGACTTTGTACATGACCTCTGCAAGTCATTTTACTCCTTGTTTCTATGCATCTGTAAAAATGGGAAATTCAGTTCTCTCTCTCAGGAATTCTTATGAACCAGCATGTCCAAAATAGTATGATACTGGGCTACCTTTGTAATACTAAACAATGGCAACAACATTCTTGGGCATTAAACTTGGTCATTTATGACGTGAAATTGTACCTGCCACAAGCTCAAACAATTGCCAAATGACTTGGGAGTTACATTGCCTAGAAGGCCTCCCAGAGTAACCACTGCTTTTAGTATTATGTTTTAAAGAGAGTATCGGTATCAATAGGAGAGATTCCATTGCAATAGGCCAAACAATGATCGTTTTCCTGTTGGAAGTGTTAATGTAGATTCAAGCCCTAGTTTTGCTTACATTGCTAAGTAAAAAAGAGCCAGGGAGAAAGCACAAGCGCTGGGCACCCACAGATCTCTGTGTAAGGAAAAAGCCATTTCTTTGGGCCTGAATATAGATCAGGTAATGTGATTTTATGTAGATTACATTTTGCTTAAACACGCATGTTAGATACACATTCTCTCTCCTTTCTTACCATCCTATAATAGTATAAAGATGATTTAAATTTAGCAGACCCTTGAGGAATTGAACAACATAATGTAAACAGTGAAGAGACAATTAAACAAGAACCTGAATGATACTGTGACAAAGGAGAGACAGCGCATTGAAGTGCAAAATTCTGTAAGAAGTTAAAAAGAAACAGCAAACCATTTTACTTGGATTCTTCCAAGATGCATACATTTAAATATTGATGTTAATAACATTGTAACATGGAAGCAAAAACCCAACATGAAGATAGGCTGGGTCTAAGGTCATTGTGCAAAATACAGGAATCACACTTGTGACTGGAAGCCTGGCTGTCAAGGGCATGAACAAGAACCTATTAATCCGATAAGCCAAATATACTGGTTTGCTCCTCTGTTTGAGCTGGCATCCACTGTACCCCATACAACTGGAATGGTGTGGGGTTTCCCCTGTTACTGTTGCCACTACCTCTTTGCCTCCAACCAGCTTTGTGTCCCCTGGCACTTTCTATTTCACAGTATAGATTTGAAGTGTGCCCTTTTGCATTTGAACTTCTATTTCCGCTCCTCTGAGGGGGAATTTTGCAACTCTTGCTCTTTCACAGGTATTTATACCCAGGACTACTCCATCAGTGAATTTCCCAGGAAAATAAATGGTTTGGCACATGCTGTTTTTCCTTTGGGAGTCCCATTGGCGGTGAATGAAGTGACAACTGCTGCTTGAAACAAATTCCTGTGCATTTTGCTATGTAAAACTATGTCATCTTATGATTCTTCTCATTCACTTACATTACTCTCAGGCACTCCCAGTGAATGAAATTCCACAACTTCCCTATGTAACACTGATATTACTTTATTAGAAAGTTTTTATTTTCAGAATATCAGTTTTTTTCTACCACAAATTAGAAGCTGATTACTTTGTGTTCCACTGATGGAGCTTCTTATAATCTTTCTGTAACAGTATGTTACATATCAATAAATTATGTCCATTCAGCCTTCCTTCTTTTAAACTCAACAAATCCAACTCTTTCAATAATACATATCTTTAAGTCATGTTTCTAAACATTTTTGCCATTCTCCTCCAGTTGCTTATTAAAGGGGCTCAGGTCTGGACACAGTACACCTTCAGCAGCAGGGCATACCTCCCCTGGATTGTATGATACTCCTATTAATACACCCCTCAGAGATTTCCTTTTCTTCCCTCTACCTTCAACAGTATCACTTACCTTGTCAGCTTAGTACTGGTTTACTAGCCACCCTAAAACCCCATCGCCTTCTGCAGTATTTCAGTGGGTTATACTCCATTTTATGTTTGTGCATTTGATTTTGCTTTCCTAACTGCAATGCTTTATACTTGCCTTTACTGAATGACATCATGTTAATTTACAGTCCTCTATGTATCAAGTAATTCTGTCCTTTGGGATAAGGCAGGTTCAGACAAGAGTAAACTTTGAAATTCCACCAATAAGGTTGCTAATAAAAATACTGAATAAAAATGGACCAAACAGACCCCCATGTGACCCTACTTTGACATGAAATAATTGATAATCACTCCAAGTCTACTTTTTCAAGCAGTCTGCTTTCACTTCATTACGTGATTTGCTTAAGCTCCAATGATAAAAGTCTTACTGAAGTCAAACATATCACATCTGCTGTATCCATCTTCTGCAGGCCAAAGGAGGAAACTCAAGGAATTTGATAAGGGTCTTTCCTGAAAACTCCATATTGACTTTCATACTTGAAGTTTAAACACCTGATGAATAATAAAAGCTTGAGGAATAAAGTTCTTGCGGATATCAAAGTAAAGATGACTTGTAATTACCCAGGCCCTCCCTTTTTCCCCTAAATATGGTTCCAGGTAGTCCTCTCCTATCTTCTAATAGCCAATATCTCCATGATACAGCTGTCTCTTCCTCTCTCCAAGAAAACTGATCACGGTCTTATAGATTGTTTTGACTGGATCCTTAGCTTCAACAGGAAGCAGAGCTAGGCCATACTGATGTGAGCCAGTCACTGAAAGGAAAACAAATACACTTACATTAGAATCATATAATGGTTTGGGTTGGAAGGGACCTTAAATATCATCTAGTTCCAACCCTCCTGCCATGGGCAGGGACACCTTCCACTACATCAGGTTGCTCAAAGCCCCATCCAACCTGGCCTTGAACACTTCCAGGGATGGGGCATCCACAACCTCTCTGGGCAGCCTGTTCCAGTGCCTCACCACCCTCACAGTAAAGAACTTCTTCCTTACATCTAATCTAAATCTACCCGCTTTCAGTTTAAAACTGTTACACCCTTGTCTGATCACTACATGCCCTTGTAAAAAGTCCCTCTCTGGCTTTCTTGTAGGCCCCCTTTAGGTACTGGAAGGTTGCTATAAGGTCTCCCCGGAGCCTTCTCTTCTCCAGGCTGAACAACCCCAACTCTCTCAGCCTGTCTTCATAGGAGAGGTGCTCCAGCCCTCTGATCATCTTTGTGTCCCTCCTCTGGACCCACTCCAACAGGTCCATGTCCTTCTTATGTTGGGGGCCCCAGAGCTAAATGCAGTACTCCAGCTGGGGTCTCATGAGAGCAGAGCAGAGGGGCAGAATCACCTCTCTTGACCTCCTGGTTACACTTCTTTTGATGCAGCCCAGAATGCGACTGGCTTCCTCGGCTGTGAGTGCACATTGCTGGCTCATATTCAGTTTTTCATCCAGTAATACCCCCAAGTCCTTCTCCAAGTCCTCATACCAAGACTGACAGATCAATCTTACAAGCTTAGTGTAAGATAAGATACCTCCTAGATACCTGTGTGATGGCATAACTCTTGCTGAATCTCAGCTCAAAGTCTGTTGGCTCTGCTTTAAGGAGAGAAGAGCTTGACAACTATCTACAGTGGAGACTCCTCAAGGGTTGCTGGAGTTGTGATAAAGTGTGCCACTATGATTGAGCAGGTTCCACCGTAGACATGTCATGTATCACTATTCTGTTTAGCAGCCTTTTCAGATAGCTTTGCTCAGCTATTAACATGATCCTCATCTGACCCTGTGAAGACAAAAACACCCCCTTCTTAACATCAAGGTCATGGAAGAATGGCCTAGGTATGGGAGGCTACATGAAAATTGCATCCCCTAGTTAAAATAGAATCACTTGGGAAGAGGGGAAGCTATAGGACTTCATGGATGCTTTATCCAAAAAAGTGGAAGTGGCAGAGAGAGTCCTGAGTGTTGATTTCACCAGTTCTCCTGAACAATGTTAAAACCTGAAAAGAAATGTGATCATGAATGGTACTGTTGTAAACACCACCACGGTTCCGTCTTGCAGTCCTAGTCCTGATCATTACCTGGTTTGTCCCCATTGGTCTTCTACGCTGCAAACAATTTAATTAAACCTAGAGAACTTCCAAGAATACTGAATGAACATGTGTGGCTGGTGCACCAAGACAACTTTGCCAAGAGAATGTGGAGCAAAGTATAGGATGGCTGAGCTTCTTTAGCTCCAACAGAAAGTCCAAAGACTAGACCTTCAGCCAAGAGAGAGAACAGACAGAAGGCTTTGTAACTCTCACAGAGCAATTTATGCTCTTGATAAGGATCTCTCCAGTAGCATAAGAACATCAGTACTCTAACACTGACAGACATCCAGTATTCACATTGAAATAGGAAGGCTGAGTGGACTAGGATAGGTAAAGAATTTTTCATCTGATCAGAGACCAGAAAGAGATGTTATTTTGAGATTTATTACTGACAGAGCAAAAAACTCCTGAGAATGTGATATAAGAAGTCCCACAAATGTGCATACTGCATTTCTGATCATAGACCTGGAAACATATTGGACAGGGGTTAAGGTTAAGAACACTTTAAGAACAGAAAGCTCTGCTTCTTACATTAAAGACAAAAAAATATGTATTGAAATAAATCAAGATATATACATATGCACACAAAATCAGGACAGAGAAATTAAGATTCTGTTCCTCAAGTCATCCACCACATATTTAAAGCACTCAGAAGAGTAATGGGCAGAAGAATATGGTACTTAACATATCAAAACCAAAGACTTCTGGACTGCGAGGAGTAGACCTTGTACCACACTATACATTGATACAATACATTACTTTGGTGTTGTTAGTTGCGACTTGAACATGCCTTCTCTGAATGTGAACAAGAAATGCCCAGTACATGTTTCAGACATAAGTTTTGAGATACTGATGAGCAGAATTTCCTCCTCTTGAGTCTGAGCATGTCTCTGAGAAATGATATGTTATGATCTTGTAATGAAAATATATAGAAGGAGATGTCTTTTTGCATAAAAGTGGCTGAGTTTCACTACCATAGTCAGGGATTTCTTAACTTCTGTAAGTATGCCATGGGATTATGCAGTTCACAGCTAGACCTCAGAATAGGCGGTGATAGATAGAAAAAAAAAAAACCCAAACCCAAAACCCAAACACAAATGCTCGAAGGTTGTTTTTCCAAGTATTACAGAAAGACTAGAAAGGAGCTTATCATAGTAGGAGGATGAGTGTCCAACTACTTTATCTAACTTTTTACAGCCTGAAATGAATCGTGAGGAGAAAAAACTCAGATAGGTTTCTTTCCTCCCTGCCCTCCCTTGAACTCCAGGGGCTATTTAAATACAGGTGATTTTGTCTGTTGGCCCTTGAATTAAAAAAAAAAATTAAGAACCATAAAGTAGTTTATAGAACCTGAGCAAACTGGTCTTATAATACGTTTTTAGAAGCCAGTCATTCAGGCAAAGGAGTCCTGGCCCATCTCAGATGAGCTATAATCACTGTTGGGTCTTTGCTAAAAGAGAACTAGTTCAAACAAAAGTAATTTGCATTTTTTTCTGAAAGTCCAAATATTTTCAAGGACGAGAATAAAATAACAGTCTCCTTCCTATACTGGAAAATAATAGAAGTGGGACTACTTTCCTGAATTTGAATTTTAAGCATAAATGCCTTCTCTTGCAAATCTAGGATAAATCACCACTGTACATTCTGCTTGGAAGTAAAGCGTGTGTACTGTAAATGTAGAAAAATGAGTTCTATGGGTCCCGGTATTGCAAAGAACCTATCAGGTGCTTAAAGAAATTACTGTACAGAGAGGCCTGAAAGTTGATGTGAAGACTGTGGGACAAAGAAAAAAAAAGTTATTGAACACTGTAGCCGTGGACTACAAAATTAAAGACTCCAGTTCATATTAGCATATAAAAAGATCTGATGAAACTGAGCTAGTCTGTCATCAGATGGAAGAGAGGCAGAAGGTAGCACAGATGGTGAAAACAGAGGAAATTATTCATGGTTCCTCATCACACCTTGAAAGGAGCTACTGAAGAGATGATGTTGAAAATTAAGACCAGAAGGCATTCAGGAACAACAAAAACTCTAAGCCCTCCTTTATATTCCAAAGGTGTAAATATGTCCTGAGGTTAAATAGGCTTATGGTTTGAGGATTTGTCTTTTATAGAAAATGAAAAAATCAGCATTTCTTTTTATCTTTCAGAGTAAAAATACCTGAACACCAAAGGTTGGCTCTTGAGTCTTTAAACAAATGTAGAACCTCATAAATCCTGGCATATTAGATCAACACCCATGAACATAAGTTTTCAAAGTTTGTCTTTCTCCAGATTACTTCAAAGCAAGAGCTAAAATGTCCTGTACATTACGTTATTTGCAGTGCCATTCAGACCTGCAGCACCAAGCATAACTTAGAGAGGTCCATGAGGAAAATTAACCCTTCCTGAGTGCAGCCCTAAAGTTCTTCTTGAGTCTTGACAGACAACTTACAAAGCAGATGAGCTGACAACTGTGCTTACCTTATGAGCAAGCACTGCCTGATTATTTATCAGGAAGAGTTGTAAGGCAACCAAGAAGCAGATTTTTCCCCCACTAAATAAAGTCTGAAGGTTCTTTCCACTGGCAGATATAAACTAGTGCACTTTTTTTTAGATGCGTCCATTACTACCCATAACAAAGACATCAGATAAAATGTATTTTAAAACCAGGTTTGTGGACTGTGGATATGTATATCCTGTGAATTTGCCAGGACATGAGGAAGAGGATGGAGAGATATGAAGAAGATTGATTGTAGAACCTAGACCCCACCTAGGCTGTAAAACCTTCCTAGGGTAAAAAAAACCAAACCCTGCCAAACAAAAATCCCCATTCAAGCAAAAAACACTACCACCACAGTAGAACAGCATTTTCTGCCATTGTTGAAGTGGGAAAAATTGCAGCGTACACCAGTTCTGAGGTTATGATGAAAAAGTTGAAGAGAAGTTAAGTTACACTGTCAGCAACCAAAGCCCCAACTACCAGTCAGTTGGTGGGGCAGAACTGAAACAGTTCCAGGTATTCTACACAATGTACTCATGCACTGAACATGGTGAGTGGGGGCAAGACAGGACATAAGCATGTCCAGTAAGAACAAGGGAAAGCAAATGTATTTAGTCCCAAATGCCAAAGGCATTGAAAGTTAGAATCTTAACTTTTTGCCAGAAGGAGAAGACCACAAACAGGCTGCAAGGTTCACAGTCAAATAGGAAACATAAAGAGGATGGAAAACAAAAATGCTGAGCGATGACAGAAAGCTAACTTAATAGCAATCTTCAGTTTAGATTTCAGGACTTCTCATGGTTTAAATGAACATAAAGGGGGCCTCTGATATCAATAAAAGTCCAACTTGACTGGCAGATGAAAGCTCAGGACTCAATTCTTGACTCTCCTAGAAAATATGTATAATTCTATATTCTACCATTGCTGAGGTGGGAAAGGATTCTTCTGGTGTCCAAAATGAGGCTAGCAAAATTTTGCTGCCTCTCAAAAGTACTATGACAAATTCAGAAAGATTTGAAGATGCCATGATATGTAAACAGATTCAAGAATATGTATTGCCTCTAGCCAAGCACAAACCTTCACATTACTTCAGAGAGGAGAAATATTAAAAACCAAAAGAGTTAAATCTCTGCTGATTGCTTCCCTGTAGTTTAATTAGTGAGGAAAGGCAGTAAAGCATCACAGAATTTCCATTTTAGTTTTACTGTTCCCCACAGTCAGTATTTTACGCCTGTTTTTTTTATTTCTAGGTTCCAGGGACACATAGAAACCATTCAAACCTTGTTCTTTTGTTTTCTATCATGAGAAATCCTGGACACAAATAATATCTTATAATGGACCACTATTATTCCTCTCCTCCCCTTTCCTTTCATAAACAATAAACACACTGTACTCAAGTAAGGACATACAGACACTCTGGTTTACTTACAAAGATAATTCTGCAGTCCAGGTTACTTCTATAAGAAGCAATGAGGATATATGATAACAGTACTCAGAAAGAAGACTTGAAACATGGAAGAATCCTGTACACTGTGCTACGTAGTGGCAACACTAAGAATTCACATAACAAAAAGTATGCTCTGTTGCTAGAAACCCATCTTTAAAAGAAACATACACTAACTCTCAAATACAACCTTTTATTACATAAAACCTCACACAGCCTCTCACCTATTTTTTTTGCCTAGAAAAGACCATGTTCTAAAATATTCCAAGGGGTTTTTTTCCTTCTACTTCAGAAGAAGGTGACCCTAAAATATGATAAACTAGGAGAAGGAAATTGGCCAACAGCATTTCTTTTAGAAGTTTATCCAGTGCCACTATCATAACAAAACATGCTTTGGGGAAAAACAACACCTTTTAATGCTTTTTAAGGCCCAAACATTTGGTTTTGTGAGTATCAGTCTTATTAAGGAACTACATCGCTTATGACTGAGAAAACATTGCTAAAAAACCTGTAGCTCTGAGTCTTTCTGGAAGATGAGGCATAAATTTCTGAAACAAAACTTAACTAAAATACTAAGTCCATCACAGGAGTCAGACCTGCAAATGAAAATACAAATGTTAGACTTGAAGCTCAATAAAAAAAGAAAACCTCCTCTATCATTAGCCTTATGTTTTACCACAAAATAACTGAATCATTACAGTGCCAGAAGCTGTGCTAAACTGCAACGAATACACACCTCTATTAGAGAATTCCATGTGAAGACTTTAACAAAGCAACCATAAGCAACCTAAGCAGACGATCAATGAAATAAGCCAAGAAACATGCTACAGAAAAAAAAAATCAGCTATTCATCAGCTTTAAATTGCATTTTGACTTCCATAACCTGCTTCCATTTGTTAAACAAAGGGCAGAACGTACTGCATATTCAGCTTGCATGATAAACATCTTTAATGAAAAAGTTATCCGGATGTTAAACAGCTAAAATAATCTTTTTAACACTGTTTGATAGGTCTCCATGTGCCAATTAGTCTTCAGAAAACTCTAGTTCTCTTGGAAACATAAAGTATAAATAATATCAAACCATATTATTAGAATTTTTGAGCAACCACTTCCCTACTTTTTTTGGTCCTTTTTTTTAAAATTCAGAAACCTGTGAGAACATGTTGAACTCATGAAACTGTTCTGTATTCCCATGGAGAAAGATTTTAAGTAAAATTATCCCCACCCCACCCTTATACTGATGAAATGGGCTGTAATAAAGATAACTGAAATCTAGAAAATATAATGCACAAGGCTAACATAAAACTGTGTAAGGTTAGTACAGTCTTTCCAGTTTTCTCTGCTTAACTGGAATTTAAATTTTGTTCCAACTTCTCCCCACTACAGCTATTATTTGGCACAGAAAAGACCAAAATCCTCACAGCGGACTTTATCTCACACTAATTAGCACACTGTATTTCTCCCACATGTCTGAAAATTCACTACTAGGTATTAACACTTCTATTTTACCATAACTGTGGCTTTCAGTTAAGAGACCTCAAATATTCAGGTATTATTTTATTTGGCAATTTCTTAGTAATGTATTTAGAAACTTAAATAAACCTGTCACAGATGATAAAGCTATCTAGCATCAAGGCTATGGGGTACAACATGCTGGACTATGGATAACTAGGATGCTATTGGGATCCTCTGCCTGTGTGTCTCGTGGCTGTACAAAGAACTTCCCATATTCTTCCCATGAGGTCCAAAAAGCTTCCCATGAGAGTTGCAAAGGTAAAAAACAGGCTCCAAGGATTCTGTGGACAGAATTGAACAGCTGAACCCCAGCCCACAAGAGAAACCACCTATTTTCAACCTACTGTATAAACCCATGCTAAGTGTGTCCCAGGAAAGTTTCCCAAAGATTATATAAAGAAAAAATAAGAGAAGAAACAAAAAAATTAACAGTTTTTGAAAAGAAAACTTAAGAAAGCTAAGGACTAAAAACTTACTAACACCACATATATATGCTGCTGCATAGACAAAGTCATATAAAGTAATCAGATATCCCAAACCGACCAGGACAGGCACAAAATGGAAACCTTGTTCCAGAATCTCCAAGAATTTTACTAGACCATTATTTTGTTGCAAGTTTTTTAAGTGGGACGTAAGAATTTCCCTCTCCCCCTTCATCATAAACTGCAATCCTGGAAAAAGCTGGCAAATAGCCACAAGAGTCTCACATAAATCCTGGAATGTTACTTGCATCCAATTTTTCCTTTAAAAAATGATTTATTTTCACCCTACTATGCAAACATATCCAGGCATCAGAACACGAGGACAAGCCAAACTGTACTTTTCAGTTTCAGTTAGGCAAAGAAGTCATGGTTTCAAGTTCCTGTAGTGTTCAGTCATCCAAAATTAGAGTGGATACATAAACTCTCATTACAAGAGTTCTGGAAAGTGGTGAGTACCAGAAATAAGTTTGCAGTTGTCTTACTGTTTTATACTCTTCATTCATTTCCATTCTCTATGGAACTCTTGGGTTCCATGATTCCCACAAGTCACAGAGCTAACATTTAATATTTCAACACTGGAAATAGTTTATGGTTTCTTAACTCCAAGAATTGTGCAACAAACTAAGCAAGCTTGTAACCATAGCAACTGTGGTAGAGAAAAAAAACAAGTTTCAGCCATGAAACTGCAGTGTATTTCTAATTCTTGCAAATGGTATTCTTTCATATTCCACATGTAAAAAATTCATTAAACATGTACAGTAACTAACATATATATGTATTACATACTAAAAGACATTTCTTACTACTGTGCTGTATTAAGTACTCCATTTCTCTCTTCTCTTTTCCTCTCTCTCTTTACCAGAGTACTACACTTTCTTCTGTTTGCTTATGAACACCTGTATCAAAAAATTAAAAAGATGCTTCAATAGAGAAGAAAAATGCACTGTCTAGTTATTTTTATGCAAGTAGATTCTAAGTGTTAGTTATATTTACTATCCTATTAACCAACAGCTTTTGTAGCATACTGTCCTTGGAACTGGCTATGAAACATTCATATTTTGCTGATTCTAAGAAGTTCACTAAATAACAAGCCCATGAACACATCTGATTATATAAACTACAGCATGCATTACTATATAATGCAGTTAAAGCAGTTAAAGGAAGCAGGACTGAACCACTGTTTGGAACTGAAATGATTTTAGGTACCCATATGCCAGGCAGGGCATGGATCTACATACCCAGAGAGAGTATTACATTAAGCCCTGTACAACCTTACACAGACACTTTGCTTGTAACTATTGTTTCTTAGTGATGGTAAGCAGTTACACTGGTATTAATGAATACAAGATAGAAACACTGAAAAGTTCTGCACTCAACTACCTATTTCATCTCAATTTTGGTATTTTATGAAGACTGGAGGGATAAAACTTTCAGGAAGAAAAAAATCTCAAAGCCATATGAAAATTTAAAATTCATCCATTTGGATTATTTGAGGACTTTAACAGACAAAATGATTTGAAATAACTGGTAACTGTCATCAATACTGTCAATATGTCTAAATGAAGAAGGCTACACTTCTTGTCCTCTCTTACAAAACAATGCTTATCTTTCTGTAAAAAGTTTTCATATCCCCAAAATTCCAGAAAGTGATGGCTTTTTGGGTTTTTTTTTGGTTGGTTTGTTTGTTTGTTTTTAAATAGGAAGAACCTAAACCAAAAAACTGTTTCCAAAGATTCGGCAAAATATCATGAAACTACACAGGCTTTGGGGGCTTCCTATTTTGTTTTGGGAGGCTATTTGGTTCAACTAATAATTTTTCTAATATATAAAGATATGGGCACACAAGTTCCCAGTACTTCTGTAACACTCCGATGAGTAAGTTTTAATTCAATCAAATAACACACCAATTTAACAGAATCCAGAAATGTACACATCACATCTCCAGTCCTGTCAGTATGAGATGTCCATGGAATGAAAAAATAAAAGAGCCTAGATAAAGCCAGTTTTTCCTCTGTTGACTCTGGCATAGAGAAGTATCCTCTTGATTTGGATAACAAAGGCCATGACCACATGGTCCCACTGGAGGCATCTGTTTGGAGATGCACTATGACAGAAACAAAGCTGTGCAGAACTACCAGCGCATGTTAACTGCCACAAAGAGCAGGATTACTGCTTTGGACTAGCAGGAGGTGGCCACATCTTTGCAGCTCGCAGCACTTCCTTTAGAAATGCCTGCTTTGGCAATTCCATTTAGCAAAGGTATTTTGATACTTGATGCTTATTTAGTATTGTATTAATAACAATATTGTTTTAATGCATTCTTTTTAATTAAAGCCATGAAGTACTGTAACCAAAACAACATGGATGTAACATTTTTATCAAATGAAGAAACAAAATACCACAATAAAAAGAAATCTGGACACAAACCCAACACGCCAATTTATTTTTTATTCTCTTTGTACTACCAGAGTCTAGTTTGAACAATTCTTCCTCAGAAACATGCAGGTTTCACTGGACAGTACAAGTATTTGTTACAATGACATTCAGGTACATTATTTAGATGATATAAAAATCTTCAAACACTGTACTTCAGAAATAAAGAAGCTGGTACACAGATCTGACGAGATTCCAAAAAGTATGCATTATTTTTAAAATGGCAAACACTGCTTATTTTTCTTTCCATAACCAAATGATAAACACTGTACCAAGGAAAGATCATGCACAGCAACAGATACTCCGTAAATTCAGACATCCCATTCATACTTTATCCTTACAATATTTTAATGTAGCTCAGGTGGTTGCATCTATTAAGACCAGTGACTGTAAAATTATGTACCTATAATAAATAATGGATCCACTAAATCAATTATAAGGTATTACCTTATAAATAACTGCCAATTCCAATGACACATCAAGACAACGTTCCTTACAAACCTTATCACCACTCTACCCAAAGTTCACAAAGTCAACAGCAATTACCGAACATACAGAGAGTAAAAGTGTACATAGAGCCAAACAGGTATCTTAACACTCCAAATTTCAACATATGCAATATATGTTGCACACATTAATCCACTAATTAACGCAAAGCTTGATAAGGGTGTCACAGGTTGTGATATTTAATCTTCTGGCATCTCTTACATCAAATGGCAAAGATGCACAGTCTTTACTTGCAAGTATGCAGATGTAACTGGAATGTTTAGAAAGGATAAGTAATACATATCCCAACATAAAAATAAAATCACATCATAATTTTAATAATTAGACCATACTTACTTCTGTAACATCTGCCCAGACCAAACCTTTGCACAGTGTCTTAAAAAAGAACTGGTTTTCCATGATGACAAATACTGCTTTCATATGTGGGGAAGGTCTGAAGTAATTTGCTTCTTGTAAAAATTACTACTTCTCCCCAAGAAAATGACTGAAAATAATCTAGACCTTCTATTAAAATACTGAAAGCTTAAACTACAGAGCTTCATGTAACAACACACTGAAAGAATTCCAAGCAAGCTACAATTCATGGGCACACTCTGTTTCAACCTGGCTGCTTTTTACAGGATACTCTCTCTTTCTTCTCCAAAACCAGCCCCTTCGGAAGCTGTAACAGTGTGGAGCTCTGAGGAATCTTTTGAAAGCCTGGTATAACTTGAACGCTGGCTCCGCTTGTGAGCGACGCTCTTCAGGTTCTCATTCTGAACAGCAGTTGAATTGGAACCTGAGCCAGGGTGCAGGATAATTTGAGGTGAATCTCTAATACCTTGTATTTCTTCAAAATTTTGATTAGCTCGGTTGTTTGGAGCACTGTTATTATTTAAGGTTACTGTACTAGGGGTTCTATTTAAATTATAGACTTTCTGGCAAGCTGGCCAGCTCTCTTCTGGGCTACTTGCTATCAAGCTGCTTTCAGAAGGGCTTTTCTTATCTTCTGAGCAAATAGACATGCGAACCACAGCTGGATCTTGAAGGCCACTAAGGCTGTGTGGAATTCCTCTCTTTCCACTGTGACCGTCATCTTCAAGCTCAATGAGATTTGCCTTTTCAAGCTGTGAATCATCTGCACCTTCATTATGGAGGGAATGATTTGGAGAACTTTCATTGGATCTTACACCAGAGTCAGACGAATCTTTTTTATCCAAAAGAGCATCTGTCAAATACTCCTTTGCTTTGATGAAGGTTCTAATAGGTTCAGATCCATGTTCTGGAGATTTGGGCTGCTTCTCTATTTTGCCATCTATTTTCTTATCTTTACCTTCCTTAAGAAGAGGAGTGTTATCTGATTCCTCAGTTCCTGACTCATCTTCATCACTTGGAAGTTTCTGATACCGGAGAGTAACTCCCTTAAGCTTTAAATCTGCAGCCTGGAAAATACTTGTTCTTTCCGAAGGCTTCTTTCCTGGGAGAAGCTTGGAACCAGACTGATCAGATTTTTCATCTTCTTCAGTAATAGGATCCAAAGGAGATGCATCATTAGTAGAAACACCTGAAGTACTGTAATCAACAACATCATTCCTCTTCAGCAAGAAGGACTTTCTTCCATCATCTTGTTTCTGTTCACCATCTTTTCCTTTCTCCTGTTCTGCACTGGAATGCAAGGAACCCCCTGATGTACTCTGCCCCATATAGAAAGCACTTGAGCTATGAGGGGAGGACCTACCACTTACTGTAGTAGAATTAGCACCTCCTTCTAACTGTGACATTTGAGCAATATACTCTCTATATGCATCTCTGTATTCCGCCTGCACCTTGTCAGTAAGCTTTGAGATTTCAATACTAGAATCTTGAGAGTTAAGACTTGAAAGACTTGGAGTTCTACGAGTTTGTGACTGGGGGGGGGGGGGGGGGGGGGGGGAGAAAAAAAAAAGAAAAAAGAGAGAGAACAGTTAAATGAACTATTTATTTTGACTTTCACTAACCTTTTTAAATTAAATAACTCAAAGCATCAAATATATGCTTAAATGAATTTTTTTGTTGTGAATAGATTATGCAAGTGAAATTGTCAATGCTATAATTAAAATATGCTTACTAGAATCATATATATGCAATCACACACATTCACTAAACTTACGAAGTATTCCTATTGTTGGTCCCCATAGCATAAGTTTTCCACAAACCAGGACACTTAATCATATAGATAGAACCTCTTGGTCCATCCTTCTCTTTCTCACTCTCTATTTTTCTCTTTTCCCTTCCCTCCATCGTTTTCCTGCTCTTATACACATCCTTCTTATCTTTCTTGTTTCTGTTCATCATCTTTCCTTTTTCTTGTTCTGCACTGGAATGCAATGCAAACCAACGTGTTTCTTTCCTTCTCAGAAGATGCCCATAATCTCCCCAGCAAGCAACACACACAAGATCTGCAGGTTCCATTATTCCCTCTATATGACTAAACAAGTATTACTGACAACTTTTCATAAGATCAATAATGTTGTATATACACTAGAATATTGGGGAACAGCTGAACATGATTAACTACAGAAAAATCATGTTTAAGTGAATTCTATCTGCCATGACACCTAAGCAATTCAATGCCCAAAGCAAAATACAAGAATCTCAGAAATAGTTAACACTTGATTATTTATATATATTCACTACTATTTATCCATACTTAACAGCAGCTATGGTTCCTCACCACAAAGAGAAGTATTTAATTTTATTGTGTATTTCCAGGAGTACTCCTCCTTTTCACAGAGAAGCAGCAATATTCTTTTTTAATCAAAACTGACTTTAAAAATTCCAAAAGGCAAATTGTAATGTTTTCTTAAGGACAAACTACCTTTCTCATTCTTTTGATTTAACTTCAGATAACTATATGGGCATCAGAAGCACTATTTATATAAACCTGCATTTTAAAGAATGTTTTAAAAAAGATTTTCTTGTACTTCTTTCTGTGTTTCTGACACAAAAACAACGTAACAAATGTGAGTCATGCCATTTCACTTTTGAAAAACATACATTGATACTCCATTGCTGGAAATAGGCGGTAAGGGTAATAGGGATCCTACAAACACACACAAGCGTGCACACACACACACACACAGAAGTATCTGGGGTAGAAATCTATCTCTGGGATATATATCCCAAACCTCTTTTCAGTAACAATTTTGAATATTAAATGTATCACCTATAGCTAGTAATTTGGGGTATTTTCCTATTTTGATGCACCTTCCAGATTTTGTAAATTAGATTTCTAAAACCAGAGATGAGAAAGCTGCTAAATGTTTGGATTTTGGTTTTTTTGTTGTTGTTTGGTTTGTTTTTTAATTCTAATCACTATTTAGGTTATCAACTGATTCGTCTCATTTCTTAAAAAGGACAAAAGAAAAATCACACACTTCAGGTGATTTCATAAGATACAAAAGAAAATTGACCATAACCTATGGCAGAAACCGTAGTTAGAGAAGGATGTCAGCTCTGGAGCCTGTGAATAGATTATGCATTGTCAGGACAAGGCTCTTGATGTCATGAAGCACTGCAGTTGTCTGTTTTAAAAAACCTAACAAACTATCAGTAATCCTTTGAATAGCATAACATCTGGCTAGCACATAGCTAAAACATTTCATTCAAAGTCTGAATACTATGATAAACAGAAATCTTGCAGGACACCACCCTAAGCAAGATGAGAAAGGCAAGATAGCTTTAATTTTTTTCTGTTGAAGAGTGATTACTCAGATGAATAGTTTTCAGATGGCAAAGACAAAGACTTTGACTTGGAGAGTGTGATTAGTTTACATCTCTGCAAAACTGGTCTTTGCCAAGACTGAGAACTGAAAGTACATGAACTGTCACAGTAGACTTATTTCTTGACCTCTCTGTATCCAATAATGGAAAAAACCTTTTACCATACAGGTAAGCAAGCAGAATACATTTCTCTATTGAATACCTGCCAACTTAAGTTACTATGGCGTGGAGGAGCTTCATCAAGACCAATTGTGTTGAGTTCTTCAAAGCTGAAGTTAAGTGTGTAGGGAGCTTGACCAGAAAGACCTGTAAGCTCAGTGTGAGGCAACTCAGTGTTATGCCCAGGACGACGAGTAAGCTCACTATGAGGAATTGCGGTAGTAACATGATCAGTCGTTCCACGAGGATCTTCCTGTACAGCCTGATTTTCTGAATTTCTCATTTCAAGTATCTTAACACACAAAAAGAGACAATATAAGTGTAATTATATAAATAGAAAAAGTTCTCAAAATTGTTAAAGAAGGATTTTATTAAAAATAGTAACAAGGACTTCACAACTGTAAAAGTGTACTTGCACATGTGGTTGTGATCATGGAAAAGCATGAAAAAAAATATCTGTTCACAGACCTAGTGCATTCATTGTCTTTACTGCAAATCACATTTTACTATTTAAGATTTTTTTTTTATTTACAAATTATTAGTACTGCTAAAACCTTAAAAGAACTCATATGCCACAAAACACTTAAATTCTTGTAAAACTAGATAAGTGATAAATTACAATTTAAAAGCAAAACCAAACACTTCTGTTTTATAGTTTAATCAACCTGAATGTAACAATAAATCTTGTGCAATTCTCAGTGTTTTCAAGACTGATTTAGCAGTTCAGAGACATACTGTAATTTTCAGAAAGAAAACTGGCAATATACTAAAAATACTTAGGAGAAAACACAGTTCTCTGTGATGCATATCCCTCACTGTAAAACTGCCATTTACTCTCAAACCAGGAGGAGGGAAATGGGGGAAATAAGATATCTATATATATGCTTCAATAATAGTATTCAATGCAGCACTCTCGCGTTATACAAGTATGTGCCAATCCAATAGTGTACATTTATCTCATTGACTTGATTTTTAGCTTAAGTTCCTTTAAAAATTATGCTTATGCAATTGTGTGCCATGCATCTCTAACAGCCTGCCTGTCCACTTTCTCGCACTAACATACTTTGAACTCCCTGACTAACTTTTAACAGAAGAACAGAGGCTTCAAAGAAGAATTAAATTCTGACAATTTCATTAAAATAGGCAAATTTAAAAAGGGAAAAGGGAACCCATACAGGAAAAACAGATCTTACAAAAAGAGGAGGCAAAACTTCAGAGTTCACAATCAATTAAGATGCAAATCCATAGGCAACGAGTTCTTCATTAAAGTGCTCAAGACAAAAAGACAAAGTAACAAAGTAATAAATGCATGCATGTTTTAAGACAATACTTATCATCTTAAACATGATGATAACAAGAAGGCAACAGGAAAGAAAAAAAGATAAGGTTCATAATGAAAAAGACTAATTTATGATGACCTGAATACTGAAGAGAAAGTCTTACCATGCTCCTGAACAGGTGCCAGTCACCAAAATTCATATTCATTTCTTTTTTCAGTTCATCAATGTTGCATTGAGCCAAGACACGGCCATTTATATTTGCCTAAAACAACAGAACTAAATAACATAAATCACCAATAGAAGACTTATGGTCTGGCAGTAACAGAATAAAAAGGTAATTAAAATTGGATATACTGATGGGGACTACTAGTGAAATTCCCCAACATCACTCTTAAGTCCAATCCTATATAATAAACATGTGTTTTTATAAAAGAATATTTATTGATGATTGCTGATGGACAAGAAGAACCTACATGTCATGGAAAACATGAAAACATTAAACCCATCAAAAATGTATATATGAAAGGCAATATGATTCTGTTCTATAAACAGACATAAGGAAACACCACATCAGTGGTAGAAAATTTCACACACAATAAATCACATTCATCTGCCTAGATTTCTCAGACTCAGAACACAAATGGACTGCGGATGCCTAAGTATCTGATGACAATCAGACAATTAAGTGCCAGGCAACCTTTGACACCTGGCTTAAGGCATCTACCATCAAGTACTACCTCCATCAAGTTCCCTCCCTGCATAAATACAGGCTTATATTCCTTCCATCATCAGAAATACCTGGGGACAGAAGACTGGACTTCTTTCTAATTTTCATCATAATTCAAAGATCAACATAGAAGTGTCTAAACACCATCTATATTCCAGGAAGGAGATTCCATATGTTAGGGAGGTTTTTATAGTGTTTAACTTCCAACAGCACCAAATTCGATACAGAACCGTTTTCATTACATAACAATGAGAGGTATTTCTCTTTATACCGTGTATCAGTGGGTAGACAGAACGTAAAAGGGGAACTACGTCTTGGGAGAGTAGCCACAAAATGGAAGACCCCAGTTGAGAGCTCTGCTCACTCTGAGGAAACTCAGTGGTTTTGTTCCCATATCCCACCAGATGGTCTTAATCAAACCAGGAAAAAGACCAGGCTGAGCCATTTTCATTCTTCCTTTTGACATGATACCACTTGTAATAAGAAGTGCAAGAATATAAATAAGAGGAATCTCATTAGAGATAATGGATGAGCACATTCTTTTAGCACTCTAGAGCCACTGAAGCAACTGGAATTTTTTGCAGCTACACTTACTGAGCTGCAATCTGACATCCTACTTCTTGCTTTAAGGAACATTGCTGAAGCTTCTATGAAAAACCTGTCTCTTAATCCTCGAATCAACTTCCTCATTGTATTTTTTAAGATATGATAGGTACCGGCACAAAGTCAGGTCAGCAAAAACATTCAATAATGACAACCTTTGTATTTTTTCCATACTTTCTTTGTAAAAGGAGCATGTGGAACAGTGAAAAAAAAAAATAAAGACAAAAATTATTCTGTGCTAATGTCTCAGAGAAAAGACCAGTAACAGAAAAATGTACAGTGGCCTTTTTCTGAAGATGTGGAATGTGATAAGACAGAAATGGAACCATCTTCACCACTCATTTACAACAGAAGAGATGTGCCAATTTCTCACAGGGGAAAAAAAAAAGCCAGGAATGTTGCTACCTGGATATAGAACACATTTGCAACCCTATTTATCTACACATGGCGATTTTGAAAACGTGTTTCTTGCTTCTTTTCTCAAAATAACCAGTCTCATCAGCATTTATATTTCTGAGTCTGTTTTTCCTTTTTGAGACAGAGCATTTTCTCTGAAAAATATATGCTTGCATTAAAATGTCCTCCAAACTTAGCACACATAGAAGTTAGGATGTTGTTTTGACATATTTGATATGTTTCAGTAAACATTTCAGAGAAAAGAGACAACTAAATATTTCCTTTTCCTTGTGTATCTCGATGTTTAGGTACTAAATACATAAATGAAATTCAGCTGATACCTTTCTTATAGTTGCAGAGTACTGAGGTAGCATGCTCTGGTCCAGACCATCTATCTGCTTTAGCTTCTCACACACAGCTTCCACACTCATTGTGCTCAAAGACACATGTGATACTCCTGCAGTCGATCCTGTGCCTGCTCCTGCTCCCTGTAAGAAGTGAGAAAATGTGCACATAAGATTTGTTCAAATACTCGGTATACCCAGAATTTCACAATATACACTAACACAAATCAATCTGTGTTCAACTACATTTTAAAATTAAGATAGGAGAGTAAGAATGTACAGGTATTTTAAATTACTATCAGAATATCTATATATTGGTAAACATTTATTATAGGTATTTATATGAGAAAAAAATACAGCAACTTGAGTGCTGCCTATGTGAGAAAATAACTCTCTTAAATAACATTATTTAAGAAAAGCAACATAAAAATCAGAAATATTAAGTAAGGGTTAATCCATTTTAAATGCACCTTTACTCAGAGTTTCCCCCCAATTTTAGTAGTTAGTTTGGTTTGGGGGTAGTTTTGGGGGGTTGTGGGGGGTTTTTTTGTTTTTGTTGTTTGGTTTTGTTTTTGTTGTTTTTTTTAAATAATGCAGACACAACTTAGATTTTCCTGTCTTAAAACCTCCTGGTTTACTAGCAGACAAAGACGACCTAAAACGTAACTCCTGAATTATTTGGATTCATTGGGTAATTTTAGCAACATCTGTCTGTTTTCCAGAGGTTCCTTCAGCTCCATGTATGCAAGATCAGCCACGGGGCTGTGTACCACAGTACAGAAACACAGAGCAGCACTGCCACTGCCCTCCAAGATACTATGAGAATGCTTCATGTATCTCAAACTTTGGCAAGATTTAGGTAGAAATTATTCACAACTCAGATCTGTAACACAGAAGTTGTCCTGTTAATGTTGCCAGCTTCCGGGAATTTCAAAGAAAGCATGGAAAAACAAAACAAATGCATCTGCAGGTAGTCAGTATACTAAGACAGTATGTTCTCAGAAAAAAATACGTTCTCCCTGGATGGGGACCTATGCATTAAGTAGGAGCCAAGTGCAAAGCTCTAAACAGTTATGCTATTGATTCCAAATTCCTAAAAGCAAAATAAGAACCAGTTCTATCAGCTATGAAATACTTGTATGCCTTCCTCCTGGGAGGGAGGTTGCACCCTCCCCTTTTTCTCAATGTGAAGTTTTGAGTTCAAGCACTGTAGACCATGCACCAAGCAAAGCTCATTTTGGGAGAATGCAAAAGAGCCTCTAAAGCTTCAGAGTTCATCATCACATGCATAAACCCTGGGATGTAGAAGTGCATCTTGACTATCCAGAGTTCAGTCAATCAAATTTGACTATATTCCTCAAATCACCACTGAAGACTGTTTTTATACTTGTGATACTTTTTTTCCATTTTCATTTAATTACTTCAAAGTTATTTAATCTTTCAGAATTAATATAAAGTAACAGACCCAAATATATTGCTTATGAAAACCAAGGATTATCACACAGAATGGCATTAGCCATATCTGAATTATCTAAACTGGGATATTTAAGAAGAATTTATTCAACTATTCATTCCAAGGTAGCAAGCCAAAACCCCATTATCTACTACCATTTAACCTCAGAGTTATTTCTAACTTATTATTATTGGAGATATCCTGATCTGGGGAAGTAGGCACACTCCCCACCTAAGCTACTCTGAGTTTCAAAGTTCAGATGCTATTACATGTAATTCCCCCAAAGTTCTCTGCCAGATGTGAAATGGACTTAAAACTGGCAAACTATCAACTTCACTCAAGAACACTACAGGAGGTTGCAAGGAATCTAAGCCTAGCAGTTCACACGCTTGCTTGAAAACAGAGCTGGGGCACTAACCTTTGTTCCTTTGACCATTTATTTTTTTTTTTTACGTGGTGTCAACTGGACACTAAAGAAGCAAAAGACATACCCCATTTTGTGGGTAGGCAGTCTACCTAAATTATTGCACATAAATTAAGCATTATAATTCCTCTGCAGTCTAAGTACCTAACTTAGGGCTTGGTATTCCTTCTGAATACAAGACAGTTACTTTTCAGATTCTGGAATGTTTCCCTAATTAGGTGCCTACAAAACCTAATTAGTTATCATATTAGGCATCTAAAGGAGGAAATTTAGGTTTTAATCTAGTCTGATTTTTAGCACAGCTAAAATCTTTATCTTGTTAAGAATGTAAGCCAACGATGAAATTGATGAAGATGACAGCAAGAAGCTTCATCCATAGACTATTTATCATACACTTCTTTTATGTAAATCTCTATTTTTCCTCTTTAAAAAAAATCACTGAGTTTTTCTTCAGAATACCAGTTTTGTCTATCATTTCCCCATAAACACACTATTTACTATTGGTATGAGTTAGATAATAAATCAATAAAGAAAAGGTATTAAGTTAATTCAAATCTTAATTATTTTTTGAAAGAAAGCTTATCAATTAAAATAAAAGAAACTGTTATAGCCAAATTACATTGTAGCACTACTAAAATAAATGATACCTAAGTAATGTGTGTGAGCAATTGCCTTTGTTCTCTGAATTGATTAAATACATTATCTATCATGTATCTATAAATAAATGAAGAAAATTTTTAAACACTTCTAATTTAACAGTTCTTCAAATCAAAATATTTTTTTAACAACCAAGAACAAGTAATTTGTTCTGCATGCATTAAGAGTTAGTTTAGAAACTCTTCTTTCTGTGTATAAAAAAATACGGAAAAGCGCTAAAATATTTAGACTATTTTTGTTAAACTGTGAACTGTTTGAAATAGATGCATATTAATCCAAATCATTCTTTATAAAAAGCACTCTCCAAAGTAATGAAACAGCTTTAGGGATATTGTCATCACATAAGTGAATTAAAACTGTACTTAAACTGACACATTTTTCAGCCTTAGTGGTTTTGTTAGAGATGCTTAGAGAACATTAGTCTGAAAAGTATTTGCCATGCAAAAGCTAAAAGCAGCTTGTCAAAACAAACCTCAAGGCTAGTAATGAGCATTAGTTTACAGACAGCCCAGCATGAAGCGCCAGTATGATAGCTTCTGAAATGACTCTGAAATAAGTGAATGATAATTCACAGAAAGTGGCTGTACCTGTCTGTTTTTGTTTAACCCAGAGTTACACGACTTTGAGAAAAGGACAAAACAGAATGAAAAGAAACAACAGCTTAAAGTGACATCAGAAAGGTTGAACATACATATGACATGCTTTGAAGTAAACAGAGGAAATCAGTGTTAGGACAGAAACAGGGTATTTTCATAACGTGATGAAACTTTTAAGATAGACCTTCAGAATATACATTTCATATATGCTATACAAATACTACACCCTATGAGCAGACCACTCTGTTTTGCACTCGTAAAAAAGTGACACTTGCTTTATTTTGTTTGCATAAAAATTTTACATTATGTTTCTGATGGAAAATCCTGCTGTTAACCAAGCATTCTCCAGCTACTTCAAGATCAGGTTATACCAACCAACGTATCTCAAGTAACTTCAAAACCTTGTATCTGAGCACACATCCCCACCCCTATCCCCCAAAAAGCAAACCACCACCACCCACAGAACTGAATATTTAAGAACAAATATTCAAAGCACAAAAATGCTACATAAAAGCACCTGGAAAATCCATGTAAGAAAACTCCCATGCCACACACTTTCATTCATGCTCAAACTTCTGAAAAGCACTTCCAGTTTCTTAAAGAGTACTGTATGTTTATCTACACTACATGCTCTGGGCCACATTAGTTCTCACTCAAAGCACACAGACTGCATCCTAAGGTATTATATATTCAGTGCAGTATGAAAAAAGTATTTGAACAAAGTAATTATATTGCAACAAGCTGCATCCTAACAAGTCATAATTAACAATACAAACTAAAGCATACAACTAAGTTTATGACAGATAACCACTGCTAATGCTAGTTTGATTTCTAACATAATAGGGGATTCTACGAACAGATACTGGTAACACTACAATCCAATGATACTCTTCAGAAGAGCACTCTGGAAGTTTCTGCAGTTCCTGTCAGAAATAACCATTTGTGCAGTAAAATCAGCAGAAATGCACATTTGCCTCCATCACAGATGTGCAAAGGTTGACATCTTAAGTCAAGCCTCTTTTCATTAGAGATTTAAGCCAATACCCTAAAATGTGCAATGCACCTTCATATTGATACAACTACATAGAATGGTATTTGTAAACAGCGGTTTGACATCTATGTTTTGATCCATTCAGTAAAGAACAGTAAACTACAGTCTGAGATAGACAAGTTTTATCATCAGCAACAGAATCCAAATATAGAAGGTGGCAGAAGTCAAATTATTGATACAGGATGACTGCTCTCAAAATACTTCTGATTTCCACTAAGCTAGCCTAGACTTACACTGATTTTACAAGACTAATGATTAGGATCTGAAATTTCAGAACTTCGTCAACTCCAGTGTCAGAATGACAACAACGGCAGGGCCTTAACTACCTCACATAACATCCTCAACATAGCTCTGCCAACTCATGCAATGGGTAGCAATGATGACGTGTAAAAAAAATTAATACTCCCAAAGAAACTGGGTTTTGCCCTGTAAGATTTAGAACCTTCAAAAGAATGATTATTCTCCTATTTCATGCAGATTGAAAATTGCAACATTTCTGGCTCCTTGCCAGATTTGCATGAAAGATAATTTTAATTCTACATGCTGCTCTTGTTTTCAATCATCAATCAAACCAGTTACACATCTTGGTGTTCATTAATTACTTTGTAGATTTTTTTTTAGTTTATTTCATTACTTTGCATGCACCCATACATTTAATAAGTAAAAGCTGTATCATTTATATAGTGGCAATCAGCCATCAGTTAAGAGCTACCTAAATAGCTGGATGAAATTATTGTACCCCATCAGCTCTGGATAATTGCAGTACCTGAAACAAATATAATACTGTTTCCTTTCAAAGAAATTTCAATAAAGTCTACAAAAGAAGTGTTTTTAGAATAGATGAAACCCTGATGAGGTATCCTGTCAGGCACACACTCTTCTTTACCGAGAGGGTGGTCAAACACTGGAACAGGCTTCCTAGAGAGGTGGTCGATGCTCCAAGGCTGTCAGTGTTTAAGAGGCATTTGGACAATGCCCTCAGTAACATGCTTTAACTTTTGGTCAGCCCTTAAGTGGTCAGGCAGTTGGACTAGATGATGGTTGTAGGACCCTTCCAACTGAAATAGTCTGTTCTATTCTAATACCATACCCTGACTAAACAACATTCTCACAAACTACCCAAGTGATTTAAAAAAATTCAAAATTTTAGATTTACACTGTAGGTTAAATATTGCTAAGTCTTAGTAAAGTGTATGATCTGATGTGTTGTACTACACAGATTCATAGTAGTATAAATTAAACTCAAAAATAGATCTAAAAATCCTCCATTATCGTTATTTCAAACAAAGTTTCTTTTTAATGTTTGAACTCCTGTATTTTCTTACTATAGTCAAAAGACTACATAATTTACATGAATCATTGCTCCTTGAAACTGCAGCCTATGTGTGCTTAAGATACACACTCAGAGCAGCAAGCAGAAGAGAACCAGGTCCAGGTTTGCTGCTGGAGCAAGTTCACTACTTTGCCCTGAGACAAAATCCTACTTTTTCAGTCCCATGTCCCTTCTCACACTCACAGATACACACATACTTCAGCCATCACTCTACTGCTTTCTCAAAACTCCTTACTTTTTCTTCTTGCACTGACAAGCTGCAAAGGACTGGGGATAGAATGGGATACTGAGATAAGGAATCAAACACAGGGGAGGCAACAGCATCTCCAAAAACGTACTACCAGTAAAACTTAGTCCAAAGTTATCCCTTCACACAAGGTAGCTAATGACCTGGAAGAGAGAACTTTAGAGTAGATTTTCTATTGCATTGCCCATACATGGGTGCTCAGTGAAGGTTATGTGCAGTTAAATACAGTTCTGGAATTTGTGTGGAATTTTCTTCATTGCACAACAATGGAAAGACATTTTTACAATGATTTACTAGAAGAAAAAATAACTGAGATCAAACTATAACTGTTGCCAACAACTATTGGCAGCAAGTATTAAGAGAATTATGACAGCCATATTAACCTCTTCACTTTGGTAATAAATCATGATTTTCCATTGATTCCCACAGTTAGATTTAAAACAGAAACCCATAAAGAAGAATCTTTGTGTGAATATTTAGGATAAGACAACATAGATATTAGCTTACGATAGACTAAGCTTACAACCAGCAATTTATTTTTTTTTAAATTTCTATCGAAAGTTGCTTTATACTGTGTTAACTGCAATAGCTTTATGTTCACCAACTAAAGAAGTATGGATCAGGTGAGAGAGCTGACTAAAGCGGAAAAAAACACAGTTACTTTATTCTAAAATCTAAGCACCAAATGACTAGCTGTCATTCTTCACTCTGTTTAACCACCACAACAGTCTTTTTACTGAAAGCTGACCATAGCTACTGAGAAAGGCAAGGGGAAAACTACAGGGGAAAAATAGAATACATCTTATAAGTGAAATATTAGCTCTTAAAAATTCATTCACGAACTACATTAGTTTTCAACTACTCTATTTGCCCACCAAAGCCACTGATGCAGTGTTAGTGAACTGCAGTTATGATTAATGCAGACTCATTACTGCTGAAAAAGCAACGAGATGCTAAAATTTCCACACCACATGACTACTCATTTACCATTGAGGGGTCTGTGGATGAAGGAAGCCCCTCATCAGCATCCTCCTTGATAACATCCTAACAACAACAAAATATTATGGTTTGGGTAAAATGATCAAGGGCTTAACAAAAAATATGAAGTAAACAGTGAGTGAGAACGATCTCGTAATAATACATAACTCAACAGAAACACATTTGTTTTCCTTAAGTGATTAAAGATTTTATCACCTTTTAATAGCTTTGCTCATTGTACCAATATCCTAGAAATATACTGATTGACAAGTGAGTCTCTTACTTTTTTAAGCTTCCCTTAGTTCTTAATTCCATTTGAACAGCCATCTGTCAGTAAAATAAGTACTGTTAAATAGGAATTTTATTATTCTATAGGAAGCTACAAAAGTCTGCTCGTTTTTCCTTTTCAATGGGTAAATAAAGTGGAATTATAGGTACTTACAAAACCAAGCTATAACTGAGGCATACTTAAGATAAAATGTATTTTGTTTTAAGTATTTAAAACATTCCTTTTAACTTTTTACTTTTGCCTTCCAATTTCTAGTATTCTCTACAACATTAAAGGTTGTCATTTTATCTTATAAAATTTGAATATAAATTTACAAGTAGCAGTCTTTCTTACAGTATAATACTATATCAATTTCTTTACTGTAGTACAGCTAGCCTTTTCATTAAAATATTTTCTTGCCAATATTACAGGTCACACTCCTCTATCTTGATACCTGGATGTTAGAATTGGTTTTCCTCTCTAAGTAATTTCTGAAGTTAAAACAAAATACATTTTATATTACATGTTAATAACACCTTTGCTTTAACTATTTGTAATATAAAGCTTGTACTTGTCTAATAGTGAATCATCATTAATAACCTTCATTTTCATTGCTCACTATATTTATTGTCTAGGTTAGTATTTGAATTATCCTTCAAAATACTTACTAGGCCATTGTTCTGATCTCTGGACAAACTCGTTTTTAGTGGTGGACGTGAGATGAGATGAGAACTGCCAGGGTAATACCTTGGCATGTAAAGATATGGGGCAAAGAATGGCTATGGGAAAAAAAAAAATGTAACAAAAAAGGGACAAACAATTACACAAATCAAAATGTAATAATAAAATAAAACTTATTTCAACAAAACACATCCTCTAGTTGAGTTTCATAAAGTGAAAAATAGCAATTACTAATAGCTTGCTTTACTTTTTGCATTGAACAGAATTCAGTCAAAAGCTCTGGAGTGAGTTCTTCAAAATCCCTCAGCGCCAATGGGTGCTCTCGCATGGTATTCTGGAGGAACAGAGTTGGAGTGGTTTTGGTAGCTACACTCTAACACTTGTTCTGAGTATGGGAAAAGGATAATTTAAGGATAATTCTGATAATTTCACTCTCTCAGACCTGCTAAACCCAAAACTGGATGCTCAGTAAAACTTACAATGTTTCATAATATTGAAGACAACTGTACGAAAAGAAAAAAAAGGTGATGCATAATAGCATCACTAGAACTTCCCATATTTGTGGTAACCAATCTGAAGGCTTCCACAAATACTAGATTTTATAAATCTATAAATAGATTTTTATAGTAGACAATATTTGAGCTTTGTTTTGTTGGAAATACATCAATGCATGTTGTTCAATACAAATACCATTTTAAAGGACAATGTTAATTATCACAAACCAAATATCAGAATAATTTTTAAAAACAGAAATACTTTTTTTCCCTTCCATAAATGTCAATTAACTCTAATAATGATTTTTATAACCAGGTTCCTTTTTATACTTTTTTACTAACAATTTTCAAGAAAATAAACACTATCCAAGTTTCCAAACGTCTTATCAGCACAGGAGTGTAAAGGGTCTAAATGAGAACTCAGGCTTTTAATAAAGTCTAGTCTAGAAGATACAGAGATCTCAAAATTACAAATATACTTCCAGCAGTGGACTCCATATACTCCAATCTTTCAAGTTTTAAAATCAACTGTAAAAACACATTCCCTGAAATTCACATGCGACCCACTGGCACACAACAAAATCTCTGTGTGTGTGTATGCACAAGCATGCATTTAATAGTCATGAACCTTACAACTGGCAATGCAGTTAGGAAGTACAAACTGCTTTTCCAATATCGTGAAATTTTGTTTTGACCTATCTGTGAATTTGAGTTAGGTTTTGAAATAAAGATTTTCATCTCCATATCAATTCTCTTTTAAGGCAATATAATGGAAAGCAATAGAGCCTTTAGAGTTTAAGAAAGCAGAATTACAGTGCTCATTGCTTTCAATTCATTACCCAGTTCTTAAAAACAAATACACAGAAATCTCAAAATCCTGGCTGTATTACAAATTTTTGATGTTTCTATACAGAGCATTTAAAAAATTGTACTACCCAGCTATTTAACAGAACAGAACATAGTATTTGGTTTGTGTTCCTGCACATGACAAGATTCTGAGTAGTCTACTGCACCAAATTCAGCACAGAGTAAATAATTTTACGACTCAATGGCCAATATATGAAGGAGGAGTAAAATTTTTTGAAGTATTCCACTTTGGATTTGTCTATAAGGACTAAAAAAACCCTCTGCATTCAGAAGCAGCTGTAATTGAACTGAGAAATTAAAGTTTAAATCCTGTGTACATCAATTACTTAGATGGCATATGCTACAACTTTGAATAATTTCTGAAAAACAGAAATGGTTCCATATTCTTAGCTGCTAGAGGTAGTCTTTGCACACTCTTTCACACAATTACCACAAAAAGTTCATACGCTCTTCCAACATATGAAGTGACATGATATTCATTGTAACTGTTAGTCTAAATTTGGAAGTTTGGTTTGGTTTGTTTTAAATAGGTAGGAGAAAAAACACCTAGCCTTTGCTTTACATTTATTGGTTAGTATAGGATGAGTCAGAAAATTCACTGATCTAAAACTATTTCACTGTCATAAGGTACAGATTCTATGGTATTTTCTGAAAATGAAACTCTCTTCAAAAAAAGTTCATGTTATTTCTGGAATAATTAAATGCCTAAGTTTTCCACTAATAGCTTAAACCACGTGGTAAACCCCCAAGCATGAAATGCTTAATGATTATACTGCATTCAAGTGCCTAGCTCTCACTGCAAAGACTATCCTCTGAAATACAGAGTGAGCACCTGTTTGTTGGTTGCAAGTCATCAAACTACAAAGCAATGAAAAAACCCTGTCCAATAAGGCAATTATCCTACAATTCTTTCATAATTTCTAATTATGCCTTGAGCCCACTTCCGCTACTCCACTGCTTTCAAGCCATGGGATTAATTCTCCATTATAGGCTTGAACTCTACAGCCTCAATCTTCATTTGAAGTACGGTAATACCGATATCATGAAAACATGAGATCAACATAAATACATGTTGGGCATAAACCAGCGTAGAGCTGTTCTCCAAGTTTGGGGACAGCCAATAAAGCATAAGTGTAGTGTTTATTGTTTTTCCAAGATATCAAACGATTTGCTCCTCTTTTGCAAAAAAAAGTCTTCACATACCATGATTTCTAGTTCCCTCCTAGGAAATTCCAATTAGACTTGCCTACTGCTCTAACCTTCCCCAGAAGAAACATGATCTCCATAATGTTCCACGATAGCAGCGATTTTGAGAAGCTGAACTTGAATCCAACTTGTAGCCAGGCCATTAGACAGTGGTAAAATGTACACATCCAGCATAGTCCTATACTGAGAGCCAAAGCACCAAGTTGAAGAGCTGCTAAATGGGACTATAATCTTTCCTTTACAGCTATACAGAGGGAGAGTGGGGTTTTAAACGAAAAATGAATAGATTATGTCACTGGAAGTTCAAGGTCCGTAACATAGGAGCATCTAAAGAACAAAGCAGAAATGCACGTAATAAAACAAATTGTATTTCCTAAAAAAAACAGAGTGGTTTTTACCCCCAACAGCTCAAGGGCTTTTTTTCTTAAGCACAAATGAATCCCTAAAGACTACAGGACAGGAACTATTTACTGGTCTGAATAAGGCACCTATCCCCAAACCTTAGGGTGGTTTTGCATAAAACTAGGGCATTTCCACAGAAGCATTTGAACCCATTGTGTTGTGTCATACAGGTACCCAAGACCTCTCTCAGAAACTTCTGCTGGGCGGAGCCTATTCTTCAGTTGCTGCTCTTTTTTTAAACACCATTCTTACAAAAACCTGAGAAGTGAAGTATGATTACAAATGCTGAAGGAAACAGCCTTTCAGTCTAAATTTTCTACTATTATAAGGTTCTCATCACTTACCTCAGTATGTGGTGTCCATGACAGTACCTTTGGGACTCCAAAGTAATGAATATAGCTCTTTGTCAATATTTGAAAGTGTGAAACACTAAAAACAATTATACCTTAGAAGGGCAGTATATAATTCCAGAAATAAAGGTCAAAACAGAAGTATTTTAGTCTTCAGCAGGCAAAAAAGTAAGCATGCCTGTAAGCATGTGTATGCAGTTAATACAAATGAAAAAATAAACTGATTGTAAGAACAGTTTATGACTCACCAATAATTGCTTTTGTAATGCTTATTAGAGCCCAAACCAATACAAGTTTCAACTGTATATCACCCCACACTTTAAACCTTGTCATGTACAGTAACACAGACACAAAAACAGGGCTTCCAATTAAACACCTACTTTAACAAAGCTGAGCTAGTATCAGCATGAAGATTCACGTGACAAGCGTTTATCAGTGTTGGACTACTTCAAAGTATATGCCATTTTAAGTTATTTTTGACAAAACAGTATACTATCACTGTATTGAGGGTACACAAGAATAATGTTAGAACAAATAACTTAAAAAGTTCTATGCTACGTGTACTCTTTTCTGTCTTGGTTAACAAACACTGATTTAGGAATAACTCAATTTTCTTTCCAGCTTATTGGCTTAAACATTTACCTACAGTCACATCTGCTTAAAGTTGAGGCCATTTCCTGTACATAGAAATAAGCTATGACTTATACCAGCTTCTAGGGTTTTTTTCCTGATAATACTTCAGAGAAAAAAAAAAGTAAAAAATAAAGTTTAAAAATACTGAATATATCCCACAAAAATAGAAAATGTAGATTTGAACTGACTATACAGTAAAGTACTTCATTCAATTTTCAAGTGAGCCATGCCCAGGACTACGCTTCCTGAGGCCCACAAATAGCTGAAAAATATCTTTCATGCAATTTATGTTAATTCCTTTAAACTAGTGCAACACCAGTTTAGGGAAAAGATCCCAGAATAACTTTAAAAAGAGACAAAAGGGAAGACAGACGTACATTCTTGTGATGTAGGTCCCCACTTGAGTTTCTGTATGTTTTAACCAAAGTCACTAAGAAAAAGCCAGGATCCCTTCCAATGTCTGTGAGCAAGCATGTGAACGATTGAGCAGAGTTTACCCCACAAAAATAAAATAAAAAAATCCTGCAATATTCTACAATTGAGCAGTGTCTCAAAATGATTTGCCCTTTTTTCCCCTTATGTAATTTGTTTTTCTGATGCAATTTACCACATTTCTCCCCCAGACTACACTGCCTGAACATTACTGTGAAATTTACCAATTTGTGGACTTTTTTACATTCCTAACAAAACTTGCATGGGTCTTTTAATATTTTATAGATGACATCTGCAACATTACCAGGTTAAATCAGAAGAATGTTAACTGGTTCTCGATTATTTACCCGATTGTAAAATGGATGCTGAGGTCCTGTCATACCACTATAGTAACTGCTATGAGGTTGTGGTGATAAAACTCCACTATTGAAATGCCCATTGAAAGAGGTTGTAGAAGAGCAAGCTGATGAAGGCTGACTGAACAGAGATGTTGCTCTAGCAGGTGCCTCGTGTAAAGGCAACGTGGGGTAAGGAAGTCCTCCAATATTCATTTGATCCCTTGCAGCACGAACATCTGAAAAATAAAAAGGTAAAAAAGCATGAGATTTTGCTTGAAATATTTGAAAAAGTTTTCATTTGTTTGCCAATTCATTACAGTACATTTTTGTGTGTTTAGCTCCAATCAGAACTCATCAAGTAGAATGTCAAATGTCACTGTCAGCTACATTCAGCTGATTTCTCTTGAGGATCACATATACACAGGAGTCTTTAGGAGAGTTAGGACAATTTACTGCATAAATTTATGTAGCATATTAAATGCCTCTAAACATTCTCTCTCAGAGAGAACAAGTTACAAATCCCAACCCAAATGGGAAGAAATGCAGGAATACATCACACCAAGTATGTCTCTGATGGTAAGTATGTCTGATGTGATAGTCAGACCTGTACCATTTCTGAAGAGATTAATGAGACAGAACGTTGTGAACAAAGTTAGGCCATCCCACTGCAGCTATCAAGTACAGAGAAGTAAGCTGGAAAAAGTAAGAACAAAAAGGATTCCAGTTGACTGAAGAAAAGTGTCATGACAGAAAAGACAGGCAAAGGGAACTATTAATACCTGAATTCAGTTCCCACCTAGAATACTGACTGTCATACTAAAGAGTCATAAGGATCCTATTTGAAATTTAAAGTTCTGGTTTTCTTTAAAGCTTTAGCATCTAAGAGGTGGAAATGTTAGGATGCCTTAGCCTTACTCTAGAGCCAAGAGCAATTCCTAAGACTGAACAAGAAGTGCCATATCATCCATCACATCAATCCACAGCAGCAGTGGGCAGTCAGAACATTTAATGCTGAGCAGAGTGTTTTTACAGAACAGAACATACCTGAACCTCACTGCATTTTTTTTAGACTACAAGCAAGTAAAGAAAACTGCTTAACAACCACTCCACAATAAACAACTCTTGCCCTAGGTCGAATTAAGTATCATACTATAGCAGACTAAAAAGTAACTCAGGAGTACCAACTGCACAGGTATCTAGTGGAGTATACATCAAATGGAGATGTTCCACTTTGTTTCACTGGCTTTGGTTCTGCAGGACCTTACTGACACTATTCAAAATTGTTAACAAGGATCTGGAACTCAACTTACATCTACTACTAAAATACCATTGTGTGTATTAGTTTCCTCCATCTGCTAAAGCAGTCTTCAAATCAAGAACAGTGGATTCCCCCCTCCAAAAAAGAAGCTTCAGTCTTGTACAATCTGGCTTTTACAGCAAAGCTACTAAGTGAAGCTGAGTGGCCTGTTACTGAAGTCAAATCAGACAACCTGAAGGTCTGATTTGATGAACTAATCAGGAATTCAGCATGACACATGAAGTAGCTCTAACTAAAATGAAAAGAAATAATATAATTGTCATTTTCCATTTATTTGAAAGCATACTCACCTGCAATGATTTCTCGTAGCTTGGGATCTAAGTTTACAGTACATGGCAAAAAGGTTCTTACATCACGTGCAACAAGAACAGGTGTTCGTGAAGATAAAAATACTTCAAAGTTCCGTATATCTCCATCAATTTCAAGTAGAGGTTCAACATCTTTAGTTGTAGGAATATTCTTTGAAATTCTGTGGTGGAAAAAAATTAGATAAATCATAAACCATGCTTGTTACACTATGACTTCCATTTGCATAGTGATATTCTGGTGTGTAATACTACTGCGCTTGCATCCACTCTCCCTATTTTCTGGAAAATGAAGAGAACCCACGAAGAGGTGCACTGTCTGCAGAAAGAACAATTTAACATTTTCTAATAGCAGTTTGAGATTTTCTGCATAAGTAATCTGATCTAATTGTATGCTTCAGAGAAATCTCAAAGAAGCCACACAGAAGACTAAAATCAGATCAGGGATTTATAGATCAGTAACATCAAATCCAAAGTAAGGGGAAGTTAACATTTGTCACCATTAACCTCAAACATCCATTCAAATTCTGATATCCTAATCAGAAATTCCATGGTTAAAAATCTCATTTTTAAACTACTATTTCTTGTAACAGGAACACTCAGGCATCTTAGACATTGATCAAAACCCAACTGTGCATGATTTCATGGTAAAAAGTGGAAAAACAACTGCCTGCTTTCAAGTAATTCAGCTTCTAAGACAAGAAGCCACAAACAGAAGAGAACAACAAAACAATGAGACATGATCAATAATATAAGGGACTGTTGATGCATTATGACTATTCTCAAGCAATGGTGGGAGTTTTTTGTAAGCACTAGTACAAAGGACAGTTTTAGGAAAGAACAAGGAGAAGGATTAAATATTAGCCTTGTGGAAGTTTATGAAAAGCTCCTACTAAATGCAAGCAAGTGATGGAGGCTGACATGATGGGTCAGATGGACTTGTTGACATCTCATCTCAAAGTATCATGACTGGTATCTCATCTTATACCAAATTAGAAATTATAATCTAAACTAAAGCTTACTAAAATGAAAAAATGTTTCTGACACCCAGTATAATAAACACAGAAACAGTGAAAGAATGCGCTGAGAATCGTTGACATGGTTATAGTAATGACTATAAAGTGACTGTGACAGCACTCTATATGGATACCAATGAAGTAACCACACTGTATTTAAAGTAAAAACAGAAAAAAGTTATGAGAAAAAAATATAAAAATAAAAATCTTTATATATATAAATATGAATTATGCATTTCACTAGTTAGTGGCTTTTCTCAAAGACATATTATGATCGCAGTTCTATGAAAAGGGATGACTTTGCATAGACATGTTGACTGCTCTGTGAGCTGCTGTAACTTGCTAAGAAGTTAGCATAGCACAAAGAAAGCGTAAGAATTTTCTCTGATTACTGGACAATTAAAGCAGCTAAGGCAGTTGCCAGTGCTGTCGTGGAGGAAAAGAGTGCACTGATGCATGGAGGGAAAGGGAGGAAGGAGCCCTCATGTACACTCAGTAACCTATCAATGTCCAGCCAAGAATCTCTTACATTAAATAAATACACACTGATGTGTCTATGAAGAGAAAAGAACGTAACACTTTAAAATAAAAAATCTGGTTGTAATTGAATTGTATTTTTAATACAGCTAATGCACTAAATCTATCATTAGCTGAATGATCTTACCTTATTTCACAATTGTCCTGGGTTCAGCTGGGATAGAATTAATTTTTACAGGAACCTGGGAGGTGGGGGGCATAGCCGGGGCAGCTGACCTGAACTAGCCAAGGAGCTATTCCATACCATGTGACATCATGCTCAGTATATATATAGGGAGCGGGCCGGGGGGTGGATCCTTCTTTCGGTGGGGGAAGTGGCAGAGCATCGGGTCCCGGGTGGTGAGCAGTTGCACTGTGCATCACTCTTTTTGTATACTCGTTCATTAGTACCGTTGTTGTTGTTATTCCTTTGTGTTGTTCCAGTAAACTGCCTTTATCTCAACCCTCGAGGTTCCAGTTTTGTTTTCTTTTCTCTCCTCCATCTTCCCCCCATCCCACTGGAGGGGGGCGGGAGGAGTGAGCGAGCGGCCGCGTGGTTCTTTGTTACCGGCTGGGCTAAATCCACGACAGTCCTTTTTGGCGCCCAACGTGGGGCTCGAAGGGTTGAGATAACGACAGATCTGACCAGAGCGTGTTTGAAACAAATTTGTCATACGCATTTCTTATACTAGATAAATAGATGTTAGTCACAATGTTGATTAATTTGTTTACATGGTGGCGTTTTGTAAGTTCTTATATGCTCTATGTATTGCCTGTAGTTGCGTATCTCATCTCTGGGAGAGTAATTGGGATTATCATTTTGCTGTACTGGGCAATATCAACTTGTGAAATGATTACATCACTGGTCATGAGGTTAAGCTGGTATCTGTATGAGGCAGTGATATCATTTCCATACCTTGGGCACCTTCTGTCAGATTTTATTGGTAATTACACCCAATCCATGGGGAAGTTGGGGGGGGGGGATACTTCCCCCCGTCCATTCCCCTCCCTTTTCTCCTTCCGACTAATTACAACAGTTTTTGAGAATTTTGAATATCCTTGGGATGCGCAAGCCAGTGTGCTGTTAGTGCTATGCCTCCTGACTATGTTCCAGGTCTTGTTTAGGGCTACAAAAAGGCTCTTTAAGAGTACCACCCAGAGATCTGTCCCAAAGCTTGATATGCATGGGTGGCACGGCATGTGGGAGAATGTGGGCAGGTATCTAGAGAACTTCTCACCTCCAGTGACTTGGAAGTTCACTCCCGAACAACTACAGAACCCTCATGAAGTGATAGAATTTTTGAAAGAAAAATGCTGTGGCTATCCCAGAGACACACAACTCACTACACTGTGCTGGGCCATGGCCGGTATCTACCAAACACTGCTTGATATTAGGCAGCATCCTCAGGGGGAAAAGGGGGAAAAGATGGAGAATACGACAACAGGCACCATGGCTACCCCAACCCCAACAACATGCACCGTGGCTACCCCAACCCCAACAACATGCACCGTGGCTACCCCAACCCCGACGACAAGCACCATGGCTACCCTAACCCCGACGACAAGCACCGTGGCTGCCCCTACCACGACGACAAGCACCGTGGCTGCCCCTACCACGACAACAGGTACCGTGGCTACCCCTATCCTGGTGACAGATACTGCGGCTAAACCAGAAAACCAACCTGTGCCAGTATCAGTCGCCCCTGTACAGAAAAAGAAACACACAAAGAAATCAGTTCGCTTAGTGAGAGATGAAAGTGAACCAGAGTCATCGCGAGAACAGGAGGAAGAGGTAGAACCTGAAATAATTACCCGATCTCTATCCATGAGTGAGTTGCGTGACATGCGAAAAGATTTTAGCCGCCACCCAGGTGAGCACATTGTTACCTGGCTGCTCCGGTGCTGGGATAGTGGGGCTAGTAGTGTGGAATTAGAGGGTAAGGAAGCCAAGCAGTTGGGATCTCTGTCTAGGGAAGGGGGCATCGACAAGGCGATTGGAAGAAAAACACAAGTTCTCAGCCTCTGGAGGCGACTTCTGTTAGGTGTAAAGGAAAGATACCCCTTCAGGGATGAAGTTACATGTCACCAAGGCAAGTGGACCTCCATGGAGAGAGGTATCCAGTACCTGCGGGAATTAGCCGTGCTGGAGGTGATTTATAATGATCCAGAAAATGGGCAGTCACCCACAGATCCAGATGAAGTCCAATGCACACAACCGATGTGGCGGAAGTTTCTACGAAGTGCACCACCAACCTATGCCAACTCATTGGCAGTAATGTCCTGGAAAGAAGGCTATGGACAAACGGTGGATGAATTAGCTGTCCAACTCCGGCAACACGAAGGAAGTCTCTCTTCCTCCCTACGGGCCTGTGTCTCAGCTGTAGAGGAATTGTCCCGAGAGTTCCAGCAATTCAAAGTGGATATGTCCTCCTCCTCACCTGTACAGGCCCGCATCGCAGTTATTGGGAGTAAGCGTTCCTCTGCCCAAGAGAGAGGAGAGAGAAAATACACACGACGGGCTAACCTGTGGTTTTACCTGCGTGACCATGGAGAGGACATGAGGAAGTGGGATGGAAAACCTACCTCAGTTTTGGATGCACGGGTACGGGAGTTGCGAGACAAAGCAACCAGAAAAGAGGATTCTTCTTGGAAAACTGCTGCTCCAGTTTCCTGTGAGCAGTCCCCCAGATGCAGTAGATGGGCCGATCTCATTTCTGATCCTCTTGAAGGGACTTCTGATTCACGTGTGCAAAAAGTGAGTAACGGATATTCTAACCAGGATTAGAGGGGCCCTGCCTCCAGCCAGGTGGAGGAGAGGGACAACCGAGTCTACTGGACAGTGTGGATTCGATGGCCTGGCACATCAGATCCACAGGAATATAAAGCTCTAGTAGACACTGGTGCACAATGTACCCTAATGCCATCAAGTTATAAAGGGGCAGAACCCATCTGTATCTCTGGTGTGACAGGAGGATCCCAAGAGCTAACCGTATTGGAAGCTGAAATGAGTCTAACCGGGAATGAGTGGCATAAACACCCCATTGCAACTGGCCCAGAGGCCCCATACATCCTTAGTATAGATTATCTCAGGAGGGGGTATTTCAAGGACCCAAAAGGGTACCGTTGGGCCTTTGGTATAGCTGCATTGGAGATGGAAGAGATTGAGCAGCTGTCTACCCTACCTGGTCTCTCCCAAGACCCTTCGGTTGTGGGGTTGCTGAAGGTTGAAGAGCAACAGGTGCCAATTGCCACCACGACGGTGCACCGGCGGCAATATCGCACCAACTGAGACTCCCTGATCCCCATCCATAAGCTGATTTGCCAACTGGAGAGCCAAGGAGTGATCAGCAAGACTCGCTCACCCTTTAATAGTCCCATATGGCCCGTGAGGAAATCTAACAGGGAATGGAGACTAACAGTAGATTATCGTAGGCTGAATGAAGTCACGCCACCGCTGAGCGCTGCTGTGCCAGATATGTTAGAGCTTCAATATGAACTAGACTCAAAGGCAGCCAAGTGGTATGCCACAATTGACATTGCTAATACATTCTTCTCCATTCCTTTGGCAGCGGAGTGCAGGCCACAGTTTGCTTTCACTTGGAGGGGCGTCCAGTACACCTGGAATCGACTGCCCCAGGGGTGGAAACACAGCCCCACTATTTGCCATGGGCTGATCCAGACTGCACTAAAAAAAGGTGAAGCTCCAGAGCACCTGCAATATATTGATGACATCATTGTATGGGGCAACACAGCAGAAGAAGTTTTTGAGAAAGGGAAGAAAATAATCCAAATCCTTTTGAAGGCTGGTTTTGCCATAAAAGAAAGTAAGGTCAAGGGACCTGCGCAGCAGATCCAGTTCGTAGGAGTAAAATGGCAAGATGGGCGTCGTCAGATCCCTGTGGACGTGATCAACAAGATAGCAGCTACGTCCTCATCGACCAATAAAAAGGAAACACAGGCTTTCTTAGGTGTTGTGGGCTTTTGGAGAATGCATATTCCAAATTACAGTCAAATTGTAAGTCCTCTCTACCAAGTTACCTGGAAGAAGAATGATTTTAAATGGGGGCCTGAACAACGACAAGCTTTTGAGCAAATTAAGTGGGAGATTGTTCATGCAGTAGCTCTTAGGCCAGTCCGGACAGGACAAGATGTTAAAAATGTGCTCTACACTGCAGCTGGGGAGAATGGCCCTACCTGGAGCCTTTGGCAGAAAGCACCTGGAGAGACCCGAGGCCGACCCCTGGGGTTTTGGAGTCGGGGATATCGAGGATCCGAAGCTCGCTATACTCCAACTGAGAAAGAGATATTGGCAGCATATGAAGGAGTTCGAGCCGCTTCAGAAGTGGTTGGTACTGAAACACAGCTCTTCTTAGCACCCTGACTGCCAGTGCTGGGCTGGATGTTCAAAGGGAAAGTTTCCTCTACACATCACGCGACTGATGCCACGTGGAGTAAGTGGATTGCACTGATCACACAACGGGCTCGCATAGGAAACTCCAGTCGCCCAGGAATTTTAGAAGGGATCACAGACTGGCCAGAAGACAAAGATTTTGGAATGTTGCCAGAGGAGGAGGTGACACGGGCTGAAGAGGCCCTGCTGTATAATAAACTGCCAGAAAATGAGAGGCAATATGCCCTGTTCACTGATGGGTCCTGTCGCATCGTGGGAAAACATCGGAGGTGGAAGGCTGCTGTATGGAGTCCTACACGACTAGTCGCAGAAACTGCTGAAGGAGAAGGTGAATCAAGTCAGTTTGCAGAGGTGAAAGCCATCCAGCTAGCTTTAGACATTGCTGAAAGAGAAAAGTGGCCAGTGCTCTATCTCTATACTGACTCATGGATGGTGGCAAATGCCTTATGGGGGTGGCTACAGCAATGGAAGAAGGGCAACTGGCAATGCAGAGGTAAACCCATTTGGGCTGCCGCACTGTGGCAAGATATCGCTGTTCGGATAGAGAAGCTAGTGGTAAAAGTACGTCACGTAGATGCTCATGTACCCAAGAGTCGCGCCACTGAAGAACATCAAAACAATCAGCAGGCAGATCAGGCCGCCAAGATTGAAGTGTCTCAGGTGGACCTGGACTGGCAACGTAGGGGTGAGCTATTTATGGCTCAGTGGGCCCATGATACCTCAGGCCATCAGGGGAGAGATGCAACATGTAGATGGGCTCGAGATCAAGGGGTAGACTTGACCATAGACACTATTGCACAGGTCATCCATGAACGTGAAACATGTGCTATGATTAAGCAAGCCAAGCGACAAAAACCCCTGTTGCATGGGGGGCGATGGCTGAAATATAAACAGTGGGAGGCCTGGCAGATTGACTATATCACACTCCCACGAACATGCCAAGGCAAGTGCCATGTGCTTACAATGGTGGAAGCAACCACTGAATGGCTGGAAACATACCCTGTGTCCCATGCCACTGCCCAGAACACTATCCTGGGCCTTGAAGAGAAAATTTTATGGCAACACGGCACCCCAGAAAGAATTGAGTCGGAAAACGGGACTCATTTCCGAAACAACCTCGTAGACACCTGGGCCAAAGAACATGGCATTGAGTGGGTATATCACATCCCTTATCACGCACCGGCCTCCGGAAAAATTGAACGATACAATGGACTGCTAAAAACTACATTGAAAGTGATGGGGGGTGGAACTTTCAAACATTGGGATACACATTTAACAAAAGCCACCTGATTAGTTAATACTAGAGGATCCGCCAATCGGGCTGGCCCTGCCCAACCAAGACTTCCACATGCTATAGAAGGGGATAAAGTCCCTGTAGTGCGCATGAGGAGTATGTTAGGAAAGACAGTCTGGGTTAGTCCTCCCTCAAGCAGAGGCAAACCCATTCAAGGAGTTGTTTTTGCTCAGGGACCTGGGTACACCTGGTGGGTGATGCAGAAGGATGGAGAAGTTCGCTGTGTACCTCAGGGAGATTTGATTTTGGGAGAGAATAGCCAGTGAATTGGGCTGTATAATATTTAACTGCTAAATAACCTGCCAATGCATGTCACTGTAACTATAATGTCTATATGCCATATCAAGGGTATTACTGTAAGAATTACCCAAATGACTGCAGCATGGACTTTAAAACTGAGCCAAGTACAACAGCAATAGAACTTGAACTGACACCCAGCAATTTCCTCAAGATCAACATCTTCGACCTGCAGACCAAGGGCGTGAGTTGCACCAAATGTACTAGACACAAGTTACAGAGGCAGCATGCAACAACCCAACATCTCACACCATCTCTCTTATCCTGAAGAACTGTTACAACAGATGGAGTCCCAAAGTCATGGACTAAATAAATCGATGGACACATTAGAGGAATAGCCCATAGGCTAAAGGAATACCATTTGTGTGTGTGTGTGTGTGCAGGGGGGAGAAGAACAAGTCCATATACTTATATATAAGACAAGGAAAGTGGTAGTGGTTGATTGGAAAATGTAAGATCTAGGCATGATGTAGATGGTATAGAATAAGGGGTGGATAATGTCTTGGGTTCAGCTGAGATAGAGTTAATTTTTACAGGAACCTGGGAGGTGGGGGGCATAGCCGGGACAGCTGACCTGAACTAGCCAAGGAGCTATTCCATACCATGTGACATCATGCTCAGTATATATATATAGGGAGCGGGCCGGGGGGTAGTCTCTTCTTTCGGTGGGGGAAGTGGCGGAGCGTCGGGTCCCGGGTGGTGAGCAGTTGCACTGTGCATCACTTTTTTTTGGTATACTCGTTCATTAATACCGTTGTTGTTGTAATTCCTTTGTGTTGTCCCAGTAAACTGCCTTTATCTCAACCCTCGAGGTTCCAGTTTTGTTTTCTTTTCTCTCCTCCATCTTCCCCCCATCCCACCGGAGGGGGGCGGGAGGAGTGAGCGAGCGGCCGCGTGGTTCTTTGTTACCGGCTGGGCTAAAACCACGACATATACTAAAAGCAGAATTAACAAATTCCTATAAATTTTACCAGAAAACATCTGAATGGACCATGTACCTAACAGAAGGAGGATACTGCCATACCATGCTGTCATAAGCAGTATCTACAAATAACTTTATTCACAGTGAGATGTTACTTCTACAGCATAGAAAAATGTAACAAATATAAAATGTAAAAGCAAGTATACCCTATTCTAACAAAGGTTCTGATCCTGTAAATCATTACAAGCAGCCATCCAGATGGCAGTGGGATTATCCACTTCAGGAAAATTCAATGCATGTAAAGCTTCACAGGCTCCAGCCTTAAAAGAATAAAAGGTGGTGCTTCTGTAGGAAGAGAAACTTGACACCCAGAAGTAAGTTACAGTTTCAAAGAATGGAAACAGTCCATTCTCCAACACTGTTTCAAGAAATCTAGTAGGAGCTAAAAGTAGTCCTCACCTCAAGTAGTGAATGGTGAAAAGAAAAAAAAATAAGAACATTGGCAGTATCAAAGTAAAACTTATATACTCAACAGAATCTAAGAAGTGTATATCTTACACTAATATTTAGCTACTACCTTAGGTTCTTCTATTTTGCCTTATATAAAACTACAACTAAACTGACTGTAAATGTATATGTTTTTATTCAAACATCAGAAATGTAAAAAACCCAAAACCACTAATGCACACTTTAGTTATCCATATTTACTGTGAGTATTCTAGACAAGAGTTCAACACTGGCAAAATGAAAATTAAGTCACTTTTTAAGTGAGGGACTGAGGAGTTAAAAGAGTGGCCTACTTCAGCACTTAAATCTACAAAATAAAAAGCCAAAAGAGAATGTGACATAGATTTAAATAAAACACACAGCTGATGAATCACATGAAACAAATTAGCTGAATTTTAATGCCAGCTCTACTTAAGTCTGAATGCAAACAGTGTTCTGAATACGATGAACAAAGCTACTGTTCAGAAGCCAATAGCCCACTGCTGGTGTGCAGATTGAAGTCTCTATGCTAACCTCCTAAGCTCGATGTCTTAAAACTATGCCTTTGAAAGAAATATTTATGTAAATGATAATCTTTTGGCAAAGAGCCAGAAAAATCGCATGTGCCTGTACTTCTCAGATAAAAAAAAAAAAAGGTTAGCATGTAAAGCACGTTAGGAGTCACTTTTTCTAAAATAAAAGCACACAGATCTAAAAATAAAGCACTGTGAACACCTTATTCTCATTTTGGGGGTAGATTTTCCTGAGGCAGAAGAATTATTCTTTAAAACAGAAACATCAAAAACTGGAGTGTCTGTTTCCACAAGAAACTACTTGAATTTAAAAGGAATGAGCCCAAAACAGAATATTACATTGACAGAAGAGAAAGTTACAAATTCATTCCACTATTCCACACGTGTCCTTTCCACATGCAACTAAAATTAAAAACTGCTTTCAGTGTGGATTATGTTATATTCCAACAATGATGGATTATTTCTGGCTTCTTCCTCAAATAAAAATAATTTACTACAAGTACATATAGGTACGTCATCTCATCTTCCATTCAAGGGACTGTGAATTTGCTCCAGATTTTTTCTAGTTTATGTTCACCTTGCACTTCCATGACTGACTTGGAAAATAACCATCATGGTCCAACAGAGGGTCCAGCGCTGAACGTGGCCAGCATACCTTAGGAAGATGCTACGCTGTTGGGCTTATACATGACACTGCCTATCTATTCACCACCTACTGCAGGAGATGGTCACCACCACAGGATGTGGTCCTTCACCACCCGACCAGGTGGTGGTAAAATGGCAGCAGCATCAACTACCTTCATCCACACTGAAGGCTGTGCTGTGCCCACACTCCCTGTTTGGCTGGTTATGTCAGGTCCCGGAGTACACCAATAGGCTCCATTACCTCTTCCCCAGGCCAGGGGTTTCACTGCCTGTGCTCAAGGTCAGCTCTGATACAGTGCAGCTGAGCAACTTGGAATTGGACTGTTGCGATAAGAGCTGCGAGAAGCCTCACTGGAGGCCTCTCTCGCTTGGTTCGAGAACTACCTTCAAGCTCAGGCCTTTGCCCTTGGTCCTTGCCTGAGCTACATCTACATACCTTAGTGGTCACAACCTTGACTCACTGACTTGACTTCCCGGCTTGATCTGAAACATGCCTCATGGCTACAGACCACTGGGCTCTTTGCTGTCCCTGGTTACTGCCACTGAACCTGCTCTGATCTTCCTGTTCAACTACCGTGGGACTGCACCCCTTGCTCATGAGGACAATGCCCTGCCTGTCTTGCTGTCCTCCTCAGCTCCCAGCTTGCCTTCTCTCATAGAGCAGCCTGACTTGCTTCTCCCAGACAGGTTGACTTCTCTGCAAGTCCTCATACCCAGAAGGGCCGTTCTCCCTGCTCTTTCCAAACCTCTCTCCCTGAAGGTGAAAACAAAGAAATTCTACAAATTACTCTTTACACACCTGAATTTCTTTTTTCCTCATGTGTTTTACAGGAGTAACTAACTACGTGGACAAGAGTCATTTCACTTTTGTACTCCATAAAAAGCAAAAGACCTAATGAATTGTTATGAAATAATAAATAGAGCAACAGAAGGCATGGGCATGAAGGCATGTCGTGATTTATCTATCATGTGCCTTTTAAATATTTCTCTGTATAGACTTTTAGACAAAAATGTTGCTTATAATAATGAAATTACTTCTCATTAAAAAGGACACAAAAATATTTTTTCTAAAGGTTTGATACTGAGAAACAGAAAACTAGAAAATCTGGGCCACTTTGGAATGCAATATGAAATTTGGATGCTTAACAGTCTGCTAATTAGACATCTGATCTCTAATACCTAATAATCAAATCCTAATAATCAAATCCTAATAATATAATGCTTTGCTCTGAAGTTATTTATTCTATCTTGTTATGTGTGGTCAGTATAGTGACAGAGTATCTTCATACTTAAGGGTGCATTTTTTCTGGATTAAAAGCTCTCACACAAAATGCCCCAGAAGATTTGCAGTACTGTCAACATATCAAGAATAGTGCTGCAAATATTTCGAAGTGAAATTTGCAACAGGTTATTTGAACACTGAAAAATAGCATTTGCTCATATACACACTTGTATAAAGGTAGGAATAAAAAGTCATCACAAACTCAATACGGAAACATAAGGGAATCAATGTTTTATCTTAATAAAGATAAAAAAAGCTATAGTTTGATATATCTATCTAGACAAAAATTATAAACCCCTCAGTGCATATCAAGCAGTACAGAGACTTCACTGAACAGATGCAATAGCTATTTAAAAACTCCTATTACCATAGGTATTAAGGAAAGCTTGCTTTGCAAAACTGACTCTATCCAATTCAAGTAACAGGAGATAAAGTACCTCTTCTGAGCGTTCCTGCTTTTGATCATTTCAGAAAGAAAAAACATTTTGATCCTTAAAAGATTGGTAGTTATTAAACTAATCTCCCACACCTAGTATCATGCACTGTCAGTGAGCCATATTAAAAAGGTCTATTTTTAATACAGTTTTCCAGAATATACCCTGCACCAGCATTCTTTATAATTAAAAAAAGTGTTAATATGATTACAAATGCCTGGATTCATTCACAGCTTTGCAGTGCTACTTGAATCACAGAATGCAAAAGCATTTTTAAAAAATCAATATATTTATTACACAGATGGAAAAGCAGGGAAACAGAGCAGCACAGAAGAATCTAAGGCTACTCAAAGCTGCTCTGTAAACAACAAAGTAATTATGTCTCACTAACTGACAAGTCCAACAAGATCACTCACACAAGTGAAATACAAGAATACTGTATTAATCTGGTTTTGGTATTTTCATTACTGAATGCCAGTTACAAAGCTACTTTATGGCTTTATGCAAGGATTCTTTTATTCAATACCTCCACCTGTAGGAATCCAGAAATTCAGCAAATATTTGCAGGTCCTCTAACATTTGAAATGGCCATGGTTCATCCTAGTCTACAGCACAAGATTCTTTTCTGGGGCTACATTATGGTGTACAGTTAAATCTCAGGACCAAGCAAAACAATACTCCTCCTCCAAAAGTCCATGGCAAAGACTTCACTCACAGAAGCATGAGTTCCACTTCTCAGAGTAAGTCAAAGACTAATCCATCAATCTGTTGCAAATGCTACCCAGAAATGGAAGGCAAAAAGGTACAATTGCTATACTACATTAATAGAGTAATAACCAAAATTCAAGTCCACTAGCATCAAAGACATATTACTTCCTTTATACAGCATTTGGATTACCTGATCTGTTCCTTATCTTGCCCTTCTGAAGCAGCTTCTTATGACAGAGTTGATCTAATGAGGCAAATTTATTGTATGGGCATATGAGCAAGTTGTTGCAAGGAATACTAGAGCATCAGCTTCCTAAGAACTTGATATTCCAAGCTACTGCTCAGTGGTAGGCTTTTACAGCAATATGAGACACAAGCCTTTTCTGAATATGAAGCAAGTATTTTATCTCCTCTTTTTTCCTGAGAGATAGATTACATTACATTTATTGTGGGGTAAAAGCCAGGATATGGGCCACTAGCAGTAGGTAGCTAAGACATGCATTTCCAGCTTATCATCTTACCTCACAATGTTTTCCCATTTCTCAAGTATTGAATAAACATTCCACTTTTGACAAAAACATTCAGCAGACATAAAGCCATCATCTCCAATTTCATTTCCCAACTTTATCAATTCCCCCAAAAGTCCAAAAGTCTCATGAATTGAATTACACAGCTTAAAAATAAAAGTTTTCTTTCCTGAAATTGTTTATAGTGTTGCTAGAACTAAAGCTTCTGTGTTCTACCCTAAACTAGTATCAATCAGTGGTGCTTGGAGGGATTTGAAATATACACAGAAGCATTTTTGAGAGATTTCATTAGTGCACATTAACTATACTGGAAGCAATTAAAATTATCTGGAAAGTATTTTAGAAATATGACTTATTACTCTATATTACAAAGGTGACTAAAAAAAGCTAAAAATACTCCTCTGCCTTGTTCTGATTAGCTTTTACTCCAGCCCTTTTTCTCTCCATATTACCTGTTCATCTGAACTTCCTTCTTGTCATGTCCTCTGGTACTCTGCTTCTCTTTTATTCCTTGCTTCACCTAGGTCTATTTAGTAGACGGTTTGGGCAACAACCAACTGCTACTCAACTGGTATGTTGCTGTTTAACATTGAGACCACATTATTAGCCCAGTAAGAAACATAGTAACTTTATGTGCCCTGCCTTTTAAGTAGAAGGCAACAAAAGGAAACTGAAAAACAAAAAGCAGGTTAAATATTTATAAGTAATGCCTCACTGTGAGGTCTACAAGGATATTAAATTGTCTACTTAAAAGGATGTGATATATTTAAACCTAGCCTGGGCAAAAGATGATTGCAGAGAACACTATAACCAGAGTGATGAACGTGGCACCTTCCACAGCTTTTTCATTTTTAATTTCTATAATCACTAAAAAGCTACACTTCTTAAATTAATACATCAATAGGTTTTGTACAACTTGCAAATCCCTCAAAAGTTAATTTCACCCTTTTTATTAAAAAGTATTTAAACAGTGTCAAAACTGAAATTAACATAATAAACTTCCAGAAAAGTTACATTTCAAATGATCTTGCTCAATTTTAACATTGCTAGAGATTTGCTGAAAACATGTAACATATTTTTTAAAAGAATAATTTAATAGATACTTGTCTAAAGCACTGTAATGAAAAAGTAGACAGATAAAGCTTATCTTCAGTTTTTATTTTACTTCTTTTCTTCTTACTTATGTATATTAACAAAAAACCCTCAAATGATTTAGACAAAAGCTTTTAGCTCAACACGTAATTGCAACAAAATTACAATAATTGTACCAATTAAAATAATCCTGAATGAACAGTTTGTCATCTTAATGTTCCAATGGTTTATAGAAGTATCTACTTAATTAGCTGAAATTGCTTTCCAATGTTAGTATCAAATGTCATTTGTTAAAAGTTGAACTATTCGAAAATAATTTAACAAAGCAATTTTACAAAACACCAAGAACCAACATTTTCTTTTCAGCTGAATAAAGCAAGCAGATGTGTCATCAAATTGCTATAAAAATAAATGAGCCTTTAAATGGGGAAAAAGAAATTTTACTACTAGTGCTACAGAATACTATTTTCTGATTTTTTATGAAATCAATTTCTTTAATAAAATAATTTCATATCATTTATACCTTGATGGTATTTTTAGTATGCTGTAAATACACTTTCTTAAATTGAAGTAGTAAACAATGAAGTAGAAATATTGAACTGTATGTGAAACAGAAAAATGTTTTAACCTGCCTAAGTAATTTCCTAATTTGATTCACATGGGCGTATCACACAAAAGGTCTGAACTTAACAGTAAAACATAGCACCAGTGAAACCACACTATAGAACTCCAAACCTGCAGTAATTGACTGCTGTTCCACTTAAAAATAAATTAGTTTTTACTAGTTTAATCTGAAGAAAGAAAGAAAAAAAAAAAAAAAGAGAAACAGAGGATGAGTTGTTTAGTAACCTGAAATTAAGTATTTCTCTGGTTACCATTACTAGATGTAACTATTTCTGTGGTTGCTTCCAAAAAGGTGTAATATCAGTAAAAAGACTGGAAAAAAAGCAAGCAAAATCATATACCAGTGCTGAAACTGGAAAGACAAAATCTAGAACTGAAGAAGTGAGAAACACCAACAGTTTCTATTTTTGATAAATCAGACAGAGCAGATATCTTTCACAAATTATTCCTTAGAATGGTGTAAGAGTTGCAAAAGCATTAAAAAAGTAATAAGCTATGGCTGGCTTAGATCCTTTAGTCTCCACTGAAAAAAAAAGAATCCTGAATAAAAGCAAGCTATTACATTATTCTTCTAATTTTGGTGTGTTCTGCTTTGGCACATCATTTTGTCATCCAATTTGACATCCATCATAGGTAGGCATGCATGCATATGCGCACAAATACTTTATTGAAGAGGCTAAATTAAGCCCAGGCAATGGATGAATTATAAGTTGCCAAGTTTTAAATAATGGCTACTTATGACTCTGAGGAAAGCACAACCATTTTCTCAACCTGGAAGATATATGTTTTTTCAAAATCAAAGATTTAAGATTCTTGATTTTCATAGTTTCCTTCAGCCTTCCAAAAGGCGTGTTTTCAAGGAGATTAAGTAAGGGGAGATCCTAATCTGAACAGATGGCTCATGAGAGTTTCTTCTATCCTGAGCCAAGCTCTCATGTTCTAATATTTTGAATGGATATATAAGAATAGTCACATCACAGAAATTCAGGGACCATAGTTGCTGATATCCTCATAAAGAAATGATAAGCCCCATCTTAATACCCCAGTTTGAGCAAAGCTTGGGCAAAGAATTGTAAGTAGGACTGTCCCTCATGACATCAAGCACGACAAGCAGAGTAACATCAAAACCAGCCAGTAAGAAGCACTTGAACAGAAGGCTGTGTGAATACCTGAATTCTGTATCATTAAACAAACTGTAAATTCAGTTCTGGGGACAAGTACTCCCCTCTCCCCATGAGAATCTTTAAGCACTGAGACAATGAGTCACAGTCTCTCTTGGTACTACCTCCCTAGATACACCAGCCTTACATTTCTCATAGTTTCACCAGGTAATGGCTAGAATTATATTCAGAAAGATGTGGAATCTAGATCCTAATCCCATGAGAGAGAGGACAATACTTACCATGGATCTACCAAATTCCTGGGGGAATGTTCTACCCCAATGGTACCCAGATAGGACCCTGAGGAAATTGTCATGGATTATTATCAACTTTATACTGGCTTTTTTTTTCCCCAAGGAGCCCACCATAACAGGCAGGTCATTAAATTGTTCTGTTAGCCTGCAGTGTGTTCCCTGCCGTTTTTGTTTCAAAGGCCAACTGGAACTTGACTACAGTGCCCATGGCTGCCTGGACAACTCATGATGCTCACCAGGAGCAGAAGGTTTCTGCAACTTGTCATACAGCCTGCCCCAGCACTTGGTATAACTAACTTAAACACATTTATCTTTGAATTGAAGTAGCCTTTGCTGCTGTGTTTTGTGCTAAACCTAATCTTTTCCTCCTGCTGCAAACATGCTCAAACCACATTTATTTGTCCAGGCTTTTCAAGGGCTTCAGCTACTAACCCTCAAGGATCCTGAATAGGCTCTAGGGTAAGGACCACGAGACTCAATTTAGGCCTCACATTAGCTATTCTTAGCATTCACACTAGCAGAACTGTAGATGTCGCAGGAACTTCAGGGGTAAAAATTCAGACATCCATAGTTTTTCCAGTGTTTACAAGTTTGGTCAGTCATTTTCTGAATTGCTTCTTGAACTCAAGGAGCATATACATGACTGAAGTTTCACTTTCAACTGCATGAACCTTAACATGTGGAACAGACTTTATTAGCAAAGACAGTCCAGCTGCTAACAGCTTTAAGAAGTGACAGGCTGGTAAATCTGCCATATTTACAAAAGAACTGGTTGGCTTATAGATGCAGAAACTCTCCCTATCACCTTCAGGTTTCAGAAGGACAAAGGCCTACAGGCAAGAGGTTACAAAATTACTTCAGTGACTTCTAGGAACATCTTCCAATAGACAAAGTACTGCAGACTTTGGTTTCTGCCATGATAAGAAGTATATAAACAGATAAAATGTGTTCAGCAGATTATCTCATTTAGTGAGTAAACTTAATGAGGAAAGGGACTGAGAAGACATTCCCTCCCATACAATAAGGTTTAATAGCACAATTTTTAATCAACAAGGTGGCAATATCAAATCACTGCCATCTACAGCCTTAAGCAGTAGAAAGTATCAAGAAACAAAGATGACTAAAACTCAGAGCCTCAAACTGAAATGACAGACTAAGGCCTTGGGGGAAAAGAAATAAATGACTCAAATGTCTTAGACTGAGGAACACTTGAGAATCCAAAAGAGAGGAGAAAGTATTCAAGCAAAACTGGGACTCCTCACTGCATGGGAAATCAGACAGTGATGATATTCACATAAAAATTTGAAGTGAGACTATGGCTCTTCTCATCCTCTTTAATATCTTTTCTACTTTGGTACAGCCTTTTTGAAATGTGATGACCAGAATCTCATAGTGTTTAGAACTCAGATACATCACAGATTTGTATAATACAAGACCTTCCTTCTTTCCATTGCTTGGCTAATAACTCCTAAAGACAGTTTCATTTTCTGACTGTTGCTGAGCACTGAACATATTTTTTCAGACAAATCAGCAATAATTTGTGCATTTCTTTCCTCAATGCAGATTTACAGCCCATTACTACGTTAGCAGGATTACAGATGAGATTATTTTCACCAGTGTGTTATGCCACCTGTATCCACAATGACTTTGATCTGCAATTTATTCATAGCTACTTCCACAACCCTCTGAAAAACAGCTGTCCTGGTTATATCCCCACATTGCATCTTCTCCCTCTGCCAGACCATCTACAGGTATGTCAAAGAGCGCAAGTATTATCTTTGGAAACTTTACCTGCAAGTTTCTCACGAGACTCTTATTCCTATCTTTCACTTCCTTCTTTTGTTTTCCTGAGGCAACCTTGCCTGTTATTACCTTAAATTTTAATACATTTAAATGTTCTTAGATCAAGATGTTGCTTAAAATTTCTTAGATTTCAAAATATTACATTGTCTTCTTTACATGTTCACTGACTCTGTTGAGAATTCAGTTTCTTGAAACACATCCTCTCTGAACAAAAGCCACAGTGACTTTTCCCAGTACATCATTTATTTCGATCTGGCAGTGACATTCATTCTCGTGTCATGGATGTTTCATTTAGTCTTCACAAGAGAACACATTCCCATAGCTGGCTAATTTACAAGCCTGAGAAGTATCACTTGCAAACATTCAACAGAAACTTGCTTTCATCTGACAACTTAACTCTCTTACAACTTCATTTACAGAAAGCCCATGTATTTTATTACACTTCAGGGCTTTAAAAATTTGGTTTTTTGCAACTTCTGCAAACCATTTTGGCATTACACGAAACTGAGATTAGCAAGACTCTTTACAGCAACATGGAGGAGAACGCAGCACAACTTAAGTGTAGAGGAATATTAACTGCATGTCACAATTATAAATAAAATGGTAAAAATAATTAAAGTAGACCAGGATGGAGAGGTAGGTAATGACAATAGTGTGCTTGACCACAGGACAACCTAAACACGAAAGGGGAAGGAGAACACAATAGACAAGAAATCAAAATTAGGAGCTTAGCCTGGCAAGGAGAGAGAAAACACGACAATCCTGATGATGAGAGATGACTTGAAAAGGCAACACATATACCCAAAGGAGTAAATACTGGTACTAATAAGTATACCAACTGGAAGCTAAACCAAGCAAAGATCCAGACCAGCAAAGAGAGAAGCTGGAAGTCAGAGATAGAAGCGAGATCATACAGCAAGTCAGTTTAAGGTAGTAAAAAGAGTAGACATTTTTCTCCAGAATCTGGAACGAAAGCCAACAATGCAGGCTCAGCATTTTTTTATTTTCAAAATGTGACACAATTACAAAGAATGGGCTTGTTCCCCTCTACAAAAGAATTACAACATAGCATCTCTACCTGTTACTAAGAGACTAAGTGACTCCAATCCATAAAGACTGTTCACAGAGGTGTACCTGTGCCACAGATTGAAGCCTAATTTTGTGGTTGTTTTTGGTTTTGGGGGGTTTTTTTTGAGACCCCGGGAAAACGTTGCCAATGTAACGTTCAATAGGTTTTACCATCTCTGCATAGTATAATACAGTAAAGATACACTCCTCCTGACAGAATTGGTTTCATACTCATCAATACTATCTTCCATATCCATCATAGCATCTAAAGAAAAGCACTCGCAAATTAACTTTCCCCAACAATCCTTCACAATAAGAATATATTAGTTAGCTTTTTTTTTAAAATAACAAATTGAAGCACAGAGATATAGGTATATTTATTTAATAACCAAATTGAGATACCCAGTTTTTTTCAGAGTACTCCACCTCCTGAAAGCAGAGCTCCCACTAACTTTAGATATAGCTCTGAACACTGAGCACTTACTAACACCAGCCTACAGAGCCATAAGCTCTATACCACCTCCCAACAGAGGCAAAAATGCTGTCCAAGTGAAACGTACGATAGAGTTAACTAGTCCAGCATCACACAAACTCTGACAAAGAGTTCTAGAGCAGCTTTCAGTTGTCTTAGTTTAGCTTTGCTATTACGTTCTTTTCCACTATAACAGATAGCACCGAGATGTGACAGAAAATGGCCCTCCCCTTTACTACATAGCCTGTCTGCAAAATTAAATTCTGGACATTACAAGACATGAATCTTATGGGTGCAAAATAGCATATGATCATATAAATCATATATCATAATGCATACGCAGAGGAGAATTAACTGCAGACTATTTTTATTCTTTCATTTCTTAATGCTTGACTACCTGATTTTTTCCATTTTACTATACTTTTTTACATTGTGAAAGTATTGCTTATTCTTTGAAATACGGAAAAACAAAGCACCTAGTGAAAAAGATCACTAACTTTAAATATGAATACAGAATATCCTAAGCCAAACAAGCAAACAGAAGCAGTCAGAGCTACGCTGGCCAGACAGCCATTCTGCTAGTGCCACCTGCCGTCACAGCCCCGCCGTACACACAGGTACCGCGCCGAACTCCCGCACAGACTCACGCTTCTACAGCATCAGCAGTAGCAGTAATATGGAGCTGGTTACGATGTGCCTCCAAAGATACAGCAGTAAAACCACATCGGGTTTATTACCACTTGTCATTCCCTCAGTGCACACACAAATTATCTACTGTAACTCTTCAGCTGAAGGTACCTGTAAGAGATCCAGCTGTTGTGTTAACCCTCTGCCCTGCACAATCAGCAGCTAAGAGGAAGGCAATGGAAAGTTCTCACTGCAGGGGAACCCTGGTGATTCACAAGCTTTTTATCTCATGATATTTTAAAAGCTGGAAATTAACTGTAATATCAAAGCATTCTCCTTAGAGAATGTGATTGAGAGTGAAACTCCTACACTTAACGCAGAACCCGCAAGTTTTCTTTATTCCAAGGGAGATGTCCAAGCAGACCCCTCTCCCCTGACACACTTAGAGTTCAGAAATGCAGCAAAACCAAAGAAGAATTTGCACTGTCAAAATAAAAAGTAGTTTGACACAAACTATTCAATACTAGGAAAATATAATCTTGCTCCTGTTCTAAAGGACCAAAAAAAAAACCCCAAAATAAAAAAATCTTTGCAGAATAAAAGGCAGGGAAGAAGTAACACAAACTCAGTATAGGAATGGAAGCTATAAAAGTATCAAAATCTGGTATCTTTTCATGAGACTCCAAATGGGAAAGCTGCTCTATAAACTAGAAAACCTTAGAAAACAGAAACTGAAGTTTTAAAAGAGGAACTAAACTAAATACTCTACTTCGAACTGATACAGAAACAGATATTCAAGCCAAGTGACTTCAAACGGTTGTAGATAAAAAGAATAACAATGACACAAAAAGGATTACTTTGGATAAAACAGAATTTTTAGAGCATTAGATAATCCCAGAGAAGAGTTCACAGACCTTTTCATATTCAGCATGCAGTAGAGATGATCACCCATATCACCAGACAGATGAGATCTCAGCTTTGTCACTACATCAGTAGAGTTATATATTTAGTGCCTTACACAGGTTCAACAGAAGTGCCTGAGACACATCAATTCTCTTCCTGAGCATGTGGTAATGTTATTATTATGAACCTTAAGAAACTCAGTTTTGTAGCTTTATCATTTTCATATCAAATAATCCTGTTGGGTTTTTTTGCTAAACAGAGAATCCTGAATATTGGTTGTCTTTTCCTTTTCCTTGTTTTCCTGGTATCGCAGGTAGAATACCAACAGCTGTACTTCAAAGAAGATCATCACCTTCCCTTTTCCAATATATGGCACAGGGTTCTTCACTGTTTCTTATTACAGATCCTCGTTTTATACACTATAAATTTATCTATACATTTATAACTGTCAATTATGAATTGACACTCTACTTTAGTGGCTATATTACTTCCAAACACAACCTGCATAGCAAGAGGCACAACAGCATAGCAGGAGTCATGCACCTCCTCCACACCAGAACTAATAAACCCTGACACACTCCAGTTGGCACTGAATGTCAACAGCTCAACTGTCTGTACTAACGACAAATAATCCAGAACCCAAATAAGTCATTCACATTCAATTGTGACTGTCCTTTCCTTCTCTTCACATTGGTTTACTACAGATTTAACATTAGTTTATACTGGAATTACTAGTACCCATTTATGAGAACAAATCAGGTCTCTAATACTGCCTTTGGTTTATCAGAAAACATAAACATTGTTACGTCTTCAAGATAGCTTTGGATTTTGATCACTCCAAAGCGATTTATTACTGTTGATGCTAATAATCAAAAGGCTGTAATGAGTTTGTTGGATAAATACTGAAAATATAAAATTGTGAAACATGCCATACGGAAAATCTAAATAAAGAGAAGTTAGAAATATTTACAGCAAGGGTACTAGAAAGCATAAAAGGAGAGGGAATCCTTGATGATTCTGAATTATTGTACTTACCTGATCACATAAACATTTGTGACACTAGCCATGTGAACCCACAATGGAGAGGTGGGTTCCCATTACTTTATCTATGATTTCACAGGTATCTTGCACTCGCAGAGGAAATGCAAAACCCAGAAACTGGATCCATTCTCTAGAGAAAGTGTTTTCTAATCACGTACTTCTTTACCTCTGAAGTTTGGTATTTCAGAAACAACCCCGCAACTTGAAGCCACCCCAGTCTACTACTTGCTCTCTTTGTCCATCTTCAATCCTCAGCCTCATCACGCCCAGTCCACCCTTGTCCCTCTACCTTCCAGTTCTCCGTGTTCAGATCTTAACCTCACTTCGACTTTCCTTTCCTAATACAACTCACACCAGTCATCTTTCCCAATCAATCCTAACTCCATTCTCAACACTTCAATAATTTCCAGCCCATCGCAGACCTTCATCCAGTTCTCTCATTCCTTGACTCTTAGTGCAGGGCACCTTCCCAAAATTTTCTGTTCAAGTTCATTCTCCTCTCTGTTCTTTCCCTGGATCCTGCCAAGTCTCTAGATTTTCTGGTAACTTGTTCAATTAATCCCAGTCTTCCCTCTTTACCTCAGCTGTTCTTTCCATCTGATCTCAGTTATTTCTTACCCAAGTCAAACCCTTCATTCCTCTTACTGACTTTCATTCTCAGATTCTGGTTTTTTCCCTATAGGCCCAACTCCCAGTCACATTCTTTCTCTTCCATTCCTCCCACTGTCATCAGGTCACTTTTCACAATCCACAGGTCCTCTCTTATGAGCAACCAGGTGCTGGAAAGGCATGTTCACTGGCAACACAGGGACCATTTACTCCCAGTTGCAATACCTAGCCAGCACTGTTGAACAGCAACTTGTATCAGCAATGGAGCAAGTAATGCTTCACTTTTGTATTCTGTAACTGCGAGCACACTTGCTAAGTACCAAACCTTCAGAGATCTTTACCAGTAAAGGCAGTTTTTGCAGAGCTTAGTTCAGATTTCTAAATAGGGAAAAAATCCCAACTTCTAGCTTGGCCAAGGTAGAGATGAAAATTACATCAAGAGACAGAAGCACAGCTAGCTATCTGTGAAAGAATTCCAGTATAATTCTCTTTGTTTTTAATATAAAGCACACATTCGTATGTGGTGCATTAATAAGCAGTGAAAGTAATTTAAGTTTCCAAAATTTAATAGAGGAGAATAAGATTGTGGGAATTTTAGATTACAACTTGGTAGCTGTTTGAAAGCCATGTTAGTCTAATGATCATTAATAATGTTCACTATTTTAATAATAGAAAGTGCACACCATTACCAGAATAACACTTACCTCTCATAGATGGTTTTTAAAGTCAGCTGATCTGGAACACCTTCAGTCTCTTCAAGATGCAGTATGAGCCACGATGTTCTATACGGCCACTGCTCTGTGAGATTGATCCAACTGGCCAGTCTATCCCAATTGAATGTGATCTGATTAGCTCTCAATAAACGACCTAATGTAACAGGGAAGGAGGGAAGAACCACAAGGGATTTTTTTTTTTGCTTTTGAAAGATATCTTTTTTTTTTCCTCAAAGTAACAGCTATGTAAGTCTCTTAACCTGATCTGTGAACTTTCTGGTATTATATTTTTAGCTAGCTAAGTTCAAAATCATCTCAAGTTGCACCTAAAAATATCATTTGACAACCTAATAAAAATTCTTGCAAATACTGGTTAGAACATGAGACTCTCCAGAATTTTCAACTTCAGCTCCAGGTTAAGCGCTAATTACTATCATCCTGTTACAGGTGAATCTTAAGTTACTTTAACAAAACTCAATAGAGAATTTCATACAGCATTTATTTTGCAATCTAAACACAAAAATCATGCTAATAACTGTGAAAGACCTTCTGTGCATTGACATAGGAAATATGGTCAAAACAAGCTAAGCATACAACTGCCATCTTCAATAGCCAATAAAGTAAAATTCAAAGCTATCAACAAAAGACTGTTTTAAGTTAATAAGGCAAGGTATGAATTACAAATAATGTTTATTTAAAAAAAACCAGAAAAAGTTAATGCTACAGTTTATGAATTTCAAGTTTTAGCACATTTTCTAGAATTGCATTACTAATATTGGTGATGACGTGTAACTTACAGCCTGAAGGCTCGGCTCATGAAATCATCATATATAACCACAGATTATAGTACACTAAAAGTGTTCTTGCAAAGGTTTTGTTTGTTTGTTTTTACAACTAACAGTTTGTGATTTTGTTATACTTTCACATCTGCACTATAATTTGACAAAATCAGACACTTCATGCTACAAATTCTAATGACACTGCTAAAAGACTGCACATTTATTTAAAAGATTAGCTCAGAATTTTAGGTTTGTTGTCATATATGAATGATCACTAAAAAAGGGAAAAAGCAGGGGAAAATGGGGAAAACGACACATTAACACTCTTCTATTAATGGTACTAGCATTAAGTTAATGGAACAGAAAATAAGACATGGGTTATTTTATGTAATTTGGAACAGCATTTACATTTAGTTCTTCATAACCTCAGTGAAGGTAAATTAGGACAATCCAAACTATGCAAATACTACTGGGAATGGAACTGCAGAGACAGCCAACCCCTCTGTGTTACCCAGGTTGGTTCGATAGAGCTGAGCCTCAGCTCAGAAACATACAACTGTGTCCTTGTATCATACTTCCTACTGAGATGATCACCTCGGCACTGTACCAGACCTGAAACAGTCCCACCTACTTGAGACATGCTGGAAATAAGTACTCCCAAATGCAATGTTAAGTTGGGCAGTGGATGCAGCATCAATAATGCTGTGGCAGGTTTCTGCAACCAAATGGATCAGCAGGAATCAGTTCAGTTTTGGCCAGTACTATTACTCTGTGCATCTATTGGTAAAGCAAACACTCTAAGTGAGACCTGAGGTGGTTGCAACAGGTTTTTTAGCTCCAGCTATGTACTGTGCAATAGAGACAGGCTGATTTCTGAACTGCACCCAGTGCAGGCAATATGGCTACAATAACTCGATGCAGAATTTAATGCCAAATCTGTTGAATCCATCCTTGATACCTGTTGCCTGCAGGCAACTGTGATATTTCTGTATCTGTGAAAGTTTTCTTCCTAGAATTCTCTCTCTCAAATGATACAGCTCTCATCAGAAAATTAAGAATATTTTTTTACTTAAGCATTATATGTTATCGTAGAAAGACATAGGTCATATTTCTAGAAATGACAAAGGTCATTTAACATAACCTTTTATTGCTGGTGTTATTGGTAGAATTGTACCATAGTCTTCCTAGCAATCAAATTTTATTAGGTTTATGGAAATCAGAAGTTTTAGAGATTGTATTTTCATTAACATAACCCAGAGCTTGTGATAATTTGGTTAATGTTGAAATCACTACAAACAAGAGCAGAACTATTTTCCTCAAAACACAGTAATATTCACTTTGTTCTCCATTTGTACAGTGTAGTACTACTCATCATTCAGTAAGATCCTTTATCATAAAACCAGGAACTTAGATTAAAAGAGTTGAAGTAGCATAAAAGGTAATCCATTGTATTCAGGAGAAAAGTTCTACAGCACAGGAGCTGTAGAGAATAGGATTAATGTCATCTTCCAAGACCCTCCCTGAAGTGTAACGTAGGAAGCTGTAACTAGGATCAATTTGTTAGGGAAGAGCTCAAAGGTGCACTGTTTCTTCTGAAAGACACCACTGATCTCTAATGGGTCAATGGGAAAGCTACAATTGCACACAAGTCTAGATATAAAGAAAAGAAACAAAACAAAAGCAGAAATACCTGTATAGTAAATGCAATGTTTTTCCAACTAGCTATTTCAAATTTTAAAAGCACTATTTGTCCTTTCCTAAACTCAGCCATAGGTAGGGGAACAACTATTTATTGTCTCTTCAATCATTATGCTACTCATTATTTTATGAGCCAATAACCTTGCTTACCAGTGGCAAGAAGTTCTCCTGAACTAACCTTCCTGTTTGCATCCCATCTTATCTAATAAACCTAATTTAATACACTAAATATGCATGCTGGATAGTACTAAAATATTTTTAAGTATTAAAGACAATATATTTGACATATCTGTGAAACCCTTACATTTTCCAGTTAGTCCTAGAAACTGTTAATAGTATTTGTTTCACAGAATCACAGAATGGCTGAGGTTGGAAGGGACCTCCGCAGGTCATCTGGTCCAACCCTTCCTGCTCAAGCAGGACCACCCAGAGCCATTTGCCCAGGACCATGTACAGATGGCTTCTGAGTATCTCCAAGGATGGAGACTCCATAACCTCCCTGGGCAACCTGTGCCAGTGCTTAGCCACCCTCATAGTAGGAAAGTGTTTCACTAGCACCTGGTAAGTTTTCTGCCTGGCAGTTTTCTACAAGGGTCCACACCCTCATTATAAACATGCACAATACAAAGCCTGGAACAGAGAAAACATGAAATTTGATCCTTTCACAAAACCTGGCATTGGTTTTCACATCAACACAAAAATGAGATAAGGATACCAACATTAAGCTCAAGCTTTTGCCAGGCTATTTTTTTCCTGGTTAAAGATCAAGCCAATATTGAGTAAGGTCCAAGTTGCCCAGAAGCCTCATACTGTACAATAGCAAATGCTTGTGTAGAAGCTTCAGAACCTGGGGAAAAATAATATCCCCTGGTGATTTGTGGTTCATTGCTTGCTTTCTATTAGCACTTGATGAATTTTACTTTTCAGGTATTTGTTTCTGAATCCACATAAGCTTCCCTCATCCATATGATACTGTTGCAGAGTTATGCACTTAACTATATACAGTGTGATAAGTAACTCATTTTGTTTGTTCTGAATCAGTTAGCTGTAAGGCTATTCCGTGTCTTTTAGTGTCTGTAATAGAAAAGACAGTCAATAATCATTCCCCGTTCACTTACTACATGAAACATGATTCTATTAGACTTACATAAGTCCTTTTCCAGTTGTTTCCAGTTTTTAAACCTCAAAGATACCAATGTCTTGATTGTGTTTTGTTGAAGGAAAACAGGTCATAAAATGTCTTCATCAGTCCCAGACAACATTTAGGGAAAAAAGACTCCAAATATCCATAGCAAAAATGTAAAGGATACATACTTGGTTTTGCCTCGCAGTTTACCTGTTAAGATACCACCACTACGAGCTTTGTTCGCATTAGAGTATTACAAAATTGAAAAATTTATTTATTATACCACTTCAAAATTAAAAAATATAAAACTTCCTAAAAATGTCAACTAGAATAATTTGCCTCCCAACTGAAGTTAGTGAAACAACAAACAATTTTTTATTTCTTTTTTTTTAAATACTACACAGAATAGTCTATGCTTGCACTCTAGAAGAGTTTGCTTCAGAAGGATTTTCAAAATCAACACATGGACTGACTTGTTAAATTTAGTTTACACACTAAAAGGTCTGAGTGTAAACTACAGGCAACGAAAACACAATACTGTTTACTATACACAAACATGCCACACTTACCTGTCACTGATACAATATTTAGCAATCTCCTCATGGTCTGAGGACTGATATCACTGAACCAATCCTCTGTAACCAACAGCTTGGTCAAATCAAAAGACATTTGGCGGGTAATGGTACGTTGCATCTGGCGTCTTCGGTAAGTATCCTGATAATGAGACAAAAAAGCAAGGAATACTGATTAGTCTTAAAAACTTTTATGTATTTGAAATACTTCAGTTTTACTTGATTATAAAGTTAGAACCTTTGTGAATATGTGTCTGTGAGGTTGACATGAAATACCATAAAAATATTTACCAGAATTTAATTCTGATTTAGCTGTGCAACAGTTGAACATGATTTCCATGTAAACCAAGAACTGGTAAGAGTTACACATTTTACTTGCATGCCAATTCTGAGAGAGCAAAATAGAGTGACACAGTGAGATATTTTGTAAAAAGGTTACTAATTTCAGCATTGCCGTCATCGTTTCCTACTGTCTCTACAAAAAGTTAATGCCATCCATTTACTAATTACATTTTAAAATTAAAGCGAACATCAGGTCCCTTTCCTACAAAACTCCCTAATTCTCTACCCTATGGCAGCTCAAAAACCTCAGAATCCTCAGACTCTGTGCTGCTTTTCAATACTTCCTAGATACCTTTTATTCAACCACTTTCTGATTTTACGTAAAGATGGAAAAACAGAACAGAAAGCAGGAAAGAAAGTGTGGTGGACGTGTTGCAGTAGAAGTCTAGTACTATAATATTCTAAATTCCTTGATTTGCTTAATTACTGCCCCTTGTTGCAGCACCCTGTGATGAAGTGATACCAGGCTTATACACAAAAATCCAAAATATACATACATACATAGATCATAATTACTACCAGCATGCTGTATCATCTCAGCATTCACAGAGTTGAATTTAAGTATTTGTGGAAAAGAACACTTCAGTGAGCAAGCAAACTTTTTTCCCTTTGATCGATCATCAGTTTACTGATTTAAGAATGTACTTTTCTTACATGGATCATTTATGCTAATTTCATAAGAATGGTTTGGTTTAAGTCTTCCAAGTTGCCATAATCGAAAATGTGAAAGAAAAAAAAAGAATAGAAAAGAAAAAAGTATTACCAGTATCTCCATTTAGTAAAACAAACAAACAACTCCCCCCTGCCCCTCCCAAGCCCTAACAAACAAAATCTTTCTCACCCGCCTATTGAGAGCAGTTTTACTACCAAGCTTGGTTATGTCTCCAAGACTGTTCTGAGAAACTCTCCTGTCAACTTCTTCATGCAATCCTACGGAAAGGAAAACAAAAGGCAGGCATTTTCTCCATTCATATACATTTGACTGATCTATAAAGTTAACACTGATGATCTGCCAATTACTTAAATAGTTTGTTCCAAAAACCAGATTTTTGGAACATTGGTTTTGTAACTTTCATATCATCCTCCTGCATAACCTTACCTGCATTATCTGTATAAGGAATATCCCCATTGGTTGTCGAAGCTACCATCAGTTTTTTTGCATTACTAAGTCCTCGGCTATTCAGAAAAACAGGCAAATGGACTATGTTTCGCATGTAATCATGTCCATTTATGTTTGAATCACGTAGAACGCTGTTGAGATTCTGGTTAATAGCCTTTATAATAATGTGTGGGTCACTTGCAAAAATAGCAATAAACGGGCCTTTTGAAAACAAGACTCGCACCTGTAAAAAAGTAGACAGTATACCTTGTTAATAATAATTAATAGTAACCATGGATCATTTGAACATCTGACTCAACATTTTATATTCATTCCGTTCAAGTTATAAACTTGAGAGGATGAGAGATATATAAAGATGTCAGTTTCTTCAATAGGAGATATCTAGTGTTAGGAACTTATCCACAATTAGAAATAAGTGTACTTGATAAATTAGTGGTAGTAGTTACAGTGGAAGTCATCACCAAGAAGATATTACGCAGTAATGTCCTAGCCCCCACAAATATTTAGCATTTAAGTAATTTTCATCTAACGTGCTTCAAAAGTATGAAAAACTCTCCAAACATTGTAAGTTTGTTTCAACAGGATATTAATTTTCAATAATTTACATCTGATTATTTCAAAACTTTCCACAAGTATTAACATTTACAGTCCTACTGAGATTTAATTTTCAACTTTTAAAACCTGTTGCTCTTAGTATTACAGTTATGCCTATGTACACAAACGTTGAAAGACTACAACACACAGACTCTGCATACATGCCTTCTTTCTATAGAAAATACACAATAACTGTATGTATCTGAACTCATCTATGGAAGAGATCATCCAGATGATCCAGAGATCATCTTTTTATAAAATGATCCAACTCACAGTATCAAGCATCTGTAAAACTTTGTCCTGTTCACAAGCATCTAATCCATCAATAATTACAACAAGCCTTGTCTGGTTCTGAGTGAAGCTGTCAATGGTTTTTGCCATTTTGGCCATCAGTTCCACTTCACATTTCAAAACCTATAAAAATTAAAAGCAAAGAAGGAAAAGACATCTCTATAATACTTAAAACTCACAAAAACGCATATAATTACTTTTGCAGATTGCTACTTGTCCCAAAAATACTTCAATAAGATTACAAAAATAAACACTTTATAAACACCCAAAGTGAAAGTCCTAAAATGCCACCTTCAAAATTTTAATTTCCTATTTGCACAAAAATGTACAGAACTGCATATTCCACTTTAATGTAACAAACTATCCTTATTTAAATTCCACTACAATGGTATTTAAAAAGAAACTAATACTTATGCACTGTAAATCAGTATTTCAAGAGTAAACAAAAGAGTATTTGTAGCTTCATTGAATCCTCAAAAATTGCTTTGCATAAAATGCACACTAAAATTTTCTATCTGCCTTCCAGCCAAGCAAATTATGCTATCACTTATTCCTATTCAGGATATGCAATCTGAAGATTTTTTTAAGTTTTTCAACATTAAGTTACACATTTAACAACTACCCTTAGAAACAAAGGTGGAATTCCCTGCCCTAATTTCAGCAAGTAACAGGTAGACATTAAAATCTGATCTATTCATCACTAGATTCATCTTGAATGTACACATTATGATGACATAAGTCATATGAATAACTCTCCAGAAATACCCACTTCTCTCCTTTGATTGCTAAGGGTGAACCTAACTCCTAAATGGCTAAAGTTATGCCAGATAAATACCACTCAAAAAACAACTGTCAAGAAACACAGTAGCAAGACACACATATGGTCTTCTGTGCTTCAAAAATACTTGCACAACATATTGTTATACAATGTATTAGCTGTAAACTATGGAGGTAACTATCATGATGCTAAAGCTTATTTTCAAATAGGAGCATATAGGATATTTGATGACAGCCTGATGGGTACATTTTTATCAGTTTAGATACAACCCAGCGAAACAATAATATTTTGTATCATTTTTCATGAAATATATGAACTGTTTTGGAATGTTCTTCCAGTGCTATCATTCCTTTCTTAGTAAAGAGGTCTTGCAGACAGCCAAATTTAGGCTTGGTTTTTCACCTTTAGAATATTTTAAAAGTTATTCTTTCTAATCTTGTGGTCTAAAGTAAGCTTTTACTAAATACTGATCATTTAGAACAGCTGTTTTCCTAGTACCTTCCTCCCAGAAAAACAGAAATTGAAAACTTAATCCAAACTTAACATTCCTGGTTGAGCAGACAGATCTCATACAGTAAGCATAACTACCAGTGGAACAGAAGTGTTCCCTTCAGTAAAAACTCACCAAGGCTCATTCTAATGTTGCAAGACTTGGCCTGATTAAATAAATGGTGCCCCATCTTAAGAAGGCTACAGGTTTAGGGTTTTGTTTCAATTCTTTTAATGGCCAATTCATATAAATGCTTACCTTCATGAACCCCTCGCTTTTCAACTTGTGAAGCTTGGAGGCAGCATTGTGAAGACGTTTTCTTTGCGAATTCAAAACTGAATCCATCACTTGCCACCATGTGCGACAATTCAAGATGAAGGCCAAACCAACAACACAGGTAACTGATATAAGAATAACATTCACTGTCATGTTGGCTGGTTCTACGTTAAAAATTGCCAGCAGGGCAATCGCAGAAACAACACAAGACAATATGAACAGGAAAATCACAAAGGATGGGAGACAGCAAGTTTTCTTCCATTTCTTTTTACCTAGGAGACAAGTAAAGTATTTGCTGTTAAAATGAATGTAAAATGTAATTACAGTTAGTACAAAATCTATTAACTTGCACACTTCCCATAAAACACTAACTTGCACAAAAGGTTATTGCAGTGTTACCATCCAGTCACAAGCATGAAAAAAATGGTCTAAATTTGCCAAAATTCTTGGAAATTATGAAGCAGAGATATTCTTTTAATCTTCAATTTATCTCCATTGCTTCAAGAAATCCACACTGGATGGAAATGATCTTTATTAAATAGATTTCATATCAGTAGTATCATCCCTTTTGTGGCATCTCTTAGTAAAGTATATTTATGCAAGTAAATCCTAGGAAAACAGTATGGTAACTACCCCATTTTAAACGGAAACATGATACTTACATAATCTAATACTAAAGGTGCCATTGGTGAACTAAATCAAAATTGCAAGCTACAACCTGAGACTATCCTTTCTTTCATGCTAAAACATACACAAACAAGGGAGGACTGCAGTATGTAAGGTTTGGACAGGTCACAAGGGCCTCAGAAGAGAATATAGAACTCCTGACTTCAATTGGATTGATAAGGAAGAGACAAAGAAATATTGCAATTGGAGGTTAGCACAGATAAAGCAGTGATCAAAGAAATAGCTTTTTCCAAAGTGGCAGCCTCTGCCTTTAGGATCTGTACACATCTAGTGGTGTACTCATCTAGAAGATTCACATCTTCTGTACACATTTGTTGATAACAAAGAACAGAACACAGCAATAATCTGATGCAAAACGATGACAGCTAAAAATCAATATTTGAACTGGAACAGAAAAATCAAATTTTAAATATGCTATATGGAAAGAATATCCAAGGTTTATACATGGCCCATGTATGATTTTCTAGACCAGGGTATAAGCTGGAAACGTCTTTCATATTACTGACATATGTGACAGATAGGATTGTGATGCAGGACAAAGCAACAGAAATGCCTAATGACAGGAGTGAGGGGCAAGAAGAGAAGAATAACAGCTCAGTTCTAATTACATTCAGTTATAGACATTTTGAAGTAGGGATGTAAGCTTCCTCTAGCTAGAAAGAGATAGCACTGGATTAGAGACTTAGGAATCATCAGCAATGAAATGGCAATTGAATAGGCTTGTCTGCAAGTCTACAGATGTAACAAAAATTAAAGATACAGGAGACTAAAAAGAAACTGATATGGAATTTCTATGAACATCTAGAGACAAGAAACCTATGACCCTAGACCTAACAAACATATGGAGACAAGGAGAAGTAGTGCAAGATCACCAAATAAATAAAATTTTTAAAAAAATCAAGTAGATATTATGGAAGAGCACAGGAAGGCAAGAGAGCCAAGGAATACAAGATAAATGTAAGATTACTAATGAAAGGGAAAAAGTGATTACTGCAAATAATCACAAGAGCCAGCACTACACTGACATTCTCAAGTCAATTTCAAGAGAAATTACAGTACCTTGAAAGCTGTTTCACTGAGGTTAAGGAGAACTGCAAAATGTCTAATATGGAAATAAGGGTGAAAAACTCCACATATCACTTTCATAAAGAACATCAGTGAATTTGACAAAGAACAATGAAAAGCAAATTGTGTTCAGCACGTAGCATGGTTTTTTCCACCCTCTGCAAGACAGGAGAGTCTAAACATTTCCCTTTGTGACAAGAGACAGCATCTAACAGATTCCTCAATTTCTGGTCTGGGTCAAAATGAAATGAGAAGTAACTGACTGAAACTGAACTCAAAGCAGAAATAAGTCCTCTATGAATTGAAAGTTACCCTCAAGAACTCCCTTTCTTCATAATATCATACTCTGTTCAGCACATTTTTTTTTCAGAAATCTACAGATGTACAGATGGCATAGAAGAAAAAACACTTGTTCCATTTGGATCAAGTAGGCATATTTCATCCCATCTTATCAGCACTGATCACAGCAATTTATGGCTTTGGACCAACATGCTCTATACATTTATTACTTCCAAGAATAAGTAGTGGTCACTCATAAAAGCTCTGAATTAAAATCCTATCAACTAAACAGAAACTTCTTTTAGCAATACACAGAAGTACACTTTTCCCTTTATCTGACTCACACACAATGGCTTAATTGCTATGGAAAAATATCATGCTGCATCTAAAAGGATGTAATATAAATGCATTTCCATTGACACTTCTGAAAACTATACTTCACAAAAGATATTCCTTTATGATATTAATAAAATGAAGATGAGCAAAGAAAACAGGGCATTTCTCTCTCCAAAAGAATAGAAGGAGTTTCCCGTTCTGTATGAATTTCTGCATGGCTACAACAGTTTCTAAAAAGAGCTTATAATGTGAAAAACAGAACCCTGATAACGGAGCATTGAAATGGAATAATCAAAAATGTCATTCAGGTAGTAAGAACCTTGTGTATCTTCTGTCTTGAAAACTCGAAATAGCCTTGTTGCTAAGAAACCAAATTCTCTTTCACATGCATCAGAGAGGGTAGCAATCATCTCAGCCAATGAAGTTTCTCCACCTACACTGGACAGTCTATTGTAGTCCGTAAACAAAAATCTGAAAGAGAAAAAACATGTATTTTGTATATTTCAGAAAGCTTTAAATATTTTCTGGCAACCAAACCAAAAATATTCCTGCGTCTCTACAGTTAAAAGTTTTTTCAAGTGGCACAAAATGTAAAATATTTAAATACTTAAATTTTTTTAAACTCTACATGGAATTTAAGTATTTATTTATTTTTTCTCCTGTTATCAACCTCTTCTTTGCCCCACTTCCTATTCTAAAATTTGATTTCTTAAAAAGATAAAAATGATCACATTGCTAATGGCACCTCACACGGCAGTAAAAACATAAAAATATCTTTATGATGCCAAAACATAATATTGACAAGTGTTTTTAAAATTGCATTCTGAGCTATTTTCAAATGTTTATGGAGGATTAAAAAAAAAATACAGAAGAGCAAGATCACATAGAAGCACCATCAGGTTAAAATACAGGTCTCTAAACAATAGGAATAAACAAAACTATAAAACACATAGCACAAATTTTCTTGCTTTCAGATAAACTAGAAACTTTGAGCAGTCTGATGCTCTACTTACAGGGAAAAAAAAAAAAGGAAAAGAAAAAAAAAAAAGAGACCTTAACAGAAGTAATCAGTGAAACAAGCATTAAATGTAATACACAGTAAGCTATACCAGAAAAGTAAATTCTTATTTTGTCTGTTACAAATTTTTATTAGGATGATAGTCAAACCCCTTAATACTAAAAAGCAGTAACTTTCATCAACTTTGGCACAGAGGTTTTCTTGAAAACACTACTATCTTCTTCATACTGAAAAATGTAACTACATGATCTTCTAGGGCTATTATTTTTCAAACAGGTTATCTCAACAGCTTTTCATAGGAAGATAAACATGCACATTAAAACGCAGTTTGAAAAGTATCAGAGTGAACCTGAATTATTAATTCAAGAGTAAATAAATGAAATAACTAACCTGACAGGTAAAGCTTTAGTGGTTTGCTCTGGTAATTCTGGTGGATTCACAAACATGAGTTTGAGAAGCAACTCTAAATATCCAATATGTCTTGCCAACCTTGCACTTAACAGCCAGGCCCAGTTCCAGCTCTCACCTTCTCTTCGGCCACCAAAGTAAATTACAGCTAAAATATTAAAAATTTAAAAAAAGTTGTTATGGCCTCTATTTTAATCAACATTCACAACTGAAAGAACCATGAAGTTTGAACAGATATGGCACAGAGTTGCGTAAAAGGAGTTGAATGAATTTTTAACAGTTATGGCTAAAAACAAGAGTGGTAAGAGTAACATAATGAAGTTAATATACAAAATTCTCCTTTGATTTCAAGAATGCCCCCACACAAATCACATCCAAAACATAAGGAAAGGGTCTGAAGTGATCCTATTTGCTACAAAAACATTTAGTATTTTTTCTGAATCACAAAGCATGTCTACAAAACAATAATGAATTCCAAAAATAGGTAAAACTTTCCCAAACTTCATATAAAATAAGACTTACTAAAGAAAATGTAGAGAACTGCTAATAAGCTGAGTGACACCGCTATTCCAAGCTTTGCATCCACTGTGAAAGCAAGCAACAAACCCAAACCTCCACACAGCAAAAGTGTGAGGAATACAATAAGCCAGGAGAACTGAAACAGAGGTTCAATCTGCTGTCCTGCGAAAGTCTTCATTTCATCTAAAACAAAAAGACAAAGACCAGTTAACATGTTAAATCATTCCAGAACAGAAAGCAAAAAAAGTATTATAATGATCATCTTTGAAAAGAAACACTTTTTCACTAGACTGTATAACTTTTCCCTATTATTGATCCAAAAAAAAAAAAAAAGACAATGATGCTTGAATTCTTCTTCAAACATTAGTGCAAAACCCTAAGTTTTCATCCACGCAATGAATTAAACCATTTAAATACATAATAATTGCACTGTTTGCTGCAGATTTTCTGCTTTTAAAGGCGTATTAAAAGCCATGCCATTTCCTATCCTCCTTCAAAATTGTAAAAAGTATTTTATGACAGCAATAAAAATAAACCCACCATATCTGTCAAAAAAACCCCCCACCCTAACACCAAAACCCCCATCATTGAAATCTGGACCACATTCCTCAAATAGTCAGATATAACAGTACAATGTAAAAGCTTCAGTATTTATTTCTGTTTGTTGATTCATATCTACCAAAACAGGAATTCCTGAAGAAACTTATTTAGGATCTATCGAATAAGAAACATTAAATACACAATCTAGAATAAAAAGATGAATGAAGAACAGGAAGAAAATACTGAAAAAGTGTTTTAAAAATGTAAGAGCTCATCAGCAATAAACATCACAGTCAAAAATGCACATCGTTTTTTCTTTATGACAGGGGGCACAAGGTGAACAAAATGAACGCAGAGACCCCATTTTGACTAATATAAAAACTTTTAAAAACATAGGAATCACAGAAAGTAAGAAACATCAAGACTGGTAAAAACATTTTGAATTATACTGAAACATCTCAGAAAAACATCCTGTACATAAGATGCCTATTTGCACTGTGAAAAATATTGACTCTCTCTGTGTTTGCCTGCCTCTGTCATTTCAGAAAGTTCAAAAAGCCAAAAGTAAACAAGGATATAGGGGAAGAAAACTAGAAACAGAAAATACACTACAGAGAAAAAATATTAATATCCTGAAATTTGGTCTTAAACTTCAAGAAAATGTAAGATGATACATAGGAGGCACAATAAATAAATACTGCAGCAAAAGGTCTGAACCCAATTTGACACACAAACACCCCCAGCAAGGCATATTTCAGCAGCCATACTTTCAGCAGCACCTAAAGGGTAAATTCACTGCTACAGGAAACCCAGAGGACAACAGCCAGCAACACTCAAAGACTGTCTTGACATTGTATAAATGAACAAAGCAACCAATGGATAAACTGACCATGCTAAAATTTAAATCCCTTCATTACAGAAACAGAGACTGGATACATTACATGGACCAACGGCTGTTGCAAAAGCTAGTAACTCCCATGTGATGCTTTTCATAGATAGACTTGAACCTACAGAAAAGGCTAAATTAACCTCTACCTTCCAGTTTCTTGAGCAGAAAAGATTTTCCACTTCCCCACTGTGCATATAAGCCTACACAGATAGGTGGCTGCATGGTTGGTTCACTCAGAATATCAGCCAAAGCACTGCTGTACAGATCGTAACCCAGCATGTCACCGTCAGATTCCGTGGGAGACAAGTGTCCTGTAATATAAATACTGTGTTACAGAACTTTGCTTTAAGAAATCTCTTCAAAATGACAATTTTCACACAAAAAATCATGACAGGTTCACCTATATTTGTATAAATACTCCTCCCGTATAATAGCTGTTACTATTGGTACATTCTTGTTCAAAGAAATTTTAAATCATCCACATAAATGTTATGTAATTATCAAAACCATTAGAGCTTACCACAAAAGACTCAAGCAAAATCCCAAATCAGAGCAAGTCAAAGAAAATAATTCCTACATAAGCAAGATCTATGTAAAAACAAAACTATCAACAGAAGATGTAGGGTTCAGCGTTCGGAAGATCTCGCGCTGTCATGGAAAGACAGAGGGTTAGTCGCAGCCTTATGATGTACCTGTAATCCCGTCTACCCTTGTTAGTATAAAAGGAATTAACTGCGCAATAAAAGGCGGAAGTTGGCGCTCACACTGTGTGTGTTATCTGTCTCTTTCCCTGGTCCGGCTGACCAGTGATCTAAGCGTGGCACCTTGATATGTAGCAAATGCTACAAGAAGTCACACAGTATCCAATGTCAAAAGTAAAAGGTACATTTGACCTTTGTTAGGCTTTTAAATGGTGAATGTTTTTGCCAACTGATTTTTTTTTAAGGCTCTCCCATTAGTTGCAACATTTAAAAAACTAAACAGTTACCACTTTTCCATACAGAATTGAATAAACTGGATTCTCAATAAACAAGTGATTACAAAAAAATATAAAATTAAATAAATAGTTGTACTTACTGGCTCCAAAGATCTGTGTCAAAATACTCTTCTGGTGGCTACAGTCAATATTGTAAGGTGTTTCTCCTGTTTTGTTGGGTCTATAAAGCAATCTACCATCTTTTGGATTTCTTAAGAGTAATTCAGCAAGTTTACGGCTTCTTCCACGAATGGCAATATGAAGTGGAGTATCTCCTTTCTGCAATTAAGTGAAAAACTAGTAATAGCTAACATGAATTCCTAAGATTATGAACAGAATATATGTCCCACATCGTTTCAGATGTGGTATTTACTTGAAATACCTCTTAAGGTATTCTCAACAGTATTAACACCTTCAGCAAGCATTTTTTCCCCTTGAAAAAGCATTACAAAAGTTCCAGAAAAGACCTGTGAGAAGGCAGTTCTTATAATGCTAAATCTAAGGCACTATCTTCTTTCTTAAACTTTTATAATAACATCTTAAGGTTCATGAAAACTGTAGTCTCTATTTAGAAACAAATGTCTACTAGCAAATTCGGAGACTTCTTTGGAACAAGAGATATTGCTTGTTAGATTTCAATGTCTGCTGAGACGTCTCCAAAAAGCTTTCTGGTAAAAGTTTCCTTATTACATCAAATCAACATTATTACTTATTTGCCCTAAATATAATACTAGGAAGTTAAAAAAAAGTATCAAATAAATGTTCCTGTACTTAAAAGGTTTACAGTCAAAGTAGGTAATGCGTAAGAGGACAGCAATAAAGCTTTGTATTTGTCCTTGGCGTTGCCTAGTTTAGTGTCTATTAAGCAAAAACAAGCATCAGCAACAAATAACTACCATTCTCTATGCTCTTTTTCAAGTGTATTAAGAATCAATACTCTTATCTGTGAAAGTTTTATCCCTGACCTGGAATTTTTTCTTTTCATATTACTAAAAGTACCCTAATACAAACAAAAAAATCAATATATTAATTGTGGGAATTAATTTATATTTAAGTATTCTGATGTATTTAATTATTAAGCATACAGGAGACTAAGCATTTAAGTATTATGGTCTATTTAATCATGAAGCATATGGGAAGCTCTCTTTCTGTATTAGCCTTGACAGCTCACTACAAAATTCTGCTGCAAAACTAAAATTATTAAATACACTAAACTAAACAAACAAATATTCTTTACCTTGTCTACAGCAGAGACCTTAGCTCCTTTATCCAGAAGAAGCTCTACTATTTCAATATTTCTCATCTTGGTTGCTTTTATAAGTGGTGTTTCTCCATCCTAAAAGGGAAAAGCAGGCCTAACAAAAAGATCTTCTCTGTATACTCAAAAACAAGCAAAAACTAGTGATAGCGTAACAAATTAAATCCCGAACTTTTAAGGGAACTTTTTAATTAAATATGTTACTGTGCAAGTAACAACACTTCAGCGCATGTTATCAAAAAGTATCACAGACCCCATATTCTAGATTGATTAGAATCACAGAACAAAATACACTTCTGTTAATAACAGTGCCAAACAGAGAAAGACAAGACTCAGATATAATACAAGGTATTTGAAAAGAGACTCACTGAAAAGGTATTTCACTGCTGTACATACTACTTCCTCTATTTTTTTTTATTCCTGCACATGCAAGAAACGGTGGGCTGAACTTTCACGCTTAGCAATACCAGAAACTTCTTTCCTCAGTTTCCGGTAGCACCTGCTCTCTACTCCTTATTGCTGGTCATGTCAGTGATGCTGAGGTAAAGTATCCACACTTTCCCTGCTATCGAGTTTTAGTAGTAGGTGATGTTTATCAACAAAGGGGATATTACCATTGCTGAAAATAAATTCCGTGTCTCAGAAGATTTTTTTTTTTTTAACAGCATGCAAAGCACCAACACTTCACAAAAACTGAATTTGGTATTATGATTTTAACATCACATAGGAGTTGAGAAAAGAACAGATGTTAAACAAAGCATTCAGTTAAAGTTCTAATCATTACCTTGGTACATGTTTCAGTATCAGGGTTGCACTGCAAGATATCCCTCACCATTGTAGCGTTTCCTTTCTCAACTGCCCAATATAAAGCAGTCTTATTATCCTGAAAAAAGGGAGTATTAAATGTTAACAGTACTTTCATTCAGCTGGATTAATTTCAAAAACTGTATATAAAGTACAACTACTATATACAAAACAGCACATAATACAGAAAATTTTAGCACAGCTCAGGACAAAGGGAAACACCACCAAATCTAGTTGGCACAGCAGCAGAACTTTGGGCCGGGGGTAACGGAAATCTGGCTAGAGAACACAAATCTATTTTAAAAACCTGTGCAAAATATATTAAGAGCTTTAACAATCCAAGCAGATTCAACCTGCCTTGAAACAGTTTCCAAAACTATATATGAGTATTCAGTTGTAACTCAAATACACAAGTTTTCTAATTAAATAAACCAACTTTTTCCAGAGTGTTGACTTTTTTACCCCTATTATGTAAGTCATGTTTCTCTGTGGCTTTTTTTTTTCCTCTCCTATTAGAACATGGAAGTGCTAACCACTTCCAGGCCTTTAAAAAAATTCCATTTTTGTCTCAATTTTACAGTATAGCCTAATAAAACTGTTGAACTGGTCGGCTGGCCTAAAAACAGGCTATGCGAGCTGGAAAGCTGTAAAAGTAGATGGACGTGAAAGTCAACACAAAGTACCAGAATGCAGATCAGCCATACATTGTACCGCTGAACCGGGGGAACAGTTGATAGTTGCAAATCTGCTTGTGTCATTTTTTTTTATTTTTTTTTTTTCCCCAGTGATGTGTGCTATACCAGGAAGTTTCTATGCCTGTAATCTTTTTGTAGCCTAGTGAATGCACCATGACTCTTCCTGTTTAATGCACACTTGTGTAGAGACATTTAAGAAAAGCCTCTGAACACACACCTGCTTCTAAGCAGGAATGTCAAAATCCCACTGGCAGCCTTTTCACTTGCTTCTTTCATTTGCAGCTCTTCCTCTCCCACCTGGCTTCATAGCAAACTGAGTTTAAAGCCTTTCTTGACAGTTTAACAAGCCTGGTCACTAAATTTTCTTTCCTCTCTGGTCACCTGGGTTTCATGTCCTCTGTCCTTCAGTCAGGTGGCTTTCAACAAGACAACAGCCTGAGGAAGCTGCCTCCTCGCTAGCAACATCAGCTGCACAACCAGGCACTCGTCTGCCAGATGCTCCCAGCTGGGCTTTCCCTCTTACCAGAAGGGGTGAGGGCAACACCACCTGAGCCCCCCCACTGCCCCAACAATTGCTCCCAGGGCCCTGTAGTCATGTTTTATCTGCTCAAGGTCTCCCCTGACTAGTGTCCACATGAATGAATGAGCAGCAAGGAACACCGTTGTTGGAAGGCTGGACAAGACTCAGCAGTCTTTCTGGAACATCACAGATTTGGGCAGGCAGCAAATCTCCCCAGAACAGGTCTGGCTGGCAGACAGGTGCTGCAGTGCCGAACAGCAGCGGAGTTGCTAAATACTAGCGCTCATCACCGTTTTTTATATACTGCTGGTCGTAATCTGAAGAGCATAGCCAGAACCTTCCTCTGATGGTACTCACTCCTGCTGTGTCAACAAGGCTACAAATGTATTTTCGAGATTAATCACTGCAAATGGCTATACAGATATCCTCACACTGCCAAAAGTCACAAGCTTCCCTGCCCCCAAGGAGGTTGGGTCCTCTTGCTGTTTTTGTATTGCCTTGGTCATAACAAGACATTGAAAAGCTCCAGATTTTCAGACCCATGTCAGCAAGAAGCTGAGACACACAATTCCAGGTTTGCAATGGCAGGTTAGAGGAAGAGATCCAAACACTACTTTTTCCCCAAACTAAAAGCTTCTTGGCTTCTCAAAAAGGCTCTACATCAACAGCAGGCACTGAATCTTTGCAGCTCTTGGTGACTAGTTAGTTTCATGTTCAAACTCGGCAGAACATATGTGCCTGCAAGCAGAGTGATTTGAATAGCTTCAAGCAAAAGAAAGCGAGTTTAATGTAACAATAAAAAGTACCATGCTGAGTAAGAGAGCTTTCAGTAGAAAACATGGAAATCACTGACAACAACAGTGCTTAACACAAGAAAGGAAGTTAGCGAAGGAGACAAGAACCAACCAAGCATAGTGACAGAACTGCACTGACAACAGATATAATCTAAGGTGTACCATTTTTTGTTACTTAAAATATTAAGTATTAAAATAATAATACTAAGGGATTTTTAAAGTATCTCATTATTTTAAATCTGTTCAGTAGTGCAGATAAAGTGAGTTCAATTTACATCTTTTGCTTTTCAACCATTATACAAATTAACTGAAAAAAATGCTGCTTAAGTCATTACAATTACATATATCTTGTATCTTAAAATCTGCACAGCAACATGACATATTTTTAATGTTTGATGGGAATCCAATTTTCCTACAGAGTAGACTGAGCAAGATTTTAAAGCCCTGGTTTTAGAAACGTGGTATAATTGTTTGGTATTCAAATTCACATCCTATTTAAGAACTACTCTAACATTTACATTGTTGTACTTACCTGACCTCTGATATCTATATCAGCATACTTATGGAGCAGGGCCCTCACAATTTCAACATGACCTCCTCTAACAGCCCCAATCAGCACTGTATCTCCACTCTAGAAAAATTGTGAAAGAAAATTGAAGATTAATTAATTCTATTTAACAAAAAGAAATCTAACACAGAATAAATTACAGCCTCAAAATATACATTATGCCTATTTACATCAAGAAATCTGCACTCATTTTAAAGATACAAAAAATAGTTCTATCTCTGCAAAAAACAGCTATATAGAAGAACAAATTCTGGACTTTTTTTTTTTTGCAAAGGGATGAAATATTATATATTTATGGCAAAACAAACACCCCCAAAATAGGTCCATCTTAAACCACTCTCCTAAAAAATAACAGCACAAATTAAAATTAATAACGAATATGAAAAAATCCAGCTGTTCTCTATGTTCATAGGAAGACCAACCACTCACAGTAATAACCTCTTTACAACCAGACAAGAATGTTGGCTGTCTCCTTTAGATGTTTCACAGCTGACAAAAGATCTTCAAGAATTTTAAAGAATTTTATCCCTTTTTTTTGTGCAGATTTGACTGCTATCCTGTTTCCATAAACTACGCTGTTACAAAGAAAAGAAGCAAAACGCTGATTTTATCTCAAATTGATCAAAAGAAAAAACATTTTGCTGTGGTAAACGGAGTTGCACATACGTAAAACAAAGTTACAATTCTGCTTAAGGCGTCTGATTTTAACACACATAAGGATATGTTGAAATGTCAGAAAATGAAATCCTGAAATTACCTAATATTTCTTTTATGATGAAACAGGAAATATAAATAAAAGCATAGCTAAACCACAGCTGTGGAACTCAGTTAGAAATCTCAGTAGTAGTAGATCTCCTTTCAATCACAGCCATTACAAACCTGGCTGCAAACCAAGAAATTTTCCTTATCAAAACCTACTCTAGCATCTGAAACTAAGACTACTTCATTGTTTGATGTATTTTTGGATTACAGTCAGCTGTACTGGAAGCTGTAATTTATCCTTCCTAAAGGCACAGGAATGCAGACAGTTGTGGAATTTTGTGACAGAAGAGGTGGGAAGGGAGATTGCAATGTATTTTCTTAAATATTTGAAGTTTTGCTTTGATACATGCCTCAGATCAAATTTGTTGTCACATGCAACACTGCAGCTCAGTACATAACCATCTAAGAAATGCACTAAGCTGACAGCTGAAATATAGGAAAATACATCCAAAAATCCTTTTAAAATTATGAGGCAAATAGTAGGAGGTTTTCCTCTCTTCTCTACAGCCCCAAGCAGTTCAATTTAGGTATTGGGAATTCAGCCTCAAAACCATATTACTGCTCTGAACTAAAACACTGAACTTGACAGAGGCACCTAAGTTTAGGTATCTAACCACCTATAGCCCCAAGGGTGCAGCGCTTGGCCTGCCTCTGGCACTTCAGAAAAAACTGACTATCAAGAGGACACTGCAGAAAATCCAAGGCACCTATATAAGAAACCAAATAAATCCCTGAGTGGCTAGCAAGCAGATTCATGCTCTGGTCACTGCCCGTACTACATGCCTCTACTGAACAATGCAATTGCAGCTCAGGTACACAGCACACCTTTCAACAGTTATATTTACATGTCAACCCAGAGCTGGTGTCTTCCTCTAATATATGCAAGTTTCCTACTAAAAAGTTTCATTGTAAAAGATAAAGGTAGATGCTGAATGAAATATATTCTTTTTTATAATATCCATTGTTTTACAATGTTAACAGTACTACCACACATATTAATGCACAAAAACCCCACCCCAAACCTGCAAGTTAGTTCAGTATTAGTCTTGTATTACACATACGACAAATATACAACCATAAATCATTTCCACGCCCTGTGGAAACTCACAATTCAAGAATCTCAAAGAAAAAGAGTAGTTTCTGTACTTTATCCTTTACCTACACATAGCAACATTTGCCACTTAACAGGCTTGTAAAATAGCAATACATAAAAACACCCCTAGATGGCAGAAAAATTAGAAAGCCAGAAAAATCATGTACCCACAAATTCGCGTACACTGGTATTTAAATATATATTATTATTACATGTATATAAAACCACAATTATGATGAATATTTACTCACTCTATCAGGAATGTTCACATAAGTTCCAGCATCAAGAAGATCCTGCACAATTTCAGTATGTCCCTCCTTTGATGCAATCATCAAAGCTGTATTTCCATCTTTATCTGTTAAGTTTACATTTGGGTTCCTTTTCAGTATTTCTTTTACTGAGTCAGTATAGCCACCCTTCACTGCTACAATAAGTGCAGTCATAGAATTCTTTAAACAGAAACAACAGATTTTATTGTACAGTGAATACAGAAATCCTCATTATATCAGCAGTTTAAATAACAAAAGAACACTCACTGACCTTACTTTCTTAACCACCCAAATGTTACTTCAGTTTTACATTTTAAAGTGCACCTGCTATGCTTTTTTAAAAAAAGAAATAAACCACGTACTATAGGAGAGAACACTTCAAATGCAAGCAGTATAGCTCAGATCAGTTTATTCTAACTCCTGAAAGTCGCATGCACAGTAAAATAATTTTCTTGTCACATGGAACATAGTATTATCAGAGCACCCAGGTTTGCCAATACCACTCACAAAGAACTTCAGAAATAATTATATGAATACCAACATTTGTCCTAATTTTCCACTTAACTTTTACTGACTTTTTTTTTTAATTTTGACAAGCATTTGAAGTGTCTTGTATAACAAAAAAATTAAAATCTGTTTGTCCTGGTTTCAGGTGGGGTAGAGTTAATTTTCTTTCTAGCAGCTGGTGTAGTGTTATGTTTTGCATTTAGTATGAGAAGAATGTTGATAACACTGATGTTTTCAGTTGTTGCCAAGTAGTGTTTAGACTAAGTCAAGGATTTTTCAGCTTTTCACGCCCAGTCAGCAAGAAGGCTGGAGGGGCATAAGAAGTTGGGAGGGGACACAGCCAGGACAGCTGACCCAAACTGGCCAAAGGGGTATTCCATACCATGTGATGTCATGTCCAGTATATGAACTGGGGGGAGTCGGACTTGGGGGGGATCGCTGCTCAGGAACTAACTGGGCATAGGTTAGCAAGTGGTGAGCAATTATACTGTGCATCACTTGTTTTGTATATTCCAATCCTTTTATTATTATTGTCATTCTAGTATTGTTATTACTATCATTATTAGTTTCTTCCTTTCTGTTCTATTAAACTGTTCTTATTTCAACCTATGAGTTTTACTTTTTTTCCAATTTTCTCCCCCATCCCACTGGGAGGGGGGGAGGGGAAGCAAGTGAGCAGCTGCGTGGTGCTTAGTTGCTGGCTGGTGTTAAACCACAACACTGTTTTATTTAAAAACAATATGCAGCTGAAAACCTCTAAAAAATTTCCAACTTCTGAAAAGGCACAACAGCCATTATTATTTTCAAAAGATGCTTTGTGTTTAATTTACTTTTCAAATAGCACTGAGGAATAAGTTGTTTGACATACCAGGCTTGGGTACAGAATTAATTTTGACAGTGTTAACCTTCAGAGAACAGTAACCTAAATTAATTTGTGTTTATTAAAATTTACACTTGACATAATGTGTCAACTGTCAATACAACTCCCTAGTTACATAATATTTTTATTAAAAGGCACAAAGAAGTTTAAATAATCCTTACATGTAGTTTGCAAGTAGATGGAAAGTAATGTACTCCAACGTCAACATTTCATCTTGTTTCATGCATTTTTTGGTATTTGTATTGTAAAACAGGACACACAGATGTATGTACCCACACACACCTTATCACTGGAAAAAGAATGGTTTTTTTACTTACAGCTCCTTCTTGATCAACATCAGCTCCCATCTGCAGCAAGTATTTCACACACTCCAAATGACCTTTCCTCGCTGCCCAAACCAGTGGGGTGGTTCCATACTGCAAAAACATTTATAACATTTTATCATATTGTTCTCTGTATTTAGTATCTCCTACAATCTAGTATTCATCCTATACTTTATTGCTTAGGTTTTTACAAAGATGTGAATTAACACAAGCATTTGAAAAGCCATTTTAACTTTTTCTTTGTAAATGATAGCTGTAAGAATTATTTTTCTATGCAACCTAGGATAGCAAGGTTTCCAATAGCATAGAAAACAGAAATATGCTCCACTGAAATAAATGTTCACAATCACCTTCAGCATACTACAGAAAAACCTCTTGCAAGTATAATGACTTACTCTAGCACACTAATACAAATCTCACGGGCAAAATATAACAGTGGGTGTTTTTCCAATCAAAAACGCATAGATTTTTATTTCTTTAATAAAACTTACTTTTACAAAAAATGTATCAAGCATTAAAGAAATTAAATATTTTATTAATATAACTTACTTTGTCAGAGCAGTTCACTTTAGCTCCATGTTGCAGTAAGAGATGTACTATACCTGAGTGGCCCCGTCCTGCTGCCCAAATAATTGGATAAACACTGTATTGCTTAGAATAAAAAAAAAAAAAAAAAAAACACACCATATGAAATAAAATCCGTCTTAATTATTTTTCATGAACAATATTGATCATAATGCTCCAAGAGACAATAAACCCATAGAAGGAATATACAGAAATAAATCTAACTACATATCAGTAACTGTTGCCTGGTACGTTGTCTAGATGATATCTAGCAAGACATCTTCTGTTCTGAATCAATTTTGGTTTATAACTCCATAAAAAAAGTTTAAAAATTCACATCCTCACCTTAATATAAACATTTACAACGTAAGAGAGAAGCAACAGATATGCAATATCAGGACTGCAGATCAGTCATGTCATGCATGTAGAAGCTGCATATGCAAACCAGATGAAATCAACAATCAGAAAGGTAAGTAACTAGTGTTCTTTCTTGATTGTTCACTGTTGCCTCAAACACCAGAGAGCCAACAGTATAAACAAATTGTTGACTCAAGTTTCAACATGCCTATACTTTTATAGAAAATGCTTATAAAATGAAATAAATCTCAAAAACTTAGTTTTTTAATTCTCTTCTCTCACACATGTATTGTACATATTAATCTAACCCATTTGGTAACTATTATGAAACAATTATTGCTTAGAAATTGCACATATTAGTTACTCCATTAACTTCTACTGGAGCAGAAAAATGACAATTGTTATACAAGTAGCATTAGATACACTACTTATCTTTTCTATTATTTCCTCTCCTGCTAATTTGAATCTTCTTAAGAGCTATACACTCATTTGCTTTAATTAAAAAAAATTAAAATTAATAAAAAAAACCAGTGGCTGTCATACAGATTATTAAAGCAATCCCTTTCTACATAAATTATAGTGATTAATATTATATTGCAAAGAATGCAAAATGTTTAATCAAGATAATAAGATGAGGATACAAGTCAGGACTTCAAACATTTGGGAAGAAGGGGCATCTAAGACTAAAACTTACCATTCCTGTGATGTTTGGATTTGCTCCTTTCTCAAGCAGCAGTTTAGCTACTTCTGTACGGCCTTTATATGATGCCCACATCAGGGCAGTCCATCCTCCCTGGCAAGCACAATTCAAAGAAATGTAAAAACTGAAAAATACTCTTTAGAAACCTAGTTAATGACTTTTATTTCATTTTGTATTGGTCCTAAGACTATTTTGCAAGTCCAAAACGTAGTAAGGGTTGACTACACAACCTTCTAATCCTACTTATGTAGGATAAATAACAAGCACACTTATGAAAGTACTAATTTCCTGCTGTATGCAAAACTTGGGAGACTATCATGTCCTAAATGTTCCTGAATTTGCTGTAAACACTCAATTCAGACTTCAAGTGCATACAAATCCGATCACAGGACAAACAAACCAAAAAGAAAGCACTACCTTAAAAGAGAAGTCTAGAATCCAAATCCATTAACATGGAGGGTTTACTTCTGATCTGTGTAACAGACAGCTGCACTTCATAAAGGAACTATGTAATGATTTGCTTCTTCACTAAAAAGAAGCAAATCCTGTGTCCTCTTAAGGGAGTAATAAGAGCAATTCATTTCAAACTGCATTGGTGTGTTCATTTCAGTTTGTAAACCAGGAGACAACAAGGTTTCACTACCTAAGGCATTTGACAGGTCAGGTAACCAAAACTAATTTTAAAATAACAGTATGCCTCTGATAACTGTAAGCACAATTTTTATTTGTTTCTTCATAATACACCTTGGGGGAGGTAAAAGATCCCTCTCAGACTGACACAGGCCTAGAAATCAACCACTGGCCATGTGGATGTATTTAACATTACACTTGCGAAAAAGCTAGATTAGTAGGACATGGCAAGATGCCTCAGCCTTCAGGCAGAGTGGAACTTCAATTAAAGGAAGCACTTGAATTCTCCCCTAGTGGTTTTCCATACTCTAACTTAAGCAGAACAAAATCAGCCCTTGCAGGTACCTAATTCCCTCTTCAGTCAATGGAGACAAGTCTCTACCTCTTCAGAGGCATCTAACCTCCTAATCACATAAGTAACTTCTGTAATTCTTTAGGTGGACTGGACTATAGCACCCACCTTCCCATACAAAAAATCTGGCAAGATGAATGAAAACAAATTCCAGGATATTGAGAATAAAGACTGCTATATAGATAATCACAGTTGTCCAGAGAAAAAGTAAATACAGACAGGTAACTTCTGGGAAAAGATAACATTTATTTTACCAGAATACTTTAAAAAAAATGCCACCACCACAAAAAAAACCCAAAACAAAACAACAAAAACCACCCCAACAACAAAAACAAACCCACAAAAAACAACCCCCCCCCAAAACCCCACCCACACAAAACACACCCCAAAATCAAATGGTTCTTGAGTTTAGCTTTTTTCCAAAGCAAATTAAAAGGAAAAAAGCAGCCCTAGAAAATAAGTTGTCTTTACTAACACTAAAGCAACTATTTCACAGCTATAAAAACAATATTTAAATATAGTCTTTTCCATTTTAACAGCACTGAGTACTTAAGAATAAAAGATCTTTGATCTGTTTTACAGAACTGAAAATCTCCAACTCCCAAAATTGTTCTTCTTACTAAAAACTATTTTATTTTTATAGTACAACACGCACCAAATCCCGATGCTCCAAACTGACATTACAATTGAGTAGCTCTGCTACAATAGCTGCATGCCCTTCTTTAGCTGCTGAAATAAGAGCTGTCCAGTTATCCTAGAAAAAGGAAAAATCATTTTTAAGTGATATTCAATATTTCAATATAATTACCTTGTTTTTCAAGTGTTTAACCCACAACTGGAAATGCAAAACCCATTAAAAAAGCTGTCCTTGGGAAAAAAAAAAAAAACAAACAAAAACTCACAGACTACCTGCCAGTTATACAGATGAAAATACAGACCAGCAACTACTCCAGATCTCCCTACCAATATCCATCACTCTCCACTCCTCAGTTCACTGCAGGTTAACTTAAAAATTTTATGGAGGAAGGAACACCTACAAAAGATTAGAGCATGAGGTCAACACATTGAGAACTGCTGGGTGGGGACGAGATGGCAACCAAGACCACAGAAAATGGTGGTGGTCTGTCTCCGCATACAGTGGGTGGCAGCACCCAAGGGGTTAATATGCAGGGGAACTTGGACCACAGCTTCTTAGATTCATGATCATTTCAGGAAATAGATTTCCTCTTGCACTACATTTATCTTCCATCCACTGCTCAAAACATGTCTGGGTGTGGACTACTGTTTTCTGTGCTATACACGTATAAATATAGCAACAGTTTATATGGTAACTGTTCTTACATGTACAGGAACTCTAACACTTAGAGCGAATGTAATAAAATGTCTCAAAAAATACTTTTTTTTTTTAAATGACAGGTTTCACACCAGACCTTTCCTGGATGTCAACACTGCTACAATTAAACTAAGTGCAGAAGAAAAAAAACACACAAGCAACATCTTATTCCTCTTTATCACTCTTCACTGGAATATACAGACCTTTCAAAACTTTTTAACACCACCTCTGTCCTATTCACCCTTTCCGGGCATCTTTCACCTAGGGTCAACCTCTTCTGCAAAGGCAGGAAGACAATTCCTAAATTCGAAACCCTTCTCTGCCACTCTTCTGGCTTCCACCTGAAATAATCCTTTAATCTAAAATCTCCCTCAGTATTTATTGAGAAACACCAAAGCCAAGCAAGAAAAAAAAAAAAAAGAAAAAAAAAATCCTGACATACCACAACATCACTGAGATAAGCAAAATCACTTGGACCTCATTTCTGATGCTATATTCCTCTATTCTGCCTATCTTTTCATGTCAACTACTACCAATCCTATTATTATAGCTTTCTAGTACTAATTTCCCAGAAGAAACAGCAGCAGCATTCATCAGAGACCCTCAGACATTTAAAACACCTTAAATAACCCTATTCTTTATGAGGAATCAAATCAGAGGAATACAGAGCCAAGCGATTTTGGATAAAATTTCTCTTATATGTCATCATATTCGACCTTTTTTTTTTTCTTCCATCCCCTCAACACTAACCTAAATTCCTTTTCTTTGCCTGCCTCTTGAAACAACTTCTTCCTCTACTGTTAGGTACCATCACATAAAGCACTAATACTTACTGCATCTTCCAAGTTGCAATTAGCTCCCTTCTTGAGAAGCTCCTGCACAATTTCTAAATTGCCTTGCTCAGCAGCCAACATGAGTGGAGTCTGGCCATTCTGAAATCAAAATGATAGGAAAAGTGATGCATTGGGAAGTGATGCAAATGATACATATACACTGACAATAAAAGGCCAAAAACTACAGAGGAACACTGTTTCCAGTTTTTAATTGCCAGTGAGAAGGACTGGTTTTCAAACCACGCAGTAAACTTGCAATAAAAATGGAGAACATGATATTAAACCCTGTCCCATAAGAAATAAAAAAACCCAAACCAAATAAAAAAACCCAAAACATTTCAGACATTAAAAATGGCTACCAAAAAAAAAAGTTACATTGTTAAATATCTTTCTTTCTGAATGATCTGTCCACTGAAGACATCTCTAATACAGCCTGTTACATCTTGAAGTAACTCAGTCACATTGTTTAGAAATTAATAAATAAATCAATCTAGGCTAGGAACCACAATGGCCATTAAAACGTGCACACTGATTCAGAGTAACAGTAAGATTTATTGCTGAAGTCTTGGGAAAAAAAGTCAAGTTATACACCACACTTTCATCTGACAGTGTACCAAATACAGCCATCATTCCTGTTCCGTGCAACACAGGTTCTTAACAGACAGCCTCATCTCAGGGAAGATAAAAGACAGAAAAGCTGGTTTATTTGCCTTCAAGGATGTTTTAAAAGTCAGTTACAATCTGTCACCCTTCCATCGGCCTACTTCTGTGTCAGCAAACTTCTGGGATACAACTACTCTGCATGATGAACAGTAAAACACAGTAAATTTGACGGTAAATTTGTTAATTTCAACAAGCTTAATAAATGAATTCCTGACGTCTCTTCTGTCTTTTCTCTGTACCATATAGAAAACTCAAGTTATCTAGTCTAAATAATGCAAAAGCTACATTAGGAGTTATATACCAGCAATTTCCCTGAAAAGAATAAAAATCAATGCACAATCAGAATAGAGTAAGATCACTAATCTTCATTAGTAGAATAGTTAACTGTAAGATTAATAAAGATATTTGATGAGTCCTTTCTGCTCTTTATGTTAAAAAGAAAAAAAAATCACAGAAATGCACTGATTCTTTCAAAAAAGCTTTCTGGTCCTTCAGCTATTCCCTAACTAGTCTTCACAGAATCTTCCCCATGACATTATGGATAACCAATGGTATTACTCATGACAGTATATAATGTAATCTCTAACAGTGCAACTTTTTACAGGGAGAAATTATGCTCTCATGTAAGTTTATGTTGTTATAACTACATGTTGTATATATTCAAACTGATACCTTTGCTTTTAGATTCTAAAGTGTATTTTCTATCAACAAGCAGTAGTATTTAGGTCTGGTCATAAAAAAAATTAAAAATGTTCAAAAAATCAAAAGGAAGGAAAATACTACTTTCTTCAAGAGAACAGCTCTCTCTGGAGGACAGAACAGCCATAAATTTTGCTCTTTAAGATGAGTTCTTTATATGCAAGTTAATATTTTGGGAATACACATGCCAAGTGATTTGGGAAATCATGCCTCACCAATCTGACTGCCTTCTGTGATGACATCATTGGCTCAGTGGATGAAGAGCTGAGACACTGTTTATCCCATCTCTAGCAAGGATTTAGACAGTCTTCCCACAACATCCACACAGACAAACTAATGAAGTATGGACTAGATAAATGGACAGTGAGGTGAACTGAAACTGGCTGCACTGCTGGGCTCAGAGGGTTGTGATCAGCAGCACAACGTCCAGCTGGAGGCCAGTCACTAGTGCAGTACCACAGAGGGGTCAATACTGGGGTCCTGTTTAACCCCTTCATTACGGACCTTGGCAATGGGACAGAGTGAACCCTCAGTACCTTCGCAGACGATACAAAGTTGGGAGGAGTGGCTGATGCACCAGATGCTTGTGCTGACATCCAGAGGGACCTTGACAGGCTGGAGAAATGGGCCAACAGGAACCCCATTGTACTGAGTGTAGGTGTCCAGGTTTTGGTATCAGGGGAGCTGCAAGGGATCTCTGTGAAGAGAGGCTGGGACTGCCCTGTGCCAGACACAGCCAATTCCAGCTTGCCCCAAACAACCCGCCTCAGGACACAGGACTAGATAATCTACAGAGGTCCCTTCCAAGCAGTGCTTTAGCAAGACATACAAAAAAATCCCTATTTTAGCATGAGCATTCTTCTTACCTCCTGAACAGTTACTATTGTTATCACTGTGATCACCTTCCACAGGCAGATAACGCAAACCAAACAGAAGTATCTCTGGGCAAGAGGAGGTTGTGGATAGGAAAATTAACCCCTTCTGTAGAAAGTGTCATACAGTTGTAGACTGGCTCTAGTATTCTTACATGTAAAACTTTTTTATATGGGTACTGAAAACATCCTTCCCTCTTTGCTAGGAGATTCTCAAATATAGGTTCAATGTTTTAGCAAATCATGAAGATTTCACCAACACAGAAACAAAAGATAATTACTATGCCTGTGGCAACTTTTGAGAATCTGGATGTCAAAGAGTCTAGACACTCGACAACAATTAAATGCACATATTTCTCACAAGCATGTCAAGTACTGTATATCTGTACAACACATCTAAGTATTGGAAAATCCAAATTATAAACGGGCACACCTGTATCTCTTTACAAAATCATTCAGTGGTGTTGGCTTACAGATTAGCTCTCTCTTGCAGTCCGTAAGAGAACAGAAGATTCAGAATTGAATATGCAGAAGGTACTTCAGTATCAACAGCAGAAGAGCAGAAAGAAAGGCACATCAAAGGAAACTGGAGGCTGTTAGGATCAAAGTGTATCATACAAGGCAAGCATCTATCATTAGCTGTTAAGTAATCAAGGTATCTGGTATGAGAAAGAAGAATGTGCGCAGGGGAAAGGACGTGCAGGGAAAAGGCAGAGAGACTGAGACTCGCTCCACTTAACTGAAACTGCTGGTGTTAATCTAACAAAACCATCCATACACAAACTGACCGGAACATCCCAATTTTTCTGGCAACTGATCACAGTCAAGACATGAAGCATTGGTAAAAATGTGCATGATCCTACCATTGGACAAGTCACTGCAGCCTGGGAGGTCCTGGCACTAGCAATTCTCAGCTTACCAGCAATGTTTTTAGACCTACTCCACTGGCACTCCCATTTTGGTATTTTGTTTTTACCCAAGAAGAAAAGACATCTTGGCAGGTCCAAAACTGGAAACAGAATTGCACTCAATGCCACTGAATTCCAATGAAGAGCTAGCGGTTGAAAAAAACTCATATCATTGATACGTATGAACAGCCCCCATCCCGCACCCTCAGGGGTTTAAAACTGATGCAAACCATACATGGCTCCAGAAATTACCTTCTCCTATGCAATATATGAGAAGACTGAAAAAATTAGGTATCACGGAAATGATCTCTGCAAAAAAGACAGTTACTGAAACCCAGGAGTGCACTTAGTCCCATCAAGAAGACAAGAAAAATTTAGAAAAGAACGTGAAAGCAGTGACACTGTTGGTAAAGTCAACACAGACTATCCATCTGATTTTGGCCACATTGTTGAGAGGAATTCCCAGCAGAGGGAACAGACTATTCCTCTTCTCAGATACACAGCATGCCAGGTGGTGAGATTCATGTGTATGCTCTGAAAGTTAAAAATTCTCCCATCTCAAATACCTCAGCATACATGCATACACAGCATGAAATGAATGTGCTGACAATAAAAGAAAACTGTCCAGACATAATAACTACAATAAGGCTAAATTCTGTACATTCTTTTCACATTTGCATGATACTTTTTGGCTTAGAGTAATATATGCCATTCAACTTCTTTCCAAAAATATTCTTTCCATTTTATACAGGTTTAAAAAAAAAAAAATGCAACAGAACATGCATTTTCGAAGACTTACTTAAAAAAAAAAAAAAAAAAAAAAAAAAAAAAAAAAAAAAAAAAAAAAAAAAAAAGGTATGAATTGGAAAGCCAGTCTTCCATACACTACAAGGTGAGTAAAAAAACTGCCTGGGCTGTCAGACTCAACGGGTAATGGTCAACTGTTCACAATAACTGGTGCCCAGCTGGGAGGGTTTGATTTGGGGCTAACATTGTAGCCTCTTCATCAACACCCAGAACCATGAAACAGAAAGCCCTCTAGCAAATTTACCGACTGCCCCAAGCTACAGAGAGCAGCTGACATGCCAGAGGGTAGGAATGCCTTTCAGAGGAAATTCAACAGGCTGGAGAAATGGGCTGCCAACCCCCCTGCAGTTCAACAAAGGCAAATGCAAAGACTGGAACGGACAGACCCCAGGCAACAGTACTGGCTAGGGACTGCCTGCCTGGGGAGCCACGCTGCAGAAATGGGCATGGGGTCCCGATGGACAAGAAGGGCATGAGTCAGCTGTGTGCCCCTGCAGCAACGAAGGCAAATCAAATACTGGGCTGCATTAACAAGAGCACAGCTAGCCCTCTACTCAACACTGGTTGAGGCTGAATCCAGAATACAATGCCCCATTTTGGGCTCCCAACAGCGAGACTCCCAACAGCAGAGATGAACAAACTGTGGAGTCCAGCAATGGGGTCACTCAGACGGTTACGAGACTGGAACGCAAGACATGCAAGCAGAAACTGAGAGCTGGATTTGTTCAGTCTGGAAAACAGAAGAGTAAGGGGGCATCAACATCAGTCTTACGCTACCTAGACAGAAGGGGAATCTTAGAAGACAAAATAAGATTCTTCTCAGAGACACACAACAAGAAGAGAAGAAGCAACAGTCACAAGATGCAGCAAAGGATATTCCAATAAAACATAAGGAAAATAGTTTTAAACGAAGAGTGATTAAGCACTGGAGCACTGCCCAGAGAGGCTGCAGATTCTCCATCCTTTTGAGGACTTTCAAATTTTGCTTGTTAAGTCCCAGCCTGTTATAACAATGAAGTTAGTCCTGCAATTAGGAGGAGATTGAATCCAATGACTTCCAGAGGTCCTCTCTACCCTGAATTTTGCTATGAATCTGATTCTCTACATAAGTCGACAAGGTTCCAGTTCTACAACACTATTGAGGAAATCAGAACTAAATTAAAAATCTGGATGTACAGCTTGTATCATCAATAAAACAGAAGTCCAGACGCTTACAAACCAGAAAATCTACTATGGAAGTTGAAATAAATTAGTCAAATCATCTAAACTTATTTGTAAAATATACAGAAGACTCAATAGTGCATCAAGATAACCTAAATATTAAACATTGTGCAAAACAATAGAAACAGTCACTAGCAACAGACATTTGCATGAATCAAACCTCCCAAGAAACTCTCAGGTATTTTTAGGACATTATAATGAAACCACAGCACATTCACTTATATTGCTGGTGGTGATATGCTCAAATCAGACAACAAAGCAGAAGCTAACAATTACCACACTATCCCAGGATTCCAAACAATCCACATTTAAACTCCCTACTATGTATCAAGACTTCCTGTGTAATCCTGGTAGTCATTTAATCCTCCTGGTTACATCTAGACTTACTTTTTGGATACATATCTTTTCATCCAGATGAGCATCTGCTTGGAGTTAATTACAATACACCCACCTATTTGGATCGTGTAACAAAGTTTCTCTTGCCTGGAAACCAGGATGTGGGGGAAGAGTTGTTCTCATCCCAAGTTTCACCCCAAAATGCACAGGGCAAGAATGCATATGCAGCTGGGTCTGTGAACTAAGAAACAATTCCTAGCCACAGAAATACAGGTATAATCTCCACTCGCAAAGTAAGGACAGAGCCGCATTTTCCAGCTCAGAAGAACACTCAGAAAACAAATACAATGAAAGATGCTGAGTGTATTGGTTTTATGTGGCAAGGTTTTGGTAGCGGGGGGGGATTACAGGGGTGGCTTCTGTAAGAAGCTGCTGGAAGCTTCCCCTGTGTTCGAGAGAGAGCGAGCCCATACCAGCCAGCTCTAAGACGGACCCGCCACCGGCCAAGGCCGAGCCAATCAGTGATAGTGGTAACGCCTCTGGGATAACATTTTTAAGAAGGAAAAAAAGTTGGGAGCGTGGGAAACAGCCGCCGGAGAGAGGAGTGAGAACATGTAAGAGAAACAAGCCTGCGGACACCAAGGTCAGTGAAGAAGGAGGGGGAGGAGATGCTCCAGGCGCCGGAGCGAAGATTCCCCTGCAGCCCGTGGGGAAGACCCTGGTGAGGCAGGCTGTCCCCCTGCAGTCCAGGGAGGTCCACGGTGGAGCAGATCTCCACCTGCAGCCCGTGGAGGACCCCACGCCGGAGCAGGTGGGTTCCCAAAGGAGGCTGTGACCCCGTGGGAACCCCGCGCTGGAGCAGGTTCCTGGCAGGACCTGCGGAGAGAGGAGCCCGTGGAGCAGGTTTTCTGGCAGGACTTGTGACCCCGTGGGGGACCCGTGCTGGAGCAGTGTGCTCCTGAAGGACTGCACACGGTGGAAAGGACCCATGCTGGAGCAGTCCGTGAAGAGCTGCAGCCCGTGGGAATGGCCCACATTGGAGACGTTCGTGGAGGACTGACCCCGTGGGTGGGACCCCACGCTGGAGCAGGGGAAGAGTGTGATGAGCCCTCACCCTGAGGAGGTGAAGCGGCAGAAAATAACGTGTGATGACCGTAAACCCCATCCCTGTCCCCCTTGTGCCGCTGGGGGGGCTTGGTGGAGAAATCCGGGAGTGAAGTTGTGCCCGGGAAGAAGGGAGGGGTGGTGGGAAGGTGTTCTGAGATTTCGTTTTATTTCTCATTACCTTACTCTGGCTGATTTGTAATAAATTGAGCTAATTTTCCCTAAGCTGAGTCTGTTTTGCCCGTGATGGTAATTAGTGAATGATCTCTCCTGTCCTTATCTCGACCCGCAAGCTTTATGTTATATATTTCTCTCCCCTGTCCAGCTGAGGATGGGGGAGTGATAGAACGGCTTTGGTGGGCACCTGGCATCCAGCCAGGGTCAACCCATCACACTGAGGTGCTGACAGAAACTGAATACTGTGTGTTCAGTCTGTGCACTGGTAAGCAATCACTTGAAAATAAAACTGAAATTTGTACATTAAATAACCAGTGTGATCTCACTAATTATTCATTCTGTAACTAATAAGCTGCAATATGAAACTGACCTTTCAGAAAATCATCTTACCTCATTTCTCTCATCTACATCCCTGCATTTCTCAAGAAGCGCTTTCAGAGCAGGAACATTTCCTTCTTCTACGTAGGTCAACAGACTCTGACTCATTAGACTTGCCATCTTCGCACCGTATTTAAAATGCTTCTATAACACAGCTTATCTGTATTTCAGGAAAGGAAAAAAAAAAAAAAAGCAAATCATAAGTAAAAGCTATGAGAGTTAACTTTGACATTAGAAAGCATGAATTGTACATGCCAGTAAGTTATTGGTTGGGTACAAATACCTACCCTTCTCCTCAACAAAATGCTGTGGAGTCATATGCATTGAAATGTACTACATTTCAATGAAAAGTCAATTGCTTAGTCTTTCTAGTTCTTAGAAAATTACAGAAATTATTCTAATTTTTAGGTACTGTCTACATATGTATTTTAAATGGAACGCATAGTAGTCTTTCATTTGCATAATTTTTTCTGCATATAAAACATTATAGGAATACCTGTATATGTTACATACTTTATATATGCTAGTTATTTACAATATAACCCTTATCCTTTATGTACATAAGCAGAACATTGAGACTATTCAGCATCATGAAATACAGTGATAATATCTAAATTGCAGCCATATTGAACTCTGAGAAACACCATTTACTAAATCAGTTATCACCGACTTTATCCAGACATGCCTGCATGTGATGGCACGTTAACTTGCCAGTCAAACTTAACATAGCTTCTGTTGACTGATTGTATGTTTTTAACCTCTAATATGTAAGACAGGAAAGGTTTTTCTTGGTTAAGGCAGACCATTAAGAACCATTTAAGACTTCCTAAAAGGTTGTGGGCTAGTAAGTTCAGAGAACCAGTAGTATTACTGCACCAAATTTATACGCATACAGCTCCAGAAGCTGAATTATTCATTGCACCTAAATTAAGTTTCACTGGATGCAGAACAAGTCATGGGGTTAAATGCAAGACTCCATCCACCCCCACCCACCACCTTTCTCCTCACCAGCAGATGACATGATTGTTCTCTCTCTGGGTTTTTCTTGCATGATAGTGGTGTAACAACAGGGTTAAAACTCAGGCTTAGTGTTAGCTAAAGCCTACTGGTTAGGCTATTCTCTACCAGGCAGAAGCCAAAGACCAGTGGCTTTCCCATGCAAATGTTCTCAATTTTTTTCTCACATAAAGGCAGCCAGTTAATTTTTCTGCACTCCCAACTGAAGTGGAACATTAGCCAAAAAGAGACAAGAGGAAGCCAGCAGGAACGTCACTACACTTAGTGCAAGGAAGTTAATTTAGAGATTTATATCAAACATTCCAGCCCTGCTATTAAATTGCTTAGGCAGACTGTAACAGTATCACACCATCCTTTCTCCTTTAGCAAGTAAGTATATATAGACGAACACCCTGTTGTCAGGATGTTAGACACAATCTGAGCTCTCCTGTAGCACCACAGGCATCAGATGACCCACATACAAAAATGCTTTGTTCATAAAAATGTCAGCAAAGAAGCCAACACACCCAGTTCAGTTAAGATGACAGCAGCTCTAGGTATATGCAGAAGAACTTAAGCATACACAAATATCTAGTGACAAAAGAAACTATAAGCTACATACATTATAGGTATGCAAGCAGAAGAAAGCAAGAAGAAGAAGCAGAGAGGAAAAGGAGGGACTGTGATTCCCACTGTTACATTTGGGCTTAAAATCCAGGTTGCAGTTTAAGGGACAAATTCCAAAGAGGTTTTAGGCATCTAACTCTCCATAGTCCAAATGGCCACATACCATGTAAACATGCACAAATCAAATTGTGTCATTCAGACATTATTTAAAACCAAAACCTAAAATCAGTTAAAAAAACCCTTAGATTTGACATACAAAGCACAGCAACACTTTTACTAGGCATGGCACAAATAGCCAGTCTCTCCCACAAGTAAGTTAGAAATAAACTAAGAACACAAAAGGTCTGTCATGTTTACCATACAGTTAAAGTACCATCGTGCAAAGGGGGGCGAGCAGTGGTGTCATATAATTGTCTTCATTTAGGAGGAAAAGCTAAATGAGAGGTTGCAAACTTAAAAAAAAAACTAAACCACACCAAAAATGAAAGGTTGAAAAGAAACAGTGATTGTAGTGACTCAGTGCCCAGACACAGGCTCCTGCTGCCATTTCAGATACAAAAATACCAGAAAAGTCACCATCTTGCCTGGCATCCAGCTGCCAGTCCAGACCAGCCACCTCCCTTATGGCCTGCGCCAGTATCTTACAGCCCTATGCAGATGTCTTGGATATTCTCAGGCACCTAAAATGATGTTAGATATTCACATGCAGGCACCTAAGTTCCTCCCATCATTTTTTACACATTTTGACAGAAATTCATGAAACATGACTTGCCGCTAGCTCCACTGCTACCACAGACATTTTCTGATTTCCCTGTGCAGGGTCGCAGCTTCTCTCCTGTAGCTTTATCTTAAATCCCCAAACTATCTTCCATACCAAACACCAAATTGAAAACTATATTAAAAATCCTCAGCAAAACATGACTACAATGTCTCCCAAGTGAATTATACTCTGCAGTTGCTATCGATATTTCACCAATCAATTCTTAGCTAGCGTGAAAAGGAAAAAAGTATTCAGCATTGCTTCCTCCTCAAAGTAAGATTCTTCCCCTGATGTTCCCTACTGGTGTATTTCAAAAAGGTAAAGGCAGCCCTGCTGCGCTGTAGATAAGTATCCTGCTTCAGAAATCATTACTTGAACTCCCAGGTATCGAGACAGCACAGCTTCTGCCTTAATGTAGATCTGAATCCTTGCAGGCAACTTAAACCTTTGACTAACAGCAAAATACCTGATGCTAAAGAACGCATCCAGAGCTGCATTTACAAACCCCATGTTAATATTACTTTTTTTAAATGAAAAAAGCTTTGTAGGGGTGAACTATCTCCAAGTATATTAATATACTTTGTCACCTACACTACACTGTTACATAATATCCCCTTCTTAGAATTAATAATGGTCTATTTTATAAAAACAAAACCAAGTATCATAATTATGAATTTTATATCCTCATGCTTTCATGTGCCACTTTTCAGGCAAGCTTCTTAGAGCATCCAAAAGATTAAGATCACTGGAGGGCTTTAGGAAAGCACTGTTTAGGGAGTCAGCAACAGAAATTTCCATTTAAAATTCAACCTGAATTCACCAGGCTAATCTATTTATTAGTATTCTTCTCATCCTTAAACAAACCCAGAAAAAAAAAACAGTAAACATGTCTGAAATTAGGCTTAAGTTCATTCATGATATTTTCACTCATGACAGCAACTTAATATAAACTGAGCACAACCACAGTGCATCTTTTTATTAAACAAGACTTATGTTATTATGTTATGAAAATTAAGCACTGTACTCAAAGTCCATGAGGGTGCTGGACACTAAGGTGTGATTTCTTCCAGTGCTTAAGATTTCTTTTAAATTATCACAAATGCATCGAAGCAAGACTCTGAGGTACAGTCTTGAGCTAGATAAGTAACTCTATTCTGGCCGCTCCAATGGCAAAAGCTCCTGAAATATATATTCATACACTTTTCAAAACAAACAAGCCTAGAACAAAAAAAACCCTCAATGGCTCATCCTTTACCAAAATAAAGGAGAACAACTTAATCCCTGCCAAATTTCATAAATCTAGTGCAAAACTAGTACCATTCAAGAACATCCAATACATATATAGTCCTCAATTGCTCAATTAACAGTATTTACTTTGTTCTTTGACACAGCAGAAGTATTTTCACCATATGCAACAACACCAGGAGCCCATTTGGAAGTTGATCCCCTTTCAACAAGGATTAATGCTGTTACTTTTTCTCCCACCAAAGCAAGCCAATTCCCAGCCCACGAACCAGCTCTTCATTCACAATCCAAACTTCCAAGCTTAGAAATCTCACAATGCCCTTGGGCTGCAAATCCTGGTATTTTATAAGACTAACAACGCACCAAGAAGGATGAAAGGATATATTAAGAGCACAAATGCTCAGGTGAAGGCAATGTTTGCACAAGGATTAACCTGTTTTTTAAGGCACTCACATCCTAGCTGAAGCAGATGTTATCACTGTTTTGGAAAGATGGCAAAAAATTGCTGATTTACAAAAATTTAGTTTCTCTCAACTGCACCAATACTGACTGCAGAGATGCTGATAACTCAAATCTGCAAATATTTAATGTACCCTCAGAATCTCATGCAGTTTCTAACTAGATTAAAAAAATATCACTACACACAAAATTTTCCAAATATCACCATCTTTTTCATCATTCTCCCCCATTTTTTTTTAATTCTGTGAGCTGTGATCATTTATGAATAAATATCAAAATTGGTCAACAAACACTAGTGTTATTGAGAATACCTCCTTTTCTCATTTTGTTTTCAATAGGTAAAGATCGTAGTGACTTAACATAAAATTCATACTTTTCATCATACAATGAAAAAAAATTGTCACCTTCTTATTAACATGTTTCCTTCTATTTCCAGGTACAAAAGCTACCTTCCCAACATGCAATACTGTGGTAGATCTTTCAGTTAACAGTAAAAGGAAATAATTACAGTGCTGCTGAAATCTGGGCATGTACTAATCAGATACAGAAACATGCAGTACTGTGCCCTTAAGAACTGGAAATGCCATCCTTCCAAATTAAAATTTAAAGAACCATGGAATACAGATGAATTGTACATATAAAATTTGTTACAAAAGACTAACATAAGTCAATTTCATATTCTCACACATTTTTATACTTTATGATGGCATGAAAAATGAAACACAAGTTGGAACATCACCTTTACTCATGCTGCAGAGAATCTTGCTGACACAAGTATTACCCACCCCTTATGACACCTTATTGTAATTACTTGCTAAATAGACATACTTCATAAACATTAAGAAATCACAAGTCGGGCATCACATGAAGCGGTAAATATTTTTAACTATTCTTTCTATAGGAACTGAGTTAACCAGGATTCTGTTTAAAGAACAAATTTTCAAAACAGTTGAAGCAAGCCTCTAAAATATTGATTTCTGGTATTCAGAGACAGAAAGAAATAACAAATCTAAGCTTTCATAAGTGGTCTACCCCCACACCTCTTCTCCAACACCTAAAGTTCCACTATGACTAATGACTTCATGCTGATTTTCAGCTTCTCCTTATTTATCTGGGAACATTTATTCTACTTCTCTTAGCCACACTCCTGTTAACCAGATGAGAAACATTTTAATAGACTACCTTATTTTTTCATTACTTTATATCAAAGAACAAATAGTATAACTAAAAAACATTAAAAGACACAAAAGGATAACTAAGATAGAGACACAGACATTATTACTTTGAAACTCGTAACAAACAGAACTAAAAAGTTTACACAAAAAGAGATCCCTATGGTTGTAACCATTATTACAGTACACTGTAAGAATTAGGGAAAACTGGAGATACTTAAGTCATTCTTTTCCATCTTAGGCACTCAAGACGACAGCCATTTCCAAATTTTGTAGTGAGGGGATTTTTATTTTTTTTAAATAAAACCATCGAGACTAGAGATTACATCCAAAATACCAGAAAGATGCAAACACATATTTAAACAAAAAGTCATCATTGTCATCTGATAGCAACTATCAGATATGTCTACGTTCTACCCTGGTTAAAAAGATCAGTTAAAAGAAAGGTTTTGTGAAGTAACTGGCAGTGAGATTTATCAGAGAAAGTAGTCTACCTTTAAGACTGAATTTAAGTGTGGTCAATGAACAAAAAAGTATTGCTAAGCACATCTGAATTCCAAGAGAAAATTCCACTCCTATAAAAATACAAAACACTTAATCCTACAAAATACTATTTCAGGTATCAAATACTTTAAATGAAAGAAAGTAAACAGAAACAGGTATCAATATTAAGCTTTTTAAAAAAATCACACCAACCAATATAAATCAATTCTGTCAAAACCTGTATGAAACACACAAAAGTTCAGTGAGAAAGTCTACAATATCATCTTACGCTATCTCATAAAGCCAAGGCATTTCTCTGTATCATGAGATCAAGGGTTTGTTAGTCACAGCCACAAGATCTATGACAAAATCTAACTTTGGAAGTATTTTCACTTAAGGAAAAAGTCGGTTGTGATGATGATTTCTTTGTTAAAAAGATTTTAAAACTAATATGGCCATGTTTCAAAAGCTGTGGTCACAGAGGACTTCAGGTAGATTTGAATTTCTTGGTAACTAAGTTACTTTAAATAACCACCACTGCAGAACAAAGAACAAATGTCTAGTCAATAGACAAACACGTGGGTTTTCTTATGCATTCTGACGTGATAAAAAAACTCCTTTAAATCCTTCCATTTCTTTATTACTTGACAAGGGGGTGGAGGGAGTGTCAGATAATTACTTTCATGATTCAAACACTTTTCCAGCAAAAAACGTATTACTCCAGCATGAATCCTTTGTCAAAAGTTACAGATGGGAATGCACTCACCCCAACGAATTTTTCAGCATATACGAGAAGCAGCAAAGCCCTGTCCTTACGGGATTTTGCTATTCAAGCTCAACTTCTTCAGTGGTGCCCAGTGACAGGGCCAGAGGCAAAGGGCACAAACTGGAGCACAGGAGGTGCCGTTGGAACATCAGGAAATACGTTGTTACTGTGAGGGTGACCCAGCGCTGGCACAGGTTGCCCAGGGAGACTGTGGAGTCTCCATCCTTGGAGATGCACAAAAGCCGCCCGGATGCGGTCCTGAGCAGCTAGCTGCGGGCGGCCCTGCTTGAGCAGAGGTCTGGACCAGATGACCTGCCGAGCTCCCTCCCAACCTCAACCGTTCCGCGATTCTTCACCTCGGAAATCAGACGCCACACTCTCCTGACCGGTCGAGCTCATATCTCTCTTTCCGAGTCAAGCAAAGGAGAGAAAAACGGTACAGGCGGCTCCCCCACCCCCGGGGCGGAGCTGACAGCGACACCCGGCCGTGCCCGCGGCAGCCCACGGGCCGTTTTATCTCCGGTACGATGTCCCCGCCGACCACAAAGAGGGCCCCGGCCGCCCGTCGCACACAGCGCTGCCGGAGCCCCAGGGGCTGGCCAGGGCGGAGCGGCCCGGGCGCCGCCGCTGCTCCCGGCCCCGCGGCCCTCCGGGCCGGGCCGGGGCGGGAGGGGACCGGCCCCGCCAGCCCACCGCGACCGTTAGTCCCCCTCCCCAGCGAGCCCCCTGCGGCCCCGCCGCTGCCGGGGGGCGGCGGGAAGCTCCGGGCGCGGCGGCGAGGAGGTGCCCCGCGACGCCCTTTGTTTGTCAGCCGGGAGCGCCCCCTCCCCCGCGCCCTTCCCCTGCCCTTCCGCGCCCGGCCCGCGCTCTCCCCGCTCCCCGCCTTCCTCTCGCCACTCACCCCACGGCCGGCGGGACTCGGCCCCTGCGGGCGGCTCCCCGCGCCCAGCCGGAGACTGACAGGGAGGCAGCGGCCCCGAGCGCTCCTCACTCCCCACCGCCGACGGCCGCCATCTTACCTCCCTCTGCCCTCCTCCCCCCCGCCCCTTCACCGGGCTGGTCACGTGGGCTGCGGGGCGGCACCGCCCGCCGCCCTCAGGGAGGGCGGCTGCTGCCCGCCGCCGCGGCCTGAGGAGAGGCGGCCCGCAGGCGGCGGGAGCCGCGCCTGGACCGGCCCGCGGGACGGGCGGCCTAATAATCCTGTACCGGCAGCTAATAACGGGCACCCAAAACCAAAAAAAGCCTGCCCGGGAGCCCCGATCTCCAGAGAGTCACCGCGCTCCGCGGCGTCCCCACCGGCCGAGCGGTAGCGGCTGACGGGGCTCGGGCTGAGACCGGCTCCGCTCCCCTCAGGATGGGTAGCCCTGGGAGAGCTGAAGCACAGTGACCGCCTTAGCATTCACCCCGGGGCTGCTCTCCGAAAGAAAAGGGATTAAAAAAAAAATAAAAAAATTGTTAACAATCGCCGCCTGATGGATGAGCCGAGGAAAGCATGGTTTTCAAACGGAAGGTGAGGACTGCCATTGGTAGCTACAGGAGAGTTAAAAAACCCCTCACCTCACCACACTGCAAACTTTGAGATCCACCAGCTTCTCCCAGACCTCGCCCACAGCCCAGATGCCCGAGCAGCTTTGCAGGTATTTTGAAAACCCACCTCACGGCCTGGGCCGGGGTGTGCGTGGCTGTGGCCTTCTGACGCCATTTCCAACATGTTTTACAGTTCTTCAGTCTGTACTTTCTGTGATGATAAAACGCATCCCATGACTGTAAAAGGTCACTTCCATCTTCAGCCTAGTCCAAATCCATGATAACAGATGCATCTGCATTTAATTCATTTGGACAACTGGATGAGATGATCTCCAATGACTACAGCAATAACACCTCCCCAAGAGATGACAGAACCTTGCTTAAACCTGGGATAGCAACAAAGGGTGGCAACGAACCAGCAAGGGAAAGGAGTACAGCCTCCATATTCCTGCTTATCTGTAAGGTTACTGAGTCCCAAGGGTCAAAGCACTGATTTAAAATCTTTACAACACTGAGATCTTCCATCTCTCTAAAGAGCCATCACTGTTAGCTTCTTGAAGAAACATCTGGCAGCGCTTCCTGTATATCCCAAATAATTATATTATCACTCACCAGAAAGTGAATACTTATAACCAGGAAGTGGGCTACAAGTGCTTTTGCTCACTTTTTTAAGCATGGTTTCTCCTATTACCTTAAGAAATCCTTCACACCCAGATTAAATAAACTTCCTTACACTCACAGCAGTTGATAATACAAGGCAAAGGAGCAAGCTTTGAAAATCAAAAGCTAAATCCACTTAGATCTTGCACCAAAACACTGATTCAGCTGAAAAAAAAACAAGAGAAAGTAAGGACATAAAGGACATTCTTCTTATTTACACAATAGAAGTGCAATGTGAACAGATGGATGAATGAATCCCTGCAGTTACTGCTGGGCTGAAACGTGCTCACTCTGTGCTACCTGAATGTATACACAGGGGCCACTGCTAAAGGATGAGCAGTCCTGATGTTTCAAGCATCCATATAATCTTATGTACGCAAGAGAAATAACAGTCTGACAATGGATTTTCAAACATTTTCAAAATATTACTCTTTTTTCAGAGTTTATACTAAAATGTACATTAATCTCTCACTTCATGATCTCCTCATCACCCAAATCCTTATTCCAGTACCATAGTGTTTCCACCCATCAGGTGTTAGCTGTCTTCTCACCCTGCAGCTACAAATTTATCAGGCAGAGCCAGTAGCTCCTTCCCTCCTGTGTACAAAGGAACTGTACACACACCAGGAATACACAGGCAGGGAAGGCAGAGTTTTCTGTATGGTTCTTCACCTTCTTCCCCTTTTGCTACAGATAGGTCCAACTCCTGACATCCTTGTGCTCTTCTACTTGTACCCTACGCCTACATCAGGAACAACGCTTTCCCACCAGTGATTAATTCACATAGGCAATGAAACACGGTTCCACTGAAGGGTTGAAACTGGAATCTAATAGAGTTATGATTTCACACAAAGCAGTCCACTTCTCATCAAACACTTTTAAAAATAATCTCTTAACCGTTGTCCCCCAAAACTTTTGTCATATTATTAATATAGTTTAAGTGACACTTTGAGCAAAAATTTTCCAGAGTCTGTATAGAAATACTTGATTTTTATGATGCTTTTTAAAAAGGTAATACATATTGATGTTTGTAAACTGCTGCATTAGAGCATATAATCTGACAAAATAAAAAATTTCTTCCAAGCAATTTTCTCTTTCCAGCTTTTCCATCTCCCACAGGGTTTCACAGAATCACAGAATGGTTGAGGTTAGAAGGGACCTCTGGAGGTCCCTTCTTTACATCAAGGACACATTGCTGGCTCATGTTCAACTTGGTGACCACCAGAACCCCGTGTCCTTCTCTGCAAAGCTGCCTTCCAGCTGGGTTGACCCTTGTTGACCCTCATGAGGTTCCCATCAGCGTATTTCTCCAGTCTGCTGACGTCCCTCTGGGTACCCTCATGACCCTCTGACATATCAGCCACGCCTCCCAGTTTGGTGTCATCTGCACACTTGCTGAGGGTATACTCTGCCCCATCATCCACATCATTAACAAACATGTCAAAGAGGATCAGACCCAGTATCAACCCCTGGGGTACACAGCTATAGTTACTGGCCTCCAGCTTCACTTCGTGCCACTGATCACCATCCTCTGGTGCTGGCCGTTCAGCCAGTTTTCAATCCGCCTCGCTGTCAGCTCATCCAGCCCATACATCAACAGGTTCTCTATGAGGATCTTACAGGTTGCAGTGTCAAAAGCCTTACTGAAGTCCAGGCAGACAATATCCGCTGCTCTCCCCTCGTCTACAGAGACAGTCATTTCATCATAGAAGTTTATCAAGTTGGTCAAGCATGACTTCCCCTCAGTGAATCCATGCTGACTATTTCCAATCACCTTCTTGTCCTTCAAGTGCTTGGAAATTGTCCCCAAGATTAGTTGATATTCAATGCTCCAAAATAGTGGATAAAATTTAGCAAGACTCACAAAAAAACAGCCAAATGAAAAAACATTAAGTGCATTTTTCAAGTAATTCTTATCCTTTTTGTTTAGCCTCCCTCATAATAGATGTATGATTTTTAATCTTTTAAACAACTGGACTGTTGCAGTAACCACGCTTGCCTCAGGCACAAAATTGCCCCAATATTTCAGATTTCAACATCTACCCAGTAAAGATATAAATTAAATATTATTGTTGTGCTTTAATTATTAAGCAGCTTATTATTCTGATTATAATTACCATAGTACTTAAAACTGGTTTTTTTCCTTCCTCCCATTTCCTCAACTTTAATTGATCAAAATCATGGCCATGTAACATGCATATTTTTGCCACCTGACAAAAGCATTAATATGGGAAGAGGCTGTTATGGGGTAGAGTACACGGGCAGCCATGTTACTCATGGTGTAACAACCTAAATGGTAAAGTAGGCAATGGAGGGCAAACCAGGAGGATTTGACACAAAGACCACCATATTTCAAACAAAAGGAAAGCTGGCATGGAATTCTCCCCCATGAAATAAGTTATTAATTATCAGTCAAGTAATTTAGGTATCCCATCAGGAAATCACTGGGAAAACATTGCTTTAAGCATGTGTAATACACGAGTGTTTTGTTTTTTATCTCATGCTTGATTTATATTTGAATGTTTTTCTTGTGACAGCAGAATAACTAGAGTAAAAGTGTGGAGAGTCCTTTTACTGTCATAGTTTAGTTTGTAAAGATAATGAGTAACCCCCACAGAGAAATAACTCTCTTGCTACTATAAATGGCCATCCTAGGAAGATCTGTAAGATGAACTGGTAAACTGTGCTGAGGGTACAGGTCTCCAACTCTAATGTAGTAAGTAGGTTGAAGACATCTTCCCCTAGAACTATTTCTGTATTCTATGCTGAAACATCCTGCATGTTATCAGGAAGTTACTCACATGGAATTAAGTTAACTTATAGGCACAGGAAAATATCTGTTGGCTCTGGGATGTTCTTAATCAGGACTCTTTCTATTCAGTACCTTGAAAGAGCAGAGTTAAAAATTTCCATCATATGAACAATCATATTCACCAACAAGTCTTAGTGTCCTAAAGTAGTAGCAGAAATCTGTGTTTTATCTTAATCTGTTCAAATGAGCTTTTCACTAAACACAGTAGTAAATGTTTAGTTCATGAAGATACTTTTCATACTCCTGACCAACTCCATTGTGAATGCATATTTGAGAAGGCAATTTCCACTGCAGTCTCTAATTTCTGGTTGAAATGACAGAAATCACCAGAACTTCTAAAATTGCATCTGTAAGTCCTTTGTGTTGAAATGGCAAGTATTTTTATCTCCCACAACACAGCTTGCTAAAAAAGAATTCTAAACACACAAGGCTTAAAAATATCATTACTATGGTAGGGCCTTCCAAGAGACCAACACACATTCCGGTATTCCTCTAGGGTGAGACCACTTGCAGAAACAGATCTTTGTGAGGATGTCTTCACAAACTTACATTGGCTTTACAAGGTTTGTACTGAAGCAGAATTAATACCTGATCAAGAGAAGAGAGAACCAAGATTCAGTATGAGACAGGAAGTGATGGAAACAGCCCTTATTTAGTAGTGACATGCAATATCCCTTCTTTTCTGTAACAACCTAAACACACATAGTGAAGAACCTGTAGGTCAAGGAGCCTCAGCCTGCTTTAACGTACTGTCACCAGCCAACAGAAACTATCACAGTGGAGTGAGTCCTAGTAGTCCAGTTTCAAAAAGCAAAAAAATGCACATGCATGGTACACATTTAGTCCTGCTCCTTTGGAATCATCAATTAAAGCAGCAGCTTGTTCAAAAAACTGATTTTGATTTGTTAGTTATGAGGTTTTCATTTCTCAAGCTAAAAATAGCTGAGTTGTCATATTCAGAAGCAGTGCACATGAGGCAACAATATGCTTTGAGACGGAGAGTTTAAAGTTATGTAAGTACCTTTCCCAAGTCACAAGAGGCTAAACTTGAAATTCTATTTACCAGCTCTACTGGAAAACAATTATATACATATATTTGTATGTAAGCTCTAGAAAACAAATGAAATTAAAGCAATTTTGAAGTAGAACAGTCCAAGTAACAGTGTAAATGCATGCACTGTAATGTTTAGTAATCTAAAAGGAGAAACTGCATTAAAATAATTTTGTTCTTTAGCACTCACAGACACCAAAGAATTTAGAAAAAGTTCATTTTTTTTAAACTACAGTTTAATCAGATTTAAAGACATAAATTAGAAAAAAACATTTATAGGCAAGTTAAAAACACCTTTAAAACATAACAGCATGCTTCTGCAGCACTGCTGAGACAAATTAGAAATAAGTAATTATTAAAATATCACAATCACAGTGTAACTAACAGTGGTATTTTAATTTTACCATACACCAACACTTAGTTTATGGATCTGTTGAAAAATAACACTTTTTTAAAAATATATATTTTGGAATAATAAAAATGAAATTCACCGACAATGCATTATAATCTGAACCAGGAAAGGCAAATTTAGGAATACTGTAGCTATCCACTTTTAGGGGTGTTTTCTCACCTTAACATATGGGTAGTTGGAGGCATAACTACTTCTGCATTGAGGTAAAACTATTCCCTTGAATGTGTAACCAAGGCAGGAAAGAACAAAGTTCCATATTTTAAATTCTTAAATTGAATAACTTATTACAACATCTTTGAATAATGCTATATTTACCCATCTTACACTATTTTTTGTTCAATGCATTTTGAATGTTCTCTTCTAACTGATCTAGAACATGTCTGAGGTCTGGAATTTAAGAATAACTACCTAATTATTATTGTATCATTTTGACACCTTTGTCACAGTAAGACATATCAGAAGATTCTTCACAGAAATAGTCAACACCACTGGACAAAAGAAGGTACAAAGAAAAGATGTAGAGAACTGATAAACACATAGAAAGGCAAAATATGCATAGGCAAATACTCTTAACTTATTGTGACAAAAGATTGTTGCACCTTTAATATGTGGTGTTGCACTATTCTGATTACCGGTCTCTAGGCACCCTGTTTCTCTATTTTTTGTTTCAGATTACATCGTCACCATTTGGAAGCCTAATCCAACTACAGCATGGGCCACAGCTATCTGTTCATAAGACATATTGTAGTGAAACCTAAATGAAAATCCAGCTTGGGGTAGTTCTTCCTCAGAGAACAAAAGGAAGGAAGAAGATTGTGCAGAGGTCTCTTTTGCCAAGAGGTTAGTTTGGAATAAGGTGCTGGACTGAGTCACTATTAATACAAAAAGTTTCCTCCAAAAGTGGCCCTAACTCAGATTTCAGTCATATATCTGAAGTCAAATTTTGTATTCATAGCCTGCAGCAGAACATCCTGTAAGGGTTGGTGTTGCAAACAGAGTGAAAGAAGCCCTTTACTTCCTACTTAAAGCATAGCCAGAGGATTCTATTTTCACTTTAGGAAGCAGAAAGCTTAGTACTCTGAGAATGGAGCTCAGCAGCCTTCAGCAGATGTAGTGTACAACTGGAAGGCTCAACACTACCTCATGTAAATATTGATATGGCCTATTTTAGGTATATTTATGCACACTATATGTAACTACAGTTTGTCAATTCATTAAGTTTACACAATGTTTGTATGGATATGCACATAGATTTAGAAAATCTAAAAACATCTAAAACCAAAACCAGGCCTAAGTCACTGGACACACAGCTAATGCACAGATGATGATGAAGTGGCAAAATTTGCCTTTTTTTTTATACCTAAAGTGAGCAAAATTATGTTTTAAATATTTAACGGGATGAAAATTAATAAGTTGATGGTTAGGTTTTGTAAAAAACATACGCAGCTCATCTGAAAACAAGTTTTTAAGAAATTAATTTCTTGCTTTCATTTAGTTTTGACCGTAATAAGCAACTGTTACCGTATGTGCAGTTGTAACCTTGCAGGGTGACTTTGTGGATGCCTGGATTTCATGGTGTTTCCACAATGTCCAGGTTAAGACAGCAAACACATCAAAAATTCAGGTAGATGTACCATAGAGCAGCTGCAGCCTGGGTCACAAGCAAGTAGATCCTCTGTCAAGCTCTGCGTGTAGGCTTAGCTCCCCCCAGAAACTCTTGTGGCAACCCCCCCCGGCCACTGACGGGACATGTTCTTACCAGAGACTTCTTCACAGCCAGTGTTTCCACCATGACTATGAACAAGATCAAGACCGACAGTGCAAACTAGCTTAGATCCAGACAGCTCTGGTAATCCAGTGGTAGTAGGCTCAATTCACTAGAGTATCTGCTTAGATACTTATTCAGCATAGCATTTAAATACTTGTTTAACTTAAGTACTTACAGCCAATTGAGTTTTTAACAGGAAATTTGAAAATACTCCCAAGTGCTGTTCAGAGTATTACTGGACCCAAATAAATGCCTAAAGGCTAATCACGTAGTGAAATGGTGCGATGAATCAGCACAGAACCGATGTGTATTTTTCGTATGTAGAGTCTGCACCATACTAAACCCCTTAAATTTATTTCCATCTGTTTTTATAACGCTGATCACTTTTCAACATAAATGGCAATTTATTGAAAATGAAAAATTCTCAAACCTGATTTCAGAATTCAATGAGAATTATAAAGTAAAAGACTTAAGGATAAGGGAAATGAAAGCCTAATTTACTGTAACTTGTGCTTTTCAATTCCTTCATCATTCAAGGCCAACTTATAAAGCTGAGCATGTGAAAGTTTACATGTAAGTAACAGTGACACATTTGCAGGCAAACGTGAAGACACATTTGACCATGTATTTAAACAAATCTGTTGACGATTTGTTTGCAAAGCTTGAGAGAAAGCTCCAGACTCTTAAAATTACTTTTGATATGAATTTGACAGGAGGTAAAGATGTCATAAAGGTCTCCTCTGCATCAGAGGACATTTTACCACTAACCAAATCACTGCCATCAGAAGAGGCACAACTGCCTAGTGTGCATCCTGTCATACAAGCATAGTATTTATATTACTTATTCCCATAGGGGAAACAGAACAAGTTATTTAAGTGTAAAATTCTTCTAATAAATAATATACTATACTGGTAAAACTCATACCACAAGTCAGCACAGAGCAGGGAATATACAAAGATTTTTTTCGTAAAGTCTTCTCACTAAAGTATGATTTGTTATCAAGAGCATATTGAAATGCATACCAATATTTTTACCTGGTAATGTCACCTATTACTGAAATCTTGTCTACATGTCAACTTAAGAAATGGCCATGGAAGAATAAGTTTCCTGAATAAGAAGGACATGTCTGTAACTGTAAAGCTAACAAAGCCTTCCCTATTACAACAATAGTAGGCACCACTGAAAGTATTATTTAAATATATAATATACATCTTTCATTAATACAGAATTGTGAAATTTAAAAAAGGTTAAGCAAGCAAATAGTTACTATCAGGGTGACTACATTAATTGTTCACAATAGGCAAATATCTGCAAAGCACCATAAAATTATGAATGATATGTTATATTTACTTTTCATAGTGTGCTGATCTGCAATACAAAAAACACTTTTATCTTTTGGATACACATCAGTTAATCAGTGAAAGAATACTTAAAACCATGTTTCTTTCATGCCCAAAATATTTCTAGGAAATTTACTTTCTATTTTTCTCAGCAAGAGCAATAGCAAATCACCACCATCCTTTCAAATTCAGTATTATAAAATGACATGTGTAAAACCTAAAAATTATCTAAAGCATCAGGGCTGGCTGCTCTTGACTTTCTGAGTAAATGGATAAAAAGCATCCAGTGCGATAGCAAGGCAGAAAACAAGTATATCAGAGGGAAAGCAACAACAACAAAACCCCTATTTGACTAAAATCAGAGTGGTGCCATTAAAACAAAAAACCTCTTTCCATAGTCCCCAAGAGAATTCATTTGCATGAAGAGCAGATTTTGGTTCAAAGTACTTTTATATTCAGCAGTAACATTTAAAGGGTAAATTCTAGGACACTATACTTAAAAATAAATTCTGTGTGGAACTAATTAGTTGTCATAATTTTCTTGTGTTGCTATTATTTAAGGGGTTCAAACCATGAAGAAAACAGTAATTGTATTGCATACAGACACCAGTCACATGCAATTTTGAAACCTGTATCTTGCCACTTGTGCCCAACAACAGCACATACATATTTTCTTAGCTGTTTTAACTTCCCCATATACAAAAGTTCTGAACAAAACCGTACCAGTGAATTCACTCACACTGAAGTACCAGTCTTCGCTATCCTAAACCTGCTTATTTTCTGGGAGTGCTTACAACTGTTTTCATATTTCATAATGAAGAATTAGTAAGCCTCCATCGCACATATGGGCACACATGCCAAAACAAGAGTACCAGAACATTAATGGGAAAAATGGCACATGAGATGTTATACTGGCATCCAAAAGTGCTTGTTTGGGTAGATATGTAGACTGCACCAACAAGATGAATTTAAATTCAACAGCAACAAATGGTGAAAGAATTAACCCTAATTCTACTCACCCATCCAGAAATATGCAATTCTAATTTGTTATTTTACGTGCATGTCCCTTCAAGAACAGAAAGCGGAAAAATATCTTTCCTGATTCTGTATCTAATAAGGATAATCAAACAAAGAAACTAGTGTGCCCTTACTTATAAACAACAGAAAAAAACCATAATGCCATTTCAAAGAGACATATGACAACCACAACCCCATGTAAGCAGAGGTCTACTTGGGTAAACAAGCTAAGGATTTAGAAGTCAGATTATTTTATCTTAAAGATAATACAGCTGTTACTGAAACAACGAACATCCCCGCTCATCTAAACAGACTCATCTACTCTCATATTTAGTTCCCCCTTTCTAACTGTGTAAATTAGTGCTAACCTACATATATGGAAAAGGTATTTTATCCTCGTGGAGTTTTAGGCAAGGAGCCAAAGGCCAGACACAGAACTATCACAGCAAGGAAACAACTCTGACCTGACTTAGGATCTGGTTCTTTAGAGAGTAAGCCAGAAGTACTGTGACTATTTTTGCATGGTAGTATCCCCAAAGCTGAGGACCATCATTGCACTTCTGGAACTAAGAATATTCACCCCACTAGTGCCAGATATTTGATGAAAAATTTAAGGTTTGAAATATTATGACAAAATTTTTCTCATTCATTTGTAGGTTATTAATCAACAAGCTGCATTATTTTTCTCTGGTAGTATTTTGTGTCATTTTTAAAGCTAAAAAAATCCATGCGGATAAACAGTTTGTGTTTCCTTAAAAAAATTATAAGAAAATACAGAATATAAGCAATTAAAATGTAGCCCTTTAACAGCAGTACTCTAGCAGGGACCATCATCACAATAAATGGTCTGGAACAGATATAACCACTGCATTATTCCCTTGACACACTTCCATAATTTTGTAAGCCAGATATTCTGAAGGATTTCTTTCTTTCATTATGTTATCCACAAATATGATGTGAACTTTGCATCTAAAATTCTAATTTAAAGAAAAAGCTTTTCCTCAAATTGATATACTTCTTTGGATAAAGGGCCATCAATTATCAAGCATACAGAAATTGATTATGATACTAATTTCATGTTTGACTACCTATGCACTAAAGCTCAAGGTAATTTTGCTATTTTATATTGAAAACATCATCAACTAACTACTGTACGCCTGAAAATTCAAAACAACTTTAAGTATTAAAAATAATTTTTTTGTAAAACAGTTCTATTCTAGAACAACTATTTCTGGTATTTAAGGGTAAAAATGCACCTTCATTGAAATCCTGGTGCTTGCACATTGTCTTCTGTGTCCTATGGCTGCCTTTCCTTCTCTAGCTGCAAAGCCCACTTGGCAGTGTTTTATTGTTTTTCAGTACTTCAAAGAAACCTAGATTAGAGCTATCAAGCCCTGGAAAAGATGAACCTTCATGTTTTTTTGTTGGTTTTTTTTTTTTAATCCATTCAGAAGGGCTATGTGTATACTCTTTATCAAAGAAACCTAACTATAATTTGGCATCAGTAATGTTTACAGTTCTGTAATGTACTGTAATAGTTTGAGATACTTTAAGAAAACCCTCCAAATACTGAGATGCTTATTGCAGTTCCCTTTTAAAGATTCAAAAGCCTTCTAATGACTTTGCATTCCCTATTTTTATCTTCTTTATAGCATATAGTATTATATATTTGAACTATGCTTTCCACATAAAATCAAACTTGAAAATACCCACTTAGAAACAATATTTCAGTAAATAGAGGGTTTAAGGCAAGTCATTCATCTGGAAAAATTAATTTCCATTTGTTAACCCTAGATTGACACAATTTTGTTCCACCCCATCAGTGCCTTGGGATACACAACGTACATTCAGCAAAGGGCACACATATGACCCTATGGACATACGTTGCAAGTCCTGAGTGCCCATTGAAATAATGGTAATATCTTCATATAAGGCGTGACCCACAGGGACATGGCATGGGAGGGGTTAATTTGTTTTGTTTCCAGTCTTGCTATTGTATGTGATTTTCCTAGGTAATGCATTCTTTTCTTACTAAACATCTTTGCAAACAAATACAAACCCCTTTAAAAGGTGCTAAAAATGGGTTTCTGAAAACATATAAAATATTTTCATCATAGTATTTCCTCAATCACTGTTTTAATGCTTGATATCTGCAGGTTATTTCTTGTTTCTGACTGAAACTATTATTTGTTGTGGAATAACTGTTCTTTTGCAAAAGATTTTCTTCTTCTAGTTTTTTGGACCACACAGGCTGGACGCTTTCATGCTTTTTACTTCCTTTTTGAGTTCTTTTCAATGGAAATACCAACAACACCAGGATGCTGGCAATATGAAGACAGAAATAGCAGGAGCTAAAAAACAAACAAAAATAATAATTCAATAAAAATCTGAACACTCTTAGAGGATGCTTTAGGAATAAGTCTACTGGCATACAGTACTTTGCTAAGACAGGAAGATGTTAATATTTACTTTAAGAAAAGCAGTAAAGGGGAAGTCAGAAATTAAATCTTCCCCCACAGTACTTAGTGCTCTAACAGAGATGTAAAGTAAATAGAAGTCTGCTTTCAACTTTCTTTTTCACAAGTTACTTTTGGGAAGTCATTATCTAGACTTGCTATAGAATAGTTAAAGTGCATATAGTAATCTCAAAGGTACTCTCTGGTTTTGGTTTTGGTGGTTTTTTTTCTTTTTCTCTGCCCCAAGGAAAATAAGTCTATTATGATAGGAAGACAAGAGTACTTCATGGTTTCTCATACACAACACTAACTACATTTGAGCACTTGAACAGAAATACCATTTGCTCAGCTAACAAATCAATCTTATAATTATCACTGAAATAGCTTCAGAAATCTTATGCCACAGAAAATATGTCTATTCAAGTTAAATAAAAGAAAAAGGAAACGGATAGAATGTGCTTACCTGTAAAAGGTGAAAGAGGGTTTTACAGAGAGCAGTACAAATGGCACGACTGTGTAACTTATTGCTACTTGAGTTGCCATCCATGTTATAATATCATAACATAGTTTAACAGCAGGAGATTCAACAAAATAGTGTCTGATATTGTTTCTTATCTGGAAAAGCAGATAATAGTAAGTTAGCTTAGGAATAAACTTTGAGAGCTATCTTACTGTACAGAGTTTGTTGCACTTCCACAAAATTCATAGGATGAATTTAAGTGCTACAGTCTGGTCAAGTATCTTTGAACTACTCAAAATGCCCATCAACTTCACTAGGAGTCAGTTCAAATTCCCTGCCTTTTAGGATAGTGCACTTCATCCAACACAGGTATTTAAGTATTTATGAATTTAAGCAGAATTTAAGTAAATTAATCCCTCCTAAATCCAATGCAACTTTGGACTGCTTGTCTGAATGAGGCAGACATTCTATTCCATCAAGCCATTCTATAAATATGGAGTGTTGCAGTAAATGAAAACCAGAATGATTCTGTTGAAAGCTTCTATATGCAAAGCCATTTTCCTATACTTGCTAATAAGATACATTTTAGGATAAGTGGGGTATAAATCAGAATACACACAATATCAGTTCTAATGATGTATTTCAGGAGTCTTAATAGCAACTAATATCAAGTGAGACTATTATAAAATGACTCAATTTTCTATGCTGAGTCTTCTTTTGTTTGTAAAATTCTGCTCAAGCAATGGCATACCAAAAGGTATTTAAAAAAATCCAAAACCCACACAGGTTTGGGTTCAATTTTAAGTCTATAATTATAAAGACACCAGTAGATCTTCAGCCCTCCTTCCTTTGACTGAACTGTCATTCTTGCTCATGGTCTTATTTGCTGACAAGCCAAGACAGGCTCAATTCAGCCTTTGCGTAGCTTGGTATCCACAGTTGCAACCTTCCAGTCATCTGCACTGAGGTAGTTCTCTCTGAACAGCTGCACACCAAAGTACCCAGTTTAGTTTCTTCAATCTTCAGTTTTGTTAAAACTCCTGGTTCTAAAGAACATATCCAAGGCTAGCTCCTGCTGATTTCATTCTTTACACTAAAAACCTTTTTTACCCTTCTTGTCCTTCTTACCCAAATACCCCTGTAGATACTGCATTCCCACTCAGCCTTTGTTTAATTAAGCTAAGTAAAAAAAGTCATTCTAGCCAAATACCCTTCATGCTGCCATCTTCCCCCAGTTTTCTCCTATGGTCACGTGCAGTGACTTGTTCCTGAGTTCTGTAAAACTTGGATGAAGTTTCACAGAATTTATTGTAGAGAAATCTAGTATTTTAGGACTTGAAGGACAACTTTTAAAATAAATCTATAATTGCCCCTAGTAAACACCTGATTATGAAATGTGTAATGGTTAGAGGAAGTAAAACAAGTTGAATACGTGCTTAGACATGACGGGAAAAGAAAATGTGTATCAGAGCTGCCAAACTTTGTAGTTAAAGGCTAGTAGAGTTAAATAATAAACATCCTGAAGTATCTCTAACATATCTGATCAGTTAATATTAAGTACCTGTTAATACAGAAACTCAAAATATTTTTATTTAATAGCCTATTGATTGATACATATGAAACGTGAATACAACGCAGCTTACTAGCGAAGGCCAGGATGAAGTGCAGTGAGCACTCCGATTTACTGGACTCACCTCACTGAGAGCAGAACAACTTTTAACTGTGAACTGTCCCTGAACCTTGGCTTTGCACCAGCCCCTGGCTGATAAATATCAAAAGTTCACTGTGATAGAGTCTGGAAAGGAGAAGGGAGCTATACCTATTGTAAAGAAAGGAGTCAGTTCTGTCAAACAAGGACTATACCCACATCTTTTTGAAGAAAGAGGAGGAGCATCTGTTTTATTAGTGTTAGTAACAATCTAAATCTAAAGTACCACCTCCCCTAGCCATTATAGCAATAAAGAGCGGTCTGCTTCATTTCTCATTCTCCTGGTCCTTTCAACAGAAAAGTGGTCTGTTATGCTGCTCTGAGCTGACACCCAATTTATTTCCTCTTTCCCATTGAGTAACTGATAAACCTGCCTCTGTTCTTATGCAGCTTTCTCAAGCAGAACTGTGAGAGATTTCTTGGCAAATTTGCTGGTTCCATATGGTTCTGAGTAGCAGCCGCAAAAGCGTGTTAATGTGACTGCACTCCTGGCTGGCCAATTTTGAATAGTAACTGCACTAGAGATGTTTATCTGCTGGTTGAGGGGGAGCATTCTTAGCTACCATCTTTACAGTAGTATTGGACAGAAATCAGGGAGGGGGCAGACTCTATAAATATATAGCATTAACCCCCAAATTTTAAGCTACTCATCAGTGATTTTTTCATCATCAGAAAGTTTTTTCAAAATGGTCTTAGACAACATCATCCTGTTCAGCATGGCATAGTAATATATTATCAGTTAATGCAGAGAAAGAGCTTCCACAAAAGTTATACTACAAAAATGTTGCAGACTGCATACAGTCTCACTTGTTTCCACTGATCAACGCCCTCCTTATAATTAATCATTCCCACTGCTCTCATAACTAAAAAAGTAAACACCACTATCAGACAGACTGTGTATCAACTGTAAAGCGCATCTTTGGACTAGAGAACATGATCAATTTTCTTTTACAAAAATTATTATTTAAGAAGATACTTGGTTGGTACTTACAGCTCGTGCTGCTAGTGTCATTAGTACTCCTGTTAAAAACGTTAAATAATATCCTGGGTAAACCCCATGCCAGATGGCAGAAAGGATGAAGGTTTGGATCGTTGGGCTGAAGGTGGCTCGCTCATAGCACACTCTAACAAGTCAAAGACAATTCAAGATAAATAATGAGACAAATAGCCAATAATCTTCCCAGTTATCATTTATACATTTATACTTTTAGCAGTTTCATCTCCAACATATCATTTGCAGTGCAATTGCAGTTTACTATTATTTAATAATGTTGCCACTGTATTATGACTTACAGAAAATTATTTAAAGCTATTCACAGTTCCCAATTTAACCCCTCAGTGCTAACCTGTGCTCAGTGCCATCACATATGGTACTTATTTATAATGAAGTGATACACAAGCATCCAAAGACAGGTGTTGGTGTTAATATGGGATCTTCAACCATCCAAGAGTGTGTTTGAAAAGCTACATTGAAGGCACAGACTACCCTACAAACTCTTGTGATGAGTCAGACATATATTTTTCATAAAATGAAAGCAGCTTATAGGAGAAGGGGAAAAGTAACAACGACCTTCAATTTTGAGTAATAGAGAGACTACACTTGAAAACATGTCTGTGTAGGGCAATCAGGAGAGCGTGATGATGAAATTATAATTAATGACTCTAGGGATGTGAGAATATCAAATAAGGAGAATGCTGAACTCTGCTATTTAAAAATTGAGACTCTGAATTATTAGGCAAGGTCCTACTGTAAGGAATTCTAGAAGGAAGAAGGGAAAAAGGAATCCAAGAAAGGTAGTTTCTAGAAGACAACATTAAATGACACAATGACAAACCATCATGATGTGGAAGAATGATAGGAAACATGGTAAGGTCCTGATATGGCTTCATCAAGAGTTCTTTAATGTCTTTAATGATCTGAAAACCAAAAAGCAATAGGAAATATGGAAACAGATACACACTAACATGAAGCAAAAATAAATGGCACAAGCATGCATGAACACAAATCTAAAGCTAATGTACAAAAATGAGTTTTAACTAGAAAAGGCCATAGACATTAATATGTAAAAAAGTTTTATAAACACATAGCAAGTAACAGAGAAAGAAAAGAGAATGCACATCTGTTATTCAAAGACAACAACAAGCTAATGATACAGAGCCAAAACATTCACTACTAATGTAACTACTTTAACTACAACTTCCATATATACAAAAGATTGCTGAGACCGAATGACACAGTCAGTGTGAAAGAGCAGAAGGTAAAAAGACAGGATGTGAATAGGGAAAGATCAAACGTGTATTTTGCTAATTTAGTTCATTCCAGTCAAATAGATGTGGTAAGTTTTGTCTTATAAGGTCTTCTGCACGGGGTACCAGCACAACCCTCTCCCTTTGCCAAAGGGCTTTGCTAACAATGGCCGTTAAGATGAGAACATGGGGCTAAGTAGGGTGCAGGTGCATATATGCATAATACACAAAACTATCTGAGGACATTTGCCCAGAATAGACCACCTTAAAGAGGAAAGCAACACTGGCCAGACTAAACAGTAACCAGGGAATTTCAAAGAGGCTTCTGAGAATCGGTCAGAACAAAGAATCGGTCAGCCTAGAAGTACAAAAGCTTTAGGAAAACTTGTAACAAGTCAGGGAGACATCTTGGAGCAAAATGCTAGTCATCAAAACCTGGTCTGACATTGCCAGAAGTCACCCCACCAGCATCACGGCCTCTGTCTCAGCCAAGACAGAGCATCCTCCCTGGTAGACACTGAGTAGCCTGCATCCAGCTGGGGGACTGTCAGTGCAATATGCAATACACAGGGAGCAGCATCTCATCCCTATCAGCTGCATGCACGTGAGCTCCTGGCATGCTTTTCTAACTGGCATGTGAATCAGCGGGTTCACATAGAGCTGGAGCACCCACATATCCCACAGGCAGTGCATACAAGCAGGGGGCCCATGCTTCCAGAAGGAGGTGTGGTTTTGTATCCCACATGTCCTTGGGAGAGGCGGCACAGTTTGCATATAACTGTGTGCGTGTATGTGCACTTTTTAAACTCCTTGGGAGTTACAGAAGAATGTTTAGAAATGTTTATTAAACCAGAACACTAAACATATGCAAAATGTTATCTGTTCTAGTGCGGGTATTAATTCTGAACATATATTTCACTGTCTGGTGGTTAACTATGTCTCATTAATAAATTGATAAATGGCTTCGATCTATATTTGGTTTAAACTATTTTAAGCAAATTTTCCCCTGCAAAGCATTTGGGAGCTAACAAAACTAACTAAATTAACTAACCAAATTTCAGCTATATCAATGCAAGTCAGGTAAGATATATACTAGAAAAAAAAATCATCAGGCTTCAATTTCAAAAAGTAAAAAGTAAGCTTAAACTCCTCCATGGATTTGTCAATAATAAATCTTGTTGAAATGCTTCACCTGACATTCCTAAAAGCAAACCAAGGAAATATAGTCATCACAACAGGCTGAGAAAATCTATTCAAATACGGGTGGTTCAGATTATCTTATCCATAATTTACTCTAAAATGCGAAGTTGCATCAACTGTTCAGCAAGGTACTGCCTTTGGTCTGGTTCTATACTTTCATTACTAGCTTGGGTGGTAGACTGAGAAGTATATTTTTTTCACCTTGTCTTCCCTTTGATTTTGGGGGTGGGAAGTGGGGTGGAAGAGATTGGCATTGTTTTCTTAGCAGATAGAGCACTAGAATCCAAAATGATCTTGACAGACTTGAATGATGTTCTGAAATCAACAAGATGAAGTCCAAAGTATAGAACATCTAATAGGAAAAGTGGAAGATACAAAACAGTACCCATTCCTGTAACATTATTGAAAAAGTATAGCTGAGTATGAATATGAATCAACAGTATGAAACACTGAGTATCAGCTGAGCATGAATCAACAGTAGATTGCTGCCACAAAAAGACATGTAATGCTGTGATGTGTTAGAAAGACTGTTATCTGAAGAAAATAAAGTTAATTAATCCACTCCATTCAACTCTGCCCATAACAGGCCAGGGAAAGACTTTGGAGGTCTTAGCAGAAGCACAGCATCCACTGTAAGAAGACAGAAAGTTTGGAAAGATGCCAGAAGAGAGCAACAAGAACCGCAGAGATTTTGCAAATATGAACAAAGACATGGAACTAGATGTTTTCTTTGGAAAAAAGAATGAACACGCTGAGGGGGAACATAACAGCTTCCCCAGTCAGGAAACATTATCACGCAATCATAGAATGGTTTGGGTTGGAAGGGACCTTAAATATCATCTAGTTCCAACCCTCCTGCCATGGGCAGGGACACCTTCCACTAGACCAGGTTGCTCAAAGCCCCATCCAACCTGGCCTTGAACACTTCCAGTGATGGGGCATCCACAACCTCTCTGGGCAACCTGTTCCTGTGCCTCACCACCCTCACAGTAAAGAATTTCTTCCTAATATCTAAACTAAATCTACCCTCTTTCAGCTTAAAACTGTTACCCCATGTCCGATCACTGCATGCCCTTGTAAAAAGTCCCTCTCCATCATTTCCTGTAGGCCCCCTTTAGGTACTGGAAGGCTGCTTTAAGGTTTTCCTGGAGCCTTCTCTTCTCCAGGCTGAAGAACCCCAACTCTCTCAGCCTGTCTTCACAGGAGAGGTGCTCCAGCCCTCTGATCATCATGATATATGTTGTTGATATATGCTACTATGTAAATACCTATTTTAACTTGCATGCTTGTAACAATAATACCTTTGAACTGCTGTATTTTGTGGTCTACATTAAATGTTTATTAAACTTCTTCATTATCTGTAGATCTGTTAACTGTGTTTTTACAAGGAATTTGTTTTTACACACAATCAGGGTTTAAGTCCTCTAATTCTGATGGTCCAGTTTCTCTTTAAAGAGTATCAGAAAAGTAGAGAACAAATGCTGATGTGTGGTATTTCATGTGAGGTAAATAGCTAAGATTTTTAGGTACTTCTATAAATGGTAAACAAGTGAAGTATTAAAAATGGATGTTTAAAGTAACACATGGGCTTGTCCTCTATTGAAACTCCTGTAGCATTGCAACTAACCAAAAGATTGGCAATATAATATATATTCTGTACCAGTATTTATGGTCCTCATATAAAATCATTAAAATAATCTTTTACTTGCAACAAAACTTGAAGAAAACATCCATCCTTCTCCCTTTCACTGTGGCAAAATCAATATGGATTTAGCCTATCCTCAAAGATTCTTCCATAATTGCTCTTAAAAATATTTATTAAAGGCGATGCTTTAATTTTTCTTCACATCTTCTTTCAATGTCACCCTAAGCAATTGATTCAAATTTTTTTCTTTCAATTCTTAACAGAAATGTTACTCTTCTCCACTAAAAGGAGTTTTTGTTTAGAATCATTCCATTTAGAAGATTAGAAAGTTTGTTGAAACAACCCTTTTTCTATTAAGTTTCATACTGATAAACTTCTGTAACTAAATTAAAATGCATTTTAAAACAGCTAAATAGCTTATTTGCTTTATTAAATGATACATTTCAATACCTGCAAGCATGCAATTCTTCATTGCTGACTGTCCTAGCCATAGATTCTACTGCCTATTAAGCCAACTAGAATAATCACATAAAATTCAATTTCTGTTTTTAATTGGGTCAGAAAAATATTTAGGGAAGCAGTTATGGAAGAAAGAATACACTATAAAGAGATTTAATGGAAGAAACATTCTATTGCCAGCCACCCTAGAATAAGAGATAAAGTCCTCTAAGTGATCCCAAGATAGGAGTCTCAGTTAAACTTGCACCTATTGATAAAAGATCAGCTAAACAGAGACTAGGGGAAGGGAAACAACACCTGCACACTACTCAAGAACACTTTTTACTTTCTAGTTACCACAAAGAAGTAGTAAAAGCAGAATGATGTAGTTCACTGGGCACTATACCCGTTTCCCAGACAAGGAAAAAAGTGCATCTGAGGGATATTAATTTGCATTTTTTGTTGATAGCACACTGTAGGGTTTGATATTTGCCATGCGCTCATTATGGAAGGAGCGCAGAAAAGTTCTCTCACAGAATATATGTAAGTTCCTGCATCACTGTGTGGCTAAAAGTAACGCAGAGCTTCCACAGGCCAAGATGTACATTTTGCCTGCTGCTCTCAGCAACTTACACTGCTTTGAATGCTAAGAGAGAAAAAAAAAGAAAAAAAAACGCCTCTACAGATTAATAGTTTTAGGTTCCCTATGACCAGTGAAGAAAAGGTTCCTATCATAACCTGATAGTTTACACTAACAGAGAAGTCCTAAGTTCAGAGGCTTTAATTCAAGTATTACAAGAAAAATGCCCCACGCAGTTGCTAAATAACTGATGTTTTGTGGGGTTTAGCTTTAGATGTTGAACTATCTTCACAGAAATATCTAAGAAACTTCAGCAGAGAAAAGCTTTCCTTAAAGAAATAAATACCTTTTAAGCCAAAGAGCTGTTTGGATATTCCAGTTATCAAGAAACATCTTGAAACTTGTGGAAAACTGTAAAGGAAAACAAACTAATTATTTCTGTAATTGTAAAGTGTTACAAAATATTTCAAAATTCTAACATATAATTTATAAGTGATGAGTTGAATAAGGTATTTACTCAACTAGTTAACCACAAAATATTTTGGAAGTCAGCTGACAGGTAGAACATATTCAAAACAGACTATTTTCCACCCTTTCCTAAGGGTGTGAACACATAATTTTTGACTTAGAACATACTCACTATCTTGAGGTACAAAATGTGTAGGAAAAGTTACTGAAATTACAAGCAACTACCTACACGGGCAAGTATTTTATTTGAAAGAGCCAGAAACAAACCTCTATTTGCTGGATTCTCAGATTTGATATTAGATCCCAACGTGTAACTCCGTTTTTATCGTAGCCTCTAAAACCAAACCCTGCTGCATTATTAATTGCATCTGCTGCAATGAAACAAAAAGAAACAAATACATTCTAAACTGCACATATTACAAATTGTGCATCACACAACGTAGTTTGTCCAAACTATTTATCACATTTTAAAGGCTATGTTTTCGGGGTTTTTTTAAAATACTGAGGACCACTGTATTATACACTTGAACAAACAGAAAATAATCCAAGCAACACACTAGCTTTCAATTCAAAAACTTGTACAAAAGCAAAAGAATGAAAGGTAGCACTATCTACTTCACAGCACAGATGTCCCCTCTCTCTCATACCACCTACTTAGACTTGCTTGAGCAATTTGACAGAAAAACAAACTCAATGAGATGCATCAAGACTATGAAACAGTGGCTGGTTGTAAAGATTTGAGATAGTAGCTCAACACTCAGATGCATGTCTCTGGGCTTCCTTATGCAGCAACAGTGATGTTTAAAGCATAAAGATAAAATGGTATGATTCACTTTGAGCAGGTGCACATTCACAGCACCACACACAGAGCAGCGCAAACCTAATAGAAGAGAACAGTAATTTACTAAGTGATGCAGTTTGTTAGACTTCCACTAATGGCATAAGGCCTCTGTTAACAACACTTCTGAATGTTAAGTGTTTATAATGCATGTCAAAGGTCAAATAGTTCAAAGCAAACAATATTTTTCCCTATGAGAAACAGCCGATACCATCATCTGGACTATGCAGGAAAATACAAGGGAACTCAATCTGAACACTGCCTGTCACTTTCAGTCATTGCCTTTGCCTTAGCTTTGTTAGCTCAGACACTAAAATTCCCTCAGCTGTACTTCTCATATTAGGATAGCCATGTACAAGGAAACAAGTTTTTTTCCAAATATTGCCTCTGTTGAGCCAGGCACTTGGTTGCATGCACCAAAACATGGACACACATCCATAAGGCATGAAACCAACCATGTATCCACTTCCATGGATAAATAAGTGACCATGGGGAGAAGAATACCAGCTTGTCTCCCAGTTCAAAGGAGTCCTAAGAAATCAGAAGCAAAGTAAGCAAAAGGCTCTGCAGAAGCAATACAGATCTAGTCTTCTAGTTACAGGGCATGAGCCCTCTCTGTTAGCTCAAAATTCATCTAAAGCACTGTAATTAGACTGTCACCTTTTAAATTATAACTAGCAGAGGCAAAAGAAATTGCTCAGTTTGTATTACCATATTAAAAAGAATTTACTTTATACAATTGTGACATTTAACATAAATTAGTATCTTTTGCATTTTCCTTTCTTCTCAACAACTTTTTCAAGGTATTAATGCAGTGTATTTGGAAAGTAAAAGAAACAGTTGACTCAAACACTCAAACAGTTCCTTTCCTGAAATTCAGTTTCTCCAGTCATCTACCAGTATGGAAGAGGGCTTTGTGACATTTGATTTAATATAGGGTAATTTATAATATTTTTATTTCCTCATCAAAAACACTTTTAAAAAACATCTTTGGAAGCAACAACATTTGCTGCCATATATCCGATATCACTGATGTCAAGTTCAAACATTAGACAATGATTTTATGCTCAGAAACAGCTGAAGACACGAACTCCATAATCTCTTGCTAGCTAGAGTACAAAGACTACAGCTAGAGTAAGTGATCATTTTATTAGCTAGCATTTTAGTAAGTATTCATCTTAAAGTAATTCATTTTATGAACAGATTTCTTTTTTTCCCTAAGTGTATAGTAATGTATAACTCAAAAGCATAATATCCAGTAAATCTGTTAAGGCCCCCTCACATTCTACTCATACCATTAGAAGTTTAGATGAGGTAAAGTAGAAAGAAGACATAAAAAAAAAAAAGCTATTTAGCAAATTAAAAGTTTATTTTCTTCAGTATTTTACCAAAGGAATGCTAGCTCTACACTGCTAGCAAGCACATAAGGAGAAAATCATCTGAAGTATTACAGAGAAAAAAAAACAATGAAGATTATCCATTTTTCAGATGACTCCTACTCTTTACAGATGATGATACTGGTGTGTAAGAGCACAATATTCGAAATTATTTCATTCCACAACAAGCCCCAGAATTACTATATCCAGACAAGCTGAAAGCACTTCATTCATTGATCAGGAATGAAACCAGCAGCTGTAAATGAGTCATGCTGCTCTGCTACACTAAAGCTTTCTTTATTGCATTGTTTCCCACAGATTCTCTCTCAAAAGAATTATGAAACAAATATGTAAAACTGGAGAGGAGGAGGAAGCTGATGAAATCTGTTTTGTGAGCCACTTCCAAGATGTCAGCTTACATAAATACAGCATTTTGCTGTTGTATGTGTTGGGTTTTGGTTTTTTTTAAATAACATGAAATTAAAAGCAAAATGTTCTTTAAACTATATAATCTATTCAGTGTCTTAAATCAGTGACTATGGGTGTTACCCTGTTGATCATTAGAACAAAGACTAAAACCGAAGCTTCACCCATCAAATTCTGAAAATACTACTGTGAATGCCATCTACTATTAACAACACTATGATGTATCTGAATTACAATAGATTAATTTTTCCTTCATGCTTGAACAACATCAAGCAAATTCCTGATAACTTACCACAGAATGAGGCTTAGAATAACTTTTCAGGTATGCCAAAATCAAGGTATCAAAAACAAACAAACAAACAAATCAGGGATTGTTGCATAGATTTACTACAATTTTTAAAAAACAAGTCATTGCTCATTAAAACACTATCACTCTCCAAAAAACCTTGTGTTTCACTCAGATTTGTTCAGGAGACCATGATCTCATTTGCAACAGCCACAACACTGTGCTTAGATTTATGGCAAATTCTGTTTCTTAAAACATTCATTTGACAATACCTAATAATACTTAAATGTAATAATGTTTACCTAAGGCCTCAAGAGGGCACTGTCACCTTTTAATACATGCTTAGTATGCAGCATCTCAAATGAAACTCAATACATATGCTTTTCTTTTTCTTTTTTTTAAATATATATACTTACCTAAAGTCCATGCAAAATAATACTTGGGTCTGGCAGCCATAAGAGACACATATAGGTAGAAAAACCTTATAGGCCATGACGCTGTAGCTCTGAAGTTATCGTCAATGTTGTATTCCACAGGCAAAGTTTTTGTAATAGTCATGTGGAAGAGTAAGGACAGTCCACAGATTAGGAGTTTCTGTGCCACGGCTATCTGAAAAGTTTAAGATGAGAGACTTTGTAAGCTTCATTTTTTGTTAATTTTCTGGAAACAAAGGCAAGTTATAATCTTCCTTCCTTAAACAGATCTGTATATATGTATGTCAATTTTCCAATAATATATACTACCAACTTTAAAATAGTTGGTAACATTTTATAGAGGCTCAGGGAATATTGTTATCTTAAGTTGGGAATACCACTTCTTCTGGCAAACACAGCAAATCCAATTTGACTACAGTGAGCCTCAAAAAACCCTTGCAATAATGGGAACAACTTTTGCAACTGCATTTTTTTTATTATTTCATTGTCAAGTTACCAAAGCAAGTAAGTTGTTAAGACATCATAGCACAAAGCATATAATCTAGGACAAGATGAGTACAATTATTGTAGAGATTCCAAAGACAAGGGCGAAGCTTCAGTTCATTTTTGGTAATCTTTGTCATAATGCAAGTGTTCAATTGCTGCCCAACTCAATATACCAATCATCTCTGTTAGATTATTACAGTATCCAAATTCTAAACCAACTAAACTACCAAAATAATTTGAGTTTTCAGCCAAAATACTTCAGTTCTATATAGACCTGTTTTCCCAACTAGAGTGATTAAGCTATAAAGGGGTCAAATAACACTCACAGACATGTAAAAAAACATTGTTAAGGTATGACCTGGACTCCTATTTTCTCAAAATTCAGTTTTGCTATAACCACCACACTAAAGAGTATGTATTTTTAGGAAAACATTTGTAAGGTTCTATTATAAAATACACAGAGCAATAATGAATGACTTACTAAGTCACTAGTCTGATCCACATCCCAAGGGCAGATACCATGTTCTGTGCAAGTTCCTGAAGTAACACACACTAACCAAGCACCTAGAGTACTTGGTTAGAGAAGTTTAAGAGCTAGTTCATTTAAATGTAATTTTCAAGTTTTGATTGTAAGTAATCTCAATATTTAAACATTAGTTTTAATTTACATTACAATTATACAGACACTAAACTTGGCAAGAAGATAACCAATCTAGCTACTTTTCTTTGAAGCATCAGAACAAAAAGACAGCCAGAATCCTTTTTCTGTCCATCCTGCTTTCAGTATACCCACCCAAACTTTTAAAGATAACATCCTGCATCAATTACAGTGCAGCTCCACAAACCTAGTTCCAAAATAAAGAGTAATTCTGTGCCATGATGCAGAATGGAACATTAAGTGCCCAACTGAAAACACAGATTTCTGTAGGATACACAGTATCAAAGATTCACCCAGATGTAAGAGGTGGTACAACTGATAAGAAATTAGTCTCGAAAAAGCTGTAAAATGGTGAGGGTAACTTTGGACATTGCATATTTCATGCAGCTCATCTCAGCAGGTATTTCAGAGATGAACAGAAAACCCAGCTAATTAAACAAACCAGCTGGATAATTCAGAAGGCAACTACCTATTAACAGCTAAGGCTGGTGTTTAATTACTTATTTCTACTTGCTTTCTAATAAACTTCATTTTAATATTTTACTCTATTACAAGAGTTCAAAGTAAAGGGCATTAACTTTCTAAAAGTGCTCCTTTGTTTTTCTAGCACCTATTAATCCATCTCTCTCTTTGCCAGAGCAGAGGGAAAGTTCAGTTAGCTTAACTTCTTCAGGAATTTAACTAGAAATGAATGTTCATAAAATCAGTTATTATTAACACTGATGAATCTTCAATTTTGGTATGCAATATCTGATACATGCAAAAGTTAGATATTTGTAAATACCAGAAGGCATCACCCCAAAGTTCTGAAGACAGTTGCAAGGAATTAACTTCAAAGTCTAAGCCATAATTAAAAGTCGTGTTCAATTTAGCATGAGAAACAGTACTTATAGGCTGGTAACATTAACATGCAACTTAAAATAGAAGCATAAAAATATAAAATAGATGTTTTCCATCTGAAGATCTCTACAAAGTCTCAAAATATGTTTTGGCAACTTATAAGTAATGTTATCTCTGTTTAAAGGCCTGCTTTTTGCCACTGCCACTATTTACCAGTTTTTCTATTGGTAAACAGAAATCATTAATCTGCCTATTCAACCCAAAATAGGCTTAGTACCTCTTTGAAGGTTTTTAACTAAATTGTGGAGGTAAAAGCCCTTCTTTTAAGGAAAAGCAGAGTTTCAACAAAATTTATCTTAAGAAAAAAAAAATCAACTTACACAGGGCTCTGCCATAAATTGTCCTTTTTTAAATGATGTATTTCTACAATTTTTTTTAGCAGCAACATTTAGGTGTAGGGACAAGCATAACTACAGCCAGAAACAGCATGACTTTTTTTTTTTTTTTTTAATTATACTACTTCACTCAATAATTATAAATCCCAGAACCCCGATCAAGCATTCCGATACCACTTATAGGGATCAGTATCAGGGATATTAGCAAACAGTGGTGGAGATAGCTTCCTGCCTCTACAAAGACTGGGAGCTGCAGTTTCAGGATTGGTTTAAGCAGAGTTTCTGAAGGACAATCCAAACACAGGTTGCAATGCAAAGAAGCAGTCCTGCCCTGTCTCCTCACCTTGGCTGCAAGTTTTCGCTCTTTTTCCTTCTAGTGAGTCAGATTAGAAAAAACAAACCAGGTGTAAAACTACACTTTTGGTGTTTTGGTTTGGGGTTTTTTTGGGGGGTGGGGGTTTGGGGTTTTTGTTGGGGGTGGTGGTCTGTTGTTTGGGGGGGGTGCCCCCCTCCCCCCTTTTTTTTAATGAAAAGTTAGTTTTAGGCTGGATCAAATTATCTGAATCAGACCACAATGCAGTGCAATGCATGTTAGCACTGCTAGGATAAGCAGAGGACCCAGAACCCACAGCCAGGACCTACCATATTCAGTAAGTATTTATACTTTGGTGGGCCTAAATAGATTATTAAACTACAGCCTGAGGCTTATTTATAGCACTCAAGTTTTAAACACATTTACACAGAAATAAAAGTCCTCACCTGACACCGAAATAATTTATAGTTCAATCTATAGAAAAGCATTTGGTAAAACATTAATTGACTTCCTATTGCTTAATTAACTAGGTTCTAGATATAAGCTTCTCAGCCAAGGCATGAGTAATCACTGGATTGCACATTCACAGGAGGGTTGGTCAGTTTTTACAAGGATGAAGTAACTAATTTAAAACCCTGAAGTTTAATTTAATTCACTCTTTAAAGTTTTCAACATATCAAAATAACTGTTCCGTTAAGGAATTAAAAGACCATAAGCTGCAGGATAACTTTGACCTCATATGAAGTAGAATATACAATTTATTTTACAACAAAAAGGTAGAAAGGCCTGGATCATTTAGTTTTGATGAACAAAAACTGGGCATACCTGTATAAAAATATCAAATATGGTCAACACTGGGAAGCTAAAAGACAGTGCCAGGACAAAACCAAATGTGCATAAATTAGATAGGAATATAGTTAGGTTGAAAGCTAGACACCTAAATCATAGAAAGGAGTTCAGGAACAGCTTTCTAATTGAAGCAATAAAGGTAAAACACTGAGCTCAGGAATTCTATAAATATATTACTGTATAAACATGTATAATATATAAAAAAAAATATACAAAAAGTAGAAAAGAATCTTTAAAACTTTTATTTGAATCAACTTGCTCCTGGTTGATAAAGAATCAGTAAGGAGCTTGATATAATATTGAACTATATTAAAGCATATTATTTGGGGGAGGTTAGAACCTTAGGTAAAAATTATACGTAATTAAGTAAGAACTTTAACTTATAGGAAAAGTTGGCATAATAAGCAAAAAAAGATATCTGCTGACAGGATTCTTGTATTTTAAGGGTAGCCATAATAAAAAGAAACTTACAAAGACAGATTATTAATTTCTGAGAGTTGACACCACTTTGAGCACCAACAATTGATAGCTTGCAAAAAGGCACAATAGGAGGGATTTAAGAAATAATTTTTAATATGTTGATTTGATTCATTTAACATGCAATGAACACAGCAAATATACTAAACCAAGTTGACATCATGCAGTCAACACACAGTATAGAGGAGGAGGCTGACATGTACTACTGTGGTTATGTAATTATATTTAAGAAGAAATGAAACTTACTGTATCTCAGCTGAAGGATTTTTTTTTTCATTTACTACATTAACATTTGCTGATCCCCATTACATTTCACTTTTGAGTTACCTAACAATTTATTCTTGAAATAACAACATGAGAACCAAGGAACAAATTTAAAGTATTAATATGAAGTTAATGGTATTTAAATATTCTCCTAGAACAAGACAATGAATATTTTAACTGATGCAGCAAATGCAGTAAAACTGTATCATAGATATATTTCCAAAAGCACACTATATTTGCTGGTGTTATAAAATGCAGCCAGATTTCTCTAACACCAGTTGGGAGACGAAGTATCAACAGCAGAGACAGCTTCTCTTTATTTTTATGTCAAAAGCTAATGCAGCATAAATTGCAAAAAGTTTCAAGCATCTTAAGAGCAATTCATTTTAAGGAAAACCGCTTACCTGAAAGAAGAATCCATCATAGGTTTACATTTATTTCTATTGACTTTATTCAGATTACTAGCAAGATTATGTGGTAAAAAGCTAGAAAGTCCTACCAGGCAATCAGTAGATGCATGTCCAGAAGTAATGATACTGGCAGACTTGGTTAGTTCCATTTATTTGCAATAATTTTACTACATAATATTTTTTTTCAGAAATAGGCTTTTAGTACATAAGATGTGATGCCTTTACTGAGCCAAAACAATGTTTAAAAACAAAAGTAGTGTTGGCAACGTTGTCAATACAACACATTCATGCAGACTACAGACTATGAGGTGCCAAACTATGCAAGGAATTTTCCTGTGTCTTTTGCCTTTCCTAACTACTTGCTCCACAGCACACTTCTATGAGCTTATGTGCCTTGTCAACATGTGGAGCAGTTTAAAGTGTTATCCTCCTCCAGCCACTAGTTTACATTCCTGTGGTGCAAGTTACTACAACCACACAAGACAGGTGGAATGGAACATGCAGAGTCCTCATCCACACTCGAAGGATGGAAGTGGTTGGAGATGACACAACCGATTGGGAAGCCTCCCTGTTAGCCTAGCTATGGGGATAGTAACCTCTAGATAGGAGGACAAGACAGGTAGCCACATGTGGGAATGCCTTGCTCTGCTCCAGCAACAGTTGGTGGTCCACAAGATAAGCAGAAAACAGGTAATTGGCACTGGAATTAGCGAAAGCCGTTTATCTGAAGTGTTCCAGTTGACTCCATAATTCTGCTTTTTACGTATGGTAATAATTATCTTAGGCACACACAAATTTAAAAGTCTGATACACTCCTATTTAAGAGAATATGAAAAGAATGAAAAGATAAGATTCAGTACCCTGAGCATTAACTGGATTAAATTTTCAAAGTAACAAGCTTTGGGAGCTTTTGATTATAATTCAGGCCATACCATCTCTCTTGTAAGGCATGATCAACTGGACTTTCTTCTGCATGTATTTGGTCTCTTTTCCAATATGAGAACAAAGAGAAAAAAGAAATATCTTGTATGGATTACTAGCCATAGTCTTACGGGTAGTACATCTACTACACCTTCAGATCAAAATACATCTTTAATACCTCTCTACATGAATGGAAGCAAGAAAAACACAACTACTTCTATGAGTGTTTTTCCATTTACAACATATAAATGTTTTCTACTTGCTGCAAAAAGACATTGAAAAACAGTAGAATTTGAGAATGTTCATGAAACCTTGCTGGAACTTTTAAGTCTCATCAGCTTTCAAATGACAAAATGTGCACTTCATCCTTACCAGGACTTTTTTTTTTATGCCGAGTATATGCTTTGAAGAAAACATGCATGAACTGTTTTAATTTAAAGACAGCTTTTTACCATATAAGCTTGTTAGGAAGCTCCAATTTAATCTGCTTTTATCCACAAGATCCAGACTGAAAACCATGGAGAAAACCTGCCTTAAAAAAAATAAGTATTTAACTTTTTGCACAGGGAACTATACTGTTGACGAATGAACTCCAGATACAGCTCAAAAGTTATGCCTGTAAATGATCAGTGCAAACCAAGCTTTTCATGCAATGATTACGTAAGCATCAGCACTGCAAGAGTCATACATCTTACATTCGGAGAAGGATCCGTTTGTTCATATTTTGTATCTTCCTTCCCATTTGCTTCAGACTGTTGCAGTTGGTATGATCTGCCTTCAATGAAAGTAATATAGTCTTTGTAAGAGCATAACGGGCCTGCCAGGATACCCATGAAATTACAGTTGTAACTTAAATACTCCAGTAGACTTGGCATGCGTCTGTAATTCAAAGACAAGCAACTTGTGAGATGGCATGTGTAGTTCTACAGAATTTCCACAGTAGGAAAAGTCATACTCCATATTATTGCTTACTCTAACTGTGGTAAAAACTACATGCAGAAAACCAGTTTGTGTGTCTTTTGTAATCACGGCTTAAAACATTATACAAATAGTATTTCTTTCCAATCCATACTGAGCATTTTCAGACACATCTCCTGAACTCTGGCGACTCTCTCCTTGCCCAGTAGAAGTGTTTGACTGAAGCTGAGCCTGGGGAAGGAGAAGGAAGGGTGTTTCCCTAAGTGTTTGTTCAACTGCTTATGTCTTCTTTTCTCCCCTCAATAACTGCATCAGTAAACAAAGGTTTGTGCTAACTGGTAATAATTTCAATTAAGGAAAATGCCTCAAGTAAAGACTGGTTTTGCCCAGGACAACATATTATTTTCAAGTCTCCTGAATAAAGAAAGTACAAAAGGTAAGTTAAATACTGAAAAACAATTAAACAAGCATGTTCCTTCACCAGCTACTTTATAAGTGTACTAAATGTTAACTAGTCTCCTGTCCGATATGGCATTAATTTGTATAGATTGCATAGAACTTAGAATGGTTTTCTCAAATAAGTATAAAACCTACTTCTAGTGACATTTTCCAGTAGAACAGATGTATGAATTAGGCTACAAATACAAAAAGCATAGATCTATTTTACATGAGTTTGTACACTGTCTTGAATGTGAACTGTAGCAATTCCAGAGACTATTAATAAAGCATACAAAACACCAGCTTCTCCCCACCCCCAAAAGTAGACTCTGAGATGTCTGAAAGCCTACCTTACAGCCAAACACCTTTGCGATGGAGTCAAATCTTCATTTTTCCGAAACATTCCTAGGGTAGATGACAGGAAAAAGGAAAAATAAAGAAAAGCTAAACCCCCACACATTAACTAGCAGTTTCTTTACTCAGTAGAACAAGCCTCATGCTGCAATGTAATTTCTTAAGTCCTCAAGTAATTTCAGAGGTATTATGTCACACAACATTTTTGCTGGAGTCGGATCAAACAATTCTTAACGTTGACAAAATTACAAACTGTGGTATCCTCAGTTATATCCAACAGTGCCTAAACCTGAAATCACATGGATTTCAGGGAAGCATTAAGAAGGCTTGTAATAAGTGTTGACAAATACAATTCCCCTACATTGGTTAAAATTTCAAAGTCTGCAGGTTTTAAAACCCTTTATTCCCAGTCCTGGAAATTGGACAAGCCCCAAACCCGTTTCAACATTGCAGCAACCCAGGGACATTACACTAGTCATTGCACTTTACAGTATGAACACAGTCCAAGATAGATTTAAGCACTTCAAAACTTAAGGCACACTTCAAGACCACCTTCATGCTCCAAGTAAAGATTGTAAACAAGATCCAGTGAAGCAGGCACAACAGTAAAGGGTGCTCAAGTCTTTTTCATGAGCACTAAGGAGAAGCCCTAACCCCTGCTAGGAGAAGGGGACAAGCCAAGTCTAAGTTCAGCAGCAAGACTAAATTTACCTTCTTATCATACATGGCGCTTTATGAAATGCTGGTGGCCTACCCCTGAAAAATGGGCTTCAAAATTTGTACTCCCATGTGCTGGTTTTGGCTGGAATACAGTTAATTTTCTTCACAGTAGCTAGTATGGGGCTATGTTTTGGATTTGTGCTGAGAACAGTGTTGACAATGCCGAGATGTTTTAGTTATTGCTGAGCAGTGCTCACACAGAGCCAAGGCCTTTTCTGTTTATCCCCCCACCCCACCAGCGAGCAGGCTGGGGGGCCACAAGGAGTTGGGAGGGGACACAGCCGGGACAGCTGACCCCGACTGACCCAAGGGATATCCCACACCGTATGACGTCATGCTCAGTATATAAAGCTGGGGGAAGAACGAAGGGGGGACATTTGGAGTGATGGCGTTTGTCTTCCCAAGTAACCATTGCAATGGAGCCCTGCTTTCCTGGAGATGGCTGAACACCTGCCTGCCCATGGGAAGCAGTGAATGAATTCCTCGTTTTGCTTTGCTTGCATGTGCAGCTTTTGCTTTACCTGTTAAACTGTCTTTATCTCAACCCATGAGTTTTCTCACTTTTACCCTTCTGATTCTCTCCCCCATCCCACTGTGAGGGAGGTAAGTGAGTGGCTGCGTGGCACTTAGTTGCCGGCTGGGGTTAAACCACAACATCCCGTAAACAAGGCAAGTAAAAAATATGACCTTCACCACTTTAAATTATTATAAAATACACTAATTCAGGGGCACAGAAGAAGCAGAACTCCTTCCTTCAGACAGCCCTGGTTTATACCAGCCAGCAGTGCTTGCCAAAATGACTACTTCAGCTCCTTCTGCAGCCTCTCCACTGGTTCAGACATTAGCACATGCATTCATTCCCTGCTATTCACATTTGCAAGTTTTCTTTGCCATCGCAAGCACTAAAAAATTTATTTTTATGAGGATAGCTTCCTAAAGGAAATGAAGTTTATGGAATCCCACTTCAATTATCTTCCTCCCTAGGAATGCCTAAACCCAACAGCCAATTTCTAACCAAGTTTGATGAAAGAGTAGAGGTACATATGAAAATAGATATGAAATCCCAACGTGCTTTATGAAAATAGGTAATTCTATAGAAGATCATTTGGTCACTCAGCAACTATAAATCAGTTTTCTCATTTGTAAAGTAAGAAATATTCCTACATTCCTTCCTTGGTAAAAGAATTTTGTAAATCATAAAGTAGTAAAATTTAGCCCCAGTGGCCTACATCATGAGGAAGTTGCATCTTTTCATTCCTCCTCAGGAGACCACATCCTAATGGTAACAAAATCAACATCTTTAGGCACACACTAATATCCCACCATATAGGCTTTATTAAGGCATATTATCACTAATACCATGCTCTCACTATGACAACACAATGTTTACAATCATATCACAGCACCACCCCAGCTTTGTAGTTAATCTGCTTGAATATATCCACCTTTGTATTTGCATGAAACCTGGCTAATCGTTAACTCATTAATAATGCTTAGACACATTACATTAATAATACTTAAACATGGAGATCATATCACAGGCTCTGTTGTAATTAGAGTAAATTTTAATTTGAGGTTCTGCAATGGATCACCAGCTGTGCCCAAATGCATGCTGTTATTAAAATATTTCAAGACCTGAAGAAGACAGACAGACAATAACAATTTTAGTTGTTACCAGCACATTGGCAGCAACAAAAACAGACACAGATGCCAGCTGAGAAAAATGGCAAAGAAACTACAAAAAGCAAGAAAAATTGGAAGTCTTGATACCCAGAGAGTCATGCAAGCAAACGTAGCCCAGAACAACACTTGAAGACTTAGGGGGAGAAAAATACAATATAATTCCTTTAAACACTAATAACTTGTACTGCAATGAAAGTGATTTGGTAACTGATACTGAAACAATAATGACCATGCTGTCACTAACACAAGAGGGAGCACTTTAAAAATAAGTAAAATATATAAATATAGATCAAGAGACAATTGAAGAGAGAGCATTAAAAGAAACTGGTAGACATAAGAAGAAAGCATCAAGTTACCAAAAAAACCCCAACCAAACCCCCAAAACACCACACCCCCACCACCACATCATGGAAGTTTCACTGGCATAATTAACAGATGAATTAGAAAACAATATTCTTGGTTAAACAGCTGCAACTTTTTTGATGTAATACCAGCATTTTAAAATGGAACTGGGTCATGATGACCTATCAAAAATCCTTAAGAATATTTAGTTCTACATATATAAAGGCACATTTCTCTGTCTCAAGACCTGTTCAATTTTCTCTTGCTTACTTTTGCAACAGCAACCATCCAAATACACTTTTTAAAAGACATAATAATAATCAAAGACCTATTTGAAATCAGAAAAGCACATTGATAGTTACAAGACTATTTTCATAAACATAACAACATTCTTAACCAACCACCTCTCACTACAACAAAAAAAATTATCACTTAATCACAAAAGTAAGTTGGCCAAAACACAGTATAATCCCTTTTACCATGGGGTCACATTGTGACAATCAGCAATTCAGCCTGGTAATTCTGTTCTGGTTTTGTAGGTATTTATTTAAAATAAATATGAAATATCACATCTAATGTACAGAAATACATAAGCTGTTCAATGCATCAGTACATCCACATTTCCGTGCTTCAGGGCAGAGCAGACCAATACTAAAGTTGTCTGCAAGCCTTTAGAAAGATGTAGTGTCTTTCTGCTGAATATGGGAATTATCAGCCTTTGAGAAAAGTAAAAGGCAAAGAATCTAGTTAACTGAAAATACAGAAGAAATGTTTATATCAACTAAATCAAGAAACATTCTTCAGTACTTCTCACACTATTACATTGGTGAGGAACAGCTAACAAAACATTACCACTAACATAATAGCAGGTACTGCAGTTCGGATGGGATTGCTTATTAGCTGCAAACCAATAAGAAATTTACTTTCTAATTTAAAAAACTAAACTAAACTAAACCCCTTCAAATGGCATATTCACTGTACTCTATCTCTTTTTAGTTGTCACAGTAAATGCAGTGCCTTACCAGATCAGCATCAACGTCTACTCTATTGCTTTAAAAAATGGAGAGTGCCAGATATATAGAAGGAAATAATAATTAGAGAAAAAAAAAAAAGCAGCATTCCAGGAAAAGCACATTTAAAAACTACCAACTACAGAGCTGAAACCCACGGCATAAGGGATGGTAGAAGGGCACACACAGGAACAAAGAGTTTATTTTTTTGTGGTCAGAAAGCATGTGAGAGAAGCCCCTGGGAACCAAGAAGCATCTGACAGAACAAGAGTGTTATGGTTCTCATTTCTTACCTATACCGTTTCTTGCCACATATTTTTATGGACAAGTACAACACAGTAGTATGAAAAAATAATTTGGAAGAATTAGATTTCATGTTTAGTAGATGAGTATTGCATTTAAACAATTACTTTTTTTTTCTTTAAAGTTTTATGTATTATTTAGTTTAAATTAGAGAAAGAAATAAGAACAAGGTTGGAAGAAGCTGTGAGGATTTTTTTTTCCCTTTTAAATATCAAACATCAAGTCTAACGTTCCCTAGTTTTGCTGGCTGAATCTCTTGAAGAGTTGAAAATATACTGTGAGCTCCAGAACTTTAATAGGTTATGAATATAAACATTTGAGGAGACTTTTTGTTTAAGATTCATTAAGCACTAGAATTAAAAACAAGCTGCCAAAGTGCACACAGATTAGTGAGGTTAGATTTGGATATGGGTCTTTCCTGTAAAGATCCCTGATCTCATACAGAATTGCAATAAAATGAGTGAGGCTCTGTGGGGATGAGTGGGTTATGTGCAAAAGAGAGAACACTGAATGAACTCATCACAAGGTACAGAGTTAAGCAGTGACAGCATCCCTCTTCCTCTCTCCCACTTTACTTTTAGTACCTTACAACTATAACTGCAAAAGCTTCTCTACTTGCCACCATCTCTTGGCTAGAAATTTCTCATGCAAGTACAATCCTCCATTTAATAGCCCTTCTAAACTGTACCTGTAGACAAGCCCCCTGCTTCTAGAATAACTGCAATGCACCTTTCCTTTTCCAAAATATCCTAGTTTTAAATTTGATGAAGAAAAGGTACTCCGGAATATAGGATCTGAAGTACAAAAACCTGCTTTTCTCCCTTAAGTCTATCTCTAGCCTAAAGTGTTGAATAAATAAATCTAAATCTTGCCGTATAATAAATATGGACACAAAAATAAATATGGACACAAGCAGTCTCCAAATCATGTAAAAACTTTTCTGCCTTTAGCATATAGATATGTGATGCCAAAGATAATCAGCAGGAAATACGAAGCAAATCTTAACACACTGACTACTTGTTTTTGGCAGTGCTCATTTGAGTAACAAAAAACTGTAACAAGGCAAGAATTATCAAGGGCTTAAATTCAAAACTTAAATCAGAGTACACCAAAAGCTTATTCCAAATTTACTCAGGTGTAAATCTGTGATTGATGCAACCTTCTGAAAAGTCAGTATTATATAGCAAGCTTAAATTAATCCTATGCAACTTGCATACAATTTTCCTACTTAAAAAAAGCCCACAATAAGTGGCACAGGATTGTAACAGTTATAGGAGTAGCTGTTATTTTTTTATGGAATTCCATACTAGTGTTCAACTTAAAATCAAGCATATCCACTTAGCTAGACAGACTCTTTAACATGCAGCATGAGTGAGCAGCGTTCATGATTACATCTTCCAACACACCAAGGCATTTCTTTCAGCTGTTTATTTTCATTATGTTTCTTTGGACATACTGGTAAAAAATGAGGGGGGGAATAAAGTAATTGATGATTAATATAGCCAAGCTGTTGTGACTAGAGGCTCAGAGTGCCATTAATTACTTTGTAAACTGATTTTCAACATTATCTCCTCCTCCGTCAGTCTACCTCTTAAAGTATTTTCAGTGGAAGCATGGACCTTTGTACAGTGAACAAAAGCCGATTGACAGCAGGCTTGTTTTCATTAATTTCTCATGACGGACCCCTTTTAAATTGTCTATGGTTAAAAATAATTGCTTTAATACAATCTCAGTTTCCCCTGTATATCTTTTCTTAGCATCTCCTGACACCAAGCTAGCAGTTGCTCCTGGATTCACAATGGTCACATCAACTTTTGAAAGTCTTGCTCACACTGTGCTCCCAGCAATGGTGATCATCCAACTCAAGTCAAGGACTCTGCTAAACTGCAAATGCAACCAGAAAAAAAAGTTTTCCAATATATTACCAGCTACACCCCACACGCCGACAAAGACTCTAGAGGATCTCTGATATGAAGTCAACAAGGAACAAAACTGCAAGATTGATACTCATAATTCAGTGATATCTACAAGGAATTCAGACAGAAAATAAGATGGGCTTATGAGGAAAATACAAATTATCTGAATTAAAGTAGGAAAAAAAAATCTAGTTTACTTTGTGATGAAACTTAAAAATAGAGCTAAATGAAACATTTGTTTCAAGATTACAAGGAACACTCACATGCTTGTCCCATAGCACAACTCCACTATTTGTGCATGAAGTCAGCAAATCGAAAAAAGCTCTTTGCCCTAGCAAAATAATAGTAAGAGGAAGCATTTATCTTTGATACTAGAATTATTACTTCCTTATAATAAGCTGTTTCCTCTAACTTGTGTACTCTCTACTCTGATTATAGCTTGCAAGACTAATACTTCTGAATATATTTTCTCTGGAAGTTAGACATCAACTCCTTTGACCAACTAGATATGCCCAGCATTATTTATTTTCATTCATACAAGAATTCTTACAAAAAGGTGTTTTCCTGCCTTTTCATATCCATGAATGTTGTTGCCTACAGGATTCTCTAGACAGTATAACTTAATGAGAATGGAAAAAAAATGAAACACCAACAGCACTAAAGCTAGGACACATATGAGAAAAACATTATTAAACTCCATACATAATGTTACTAAAGAAATATCAGAAAAACAGGTGGCTTGATCCAGGTGTCTGTGGCTACACTCCCAAATCTTCAACTGACAGCTGTAGCTCCAAGTGATTCAAGCTAATTGGCTATGTTTATCAGATGATATTTTCAAACTTTAAAATGAAAATTACTCCTTTGAATTTAAAAGTAACTAAAAATCTAGACACCCTACCCGCAAAAGCTGACATTAGTATTCATTTTTGTCGCAACTAGGGCCCAGTTATCTGATGGATAAATCTGACAGGAGAAAAGACAGAAACATAATTAGACAATCTCCCTGCTCACACTGATATGTTACCAGTGAGTATAATTGCGATAATAAACAAAATGAAACATAGACAAGGTTTTATAAAAATCAATATACATGGCACAAATTAGGGGGAGATTAACAGTCAGCATTTTAAAACAAGAGGTGCTCAACAACTGAAATTACATGTACTTTTTCTACCAATCTGCCAGCAACAGTGATCTCTGGAAATTATTTAGTTAACTCTCAAGATCAATACCCCAGTCCAAAAAAACATCAGTTGTCTTTGATCACTAGCCCCAGAAGTGTCATTGGTCTTCTGATAAGTAGCATCTTCTGCACAATGTAAGCATTTTCAGAGCTTTTGTAGTGTCTGAGTAACATTTCTTGATACTTCCATTAGTAAGCATCATAAGAATCAACTGAGACACAAAAATATATTTTGTCCTAAAAGACAAACTGGACTAAAGTAACGCATTGACTCATGACTTTCTTTAAATTTAATTTTGTATGGAAAATTAAACACAGTTTAGAGAAATCTTACCATCATGAATCTCAAATGCCAAACTAGTGATCTTCTGTGTAATTATCATCATTGGACTGTTACAAAAAAGGAAGAAAGAATACTTTAGAAAGAAGTTCAGGATTTTCTTTCACATGTAAATATCACGGAAAGTTTACACTAATAGTCCAGGTTAATTACTCTCAACTGGAAGATTTTCAATGCAAGGACAAAGTGATTAGTTTTTGGAGCTCAAACCATTACAGAGTTTTCAACGTAATGAAAATAATTTAATCCTTAGATATAGTATTTGATAACCCATGCCTTTCATTGCTGCATCAGGTTCCACAAACACAGCCAAAGTGTTTCACATTTATTTTCCACTAACATAGTTTTGGGGTTTTTTTTTACAGTGGGAAGAGTACAGAAAAAAGGGCAGTAAGAGCAATTATACGCATTTTAAGTTACAGCAGCAGTAAGCAAAGGACAATAAAAATATACCAAAGTTGAACAATACTATAAATCATTTAGATTGCAGACCACCTTCCACTGTTTCTACTAACACCTGATCCTATGCTTAATTTTTCCATCTAGTATTATTATTTGCTTCAAGTAAACATATCTGGCAAAACAAAAACCCAGCATAATTATGCTGGCTCCAACAGAGTTTAGTTTGTTTTGAATTTGGTACACTTGGGCAGATCTTAAACTGTTCAAGAGATATTCTTCCCTAGCTAAGTGAGACAGCTTTATACTGAGAAATTATACCATCTTTGTAGTATCTAAGAGTTTTTGACTGATGTAAATCCCAGCATTGCTAACCTCCTAAGTGGAGGGAGGGAGGGAGGGGATGGGGGAAAGCATTAAGTAGTCTACCAGAATTCAGAAATTTGTATTTTTGAGATCTGATTTCAAAGTTAACAGGGACTGTATTTACCCAGTAGTATCTGAGCTGGAGATCAAAAAAATTTACCCACAACAAAATAATTATACTGTAGGATGGGCACATCATTTCCTTCAAGTCTTTTTATAACATATTTAAGTTGGCACAGAAAAACAAATTGAAGAGCCATCAAGTCCTCCTTCATTGACAGGACTATGCCAGTATTTTGCTAGATAGCTCAGTCTGTCAAATTTTTTTTTTTTTTTATGTTATGGCTATTGCAAAGCACACAATATTTCCAGTCCTCAAAATGCAATCAGGGAAAAAGTTTTTTCTACCATATTATCAGTGCCCCAAAATCCTGATATCAAGACTAGAGTGACAGGCAAGAGTCAGCAAGGAAGAAAACTAAACAAGAACAGACAGCCTAGGAAATCCCTCATATCTCTTTCTAGCATTTAAGCTGTAGACCTGTCCGGTGCTGGCAGAAATCCCCCAATTGATTCTGAACATAATGGGTTTTCCTTCTGTAACTGGACATGTGACCGCATGGATCCTGCCTGGTAGGAGGATGGAGCCCAGGAGGTGCTCGGTCAGACTTTACATTAATTCTAGCTGATACATCTGTCATTTTTATTATAGCAGATCCTGGTATTTTTTTCCTTCTCAAATGGCTGTTCCAGTATCATCAGGGATTTGGCTGAGGAACAACAATCTAGAGACTAAAAGAGCAAGAGTCCTTCTTGGAACAGTGAGGCTGTGAACCAGGATTTTAACGATCCCTTTTAGGTGCTGGCAGAAAGGCAAAGGAGGTGGTAGAAATCTCACTGGCAGCTGGGATCTGTTACTGCTGAAGCCAAGACCACACAGCTCTGCACAAGCAATTGCACCTCCAGCATGAGGTGTCCTCAGCTTTCTCCACTGTCAGTGCTTTGATACCTTCCTTCAAACTTTTTGCAGATTCCCTGAGCTTGGACACCTCAGATGAGCATGGCATGCTAGGAGAAATACCTAGGTAAACAGACACTCAAAGCTCTCTTGGGGCTAATCACTATATGAATCCATGCCAATATCTTTGGAAAAACTTGCTGGTGCTGGGGTTCAACAGCTGATTAAGCAACTTTTGTTATTTTCTTGAACTTACTCTCTTCCCCTGGAACCAGGCAAAATTGACAGAAAATAGCACCCTTTGGTTCATTTTCCTTCTCCTCCTGTTTTGGAAATAACCTTTGTCTCAGGCCTCAAGGGAGCCGATACAATATATGCCACAGATTTAATGTGATATGCATACATCAAGCTCCCAAACTGGTGCATGAAAGTGTGGTTTAAATCAGGCAGCTCAAACACAGAGAGTTGGATCTATGCTTCAGAACAGTTCTATCCAGAGCACAGATCTCATAAATCTTCGGACATGTTTAGACCTAGCAGAAATCTCTGAGCTAACGCCAAACCAACATAGCCACAAAGACAGCTGCAATCTGAAAGCAGTGCAGTTGCATTTGAGCAATGATGTCCTCAAGCTCTGCTACTAGTTTTGAGAGCAGCAATAAACAAGTGCAATTATACTGTTTCCAGAGTCAGCTCAGAGCTTTGATTGCTGCCAAGGTTGTACACCTTGGCCCTACAGTGAACTGGAAAGGGACAGCATTTGGATTACAGTTCCACTTGTAATGGTGAAATTTAATTTAACATCAGTAAACCTAGTTTTAAAGTGTCTTTATGCATATGTCTGGGTTGCAAGCTCTTATTATAGCCAGTGGAGATCTAGTCAATAGAGTCAGAGGCATCTAGCAAGTGACCCAGTTCATGCTAAGGTAGATACTTAGCAGTGGGTCAGCTGAAATGCCCTCCAGGCTCTACTGTGTACATCAATCAGATCTCCACTGACTACCAATTGAACTTGGATATCTGGCTTGAAGGCAGACACTTGGATGCAGGTGTAAATGTAGAAAGATGTTTCAGAAGGTAAGACCCAACTAAAAATGACAGCAAGATGAACTTCAACATAAAAGCTTTCGGCTTCAGCCTGCAAGTTAAGGTTCTGGACTACACGCCTGTTACCAACAAAGACTGCAAAGCAACAAGGCTAACACGCACAACTCTACTACAAGAGACAGGTAATACTAAACTACAAAGACCACTGCCATTCATAGTATTGCTGAAAAGTATTTAATGCATTTTTTTTGAGCAGACCAGCAAACACTCCCCATCTCTTTTTTCCAAAATACATACTCTCCTTTAAATCAACAAAAGTGCCATCAGAGCAGCAAACTTATTTGTCAGAAATGTTGTGCTTCGCTGCAGTACAAAGAATCACCAATATGGTTTATTTTTACTTTGCCTATTTAATTCTGGTTTGCTCCTATACAGCTCAAGTCAAATACAGGTTTAAGTTAATTATATAAAATAAGAACACACATAGACAAAACTTTCTATTTCCAAGGGTTGTGTGACTACTCCACCATACAGGCACCTCTATCCTTAGCTTTTTCCTTCTGGAACATCTAACGTAAAACCAAAAAAAGAAAGAAGCTAAAAGCTAAATTCCATAAAACATTCAGATTTTCCTGACAAAGTTGTATCAGACTGTGCCAGGCATGCAAGTACATCAGATAAAATTCAAGTTTCATCATGTTGTCATAGGTGGTAACAAAGATTTCAGGGGAAAAAGCAAAAGAAAAAAAAAAATCCCACAGCCACCAAAACCTTCAAGCCCTTCAAGACAGGAGCAGGAGGCAGCAGATAACACATTCATGGTTCTAACAGACACAACTGTTCCCAAAATTCTCAGTTTGCATTATTAAAGCATAGGTACATATGTATTTGTATGTGTGCCAATATGCATGCACATGCGCAGCTTTCTCCCAAAGTTTCAAAGTTTGACACACTTGGGGAAAAAAAAAACCAATAACAGATACAGTATCACTTAGGAAGACAAGGTGGAAAGATTATTTTTCTCCTTACCCAGAAAAATCAGCAGAATATTGTCCATAATCAAAGATATAGACTCTAGTAATTTGGCACACAGTGAGGTATCCCAAAGCAAAAACAAAGCAATACCTGGAAGGAAAATAGAAAAAAAGCTTTTCAATTAAAAACCATAAACATTTCTCCACTGATAAACTACCTCTTAAGTAGAGTTTAGTCTCCAATTATTTCTAGCAAATATTACATAATTGGAGCGTGCAATGACACCTCCATTCTGACTGGGGTTTTTGGTAATACACATTCTATGCAAGCACATAGACTTTGGTTTTGGTTGGGTTTTTTTGTTTTGTTTTTAAAGTGTGCAGTACTAACTTAGAAATTCTATTGTCATTAGCCAAAATATTTATTCACATAAATAAAGCATAGGATTTATAATTGCAAGCACCACTGTAAAAACTGGAAGTCCTATAAAAAGAAAATGAAACTCTTAAGGTTTTCTGGGTTTTTTTTTAGTTCAAAGTTAATTTTTGTCTATAGGAGTATAGAAATTTTGCATTATACATCAACATCATTTCCATTGAATGTATTTCTATACATTTAAAATTCAGCACCACAAACCCCACTGCTGCTGTTTTCAAAAGGACCTGGAAAAGGCAATTAATTTTCAAATATACATATTAAAACATATCTGAGTAAAAAAGGAACAGGATGCCTTTATGCCTCCTGTTAAAGCTGATCCTTAGCAAGTGTAAGAAAAACACAGATAAGAACCACCCTTATATAAATACTATAAATTTAACTTCACATATCATTTTTTCAGGTCAGGGTTGGGATCCCCCCCTCAGCCCCTTTTTAAGATGTACAACAGTACACTAGTGAGAACTGATTTGCCAATAAACCCCGCAGAATCTGCCAGATATTCTTTGCAGTCAAAAAGGAGGGTGAATGCCAGCAGGAACTTAATTAATCATTTAGGACTTTACATACAAACTTGACAGTCTTGAACATTTCCACATAACTTAGGAAACATTCAATGGTAATGAAAACAAGCACTTGTTTCATGTTCACAAGACTAACGTGCAACCCTTACAGCAGACCATATTAGACATTCAAAATCCAGTTAGAATGAAAATATTCATACACCAAATAGAAAATTATGACTAGGACTGGATTTAGGTGAAATAGTGAGGGACACTACAGGAAAACCTTAGAACATGCTTTTCCTTTCTTTTCCAAATAAATATTTTTGCAAAAAAAGTGCTAATATAATAAATTCTAAAGTCTTAGAAATTATTCTTCAACCTGAAAGTTGCCACACAGAACACTTGCAGTTTAACCTTTAAGAATTGTGCTAGATATAAACCATTTAATATTTTAAAACATCCAACTTTCAAAATAGATTACCTTATAAATCAGCAGCTTGTTCCTTTTTTAAAGGACACACTTGTTACTTTTTATAAAAAAAAAAAAGGTTTAGGGCGCCTGTTTTAGCAATAGTTTATTTTCTGTTTTCATGAATATTAACAATCTAGAAACAATATTATATTGGGTGGCTAATTGGTACAAGAGTGTTTATGATAAGAATGCGACAAAATTACACAATAATTGGCTCATAATTATACCAAATTATTTCAGGAAGAAAAACAATGTAACACAATGAAGTAGTATGTAGTGGACTGCAGATATCAGGAGTATGATATAATGTTGAATTCTTTTAAAAAAAGTTTAGAATTAAAATTTTCCTGAGATATTTTAAGAAAAACTACCCCCCCTAAATCACCCAGGTTTCACACGAATGAGAAGTATCTGGATTTAGTTTGCCCACACTGAAATCAGTTCCAGTTCTTCCATTCACTAAAAATTCCGTATTATTTTCAGCTTTACCAGCCTCTTGATTTACATACTAAACAATCCCAGATTAAAAACACATAGATACAGTACTAAAAAGCCACGAAAAGCTAAAATACTGTAGTTTTCTTTAAGAAAATTTCATTTTATCCCCACTGGTAAGATCATGTATTTTTTAACGACAGTCTATTCAACAGTATATTGCCATAGGTCTAGAATAAACAGAATTACAAAAGTAACACTAACTACAGCTTTCATAACTTAAAATGCTACCCATAGCAGCAATACATATATTGTTAGGACAAAAAACACACTTAATACATTAGTGGACTAGGTACACACCCTCAGATGGAAGAAAACAGACACCAGTTTCCACCTCATACAGTTTATATTGTAAAACATTTACACTGTTTTTAAACAAGGCATTATGAAGACTTCCTTTTGCAAGCAGAAAACCTATGCTGATAAGTACAACTGAAGAAAAACTAATAAATATCCTGAAAGAAGAAAAGCACCAAGAGGTCAGGAAACCTTAGGTTCTCTTCTATATAGTCATTATGATACAGCCCTGCAGCATTATGTGAATATGCAACTGCAAACTCCTGTCTCACTGAAGAAACAGGTCATTATTCTTGATACCTTTTAAAGGTTTTTGCATTCAAGTTCAAGACACATCCAGAGATTTTACTCATTGCTACCTTCCACATGCTGCACTTGAGATTTCCCCATAAGCATTTCCTCAATTATTCTCCATGCATTCGAGTGTTTCATAAAAATTGCATTTCTCTCTAAGATGAATTTTAGTGATACTCAATGTTACCCAGTTCTCTCTCTCTCTCTCTCTCTCTCTCTCTCTGAGGAAATTGCAAAATAAAGAGATTACATGGGTCCGAATACCAAACTGGAGAGATGCAAGGTCAGTTCTTGGGCTAACTTATCTTTTTTAAAGTTGACAGAAAGGACATCACCAGTACGTTTCAGTCACACACATGAGCACAAGTGCTCTGTACTTCCACAAATCTAAGCACAGGTGTTCCACAAAAGGTGAAAGATTGTATTTGTAGCTAATGCAAGTAGTTGAAACCACATTGTAGTGTCCCGCACTTAAAGAACAGACTAAGGCAGCAATGCTACCCAATTATGGAACAGTGAAATGTGTAGGGCAGTTTAAAGGTTACTTCTTCACTTGCAGGTTCCTGTGGCTTAAACACCTTCCACCTTCTACAAGTTAAGTTTCTATGATGAAATGACTGGCCTGGTAGATGAGGGGAGAGCAGTGGATATTGTCTACCTGGACTTCATAAAAGCTTTTGACACTTGACATCCTCATAGACAAGCTGATGACGTGTGGGCTGGATGAGCAGTCAAGTGGATTGAAAATAGGCTGAACAGCCAGGTCCAGAAGGTGGTGATAAGTGGCACAAAGTTGATTTGGAGGCTAGTAACTAACTGTGTACCCCAGGGGTCACTACTGGGTCCAATCCTCTTTAACATCTTCATTAATGATCTGGATGATGGGGCAGAGTGTACTCTCATCAACCTTGCTGATGACACCAAACTGGGAGGAGCGGCTAATACACCAGAAGGTTTTGCTACCATCCAGAGGGACCTTGACAGGTTAAAGAAATGGATTGACAGGAACCTCATGATGGTCAACAAGTGGAAGTGCAAAGTCCTGCACCTAGGGAAAAACAACCCCAGGCACCAATATATGCTGGTAGTCTCCCAGCTGGAAAGCAGCTTGGCAGAAAAGGACCCGAGGGCCCTGGTGGACCAAGTTGAACATGAGCCAGCAACACACTCTTGCAGTAAAGAAAGCAAGGTAGGCACGGAGAGAGCTTTTCCCAACAACTTCAAAGGAGAAAACATCATTTGTTATGACACTTGAGCAGGAGCCGAGCTGGCACCCTGCCTTGAGGAAAGCCAAAAACATCTATCAGATCTAGCATCTGCCATCCTTCCCAATACCCTCTTCCAAACCAAAACCTAACTTTACTATGAAAAGTCCAGTTAGAAAGCACAGCAACAAAATGAGCGCATCCTTTCTTTCCTTCACTTTTATACAGCATTTGCCTGGTTTTGGTATCTGCTGACCAAAATGTTAGCCACCGAAGTACTTCCAGATATCCTTCAAAATAGATGTTAGCCATCATGACCAATATGGTGGGATTTCTCACAACATTCAGTTAATATCCACACTTAAGTTATAGTACAGAAATGGAAGAAAGAGAAAAAAAAAAGGCAACAAAAACCCAAACCTTAAACTTCTTGCTGAGATTCCAGATTCCATTTTACAATCTAAAACAAAAGCTGTCTTCCCACAGAGCAGTGAAACTTGCTGCCATGTTGCAATCACCAAACACAACTATGAATTTTAACTACCTTCCAACTATGTCAGCCACCAGCTCCAAGTTACACACAGCTTGGAAGACTTCAAATTTTTAACTGATGAGGAAAACACAGGAACTTGCAACCCATACAATGCTTTTCACCTTCCAAGTTCATCTCTCCGTATTTGCCATGCCACATCACATTCCTTGTTGATGAAAAATGTCATTTAACCAGGTAAAGTACAGCAACACGTTCTCCCTAAAGGAGATTTAAAAGGTTTACAACAGCTTGCGTCATTCCTGTTGTTTCTCCTGCGGGTTTGTGGTACAACTTGCTGATCACTTTAACTCTCGTACAAATCCAGCTTTACTTTAAAAAATTCAAAACTTATTTGAAAATGCTTTGAAAACTTTCTAAAGTATTCTTTCTGCATGTTTCCTACCCTCTTCAAAGACTCATTCACCAGAAAACACCCCTTGGATCAGAAAACTGAGTAAGGTTTTGCAGAGCCCAATCACAGGAAGTTTTATCTACCTACAACAATTAATTACAGGCTGTACATGAATGCAACAGTTTTACCCAAGGCTAAATTTTCTCCTCCAGTAGAAAAGCAATTGGTCTTAAAAGTCAATGTTACTCTATACCTGCTACTCGGTGAATAATGTTCTTGTGAGCAGAATGACAGAAGTAATTCACACTGGACACAAACAACTAGAAGCAAGCCACAATATTGTTATTATTACAATTAACTTTAAGACAAACTGACCTGTAATGAATTTTTTACCATATATAATAAAAAGACACAGAGACATTCACTTAGAATATGTTTGAGACTAATTCACAGGATGTTTGTCTAAATGACCTTACTTTATCAACAAATGCAACAAAGTCAGACATGTCTGGGAGACACTGCAGTAATGGAAATAGCAGAAAGCAAAACAGATTGTTTGATAAGTCTAACTTCTGATTTCAACTTTAAAAAAAAAGAAGATATTAAGCAAGCAATACTGGATAACCTACTATACAGGAGGACTTTTCTTTTACAAGTCTGCCATACTGCATTTTAATTCCTTACTATTTTCACCTTCCCAGAGCACTAAAAATAGTATTTAATATGGTCTGTCCATAAAATTCTATCATTCCTTTAAAAATAAATATATCAAGTAAACTAATCAAAGAGTTTTTAAAAATGTACGTTCTAACATTATACATAAAATATAATTTATAACATACTATGCACATATATATTATAATATACAGGAAATACTAAGTAAGCAGCTGTCATGGTTTAACCCCACCTGGTAACTAAGCACCACGCAGCCGCTCATTCACCCACCCAGTGGGATGGGGGAGAGCATCAGGAAAAAAAAGGTAAAACTCATGGGCTGAGATAAGAACAGTTTAATAGAATGGAAAGGAAGAAACTAATAATGATAATAACAACAATACTAAAATGACAATAATAATAATAAAAGGATTGGAATATACAAAACAAGTAACACACAATGCAATTGCTCACCACTTGCCAACCGATGCCCAGTTAACTCCCAAGCAGCGATCCTCCCAGTCCAACTCCCCCCAGTTTATATACTGGGCATGACGTCACATGGTATGGAATACCCTGTTGGCCACTTTGGGTCAGCTGCCCTGGCTGTGTCCCGTCCCAATTTCTTGTGCCCCTCCAGCCTTCTTGCTGGCTGGGCATGAGAAACTGAAAAATCCTTGACTTAGTCTAAACACTACTTGGCAACAACTGAAAACATCAGTGTGTTATCAACATTCTTCTCATACTATATGCAAAACATAACACTATACCAGCTACTAGGAAGAAAAATTAACTCTATCCCAGCTGAAACCAGGACAGCAGTCTCTCCATGTAGTACTCTACAAAAGGTGCTCATCAAGAGAACTTCTGTTTAATTCTCTTAAAAAAAAAGGCAAAAGAATCTCTTATTAGCAAAGAAAATACATTGCCCTATATCATTATTTCTTGTCCAGTTATTCTTTGTCAAGTAACATTAATCAACATAAATGTTAGTGTTTTTACCTGCATATATACAAAGCCAAAAAGCTTCCTTGTATCTCCATATGCATGTGTGTATATCCATACACACATACGGATATACAGGCTTCAGTTCTTTCACATTACACGAACTTTCTTTTAGTTTCCGAACATCCTGATGGAATTCGATATACATTTTCTATTACACTTTCTACTGCTAAACTGGAGCAGCTACATTAAATAGACTTCTGAAGCACCATTTCTGCTAATGCAGAAAGCCTTAATCTCATCCCTGTACTACCCCTCTTTTTCATCATCCTCATGAGCTTAGCAGAGCCAACAGAACATTCACACCAGCATTGCTCATCTACTTCAGTGCCAAGTGATCTGATTTTGTTTGAACAGCTATTTTTTTTTTCCCTACAGGCAAACCCTTTTTATCCAGTGTTGCCTCATAAATTCATTCCATGTCATACACCTCCTATCCTGCCCACCATGTCATCTATAACAGAGAAGGACAAAGGCCCCACACGAGTCACAGTACTAGGTCAGGCGACATCTCCATCTAGCCCAGGATCCAGGACCGTGTCCTCCCCAAAGCAGCAGCTAACACACAGATGCCCAAGAAAGCAGATGAGCAGAACAAGCAAAGAAACTACTTCTCAACTCTCTCCCAGACTCAAAACATCAGCACCTTAAAGACCTGGATTCAAACATGGCATCCAAGCATTTAATAACCCTCAGCATACTACTTCTCTATCAACTTTTTGCTCCAAAGTGCACCCTCATCTTTACCACTCTGTTGCTCCAAATACACTTGAGGAAGAGCTCTTAATTTCTACATTTTCAGCATAACTATGTACAAATTTGATAGCACAGAATAAACCAGCAGAACCTGCTTATATAAAGCTTCTGTAGCTTTATATTCTGTGATTTCACAGCAGAACACCCAGCTTTTACCTGTGTCCCTCAGAAATTTTGGGTTTCTGCCTAAGACAGAGCAAGAATGTCTGTAGCTTAATTCTAGAGCTTTGTGTCCACTGATGGGCAGGCTGGGCTGCACACAGGCCCAGGCTAACCATAACACATATTAGCTGATTGTATTTGCATAACCAGGGGTGGGAGTTACATTTTTGCTCACTTTATACTTTGGGGGCACTCAGCATCTTAGTTATAAAATATTTGGTCAAGTACCTACCATACCTATTTCTGTTTGCACAAAATGCAACAAAAATAGAACTGTGACCTTGACAAAGGCACGCTTTGGGAGATGTCATAACAGCTTCTGTTACTTTAGGCTCTTCCCATGCAGTGGAAGGACAACAGCACAGTATGCTATTTTGCTGCAAGAAACCAATCAAGGCAGGGCACTTTTTCACCAGCTAGTTGGCACATACTACAGATTTAGCCTTGAGATAAAGATTTCATGTCCAGTCAAGATCCGCTCCTTCCATTATGTTAGGAATATTTTAAATGTGTAATTATTCAGTTTCAAAAAGCAGACCTGTCCACCACCATGTAACATCATTCTGCTTTGATTTTTAGAAAAGGTGACAGAATAGCCTCTGAGTTTTCCCATGCCTTGTGCTGAAAGCTGCTGCCTGAGTTTTTCCTACTGCTTGTGCCAATATAAAAAAACTAAAAAAGTAAATTCTTGTCTGCCAGGTCAGAACTGAATTCTTATAAAAATGCAGCTATATTAATTCTAATGAGCATAATTAGTTTTCATGGTTCACACAGAGAAATTCCACTCTATGCAGTTAGAACATACCATATTTGTTTGCAAAACTTCAGGGGGAAAAATATACGTCAAGCAAACAGGTCTAAAGTACCAAAGCTAAACATCTATCTATTTCTGCAATCATCAAGTTCAAGCCAATAAAAACACTGATTAGAATTAGCTTAGTTTTGACTGTTTAAGAGTCACAAGGTAAACTAGCCTGCCCCAACCTGCTGTTGTTACACCAAGAAGAGATTCCTATTTACGCCATTCCTGTTCAAACTATGCAACTATTGACATACATCATCAGTATTACTTATAACATGGATCAGTTTTATGATGTAATCAGTAACAGAGTGTGTGGCCTTAACCAAGTCCCAGTCCTCTCTGTATTTCAAGAGACTACTCTCTAAAATGTAAGCAATGTTAATACTTTTGAGGCAGTTGGAAGCCTTCTGATCCACACACCAGTCTGTCCCTTCTGATTACTTCAAGCAGAAATCCAAAATGCATGGAAAAAAACCCCACCAACAAACCAAAACAAAAAAAGACAAAACCAGACTGCTATGAGCCCATTTCCAGGGAAGGAAGCGTTCATACCACTGTGCTTTGGTAAGGAGCAATCTGGCTATCCCATCCCTCTTCAATCCTCAGCTGAAGATTTTTGGATCTGATAGCCATTTTAAAGCAAATTTAACAAGTGGGCAGAGTTCTCCAACATTTAGATGCTGCAGCAGTGCTACAAAACATGGCACAATGAATGGCTGCACGCAGCCTCCAATGCCCCTTGCTTGGCCTGCCTGTTGCTGCAGCAGAGGCTTGCTGAGCCAGTCAGCACGTACTGGCCACACGTCAGGCCCACACCTCCGGATCGCTAGTGTCTCTGTTGGGTTTTGCTGAGCCAGTAGAGAAAAAGCAATCCAGGCCCATCAGTTTCCTGCATACAATCAGACACACAAAGCCATGGGACACAAGGCTTTGTTAGCTCAACTGCACCCAGAACCATTTGCAATGGTTTTGCTAGTTTTGTTTACTGCAGATTTGCTGCAGACATTATCACCTGCTTAATGTATTTTGATGTTTTGCTACATAATGGCAACATAACAGCTTGGTAAAGTAAATCTTGAACCACGCTAAATTAAACGATCGTTTTATTCATAGCTATAGGCCATATTCCAAATGCAACATTAATATGTAACAAATATAACAAATTCCTGTCAAAAATGCATACTGAAAACTTGTTTTTTTTCACATGCTCCCTAAGTTTACATTCTCTCGCTTTCCAACCTCTTGCCCCTCCAAATCTGCAAAGTCGCAAGGACAAAGAGATCTGCTTCAGGCTCTCGTACAAGGGAGAAACATCATCTATGTCTGAAAGGGGGGCAGGAGGAAGGGTGCTAACATTGTGCGCTCCATTCTTCCTGTAAGTCTCCAAAGGAACACGGAGCCAGGAAGAATGGGAATAGAAAAATTTATTTTACCCCTTATCAGACTCAAAGCTGAGAGTTGAATTTGACCGTGTCCAAAATCTTAATGTTAAACAGAGATGAGATGTGAGAGATCACCTAAGTTCTCTGTCACTTGAAAAACCATAGTGTGTCATATCAACCCCTATTTCTGCAATCGCTTGAAAGTGTAACAGTAAACAATGCAGGTAAGAACACCAGATCTGACTTTTTTTTTCTTCTTTTTTTATAGTTGACAGTAGTACATAGCACTTAAAAACATGCACAAAGAAGAAAGCCTAACAGCTTCACAATACAAAATATGTAAAGGCAGAACTCCCTGATGCTGGAATCCTTACAAAGCCCAGACGAAGGAAGGAGATTCTTGACATATCTTCTGACAAAGATGAGTACTCATAACAACTCAGAAATAAAATAGATGCTAAGTTTCACAAACACCTCTATGCTGGCACCATGAATTTTCATCTGTTCACCCATTATTTTTTTTAATGCAATTTTCTATATAATATTTGCCTAGCTGTATGATGTTTCAGCATCACAGTATGCAAGTGATTTTATCCTGCCTTTTTCTCCCATGTGATACATAAGTAACATTCTTTCAAACATCAGAACCAGGCAGTTCTCTTTGCTTTTGCGAACCAGCAGAAACCCATAGAGTACATAGCCAAAAAACGGTCTCCTTTTAGGAACTAGGCAACAGCACAACTTCTGTAGAATATTTTTAAGGAAATAAAGATGTTATTACAGAACACTGACAATAATAGGACTGTTTTGAAGTACAGTCCTACTAGTCATAATGGTTTAGCAACTGTAAACTAGAACTGCCAAATACAAAATACTTTGCAAGACTAAATAATTTTGTTTCAGTGGACCATAAAGCTTCATACAAGAACTCATAGCCAGTAAAACAGAACAAGTTCTCTGCTGGCAAAACCATGGTGAGGTCAATCATTAAACTTGTGACTGCCGTAAACTCGGTACTTGGCAAGTATCACCTTGGATAAAGATAAGAGTGAGCTGTTATTATCATTCACCCACTCATCCCCCTGCTCTAGATACACCACCCCCCCCCCCCATACCCCACGCACATCCCCACGTGCCACAGCTGTTGCTCCTTCCTGGCTGCAGAGCAGAACAGATTCCCAGCTGTCTCAGCCCCCCAAGCTCTGCTGCAACTCTACATCCTTGCCTGGAGACACAACACCTGAGACAGAGAAACAGCACGACTGAAACACCGCTGGGAGAGAGGGGGGGGGGGGTTGCTCAGTCAGGAGGTGATGCCAGCTGGAAGTTATGTTCAGCCAGCCAGGAGATATTTTCTGCATGTGTTAAGGATGGCAGCAGATGGGAAACATACGGGATATGATTTGCTGAGAAGGTGGTTGTGCACTGGAATCAGCACATGGGGCAGCTAGCAGATTAATAAACAACCCAAATCCCTGCAAGGTGGAGTATACAAAGTGAAAGGCCACAGGGATCAAAGTTTAGTTACAGGAACGGAATATTTGAATGATTCCAATATCAAAGGGAAGCCAGGAGTTTGTGTTAACAACTTAACACAGCTGCATTTCCTCTTAAACCATTTCTTGAAACAAAATGCCCTCTTTTACAGAGGTACTTTATCAGAGGGGATGATGGTACTCTATTTCCCACCCTATTTCTTGCTTCGCCTTCACAAAGGAATCAAACTGTTATTTGATCTCATCTGGCCACTGAGTCAACCACAAGCCCCACAGCTGGTCTGACCTGCACCAAAGCTGCAGCCCTGTTCCTTCCTGAGCTATTTACATCATCTTGCAATCAGACACGCATCTCAAGCAGCACAACGTCTGGAATAAAGCTTTTCTGAAAAATCCGATTTACTTAAAATATAGCTTAAATGAAATGCCTGCTTTGCTCCAATGCTTAACATTCCTTTAACCTGGAAAGACCTATCCCTTCAGATGACCTGTTTAATTTCTGTCCAATTTCCTCCCCCTACCACCAAGCTAAGTTAAAGCACCACAACTACACAACAATTTCATATCTTCTACATCCTTTAATCAATGCATAGCAATGTATATAACATTCAAATGATGCATCAACTTCACCACTGCCACAGTGTTTGTCATATGCTCCTGCAGAATCACATGTAAAGATTTTAAGTCAGCTGTCTCCTGCTCCCAGCCAGGAGAAAATGGGTGGGTAGCTCCATTTTCTTTGCTCCATGGTGAAGCCTCACACAAGTTACTCCTGAACACAGGACAGCAACTTCTATTTTCATGCAGATTTCTTTTCTCCCACATGACAAAAACACTACTGAATATTTCCAGGGGTGAATTTGAGATACTCCACAAAAAGAGTGATACGCAATAGAAATGGCATGGCAAGAAACCAATCCTCAGCAAAAGTGAACTCTATGCATAATGGTTATTTGTGGCATAGAGTAGTCCTACTGTACATTCCTAAGGAAATACTTCAGACTGATGCCTGGGAAGAATCAGTACCTGTAGATTACTGCATGCAAGTACACAAGGAAGCCATTATGAAAAAAGCTTTGCATTTATTTTTGGAACATTTTTCCTTCTTCCAGTTAACAATGAGAAACCAAAAAATGAAAATTAACTACTAATGACAGTCCAAGTCATGGCACAATCACTCGCGGAAGTGTCATACATTAATCCCAGGCAAACAATAATTAGTCAAAACTACATTTATGATCTCTAAATTAGGAATTAACTGTATTCTCAGAGTATATATTTATATATTACACATATTTATAATTATATAAACTATACCTTTTTTTAGTTTTAATTTACTTGCATACTGTCTTGATCCTATCTCCACACACATTTGAACTTAGCTGCACTTTCAGGCTACGCTAGCCACTGAACTGCTTGCACTCTGCTTTGTAATCTCCATGCTCTTCAGTAAAGATGTACAAACCCATTTGTGTTCATGATCTTCTAACGCCCTTCAAATTTTCCCTCTAAATGCCTAGAGGAATCAAATTACCTCACTAACTAAATTAACTAACTCAGTTTGTTCCAGACTAAAGAATCATATGACTTGACCCTAACAACATATTGTATAAAGTCAACTAGCAGAAACTTTTGGGTAGATTTAATCACAATATGCACTAGTGGAAGAGGCTACATTTCTGTATAAATGCAGTTTTCATGTCAATGCTAAGAAGGATAAGGAATGTCAAGTTGTTCATCAATTATCCTTTGATATATGAAATCAAAATCATGAATTATTCACCTATATGTACACCCATATTAGTGCCATTTGTCTATCACTCCTCATTAAGGTGTTCCATTACCTTCCTGAATTATTCTTATATTTCCTTTTAAAACTCACTACAGACCTCACCTGTCAATTCACTGAATTTATAGAACTGAGAACAGTCACTTAAAATTTTCTCAAGGGAATAAATAATAATAAATCTTACTTCAATAATTTCTTTCTCCCAGCATTCAAACACTTTTCATACTCAGTGACTATCTGGAAATTTCCTCATACTACTGGTATATTCTGTTTTGTACAAGTAGGGATATGACCAAACACAATGAGCCATTCTTTATGCGAGCTAAGACCAGGGTTTTTTTCTCATCACAAACAGGGTGTCCAAGCAAATGAACTTTGCACTCCCAAATCTTTTATAACACTGACTTATCAATGAACAAAATCTTTTGCTGCTAGCAGGACTGCATGGAGGCTGCAAATTACATATAAGGTATCTGCAATCATTTTGGCAGCTCAAAGCTTCCTTTGTGAAAGTTTTAATTATTTAAATTCCTTTCACAAGGGAATCCTAAAGAGACATTTATGAATTTTAAACCTGAACTACAAAAAAAAGAGACTAAGAGAGTTTGTCTTTATTTGTATATTGACTGGTACTAGTATGAATTAGGAAATACACTCAAATTTCTTTTTAATCTTAATTCCAGACATTATGCAATGAAAAACTCTGTATTTAGACTACTAAAAGCCAAATATTATCACTTAGAAGTAAGTTTGTGTCCTGGTTTGGGCTGGGATAGAGTCAATTTTCTTCTTAGTAGCTGGTACAGTGTGTTTTGGATTGTGTGTGAGAATAATGTTGATAACACACTGATATTTTAGTTGTTGCTAAGTAGCACTTAGCCTAAGTTAAGGATTTTTCAGTTTCCCATGCTCTGCCAGCAAGCAGGTGCACAAGAAGCTGGGAGGGAGCATAGCCAGGACAGCTAACCTGAACTAGCCAAAGGGGTATTCCATACCACAGGACATCATGCTCAGTATATAAACTGGGGGAGTTGGCCAGGAGGCACAGACAGCGGCTCAGCCATCAGTCAGTGGGTGGTGAGCAAATCCATTGTGCATCACTTGTCTTTTATTGGGTTTTATTTTTTATTTATTTTATTATATTCCTTTTCATTACAATTATCATTACTATTATATTTTATTATTATTATTGTTAGTATTAGATTTTATTTTACTTTAGTTATTAAATCATTCTTGTCTCAACCCAAAAGTTTTAGGGGTTTTTTTCTCCAGTTCTCCTCCTCATCCCTGTGGGAAGGGGGGCTGAGTGAGCAGCAGCTGCCTGGTGCCTAGCTGTTGTGGTTTAAGCCCTGCCAGCAGTTTGTTAAACACAGAGCAACAATCAAAAAAGTAATTTACATGAAATAGTTTATACGTATTTGTTCATAGCAAGAAATACACATTACATACATATAAAAGCAGATTACTATTATTACAGTCACACCGCTCAACAGCCAGCACAGACAGGGAGAACAATCAAGGAAAAGTACTGAACTCCAACAGCCTGGGAGACCGACCCATCACAGACTCATCGTACAATTACAAATGGGTGACTTAAACCAAGATCCACAAATGCAAGTGTTCCTATTTATATAGTTGTTCTTTAGGCATTCTAATTCCCATTGTATAAATCCACAGAACCTTGATATTTAGGACCTAAATTTACAGAGCTATTTCAATCCCTCTGACTGCTCCATCTATAAAACAGGAATAGAACACTTACCTAGTTCAGAAGAGCATTCTATGAGTAAGTGCATTAAAGATTACGACTCACTGAACTGCTTTATGGTCACTATTATAGGAACACCTAAACACTAAACGCCTACTCTCCAAAACAAGTTTTGTTAGAAAGCATCCAACATATGTATAAATTGTGTTCAAGTTAATTAAAATCACTAATTTTCAGATAGAAGAGAAATTTTAATTTAATTCTAAGCATGTTAAACTCCACACTGTAACCCTTCAAGCCTAAAAATAGCATGATTGCCAGTCAACCAGAAATTTAACATGCATCCAGAAGCTCCTACGCTGCACTTGCCAGGAATGTCAAGACTTTGAAAAGTCACATATATTATAACAGTCAAGACAAACTAATCTGTAACACAAGCACACAGTGCGCACTCTCTGATTATTCATTACTGTGATGCCTGGCAGTGTCACTGCAGTTAAGCTTCCTTCTGTGTTTTCATTATAAACCAGATTTGAAGAAAAGTTTCAGCTAAACATGCATGCCCTGTTCTAGATGCCTTAAAAAAAGAAAACAGTTTTACATGTTTGGGGTTTATGATACTTATTAGTGACTCGAGAATGTGAGGGGAAGTGGACTGTATCTTTTAAGCAAACAATTTCATACTGTTTTGGCCACTGAAATCCATAGGTATCTATATAGTCGCAGACCAGAGTAATGAGAACTCCCCCATGAGGGGTTTGAATCAGCTGTATTCTATTAATGTGAAACAAAACACACTGTGTTTATATTCCTATATTTATATTCCTATTTTTTGCCTTAGTTATTTGATTATCAGTTATGTTTTCAAAATGTGAATAAACCTCATTCCTTGATCTTAAGATCCCCAGGTATCCCTCCAGCCAGGGCTAAATTTAAATTACTATTCAATACTCAGTCCTAGCTCTGCAACCATTTATAATGCTCTTGCTCTACTAGTAATCACTCTCCTCCCACTTTTAGTTGTGGGAATAGTTGAGAAAGCACTCTGTAAAGACAGTATTAGTCTGAAGACATAGTCTGTTTAGGCCTTTTCGTTACTTAGAAAATTTAAACGGCATTAATTTGAAAAAAATGTCAAGATGGAATGCTTTTCAAACTTCTGCTAGGTGTTAGGGACAAATACTGTTTGCTGTAATACCATTTCACATAGTCTTACACCAGCACACGCACTCAAACTAGAAAGAGGCAAGAGGAAGAAAAAAGTTGGTGGCAGTCTTGCGAGAAGAGCACAGAATTAAAAACAAGCCAACAGATTGTAAGATTCTTATTTTGCTTTGGTGAGTTCAGCTGAATGCCAGAACCTTGTCATACTTTGTCTCTGGAGATGCAAAAATAACAAGAAAAGCGTAGAGTGAAAAAGGATGGAGGAAAAAAAAGAATCAACAGAAGTCATCATGAGAAAAAGCATTCTACTTAAAGCAGGATCAACTGTAAACAACACCTACAAAAGGGAGCTTCAGTCTTGTCACAATTCATAGTGAATTAATTACTTAATAGCTAAAGACAATAGTCTTAAACTTTTCAGTTGTTGGTTTATTGAAATATTTTCAGTCTATGTGAAGGCTCTACCATGCAGATCAGATATTTCTATTATAACTGAAAGCAGCATGCAGGTTAGCCTTCAGTTACTACTAAATCAAAATCAGTGATATAGCTAAAAAATTAGCAGCGCTGCCTTAAGTTATTTGTAGCTTTGCCAGAGAAGGTATTTTTAGGAGATCATGAACATATTGGCACACCTGTAGCCTAAACTCATTATTGCCACTAGATACAGACATGCTAGACCTCTGCAATGACTCAATTTCTCAAATTATTTCAACAGTGAAGCAATATAGCCTGTGAATGTAATGGAGTATAAGAAAATATGAACATACATCTCTTATGAAATCTATGACTGCAAGAATAAAGGGACAAAGATTTTAATCCAAAGGAGTAATTATTCATCACTGCCCAAATCACACTGGACCGCTGCAAAACCCATGAGATCAGGCTTACAAGGAAGAGAGGGAAACCTCAGACTATCAAAACTGCTGTTAAGCCCACAGCTTTGCACTTTTTTTATTAGCCTAAGGTATGTTTCATGAAGTGGTAATAAAATACATTAACTGCAGTGAATTTTAATTCAATGTGGACAATGAGGCATAGGGTAGGTTTTTGTTCTCAAGGTCCACTTTGATCTTTCATAGACCTACTCCTAGCTGATTATCAGCTTGAAGGAGAACAGCATAGGATGGTCATTGTTATCCAGATCCAACATGATAAAGTTCTGAGTAACCTCATCTGACCCCATCACTGACCCTGCTTTGAGCAGGACACTGGATCAGAGACCTCTTGAGGCCCTTTCCACCTGAAACCTCTCATTCTATGAATTTATTCAGTTTATTTACCTGTTAATTTTTTAAGATAAAATGTGGTAAAGAAAATGAGCAACTTTTTTCTAAAGTTTGCCATCAAATAACATAGCTGCATTCTAAGCATAAAACAGTAGTGTCTAACAGCTTATTGTCCCAAAACAAGTTAATTTTCCGCAAATAATCAAAATCCTTCCTAGCACTTGTGAGAGACGAGAGTTGCACAAGAGCACCACAGGATGCAAGGTGAAACAGACCTTACTGAAAGAAGTTACATTGCAGTGATCAATACTGGAGCACAACTGAGATGTTGCCACATGGGGTAAATGCAACAACAGTACTTTTGCATATAGTATTGTCTGTACAGTCTCTATACATCACCACATAGTAAGTTATAAAACACTGCTGTATTTATGGAATTGTACTAGAAGCACCAAGCTTTAAAATCCCAGTATTTTAATGTAATAGTAGAAACATGTACCTCCTATACAAAATTGTAAATTCCTAAAATGTGAATTCAAATAGAAGAGTCTGTTGCACTGTAAGAATCGCAGTTAAATCTCAGATTTCTCTTAGTGCTCTAGCTACAAAACTATTTACTCCCAAATACACATTTTTAAGTGGCAGAAGCCTGTAACTGAGAGCAAAGGTGTTGTCGTGGTTTTAGCCCAGCCGGTAACAAAGAACCACGCGGCCGCTCGCTCACTCCTCCCGCCCCCCCTCCGGTGGGATGGGGGGAAGATGGAGGAGAGAAAAGGAAAAAAAACCTGGAACCTCGAGGGTTGAGATAAAGGCAGTTTACTGGAACAACACAAAGGAATTACAACAACAACAACGGTACTAATGAACGAGTATACAAAAAGAGTGATGCACAGTGCAACTGCTCACCACCCGGGACCCGACGCTCCGCCACTTCCCCCACCGAAAGAAAGATCCACCCCCCCGGCCCGCTCCCTATATATATACTGAGCATGATGTCACATGGTATGGAATAGCTCCTTGGCTAGTTCAGGTCAGCTGCCCCGGCTATGCCCCCCACCTCCCAGGTTCCTGTAAAAATTAACTCTATCCCAGCTGAACCCAAGACATTATCCACCCCTTATTCTATACCATCTACATCATGCCCAGATCTTACATTTTCCAATCAACCACTACCACTTTCCTTGTCTTATATATATATAAGTATATGGACTTGTTCTTCTCCCCCCTGCACACACACACACACACAAATGGTATTCCTTTAGCCTATGGGCTATTCCTCTAATGTGTCCATCGATTTATTTAGTCCATGACTTTGGGACTCCATCTGTTGTAACAGTTCTTCAGGATAAGAGAGATGGTGTGAGATGTTGGGTTGTTGCATGCTGCCTCTGGAACTTGTGGCTAGTACATTTGGTGCAACTCACGCCCTTGGTCTGCAGGTCGAAGATGTTGATCTTGAGGAAATTGCTGGGTGTCAGTTCAAGTTCTATTGCTGTTGTACTTGGCTCAGTTTTAAAGTCCATGCTGCAGTCATTTGGGTAATTCTTACAGTAATACCCTTGATATGGCATATAGACATTATAGTTACAGTGACATGCATTGGCAGGTTATTTAGCAGTTAAATATTATACAGCCCAATTCACTGGCTATTCTCTCCCAAAATCAAATCTCCCTGAGGTACACAGCGAACTTCTCCATCCTTCTGCATCACCCACCAGGTGTACCCAGGTCCCTGAGCAAAAACAACTCCTTGAATGGGTTTGCCTCTGCTTGAGGGAGGACTAACCCAGACTGTCTTTCCTAACATACTCCTCATGCGCACTACAGGGACTTTATCCCCTTCTATAGCATGTGGAAGTCTTGGTTGGGCAGGGCCAGCCCGATTGGCGGATCCTCTAGTATTAACTAACCAGGTGGCTTTTGTTAAATGTGTATCCCAATGTTTGAAAGTTCCACCCCCCATCACTTTCAATGTAGTTTTTAGCAGTCCATTGTATCGTTCAATTTTTCCGGAGGCCGGTGCGTGATAAGGGATGTGATATACCCACTCAATGCCATGTTCTTTGGCCCAGGTGTCTACGAGGTTGTTTCGGAAATGAGTCCCGTTTTCCTACTCAATTCTTTCTGGGGTGCCGTGTTGCCATAAAATTTTCTCTTCAAGGCCCAGGATAGTGTTCTGGGCAGTGGCATGGGACACAGGGTATGTTTCCAGCCATTCAGTGGTTGCTTCCACCATTGTAAGCACATGGCACTTGCCTTGGCATGTTCGTGGGAGTGTGATATAGTCAATCTGCCAGGCCTCCCACTGTTTATATTTCAGCCATCGCCCCCCATGCAACAGGGGTTTTTGTCGCTTGGCTTGCTTAATCATAGCACATGTTTCACGTTCATGGATGACCTGTGCAATAGTGTCTATGGTCAAGTCTACCCCTTGATCTCGAGCCCATCTACATGTTGCATCTCTCCCCTGATGGCCTGAGGTATCATGGGCCCACTGAGCCATAAATAGCTCACCCCTACGTTGCCAGTCCAGGTCCACCTGAGATACTTCAATCTTGGCGGCCTGATCTGCCTGCTGATTGTTTTGATGTTCTTCAGTGGCGCGACTCTTGGGTACATGAGCATCTACGTGACGTACTTTTACCACTAGCTTCTCTATCCGAACAGCGATATCTTGCCACAGTGCGGCAGCCCAAATGGGTTTACCTCTGCGTTGCCAGTTGCCCTTCTTCCATTGCTGTAGCCACCCCCATAAGGCATTTGCCACCATCCATGAGTCAGTATAGAGATAGAGCACTGGCCACTTTTCTCTTTCAGCAATGTCTAAAGCTAGCTGGATGGCTTTCACCTCTGCAAACTGACTTGATTCACCTTCTCCTTCAGCAGTTTCTGCGACTAGTCGTGTAGGACTCCATACAGCAGCCTTCCACCTCCGATGTTTTCCCACGATGCGACAGGACCCATCAGTGAACAGGGCATATTGCCTCTCATTTTCTGGCAGTTTATTATACAGCAGGGCCTCTTCAGCCCGTGTCACCTCCTCCTCTGGCAACATTCCAAAATCTTTGTCTTCTGGCCAGTCTGTGATCCCTTCTAAAATTCCTGGGCGACTGGAGTTTCCTATGCGAGCCCGTTGTGTGATCAGTGCAATCCACTTACTCCACGTGGCATCAGTCGCGTGATGTGTAGAGGAAACTTTCCCTTTGAACATCCAGCCCAGCACTGGCAGTCGGGGTGCTAAGAAGAGCTGTGTTTCAGTACCAACCACTTCTGAAGCGGCTCGAACTCCTTCATATGCTGCCAATATCTCTTTCTCAGTTGGAGTATAGCGAGCTTCGGATCCTCGATATCCCCGACTCCAAAACCCCAGGGGTCGGCCTCGGGTCTCTCCAGGTGCCTTCTGCCACAGGCTCCAGGTAGGGCCATTCTCCCCAGCTGCAGTGTAGAGCACATTTTTAACATCTTGTCCTGTCCGGACTGGCCCAAGAGCTACTGCATGAACAATCTCCCACTTAATTTGCTCAAAAGCTTGTCGTTGCTCAGGCCCCCATTTAAAATCGTTCTTCTTCCAGGTAACTTGGTAGAGAGGACTTACAATTTGACTGTAATTTAGAATATGCATTCTCCAAAAACCCACAACACCTAAGAAAGCCTGTGTTTCCTTTTTATTGGTCGATGAGGACGTAGCTGCTATCTTGTTGATCACGTCCACAGGGATCTGACGACGCCCATCTTGCCATTTTACTCCTACGAACTGGATCTCCTGCGCAGGTCCCTTAACCTTACTTTCTTTTATGGCAAAACCAGCCTTCAAAAGGATTTGGATTATTTTCTTCCCTTTCTCAAAAACTTCTTCTGCTGTGTTGCCCCATACAATGATGTCATCAATATATTGCAGGTGCTCTGGAGCTTCACCTTTTTTTAGTGCAGTCTGGATCAGCCCATGGCAAATAGTGGGGCTGTGTTTCCACCCCTGGGGCAGTCGATTCCAGGTGTACTGGACGCCCCTCCAAGTGAAAGCAAACTGTGGCCTGCACTCCGCTGCCAAAGGAATGGAGAAGAATGCATTAGCAATGTCAATTGTAGCATACCACTTAGCTGCCTTTGATTCCAGTTCATATTGAAGCTCTAACATATCTGGCACAGCAGCACTCAGCGGTGGCGTGACTTCATTCAGCCCACGATAATCTACTGTTAGTCTCCATTCCTCATTAGATTTCCTCACGGGCCATATGGGACTATTAAAGGGTGAGCGAGTCTTGCTGATCACTCCTTGGCTCTCCAGTTGGCCAATCAGCTTATGGATGGGGATCAGGGAGTCTCGGTTGGTGCGATATTGCCGCCGGTGCACCGTCGTGGTGGCAATTGGCACCTGTTGCTCTTCAACCTTCAGCAACCCCACAACCGAAGGGTCTTGGGAGAGACCAGGTAGGGTAGACAGCTGCTCAGTCTCTTCCATCTCCAATGCAGCTATACCAAAGGCCCAACGGTACCCTTTTGGGTCCTTGAAATACCCCCTCCTGAGATAATCTATACCAAGGATGCACGGGGCCTCTGGGCCAGTTGCAATGGGGTGTTTATGCCACTCATTCCCGGTTAGACTCATTTCAGCTTCCAATACGGTTAGCTCTTGGGATCCTCCTGTCACACCAGAGATACAGATGGGTTCTGCCCCTTTATAACTTGATGGCATTAGGGTACATTGTGCACCAGTGTCTACTAGAGCTTTATATTCCTGTGGATCTGATGTGCCAGGCCATCGAATCCACACTGTCCAGTAGACTCGGTTGTCCCTCTCCTCCACCTGGCTGGAGGCAGGGCCCCTCTAATCCTGGTTAGAATATCCGTTACTCACTTTTTGCACACGTGAATCAGAAGTCCCTTCAAGAGGATCAGAAATGAGATCGGCCCATCTACTGCATCTGGGGGACTGCTCACAGGAAACTGGAGCAGCAGTTTTCCAAGAAGAATCCTCTTTTCTGGTTGCTTTGTCTCGCAACTCCCGTACCCGTGCATCCAAAACTGAGGTAGGTTTTCCATCCCACTTCCTCATGTCCTCTCCATGGTCACGCAGGTAAAACCACAGGTTAGCCCGTCGTGTGTATTTTCTCTCTCCTCTCTCCTGGGCAGAGGAACGCTTACTCCCAATAACTGCGATGCGGGCCTGTACAGGTGAGGAGGAGGACATATCCACTTTGAATTGCTGGAACTCTCGGGACAATTCCTCTACAGCTGAGACACAGGCCCGTAGGGAGGAAGAGAGACTTCCTTCGTGTTGCCGGAGTTGGACAGCTAATTCATCCACCGTTTGTCCATAGCCTTCTTTCCAGGATATTACTGCCAATGAGTTGGCATAGGTTGGTGGTGCACTTCGTAGAAACTTCCGCCACATCGGTTGTGTGCATTGGACTTCATCTGGATCTGTGGGTGACTGCCCATTTTCTGGATCATTATAAATCACCTCCAGCACGGCTAATTCCCGCAGGTACTGGATACCTCTCTCCATGGAGGTCCACTTGCCTTGGTGACATGTAACTTCATCCCTGAAGGGGTATCTTTCCTTTACACCTAACAGAAGTCGCCTCCAGAGGCTGAGAACTTGTGTTTTTCTTCCAATCGCCTTGTCGATGCCCCCTTCCCTAGACAGAGATCCCAACTGCTTGGCTTCCTTACCCTCTAATTCCACACTACTAGCCCCACTATCCCAGCACCGGAGCAGCCAGGTAACAATGTGCTCACCTGGGTGGCGGCTAAAATCTTTTCGCATGTCACGCAACTCACTCACGGATAGAGATCGGGTAATTATTTCAGGTTCTACCTCTTCCTCCTGTTCTCGCGATGACTCTGGTTCACTTTCATCTCTCACTAAGCGAACTGATTTCTTTGTGTGTTTCTTTTTCTGTACAGGGGCGACTGATACTGGCACAGGTTGGTTTTCTGGTTTAGCCGCAGTATCTGTCACCAGGATAGGGGTAGCCACGGTACCTGTTGTTGTGGTAGGGGCAGCCACGGTGCTTGTCGTCGTGGTAGGGGGCAGCCATGGTGCTTGTCGTCGTGGTACGGGCAGCCACGGTGCTTGTCGTCGTGGTACGGGCAGCCACGGTGCTTGTCGTCGTATTCTCCATCTTTTCCCCCTTTTCCCCCTGAGGATGCTGCCTAATATCAAGCAGTGTTTGGTAGATACCGGCCATGGCCCAGCACAGTGTAGTGAGTTGTGTGTCTCTGGGATAGCCACAGCATTTTTCTTTCAAAAATTCTATCACTTCATCAGGGTTCTGTAGTTGTTCGGGAGTGAACTTCCAAGTCACTGGAGGTGAGAAGTTCTCTAGATACCTGCCCACATTCTCCCACATGCCGTGCCACCCATGCATATCAAGCTTTGGGACAGATCTCTGGGTGGTACTCTTAAAGAGCCTTTTTGTAGCCCTAAACAAGACCTGGAACACAGTCAGGAGGCATAGCACTAACAGCACACTGGCTTGCGCATCCCAAGGATATTCAAAATTCTCAAAAACTGTTGTAATTAGTCGGAAGGAGAAAAGGGAGGGGAATGGACGGGGGGAAGTATCCCCCCCCCCCAACTTCCCCATGGATTGGGTGTAATTACCAATAAAATCTGACAGAAGGTGCCCAAGGTATGGAAATGATATCACTGCCTCATACAGATACCAGCTTAACCTCATGACCAGTGATGTAATCATTTCACAAGTCGACATTGCCCAGTACAGCAAAATGATAATCCCAATCACTCTCCCAGAGATGAGATACACAACTACAGGCAATACATAGAGCATATAAGAACTTACAAAACGCCACCATGTAAACAAATTAATCAACATTGTGACTAACATCTATTTATCTAGTATAAGAAATGCGTATGACAAATTTGTTTCAAACACGCTCTGGTCAGATCTGTCGTTATCTCAACCCTTCGAGCCCCACGTTGGGCGCCAAAAAGGACTGTCGTGGTTTTAGCCCAGCCGGTAACAAAGAACCACCGGCCGCTCGCTCACTCCTCCCGCCCCCCCTCCGGTGGGATGGGGGGAAGACGGAGGAGAGAAAAGGAAAAAAAACCTAGAACCTCGAGGGTTGAGATAAAGGCAGTTTACTGGAACAACACAATGAAATTACAACAACAACGACAGTACTAATGAATGAGTATACAAAAAGAGTGATGCACAGTGCAACTGCTCACCACCCGGGACCCGACGCTCCGCCACTTCCCCCACCGAAAGAAAGATCCACCCCCCCGGCCCGCTCCCTATATATATACTGAGCATGATGTCACATGGTATGGAATAGCTCCTTGGCTAGTTCAGGTCAGCTGCCCCGGCTATGCCCCCCACCTCCCAGGTTCCTGTAAAAATTAACTCTATCCCAGCTGAACCCAGGACAGGTGTCATCTCAACTTTTAGTATAGGTGGCAGAGATTGTTGAAAAATGCACATTTTTATTAATGATGCCAAACAGATGTAAAGATACTTTGAAAGAAAGGAGTTAAAAAAATTATTTACTTTAACAACCATATGCTCCACCAGTCACTACGATTTACTGTGGGAAAACATCATTAAAAAAAGTCTCCACACATGTGTGCCCCAAACCACTTAAAGAAGGATAGGAGTTATACAAAGCACCTGGGGTTAGCCACAGTTTTAAAATTACACATCTGGATCTATTCCCCCACCACCACCCCAAAAGCTTTCCAGAAACATTATAAAGGCTTTTTAATTGGGGACAGGGGACGGGGAACGCACAACACACAACAAAGCAAAAAGCAACACACACACATGCATTATGATAACAAGAACTAAAAGCTTAAACTTTCAACAGAAAAATCTGAGAGCAAGTAGGGCAGACAGAACAAAAAAAACACATCTCTCCCTCCCTCTGTTCATTGTGTCCTTGGCAGACAGGCCCGTACTTCCAGCCAATTCTACTATTTTCTGAACAGAGGCAAATTCTGCTCAATTACCCCAGTCCCTCGGAAGCTCTCCCGGTCCCCCACACTGAAGCCTTGCAGCCTCTAGATGAGCCATGGGCATCCGCAACTTCCCCTGCAACTCTCCTTTTGCCACACTTCAACAATTTCTCAGTCCCTTAATACCTAAGCAAGCTTTCACAGGAAGAAGCAATTTCCCCCTCCATACAAGAGATCCACCTATCCTTGTCTTAAAAGGAAAAAATTAGTCATGATGCATTTTGTTCACTGCAATTTATTTTGGTGGTACTTAGGCAATTTTTGTTTTACATAAAGGATCAAACCAATGGCTCACTTAACTCAGTACCCTTGTCAGGAGCAGATAAATCAGAAGCAGTTGTGAGAACCACATGGTACAGTAGCTCAGACTAGAAAATACCTGGTTAGAAGACAAACATTACTTTCATAGTAAAAGAATGGGAGGTCTGTTAGGAGACCTATTAAAAAGGCAAAAAACAGGTGGGCCTAACAAAAAATAATGCCAGGAATATAGCTTAAAAAAATTCAGACTAGAATCAATAAAAGTGATTATGGGAATCAACTTTTAATGTAAAACATTTTCTGACACTCAGAATTTCAGGAAAAGCATCCAATCTTGATTTTGAAATACATTTAATTAAACAAGTTATTGGTTTAACTGTGGGAGATACTATGTCTGTGCTATATCAGAAACTAGGTAAGATGAACTTAAAAATATCCCTTTAAAAGTTTACCTCATGAAGGCTTTACCTTAATTCCTTATAGCTGGAAACCATTTTAGATTTTGATGTATTTATAAGCCTTCCAGAATCCCTTCTCTCTAGTAAGGATATTGAAGCTCTTCTTCGCATTTTCCTAGGGTCTTAGCCTCAGGAACATCCTAGAAAATTAAAATCTAGATCTCCACTATGAACTGAGATAGAAGCAAACCCTTGCACCTTTTGGAAGTGGAATTTTAAAAGCAATTTGGGTTTACATTCTTCATGAAAGAAAAGTTAACACAAGCTGACTTTCCTATCTTATTCATCTTTATCTCTATTCATAGCCCAAACTAGGTATATTATTAAAAGTAGGTACTTGCTTAGGGCAACAGATTGCCAGAAAAAAACCCACCAACTTATTTTTAGAAATGGGTATCCCTGTTGGACACAACAGTCATAACTCCTGCTTCTTGTATTTTCTCAGTAGCAATAGGAATATCAAATCCAGCTTTCAATCCCAGATCCCTTCCCAGTCTCCTCCTCACTGTCCTACAACAGAAGTGCAATTTCTCCTATGCAGCTTTAGGCAGGTTCTGACATTATGTCCCTTCTAATTAACTGTCTTTTCAAGATAACCAACTCAAATGTCTTCAATTTCTCATCAGAGTTTTCCACACCTCTTGGTTTTTTTACTAACCTTCTCCAAATTCTCAGTAATTGTGCAGTACTCCATGTGAAATAAAGTACTCAACACTGGGCTCTGTATGATACCAAATCCCCCATTCAACTAAGAACACTGTCTTGCCTATTACTCTCCATTTCACAGAGCTTGCCTTATGAAGCTTCTCTTGGAGGTCCTCCGTGATATACAGATCCCATTCCTAATTTCAAGCCATCTATGTTGTATGCACAGTTGAACAGCCTCCACTCAAGTATTGTTTACTTTTTCAGTGTTGAACCAAGCCTGTCATTTTTTGTCCACTTATTGTCTTCTATTAGTTCTGAAGTTCCTCAAAGTCTTCCTTTGTCTGAAGAAAACACTATTACCTGCATTTTTTTGTTGAATTATGCAAAGTATTGCCAGCAGGTCAAGGGAGGTGATTCTTCTCTACTCAGCACTGGTGAGGCCACACATGGAGTACTGCATCCAGTTCTGGGCTTCTCAGCACAAGGGAGACATGGACATACTGGAGTAAGTCCAATGAAGGGCCACAAGGATAACGAAGGGACAGGAACATCTCTCCTATGAGAATAGGCTGGGAGGGCTGGGATTGTTCAGCCTGCAGAACAGGCTTGGGAGAATCTCATCAGTGTATGTAAATACCTGAAGGGAAGGTACAAAGAGAATGGAGCCAGGCTCTTTGCAGTGGTGCCCAGTGACAGGACCAGAGGCAATGGGCACAAACTGAAACACAGGAGGTACCTTCTGAACATCAGTATACACTTTGTTACTGTGAGGGTGACTGAGCGCTGGCACAGGTTGCCCAGGCAGGTTGTAGAGTCTCCCTCCTTCAGGATACTCAAAAGCCATCTGTACATGGACCTGGGCAAATGGCTCTGGGTGGCCCTGCTTGAGCAGGGGGGTGTCGTGGTTTAACCCCAGCCAGCAACTAAGCACCACGCAGCCGCTCACTCACTACCCCCCATCCATTGGGATGGGGGAGAAAATCGGGAAAAAAAAGTAAAACTCGTGGATTGAGATAAGAATGGTTTAATAGAACAGAAAAGAAGAAACTAATAATGATAATGATAACACTAATAAAATGACAACAGTAGTAATAAAAGGATTGGAATGTACAAATAATGCGCAGGGCAATTGCTCACCACCCGCCGACTGACACCCAGCTAGTCCCCGAGCGGCGATTCCTTGCCCCCACTTCCCAGTTCCTATACTAGATGGGATGTCACATGGTATGGAATACACCGTTGGCCAGTTTGGGTCAGGTGCCCTGGCTGTGTCCTGTGCCAACTTCTTGTGCCCCTCCAGCTTTCTTGCTGGCTGGGCATGAGGAGCTGAAAAATCCTTGACTTTAGTCTAAACACTACTGAGCAACAACTGAAGACATCAGTGTTATCAACATTCTTCGCATACTGAACTCAAAACATAGCACTGTACCAGCTACTAGGAAGACAGTTAACTCTATCCCAGCTGAAACCAGGACAGGGGGTTGGACCAGATGACCTCCTCAACCTCAAGCATTTTGTGATTTTTAATGTCTTTTTCAGATCATTAATACACCTAATTCTGACCTGTGGGGCTGCTAAACTTTTACCCAGAAAAAGTCTATTTCTACTAGCTTCCTATTAGTAGATGATACTTAATATATTGACAGCAGTCCTTTGCCTCTAAAAAATACGTAATGCTTAAGAGCAACTCACGAGAAGCTACTTTCGATCCATCTCTCCTTCTAACAGTTACAACACATTCAAAAACATGCAAATCAAATAGCCTGTAAGTCATAAAGGCGTTATTGCCAACTTCAGAAAACAAATTCAAAGATAGGGTTCAGTGTGGAGAAAAAGGAGTTGACAAATCAAAATACAAGTAAAATGTAAAAGAGATTACATTAAATGCAGCTTAATGAGTCATATTTAGTAATGATTTAATTATATAATATTGTAATAATATATTAAAAAATATATAATATTATAACAATATATATTATTTATTAATATATAATATTATACTATATAAGGACATGAACCTGTTGAAGTGAGTCCAGCGGGCCATGAAGATGATCAGGGGGCTGGAGCAACTCTCCTATGAAGACAGGCTGAGAGAGTTGGGGTTCTTCAGCCTGGAGAAGAGAAGGCTCCAGGAAAACCTTACAGTGGCTTTCCAGTACGTAAAGGGGGCCTAAAGGAAATGATGGAGAGGGACTTTTTACAAGGGCATGTAGTGATCGGACATGAGGTAACAGTTTTAAACTGAAAGAGGGTAGATTTAGATGTAAGGAAAAAATTCTTTACTGTGAGGGTGGTGAGGCACTGGAACAGGTTGCCCAGAGAGGTTGTGGATGCCCCATCCCTGGAAGTGTCCAAGGCCAGGTTGGATAGGGCTTTGAGCAACCTGGTCTAGTGGAAGGTGTCCCTGCTCATGGCAGAGGGCTTGAAACTAGATGATCTTTAAGGTCCCTTCCAACCAAAACCATTCTATGATTATCCACTGAGAAAAATTTAGCATGGTTAAGAGTTCCTTGAAACTGGAAAAGGGCTACAGTTCTTCATAACTTTATCTTTAAAAGTAGAAAGGGGAACTCAGAAAATCATAGACCTATAAGCTTGATAGCAAATACTATAAAAAGGGTTTTGCTGCTTTGCTTTTTTTTTTTTTTTACCCAGTGTATATTATAAATCTCTAGAAGGTAAACAGTGCCACACAACTGAGTCAAAAGCTTGTCCAGAACAAGTACTATCAAAATAGCCTATTTCTAATGACTTGGCTAGATGACTGCAACTAACAGACATGGTCTGCCATATGAGCCACACCATGCACACCCAAAGCCTAGTGACTGCCATGATCAAACCTACCCTATTAGCACAGCCAGTGTGAGGTACAGGTATGCATACAGCCAGTTACTCTGTCTTAATCCTAATGTTGGAGTTGCTCGTGACTACCTGCCAATATCCAAATTGTACAAAAAAAGAAAAGGTATTGATGAAACATCAAATCATAAGGATGTATCAGATACAGTTCTACTAACTCAAACATGTCAAAACAACAGGAAACATTTATTAAGTATTTTGGTAACAGTAAATACACTAATTAAATCTGCAGGTGGACATTGAATTATAAAAACTGCAAACACTTAGTCAATCAGAAAACCAAGTTACCTCAAAAAAAAAAAAGAAATGAAGAAAGGCTTAAAAGCATCAGATGGAGCTGAATTAAATTGTGTGCAAAGCACAATTTTGGCTGTAAATAATCAACCATACAAATATGTAATGGAAACCAGCTATTAGGTAGCATTAGAGCAGAAAAGGATCTGCAGAAAGTCACAGCATTGCAGAACAGACAGAATAAGCTTTTACCCTGCTTAGCGTTACAAATACCTCAACCTGTTTGAAAAGCACGTCTCCAAATGACACAGAACAACTGAAAGAAGTCCAAAAGCAGCTACACAAAAATGGAAAGAGGCCTTGAAAACACAACCTGAGAAGAGATTTAAATAGACTTGTACAGGCTTTACTTGACTGAAAGGAGACAATATAAATAGAAGACTGCTGCAAACAGCAAGGGAATACACTTCCCTACACAGATGAAGGGGCTCAAACTACAGAAGATTTGGGCTAAACTTAAGCTTATTTCTAGGAGAACCTAACTGCAAGCATAGTTAAGCACCTATACAGATTGCCTAACAAGACTGGAAACTCTTTGGGGATTTTTTTTTTATTATTATTGCTTTTAAAAGATCTCAAACTGGCTTTGATTAGAGGTCCAGATAAACTCTCAAATCCCTTCCAGCCTCCTTTTTCAGAATTCTATTATTGGGTTTTGTTTCCCAAATAAACAGTTTTAGAAATGAGAGAAAAGCAATCTACCTAAAAAATTGTCCAGTATGTAAATAAAAATACATCTGTATTTAAAGATTTATAATTTAGAGTCTGTTAAGAGCTCAAATGCAACAGAGAGGAAAAACAGCTGTGGGACCCAGGCAAGACAGTGATGATCTGGCAAGACAAACCCAAGAATAGGAATAAGACACACCCACGGGAGCTGTTTTTGTGTTGTAACATTTTAGTACTACTCAGATTTCTTTTAAATGTTTCCAAACCAAGATTACGTTTGCTGCAAAGATTTCATATTTTGCATTATATCATCACATAGCTGGTTTTGAACACATATTCCGTACACTAAACATTGTTTGATAAAGGAGTTCAGCTATGCTGTGAGGGCAGGCAGGCTACACCTCTTATCTCCTGATTGATGCAGACAAACATTTTTCGAGTGGGAATGAGGCTTTAGCACCAAACCATTTGCTTGGTAAGAGGGAGGTAACCCACAATCTTTTTCTATCTTCCAATTTACAGATTGTTCAAATACTTTGTGTATCAAATTTCTTTTCAATAAGCCATAGAACACATCATGAAATGCAAAAATAAAATGCAAGCAATGTAGAAAATTTAACTGAGCTGAAGTTCTCACGCGTGTTTTTTTTTTCTTCTACGTGTATCTCTCATGTACTGTACTGTACATGCTTTTCTCCTGGAAAAGCCAGACAGAACATTTCTTATTGATACCTTTAGGAAAGCAGGGACTGCAAGAAAGAGGACAATCTCTGAAGAAATTCAGAAAAACAAATACAATGCTTAAAATACTGGATCCCTTAGTTTCCATAAAAAGCAGAGCAAGATGCAAGTTGAGTAATAGAACTATGGCGTTCAAGTCAGCACTGTCCTAAATGAGGATATAAAGTTTGTGGCCAAAGCAACATTGACAGCAGTCCTCTGTGAGGCAAGTTTTTTCTAATACTTTCATAAAAAAACCCAAATATGCATATTTACCTCAGGAACAGATGTAAAAAAGTTGTGGATTAAAAACCTGAAAGTTACATTCCATCAAAAGCTTTGCTCCTCCTCCTTGAGCAGCGATCTTGGACTCTGCAGCAGAACTGCACCCGCACATTGATTCTCACAAGACATGCCCTGATCAGTACAGTAAGAAAGAAGCAGGCAGAGAAGCATGAAGAAAGACAAAGGCTTCTTCCTTCAAAAAGGCACTTCCAAGGGTGTTAATCTGTTGACATAAGTCTTACTGTTTTCTCCTTTTCAGCAACTGGGAGAAGACAGTGTAGGAAGAAATGGAATATTGTTTCTGGTCTACTCCTCCTTATTCCTGCTGGTGTCTTCAATGTCTACCTAGTCTGCCAAAGGGTATAAAAATCAAAACCAAAAGTAAAGCAGTTAATACAGAAGCTTTCTTTGCTTTTAAGAAAAAAAAAAAATAAACCAACTTGTAATATTCTTCAGCTCAGAAAAAGCCTTCAATTTCCAATTAACATTTTAATAGTGACAAATCATCAATAATCAATCTCTTTCTAAAAGTCTATGCTCATGTGAAAGGAAGGTTTGTACTTGCTTCATTTAAATGGTGACCTCCACACTAGTAGTGGGTTGGTAGATTTTCTGCACCCTGCATTTTAGACAGCTTTGTGTCCCAGTGGAATACCTGGGAGTAGGACAGCCAGATGTCTGAAATAATTTCTAGGTCACCAAGGAAGTCCAGAAATGCTCTCTTACTATCTAGAGGCATTTCCCACGGATTTGGAGCTCTATTTACGCAACCTCTGGAAATCGCATTTCATTGTATTTATCTAGTTCAAGTAGGAGGGAGATCTGAAGTTTCATGAATGATATAATATCTCTCATTACTGCAGCCAAATAATCTCCAGAATAGCCTATGACATTTAAAGGGTAAAGCTGCTAGTCTCCTTTTAGAAATTAAGTCACCCTCTCCCCAAGGTTTAGCTGGAAAGCATGATGCAAAAATTATTTTTTTAAAACACCCACAGACTATATTTGTAGAAAAAAGTAACAGCTACTTAAGTCCATACATAAAGGAATAAAGCCAGAGGCCCTTCTCCCAACTCACTTTTCATGTTGTACTTCCCCCTTCTTAACTTTTGCTATGTTGAACTATGTCAGACTATAAAATGACAGCAAACACCCAAGGATTTGTGGGGGTTTGTTGTTGTTATCGTTTGTTTTGGAAGGGTTTGGGGTTTGGTTTGGGGGGTTGGGTTGGTTTGTTTGCTTGCCTGGGTTTTTTCTACAGCTAAGACACCCAAGCAAGTAAGATTATCTCAAAGTGATCTTTTATAAAGAACCCTAAAGGAAATGAGATGCTGGTACATGCTCTGCTAGCATAATGTATTTGGGAGCGTAGTTGATCCCTTCAAAAAGAACATCATGAGCATTAAAATCATCTGGAAGTAGTTGGCACTCTAACTAATACCATCCAACACTTACTACCACGAAAGCCTGGAAAAGACATGCAACAACTTGTTTCCTGCCTGAAGCCAAGAGGGCCTTCCTCTGCCCAAACTTAGATCAGAGGTTGACCTGCAGAAAATGTTTATAACGGACATGGATACAGGAAAACATGAGAGCACTACAGTACATAACAGATAAATATCACCAGTTCAAATTCAAGAAAGATGAACGTGCCTTTCATGAACTGGAGAGCACGGAAAGGCATGGGAGTTCAACAGACAAAAGGTCAAGGCACCACACAGTGTGCTACAGAAAGACAGGAGAGGCAGGCAGTAGGTGGAAGGAGAACAGCAAGGAGCTGCATAGGTTCACAGGAATGCAATCATTAGCAGGTTCTCGGAATGGAAACATAAGGTCCAGCTAGTGAAGGGGAACACATGTGTACGAGAGGATGGCTAAGTTCAGCCTGCAGGACAAAACAAATCTGCAAGAGATGGGTGAAGGTTTTGAAAGCATTACAGACTTAGGACAGTCAGTACTCTCTTCTCCACCCAGCATCCAATTTTCATTACATGCAAAGGAAATTATGTTGAAGAAAGCCAAATTTATGGCCATGCTGATCGAACCAGTTGGCCAATGCACAAACATAGCATTAGCATCCTTTCACTAAGAAACTGAAGGGAAGGAAAAAAAAAAAAAAAGAAAAAAAAAAAGAAGAAACCAACCATGCAAAGCTCATAAAGCTCATCAAGTACTTCCATTTTTAAGAAAGAAAGGGGACCAGAGAGTGATTGAACTGTAGAGGAACAATTAACCCCATTAATATCAAAATGAGGACCTGATCTTTGGAAATCTGCAAGTGTCTTAAGGTATCGCTTTAGAATTAAAAAGTTAAAAAGCAAAATCAAACATGCAATAAGATAAACCAGTATGGCCTCAGATACAGCAAATAGGCAAATAAATATTGTGACTAGAAAAATTTGTACAAAAGCAAGTTGGGACTGTTTCGAAGCTGGTAGACCTAAATACCTTAATAGGTTTTCTTAAGGGAAAACACTCAGGTGTTTGTTTTCCAAAAGAAAAGTTCCTTCTATTTCAATAACAGCCCACTTCAGTCATGAGCCAGCAGTGTGCCCTTACCACAAAGCAAGCTAAAGGTACCCTGCACTGCATTAGGCAAAGTATTGCCAGCAAGTAAGGGAGGTGACCTGTCCCCTCTACTCAGCACTGGTGAGGCCACACGTGGAGTACTGCATCCAGTTCTGGGCTCCTCAGCACAAGGGAGACATGGACATACTGGAGTAAGTCCAACCAAGTGTCACTAAGATAAGGGACTGGAGCATCCCTCTTATGAGGAAAGGCTGAGAGGGTTGGGACTGTTCAGCCTGGAGAAGAGAAGGCTCAGGGGGATCTCATCAATGTATGTAAATACCTGAAGGGAGAGTGCAAAGAGAATGGAGCCAGGCTCTTTGCAGTGGTGCCCAATGACAGGACCAGAGGCAATGGGCACAAACTGAAACACAGGAGGTGATGTCTGAACAGCAGGAAACACTTTTTTACTGTGAGGGTGACTGAGCACTTGCACAGGTCCCCCAGGGACATTGTGGAGTCTTCCTTCCTCCTTAGCGATATTCAAAAGCCATCTGGACATGGTCCTGGACAAGTGGCTCTAGGTAGCCCTGCTTGATCAGGGGCCTGACATTCAGAGGTTCCTTCCAACCTCAACCACTCTTTGATCCTGCAAAGACTTTCAGCCTATTATAATTAATAAAAAAGATTATTTCAGGTAAGCATCAGAAAACTAGGACTTGCTCCTGCATGAGTCAATCCTGGAACCCCAAGCTCAAAATTTTGCCATTAGAAAATAAGATGCTGGCAGAACACACAAAGCAAACAGTTGCTGCAGGGGAAGGTTCACTGTTGAGCCTTTAATAAGAACTGTCTGGCTTATGTTGAGGTTACCATCCATTTTACTCCTCTGCCTCCTCAGGTCTCTTGGCATCTAAAGCATCCAGCAGCCAGCATTCATCTGGCATGAGTCCCATTCTGGAATCCTTCAGGCTCCCTCTAAGAGATGCGGGACTCTGAACCTCTCTGGCAAAACTAATCAATATTTCCATTTGCAAAAGATTCCCTTTGACAGAGAATCCTTAACTGACCACACTGATAGTTCAAGGATTGTCTGCTGAAGTTACCCAATGAAAAAGCCTGATTACTCAAGGATAAGAGACCAACAGGTCAGGACAACAATAAATACACAAAGTCCATAATTCAAGTACTATTTATGCTGCTTGGATTGTTTGGTCTCCTCTTTTCCATCCCATCTTCACTCAACTACCAAATGAACCACAAGTTGCAAGAGTTGCCTGTTATCACTACCTACTACAATTCTTAAGCATATCTGCACAGAGGAACAGGAACACTGCAAGAATTCTCACTGCCAAGGAGAGCAAAGGAAAGTGACCTATACAGGTTGGTCAGGTATCTGTTCAGTGACTTGATCAAATGCCATTTTAAACATATGTCATCACTGTTAAGTGTCCTGCGACATGGAGACTGAGGCAGTGTATCCAGAACAAACCAGAGTCTTCCACAATGTTCCTGTGTGTTTGCAGATGGTCAAGGAGAAAAACAACAATTAAGACACAGAAACTATCTGCTGATTGCTCACATGTTTTCACTCTTACTATGAGAAAATGAGGAAACAAAATCAAATACGTGATTATGCAACACCAGAGAAATACACTATGGATAATCAGATAATGGCTTCATTTCACAATGAACACAACTACACAGCAGGTCATTACCGTTCTGATAAAAGATATTTTAAACAACTGGCTACCAGTGCTGATCTGAAGAATATGTTTCCAATAAATATCTTGAATAATAAGTGTTCCTACATCTAGTTAACACCTATATAGCAGAAGATTCAAAAGAATAAGAATGATTTTACTTCTTCATTGATTCTGTTCATAAACACAAAGTGATGCTTGTGAGGAATGGCTGTATTAGCCAACACTAGCTTTACTTATACCATTGCCCATTGTCTTGGTTTAACCCCAGCCAGCAACTAAGTACCACACAGCTGCTCGCTCACTCCCCCCCAACCAGTGGGAGGGAAAAAAAAAGTAAAACTCGTGGGTTGAGATAAGAATGGTTTAATAGAACAGAAAGGAAGAAACTAATAGTGATAACAACAACAATACTAAAATGACAACAATAATAATAATAATGAAAGGATTGGAATATACAAAACAAGTAACACACAATGCAATTGCTCACCACTTGCCGACTGATGCCCAGTTAATTCCCAAGCAGCGACCGCCCCCCCAGGCCAGCTCCCCCCAGTTTACATACTGGGCATGACGTCACGTGGTATGGAACACCCCTTTGGCCACTTCGGGTCAGCTGCCCTGGCTGTGACCCCTCCCAACTTCTTGTGCCCCTCCAGCCTTCTTGCTGGCTGGGCATGAGAAGCTGAAAAATCCTTGACTTAGTCTAAACATCAGTGTGTTATCAACATTGTTCTCATACTGAACCCAAAACAACATTATTCTAGCTATTAGAAAATTAACTCTATCCCAGCTGAAACCAGGACACCCATTTGTGAGAGACTGGACAGAGTTAACGCCTCCAACACCCATCGTGATGGACAGAGACTAGGGCCTGGCTTTTGCAGTTGAGGGAAGGAACGGAACTTGCTTGCAAGGCACTGCAACAAGATAAGTTCTGCATAGCAACACCACATGTGATGTGGGATGCTGGAGGCATGTGTTTTGTGGTGAATGGGGTGAAATACAGTTGACAGCGGGTCACAAGTGGTGCTCCTCAGGGCTCAGTGTTGGGCCCTGTTCTAATATCTTTATCAATGATTTGGATGAGGGAGTTGAGTGCACCCTCAGCAAGTTTGCAGACAACACCAAGTTGGCAGGCAGGGTTGATCTGCTTGAGGGTAGGGAGGCTCTACAAAGAGATCTGGACAGGCTGGATTGATGGGCTGAGGCCAATCATATGAAGTTCAACAAGGCCAAGTGCCAGGTCCTGCACTTGGGTCACAACAACCCCATGCAGCACTACAGGCTTGGGGAAGAGCGGCTGGAAAGCTGCCTGGCAGAGAAAGACCTGGGTGTGCTGGTTGAGAGCCGGCTGAATGTGAGCCAGCAGCGTGCCCAGGTGGCCAAGAAGGCCAATGGCATCCTGGCCTGTATCAGAAATAGTGTGGCCAGCAGAAGCAGGGAGGTGATTGTTCTCCTGTACTCGGCGCTGGTGAGGCCGCACCTCGAGTCCTGTGCTCAGTTTTGGACCCCTCACTACAGGAAAGACATTGAGTTGCTGGAGCGTGTTCAGAGAAGGGCAATCAAGTTGGTGAGGGGCCTGGAGCACAAGTCCTGTGAGGAGCGGCTGAGGGAACCGGGGTTGCTTAGCCTGGAGAAAAAGAGGCTGAGAAGAGACCTTATCGCTCTCTACAACTACCTGAAAGGAGGTTGTAGTGAGGTGGGTGCTGGTCTCTTCTGTCAGGTGGCTGGATATAGGACAAGGGGAAATGGCCTCAAGTTGAGGCAAGGGAGATTTAGGTTAGATATTAGGAAAATTTTTTTTACTGAGGGGGTTGTCAAACATTGGAATAGGCTGCCCAGGGAAGTAGTTGAGTTACCACCCCTGGAGGTATTCAAAAAGTGAGTGGACAGGGTACTTCAAGACATGGTTTAGTGGGCATGGTTGATGGTTGGACTCAATGATCTTGAAGGTCTTTTCCAACCTAAATGATTCTATGATTCTCTCCTGATGAACTGGGCGGAACAACTCACTGTATCTGGCCAGGGGTCACCCAGAGCTTATTTGGGGAAGGGTCTCATGACCACCCCCCATGATGGCACCTGCACAGAAAATTGAGAGCTACATAAGTCCTTAGGGGCAGTGCGCAGAAAACCAAGGGTGGCATGACTGACATGAGAAAAGGCGGAGACTGGGCTATAAAAGACGAAGACATGAGGAGCCCTGTGCGCACCCATCACCGGAGTATTACCATGACCGTCATCATCATCAACTGTTAACTTCATCACAGGATCCAAGGGTGGTGATATCGTGCTCCTTACCTTTGTTGACATTTCAATAGGAACCACGCCACCTACTACTACTCCTTCGAAGTTTAGGTTGCTTCTGTCATAAACAAAATGTTTAACTGATCGTTTGGTGTCATTTCTCCTTAATTTAGCCAGAAGGAATTCTGAACTCACCACAACCCCCCTGGTCTGTCCAGCAAGGGTTGACACCATTTTACCAATTTTAGAAAGCATCACTTGCCTCACAACCCAATGCATTATTATTAATTGCTAAAATATATGGGGTTTACTACTTCCAGAAAAAGGATCTCTTCTACCTTAAGAACTGGACAGTGACTGCATCTAGAATTCTCTTCTAGAATAGAATACAATCTTTCAGTTGGAAGGGACCTACAACCATCATCTAGTCCAACTGCCCAACCAATTCAGGGCTGACCAAAAGTTAAAGCATATTATTAAGGCCATTGTCCAAATGCCTTTTAAATGCTGACAGGCTTGGGGCATTGACCAGTTCTCTAGGAAGCCTGTTCCAGTGTTTGACCACCCTCTCGGTAAAGAAATGCTTCCTAATGTCCAGTCCAAACCTCCCCAGCACAGCTTTGAACCATTCCCATGTGTCCTACCACTGGATCCCAGGGAGAAGAGCTCAGCACCTCCCCCTCCACTTCCCCTTCTCAGGAACCTGTAGAGAGCAATGAGGTCACCACTCAGCCTCCTTTTCTCCAAACTAGACAAGCCCAAAGTCCCTAGCCACTCCTCATAGGACATTCCTTCCAGCCCTTCAGAAGTTCTGATTTTTGTGTGTGTTTTAGATGATTGATGTTGTACTTTGTATCTCAGTCTTCATTCATAAGAGGGTAGCATTGAGGAGCAGAAATCATTTCATGGTCTTGAGACAAAAATGCACTGAATAGTTATGACTAGCAAAGCATAGCTGGCACAACAAACTAAACTCAATCTGCTTCTAGGTGCCTTAGGCTCCTTTATTTAGACCCTTCTACTTTTTATACAGATTGTCACATACACTAATTGCTCACACATGAAGTGTGGAAAAATGCCAGAGAAAATAAGCAGCTTCCAAAGCCACATATCAAACCAACATCAGAATAAAGCTTTATTGCAACCCACTTTTCAGAAGCCACCTATGAACCAATTTTGCTTTCACACCCTTTTGAAAGGTTTGGAAAGCCTTAGCTATTTCAGTTTGGAGATATCCTGCCTGGATACGGATGCTGTTACTTCAGACATTTATATAAAACACAGCAAAATCTGTTATTGTGCTCTCCAGCAGCTAGGAATGATGAAGCCGCCACTGGCTTCTGACTACAGCTCTGGTAGCAGCTTGGTAGCAAGGCCCGTTCTTCTAGAAAGCTCCCTTAGGCCCAGTAATATACATACCACATCATCTTCACATAGACCAATTCTAACTTTGTCACCATATAAAGTGGTAAGAAGTTACTGTGGGGACAATTCTTAAGAAATTGCTGCTTACATGAATTTCTGAAGCAAACCTTCCAGTGAAACTACTGTAGTCAAGACAACTGAAAACCAATGCCCTGAAGACCACAGTTTTACACCAATGTCCTCTGCCTGCAGAAGAATGTGCCTATGGCATTTACTGGTCAGCTTTCCAGAGCACCAGGGTCACACAGAGAAAGAAAGCCAGAGAAGCCTGGACTTGGAGAAAAAATGTGAATACTGCTGATCAATGCAACCTGCCTCCATCTTGTAGGAGAAAGAAAAAAAAAAAAGAAAGAAAAAAAAAGCTCTACAGGTTTTTCTTTTGATTTATGAAAATACATATACCAAGTTTCAGCTGGCACCTGTATATCTTACATAGGGAAATGGCAGAATTTTACTAGTTCTCACTACACACATACCACCTCATTCATACCTCACAAGATGTCCTTAAAACATTCAATAGATTGTAAGCTGCTTTGAACATGAAAAGCTTTCTACAGAAGCAATAACACCAATCACAAAAAATTAGCACTTGATATCAAAGCCAGAAAACAGTGATTAGACAAATGGATGATGCCACAGCATAGATGAAGTGTGGTGTCACAAATGTATACCATGGTGGAGGGAAGGAGAAGACTAACACCTGATGAACCAAAAAGCCTGAGACTTACTAAGGAGTTTCCAGGATATGGGATTTAAAACATCACAGACACACCTAGAAAGGGCAGAATACCAAGAAATAGAAAGCCAGTTACATGACTGTTGTTTAAAATTATGCATTACTTGTATGCATTGTGCATTTCCATGTGATAGGATCTATTCATAAACCAGATTATTCAGTCTTTAATGAATCACATACTGAAATACTCAGAGCCTCCTTTTGCAAGCCTACTGACTTAACAGTCCTGTTGTGCCTGTGATTAGTAATGACTGTGCAAAGTGCTTAGCACTTGGTTATACTAAGTATTTTTTATTTCATCCAGTTTTGAAGATTAACACCACACTACATTGTCCAAGGTACTTGCATCTTCTTACTGGATGCAGACACACAGCAAACCTGCTTCAGTAACATATAGCCAAAATTTCCCAGAAAATAGCACACCAAAAGCTCCACTATCACTTAAGTCAGATTTAAGATGGGAATCAGTCTCACTTACAATATCTTTATTTACCCACTTCTCTTCAAACATAATCAGGTGCCACTTTCTATCAGGAAAGTTTGAAATTTCCTGTCATAAAACAGTAAGCTTCCCAGCTAAAAACTATGCCAACTGACATACAAGGAAAAAGGACTTCTTGCACATAGCCCTCTAAAACTTCCAGGCAATTCATCCATACTGAAGAGAGTGTAAGTAAAACCTTCACATATCTTCTCATGGCATAGAAAAAAAGAATGGTTTTCTTGTTTGAATAGAAAAGACATTTGTCTTCCAACACAATTGAAAAGTGAATTGAAAGTAAAACCAAACTTGGAGCATCAAATACTTCCTCTGATATTTCCTTCTTACTCAGCCTGGATTCCACCTGTTTCTAGTGACTTGAAGACAGAGGAGTTACATACTTTCTCTTGGCACAGTCTTTGTTTTGTGTGTTTTGCCCCTACCTCCCCTTTTCATTATTGATACTCTCTCTTATAAAAAAAGAGGGATAAGACGACAGACTACTACTACTTGTTGGCTAATGTGGTCTCCTCCTACCAAAATATTTGTCTCAATTGCAATTGTTTTCTTTCACTTTAAATTGAAATGAGCCTAATAGATTTAAGTTAAGAATGTTAAATCTGTGCAATTTCCTTGAAATTTGACAATACTGTGAGATTACTGGGTGGGGGGAAATTAAAAAGTAAAAAACCTTTTGTAGCAAGTCCAGATCAGATCAGAAAACTAAGCTGCATTAAGTCACCTCAAATAAATTTTAAGCTATAATAGACATTGAAGCAAGACACCAAAAGGAAATGGCTAGCATGCTTATGACAACTGGAGCTATCCAGGATCATGTTCATATTAAGGAAGACTTGGGTTTCACAGAGCAACCTGCTCTAGTTGTTCCTGCATTGAACAGGGGAGGTTAGACTCAGAAATGCTTCCCTCCTCAGCTATTCTATGATTCTGTGATCTCATCTTTGACTTCCAGTAAAGGCATTTGACCTGCAAAACCCATCAGCTTTAAAAGCTATATGAAACTTATCCACATGTTTAACTGAGATACTGGATTTTAAAATGAAGAAATTTGTATTTTTAAAATATCAATGCCTTTTATTTACATCCACCTTCCCTTAAAGGAAACAAAACACAAATAGATTTTTTGTGTTTTGTTGTGCATCTATAACAAAAAGGGTCTTCATCTTTTACTTCTTCAAACAACTTTTAGCTCCAAGCCAGGCACTTTGTACACCACCACTTGCAGTTCTGCAGGCAAAACTGACTTGCATAATTTACAGCCAACAGTTCCATTAAGGACAATGAAGTGATTGTTTGCTGAGCTTGTCGTAATTACTCAAGTGAAATTTGTCTCAAATACAAGATATTTCACCAAAGAATAAAAAAAAACAACTATGCAGAAACATGCACTTAGAGAAGAAAGTTTACTGTAATACACAGAATCCTTGCATCTAATCTCTCTATCACAAACACCACTGGTTCAATTCAGACAATGCCATGCAGCCAGAATTTTTAATCAACTCTTACTAGCAACAGTCTTTGCCAGGAGCTGAAGAAGAACACAGCTTTCACTGAACTCTCCTAGGTACAATTTATTCTGCCACTTCATTTTGTAGGGAGCCTGATTTATTTGACATCAATAGTTTGTTGAGGTAATAAACCATGCAGCAATGATACCATGACTCAGAGCTCATTTGCTAGCAGTCAAGTTGCTTGGCAGCATGACAGGCAGAGTAATATGCCTTGAAGAAATATCTATATAGGTGTTACAGCTTTCAAAGATTACCAAACAAATACAGAGCCCAGAAAACATGACTTTACTCTATCAATTTTCTTTTGCTTGATTGATCATGCTCAGCTTCACTTAGAGCACAAAGATTTAAAAAAAATTGAGGTCTATGCAAGCCAAAAAGCAACAGCTACTCAGTCCCAAAAGATTTCTAACATGCCCAGCCATTTTATACTACTGCTGCCCTTCAAGAAAAGGTTGTCCTCTATATGCTTATAGAAACCAAGTACAGAGTGTGAAAAAACTACCTATCAATTTAAAGTTTAGGGAAGTAAAAGAACCCTCTTTCAGGTAAACATCAATACTCAAAAAAGTATAGCTACTTCATAAAACAGAAGTCTAGAAATTTTTTCACCCGAGCTCTCTCAAGTGTGATAATAGAGGTTTTATAAGCCAACAACACTGTTAAAAAGCCTGTTCTTCTGAGAATTCCGTTCTTTCAATAACATCAGCAAACAAGTCAAAAATAAAATTTTAAAGGGGGGGGGGGGGGGGGCGGACTTAAAAACAGACTAATTTAGACTCTTCTCCCTGGAAATACAAAGTATACAATCAGAAATTTTTCTAGTTACTTTAAGGCAACATATGCCTCTTTTGTACCAAAGCAACTGAAGTGGCTACAACACTTCAAAAATGCCTTATTTTGCATTGTTGTTTATTATCTTTATCAGCCTCTCTACATAAGTGTCAACCTTCACAAAAAGCTGCAGACACTACATGATCCTTGTCCTTCCTTCTTCCTCCCTATATATACATGGGGGACACACTCAAAGATTAAATAAATGTATTTAATCTTTATTTAAAAAATAAGGCAAAAGTGACAGACACTAAAGATAAGAAAATTCTAGTTCTCTTTTCACTCTATTTCTGTAATTACAAAAAATATGATCAATACAGGCCTTTCCATTTGAACATTCCAATTTTAAGAAGGATAATGTAGTAAGTTATTTTTCAACCTGTACCTTTATTGTTTTAAGTAATGCATTATGTTCTATCCAAGCACAGCCAGGAGAGTTACAGAAAGTTATCAAAGTGGATAAACTTGTAATAGCTATTTAAAACAAATACTTTCAAAAGAAATTCATAAGGACTACTAGGAAATTCCTTCACAGCTGTTTACTTCAACAATTGCTCACTTTTCAAGTCATTGAAGACAGCCATCCATTTACATGGCTATTTTTGTAATAGTCAGATCTTCAGCATACAGAAAATCACTGCCTGGTGCTAGTCAGTGTTTCCATTCACACTCTTCAGAATACAAAAGTCTGCTCTCTAGGTAAGCATCAGAAAAATCAAACATATAAAAAATTATGAAGATAAATAAGTCAATAAAGCACACTCAAAAACCCTCAAACATCTAGCACTATCAAACTCAATTTCTAAGCTCCACAGAAGTAAACAGGAATATAGGGGGTTTTGTTGTTGTTTTGGTTTTTACATTTGGTAGGTGAGTTTTAAACTGTAAGTGGTTTTAAAGAGGAATTTGATGTAGAAGTGATGCAAAGAGCATATGGGAGGCAGATATTAAACTTCAAAGAACTATAGGATATGCCTCATGCAAATTCTATCCCCACACATTACCAAGGTAGCAGCAGCAGGATACAAGAATGAGTTGTGCAGAGCTCTCATCTGCACAGTTAAGACAAGACATTCTCAAGTAGATGATCTGATTTAATCATATAAAGAAGAAACTTTGCAGTTAAGGACAAAATTAACAGCCATGAGAAATTTTAATGAAAACATGAAGCCTATTTCAGATCACAACTTTGGTTATCTGTGATAGTTCTATTTTAACTATGAGTTTACCTTTTTAATATATGTGTACAAGATATGTTACATTCTTGAAGAAAAAAATTGTTCACCTCTGCAAACAAATACGAAAAGTCTTTGCCATTACACAAGCAAAACCTCAAAGATTTTATCTAACTAGAAAGACCATCTAGCAGCCAGACCATATGCTTTGCTATTAAAAAAAAATAAAAATGTACTAGCCAATTCAACAAGAGAGGTGAAGCATCCTTCTGCATAGAGCCATAATAGTATTTCTGATAGCAGAAAAGAGTTTCCATCTAACGGAAAACAGCAATCTTGCTTTCAATACCATTAACTCGCCTTCTTGTAATGCTTTGTCTGCTAAAATAGAAGTTCTCTGCATTTTTATCTCTAATATAACACTTCACTGTCTTGTAGTTCCTTGATAAGAACCCAATAAGGTTCTTAACAATACTTGGTTTCAGTTCCCCAAATCATTGCTATGGCTCTTCATGTGAGATTCAGTATTGCCAAATCATTCCTTAACAGGATTAAGGGAGGACAAGACTAAAACAGGACAAAATTCTGCAATCTCACCACTACTTTTGGGAATAAAAAACAAATTTATAATCTTTACTATACTGAAGATTCACATTAGCTATTTTAGCTACAACACTGCTCACACTGAGACAGATACATATAATAACCATCTACCCTTTTGTAGAGAGAAATCAACAAGTGCAATCCCTTTTCTTTGGGAAAAGACATACCACTTCAAAATGGAAGCCTGATTCTTTTTAGTTGATAACTACTGAAATATGCTCCTAAATACAGCCATTCATTATCCTCCCCTATTAGAAATAAACATCAAGGGTAAGATTTCTATGCATACTGTAGAAATGATACTGTTTAATATGCATTTGATTCTCATCTATACAGAAAATACTTCTAAATTGTTTTTTAATCAAATAATTTTATAATTATAAAGTTTGTAACAGGTTTGGGGTTTTTTTGCATTTAACATAGATCTGATAAGACAACAAAAATTGCTTGCAGTGACAGAATAGTACTTGTTTTTTCAGTCTTTGCATTATTTAAGTCTACAGAACCAGCAGATCTCCTCTTCCTCCATCTTGTATTTATCCTTGGCTGAATAAGAACATACTTAAGATTTTTCAGCTCTCAATTAGTTTCTTAATCTCAGATAAGTTTATCTTATTGGCACTAACTGTAGAAGCAGAAATGCAGAAAAAGTGTGTTTGCATATGCAGAACAGTTCACAGCTATTAATACTTCAAATTACGAATCCAGGTATTCTCAGTGCTATGCCCACTGTCTTTTGGCAGCTACCTATGTACCAGACATTTTTACTCAAGTTACATAACTTAATTACAAATTTGTAACTGAGAAGTTACACCAGCTAGCTTACAGTTGTCTTCATGTCCTCATGCCTTCAAAGAACTGTAATTATACTGGCAGGCTTCTAATCCTAGATTTGTTAAAAATTACTATTAGAAATATTACAATTATTATAATTTCTTAGTCAAACCCTTAATGATTGTTAGATATTGTTATTTCAGTCTGTTGATCTGATGACTAATTTTAGATGTTGCTTGAGATCCTCTTTTGCAGATTAAAAAAAAAATCATCTTTATCCACATCACATATGTTCTTCATGGACTAAGACACCTGTTATCAAACCAAAAGCAGACAGAAAAACAAAACAAACAAACAAACAAAAAAAAAAACACCAAAAAAACCCACAAAAACCCACAAACCAACAAACTTGTATTTAACTTAATCAAGGACCTTTGGAAAAGACAAAAGTTCAAAAACCAGCCTAACTCCCATTTTGAAAAATTGTTTCAGGTTATGAATGCTCTCACATCTGAATATACAAAGATGCTTACGAAAACCTTGCCAATAACTCAGAGGATGAGAGAGTAATTTGCTTGATCCATTTCGTATTTCACTGAAACCATAACTTTTAAAAAATTCCTAACTTAATTTTCACAGCAATCTAAGTTGTAGGCTAACTAGCAATCAAACCTATCAATAAGTCATGACATTCAGCATTATTAAACACCTGACAAATAAGTGCCTCAATTAACATGCTGAGTGAATTAGTTCACTCAAATGAACAAGATCTGAGATTCCCAAGATCAAATCATCAAGTCTCCCACTGTTTGTCAAAGCCACAGCAAGGAGTGAAGGAAAAGAGGAGCAAGGCATTGCTCTGTCCTGGCTCTGGCTAGGAGGGGAAAGGGAATTTAATGAGGACTAACATTCCCAAATCCCAAGGAAAGGGATGACCAGGAAACATCTCCACAGGGGCCAGACCAGTTACAACCAAAGTTTGTTTACTCAAATTCGAGTATCTCTTCACATTACGATGTTCAAACAGCTCCCATACATGAGTGTAGATGCAGTACAAAGAATTGTATACGCATCAAAATAAAATAGATCCACAGAAGAGTTAAGGTTGGGAGGGATCTCTGGAGGTCAACTGGTCCAAGCCTCCTGCTCAAGCAGGGCCACCCAGAGCCAGCTGCCTAGGACCATGTCCAGATGGCTTTTGAATATCTCTGAGGAGGAAGACTCCACAGCCTCTCTCACAGTAAAAAGTGTTTCCTGCTGTTCAGATGGCACCTTCTGTGTTTCAGTTTGTGCCCATTGCCTCTGGTCCTGTCACTGGGCACCACTGAAAGGAAGCCTGGCTCCCTCCCTCCAGGTATTTATATACACTGATGAGATCCCCCCAAGCCTTCTCTTCTCCAGGTTGAACAGTCCCAGCTCCCTCAGCCTTTCATCATAGGAGAAATGCTCCAGTCTCTTCATCATCTTTGTGGCCCTTGTAGCACACACACATCAGCTCATTATGTATTTAATGCTACTAGTTATCTCAGGTCTCTGGGTCCTTCATTAATTTACTTTTCACAACTTAAAGATGCCAGAAAAGTCAAGTGGGTTTTTTCTTTTCTAAAGCCAGAAATAACCTCCTTAAGTCTTAACAGTTCAACTCTAGACTTCTGGAACAAGAAAAGTATCATCCTGCAACTTTAAGCATAACACAGAAGATATCAGACATGAATAGCATGTCTATCACTTGTTTTTTACACTAGCACATCTAAGAAATTTCAGTGAACAGTTTAACAGGAATTATTTTAAATTAACAGATTTATTTTCTACACTGACACAGCTGGGACTTCTGTATTTTGTCAGTGAAATCACCGAGAAAACTACTGACTTCAGTGAAGCACCTGTGAGCCCTATAATTAACTCCCCTTTCCCCACAGGCTAAGTGACATTATTTACCAACCATAAAATGAACGATCGAGTCAAAAGAGAGAGTTACCTAGAAACCTTAAAAACATTGCCATCAAATCACCTGTGCAAGCACTCCTTACGTAGTTCTTAGCTAATGGTAGCCAAATGCTTTAAGGAAAAACCTTGTGGCATTTGGGGTTTTGTCTTCTAAGACAAGTAGCAATTTCACAACCATAGAAGAAAGAGAAGAATTTCTAAGAAAAAAAAATTAGCACCACATCAGTTACCAAATGCAAATTCATTGGAACTGAGAACATGCTTAAACACATTTTTCAGTTTCACAATTAACTGAGCCATGAAAGCATCAAATAAGTATTAAGATAGCTTAGTCGTAAATTAAAAGATATGAGCTTTTGAACCATTCAGGAGAGCTAGTGTTATCACTCCATCTTTCATTTAAAGTACCATCATTTAAATAAGACTCAAGTATAAAAATAATTGATCAATTTTAGTTAAATCCAAGTCTCGGGTAATTCATTTTCTGCTAATTAACTTTATTCTAGAAGTCGCTAAAATATATGATCAGTTCTGGTCAGTTCTTCCTGCTCCCCCACTCCCCTGGGTTTTTACCTTTTTTCTTTCTTCTTCCCCTGCTCCCTTTTCTGTTGTTCAAGTAAGGCTTTCATCTTTAACATACCATGTATTGTCAAAATCAACCTAGAAGCAAGAGCTGCAAAAGGTTCGGTTCCCTCGGGAAAATCACAAAGGTAGGAACCTTGTAGAGCAGAGACTTTTAGGATCCAATGAAAGTACATTAGGAAAGCAAGAGAGTTTTAGAAGAGCATCAGTATCAGACTTGAAAGTTTGCTTTGGTTTATAAAAAAAACCTCTCCTTGCTTCAGATAAGGAAAGGCGGTATACCCAGCACATAGCAGCTGAACTGATAAGCAGTCTAAGACCTTCAGTTGTCTCTTATTTGTTTAAACAATTTTTAGAGAGGCTGGAGAGACTGAGGAACTATATTAGGGGGTGGGGGAAGCAGAAAGGAGAGGGATAATGATGTTCCCAATCCATACACTCATGAAGTCTGCAGGACAGCAAGCAGGGCAGAGAAAAGAAGAGGCAAACTTACTTCAGTGAATGAATTTAGAGAATAGACAAAAATATTTTATACAATACACAAGTGCTTTTCCAATACAAAAGTCACTTGAAACCATGTTTACATCACACATAGGTATTTGATGTTGTACAGTCTCCAAGCTTAAGAAGCTTATGAACAATGCAGATAAACTCTAGCTAGCTAGGACTGCCAGCCAATGGGTCCCTCCACAACATACAAAGTAAATCCCAAAACTTCGGCTATGCAGGTATACGTAAGTACTCTGATTAGCTGTATATATACACACACCCCAGTAAAACATTGACAGGGCTCTTCTCCAATCCTGAAGTCACGTGGTACCAGCTGCATCCTACTATACAGCCCTTAACTTTAAATCTCCCCTGGACTCCATGTGACACATTTGTACCCTGAAGACATCTAGGTGGGGAGGGGAGTCATTCATATCAGTTTCTGTTCAGACTGCCAAACAGAAAGCTCTAAGTAGCACTTTCATGAAAGAAAATTAAGAGTACATGGTGCATTCCTTCAGTAAAAGGTACAGACATACAGGGACACCAAGAGGCATCACCCCTTCTGGCATACTGTGGCAATGGAGGGAGCAAACCTTGTAGTCTTGCCTGTATCACCTATTAGAAGTGGCTCCTGGAGCTTCCCATACAGCATCCAAGCACTTGTCCACAACTTCCCCACTAAAAGAAGAGCTTTCTAGTTTTATCCAACAGTATATCAATTCATACTGTGATAGAGCAATATAAGCCCAGTAGTCAAATCTACGTTTTACCCTCCCAACTGGGCAGTAATTAAGAGCAATGTTAGCACAGCAAACATTTCAGCAGATCAGACCATGCAGTTAAACCAGCTGGTATGAATTGGGAAGAGTAGGAACTAGCAAGTTTCCTTGCTCCAATGCACAAATGTTAAATACACACATGCCTACATGCCTCGCTATTAGGGAAGTAAACCACTGCTAGATTTCCTTTTATGAGAAACCTATGTAATTTTTTTATGATAAAGACCAAAGTAATCCTGCATGGTACCTCCTTTTGCAGCATTTAACTACACTAATAATTTCTTTTAAAATACTAAGCTACCTAAGTTGTAACTTACGCTGTTACATGTTTAAAGAGAAATTGATAAGAACAAGCTGCTTTAACACAACTTCTAATCAAATAAACCATTAGAATATAAACCAGCCATCCAACCAAATGAAGTTCTCCCACATCTGCAGTAGTTTGAATATGCCAGCCTTTGTAGAAAATCCCAAAAACAAGAGCCTAATATGGGCTATTTCAAAAGACAAAAAAATTATATTCAGTAACAGAGTATAAAGAAGTAGAGCGTTCTAATAGGCAGGATCATGAACTAAGGCCACCCTGGCTTTGTACTTTCTGTGTAAAGTAAATTTCCTTTTTGGTTCTTTTACCAGCATCTTTCCTGACAGCCTCACATACTTCAGGAACCTATTCAAGAAAGGATTTGCTATTTTACTAAACATTTATGCAGGAATTAACACAGTGGGAACCTAATTTGGTTCCAATCTCTACACTAGTGGAATAGTAAAACATATGCATAGAGTAATAAAATAAATGTCTTTCCTGCTCTTAAGAATGATTGAAAAAGAGAAACAAGTGCCATTCTATATGGATTCAGATACTGCTAATCTAATCATGCATTCAAGCAAACCTAAAATAATGCCCTACATATATAAATTTACAATAGTGTTCTTAACCTAAGACAGCATTCACACTGTATTATTCTAACAAAACAAAACAAAGAGAGGAAATTACAAACACTTGGTACCTAAAAAAAAATTTCTCACACAAATTCTGTTGCCTTCAGACATCTTCCTTCTGCTAGCACTGGCTGTTATCAAATTACATTTTTATAGTTAACTCGTTTGTTAGACACCTAGAATTATTTATGATTTAGTAATGACAAAAAAATCAGAATGCTGAGAACACAAAAGAAGTCTCAGTGGGATATTACCAATTGTAACAAGCTTTAGGTATTCCAAAAAGTTGGCAAAAATACCCAAATAAGCCATTTTCTCTCCTGGAAATAAAACCATTGTTAGCAGAATTCAGATAATTAAATATTATGATACAACCAGAAGTATGGTATATGTACACAGTTACAAAAAACCCTAAATAGTAGCATTCTTGTAAAAGCAAACAAAAAAATATTTTAGAATGGAAACTTACTTGTGCATATTTTCCACTCCTATTATGATCATGATATAGTAGGAAATTCCACTTTGTATAACAAAATGTAAGGCATACCTAGGAAAAAAAAAAACAAAACCCGACAGCATTTTAATTAATGACAATAAACTGCATGCATATATTTATTTAACATTAATTTAAAGAGGTTCAAATTTTAACTCCATCACTGCTTCCAAAAAAACCCCTTTTGTTCTAGTCGGGTTTTCTGCAGCACTCTTTTCTGTTGAGAGCTTCCCCCTTTAGCATAGCACAGACAGCAGTAATGAACAAAAACTAGACTTAGCTACAATTCTCCATCTCATAAACAACAATATAGTAAATGCTGATAATCCTTAGAATACAAAGAATATGTCTCATAATACTTCCACTTGGCATTATTTCATGTGTAAAAAACATGAATGTTTTGTGGTTCAATTTCCATATTCATCTTTTTACCTGTTTGCAACAATAGGTATCTCAGATAAGGCCAACAATATCTTAGTATCCACAATATCAATATATAGGAAGATTTCCCAGTCAATAGAAAGGGTAACACTGTCCAGCCAGTCTCTTTGCCCCAGGTCATCAATAACTGATAAAGGGATGGTGGTGATAATGGTCTCAAAAACACAAACAAAAAAACCTACATGCCAACAACCCACAGATTTATTTCACAAAGGTGCTCTAACCTCTTCTCCTTATTTGTTTTCCACAGCTCACCACCATAGCTACCACACCACTGTTGTTTTGGGTTTGTTTTGGTTTTTTTTTAAGGAGTTATACTTCAGTAAGCTAGTAGAACACTGGTGGCAAACCATTGCCAGTGTTTGGGGAAAAGCATCTAATCCTCAGTAAGTTGATTCTCTCTCACTCTGGTACTTCAAGTGCCTCAGTAGCATACTTATATGTGCTCAAGTAACACATTGATCTAGTTTTGGAATTTTTCCCATAAAAAGCAGCTACTATTTTGTTATACTGATACTGTTTTCTTTCAGCTTATCATCAGCTATTTCCTAATTTCACTCCTCATCTATTCACAAGGAAATGTCTTCAAAGACTTTCAACAAGAAAGTGAGTTCTATCCAGCTAAAATCCTACAAAGTCTACACAAGATGAACTGAGGGAAAACAATTCACTTGGATATAAACTGACCTTGAAAATCTTGACTTTTTCTGGAAGATCCAATCTGCACATGCTCCCATGCTTCACTACTAGCTAGTCTCATCTAAGATATGACTACCTAGAGTTCAAATGCACATTTAATATAAGCAGTTGCCAATTAAAAAAAATATTTACTTATTGTTTTCGTATCAGCCACATATTAGGAACACTGTGTAGCAAAGACAGGCACTAGTGAAATGACAAAAATTTAAGTTTAAGAGGTTTGCTTCTTAAACAGAGAAAGGGACATATCAAAGGCTGAAAAAGTATGGGTTGACATGGGAGTACCATATCAAGATTACAGTCTCTGAAAATATTTCTTTCAGAGTCAAGAGTAACAATATGATTGATCTCCAATTCAAAAATTAAAAGGGATGCATTTAAATACAACATGAAGTAGTAAATTTTAGCTACATACAAAGGGTATTCTAGGCCTTTCATGCTATTTGCTATTATCCCAAGGGAATTATCCCTTCTCTTCCTGTCCCATATCACCACCACAAGAACTACAGAGGTGACTGAAAACTAACACACCTGAAATTGAAATGGACAACATAATGAATAATAAATATTCTTAAAAAGGTGCAGATTCCAAACTATTTCCCACATTTAGGTTTGCATGAGACTATCTGCAAATCCACATTTACTATAAACACTACACAAGGAAACAGTAACAGTTTCCCTTTTGTATACACACATTATAATACAATTGAAGAGTCCTTGAAGGTGTACCACAGGATTGTAACCTGTATGTATACCTGATTCCTTGGGGAGGGGTGACGGGAACCAAACAAAACAAAACTCTCAAAAAACGTGCCTGTATAATACTTAGTTAAGCAATAGAAAAAGGAGTTGGCACAAGTGCAACAGAAGTACCAACCTTTTAAAGAATGCATACTTTTAACATCTCAAATTATGTTCTTTCTTTTTGGCATTTTTAAAAAGCTTCTAGTTCCATGATTGTATAAAAAAAAAAACCCTTTTACTAAAAGAGAAATTCATTGCTAAAATAATTGTTTTAAGTACAATCCAAAGCAAAGTAGAATAATCTGGATTTCTACTATGGCATAAAATTTCTCTCCGATTTCTTTTCCAAGGCATATTGCCAGTGAGAGGCTTCTGCAAATCTTTACTTATGTCCGTTGAGGGTGGAGGCTGTTTCTTTCTAAAGTCTCCCATCCCCAAATTTCAGGTATGAATATATCGTTAACACTTTCTAATTACAAGCTACAATTAACAATTTGTTTCAAAACAATGGATACAGAATGTGCTTCTAAAGCTTACACAGCTCTCAGAAAAAACACACACAGTAGCACTTATCTCCCATATGATCCTCCTCATTTGGTGCTAAGACTGGAAGTCTTTGACATCAGATCATTCTCTCAAAGAAGAATACCACGGCCAGAAGTTTAAGAAATGCACGGGAGTTATGGAATTATATATACACACAAGTAAATTGCACGTGTAAATCCAAAGAATAAAACTTACTGATTTTTCTTTTCCTAAATTTAAAAGTATTACATATCAACTAATGTTGAGAAGCCTCTGCAACATGCCAATGTAGAGGCCAAATCTGTGGTTTAGAATTCCAAGATTTATTTACACATACTCTGTGTGTGCAGGCACATGCGTGTGCACACTGTGTGCAACTTCCCACCTGCACAACAGCTTGTTAATTCCCCCTAGTTCAGTAGTACTCAAAAATAGTCAGTATAAATAAGTCTTCTATATGCTTAGAGCTGAGCAAGCACTTTGTTTACCATGCAATAAAACAAAACTGGCACTTAATTAATCTTAAACCATCTTAGGAGGATGAGAACCATTTAGAAAGCTAATTTTGAAGGGGAAAAAAAAAGTCACCAAACTAAATGCATACCCTTTATTAGCCCTACTAACATTCTGGCTTGCTACGCTGTTAAATGATCAAGATGTGAAAACAGCAGTCACAGCAAACTTGTATTAAAAAAACACAACCCAAACAAACAAAAAAAAAAGCCCATCCTCCATCTAAAACATAAAAAAAGACACACACACCACCATCCCCACCCCCCCAGCCCAAAAACTCTCAAGTCAAGGCCAGCTCCTTTCCAGGTGTTTTATACTATTAGGAGCATCATCAGTACTGCAGTTCTGGCCACTCTTCCTACAAAAAGTCAGATTATATTCAATATTCAGAAAAAGACACAGCAAGTTCTCATGCAGTAAATATTTAAGAGAAATTATCTTAAGTCATCACACCTGTGTTTTGCCTCAAGAGAATACTTCTTAAGCAAGTTTACAGAAAAACTGGTACAAGTTAAACAAACTGCACCTGCTCCATCCTCCCAAAACCACAGGCAGACAGTATGTTAGTTACCAGTTTGCAAATGGAAGATCATTCAAAATTTGTTCACCACATCAGAAAATTTAAGCTATTTTCTATACACTTGCAGCAGCTAAAAACCACAGAATTATGTAATAAGGTTCTTCATAACAAAACTTTGCTTCCCTGAAAACAAGAAATGAAAATGTACTAGTCCCTGAAAAGTGAATTTAAGTGCAACTTACCATCCAAAACAAAAAAGTGCAAGATAAAGGCCCAAGAGGGTTGCAACAACATGTCTTACAAATGGGCTAGTTTTGCTTGAATGAAGGTATGTTCGAAACCAAATGGCCGCAAGCAAGGCAAACAGTTGGCACACTACAAAGTTGACCTGCATAAAAAAGAAAAGAAAAAAGTTCTCACACACTTGTGTATTAAAAATTAACAGAAATATCCACACACTATTAGCAATTTGCAGAACCTCTGGCTCTGCCATGGCTCTTCCCACAGCATGTCAGCCTCAAAGAGCTTCTCCCGAGAGCCCCTCCCCTCCTAAAGCACAAAACATGTGCTGCTAAGAAGCTAAGCAGCTCCCCTGAGCAGCTAAGAAAAAAAGATATATCAAACCTGTAGAGGCAGTCTGTCCATGAATCAAGAAAAAAAAAGTTACATATTTTCCTGTAAATTTTCTATGTACCAAACTATCAACCATGCAATCAATTCTACTCTCCCAGCAATCTGAAGGTCTGGGTTGGGTTTTTATTTTTTATTTTTTTTAAGAGACCATGACTTGGAAATACATATCAGCTACACAAATCACCGAGAGATCACTTCAGTGGCCTGTGCAGAAGCAGGGCTCAATGAAGTGCACTTCAGTGGTACACAATCAGATAAACAGCTTGGTTGCACACTGGATTTTCTTCTTGTACATTCAAGTAGGATAGTTTCAGAGATTCCTCCTCCCTTCAGGCTGTTTATTCTAGAAGATAGAAAAGCTGTTGTATATTAAATATTGAAAGGCATTAGGGCACTGAAAGCAAAAGCGGAATTAAAAAAAAAAGCAAACCAGAGTAAAAAGAATCATTCTGACTGTGGCCTGAAAAAAATTTAACAGTAAGAGCATGATAAAGAAATAATTTCTTCAAATACAGCAACTGCTACCAAAACTGGCTTAAGCTACAAAAAGCCAGATTAATTTCTTTATTTAGAAAAGAACATTTCCCATTCCATGGATTTTTTTCTTCCATAGAAAACTGCCTAACAACTTTCTGTGTCCAATAGCAGCACCCCAAGTCATCACAAGCAACAGCTTGGGGACCACTGCTTCAGGTCGTAAGCACTTCAATGCAAGAAACTTGCACACCCTGCATGCTTGACTAATCCTTAGCACAACAATGTTTTAGCCTGTTTGATGTCACTTAGCTGAAATATATACTTAATACCACAGGGTACAATGACAATACTATTTTTATGTTCATGACAGCAGGCATAGTACTGATATTTGCACCAACACAGTGCACACCTCTAGTACTGTAATTCAGCTAGTCCATCCTTTTTCAGCCAAGCTTCAGGCAGTAACAGGTAAGGATGACAGTATGCAAACACAGTTATATTTAAAGTAGAAGCTAAACACCACCAAATACCTACAGAACTCTCATCTTTATAACAATTGCATACATTCCCCATTTGCAAATCCAAGGATAACTCCCCTGTTTCAGAACCACTCTAAAATCTTCTGTAATACCAAGTTACACAAGTATTAAGTGCTAACAAGGAAAGAGGCTCAGAAGGCAGGGCTGCTCTTTTTAACAGGAGCAGTTCCCTGAACTAAACAATCATGTAACACTTTGCCATCCATTCTCTTACTCCCACATTTCCATTATGCTTTTAACAGTATTTGAAAAATCCTAAATAAATGAGGAGACATTCTTTCAGGGCATAACTTGACCTGTTTTCTCTCCTTTATAAGCAATGATGCAAATGAAATGGAGCAAGGTTTATAGCTCAGGATGAGGCTGTGGATTTAGTGGAAAAGTTTCATGCAAAACAGTCAAGTTTAATGAACCACTGAAAAGGAAACAAATTGATAACATTTTAAAAAGAGGACAAGAAAGAAAAATTAAAGCCAAAGTAATTAACTATGAATTCAGTATTGACATTTGTTTGGGATATTTATTACAAAAAATATGCTACGTATACCACAGAGAACACTTCTCTTGAAACATTCATGGTGTTGGTGTTTTGGACACACAACAAAATGACTCAAGCAACACAATCTTGTTTGGAAAGCCTTCCTCACAAATGACTCCAAAACTACTAGTGGGTGTTTTTAAACTGCTCTTCCCAAAAAGTACACAAACACATACATACTTTGATACATAAAAGACATCACCACAATGTTCACACACCACCCTGCATTCCTTCTCTACTCTTACCAATCCAATCCTTACACTTGCCTCACAGTGGACCGAAATGCAGATTAGAAAGCACCAATGGTTTTGCAGAACTTGTATCACATCAAATCCTCCCAAAGCTTTAAATACATGTTTGTAAAACCAAGCTATGCAGCAGTTAAGATTTGAAAGCCATGCATGCCTTTATACATGCCTGCTTCTGATAATACTCTTTCTGCTGCTTTATTCCATTTTCCCCATCAGGATTTCTGATTCATTCAGCAAATGGACATCGCCCAGTTTTTGCCCTCACCCTACTACCCATTAAATGCTTACTATCTGCATCCTACACCGAACAGAAAAACCTTACATTTTCCCATAGACATGTATATGCAGATGTGTCCATAACGCGGGAAGACTACATACAATAAACGTAAACTTTGCAATAACTTTGTGAGATCAGTATTCCTATTCCTGTCTCAAAGGTGGGTGACTGGCACGCAATGATGAAAGCCCAAAGGGTATAATAAATGTCCACTAACTTTGATTGCCCAATTTCAGACACCCAGTGCCTAGTTTTTCAGTCAGTACTTTTAACAGAAATTTAATTGGAGATGTGCTTTGAGAATATAACTTCAGCTGCTATTTTGAATATCCAGCATGCCTATAAATCAGGCCCAAAGTATCTCAAAATGCAAGCAAAATTGAAAATCACCACTACAACTTATTTTCATTACACTGTTTCTCCAGGTCACCAAAACTCTGCTTTACTAGTGGTTTGTATTCCAAATAAGCGAAGGAGCTTGTATGGAAGAGTTTGTGACCATTACTGGGCTGCATTATAGTCACATAGGTAATCTTTATCTGACACTTTTTCTGACTTTTGAGCATCTGCTATCACAGGCCATATATTTACTTGGTAAACACTTTGAATATCTGATTTCTTACATTTTAAAAAGAAATGGCAAACACAGCGTTTCTACCACAAAGTCAAAGCTTAGCCATTTGCTATTACCTGTGGCTTTCAGTCCAAAGCACAGACTTCCACCATTTCAGCTCTCAGAAATATGTACTCATTTCCACTCAGAAATAAGATTAATCCCTTGCCAATACTATAGGGGATAAAAAGAGAAACAGACTCTGTGGGCTCCCAGATTCCAGTTGTCCTCACTTCAGATGCTTTAGTGTGCATTGTACAGTGGTGTCCAAACACACAAACCTGATTTCTTTTAAGCTAAACTGAAGATCTGCTCCAAAGGCAAGTGGACGTGTAGCCCATGGACCGACCTAGGCAAAAGCAGTTATTTACCAAAAGCATTACAGCATCAGTGCTGGATCCCCAGTGCCAGCCACTTCATTCCACAGAAACACCCCTCCTGTACTGCACTACTTGAAGTAAACAAAGCCAAAATTTAACATTCAGCCTTTTCTTAATTACATCTCCCATCTTTACCCACATTGACCAGCGTGGAGCTGACATATACAGCTCCACTGTATCCACACACTGAGATACATGAAGAACTGAAGATACACAACTTGCCTTGCAACAGAGCACAAAAATTACCCGGCTTCCTAGAAAACAAATGGAACAGCCATTCAGAGAGCAAGCGAGCAGGAACAAAGACAGAGCTGGACATCACCATCTTGAAAGCTTCCACAAAACCCAGGTGCTTAACCAAGCAGTTATTTTGTTAGCAAATGTTATATACAGTAACTTCAACATCTGGGAGTGGTATATTTGCATACTTTTTGGAAACTTATGTCAAGCTCTTATAACATTGTGAGTATGGGCAAAATACAACTGTTAAGCACCTCATGACTTGGTCAGATGTGAGCAGAACACCCACAAAGAACAAAGATGACACATTCCTAAAAGCTGCATGATTCATTCCTCAAACTAAATTGTGACATGCCTCCCCAAAGTCATAAAACCTGTTCAAATAAGCAGCTCCAGTTTTATAGAAGAAATTAAAAAAAAAAGAAAAAAAAAGAAAAAAAAAAAACAAACAAAACCCAAAAAAACCACCCCAACTTAAAGCTGAGACTTCCCAGGGGAAAAAAATTTTGATGCAGATGCATGGAATAGCAAGTTTCACCCTGAATAGTTATAATTTAGCGCATGTATAAGAAAAACACAGAATTTTTTACCTCCTCAGATACAGGTCATATCAAGAGTTCAGCTTATGAGAGTAACACCTCAAAGTCCCATATAGAGATAAATGTGTAATGGAAAGTTATGTGCACATAAGAATAAAAAACTTAGAAAGATAATGCAAATTATCAGCACTGGTTATTCAGCAATGATTAATGTAGGTGTGTTAAATACCACTTAGACACACTAAGCTGTTACAAAACCTGCTGTACATATTCTAGCAATTTAAAAATTAAATCCACTATTTTGGTGCAAGACCAGTTATACAGCCAGTGCAGTTTACAGACACACTTTGTGTGTGACAATAAGACATGAGCACAAATTCAGTTTCAGTGTTTGGAGTAGCTACATAAAATGCAAATCCATTATATCATTAACTGCATTAAGCTATCTACATAACATATTTTCTATTTGCATGACCTGTGCAAAAGTCAATGGAAAGTTTGTAATAAAACTTTTAAAGACATTTATTCTAGTCTTTTTAAAATTTAAATGTAATTTATGCCATGCATTTCTAAAACCAAAATTATTTCTTAGGAAAAAAGTGTTTGAGGGATCAATTCTTTACATAAAGCAAAAGAAAAGGAGAAAAAGGTCACTGACTGCTACAAGGATTTTCATCATTAAGAGAAAGTTTTCATTTCATTTGAACAGCTAGAAATTTCCAACTTTCCAACACAGGAAGCTTCTTTAATAAACCATTAAAGAAATTTTTTAAGCTCATGTTAGAAAGAAATAGAGAAGAAAATATTATTTCTCCTATGAAGCTGATTTTTAATATGTGCAATTTTTATCCATTAATTCAAATTTTAGGCTAAGCTTCTTCTTCATATCAGCTACATTTTAATATCAAAAGCCAATCGTTGCAGCCAAGACCTCCCAAATCCTGCTACTTCACAGCACAGAAGTCATCTCCCGCATTCAGAAAAGCAGCCAAAGCAGAGAGGGAATTTTACTGATATAGGTAATTCCTAACTGGATGGCACAAATTAATCACACAGGCCCACACAGCCTAGAATTCAATGAGAAGTATCAACATGATTGTATAAAGTTTTGCTTACTAGCTCTAGCAAGGCACTCATAAGAACAACATGGACTATAAAGTACCTCACAAGAAAAACAGTGGTCTAGCAGGTGGACCACCAAATAAGATTCAGGAATACTGCATTTTACTCTTTCTTCCACCAATGACCCACACAAAGTCTTTGGAAGTTACCTTGTCTTTGTGCTTCTTTATTTTCCCATTTTAAACAAATCTTCTCTCATCAGAAGAAAAAGGTATTCAAACCTGTAAACTGCAGTGAATGCCTGTAGCCTCAATAAAACATTTTGGGTGAATTAAAGCCCATGTAGGTTTTTTGGTTGGTTGGTTTGGTTGTTGGTTTTGGGGTTGGTTTTGGGTTTTTTTTGGGGTGGGGGGGGTTAAGCTGTTCTTTTCAAAAAAGAAGGTGGAATTTTAATTCTTATTGCTGATGAAATAGGCTGTGGAAAAAGATTACCCAAATATAAGCAGAAGCACTGAAGCCTACCTGATCATGCACAGAGCCTAAAAAAACAGTTTTTAGAAGCAAGATGCTTCATAGGTAACAGTCAAGAACCTGTTGAGACAATGATTCTGCAGCCAGAGATTTAGGGGCTTTTCCCAACTTTGCCACACTGTGCTATGTTTCTTCTGTGGAATTCAGTTTTTCTGAGCTGCAACATGCCAGTATTACTTGTCTCCCTGCCTATAGCCATTTTTTGTCCCCCAGTCTACAACAGAAACAAAGTTATCACACATACTCTCTGCTTTGTCTGACAGGGCTAGTGAGCAAGGTGCATTGAGCAGCATTCCTATTCTCCCACCTTTAGCCCTACTTTTCAACAACTATAGTTATTACAGAGAAAAGACATTTAAAAAAACATTTTAGAATATGAACTACAAAAACACTTTGAAAAGAGCTCTTGCAAGAGCTAGGAGATCAAGACAGAATAATGTACATTTTCTTTAATAAGAAGCACTGAACTTCAAGCTGAGGCTTTGATTGTTTTCTAAATCTATAGAGCTATTTTAGCAGTAACATTTTAAACACAAACCCCTCCAAGCATCATATTTGTTGACACATGCTTGTCAAAAATTGCCAAATGTTATCAAAATTAATGAAGCCTCGGTTGTGCCTTGTTTCTCAAACATCAGTATTTTCTTGTTCCTGCTGCCTGTTAGGTCAAAACCATTTCCCTTTTCCACCAAAACAGTCAGCTGAGGAATTAAAAACATCTGCAGATGTTCACAAAAAGCTACTTATAACACAGGAGAGCTGATGGTTCTCCACAGCAACGAGACAGCAGTATAGATGGATCTTCTTCTGTCCAACTTCTAACCTTCATCCAGTATAAAAGAAAGAAACAGCTTGTACAATTATCCAATAATTGCCTACTGCCAAATCACTAAGAACTGAAGAGTGAGAATAACTATCTTTTGAAACCAACAATCAATTTTCCAACTATTTCCTGAAAATTGCTGCACTGATATTAAAAAAAAAAAAAAAAAACAACAATAATTTCCACTGTAAAGCTGAAAAAAGGCAATTCCATGACAAGAATCAAAATCAAATTGTTTGGTAATTTTCTTCAATTTACTGGGAAATGTCAGAAAGAGGAGTCCAGAGACACTGGCACAGGTATCTGATAAAGCTAAAGGATACTTGAGAGTAATTCAGAGAACATTTCTTCTCTAACTGATAGGAACAGGTATTCCTCTTTCAACTCAAAGCTCATAAATATTGTTGCAATGCTTTCAAATGCATTTTTGGATACACATAATACCCAGTGTCTTACATGATGAAAATTAACTAATTAACACTTCCACCCTGAGGTCTCTACCTCACTTCATGGGTGAAATATAAAGAAATGGAGGATAAGCAGCAGTGGTCATTTTTGGGTAGTTATCAGTATGCAAGATGTTTATGTTAAGGCAATGTGGTCTTTGTAGCAAAGACTGCATGTTTATACAGTACCCAATGTGAAGGGACACTCATTTCCAGATAAGACTTCTAAGCACAGCACCTCTAATAGCAGCCAATTCTTTGAGATGCATACTCTAACCATTTATTAGTCAAACCTGAACAACACTTGCAAAAGCTTTTTAATGTTGTGCGAATATACTTCATATGATTTTACTGGCAGCTGTAAGGACCTTATCAGATACTGAATGCTTTCTTTTCCAAGCTGATTTCAGTCCAAAACATCACAGTCAGTCATGACATACATTAATAATAGTACTTCTACTTCCAGTATTAACTTCCAATTTCTAGCTTGTAGTTCTTAAGTATGCTGGAGAGAGTGAGGAACATCATGAAGACATGATGTAGGCACTAATAATCCGGTTTGTGCAATAAATGACCATCAAATCCAATAAGCTTTTTCAAACAGGGCTTACTAAATCATTACTCAGAATCACTCTAAGAAAAACTGTACAACTAAAGATGTAAAATGAAACATCAATGTACACATTTTAGTGAAACAACCAAAACTAATTAATTAAAGGATAGGAAGATGTCAGCTGAAGGGTGTTCTCTCTGATGGGCTCTTAAGGATTCAGCATTATAGATACTGAGCTGTCACACAACAGCTGCTTACTCACAGGAAGAGCCAAAATCTAGGAAGCAAGTTTGGTTCAAAGATGAAATTGGACTAAGAACGCTGGCTTGGGGTTTTTTGCTCGTGTGTTTTGTTTTCTTCTCTCTTCAAAAACAATAAGGACCTAAAACACTAGCTTCTGTTGAACAAAAACTGGTTTGGCCAGTTAAGGGTTGCCGAACTCAGACTACCAGGGAAAAAGGGTGTACAACATCAAAACACAGCAGCCTGGCTTTATGCTGGCAAAACACAGCTCCAAAGAAAGACCAAGTCAGCTACTGCTTGCTTTTTCAGAAGCATGACTTATCACACACATACAGTGCACATGCACATAGTGATTAACCTCAAAATCTCTATTCTTTGTCACACGAGTATCAGCAGCATACAAGATATTCAAATGTGTATTTGAATGACAAGGTTTTATTTTAATGCTCGGAGAACCACTACAGTGCCTGAAGTCTTGTAAAAACTTCACAAGTTACTCACTTTCCTAGCCTTTTAAAAATAAAGCAAAATTACTAACATCTGTGGAGGTATCCTTCTCAAATGCAACCAGAAACAGACACTTTCTCCATCAAGATCTACCTCAGTACTATTATATTCTGCTCATAAGTGAGAAACTGAAATCCATCTTAAAATAAGCAACAAAACATAGAAAGTAACACTCTCTTGTCCATATAGCCCACTGAAATCCAGTAACAGTAGTAGTCATTTTAATTACCACGTAAAATATTCCCCATCTTTAAAACTGTCAGCTTCTCTGTGTTCTCCATGGGGAGAAAAAAAAAAAAAGAAAAAAAAAGAAAAAGGACTTCACCATGGTCTCCCTTGAATGAACTACTGTTCACCTCAGACAGTTGCTACTCCACGTCTATCATCCTCCTGCTCTTCCCAACTCAGGAATCATCTGCATGAAAACAGCCACCTACAAAGTCTCCAAGCACCACAACAGCAGCCCTGTAAACACTTGCAATACACAGCAACCTGCAGAAATAATGGACACTACTTCAAGCTGTTACAGCTTTTCAAATTAATTTGATTTTCTTTTGTAATATTTTAGTAACATTTAGAATTATGCTTCCATACTAAAATATTTTAATCTAACTTCTTACATTCAATCCCATTACAGATAACCATTTGTTAACATATTCTAAGGCTACACCTTCTACAGATCTGGTAGCCAGCACTGGGCTTCTAATAAATTCCTACAGCTTCACGGTGGCCTCAACTTCTTTCTAGCTTTTCCACCGTGAAGAATAAAAACCCATTCATTATAGTCAGTCCACTTTTTGAGTGACATGCTTAGTCTTCACTGAATTATTATTTTTATATATATATAGAAAAATATATACATATATATGTAGGAACGATTGACAGGAAGTAGTAAAATCAAAAGCATTACTCAACCAGAAGGCAGGTCAGAAAGACTAAGAATGCTTTATACAGGTAGCATTACCAGTATAGAATATACCACTGTAGTTATACAACCAGTGTGCTCACAAGCCATGTTTCAGAGTAAGAGTCACTGTTGCTGCTTCTTCAGCTTAGGCCACTTTAACTAGAAGTAAAAGGAAACACCAAAATCCCAACTACAGCAAATTACACCATTACAGCCAAACCAAAATAGCTTCTTCACCTTTGCATATATTACTTCCAAATAAAAGGCAGAGCTATAGATGTTTTACTTTGCAAAAGATGGCTTAGCTACCTAAAACATCACTTAAAACAAGCAGGCATAACTAGCATTTATCTAAATTTGCAGACAAATTGAAATTGCCAAACAGCTCAGTTCACTTGAACGAGTGCTAACAGACTAATAATGATAACTAATGTTGAATTTAAAGTACGTTCCAAAGGAAAGAAGGAAAATGAAATATGCATACTGAAGAACAGCATCAACATTCTTTGTAAAATAAATACTATAAAGATGCACACATTAAGCAAACAGGTTTTCACCTGGTTACATGCAGTTTTTCCTCACCTTCCAGGAAAAAATAAAACCCCAGTCTAGACTCCCTTGTTCAAAGGCTTAGAAAACAAGAAAAAAACCTGGGCAACCGTTACTTCAGAAAAGTGGACGTTAGTCAAAATAATAAATGTGAAGACAACGTGCCATAATCAAGGCTGCAAAGGATGTATCACACTGCTTCATTATGTCAACACAGGAACAGGTAAACAGGAGTTAAAGTCAACAAATATCAGGGCTGATAAATGATAAAGATGACTCATTCATTTCAGTTCTATCAGTTTTCAGAACTCTTGTTTTAAGTCAGCACTGTACCCACGAAAAAGCCCACGGAGGGTAAAGATGTACATTGCTGCGGTACAATAGATTTACAGCAGTAACACCTCAAGAACAAACAGAAAGCAACACAGTAATAACCATGTACTCAGTAAATAAGTGACTCTTGTCATCTTCCTTACACGTTACTGTTTTTTCTTTATTAGGCTGTTCTTTGGGCACTCCAGTATTTCAACATCCCAGGACTGCAGTATTTTTGTAGCAATTTCTGAACTGCATTTTGAATTCAGAAATGGCTTGTACTGTAGTGAACATAGGTCAGTAAGTGTTCACACTTACACCACTTAAATGAATTGCCTAAGGATGGGAAAAACAATTTGACAAAACAAAGCAGGTGACTACAGGCTGTTCAAGTAGACTGTTTATTTTAGATGTTTACTGTAAAAACCTTGGGCTGTAATTATATTTGAGTTTTTCCACTGCTTCACAAAAACCTGGAGAAAACACACCCAGTATGAAAACGTGCAAGAGTATATCAGAATGAAAATTCACTGCTGGCTCCCTAAAAATTAAACAATTCAAGTAGCTCTATAAGTTACATTCTCACAACAATATTCATGAACCTGAATTCAACAGAGGTATTTCTTGCACTAAATCTTTCTACAATTTGATAGACGGCTCATCTTTTCCAACACTGTAACCAGTGTCTGCTTTCTTTTCCAACTCTGTTCGTTACAGCTTCCACTCCTTCCTTCAAGACAGTCTCTTTGTCTTGCCAATTTTTTCTGTTATCCCAACAGTTTCATCCTTCTCTACACATTTTTCATTGCAGAGTAATTTCAACAGTAAGTGGAGAGTTAAGTCAACACCTAAACACTAATACTAAAATCTGGGCAAGGTGTCACCACAGAGACTAGGACCCTTCTGATGATATAGTCCTTCCTTTCCACTAGGTCAAAGGGAAGTTAAAAAAACCAGTAAAAACTTTGCTAGTGAATCCAAACAATTCAAAACATCCAATCATTGAGAACACCACATAGAGAATGGAGAACAGGACTTTTTTTTCCAGCTTCTTTCCACCCACTACAGTCTCCATCTATTGTCATGGGAGATTATGCTTTGCTATTCATCCTTCGTTCTTCTGACTGCTGCTAGCAGCAGATAAGAAAAGTACAGGGCAAAGTAGGGGCACAATTTTCTTATCCTATCACTCCCTTCTCTTCAGTGTTTGCATTTTACACACCCATGAATGCTACTTTCACTCATTTCTACTACTCCTAAGTTTCCTGGGTCACATCAGAAAAATCAGTAACATGCTGCTCTGAATTTCACAGCTGCACACAAGGGTCTAAGAATCAATGGTGAAAGAGAATAAAACTTGGGACACTTTGCTTTATTCTTTTTTGTAGTTTTATAATGCCTAAGACAAGTATTAGGCCATCTAAACATTTTAGTCCTCAGGACGCTACATTAGGTTGCCTTGACAGAAAACAAAGGAGGCTAAGGCATCACTAATGCCCAAAACTTTGTGAAATAACAGAGATCTAACTAGGAGACACATCCAGATGCTCCCTGCAGGCAAATCAGGCACATACTGCTTCTCAACAAAATTATTCCCTATGCCACCTCCAAGCCTGGCCATTTCCCTAAACTCCAGCTGTGGCTCTTGTCCAAAGCATCAAAATGAAGTAAGAAAAATCTGCAGATACATCTTGCCAATCACACGCATGTAAGAAACAAACATTTCATACATATATATGAGGAAGAAACAATCTTGCCCACTCTCCTTGAAGGCAACAAGGTGAAACACGAAGGCTCAACATACGTCAATGATAATTGCTTTTATGTGGAACTGAGATGCAGCAGACTGGCCTGTGATCACTAAATTAAGGAATTTCATACGGTGTATACAGTTCATGTTTAGAAGGTCTTGGATTTTTATGCCTGTTCTTATTAAAAAAAGTTCAGATTAGATTCTTTGAAGGTTGATGGCACTCGTGTAGAAAATTATATTTATTCTACACAAATGAGCAAATTTATTCCCATAATAGCTAAAATTAGAATGAAAAAAACCCAAGAAAAGTATGGAAACAGCAAGGAATTTTTTTTTACTTTTGTTGAAAAAACACTGCTTATCTTTACATCCTGGATTTTAAGCAAAGTGCATAACCACAAGCGTGACATTTTATTCAGTCCACACATCTTCACATAGCTATACTGTTAGCAGTTGGAGCCATGCTCTTTCTTTTCTTATCTAGAAGATAATGACAAATTAGCTTAGTCAATTCAGTTGTTCAGATCACATTTCAGGATCTCAAGATCAATCTCTTTGACAACCCATGCAAAAAGTTGATGCTCACATATTGTCGTAGCCAATCTCCCATCTCCCCTGCTCAGCTATTCCTCTACTACAGTTATCTGTTTTTATGGCAAATGAAGGGCAGTAATAACCCATATAATTTTTGCCAATTTTCAGATAAAAATTTTGCTCCCTCTGGTGGAAGCAGTGAAAGCAAAGATTATTTCCTGAACTCACCTTACCCCACAGAGACCTAAAGCCAAGAAGAAAGCTTTGCTTTCCTAGAATAATTCTCATCTCACAGCAAATTTAAGTATCTCCAATTTAATGACAGGTAAGCTGACCTGCCATCAAAGTCATTTGTCAACAGACAATCAGCAAGACAGTGCCAGAACTAGAAACGGATCAAGGTCCAACATGCTATTTGTGAGGCTTCACCTCAAAGAAAGAAGAAAGCAGCAGAGACACAAATATGACATGAGTACAGACAGGAAAAACAGAAGGCTATGTGAGAGTTTTAACTATAATAAAATAATTTAAGTTGCAACCTCGATGCACTATGCAACACATGATTCTCTAGCAGCCAAGTTTTTATGATAATCCTTCCTATACTTCTCTATAGCTGTCTGGGTGGGAAGGACATAACTACTTTTATTCCCTCTCTCCCCTAACAAGACAAAAGGAATACTGCAGTACATCAACATTGATTCACTCATTCATTAACTTTAAGGACCCAAGGGACACAGTTGTTATTATGAGGCTTTCGCCCCAAGGAGTGATTCCACACCCCCCCCCCCAAAATACAAAAGAAAGGTGTGCAAGTTTGCCTTCCCAAATCTACAGAGATAATCATAGGTTCTTGTTCACACCAAGCATTTTCCCTTGCACCAAATGACCAAAAATAGCAACAGAAACATTGGAACAAGAAGCCTATCAAAAACACATTACCTTTTCCAAGTAGCCATTTCAGTTAACTTGGTGCAAGACAAAATAAGAGCCAAAGGAAGGGTTAACATAGTGACAAGTTGTCACATAATACCTTGTTGGGGGATACACACAGAAGCAGAAAACAAGTTCTTCTCCATCTCTATAACTAACTAGCAGTCTAATACCAAGAAGAAAGGTCTAGGAAAAGCAATTTGGTAAGGCAACAAAGCTCTGCTCTTGTAATACAGTTGGGCACAGAGGAGACTGTTCTTCTTACAAGTGCATCAAACGGCTCTGGTGGAGCTATCATCCTCCATCTTTTACACTGATCTCCAACTAGCACATAACCAACACCATTCTCAAACAAATCTGTGCCCCTAGTTCTACCAAGCATTAAGTCAAAAAGTGATCAATTTCTCACACTCAGTCCACAGATGTGGATCTTATTAATTAGTTCAATCTTAGAGATAACAGCTTCACCTTTAACTGAAATTTCTACTTCCATTCACTGCCAAATATGCAAGGTTCTTCCATCCATTTGTTTGAATGCCCATACAGTAGAGTAACATTGACACAAGCTACCTGCATTTGTCCTCCCAGAGTTACAAGCCTTTGCCTTCACTGAAACTTTATAGCAGGATAATTAGACAGTTACAGCTTAAACGTAAATCACAAATTGCAACATTTTGTATATAAAGATTAGTATCTACTTGTGATCAAAACTGAAATATAGAAGTGGAGAAACAAAACACATTCATCTCCATCAGTTCCAAGTGCTACTATTATTCTGGAGTGCCCATTTCAAGTACCTGCCATACTGGTATGACTGTACTCACAGTACAGATTTGGATCAAGTAATAGAAACAACCTACTAATCAGAAAACGTTTTTTTTTTCCAAAGCATTGCTACATTTTCATACCTAGCATGCGTATAGTATCACCGAATGTCATGCATAATCTTCGAGGACACACACCAAAGAGTATCAGCACTTTCTTTTTCTTCCCTGGCCTCATTCTCTCCTTTACTACCTTTGATTTGATTACACTGAACACATTTCATATTCTTCCTGTACTACAAACTTACTATCAAGATAGACTCTTAAGCTGAGAGGTTATAAAACTCTAACTTTGCCTTTTTTTTTTTTTTATCCGTTACAGATACATTCTCCTTAGTGCAGCATAATTTTGTAACTCTGCAATTCATACTCCAGTCATAATCAGTGCTCTTTATACACAACCAGACCTATATTACACACAGTCCACTGATGTCTAAAAACAAAGTATGTATGATTTTTAACTGCTTATAACAAATCTTTTAAACCATGTGTTTAGCCACCCTCTATTGTGATTATCCCCAAAAGCTTCAACAGAGCTCAAACAGTGTTTTATAAAAACATCTTGGCTTTACAGGAGCACCTGTTGTTAAACATTCAATACAGGGAAGTTTTCCGGGCTTTGATAAAAAGTAACTTCATTATCATCAAAATGCCATATCCACAACATTTAAAATAAATTTGGTAGAAGCTGCACTATGTCATGAAGCCATTAAATTTATGACTATTATTATGAATAGGTAATTATACAATGCCAGCCCCATGCCATAAAAAGATGGTCATCTGTTATTTGTTTTACAGTACCCTTAGAAGCTACACACTTTATGGAAATAAATACACAGCACCTGCCAAGAGCAGCTTATAGCCTGCACATGAGGCACTGAGCCATGTGGTGCCATTGATCCCAGCTGCAGGTATCATTGCAAGTTGCGTGCAGTATCTATTCCATCACAGCAAGCTCAATTTCAACTTGCCCACTTCTGTCAGTTTTCTAGAAGATACTTTTTCATGTGTATCCTTAACCTAAGGTTCCATTCAAACAAATGGCTGGGGGAAGAAAAAAAGGAAGAATGTGTAGTTCAGTCACTTTCAAAACTCTTTCACTAGACATGCTCATTCCTCTGTATTTTGCTTCCGGTTACTTTTACTCACTTATTAGGTGTATTTTGTAAAACCAAACCATCAAAATCTCCCTCTACATAAGCACAGACTGTTTTTCTTGATGCGCTTCATTCATTCATTCATACATTAATGGAGTTGGGGGTTTTGGTTTTTTGGTGGTGTGGTTTTGGGGGTTTTTTTGTTGTTTTTTTTAAATAGGAATTCCTCACATGAAATTTCCTGGTGCCACAAAATTTCTATGAGGAGTTACTTGCAGTTACTTTACGTATGTATTCATAAACACATAGATATTCTGTGGATTTAGGAGGTCTAGACCACCTCCCCCCACAATCAAACATTCTTGTAAAACTTCAGTCATTAAACTCTGCAAACCTCAGTTTCCCAATCTTATTTTGTAATCTTCCGAGGTTCTGTGCAGCTGACAGGATTAACAACCTTCAGGAATTTTTAGATCACTCGAACAAAAGACACCACAGAATCGCTCTGCCTACAAAGTACGTGCGAATACTCAACAGCATTGTGTGCAGCACACGTTATTATTTAACGCTGCATTTAAAAACCCGTGGCAGGCGCGCCTCGGCGCAGCACGCTGCTCTGCATTTGAAATTACTACCCAACCTTTGCATTGCTGAGCTGATACCGGCCCCGTTTCCAACTGCGGAGCCACATCTAGCCAAAGGGGGGGGGGGATGCCAACAAGTTGGCCAGCCCGTCCTCGATGGCAGCCCCCGCGGCCTAACCCCGGCACGCCCCGAAGAGGCGTACCGGCGAGGCGAGGCGGGCCGGGCCCGGGATGCGGCCGCTCCGCTGGACCGGGCGGCGGCAGGCGAGGCGCGGGGCGGGGCGGGCGGCGGCGCGAGCGCACCTGCACGCGGAGCGCGGCCGCAGTTCCCCGCCCCGGCGCCCCCGCGCGGGCCGCGGTCGCGCCCCCCTCTCCGTCAGCCGCCGGTGCGTGAGGAGAACCGCCGTCGCCCCGCCACCGCCGGGCGCTGCCCACCCTCCCCCCGGCCCCCCGCCGGGCGGAGGCGGAGAGAACGGAGGGGCCGCGGGGAGGGGGATGGGGCGAGGCGGGACAGCGCGGAGCGGAGGCGCTCGCCCGGCGCGGCGCCACCCCTCCCCGGCGAGCCCCCGGGAGGCAGCGGCGGGGCAGGCGCCTCCCCATCCTCACCTGGTCGACGGGCAGCCGCACGGCGTTGCTGAGGGGCTGCAGCAGCGTGGAGCCCGTGGTGCTGGTGGCCATGGTGAGGGCTCCTCCTCCCGCGCCGGGAGAGCAGGCGACGAGGCCGGGGAACCGCTCCTCTCCCGGGCTCCCGCGGCGGCGGCAACAACGGCGGTAGCGCGAAAAGCCCCAGCCCCGCACGGCGCCGTGACAACAAGGGGCCGGCGCGGCCCCGCCGCTGACGGACAGCGCCAGCGGCCAACCCGCGCGCGGCACCGCCGCGGAGTGACAGGCGGGCTCGCCCAATCCCCGCCCCTCGCCGGGGTGGGCGGGACGAGGCGGCTCCCCTCCGGCGGCCGCGGCCGCGGCCGCGGCCCATTGCGGGGGGCGGGAGGGGGCCGGTGAGGCAAATCATAGGGCAGGGCAGGGGGGCGGCCCGGCGGGTATAGCAGCGGCCCGGCGGCGGCCGCTCCGCGCTGAAGTCGGGCAGAAGCTACGCGCAGCGCGCAGGTACCGCGCAAGGGCCCGGCGCGGCCTCGCCCGGCGCCAGGCGGGGCTGCGCGGGGCAGGGGCCCGGCCTCGCCTCGCCTCGCCTCTCCGCGGTGTGTGGAGCTCCGACCTGGGCCGGTGTGCGCGACCTCGCCGACGGCGCGGGGATAGGGGGGGCGGATGGGGGCACCTGAGGGGAAACGGCACCTTCCTGACCGGGGACGGGGGCGGAGAAGCAGGGACAGGCTGACAAGGGAGCCCCCTACCCCACCCCAGGGAAGCGGGGTGCTGGCAGCGCTGGCCGAGTCGGAGCCAGGTGGCAGCTGTGGAGGTAGCCCAAAACTGAGGGTAGCCTGAAACCATCTGGGCGCAGGCATTATGTTGAGGTAATATAGAGATTAGCCCCCCTGTTCTGCTCCTAACCGTCTCCCCTTTGCCAGGACAGGGAGGCAGCTCAGCGCTCAGTAGCTGCGTATGCAACGGTGGATGAGTGATGGATACGCGCAGGGCGTGAGGGCGGCCTGGCACCCTGAAGAAGTCATGAAAAATGAGTAAAAAAAACCCTGTTCCTGCAGCCACCCATTGACTTAAGGAAGCCTGTCTATCATGGCTATAAGCCATATAGTTTATTAATGGCCTGTTTGTTACGTAGAGAAACCTGAAATGGGACAAGCATGAGTACTTTTTCAGTAGGTTCAGCCTAGCAGTGCAGGTTCCGTAAAGACAGCAAGAAGTGATGTGGTGATGCCAATAGTAGTAAGTTGGTACACAGCACAACTCTTCTACCTGTCCAGTCAACCCTATGCAGTCTGAAACAGAATGACATCTTGAGTGAAGGCTTCATGTTAGGAAGTGCAGCAAAATCTACCAGATGAGCTTGTGCAGTAGGCTACTTAGTAAACTATTCTGGTTTAGTGCCCTGCCTGCCTCTTTTACATTGGAGCTTTCTCTAGTTTTTTCTGATGAAATAACTGAACTGTAATCTTAGTTGTTCTAAATGATGTGGTGAAGGACGCTCCAAAGGAATATACTGCTCTTACCTATAAAACTGCTTGAGAACCCCGGGTGTCTTGAGAGAAGACTGCAGGTTATTCCTTGCACTTTATTAAACATTTTTTTATAATTATTGTATATTATACCTCTAAACCATGCTGCTATCAGTAGTTTACCCTCAACACAAATTTTCACCATTTTAAGTCCATGAAAGATGAAATGCCTTGTCCAATATCATGCTAACAGTCTGAACCATGTCTGGAGTAGTGGCTAGGTATAGTCATTTATATAGCCATTTAAGTTCACAGTTAATGCTAATTGGTAGTAGCAGGAAAACGGAGGTAAGTGTAATTATCTAAAAACATCCGTTGTTTCTCTTACTGAATTGCAGACCACACTCTGTACTTATGTTTTAGCTTGTGGTAAGGTCTTTTGTCTGCATTTAAAGAGACTGGTTAATAGGTACAAATGAGTGGTTTTAATTAGATTTCCTCACTGTGTGACAGGCAATTACAATTGTGGTAGCATCTGCAACTTCAGAAGCAATAGCATGTTTTTGTAGTAAAGCAAAGAGAGCTGCTTTCAGAAAGGGGAAAAAAAACCCTCAAAACCCTTTTCCCAATCAATTCTGAGTCATTCCCTTAAATCTAAACCTGCAAATTATATATAGATGTGAGTAACTTCATAGGAGTGCAGTGCCACTAGGCTCAGTACAGTCTGCATTACACTATACATATGTAAATATGTATATAAAGACTAAGCTCATTTTATCTGATTTTCTTTTAGTAGGGAGACATATACCTACGCACAAATCTTGGGAAATCTTAACCTAAACATTCTCGAATGAAGCCACAAAAGAGCTGCTTTAGAAAAGGCTGATAGCTAATTCTGAATCATAGTCTAGTCACAAGAAATTATTCTGGTGCATCTATATAAATCCATGGAGGTGGTGTTACTGAGACTTTCATGAAACATTCGCAGCAAATAATTGACCTACTGAATGAACTCCTTACTTTCAATTAACAAAATGCTTGAGAACAAGCTCATGATAACACAGCGTAAATGTCAGTTGGTTTTAAAACACAGCCCTTAATTTTCTAGTAATTTTTATTCTTTTTTCAATGTATGTGTTCTTGCAATGCTCAGAAAATACAAAAATATGCTTCCTTGTATGAATCCTAGGATCTTAGGAGTTCATACTTAAAAAAGAACATTTATCTGTACTGTAAATCTCAGTATCATTATAAATAGCTTGCATCTATGGCATTAAGGTTCATAATTACATCTTTCACAGGTTTCCACTGGAGAAATGTGGTGTTTTGGGAAGATGTTCTTGTGCTCTTATTTAGGAAGGTGTGTGCTGGGGAAGACAATGTCAAGGAAATACATCTTGAAAATAGTCACAAAATAATAGTACCTTCGTAGTGACAGGGGAGGTTGGTTACATGAAAGAACAAAAGAGATCCTGCCCCACAGAGCTTAAAATCTATGTTTGCAATTAAAACTGAAGCATACAAAAGTTGGTCAAGAAGAAAGTAACAGGAAAATAAGCAATTTCTGCAAGAGAAAAAGTAGCTTATTTTTGATGTCTGCTGTAAAATGTTTGGTAAGGGCTTTCACAGGCACTGCAGGAAAACTAGGTCTTCTGCTTTTCCTTTTTTTTTGAAAGAAGATTTCATTATGTATGTTTTCAGAGAACTTCCTGCCTCTGTGAGAATACCGTGTTGGGGGGGGGAAGATGAAGCATTGGCTGGCAACAGGTAGCATTCCACATCCCATTGACATGGTAACAGTGCAATTAGTCCTTAAAGTTAAATCATGCTGTGAAAAAGAAGGCTGGTGAGTGATACAAAGAAGCTGATGTACCCAGAGTAGTGAATCTGTAAAATTTCACGTAAGTGGGCCAGTTTTCATTAAACATTACTTACTTTCCTACTGTTTTAAATATTTGCATCTAAGTGAACAAGAAGTGGTACTTCCACAAGGAAATTCTTTCCACCAAAGGCTGTCAGTCAAAATGCAGGAGGACATGTTGATTTAAATAATCCCTGGAGAGTGGCCTGGCATAGCATGAACTTCTTCTGACGGTCTGTGATTAAGCTTTTATGGTACCATAAGTGCTCATAGTTCTTAGGCACAAAAATAATCACAAAGGCATCTCTCAGCCCTGCAGAGATTACTTCATCTGTCAGAATGGTGTAACAAACACTAGAGGTTTCCTATCAACTTTATTTGAATGACAGTTTAAGATATTCAGGTGTTTACAATACCAGTCTTCCCATATGACAATATACAATAAAGAACAAAAAGAGAAGAGCTGTGGCAGAGGACAGGAAGGGACCATGGGACAAAGTTACTAGATGCACCATTGTGTACAGTTCTTGTTCCTCTGTTTGTTTGATAAGGTCCTTCTGGGAGCACATTAACAGAAAATAGGAACAATTACTGAAACTCCTTTTAGCAAAACAGATGAAAAGGAAAATGGGTTTCAGTATTAGCTATAGAGAGGCGACTGCTTTGCCACAGTAAAGTCTTATTTTAGCCTTACCTATCTGGCTTTGCTTAGCCTAAAATATTTGAGACTTCATTCTGAAGAGAAGAATATTTCTGCAAAAGCTGATGCCAGTCAAACTGAATTACTGTTCATAAAAAATCTACTATTGCAATTTTGGCATTTGTTTGTATCTTTGTCTCACCTTTCCTCCAAAGCAGTCATTTGCCATCCCTTCAAATATTCTGTACAGCACAATAAGCCTCCCATGCATCACCTGTTTTCTGAACTAATATAATCTTTAATTAGCCAGTTCTGCTATATTAGTAATTTTAATGCCCAGTGTGATTCTTGTTAATATTAGTAGGAATTCTTCATGATGATACTGTTGATTGCCAGCTCAAATAACATTTGTTTGGCTCTCTACTTATTAGGAAAAATATAAATACCTTTCTACAGTTTAGCTACAAGATAGCTAAAATCTCCCTTTGGCTCTTTTAGCTGAACACTTTGGCTTTAGATTTTTGACTTGCTCTTTTGTTCTAGTCTTAGAACTGCTTTGAGAGCGAGCAAGCTTCTCTGTTTGCAGAGAAGGCAACAATCAGTTTCTATCGTAAAACTGATTTGGTCCAACCTTCTTTCCTCTAAGTGCTTAAGTTTTGTAAATTCTGTAATGGGGAAATGCATTTGTGTCTCTCAAAAACATAGGCTCATGTTCAGCTCAGACCATTTTGGTTTTCAATTGTAACGTGAAGTCTGTTAACAAAATCAGGCAGAGCTTCTAAAGAAGGATGAGTGAAAGCTCACTTTACTGTTCAGCTGTAAATATCAACTCTCAGGTACAGATCTTAGAAATGATAATTTCCTTGCTAAAGGAACTTCATGCTTTCATGACAAGGACAAACAACTGACTTCAGCAAGAAGTTACTCTGATAAATGAGTGAGTTGCATTTTCAAAGCAAATTCTACTCTAAAGTTCTTTATGGAGAAACAGTACAAACTGGCAGTGTACAGCATTTCAAAGTGTGATAACTAGTGCCACATACAATTGGGGTATTGTCACTCTGATGATTGAAAAGTTTGGGGAATAGAAGCCCTTTTTTCAGCACTGAAATAAAAGCAATGAACTTCAAAGCTAAGTTATGAGTTTAAGAACAGTTGTTTTGAGCTTAATTAGATATTTACCAGGCTATGGGAAATACGGTGGACGGGAGAGGCTGGTGATAACCTTGTAAGAAACCTGCTACTATAAAACAGAAGTGAAGAACTGACAAGTCTACCTTTTTAATTGATTTAACTATAAAAAAAAATTAAAAAAGCAAATTCATATTAAATGCATATGAATGTACAGTAAATATATCATTTAGTTTAATTTCCTGTCGTACTGTAACAGCAGGGCATGGAAATATCTGCTTTTAACAAGTTTCTCGGGTTTCTGGGCTTTGTATTGTGTCTCCTTGGCTGAAAGGGGAGACCTGACTTGTCTCAATATCTGATGTTAGAGGTTCTCAAATTGATCCTTGCTGCTTAGAGAGCTCTGTTTCCCAAGGTTCCTCCCACTTGCCCTAGGTGAGTACAACAAGATAGGACTAAGACTCTTCTTTATTTGGATTAACTGTTTCTGAAATAGTAACATACCTTATTCATCCCAGAGTTGCTTAAGGGTTGCTTTTAATGCCAGGATAAGCTTCCAGAGTAAAGTGAGTTTATTCTAAGAGCAAAGATTGAAGTGTAGGAGCGGGTGCAAAGTAAATAGCAAAAATGCAATTTAAAATTAAGCTAACCAAATAAGTTTTCCTTTCCATTGCTTCATGTTCACAGTTAACTTAAGGGAGAGAAAGGGAGGACTATGGCATTTTCTTCTTCTGTCCCTCAGGACTGGCTCGCCCTAAATAGCTTTCTCAGTCCATATGGTCATTGCTACTTGGTTCGGGATGGTTCTCCCTGTTCCTGTGAATTACCATGTTCAATCCTGATTGTATTTCAGTTCAGTAAGAAGTAGGAATTTTTCCTTGAGGGGTTTTCTGGGGTTAGTCCTTGTGTGTTCATTTGAGCTTAAATTACCCTCCTATTTTTGGAACATTTTGTAAGTTTTTGTCATAAGACATCTTCAGTGTCCATGCATCTTATTAGCTTTATTGTCTGCCATTTATTTTAAATTCTTTATAAAAATTGCACATATCAACACTAGAAAGATAGGGTTGGTTGTACAACACTTTATTCCCACCCCTCTCATCATTCCCACTATCTGCTTCTCCACACACAACTTTGAGGCTGCTGCTCTTAAAATTCCTCCCTTGCTGCTTCTAAGTCCAGCAGCAGCAGTTAACACAGCTTGAGCTACCTCCTCTTTATCAGCCAGTAAGTCATGCTGAACTGCTTAGCAGCCAAAACTGGTGGTGTGCATTGGAGTCGGTGTCAGTGTCAGGTAATGAATGGAAAGTAGATACTCAGGATGTCAGACCTGTCAGCCGCAGCCAGGAACAGCCCAGTGCAATTGAACTTGTCACTGGGTCAGAGCCTGAATGTTTCTGCAGTTGTTCCAGGACCCACCTGCTTCCCCAATGCCTTTCTCCTGCTTTGTACAACAAGCAAGAAACTGTTGCTGTCTGTTCTAGTGGGTAAGCCTTCGCTTTTCAGAGCAGCAGGATAGGGGAAGCTTTGCTCAACTCGGAGATCTAGAGATCTGAGAGGATATGAACCTAGAGCCTCACACTGGTCAGCCACATATTTTTGAGATTTAATTTTGTTAGTTGCATCTTAGCTTGATGTCCCATCTGCTAAGTGTCCCTCTGCAAGTATGTGAGCATTGTTCAAACACAAATTTGTGAGCTAACAGTCATAATGTAGTCCACGCCACAACACGCCCAAAGTTTTAATGAGTAACGTTCTGGGAACAGCAGCCAAAGATGCATATTAGTATTCATGTTTCTGAGAGTTACTTCAAGTCATACACAAGCTCAGATGCATGTCCTGTTTATATAAGTGCATAAGTAAAGCCATGAGTTTGTTCAACCATACAGTCAAGCAGTAGTCTCTCTAAAATTGCACTATGTGAACCTGAAACGCTCTAGGATAGAGATTCTTTTTCAGAGAACCTATCTAGGAAACTGAAGAAGCATTTTAGTAAATTGAGCACACTAATCAATATATATAAATACAAATATTTTCCTTGTCAGTTCAGCTAAATGATTATCACATTAGATAGATACATTTATCCTGCTGTATTTCATACAGTGCTTTGTTCTTTTGACCCCCTAAACTGTATGTAAGAGCAGAGTTTGGCTATTATGTCCTCCGTAATTTTTGAAATTGATATTTACGATGATAGTAAATTGAACATGTTTCTAAACTGTACTTTAATTGGAGGGGATATTTAGGGCTGTGAAAGGTTAAAGAGCCTGAATGAATAGGCAGTATTCCATCTCTTGCTTTAAGTCAGTAGCACCTTCATCTTCATCACTTCTGTGAAGATTAGAGTATATGTCTGCATATAACAGAAACTGTTCATAACATCAACTTGCTGTACTCTGTTATGGAGGTCAGAATAGTCCACTTCATAATGTTTTGTCCACATGTCTTAGTTGTAGAGAGCAAATATGTCTGTCGTTGCTGCTTGTTTTGTTTCATCCTGCTCCTAGTTTCAACATTTTTATTGACAAATTGTGATTACATTTACTTTTTATAAGGAATTGTGAATACTGAAGATTTCATAGGAGCACTGGCTATATCTCCTTGTCTTGTTTAAATGTAAAGTACAATTATTACAAAATTGAGAGAACAACGAAGAGCTTAACTGTTCCTGTTTTTCTTTTAAAAGTACCACACTGAAGTGAAATTCTGTGAAAGAATGTAGAACAGAAAACAAATTTAAAAGTATGTAGTTATTCTGTGAAAATAACTACTAGAAAATAAAAGCCATTTTAAAGGTATTTTAAAAAATACCAGCAACTGTAGACATAGTTTAAAATTACAAGGGATATAAATCTTTAAGCCTTGGACTTTTAGTTATGAAGCTAAGCAATTGTTATCTGTTCTGTGGAAGAAACTTATGTGTGGGTTATTATGTAATTGACTTCACAGATTTTTTTGCACCTTTTTGAAAGATGCTAGAGAGAGAGATGATGCTACACCACTGACTTGATTCCCTAGCTCTGTAAAGTTGTTCCATCTCTTCCTAACTATATCCATTTCTGTTAGAGAGTTATTGTGTCACAGTGAAGAAATACTAACTTCAGGATCCTGCAGTATATAACATTGCAGGGGACCCCTGAAGCTGAACGGAGTCCTGTTCCTGCAATGCTCCAGTCGAGTTAATATTATGAACCATGTGATTGATGTTCTCGGGGCTGCACTCCCTGCTGTTTTAAACAGGAAGCTCTTCCAGTATCGCTTCAGTTCAGCAAACAAGGCCACTTCCTTAACAATACAATAACAGGAATTTGATCAGAAACTTCAAAATTCAGTTCTTGAAGGCATGAAGATGATTGCTTTCATTCTTGCATTATCTCCAGTATTTAGGTATAAAAGTTACGGGGTTTGTTTGAAAAAAAAAATGCTTTCCTCATATCCTTTTCACAAGGAGGAATCTGGGGTTTTTATGATTGTTAAAGTATTGTTCCAGTTTTGTGAGAGATTGGTCATTTTTCTTTCTTTCCCTGGGCTAGATTTATGTTGCCAATATCACAATATGATTCTGCAGGAAAATGCCCTCGGCTACTTCTAATGGTTTTTATTCTTGTAATATCCACATGTGGTTAACCACCAAGAAGAGTAGTTTTAGACGGATACTGTTCAGGTGCAGGTTGCTCAAGAGGCAACCCTCAGTCACTGCCTGTATTCATTTGCTACTTCTAATATAGATAAAAGAAATAGTACAGCTAAATAAAACTGAATTATTTATACTGCAGAACTAAATTATTTGCCTTGGTTTTAACTGGTAAGATTTACTTTCAGGGATCCCAGGCTGTGGAGACCAGTGGAAAAGTCTGGAGCTCTGAAGACTTGACCTCAGTAGAGGAGGATCAAGTTAGGAAACACTTAAACAAATAGGGCATACACAAATCCATAGGATTTGGTGGGATTCCTGCATGCAGGACTGCTCTCAATTATATCTGGAAGGTCATGGCAATTGGAGGAGGTTCCTGGGGACTGTAAGAAAGCAAATGTCCCACCTGTCTTCCAGAAGGGCAAGAAGGAGAATGCAGGGAACTACAAGCCTGTCAGCCTCACCTCAATCCCTGGGAGGGTAATAGAGCAAATCCTCATGGAAGCTATTTTCAAATATATCATGGACAAGATGATTAGGAGTTGTCAGCATGGATGTAAGCAGGGGAAATCATGCCTGACCAATGTGGTAGCCTTCTGTGATGAAACAACTGGCTTTGCAGATGAGGGAGAGCGGTGCATGTTGTCTATCTTGACTTTAGCAAGGCTTTCAACATTGTCTCCTGTAACATCGGCATAGACAAACCGATGAAGTACAGAGCAGATAAATGAACAGTGAGGTGGACTGAAAACTGGCTGAACTGTTGGGCTTCAAGGGTTGGGCTGGGTACAGCACCCAGCTGGTGGCCAGTCCTAAGTGCAGTACCACGGGGGTTGATACTGGGGCCGGTACTGTTTAACCTCTTCATTAAGGGCCTGGATGATGGGGACAGAGTGCACCCTCAGCAAGTTTGCAGAAAATACAAAATTGAGAGGAGTGGTCAATAGACCACATGGATATGCTGCCATTCAGAGGGACCTCGACATGCTGGAGAAATAGGCCAACTCCTGTTCATGAACCTCATAAAGTTCAGCAAAGGGAAATGCCAAATCCTGCAGCAGGCGAGGATTGACCCTGTGCCCTAGTACACACTGAAGCCTGGAAAGTAGCTTTGCAGAAAAGGACCCAGGGCTCCTGGTGGGCAAAAAGTTGACCATGAGCCAGCAACGCGTGCTTACAGAAAAGAAGGCCAACAATATCCCGGGCATTGCCAGCAGGTCAAGGAAAGTGATTCTTCCTCTCTAGTGAGGTACTGGTGAGACCACACCTTGAGTGCTGTGTCCAGTTCTGGGCTCTCCCCAGCACAAGAGATACATGCACGTAGTGGAGAAAGTTCAGTGAAGGGTCACAAAGACAATTAAGAGAATGAAGCATGTGTCATACAAGGAGAGGCTGAGAGAGCTGGAATTGTTCTGCCTGGAGGAAAGAAGGCTCCCGAGATCTTATCAATGTGTGTAAATACCGAAAAGGAGGTAGTAAAAGACAACAGAACCAGCATCTTTTCACTGCTGCCCAGAAAGGACAAGTGGCAATGGGCACAAACTGAAAGACAGGAAATTCTACTTAAATATAAGAAATAACTTCTTTACAGTGAGGCTGGTCAAAAACTGAAACAGGTTTCCCAGAAGGGTTGTGGAGTCTTCAGCCTCAGAGATCCTTGAAACCCAGCTGGGTAAGGTCCTGAGCAACTGGCTGTAGCTGACCTATCCTTGAGCAGGGTGGGGCCTGAACTAGATTATAGATGGTCTGATGAGGTCCCTCAGTAGGGGAGCTGATAGTGCCTCAACTATTACTATTCTGTGATTCTATCAAATTAGCATAGCCATAAAGGTTTGAGATAAATTCCATCATTTATAAATGGAGCATAAGAAGCCAGGTAAAGCCTCGAGGTACATTGTTGGCCAGGAGAAGGCGGCTCCGGGGAGACCTTATAGTGGCCTTTCAGTACTTAAAGGGGGCCTACAGGAAAGATGAGGAGGAACTCTTTAACAGGGACTGTAGTGATAGGACAAGGAACAAGAGTTTTTTAAACTGAAAGAGGGTAGATTTAGATTAGATATTAGGAAGAAATTCTTTACAGTGAGGGTGGTGAGGCACAGGAACAGGTTGCCCAGAGAAGTTGTGGATGCCCCATCCCTGGAAGTGTTCAAGGCCAGGTTGGATGGGGCTTTGAGCAACCTGGTCTAGTGGAAGGTGTCCCTGCCCATGGCAGGGGGCTTGGAACTAGATGATCTTTAGGGTCCCTTTCAACCCAAACCATTCTATGATTCTAACAATACAGGATTTGTGCATATCAGGAGTGAAATACTTATAAAAGGACAAATGCTTGCAGAACAGACGTCAACAGTTCATTTTGGCACTCTATGCTAAGTTGCTAATAGACGTCTTCCAGATGGGAATTTCCAATTGTAGAGAGATCTTTGAATGAAAAAGTCATTTGAAATCCTCTTCAATTTCTGTTGAAATCTGTGAATTCAAGGAACCTGTTGGGAAACCCTATGATTCAACCATGCACAGAGTTGGGTTTTTAACGTGTTTTTGAACAACTTGATTAAAGTGCCAAGTCCAAGAAATTGCAAGTTGTAGCTTTTATGTATATGTGCAACAGTGTCACTAAATAAAGGGGAAATAGCATAAAGATGTTTCTCTCTACCCTTTTACTGAATCTTTGTTTAGTAGCTTACGTACATGTTCTGGCTTTTGGAATTGCCTGGGCTGATGCTGTGTTTTGGATAGTGCTAGGTGTGGTACTCAGGTAAATCACTCCTTTTTCTGCAGTTCATTGCTAGCTGTGGTTACACCTACTTTGGATTAAGTTCTCTTCCCCTTTTTTCTTTTTTTTGTGTCTTTTATTTCCCCTCCCATCTCCTTGTGGGGCATGGCATGGCACGTACCTGGAGACATACCACATTTAAGCTTCAGGTTCTCCCTTGGATGAGAGATTCTACAGCCATTCAACAATTCAGACATTTCTCTTGCATCTGCATCGTCAGCTCTGCGGGCCTTAGCAGAGATTCAGCAACTTCCCTTTTCTTTCATAATAGGCTCCAATAGCCTCTTCTTGGCCAACATGCAATTAGTCTGTCCAGAACAACTGCAAAGGCTTTCCCTTTTCTCTTCAGTAACAGATGGGTGCTTGCGTGTTTGGGAAAGAAGATAAAGGCTGGACCTGTATTTCTCAGCCATCTGCTTCCTTGATGACCTCTTTCTTTATACTGTATTATGGAAGAGGACTAGCAGGGTCTGCAGCATGATGGTTCTACATAAACAAAAAGGCATGGTTCTGGCTCTAAAAATTTCCAGTAAAAAGACAGAAATGCCATGAAAATCAGTTAAATCATTGAGGCTTCACATAGGTGTGTAAGTTAACAGGGATAAAGCTGCATCACATAAGATAGAAAATATTCAGCCATTCAATCTTTGCAAGACATAATTATTTTTCTCGTGTATACAATTCCACCCATAGATCCTAAAAAACCTGCCAAAATTTCATATATTAAATTTTGCAGCACTATAGAATAGAAGCGTGTGTATGTGTTTTATACCTGACAGAAAAAGCCTGTTGACAGATCTTGTGTTCAAGGGATTACAAGGTCTATGCTGCACGATTGCAACATTCTCCCACTTGCTCATGTATATACTTGGGTTTGTCCTGCAAGTTGGGAAGGGCAAAGCTCTTTGTTTTGTTTTTTTTTTTACCACATGCTGCTTTCTGAAACATATGTGAGGTCATAATACCCATGCGCATGCTGTGCTGCTTGGAACTTTTGGCTGTATTATCCTGGGAGGAGCATTGCTGGTTTCCTACAGGACCCAACAGAGCAGCCTTTTCCCTTTGGGAAAGTGATTTGTGTTTCTTTATTAGCCCAAAGCTAGATGCTATTTTAATCCTCCAAAGTCTGTATTTTACTGATCTAGACTCAGACTTTCATGCTTGCTGCTGTGGAGAGGGGGAAAAAAAAAAAAGCATGGATCTTCTTCATGACTGCAAGTCATGTTTTCTTTTTGGGGGAACAATCCAGAGACATCTGTATAGAGGCTTTACAGCACTGAGGGGGAGATAAAGCAGGAAGGAAGGAAGCAGTACAGATGTGGAAGATCGAATACATGGCTACCTAGTGGGCTTTTCAGAGCAGGGTAACTATCATTGCCTACATTATTCATACCTCTCCCAGCAGACAGAACAATATCAATGATCCTGGAATCTCTGCCTGAGGACCCTGCCTCAAATCTCTGGTGTCTCAGTCAAGAAATGGTAGAGATTGGCTACCCTGGACTGGTGTTGGCAAGTCAACTATTAGACTCAATAGATAAACCGCTTTATCAGGAATGCCCCTCAAATATTAGCTAGTTTTTAGAATGTTCTAAAAGGATACAAATGTCCACTTGATTGCAGCAATTGAAAGAGCCAAGTTAACCTCAAAAAGTAGTATTCCTTTGTACTGCAGGATTAGGAGACTGTTGGGAAACATTCATAAACACCCATTTGGATGAAGGGTCCACTTCAACATGTTCTGAAACAAGTGAGCACTCACTCCCTTGGACAGCCGAAACCTAATGCCACATGTATAGTGCTCTGTCATTGTTTAGGAGGAACTGAGCCTGTCATCTTCTGACATGGTCTGAAAGCAACCTCACACAGCATGGGACATGCAGAACATTTTGTTCATAGTTGCTCAAAGGTGGCAGAGTTCCACAGTCATAAAGCAATCACGTAAGCAATGTTGATCTAGGCCAAGAGAGGCTAGTGAAATTAATGTTGAACATGTTTACTTCCCTGCTCCTTACAGGTACTTTAATATTGCCTGCAACCATGTACAGTGTTAAGTTGCAAAATACCTTGCAACGTGTTACCCTCATTTGTTGCAGGATGTCTGGTCTATATTTACTTAAGCTTCTAGTGTCTGTGGCTGTTCTTTTGCCTGGGGTGTTTTGTCACAGATTAATTTTTGGACTTCATTAGGCAAGCATTTAATTACTGTGGGAATAATAGGACATGTTTAAACAGAGAACTGTACTAAATTCACAAAGTGTACGAGAAGATATTTAAGGAGTCCCGTCAGATGGCTAAGAAAAAGTAAATATACTTGTTAACTGTGGGAATGTATGCAAACAAGCCAAAATTCAACTTCTGAAATGCTAGGACTGGGGCATGAGTTGTGATTTCTTCTGCATTTGAGGGTTTTCTTTTCCCCTACACCTCTTCTTTATTTGGCATGGACTAAAGAGGTTGGCTTACCACTATGTGAGGTCACACAAGCATCTCAAAATGCTCGTCTTTGCCTTTTTCATTCTCTGAGAAGCAACAGACCAAAGATTCAGAAGAGTTCGGGATGCCTGCCTCTGAACCTGGAGGGAAACTTGTGAGATGAGGATCATGTGTCCTTGTGTCTGTAGGAGCTGTTTCTCAGAGCCCTGGCAAAAGTGCCACTCCTGGGACTTGCACATATTCTTGTTCCTGCATGAGTGTTTAAGGACCTTCATCACTGAACCAATGCTCAAAGCGTTTCTGGTCTACCTCCACCAAAGTATTTCTCTTTCAAGAAGTCTGCCAGGATTTGCAATTCCCACATGCCTGCAACAACTTTTGCGATTTTTTGCCTCTTAATTTGGGTATAGAGGTGCATTTTCTCCTGGCCTCACACTATGGTGACCAGTGCTCGTGCTCCTGTGCTTTTACAGTGTCTGCAATGGGAAAAAACAGTCCCTTCAGTATTCTTTTTCAGATAGCAAGACAGGGATTTTCAATGTGAGAATTAATTACTTCTACATTACAGGATCGCATACTGCAGATTTAATTTTGTGTCATTTCACCTTTGAGCTCAGCAGTCCTCAGAGGTTTCTGAAACATATCAAGATGACAACAGACCATATTGTGAGGAGGTGTTTTTTATTTGTTGCTTTGTTTAAATCACTTTTACAAGCTTACTGACTTCCAATGGAAAGTGATTTGCCTCTCAGCATTAATGTGGCTAAATCAGCCTTGGGCCTGTTTGACTTTCTCAGAGCCTGGGGAACCCGCTAGTGATATAAATGTCTTAGAGATCCCTGAATGGGGAAGAGAGGAAATCTCCAAGGCCAGCATGGCCTGAGCATTCTCTTCAGGCCATGCAAGGTTTTTTAATAGCCTTATGAGCACATAATGTGTAAGTAAAATGAGAAATATTCTGAACTACAAGAGCTTGGACAAAAATTGTGCTATTAATTGACCAAATCCATTGCCTGAAATGCTTTCTCCCTTAAATATTGTCAATTATTACTTTATATCTGGATCTGGAAGAGTGCTGATTGGAAGTAACTACTTTTTGAATGATACCTGCCAACCAGCTTTCCCACAAGGACAGCTTATCTGCCACAGCAGAGGGAGAAGTGAGTGCTATGCAGTTTATCACCAGGATCTCCCATGATATAGCTCTACAACTGTGAATGCTCAAAGGAACCCTTGCCAAAAAGCATTGGCTGCCGCACTGCCTGGGACAGCTTCCACCTAAAACAGACCAGCAGTACAGACCTCTGGTGACTTTTAACATTAACAAATGTCACCCACTAAAGCAGCCTCACAATTGAAAGGCTAAATGACAACTTAACTTTGCTAAAACTTTTCCTTAGACTAATTCACAAGCACTGTGCTTATGCAGATGATGATGATTTTTATTATTATTAGTGAAGTACAGGCTGCAGCATTTCCCACACACCACAAACCTTCTTTGCTTAGGGGACAACCCTCTATGAAAACAGATATCATTAGTATAAATTAAGCCAGGAGAAAGAAGTTTAAGGAGTAGGTTGACTTAACAGTTCTGCAGCGTTGGTGCTGTTACATGACTTCGGGTTGGGTCACTGAGACAGTGTTGGAGAAGCTGCTCTGCCATTCTCAGGGGTTCTGGAACAGCAGATCCATCAATGATGTCTCACTGTGAAGAAACTGGTCAACGAGTATCCAAGGCAGTTTCTTTTAGGGGAAAAATACTGGGTTAGATTGTGTCCTTTGCAGATCACTATACCACACCTGTGTGGAGGCAGCAGTCAAACCAACTAATGCAGCACAAGCTGTCAGCAGCCTCTGAAAGTTATTTTACACGTCAGTTGAGTGTACTTGTCTGCAAACACAACAAAAACAGCCTTTTTTTTTGCTATTTGAATATTTATACACATAATTGCATATTTAAAAATAGTTTAACCTTTGTGTGGCAATTGTTGAGATGTGTTTTATTACATAATATAACCCCCCCACACACACTATGGCAATTCAAAATGATACAGTTGCTCAGTTTATGTATATAAAAACACCTCCTGTTGGCAGTCATCCATGCAAGCAGCAGGCATAAACCCATTACTTGGTTTCTTCCATAGATCAAACCCAGTCAATCTGTGAGGAGGACAGGATCCTTTCTAACAGCAAGGCTCCCTGTAGCCGTCTATCCAGAAATCTCCTCCCCGTTGTACATAAATTTTCCTCAAACAGTAACAAAATCAGCACTTGCTGTTTGAGGGTCTTATTCAGAGCACAGAAGGATTTCTCCCAGTGCACCAGGCCTCCCGAGAATTCTTCTGGCACCTGGGGGAACCGTTTGTTATGGAAGTTACTCCAGATCGTGTGTTGGGACACCTGGCCACGCTTGTGTTGCGGTAGCACTTCAAGGCATGCCCTTCTACTCTCCTCCCTTTTTTCTCCTCTGAAAAAGTGACTTGTGAAAAAAGATAGGATTGCAGAAAGTTCTGTGCTGAAGGCAATAAGCACTTTACTAGGCTCTACGAAGCAAAGACTTGAAGCCACAACATGTCCAGGCACGGTTCAGACCATTGCCTTTCAGGAAGTTAGTGCCATATGTCTGCTGCTCTCCTCGGATTGCTATGTTCAACCTCCCTGAAAATGGCATTGCTGCAATGTGCTTAATATATCGGCTGAAGTCATGAGGCCTGTTGTGTCCCTGCCGGGACCTGACCAGGATTTGACTGCACTCTTCCTAGCCATCAGCTGTATGTCAGGAACACGTATGACTCAGGCTGGCAGTCTGGGGCAGCCCACAGGAATGAGAGGCTGAAGACCAAATGCAGAGTTGTACAATACTGCCTTAGTAAAGCAGTGGAATGGGAAAGTTTGTCCAAAAGGCAGAAGAGCAGGAGATTTGGGGATGGCAAGTGAAGGATGGACTGGCTTAAATTCCAACAGCTTGTGGTTCTGCTGCAACCCCAGTGCAAACGAGCACGATAAAGTGGGGACAGCAGCTGAAGCAGGTGTAGGAGTGAAATCTGAGCTCCCCAAGTCAGGCTGCCCTTACGCCACAGAACAAATATAGGAGTACAGAAGGCTGCTTCTCGGGTGATCCAGACAGAAGCATGAGCAGGAGCCCACACCCAAGACGGGCCGGGCACACAGGTACCAGTGTGTGCTCAAGGAGCCCCAGCCACGGCAGCGCTTGCAGAGCTGCTGGAGTGCTGTCAGGCAGAGTTGTGACCGTGCAGCCCTGCAACACAGCATTGCTATGGCCAGTAACCAGCCATCAGCTTTGTCCCGAGTCTGCAAGGCCTCAGACTCTGCCTGAACTTTTCTTGACCTGCCTGAAGCTTTGTTTTACTTCAATTAGCTGTGGCAGCAATTTTTGTCAGTGACCAGGTGTCTGTATCTAATCTAATGTGTTTTACTTTTTCTTTGTGTGGCAGGCCACCAGTTTCATATAGACAACAGTAACAAGCAGTTGTTCTGGGTAGAAAGAGATGTTTACAACTCTGATACCACGATGTCCTGTAGAGCAATACAGGGCTGGTACGGTGGCAGAGGCATCGAGAAGTGGAGACACGAGATGCGGCATAGAGGCGTGCAGGGGTAAAAGATGGGGCACAGGCTGGCACTGGAGACCCCACAGCCATAAACAGCTCCGTAACAGTCAGTTAAAAGAACCTGCAGACCTGGAGCTGGACAAAGCTGGTTTTGGGACTAACAAAGAAAACAAAGAAATGGTATCTAATATATGTAAATGGGACCATATATAGTAAATTTGGATGTTACCTGGACCTACAGACCAATTAAGAAAGACAAAGGTGTAAATGTGTGTTAGTAAACATACATATTGACCCTAAGTAGAAGGAAGATTGCTGTTACTGTATAACTTTTTCCATATATAAATATCCTATCTGCATTATTATTCTTTGTTTTTCTGTAATAATTAGATCTAGACTAATGATGATTCCTGAATTAAACTGTGAAGATTTGCATTATACTAACAATAAATTCTTGCCATTACTTATACTTATAAGGAATCCTTCTTTTTTGCCCATAAGCAAGATTTTAAACATAACAAAATCGAACACACATTCTATTTATTTGTGTAGCTCTTGCAGCGTCCCAGGAAGAGAGGCACTATCCTGAGTGAGCTGTTCATGGAGCGGCCGTGGTACCTTCCCAAGATATGGCTGAGAGAGCAACTAGCAAATGTATGGCAGAGGGGAACCAAGTACCTACATCATCCTGATTCATCCAGCACATGTTTTTACTATGTGACTACACCCTTGTTTCCCACAGATTTTAAGCTTGAGACTTCTTAATTTAACATATGATCTAATTATGCACTTTTGACACTACCATAAAACCGTTGTCCTTATTTTTAGTTTTTCTCTTCTTTTCAGTGTTCTGAAGTAAGTCTCTAGATTGAACACAGGATTACTGACGAGTTCAGAGTTAAATGCTGATTTTTCTTTAGAGATAAGCAACAGTAATTACTACTAATTGCATGTGTACAGTTCTTACACAGCAAGTGCATAGCACTTTTACAAATATTGTTGGAGTCAGTCTTGTAGTGCGAAGAAAATGTAAGTGAGCATAAATTTGGGCACTCAGCATGAAACAAATCTGCTAATACATGTGTGTAATGGTTTATGCTGATTTACTAAGCCCATTGACTCACTTTGTAACAAAAACCCCATTAAAGGAACTGGGGAGTGGCTGTGTAGGACAAGGGGCAAGCACTGTACTGCCTAGAAGGGCTTGCTAAGGCGGGACACTGTAAACACAAGGCAGAAAGCTTGAATTGATATGTATTTCCTCACTTTATTGCTTTTTTATGGTTGTCAAATTCCAGAAAGGGACGAGTTATGTTGACTGTGTCATTGAGCAGGCTGGGCTCAACATCGGTTCATATTAGAACTGCATCTGCTTTGAGATGGGAGATTTGAAGAAAGCATAAGAGGAACGCTGGAGCAGCAAGTATCGCCTCAGCAAAGCCAGTCTCTGGCTTTATTTGACAACCACCATATTTCCTTTTATAAATTGATCAAATCAATTTATAAGCACTGTTACATTGTTTGCCCTTATAACTCCCATTGGAAGGTTTTTTCAGAAGCTCGCTAGTTTGTTTTACTGTCAGTAAAAACCAGCTTGGGTACCTTGATACCCACTGTGTGCTTTAATTTGAACAGCACACTTCCTTTCACGTGCTTCTTTAACTAAAAAATTACTTTAAAATTCCATTCTCACTGATGGTCCTGCACTGGGAGCTGCCCTTAGGGAGCACCTGACATTGCTGCTGTTTCCAGTATTTTAAGTCATTCATGTGTTATTTTCTTCACTTGTTGCCAGTGCCCTAAAGTAATCAGTATAACTAATTTGCTCTAAGTGCAACAATTTCACTGCAGTGAATTGCATTTGCCATCGCTTTGCTATGTGTGTTTAAGATGTTTTCCTTAATTATTCCATTGATACATTTCTGCATTATTTTGATTTAGCTACACAGCATGCTGGATTGGATTGACAGCCCAGAATTCAGTGTCCACTTGTCCTGCCCTGCATTAAGGGGTTTTTTTCTTTTCCATTGGCAATGTTCATGGATTCTTAGCAGAAGGAATGGAGATCAAATTAACTTAAAGCTGTACATTTCCTTTGCTGGCATTAAATAAATGCTGTACATTTCGAGTCATTTCAGCCATTCAATCCATTTTAAGTAATTTTCAAACCACTGTCAGACAGCCAGAGGAATCTACTGCTGAGCTCTGCTATTCTTAAGAAGAAAATGTTGCACTTGCATTTGGAATAGTTTATTAATTTTGCTTTCTAAGTACAGCTAAAAATCAAATATAAAATGTGATTGAAAAACAAGCCATGAGTTCCCAGTGCTACCTGACATAAATCACAACCTGTCACCAGCCAGTGACCGACTCCATGCCACTAGGCAGGTAAGTCCTAAGCTTAACAGATTCCAGTGCATGACTCATGCAATTTAGATGTTTTTCAACATCTTCGGCTATTAAGATCTTCCAATATAACTCCAATACTATAATGATTTTATTCTAGTATTTATTAAGCAAGAGCGCATGTTGTGTGGTAGACAGTTTTTGCCATGCAGCTAGGTGGCCCCTTCTTAGGCTGTTGGTATAGTTATGACAAATTGTTCTGAATAAAATGCACTGCAAGTCAGTAATTAATCTAGTAATAAATTGCTTTTAGCTGCAGTCACTAAACTTTGTTGTGGAAAAATAAGAAAAGTTGCTAGAAAGAATTGGCCAAAATATTCAAGAATTTGTACTTGAAAAATACTGAAAGAACTATAAGTCAGTTGTGATTTTATTAAGATTTTCTCCCTGAGTGCAATTAAAGATGAACCATTTCAAGCAAAAGAGGTTTATTATAGCAAATAACATAGTTTGTTTATAGGTTTGTTACAGCAATGGAAAACACTCTGTCCTATGCAACATTTCTCCCCAGAATGTCAAGACACTAGCCACCAGTTTGGCCACTTTATTTTCAGCCCAACACTACAGGGCACTTTAGCATTCTGTTGTGTGAAGTATCGGTCAAAATCTCCAAAGCTCTTTGCTATATACTAAAAGTTAACACCTCCAAGTTCTTATGTTTGTATTCACTCACTGACTGCTGTTTTCCTGCATGTTTTCTCCTAACAGACCAGCTGCTGAATCTCATCTTTGAACATATTGAAGATGAAGCTGTACAACTTTTTTTCTTGAGCTTATTAGAAAACAAGATTATGTTTGTGGAGCAGGTCCAGCGTAATAGCTTTAACGAGCATATGAAGTTGGCAGCTTGTAGCATTCATGTTGAGTCAAAAGTTGTTCTGTACATAAATTTGTTTTAAACTTGCATACTGCTGGGATATCATCATCTTTTGCGATCAAATGTCTACTGAGAAGCCCTATTGAGATAGACATTGAGACAGACATTGAATGATGTTGCAGCTTCAGTTGACAAATACTCACTGATAGCTTGGACCGGTTTTAGCACAGGCAGCAGGCTTTCCAGAAGCTGCCAATGTGCTCCTCATGTCTGGTTTGGGGCCTTCTGCATTTCCAATGACATTTGCATTGTGCAGAGTAAGTACTGTGAGCCATCCCACTTCCAATGTCCATTCAGTGTCTTACAAAACACAGCTCATCCTTGCTTTCCAGTGCTGCCTTGGATCGTGACTTATCAGCAGCCTTGTCACCGTCACCTTTCATTGGGGAGAGCTGAACTCCAGTTCGGGGAGCACCACCAGGCAGGTGGAAGCCTCAGCTGCAAAACCTCACATTTGCAATCTGTTTTCTCCCATGATCGGTAGAGCCTTGCACCTTTGTGACAATTGAAGCTCCGAGGCTTCATTTTGAGGTTCTGAAGAAATTCTGACTTTCCGAAGAAACATGTATTTTTGGCCACTGTTATGATGTTTGCTGGAAGTGCTCCAACGTGAGCAGTTGTGCTGATGTTTGACCCAAAAAGCTGAGCTCTTCATGGCTGCTAAATTAGCACTGCACTGCCTTTCCCCACCTTAATAAAATACCCACAGGCATCTAGCAGGTATGTTTCTTGATCCGCATAGTAAGTTCCCCTTCATGTCAGGTAAAAAGACAAATAAACCACGGATTGAACAAGGAAGCCTCTAGCTGTGAGTTAAGACTATGGCTACTGAGTGATCCTGTTTCAATGTTACTTCTTTGTATTGCTCATGAGCTTGGTTGTCATGAAAATTAGATTCTTCAGCAGAACTAGTGGGAACCTCCATTATGATTTCAAAACAGACTACTGTTTTCTAAGTTCAGAAAATAACAAATTTCAGTGAAAAGTAATAGCTGTATAATTTTATGTCCTAGCATGGCACACAGGTGCTAGGAAATGACTACTGTTTTTTTACAGAGAAAAGTAAATATTCTTTTTAAAACTTGTTTGATTTAGTAGCTTTTAGTCATTAACCTTTGTTATGGTGATCGGTTATGGATTAAGAGCCCTCATTTTGTCCCCCAGACGCAAATGTATTTGCCCCTGCAGCTACTACAGTGAACAGAAGAAAGTAGCAAAGGAGTCGCTTCTGGAAAAAGTATACCTAGAGCATCTTTATCTTGTTGATTATCAGTCCTTAATACTAGCCAGCCTGCAGTGGTCAGTGGGTTAAGGCAATGAGTGAGGCAGTAAAGAGACAATCAGGAAGTTTGGATGATAAAAGCCATTTTCCCAGAAATAAGCAGAGAAATGCAGTGACAGACCAACCCTGTGGAAAGGCATACTGACAGCACGACCCAAGCACTCGCACCCATCACTGTTGACTGCTTCTGTTAGCATGTAAGTTCGGTCATGGTAAATCAACTGCCAGGGTGGTACGGTAGGCGTTTGCAGCACAATTTGCCAGTCACCGAACTGGGAAATCCATGGTAGGGAGCTCATTATTGGCTGTGTTGGAAGACAGAGCTAATACTCAGGTGGGAATGATATATAAAGCTCCCTGGTAACAAGTTGCGTGGAAACATGGGCCCATTTGCCCAAACGAGCAAGGAAGGAAATATCTGCTCCTTAGGCTATTGGGCATGTTAGTGGAATATTCTCTTATTTGGGGAGATTTTGCTTCCATAGTTTGTGACAGTTGTTAGCCCATGAGAAAAGAGTTTAGCCATAACCTAAGCCATAACTGTTGAATGTCTGTGGGATGGTCTTTTGAAAAGCTGAAAGAGAAATGATGTCTCTTACAGCAAGGCTAGAGATTGGCCTTTGCCTTTGTATCATTATGTGCTCCAGAGAGAAACACCTGCTATTGTACAACATTGGGGAGAGCAAAGGATTACTTCTGGGAGGGGGATAAAAGCCAGGTACAGTCTGAACAACTCAAAATGATGCAAATGAAGTGTCTGAAGCAGTCAAGGAAACAAATCCTCCCATTTCCTGCCAGAAGAAAACCATGGTTAAGGACTATGCTGTAAGCAAGGAAACATGTTTGTATCTGATTTTATTAGGGATAATTGTATGGAGTCCATATTCTGACATGCATAGGTTAAACTGTATTTGAATAACATTTTCCAGAAAAATAGTAGCAACAAATTTAAAAAAGACAATTATTCTTTCACAGAAATGAAGTTATCAAAGATTGTGATAAAAGACCCAATAATCATGAGGAATGGTCAAAATAAGGTTCTCCTTATCCATTGATCCTGTAATTAGGCGGAGAGAAATAGGTAGTTCTGTGAACAATGGGGGTTTTATGCTTTTTGAGGGTAGAAGACAGAAGGACAACACTTCAGTCATCTGAACCACCAGTTCTGTTTGTTGTTTTGGCAGTCTACTTCCTCCCCAGTTAAGGCTGCTCAGAGATCTGAGCACCACCTCTCTGCTTCAGGTACCACAGCTAAGATGAATTCTGCCTTCACAAACCTCTCTAGCTTTTAGAAATTTGTCAGGTTCTCTAAGAGAAGTAAAGTTCTTTCCCTCATGATTGTAAGTACTATGGAAAATCAGAAACTGAGGTTTCAGAAGATAAATAGCCAGGAATACATTAATTCTTCAAGATCTCAGTGGTCCAATTAAACCATTTTCTTTATGAAGACTCAGCTCATGAAAAACTGAGTATACTAATAAAACTGTGAGTCATCGTGCCTTTCTTATTGATTCTTGTTATCTTTCTGTATCCAAGGCAACAATAAACATGATTTATGTGCACTGTGTTTAATTTCCTGTGGTGTTCTAATCTCGCGTTGGTGTGGGGGAAAAATTCAACGAAGATGGATGGTGAGCAGAATGCAAACTGGGAGGCAGGCAGCAAATGTGGCCAGAAATTGAGGGGGGTTCATATTGCAGAGATAAGTAACACTTTTACATCTCTAAAGCTGATGCCATTTAGAGCATATTAAAAGAAAAGGAATTATGTGACTCGTAAGGCAGGAAGATGGTCCTGTCTGTACCCACAAAAAATGCCCATTTAAATGCCCTTGTGCAGATGATCCATAATATGGTGCTTAATCCTTACGAGCATTGCTTCCTTCCACAGCACTGCTAAGCAGGAACAAGTTTCTGTGAGGATGTCTTCTGTAAAGTCCAGATAATCTAATCTATATTGGTCCTACCTGCTACAGCAGTCTCACTGAACCACATGGACAATGTGACACACATGGCATCACAGGACCTTCCAGTGCCTTCACATGTATTTCCTATGTCACGTGGGTGTTTTATGGATAGCTGCCTGGAAACAGGCCATAGACTCCCTGGTGGCATCATTCACAAAAAATTAATTAAATCTTCTAAAATATAGGCAGACTAAAGGAAAATTACTACAGGCTATCTTCTGGTTCCTTCTTTTCAGATATGTTGTTGGGGCTTTTTTGTTTTGAAGCAACATTGAAATCAGCTGTGAAAGCCCCCACTTTTATTTATTGGCTCTGATAATGTCCTCTGTATGGCTGTGTTCCAGTTACTGTAGAAATGGCGCTATTTAACTAAATGCTATTTATCTTTGCACAAGGGACAGTTAAGCCTACAGCTTCTGACAGAGTCATGACCCTCGTGCCTCCATGTGGACCTCTGTATGGAGGTACATGATACAAAAGAGGCACCACCGGCTGCCTGTGAGAATTTGAATGAAGACAAGATGCCAGAGCACTTGATTGAAATGGGAATCGGTGCTGAGGACGGCTACCAGGAAAGTGCTTAAGAGTGAAAATGCAAATACGTATTGACTTCTGTTCCTCATAAGATTACTTACCATGGCTCAAGAAGCCAAGAGCATTGATTTGAAAACATGTCAGTTATGGACACAGAAAACTTAGAGGCAAAGTAACTAGACTTCTAGAAATGTCATATACTTCTGTAGAGAAAGCCTGAGAAAGAAAGAAAAATGCCTTTCCAAGGAGCAGCTATTTGTAGGGCCATTGCAGCCCCTGGAGAGGAACATCCTGGGAAGCCCAGCTTTGTCTCCAGTTGTTGTTTTTGGAATAAGAAAAAGGTCACATTCTGAGGCAACAATAGTTTAAGCCTTTGTGAGCAGCTCCTTCTTTATGGTTCATTTTGTGGTCTCACCAGTAAATTATATTGCTTTTTCTTCCAGAGAAAAGCAGCCCTACAGTTAGAGAAAAGCCTTTTGGATTCTGTTCCTCAGCTCTGCTATCCCTTCCTTCTTCAGTGAACACAGAGATCCTTAACCTACTTTTACGTCATTATGAAGCTCAGAGCCTGTGCCTGCTCCCTTTGAGGACAACTGGAATGCTGCCATTGACTTCAAAAAGAGCATGGGCAGGCTCCTCGTTAGTTAACATTCGTAAAGTGCTTGGAGGTACTTAGGCAACAGTTGTTACATAAATGTGATTAATATTGTAACTTCGCTATCAATACTGCAATGCTACACTGCAACTTGGTCAGCAGGCATCTTAATTCACACTTAAGCACTGTGTTTGCAGGATTAGGGTTTAGTTAAATGCAGATAAGTAATCTTTCCATATTCAATGCAACTATTCATCTATATAAATAAAGCTTCTACTTTAGTCTCCTAAATAAGGAAAACTCATTGTTTGTGTGTTTCTGTTTGTGTGAAAACTCTTTTAGAAGTATATATTAACACAAGCTCTTTATTTCTGGTACAATTATAAAACAAGCTGTTTAGATGTCATATGCTTGAATCATCACAGATGTCCAGGGGATAGCAATATAATAATAGATACAGAAGGCAAATGCTATTTAATACTGATCATCCAACCGTTCATGTTAGCTTTTTCCAGTTAATTGTAAAAATTTAGCTCTATCTTCCAGTGATACAGAGAAGTCCTCTAACACTGATGAGTTATATAGGTTACATTAGTACTTCAGTGTAGTTTTTTACTTGCGTGTTCCATGAGAACAAAGTTATTTCTTTATCATTTTACAGAATTTACGTTGGTATTTCTGATTTTATGGGCATTTCTTAGCGATTTCAAACAGGAATCTTCAAATTTGGGCAGTATTGCTGGACTCTATCAGCTACTCATTAGGCCACTACAGCCAGAGATTTGAAAAAGAAGTTAGATTCTTGGAAAGATAGATGAATGTGAGTCCTTGAAATCACCTATTGATATATAATGGTAGCCTGTGCAGACACTGAAAGGTGGATGCAATATGCTCACCTGAGAAGGATCACTGGCAGGGAGCTGGTAGGAGGCAGATTTTGTATGAGTCACAGCTGGTTGCACCAGCAATGGCAATGGGCTAGACAGTGAAATCCAATGGCTGGAAGGGAGTAACAAGCACAAATCCCTGTCCTGTGTAGACAAGTCACCTACACAACGTACACTTATGTTGTATGAGCAAAGCCATCATCCATTATGAAAGATATATATGCATTAACTGATTGATTTAATAATGCTCTGTGAACCACTGACTTGTTTCCAAAAATTCAATCCACAAGGCATCAAAAGTCTTTTGATAGGTTTTCTAATATGATGTAAAATTTCCCTTCCGTATCACACCCCTGCAATTCTCCATCAACATTCTTTATGCATTTCTGTTGCTCAGAGCCTAAAATGAATTTTTTATAGCAGCTCCTTTGTGTATTGTGACATAAATGATTAACACAGACACATAACTATCATTTCAGATACTAGTTTACTTGGTTGAGATCATAACCAATGCAATTTGCAGATCATCCATGGATAATATACTTGAAGAGCAAAGCAATCTTGTAAAAATGAACATGAGTTCAATTACAAAATAAAAATATAGAGAGTACAGAGGAAACCTACTTTGCATTTGGAGGGGAAAACATAATGCACCTTATCAAATCAAATATTCAGCACTTGTATTCCCACATTTCTTTCATGTCAAGTACATGAAGAAAGCAATTCTTGATATAGACAGCTGTCTTACTAGTCTTTAACTGATGGAGAACCTGAGGTACATGGATAGTTAGGGCAAATACTTGCAAGCAGTGGAACTGATCAGAGCTTTTCATTTCTTAGACACATAATGTGAGACACTTGTGATGTGAAGAAGTATTTAGCCCATTATTCCAGTCATGGCCTAGCAAACGTAATGCCAGTTCATGCATCTATTGATATATTTGGTGTCTGAACACTTTGAGTCACAACCTCCTTACAGAAGAGGATGTTCAACTGTTACTCACTGTAACTGCTGCTTTGCAGGCACTTAAAAGGTTAGCATTTTCAAGGCTGCTGTTCCCTTCTGTACAAGTATGACCTTTCATTCTCTTAAATTATTTGTCAATATTAAAATGCAGGATGCTTCTTTGCACTCTGCCCACCAGATGATGCAGATCTTTTCCTATAAAAGTTAGGTTTGCATTCTTAATTTCCATTCCATCAAGTCTTTCTGCTGCACAGGGATATTAAAGCTAGCTCTAAATGAGCTCACTGCAGGCTCGTGTTGCTGAACAAACCCATGCTCCCAGCTTTTGCCAGGCTTCACCAGTTCCCTTCAGCCATGTACCAGCTCTGAAGTGCATACCATTTCTCAGCCAGTTCAATCACTGGCAATGAGCAGATCTGAACAAGGAAGTGGAATTTGCCTGCAATTTGCCAGTCATAACCACAGAAGTGGCATACTAATGCTGCTTTCCAAGTTAGATGAACGAGCCGAGTCAGAGAGAGGTTGGGAAGCTTCTTACAAACCTTCATTGCACTTTGTGGACATAATCTTTCTCCTCTCTCTAAAGCTTATGAGCAACTACTTTATATAGTCTTCAAGGTGACTAATTAAAAATTTAGTTTAACATATAGCTGCTTAAATAATTTAAATTCTGTAGTGGAGTTAAATCGTCAAACTGAGTAATAAGGATGGGTATTTTCTCTACCCCACCTCTACTCAAATTCATCCAACTCAGTATTTTATGCCTGAAGTTTGGAGAGAAATGTTGTATATAGGTTCCTTGTTGATTAAGTGATAAGGTCAATGATAGCCAGTGCCTGATATATAATGCATTGAACCTGAAGATCCTTCAGACGGCTTCCATTTGCAGGGAGAATACAGGGAAAGCAGTTCCCTTAGTTCTGGATGTCTACGGAGAGCCGGCTCCATTCTTCCTATGCACCTCTAGCATCTGTCATTTACAGATGTATATATTCTTTGTTCACAAGGCTGGTGAGAACCATTTTATCATTGTAGTATGACCTCCTGCATAAAATGCTACAGGGCTGCCTGACATTAGCTGTTGTCTAAACTAGAGCACAAATATCCTGTCTTGATGTTATCGAGTGCCCCCTCAGCAAGTTTGCAGATGTCACCAAATTGGGCAGGAGTGTTGGTCTGCTGGAGGGTAGAAGGCTCTACAGAGAGATCTGGACAGGCTGGATCGATGGGCCGAGGATAACTGTATGAGGTCCAACAAGACCAAGTGCCGGGACCTGCACTTGGGTCACAACAACCCCATGCAATGCTACAAGCTTGGGGAAGAGTGGCTGGAAAGCTGCCCAGCAGAAAAAGACCTGGGGGTGCTGGTTGACAGCCAGCTGAATATGAGCCAGCACTGTGCTCAGGTGGCCAAGAAGGCCAATGGCATCCTAGCCTGTATCAGAAATAGTGTGGCCAGCAGGTGCAGGGAGGTGATTGTTTCCCTGTATTTGGCACTGGTGAGGCTGCATCTCGAGTACTGTGTCCAGTTTCAGTTTTGGGCCCCTCACTACAGGAAAGACATTGAGTTGCTGGAGCGTGTTCAGAGAAGGGCAATCAAGTTGGTGAGGGGCCTGGAGCACAAGTGTTATGAGGAGCAGCTGAGGGAGCTGGGATTGTTTAGTCCAGAGAAAAGGAGGCTGAGGGGAGACCTTATCGCTCTCTACAACTACCTGAAAGGAGGTTGTAGTGAGGTGGGTGCTGGTCTCTTCTGTCAGGTGGCTGGAGATAGGGAGAGAGGAAATGGCCTCAAGTTGCGGTAGGGGAGGTTTAGGTTGGATATTAGGAAAAATTCTTTACTGAAAGGGTTGTCAGGTATTGGAACAGGCTGGCCAGAGAAGTGGTTGAGTCACCATCCCTGGAGGTATTCAAAAAGTGCATAGACAAGGCACTTCAGAACATGGTTTAGTGGGCATGGTTGATGGTTGGACTCAATGATCTTGAAGGTCTCTTCCAGCCTAAATGATTCTATGATTCTATGATTCTATGTTAAAATTGACAGAAATGAGCAAGTAACTGCAACCTTTCAATGCTCTCAGTGTTAAAAAATTGTTTATAGTCAGAACGTTTCTAGCATCAGTGTCATTTGCATGTAATGTAGAGGGGTTTTTCTCCCCTCTGCTCAGCATAGCCATTTATTAAGGCAGACCCAGTCCTGCCTAGAAGCTACCAGTCACAGTCATCCCTTGCACAGCTCTACTGAAACAAATGGCGTTTGTCTCAGAGACTCTGCTAAATGTAATCTACCCTTTAAAATACCTCTACAATCACATATGGATTATCTACCTAATGCATTTTTTCTTAGTTTTTGAAATAAGACTTATTCCCAATTATGTAGCTTCTTTTTCTCTACAGTCCTTCACAAGAGTGGAAATTGTTGACTAGGAAGTGGTGTACACTATAGAACAAGGTCACTGATTTCATACTTGAAAAACTACATGGCCTTGTCATTTACAACAACTTGATTTTTTTCTTCAAATGATTACACTCATGAACTGAAGCAAGAAAAGTAGAATATAGACCAGTACAGAGACAAAAGCAGCAGCTTATTAGACAATATGGAAAGCTGCAGATCTGTTTTATGCTTTCTCAGAATATTCAGGAAATATTTTGTTATACTTGGTATTCATACCCTCTCAATTCAAAGAGACTCTAATGTAATCAAATAAATATTGTAGCAGTGAAAATCCTTATATCAAGCACAAGAAGTTTTGTGGTAAAGCGAGAAACACAAAAAGCTGTTCAGAACATTATATGTCATTTAACTAACTTGTTAGAGCTGATTTATTAATGAGAAGGTCTACCTATACAGGCTGTTGTTTGTCCTAATTTTAGTAAGGATCTTAAATATATGTAAAGTCCACCCAAATGCTGAATATTCTCTTTCTGATCCTGAGGCCCCTCTCGCTACCAAACAACAGCTCCAGCTTGTTAAGAGAATCCCCTGTGCTATGACCACAGTGGGCAGAGAGTCTGATGTGACCACCATGGAAGAGAGTAAACTTGTGTTTTTTCTAGGTTTGGACACCTCTCCCACAGGTAAACTGAATTATTAGTTTCAATGCTCAGGCTTTGTTTCCTTGAGCTTTTAAAAGCACTTGACCTGCATCATTCTTGTTCTGGTACTAACAATCTCATTAATGAAGTACCTACAAAGATTTTTTTATGATGTGACCCTCTTTTGTTCTTTCTTTGCTCATTTCAAACTTAGCCACAATCCCAAACAAAGCCATACAGCCATAAGCAAGCTCGGAACAATATTTAGCAAATGTGATTTGTGTGGACATCCATTTTCATTTCAAATTGTGCCTTGTTTTGCAATCATATGGGTGCACTACTTGTAATTCACCAATGTTCTGTTATTCACCACATTATGCAGTTTACTGCTGAACATTTTACTATTTCTTAGTTTATTTTTAATCAGTTTACTGTTAAACAGTTAAGCAAGGACATACATATGTGGACATTGAGAGAAGACTGACTCTGGGCTGTAAAAAGCAGCCAACATTTTCAACTACATGGTCAGTTTACTACTTCTGCCCTCTAGCAGAACGGTAGCATCCAGACTCCCAAATAAGATACTAACATTTTATTGCTAATGCTGGGCTGGCTATGGATAATAGATTTAAACTGTTATAGTCCTAATGAGTTCACCACAGCAACTTAATTAAGCAATTGAACATGACAGGCAGCGCATTGTAGGGGGATTATTGCATACCTTTAATAAAACATAGAATAAAAAGTGAGGCATTTTAGCTACCAAGAAACCTCTGAAAACAAATCTCCTGTCCACCTTATTGAAACAAAAGAAACTAATGGAATTTTAAGAAAGCAGAAAAGAAAATAGGTCAGTCTTGCATTTAGCAGTCTGAGGATTTTTCCACCACTTGGAAAAATCTGTCCAAAATACTGTATTTATTTCTCATAATACATTGTATGGTGATTTTTACCCTGGAATCAAAAAACAATTCAAGCAATGGTTTAATGTTAGGATCCTTCTCCGTGTATTCTGACAAAGAGCATGAAACATTCGGGAACTGACCTCAAGGTGTCCTTCTGAGGAGTGAGCAGAGATGCAGACAATCTCCTTTCACAGAGGTTTGTTTCCTTTTCTGGAGACAACTGCAGAGGCAGTGGAAAGAAATAGTGTTAACAGCTAGGAGTTGGTGGGATGGAGCCTAGTTTACTTAAGCCAAGCCCTATATTATTGTCAGAACTTTGCCAGACCAAAGTGACAATATGAATTGCAGCAGCCAAATTTGTATTGACTAACGACTTGGGTCTAGATCCAGTTATATAATACAGAAACGCCCAAATCACTTATCTCACTAAAATTATGAGGAGAGCTGAAATTCTGCCATGCTAATAAAAAGAATTTTATCTGCGTAAGCCAGGTACTTATCACAAGCACTCTACTGACACGGTCTACCAGCATAGTTGTACTGTAATGCCTCCCACAGCCTTACCTTCAGTCTTTCTCACCTAAATGTAATATGTCAGAGAGGGTATTAAAAGATTAGGCCAGTCAGAGCCAAACCAGGAGGATATGAATCTACTCTCCTTTTCAGAATTTTTGAGATTAGTATGCTGCAGTCTGCATGGAGAAATAATAAAAACTTTGATTAAATCTGTTTCAACCTGGAGCCATGAAACAAACAGTAACATGGAGGGTATTGTGTTTAAGCCTGCCATTTGCAAAAGGTTTGGCTTTCTTTTGATCCATGCTTTTCTATTTGAGCTCTACTATGAGGTCTCACTGGGCTATATTCAGTCTTCAGTATCTGAAGGGCACTGATTGTCCCCGTTGGATACCTGATCAGTGCCCTGTGTAGGCAGTAGCTACATATTCATTTAACACAGACTCTCTACTGTATTGATACTGTATTATATTCTGAAGGCTATTCAAAAACCAAACCATGAACTTCAGCTTTCTCCCCACATAGTCCTTGAACTTACCACTAGTATCAAATATCCCCCTCCCATCTTATATCTGATGTCAGTGATAAACTGTCTTTACAGCAGCATGTGCTGTCCATTGAAGAGCAGCAGATCAAAAGATGAAGTTGTTCAACTTATCCTGGAGTTAGCAAGTAGTCAAAATGAAGAAGATGCCTTTTCTAGTTAGTTGACTGACACCTGAACAACCACTGATACACGAGTCCATGCTGGTGAAGGAGAAAGAGAGCTGTGAAGGTGCCTGATGCACTCCTCATCAGAGTCCTCATCTAAATGCCATGGAGGCATTTCTGCCACTCCAGCACCAGAGTGAGGGCTGACATTCCCTTTGCTTCCCTTTCCTGTTATTTCTCTGCTGTGCTCTCTTCCTTGAGCTGAGGATAATCATATTGGAGACATACTGTGCTTTCTATGTTTAGATCTCTAATTAGTTACTCAATAGGGTAAGTATAATTATCCTCATTTTGAACCATCATAAGAAGATCAAACAATTTGCTTAGCATCTCACCCCAAATCATTTCTATATAAGCTTTTGTATCCACGAAAATCCTACTAATGTATTCCTTTTAGTAATATCTTGTCGCAGTTAGTTCCACATGCTAACTGGGCCCCACATCTCACTTTCAAGCATTTATTTCCAAGTAAACTCCATAAGACTTCTGCCCACCAGCCAACCCACTGCAGAGGGTAAGAGGCACAGCTGCACAGCAACAGCAGCAAAGCAGACTGCCCCACAGGGCCCCCTATCCTCTGCAAGGTAAGTAATGAAAACTTTGAAATTTTCCCCATTTACTCTGATAAACCAGGAAAAAAACCCAAACCAGTAGATGTATGTTGACATTTAATTTCTCTCAGCCACTTATTGGTAAGCACACCACTTCTCAGAGCAAATATAAAGTGATGAACAAGAAGTTAAGTAATTTAAAAAAGAGTCTGTGGCTGATGAATCTCAACCTACTTTTCTGTCCAGTTACCACTCCTTTTTATAATGAAGGACTGAAAAGTTGCACCCGTAAGCCACAGTCATTCAGTAAGTTCATTTTTCTTTCTTTCTTTTTTTTTTTCAGCTCTATTTTATGCGATTTTTTAAAAGAAGAGACAGTTTAAAAGAACCTTAAAAAAAGTTTTTGGCCATTACCTCCACAGTGGCACATGTATTCTGTTCAGCACAGTCATTACATTGGAGCATACAAAACCCCAGCTTTCATTTGTCGAGACTGACTTTTAAGAAGCTTTTTCACCAGTGCATACAATTTGGTCTGTGTGTCCTCTTTTGTAGCCATTATTAACTCACAGTGTGGGCTATAAACCCAAGCTTCCTCAGCTGGTGCCAACTGGCATCTGTCACCACTCTCTCCTTATCTGCTACCTCTGCCAGTTCCCAGTGTTAAATGAGGCCAGACCATGCTATCGTCGGGATTAAACCTAATGCACTGACTTCTGTCTGCGCTGTTTATTTTTACCAACTTATTTAGATTTCCAGTCTGGGCATCTGAGCTCCAGAAATGCTGATGTTTTAATGAGCAGTAAATCCACACAGATGCAAAGCCTGACTATTTTCTCTCACATTTGGCTGTGTGTTCTTAGACAGCATGGAGGAGATGCAAAATCCTACAGCACAGGAAGCTCTACAGAAGTTACTTCCCTACCACTGCCATGTGTGTGTCCAGGGGCTGGAAGGACCAGGGGACACAAGAAAGGACAATTGCCTGCCTGTGATGAGAGGCACTTGGAGCAGATTGAGCTAATGCTCTGCAGCTATTGACCAGAGAATTGTACTCCTACTATTTCCTAAACTAGCTGTATCTTTATTAGATACTGGGAGATAAAATGGATGAGCAAATAAATGGATTTACAACTTTCTCCTCTAACATGTAATGATGATTAGATAAAAACATTGTATGATCCATTTATAACCCTGATCTGGAACTGATGGAGCAAAATCCAAACTAGGTCAGATGCCAAAGCACAAAGAGCAGTGACACAAACATGAGATATACAGTTTGGTTCCCACATATGGAAGAACATAAAGGAACTCACTGCAGAGAGGCAACTCATCTAGTGGCTATTTAATGCCAATGCAGAAGTATCCTTACCCACCCTTTCCTAAGGGTTCTGGTCCAGTCGATTTTTAGACACAACCAATCTCTTACTAGATATTTCAGACAGGAATACATTGCACTGTTGGAAAATGTTTTCCTTCACAGTCAAAACAGAGTTCTCCTCAGTTTCCTCCCTTCATGTCTTTTCTTATTACTGCACAAAATTTTTCAGCATCATGGGTGTTTACACCTTTTCTAATATTTATTTGCTTATTTGCTCTTTACCTTCCTTAAATTCCACACCATAACTTTTTGATTTATCAACTCACTACTCAGAAAGTAATAAAAACATCAGGCTTACAATTAAGAAAATAAGGCTAGTAAGGTTAAGAAATGGAAATTAAGCAAGCCTCCAAAGGAAAAAACTGTGGAACACTTCCAGAGGATGTTATAGATAGTAAAATTTTATACTTGTCCAGGAAGCAATTAGATCCATGGGAGAAAAACACTTCAAGTGCTGTGAAACAGAAAGATGTGACCTCTCAGCAAGTCAGTTAGTTGCAGATCACTGAAGGATGGGTGGTGAACTGGGGAAGAGTCACCACATGCTTTCCTTGCTCGTCCACTGCTTCCCAAGCATCTTGTGTCAGCCACTTTCAAGGAAAGACTAATGAACCAGATGGACCTCTGCCTTCATTCAATACATCAGTTCCTACATTTTTTTATTATCCATTTGGGATGGTGGATTGCTACTGTATCACACAGAAACTGTGCCAAGAAAACAAATTGCTATATTCATCATAATGTTGCTGGGACGGAGGTCAACAGTGCAAAGTAGCACTTCTAGAGTGATAAAGGTATAGATTGACAGCCTCGGAAAGGAGTTTCAGAAAGAGGTGCTCAAGGCGTGTGCTTGTGCAGGTAAGAGATAAAGAGGGGGCAAATGCACAAAAGCAGAAGTGTCACTCGGATTTTGCTCTTCAAGCATCTCGCGTAAGCAAAACTCTCATGAAGGATGATAGCTATATCTCTGTGTAGCTTCAGTGAGAAGCTGTGTGAACTAGGAAATCAAGTGGCACTGCATTTATGGGGGCCCAAGTGAGGCCTGGTGACAACGAGGCGCTGTCCGCAGGGCTGTGAGGTGGCGCTGGCAAGGAGCTGGAAGCATAATTGAGCTCCATCAGTGCCTGTGCTAGCAGGATGCCCTGCTCACCAAAGCCCAGGACAGTGTTCCTTACAAACAAAACATCACCACCCTGCAGTGCAACAATGCTTTAAGCTGCAGAGGAGTCATGTTTTCCCTGCGTGAAGTTCATCAGGATGAGCTCCAGGTCATTGGCTGAGGTTTCACTAACTGAAACTTGCACTTTCAGGCCATTACAATGTCACAATCATATTTCCCTGTGCACAGATTGCCCTTTCCTCACTTTCTTCTTTTTCTGTCTCAGTCAACGGTGATGCTTGGCTTGTATCATTCTTGCCACAAGGTAATTGAGGGTAAGTGCCCTGAGTTTAGTGACTGTACTTGGGTCAGAGGAAGGTGAAACAGTTGATGGAGACTCATGGACACAAACCAGAATGGGTTTCAGATCTCTGTTTTCTTATTACTTCACAGAAACTACATTTATTTAGTCCAAGGAAGTGAAATTCAATATTGGAATTCATATTTTTTATTTTCCTCAGAAATTAAAAAAATCAGACTACTGAAGTTTCAAAAAGAAATAACATTTTACAACACTTGATTGTTCCTGTAAGCTTAAACGCAGCTATTTATTTAGAAATATTAAGCCCAAACACTTGATATATATCACTTGCTACTGGGAGAAATAGTCCAAACCAGTCAACTTTCAGCTTGATTCATTACCATCTGGCAGAATGGACCTCTGTCACAAGCAAGGCATTGCAATTTACAATCCTTACCAGTCAGATGTAGCCCCTGACTATATTTCTCCATGAACAGATCTAGAAATTGCAGCCCAAATAATTATTACATTCTTGGAGTTTATTAGTTTTTCTTTTAGATCATTTTTATCTATCTGTCTACCCGCATAACAAAAGTAGGATTCATAGACCAATTACTTACTGTTTTCTTGATCATTTAATGTATTCTGTGATTGCCTAACTTGGGCTAAGATGGTGACAAGCATCTGTGTTTTTCCATTCAGTTTAGGCTATTTTTTGTATTTGGGGAAGGGAGAAAAATATTGCCTCTGTTTCTATCAGTGTCAGTGCTCTGATGCACTTCACTCCTGGTCTTCTGTACTTCACTTCCCTTACCAAGCTATAAAATACTTGGACCAGGTACTACACTCTAAACTGATTCATAGATGCTGGGGACAGTTTTCAAGAGCTCGTGAATAGAAGAACTTTGTTCATCTATTTATTTTCACCTTATTAAACCAAAGCCAGATTGTATTAAATTACGTATTCAATTGTATTATAATCATCTTAGTACATGTGTCTGCAGTAGTCAGCAACCTACAAACATGTTTATATGAATAGCTTTATGCTTGAGATATTTACAGTGGGTTTGGAGGTTATTCAAGTATCAACATCCTAGTGTACTTGTATATGCAGGATCAGGGTCACAGCTTTCTGGGAAGTCATTTCTAGACAGGAACATGATATGCTATGTTTCACACTGTGACAGATCTTGTAGTAATACTCAAATATTCAAGAAAGATTCTCACAAGAGTGTGACTCAAACTGGCCTTGACTGTCAGCATGAGTAAGGGATCAAATGCTCAGAAAAGAAAGAAGTATCAAAGCAAGAAGCCAAAGCAGTGTAACTATTCTCTGGTACAGAAAGCTGCTGACGAGCAAAATGCAGCTGCAACCTGACTGACATAAACATGGTGGTTGCCAATTAAAAGGAAAAGTAAAGATAATTAAGAATGTTAGATGGAAGACTAGTTAAGACTTTACATAACCTGACTTTGCCTTAAACCAGATGATCAGAGATAAACTAATAAACCAGAATAACTCATGAAGAACATATCTGATGCCTTCAACCTTTGCAGACATCAGAAAAGCCTCATTTGAGGTTTGGTGTTTCTACTACAAGACCGTAGCTGTGATTTGTGGGGTAATATCCACATCAAATATTTTTCATCCTAAAAACTATTGAAAAATAAGTATTTTCACATAGCAGGACTTTCTTAAAACATTTTAAAGTTTTTAATCAATACTTTTAATTTTCCGTTTTCAATCCCAACTCTAGAATTATTTACTAAACTCTGCATTCCACTTTTCTTTTTGTTAACGTAGCAGGTTTTCTACATTATTTTGACTTGATAATTGAAAATTCTGTTTCTCTCTGCAGTGTCACATGCTGCCTTATTTGTTGTTGTATTAGATAAATGAAAAATATTTTTAACTGAATCAGTGCAGCCATACAAAGTCACAAGCTCCTTATGACTGAGAAATATGTTATCGATGTACTTGCATAGTTACATATATTAAATGTATATTTTTCTACAGAAAATTCAAACAGAAGTTGATCTGAAATAGGACAAAAGTTGGTCTGTGTGTATGCTGTAACCTTGGGGATGTGCTGGTCTTCCTGTTTAAGTGTGTTATGGCTGGCCATCACATGAACTGTGTGCCTGATGCGTTGTTGTGTGGATGTGTGCTTGATGATGCTGTTGTGTACCTACTGTGTCGTCTCAGTGACCACAGCAGATTTATTTCACATGCACTTTATAGCTATGTACCTATGCTCTGTGGATATGCCTAGGATTTCATGTGATATTAATTCTGTCTCTTTCCCACTGAATTTGCCTTTTTATCTGTTGTTCACTAGGTCTCTCCTAACCCTCCTCCCACCAGGTGACACAAGTGCAGCTCCCTTAACCCTTCCTTGCAGGCCACATGCTGTAGGCCCCTAACAATCCTGGCATGCTCCCCTCCATCTTCTCAGCATCCATCCTAACTGGACCACCCCACCCCCCCCCCCAAAAGCAGTATTTCAGATGGAGTCTAACCAACACTGAGCAGAGAGAGACAACACAGAGCAACTGGAAGTGTGAAACCATGCATATAAACTTGCTAAAGACCTGGATGTTTCCATTTAGGTGTAAAGTGTCTTTAGACAGCTCTAAAAAAAAATGCAGCAGGTTAAGATCACCCTTGCCCTGGGCAGGAGCACAGCATCAGGGCATAGCTCCTTGGTGTATGCATAGCAGGGCTTAGTGCTTTCTCCTTCATGTTCATTTTCTTCAGTGTTTTTAGCTGATAAACTTTCACGAGTGCTTATTTAATGACCAGGTATGAACACTGCACCAGCTGAGGACTGCTGCCACAGAGCAGTCAGGGCAGGCAATACTTCTTGGTTCACTCACCAGCTGATCTTGGTGGCAAGGGTTGGAAAGGGACCCTCAGTCAGGTCCAGTAGCTACTCCAGCCCCAAAGGACAAATACAGTGACACACACACCTTACTGGTGACCATACTGAACAACTACCAGATAGATTAAATTAACTCTTTGTCTACTACAGCAACTGTTAAGTGTGATTTGATCAGCTCTTACCCATCTCTAAGAGAGTCTGAGGCTCTTTGGCTCTGGTACTGCTCTTTGACATAGAACAGTTGTCGGTCATGTTTATTGTCATCCTTGAGAATGTTTGGTCAGGACCATCTTTTCTGATGTTTTCTGCTTGCCATAATTTCTGAGGTGTTATGCAGAACTATGGTTCAGCCCAGTCAGGGGCTTCATCACACCTGCCATGGGAAGCCAACCCTCTTCAGCATCCCCTCCTACTTGTGATCTTCATACTGCCGCAATTCATGCCATTGCTAAGCCAGCTTAGTGCAAGTAACATTCTGGAAAAGACACAGTTGCTTACCAGTGCTCATCCCAGGGGAATGTCATCTCAAAAACAGTGTTATAACATATTTTCATTTAAACAGGTATAACCACATTCTGGTGAATTTAACTCCCTGAATCCAAAACACATCCATTTCTGGCTTTGCCAGGGATTTGCTTCTGGTTTGTACCATCTCTTAGCGACCACAGCTGTTCCTACATGTCTCTCTACACTGCTTTGAGCTATGTAAAGAATTGCTAACACTCAGTAAGGCCTACATTGCTCGCCTGATAATTCAATATTGCTTTCTCATGTAAGGAACAATGACTGGACCTAATGAAGGGTTTGCCAGATGACTGGGCTTATGAGGTCTGTGAACTCTGGTTACAGCTTTTCCCATGACTGGAGGGATTAGGGTCTTTTTTCCAGTTCAGATTCTCTCTCACCACCGATTACAGGTGAACTCATGCTGCAGCTGCTCATTCAGCCACGGTATTTACAGCTTTCCTCTCCACGCCCTGGCCATCTAGTTTCATGAAACTTTCAGGAATTCGGGGTGGAATTAAGGAGCTGCATTTAGGCACTCGGGTTTAGATGGGCAGGATCTCCCTCTGGAGGCCTTCACCAACAACTGCTTCTCTCCCTTGGCTTCACAGAGACCTGTGGGAGAAGAGCTTTGGTAGAGCCAAAATGCTGCTGCAAATCATATCTCTCACCCCAGACTGGATGTCCTTGCTTTCTGATTTGCCTTACAAACCCAAACCTTCTGCCAAATGTGGCTGCAATTCGCCAGCAGCTTCAAAAGTTCATGGACAGACACCTCTTCCCCCTCCACCCCAAACAGAAAAGCAGGGAGAAGAGATGAGGCTGTTTCTGTGCACTGGACATAGGGCCAGGTGTTGCCAAGCAAGCAGTGCCCAGTGGCAGTGGAGATTCCTTCCTTGATTTTGCTCAGAAGGACACAACCCCAGCTTATCTGACAAGTAACACCAATGTTAGCATGGGAATAAAGTAGTCTGGCAGAAAATGAGTCTCACAAAGATGATAAGGAACCAGAGGAATCTCTAAAGCAACCCATAATAAAGCTTCTAATGCAAATGTTTGAAAAGCATAAAAGAAAGCCAGAATTAACTACTTAGGTCTTTAGACATGTTCAGGGATTAGTGCCACATGTATTACAGAATTATATACTTACTTCATTATCAGAGTCCCCCATCTGACCTGTTGAATCACTTTTTTTTTTTTTTCCCCAGATATCCTTGGCATCCAATGAAGTATTTCTAGGCATAGGAAGAAAGATACATAGGCTACCAGTTTTTCCCAACAAAATATTATGGATGTTATAAAAGGTTTACAGTTGTGAGTTTGAAAATAATAAACAAGCCTTTTTTCTGTTAACTGGCATAATCTGTGCTGAGAACTTAGAATCAACCTTTATTGTAGAGAACATGTTGGATTAAATGAGTTTCACTTAGTACTTCCCACTCTTCTTGTACTCCTTTTTTTTTTAACTTTCATGAATCTTTTGAACTCATGTTGATCAGGTATCCCACTAACAAGCTGGCCTCTGTTACACTTTTAAAGGATGTCATCAGACTTAAACCCAGTGAGTTGCAAAAGTTGCTTGAAAAGTTATACTGTAATATCAATACCTGTGTATAAATACAAGGCTTCTGTTGAATGTCAGTCAGTTTAGCTGTTATAAAATTCTTGACTAAAGAATTCAGACCACAATCTCTTTTGAAATTCCAATGGTTAGCAACTGAACATCTCATAATCAAAAAGCATCTTTAGTACATTTAAGATGAATTTTTTAAAAAATAACAGCTAATAGATTTTTCTCAGATTTTAAAAGTATATCTAAGCTAAAAAAATATGATAAATGTCAACCCATGATCTGAAGGGGAGATTGCAGTGCATGTCCATGCATAACCATAAATGTAAGAACTATGGCTTGAATAGTAAGAATAATTCTCAGATATAAGTTACTGGAAGTTAAAATGCTTGTCTGCTGTGTTAGTGACTTTGGAACCAAGTAAAAGGTAAAGCAAGCAAAAATATTTCTGCTCCTATACCAACTAAATGCAGAATTTACTTCTATCGCTAAGAGGCGCTGCTGCATAAGGTCCATGGGCTACTCTTGCTCACCACACTGAGATGTAGCCACGAATAAAATACCTGCAATATACAGATTTTTTTTTTTTTTTGGCTGGATGGTGTATATATTATCAACATATATATGTCTGAATTAATATTGTTCTTTCAACAAAAAAAATCTTTCATCTTAAAAAATACATTTTACTGAGTGGCTGCTGTTTCTTTCTTAAGAAATGTCCTTTATTTTCATTCAGTTATGGAAGGTTTTGTGCTTGACTTGCAATCTCAGAAATTGTTCGGAAAGTTATGATGATATGGACAGCAAATTATTTGTGTCTGAGGCTAAGTCCTCAAGATGGTAATTTATATTAAAAGGAATTTTAGACCTATAGACTCAACTCCATTTTCTTGAGAGGTTCTGAGGACAGGCTTACAGTTTTTACACTATGACACACAGAGCATGTTAAGCAGTATTTTACTCCGTCATTTGTAAAGATGGAGTTTCAGGAGGGCGCTTAGCTAAGCCAGAAAAACACATAAATATTGTTTATACAGTTAAGGTGACTGTCCCAGCTGGTACAACTTGTTCTAATTTGGCAAGGATTTTTCTCAGCAGAGTTCACAGCAAGCTGGATGTGGACTGGGATGGAGCAGGGTAGGAATCTTGGGAAGGATTTGCAGGTGAGGAGGGTGAATGCACCTGTAAAACTCATTATCAGTACAAGACTAACATGACCACAGCTCCAGGGTGCAGCTGACCATGCATCATCTAGAAACTACAGGTTGGGCTTAGTACGTTTGATTTGGTTTTGCTCTTTCCATGCTTGCTGTGGACAGTCTGGAAATCCCAGAGATAAAAATATTAGATTATAAGATGATAAGTGGTCCTTATGGCTCTTCCAAGATGGATTTTAAGATGAGGAAGGGAAAAAGAAACAGTACTTCACTCCTTGAAGAACTGCAGAGAAGATTTTATGGCTGCAAGTACTGACTAAGCAAGAAACTATCTATCTCTTCAAAAAAGTGTGACATGTAAAAATATGACAATCTGAATTAAATTGATTTAAAGTTTGTCACAATTGCTCTATATACCATTCTCCTGTTAAAAGCTAACTTAACAGCTGTGTCTTTTGAAACTGTTTTTGTTCCATTATTCAAAAAAAAAGCACAAACCATAAGAAAGAAAAGGGAGATAAAATGCATTTGTAAAGGCTCTTGTAGCTACAGGCTCTTCGCATCATTTGCTTCAGGAAGAAATAAAGCAGACTAACATAGGAGAAAGCAGTAGTTACAACCACAACAATGTTTACTGCTTCCCACTCCTTGCAGATTATTTAACAATTAGATTAAAGGAGGGATGTTCTTTTGTGATTGGTGATGTTGGAACTACAAAGAAAAACACTTCCTAAAGAAGTGACTTTGAGGGTATGGTTTTAAAAACAGCAAAACTGTTCCAATGGTAAGCTGCTGCTAAAATGCAGTCCCCCTCACCCTTGGCCTCAGCCCTTGGACTGATGCTTGCCTGATCCTATCACAGGCCAGAGAAAAAAATCTAAACTAACAGAAAACACGCTACCAATTAAAAAAAAACAGAAGTCAATACATTTTTTGCTAGTGCAACCTTAGCTCATGCACTAGGTGGTCAGACAAGCGCCAGTGCAAGGGAGGGCATGGGAACAGGCAGCTGTAGCATGGAGATGGGATCAAGCAGGGGTGTCTGTTTTGGCAGCAGTTGTTGCCTCAGCTTACGTGGATCATCAAATTGAAATCTATCCCTTTCTGCCTTCTATTTCCCATTTGTGACTGATTTTTGTATAGCCTTTCTCTTGTGGGTGAAGAGTCTTTTAAGTTTTGTCTCTATGATTAAGGTCCTCTTCAGACGTTAACTATTATAACATCTAGCTATACTTAGCTGTCTTCAGTTGGAAGATTAGTGCTGTTTCCAATGCAATTTCTGCTAGTTAACTTGAAGAAAAAATCAGTTCCAGTCAAAGGATTTTGAGAATTTTCATATATATATCTTCTTCCTGCTTCTTTTGCTACATCAGCATCTCACAAATGATCAAGGGACTGTTTGGACTTCCAAGTTACTCCCTCCATCTGCTCTTCAGACTTGTAAAGCAGATTTCAAAGACGTGCCCCCAAGACACCTGTCCTACCTCCCAGTGCCACTGCTGGAGATGGTGCTGCACAGAGAGGGGCCTGCTCCAGCAGGCCATGCCCAGGTCCTCATGAAAGGCTCACTGTCCTCTGGCAAACATTCTGCTTTCCAAAAGGAGAAGAGTTATGAAAGATGCAAAAGGCATCATGACCAGAGGTCAAGAAGACACAAGGTATGATTTTAACATGGTAATGATACAGCAGTGTGTGATAACAAGGGGTTGAAAAGCACTTCAGCATATTGCATGCTCTATAGGTGTTCAGGACATGAAAGTAAAATTCAGGGTGGTTTATATCCTCTTAGCATTCACATCCCATGTTTGTGAAAGCTCCAAATACCCCTGTGAGAACAAGGGTTTGTTTTCCTTTTAAAATCCTGCTGGTCTTTTGGCCTCAGGTGGCTGAAAGTTCATGATGTTATTTAACGTTGTACAAAAAAAGTCTTTTGTCAGTTTAAGAGTGATTGTTCTGTTGTGACAGTTTGTAAGTAGAAGACAGTGGCAGAATAAAGACACAAAATTCAGTAGATATACAGAACAGCTGAACAGGCAAATGGCTCAACCTCCTCAAGTAGAGTAGGATTTATAACTGTCAACATATAGAGTAGGAACATAATAAAAATATTCAGTGGAACGTTACCTTTTTAAAATTTCAACAGCATTTTGGTTACAAAAATACTGAAGGTGTTTGTTGGAGATTCTGCCTAATATCCAGTATATCCTTGTATAACTGTTTGCCACTGTAGCAAATTATCAAGACATCATCAAAACAGACCAAATGTAAGACTTTTCTGTATCTCTGTCTTCAGCAGTTGTAATAAAGCTGCACATCCCTTCAGAAGGGTAAGAGTATACCAGCAGGGATGGCTTCAGAATTTGTTTCCATTTATCAGCATTCAGCATTAAGAATTTGGTGGAAAACATCCTGAATAATAATTAATTGATGAAATAATGATTGTATTTGTGCGAGTTCTTTGCTTTCCCATGAGCTCTGTCTTTAACTGCATCCCAGCATAGAATTAGCAGTGTCTGTCTTTTGCTTTATTGTTCAAGTTCAGTCATTCTTTCCACTTCTAGAGCCATCACAGAAATCATAATTGAACAACTCCATGTAAACTAAAAGTGCCTTCTGCCATTATTAAACACTCTGTGCTACAAACATAATAAATCAATCAGCATGCCGAAATTTGTTCAAATTACTATAATTCTTGTGTCTCAAACTCTGATAATGGTCCTTTAAATTCAAAGCTCATAAACAATGCTTAAATAAGAAATAATTTAAAGGAATGGTAAAGGGACAAAAAAGATAAATTATCTGGAAACATAGTGACCTTATTGTATTCCATCCAAAATGTCTAGCAACAGCAAGGCAGTGACTGCATGTTAATCACTGAGCAAACCGCATAGCATTTCTCTTTCACCTTCCCCTGGTATAAAATTTGGAATAATAATCTTGCTGCATGTTGCAGCTTCTACTTAACTTCCACTGGTGTTTTTAACTGTGTAAGGATCTAAAACATATAAGCTCTTCTGCTAGTGCCCAGCTTTAAAAAAAAAAATCAAGTGATGAGCAGCAGAAATACTGTAGAAACTCTAGGTTGATCTTCATTATGTTTAAAATTTAACCTTTAACTAAAATGATATCCAAGATTCCTCCTCTACCACCTCTAGAACTGGGCCTTAAGAAGACAAACAATGGTTCTAAGACTTGTGATAAAAATCAGGAGAATTAGCACAACACGGAAATGTAGCATATTAGGAATATTATGTAGCGAAGATGGAAAACTACAGTGCACACAGTATGGCAGTCACTTCAAGATTTAACATTTTTTGGGTCACAGGCATTCTTGTCTGTGCTGATCCATCCACACATCATGTTTTGTCTGATTCTTTTTTCCCAATTAAACAAAATGCAATCTTATTATCTGATTGTTTTTCTGGCAAGGACACTGTGTTTTCCTCTCATGCTTCTTAAAAAGAGATGCAGATTCTTAAACAGCTGGGCATCCAACAGAAATGATCTCATTCTTTAAATCTGTAGCGTCAAAACAAGACAGAAATAACCTTTGAGCACAATGAATATTTTTGACAAGATTAAGGTCCCACGCAGGAAATGGGACATAGAATTGTTTTTAAAATCTTTAATATGCGTCTCTCAGAAGAAAGCTGAATTGACTTTTGGAAAGGAAGGATGAAGTGGACTTAGAATTTTCTCGTGGTTGTACCATAATTAAAGTTATTGTTGCCAGACTAATTTATACTCACTAAAAGCCTCTGCCTTCCCCTTTCAGTGCATGAGGAATTTGACTGCAGGATGGAGTAAGTTTTTCCAGTAGCCTGGGTAATCCCCACTTTTCCTACCCATTCTTTACATTAGTGTGGTTTTCAGCTGCACTTCAGATCTGAAAGCAGAATTCTTAACAGTTACTGAAATAAATTCCAAAATATTGTGACTAATGCTACAGACAGAGCTATAAATCATCATGCCAATAAAGGGTAAGGTCTTAAAAAAAATTATCTTTGTATTCCTAAGAAACTAGAATTTTAATATAAACCCTGAAGTATCAGGGTTTTTCAGGGCTCTTTGTGGCTCCATGAGTGCTGGAGTCCTCAGGAAGCAATGGAACCAGAGACCAGGTATGTGTGCAACTTCCTGAAAGGTCCTCAGCTCCTGCTACCTACACACCACCGCTTAATACCAAAGCATTAGGTGATTTTTGGAAGTGAGATGAATAACCCAGTTTGCTTCCCTGAGGAGTTCTGGGGGGGTTTTGGTGGTGTTGGTTTTTGGGTTTTTTTTTGCTGGCTCAGGAGTTTGAGTAAATTTTCTGGGTAAGCTGGAACAGACTAAACCTCCAAGAAGGAGAGGAACAGCTGTGAATGGAAGAAACATTCCTGCTCAGAAAGGGCTGTCTTTCTCACATTTACTTGAAAAGTAGTTATACTTCTATACATATGCCTGTGTAGTCTAGAATATAATTTGTTGTAATAACAGGATACTATGATCTCTGGGAAGAGCTGCAAGGGGCTTTAGAGCAGTAGTGTGGAAAGAGCTACATCCTTCCTGCAGCAGCCAGCCTAGCGTAAAGTCGAACCTACAGTCAGTGGTCTTGGTTAATCTCCATTTACGTCCACCCCGAATCCCTGCAGCAAGCAGTATTTGACAAACTCCTGTGACTGATCTGCCACAAAGGCTACTTATTACCTGACTTTCTGCCTCAAGCTGCCTCTTTTCCCAGCATCCTAGCAGTTACCCAGGCTATCAAGCGGCAACTAAGCGCCTTTGCTTTTTTTTGGGGGGGGAAGAGGGAATTTAGGAGGCAGGAATTTCAAGGCTGATAGCTGTGTGAAGAGGACCGCTGTCATGTGAGTGGCAGGGAATGATATCCAGCAAATTGTGTTCTCAATATCCCATGATCTCAAGTGTCAGAATACAGTGCTCCAGATGGCCAACAAACCAGCCATCCTGCCTAAGCGCTTCAGGGCCAGGCTGTCTTGTGTGCTGCTGTCACAGGCTCAAGACGACTTGGAACTGAGGTCTATAAATATATAGCTCTTGTGCCCTCCTCACTCATTTCACAGTTTCCTCGAAGAGCTGACAAAATTGCTTGAAAATAAAGCAGCTTTGCCCGTATATAGATGCTGATAATGTCATAAATAATTAGAGCTGGTCAGAAACAAAAACAGATACTTTTTTAGTATTTTGCCCTAAATCAGGACAAAAAAGTAGCATTTTTTTCTAAAATGAGAAATTCTAAAATATTTTAATTGTAAGTATAAATATAAAAGTTATAAAAAGGCATGGTAACACAGAAGTGAAACATTTCCTTCCTTAACACATTAACCTTTTAAGGAGGTAGAACAAAACAATATTCACTTGAATATATGTTTTTAAACTTTTCCACCGAATTTTTTTTTTAACCTAACGTTACTCCATTTTAGAGAGAGGGTATTGAAACAGAGCAATCTGCTTCAAACACCATCACCACACAGCCACCACACTGGGCTTTTATCAGGCACCTTGTATTGCTGTGGTCTACACCTGCACAAACAGATATGTCCCGCCCTGAGCTACCATGACAGGAAATCACACCCTTTTTGTCGATTAAGAATGGGTCATACAGATATGAAATGGGCAGAGCTGTGACCAAGCTGAAAGCCGGATGAGGTTAAACAGCCTCACACTCTCACTCAAAATGCTCTGTGAATGGAGATACACCAAACCTTTTGTCATGAGAAAAGCTGTGCATATGATTTGCATATTCCATTTTTTTGTGGTTTTCTATGAACCAATGCCTTGGTTCTTGGATGGAAAGTGTATGGTTTTTCATGTAACCTCTTCTGTCAGGAATTCTCTGAAGAATGAAATATAAATGTAGGAAAACCTCAAGTGCTGTAGGATGCTGCCTCAGTTCCAGTAGATTATTCCACATTTTTTACGTATTTTCTGGAATTGTTCTTTCTCAGCATGAGACCCTGAGCCACTACTTTGTACCATAGCCCACCTGTCCTCATTAAATGGTGACTGGCTTCATGAGCAGCTTCTCACTGACCCAAAGCTCCCACAGGGACATCTTTGGTGGACTACAAATCCCACTTGGACACAAAACTACCATGAACTCTACAATCAGAAGCAGCTTGCTGCAACACAGAAAAGTGTTTTTGCAAGCCAGCACTTGAACATATTCTTAGATTTTAGAGACAGAAAGGCCTTATGTGTGCTCTTCTGACTACCTATCCATCACAAACTTTTAAAGAGAAAAGCAAAGTTAACATAGTTTCTGAGAGTCCCTTCTGCTCAACAGTTCAGAAGTCAAGCCCCTCCTGCAGGACCTTCAGTCTGGTCCCTGCTCCAACCCCCCTTTTTAAATTTCAAGCTGCATCCAAATACATCTCAGCTGATCCCCCTACCACTGTCCTGGGCTCAGAAGAAGAAGAAAGAAGGAAGGAGAAGTTTCTTGCCCAAGCAATTATGAAAAGGGATGTTTTGGCTGTTGTTCTCTATTGTGTTTCCAAAGTAAATCTTCTCATCCCATGATTGTCTGTTCCTCTGCACCCTGGCAGGTCTACCTGACTGACACCATCTGTTATTCCTGTGCTTGGGGAAATAAATTAGTCTCTTCAGTCTCTGTAGGGAACCATATAAAAACAAATGCTGAAAACCTAGTTGCTGTCTCTCATATACTGCAAAGGCTGAAACCAGTGATATTTATATCTTGCGTTGCATTAAATTTAGCCTGTGGGCAAATGCCCAAATCTTTTTGCAAGTTGTTGCAAACATTTGCTGACAATCAATATGTGACATGAGTATCCAGGATGTCTATGAGGAAGAGGTGTTAAAACAACATTTCTGCAGACAACTGTTCATAATATATTCTTGGAAACTTGTAGCTGAAGTATGTTTTCTACCTTGACATAATCTGTAGATTTATTATATTAAGGCCTAAACTTTATGGAAAAAAAGTCTTTTTGAAAAAAAGAATGCCTTCAATGTTTAAACAAATAGAATAAGAATTGGTTGCAGGGGGTGGGGGGAAACTACAACTGTGAAAATTCCCCCCTTATAGGAATCCTTCTCTACACTTTGTCTTTTCATCTGGGATGCATCATTGCTTTATTGTGATGCTTTGGGTCAATTAGATTTTTATCTGAACTGATAAAGAAGGGTAAACTCTTTAGGAAAAAAAGAGTATTAGTTAATGATACCAGAATTAACTAGCAGGATTTCATGAGGAAGCTTGCTGAGAAGCTTCAAAGGGTATTTAATAAAATGGGTACTGTAGTTCCTGGGAGCTAAAAAAAATTAATGAGTGCTTAAAGCTTGAAATGTTAGATCTTATTCATAAGAAGTCTGGAGGGTGGTAACCTACAATAGCAGTTACTAATATTCCTACTTCCTTTGCTTTAAGGAGAAAAATCTCCATAGTTGTGAAATCGGCAGCTTAGAAAATTCTTAAATTACATGCTATGTAGCTTTATTGGCTGCTTTTTTCAAGCAAGAGTTGGCTGACACTGTCATAGTAGTGTCAGAAGCTGTTTGCTTCATAAAACATCTCTCTGATTAGACTGTGGGCAGATATCTTGGTATTAAAGCTATTAGACTGTGGTGGATTTCACTGAGTTTAGGAATACATTTTTCTTAAGTATTATATTTCTTCTTTCAGACAGTATCATTAGAATTAAACACATACTCATCTTTCTATAATCAAAGCATATTGTGAAGGACCTCCCACACAGCTCTTTTTGTTACTGTGATCTTTTTCCTGCTTGCAGGAGACATTAAGCCAACGCTTCTCCAGTAGATATACCCTTGAAAGAGACCTTGAGCCTTTTTCTGAAAGAACTGTTCCTATTTGGTGCTGTCAGATTAAGTTTCTCTATGTCAAGATAGCAGTCTTCTGTGGGTGACTGGGGCTTTCCTGCCTTTCCTGTTATATTTTTCCTACTATTTCCAAGTAGCGGGACAGGATCAACATCTTTCTGGAAGTTCTCTGGCAGCTTCCGAAAGTGCTAAATCACAATTAGATGTGCAATACCGCACACTACAGATTTTCTGCCAGCCATAGGGAAAGATATGGACTTAATGTCTTTCTGCCTGAAGATGTTTTCATCACTGCCCTGAATCAGGTACTAATTTATATCCCAGAAAGTGAGTATCAAATAGTAAATATCAGAGCGGTACCATATTTACTTTGAATTTATAGCAATATGCACTATAGCAAGGTGCAGGCCAAGGGGAATTCATGTCTCCTGTACTGTATAGACATAGTAACATTGTGCTAAGTGATGTCCAGATGTAACATCTAAACATAATGCAATTTTGAAGGTCATTATCATGGTCTGATACAATGGTGGTAGATGCCACACAGTCTTAAAAAAACCACAACAAGCTACCAACAGACACTAAGTTATCATTAGTAAGCAGTTTGGCTAAGAGATTTGAGTGAAGACTAAAAATGGTAAGTATTCTCTAGTCATAATTAACTCCAGTACTGTGGACAGTAAAGGTCAAAACTGAAATATCTGGCAGACTCTGAGACTGACTGCGTGTTGCCATGACCTAATTCTATCCAACTTACTACAGAGACTTCTTTATCACAACCAGCAAAATTATTCACTTAGAAGAGAAAAAAACCTGGTAATTTCTACAATTTCTCTCTTGTATAAGAAGAGAGAAAATAACATGTCCGAGCTGACTACCATCACCACAGTGAACTTGTATCACCATACAAATGCTATCCAGTGGCAGAAAATATTTCCTCACTCACCTTAAAGTGATTGTGGTAAGCTAACTATTTTATACTCTGTTAGACGATTGCTTATGTGTAAAGGAGATTTCATGTCTTCAAGGTTGGCAGCATACATGTGCACACTTCAAACAGTACCTTCTCACTAAGCAAACCCAAAGATGCCTCTAGACAAAACCTACTGCAGCCAGACTGCAAGCATTGGCCTCCAGGCAAAAATGGAGGTGGCAACTGGTTTATGTATGGAATTGAATTGTATTGGTCTTAAGACTTCAGTTGAGCTTTCCTCTGCAAATTGCTGAAGGAAAGATTGAGTGGCCTTTTTCCTTTCTTTAGCTATTAATAATTGACATTCTCTAGTTCCACTGCCATGCACCTTTTTCCTTGTCTTTCAGTTTACCACTGAAAGGAATGGCTTAACAGAGAACACCCATGAGGCAGGGATTACCTGCCATCTCCTTCACATTAGTGACAATTACGTGCAGCAAGTAGGTAACTGTAAAACAGTGAGAGAAAAGAACAAACCTAGTATTTTAAAGAACAACACTGAAGATGCTATATCATAGCATGTAGACATAAAGGCTTACTTTGGGAGCAGCTTGGTTTGCAGCCCCAACTGCTTATCAATGTGTGCAAGGAGCTATTGTTTTAAACAATGTGTGAGCTTTACTGCCATGGACACACCACATACATGCTCCACTTCCACCAAGAAAAGCACAAACGGCCTTGCTGGTTACAAAACTACGGAGAACAGTCACCACTAACGAGGCTTTTCTTTTTTTGCTTTTCTGTGAAAAAAAGTCAGAAGATCTTTTTCATTCACAGGCATGAAAGAAAGGGTAGGGGAAGACGCTGACTTCCAGACTCTGCAAATGCTAACAGAAAATGTACTCCAGTGACAGGCAATTTATTTATTGTCATTCTGTTGTGAAATCACCATATTAATTTCTCACCATTGTGGGGGGATTAGATACTATGTGTTCAAGTGGCCTTAAGTGTAGAAATAAGCTGCCTTCAGAGGTCAATTAAACTGTGCCTGAAAGTGCCCATCATCTTGGTATATGAGAACACATTAATACAGTGAAGGTGGGACACAGTTGGGAAGGATGAATTTTAGAAGATGTTTAGTTGAAACAAATGGAAGGTAGGTACAAAACCTAACTGGATAACAATATGCTAAGCGGACCACTGTTAAAATTGAGGGATCAATCAAGCACCATTTTTCTATCAAGCTTGGGGCTATAGGAATCTGGCCCAGGTCCAGTTTCATTCAAAGTTTCATTTGCAACCTGGATGATGGACTGGAGAACATTTCTATTAAATTTGCAGACAACATGAAACTGCAGGAGACTGAAAGGGTATTGGCTGACAGGGTTAGAATTCAAATGATTTTGACATATAAAACATATTCACATTCTGAAAAATATTCAGAAGAAGATAGGAGAGGGAATTCAGAGGAAGTGATGCAAAGCTGTACGCTTAGGCCATGTTTCCACAATCCTAAGTGTGAGATCTGGGCTACATTTCCACAATCATAAGTGTGAGATCTAGGCCATATTTCCACAGTTGTAAGTGGGAGATCTGTGCACTGCTCAATCACCTACCATTACCACCTAGTGCAGTAGCAGATAAAATGTTTAACGTCGCCGTTTGTAACCTATTACTGCATGAGCAACACACAACTTTCACCTCTACCTCGAGCAGCAGGCTGGATATCTACCTGGAAGTGGTCAGAGAGCTGCGTGAAGAGGCATGGTCCCATTCAAAGTAAATCACACACATCAAGGTGAGTACAGGCAGAAAGGGCCAGTGCAATTGCACGGCAGTCAATGGTACTAAATCTGGGCTGCTGTAGTCCTGCCACCTGCAGGACTTCCCAACTACATTTCCATCCATTTCTTTTTGCTAGCACTGCTTCTAATGCAACCACACACTGAGACAGTTCAGGGGGCTGACAGCTGGCTCCACCAAGAAAGTGATTATTTCTCAGCCAGAGTGGCTTCCAGAGCCAGCTCACCACATAATTATATGAGCTAGTGCAATGCAAGGGATAGGAACAGGCATCTGGGGTTGAGAGGGACAGCAGGACCAGAGCAGCCCAGATGTGATCAGTTTCAGGTACCGTAGCACTGTGCAAAGAGAGATGACTCAACTAAGACTTCTCTGTGAAGAATTCACTCTAGCCATGAAGACAGAGTGACTCCTCCTCCAAAACCATCTTGTCCCATGAGAAGAAATGTCTCATAGCTATGACAAGAGCTCCAAATATGGGGGAATTGGCTGTAGAAAATGTGCTTGATCATCTGAGGGCCACAGGAATAGCCCTTAAAAGGAAGAGGGTCAGATCTCAGACTAACCTTAACAGGATTCCGCTTCTCTGCTGTCTCCTGCATGGTATTTGCAGGAGCAAAGAGGAGCAGATGGCAAAAGGCAGAGAGCGAGAAGCCCAAATGGAGCCACGGTCACCACCTGTGCCTGCCACAGCTTGTTCACTCACCCAGGATAAATGGGAGGGGCAAATTGTGCAAAATGCCCTGACTGACTATTTTATGCAAAATCCCTGACTGCTGCTTGCTGTGCTGTGAAATTATGCATATGCTGGAGTGAAAGCAATAAACAATTGATTTCTGCAAATCTTGCTCCCGGTCTTTTTTTAATGGTGCTTGCCCTGCTCTGCATCCTAGACCCCCAGCCTACGCCAGACCAGGCTGTTATTTCATTGATTATTCCCAATGCTGTCTTAATAGCCCCCAAAATTATTATTGCAACTTTTCTGCTTGGCAAAAGACAAGTGCAAACACAACCCAAATCTGGTAAAGTGTAACAGAATTTGTTAAAACGTAACAAAGGGCTGAGCTACACAAACACAATGGCCACTCTGAAAGACAGGGTGTATGGGCAACTGCAATGATTTAAATCCCAGACTTGGCGTGCTGCATCATGTGTCCTGCTGCATCCATCCCATCTAGTGACCTTACAATCTGCTGTTCCTCAGTAGAAAGTATTTTTCAGCACTAGAAGGCATCTTGGTCTTCTGGGAAAATACAGCAACTGCCACAATTAGGGCACAAAAGCTGAGGGTCATGTGGTGGAGGAAGCTGCAGATACGCAGAATGTGGCAGACCATGCAGCAGTCTCTTGGCCACCGGCACTAACTCTCCATCATCTGCTCTCACTCCAACAAAACCACAGAAGACATGATCACCTGGACAGAATCCATAAGGGAGCAATAAGAGCAATTGGAGGTCTAGAACCGTAAGGAAAGATTAGAAGAATAAGGGCTATTTATTCTGTGGAGGAAAGACAAAGGAAGGCCTCATAACAGTCTTCAAAACTTTCTAATGGTGAGAAGTACAGCACTGGAATAATCTGTTTGCAGTGATTACGCTCACTCTAAGCCTTTAGGAGCTGGTCACACAAGGCCCCGTGAGGAACATGTTGGTACAATCTTGGGATGAATTGGTGGGCTGTGCCACGTCTGCCTAAATTTTTATGATTTTATAGTTAATACACATCATTGCATTTGCATCCTAGAGCAAACAAAGCCATAAAGAGATTCATTAGATATGGAAGAGGATTACAGGGATTTAGTTAAGAATATTGCTGTAATCAGAGTCCCCTCTTATTACACTGAAAGGATTCTTGCTCAGAAATCAGAGGCCCAGACAACTCTGCAAGCCATACTACTGATGCCATTCCTCTTAAGTCTTCAAGTTATTATTCAATTGCTCTTTTAATTACCTTTATTAAAATCTGTTTTAATTAATTTTACTGAAAGAAAAAAGAATTACTCATATTTACCAAAACCAGAAGTATTTTATAACTTGGATTTGTATAAATAGAATAAGTTGCCACCTATTTGGGCAATGGTATTTGCAGGAGCAAATGCAAATACCATTTGAGCACTATTCTGTGGATTTAATACTGCTAAACCACATTAAGTTCTTCATCCAGCTCTTCTTAGGTCCTTCAGTGTATTGCACTAACAAGTAACTCTGGAGAAATGCTTCTGGAATCACCTCCTGTTTTTTAAGATAGCATCAGAATGGTTCCAGTAATTATTCTGTCAATCAAACCCATTTTACTGAACTACCTGCATGATCTGATTTGACTATGCAAAGTAATGATAACAATGAAATAGAAGATCAGCACAGGAACTGCTTTAACAGTCCCCAACCCCTCACTTAAATCCCTCTATGGAATGTTCATTTTGCTAAGCTTCTCCTGGTTTTGCTGGTCCTTTAGCAGATATCTGGCCCTTTTACTGGAGCACTTGTGTACCTGAATCTCATTGCTTGTTCCATTTCAACTGTCTGGGTGTGCTCACACAGTGCTACAAGGAGGAGGAAGCCCGGAAGCAGGCCAGGTTGCCTCCAAAAGGACAGGCTGACATGTTGTTTAGTGCTTTGCTTTGCTATTGCTTATGCTCCAGTGCTGAATGACAATGTAAAATATGTTATGACCATCCAATTCCAGATTTTGTGGTGGTAAAATGAATCCTGGGAGAACAGACATTCTGGAACACCTATTAATATTTCCTATCTCCTGCTTCCACACCCACACTCTTACTGCCTTTTGATCCAAAAGGTTAGCTCGTTTTCTGGGTTCTGGGTGCGTCGTTCCAGGGAGAAGGGGGAGCTTATGTTGGGGAAATTACTGTGTTTCTTTCCTTTACTTACAAACAGGTTCTCTTTCTCTAAATACAAGAAAAATAAAAATAATAGTACATAATCCTACAGCTCCCATCCCCAAATCTCTCCCATCCAAAACCTGATCAAAAATCTCTTCTTCTTTCTCAGCTTTTTCTCAGGTCACAGTACCAGACTTCTGTGGGTGTGCCCTGTTCCATATTTATTTATCCGAGTGATTTTTCAGCCTTCTTTGTAAAGACAAGCAAAAAAGAACACAGCAATACCCAACACATTCCTCTGCTGATATATGCTTTCTTTTGGGTGGAGCCTGCTGTTGTTTCAGCTGCTTTTTTCCACTGAAGTGTTTAGTAACTTCTTGGAGTTATTCTTAAATGAGGAATCCTATAATGCTCTATACATACCAACATACTCACCCTTGCTGATAAATCCTTATTTTTTACTGTAGTATAAGACTTAAGGCCAAGTCGAGAAGAATATCATAAAGCAATCCTTTCATTTTTCATCTGAATTTTGCAGAGGTTTCAAATATGCTTAAATTAGCTTTGTAGACTGTACTTCCCTTGGTCTTTGTCTTCTCTTCTGTTTATTTATACTATTTTAGCCCCTCCAGCAAGACTCAATAAATAATAATTTCCTTTCTGTTAACATCTACCATTGTATAATGTTTATTCCAATGCATGTTTACTACTGTTTTAGCTGAGAATCACCATCACTACCAGCCTGAGGAAGCTTAATTCAAGAAGTTGTTAGTGCAGGCTAGCAATTAAGAATTTAACTCACAGAAATTAGGAAAATGAAAGCAAAAGCAGCTACAGATCAGCTATGTAGTATACACAATCCTGCATGAAGTGAAAGTCAAAGAATTTATTATTTATATTGCACATTGCATACAGACCCAAAATGCTCTTAATAGCATTTTTGATAAGTGTATGACAGAAGGAGCCAACAGAAGTGTATTTCCCATTGATACTGAGTCAGTAAGTCTGATTCAGCTCAAGGCTCATTTCCAGTTTGCAGACTCAATAGACTTCCAGTCCTAGTGGAAGAAAGGCTAACTGCATGTTTTTCCAACAGAAGACTCCTCAGAAAGAAGAGACAGGATCTCAGGATTTTTGCACTGAGAGATCTTATACTAGAACGACCGTGGCATGCAACATTTCTGCTAGCAGGTGACAAGAGCAGCTTAGAAGATGAGCTTCCAGCTAGATATTCAGTCTTGCTATAGTCCACCTTTAAAGTGCTACTCATGTAGGCAGGCATCCATCCGTCAATGCAGTGTTACTACTGCCTCCCCATAGTCATACCAGTAAGTACATCTTTTTCCTTTGAGACAACACACTTTGCTGTATGTACAGTTCTCATTTGAAAAGCTTTAAATCATCCTGGGTCCTCCTTAACAAGACAGACCCTAACACGTAGTCTTTCTTTAAACCTTTGTTGGGCAAGTTCCTCACGAGACATACAGTAAATTCACTCAAATGAAAAAGCATGTCATCCCACTGTACCTTGCCACTGAATCATTGCATACCTCCCATTCCTGTGCTTCAGATGCAAGTACTGTGCTTTGCCACTCCATTACATTTTAGCTATTTTCCTTTTATAACGTGAGTCCAAAGCATCACCAAATCAAAGTTCTCCACTTGTTCTGATGATAGGTTTTATAACTTCTTGGCATAAATGAAAATTTTGTTATAAAATGAGTTCAATAAAGAACTTCTATATTAAGTCACTGAAGAGCTCATACAGTGCCTGTTACACAAAGTCAACTAGTAAAAGTGAGCTACCAGTAACAAACCATGACAATGGCAATAGTAATGATAATGATGCCTAGCTACCTCACAGTTGTTTGGAGTTTTCCACAAACCCAGCACTTTACATGCAAATAGGAAGTCAGAATCTGCTAATAATAACTTAGGAAAATGACATACTGTTTTGCAACAAACAAGCATTATGTTAATGCACAAAGTCTAAACACTCTTTTGGACTAGATAATTATCCCCACTGTACTTCTGGAAAGGCAGAATTGTACAAAGGAAAACTGCACTAGCTCAGACACATGGTCAAATAGTGGCACAACTGAACCTCAGTGCTTGTGGGTACGTTTTGTTACTGCTGTAAAATGATAATTTGTGCTAACATGAGACAGAACCCTTATTCTGCAAACTCCTATAACATTGCTTTCATTCTCATTCCCCGAGTTTTCCAGACAGTGATTGTAGTCTATAGCAGAGCTGAGCTAGCATCACACAGCACCAGGGAAAAACAGAGGATTATAACAAATAATGCACATAGGCTGTCACAGTGAACTTAGAATGAGGATAGAGAGAGGTTAAGCACCAGCAAGAGGTCATTTTATGTAAATAGAAGTGGAGAGCACTGAATTTAGTCAGATGATTATTTATCTCGTATTAAATTCTGCTTGAACATTTGGCTGTGGGATACAAAAATGCTAATGTGATTCTGTGGATATTTTTGAAAGCATAATAAATTTGAAGAGTAGATGGATAATCTCATAGAAATAAATACTTTGGACCATGCTAAAATGGCACTCATGACAATACCACTTAGACATTAGAGATATTACAATAATTGGTTTCACGTAAAACAGATAGCTAAAGACATTGGATTAGTTCCCAGGAGTGTCCTAGAATACATCATTGAAGATAGGTTCTTTAATTGAATGTATATAAGAATAGATATAACAGCTTAAGCCATACACAGTATGTCACAAACCTTAACAACTATGGTTATATTTCATTTTGCACACCATCCCATCCCCATAAAATAGCTTGTTTCAAATTAAAGGTACAGAATCCAATCTATTTGCTTAAGTGGAGTTTTATATTCTTTGAGGAAGGAAACACATCATCCTGCTTTTTATTGAAAAGAACCTAGTACAGTCCTGGAGCAATATAAATAATAAATCTCTCTCTTACACATTTATAAAGAATCCATCAGTATGATACATATTTAACATACATGCACTTTAAATTTCATTATATATGTACGTGAAAATTAACTCCACTTTCTGGGTTTCCATAAATTGTCCTGTAAAACTGGTTTATAAATATGGGCTAAGTATTTTTGTCTTCGTTTTCCCTTTTTTTAGTACATTTATAGAAGCTGAAAAACTGTCTGCAGCTACATTTATCCTTTTCCTACTTGGGAAAAGTGGTATCTCTCCATTTTTTTAAAAGGAGCTGCCAGTATCTAGACTGGTTTTTTGATTAAGTGCAGGAAATTAAGAATTTTCTTTGGTAGAGTGTACCTACCCTGCTGATTTTGCAGTTGTACATATGGAAAAGTAAATACAGAGCTACTCAAGCCGGAAGGACCACAGACCACTCTGATCAAATAATCAGACATCCTGCATTAATGAACTTCCTCCACATATATTTTTTTTTTCCAAAGAGATAGGTATCATAAAGCAAATAATCTCTACCTTCAGCCAAAAACAACTGTGCACTGTAATGGCTCTCTTATGAGAGTTATCATAAGACAATAGCTTTGGAAATAAAGTGCTGTGTTGCCTGTTAGTGTAAAGATAATGAAAATATGTGAATGGAAATCATGTGACTTCCTTGGAATGTTATATTAAATCTCTTGATTGAATCTCATAAGTTGCTTTCAAATTACTGCACTAATTCTTTTCCCTTGGTTAGAGATGAAACAATGTAGTATTTACTCAACAAATTTTCAAACACTTAAAAAATGCTTCAGAAAAAGTCTGAGCTGCTTTCAAAATGGCGTAAGTGCTTTGAAGCATATAGGGGAATTCATTAGAAGTTTTTGCAGAATCTATTACTCTCTTACAGGACAAAATAAGATTGTAAAGCCATAAATGTCAATTAGGTTGCTTGCAGTTTGCACCAGAGAAGCCTCATTTCAGAGGTGTTCAGAAACCACACGCTCCATTTACAACTGTGGAAACTGTGGTGCCTCTGTTTTTCTGAAAAGAATTTCAGACTGTCTTACATTATTTATAGATACTGTTAACCTAAACCTAAATGAATCACACAGAAATAATGATCAAATCCTGCTTTTTTAATTCATGATGATAATCTAATTCAGATGAATGAGGCTGGTCATGTGGATAACAAAGCAAGAAGGATTTAGATTTGGATCTGTAAGTTTAATAAAAATATTGTTCACATATTTTTAATTTAGGCTAGGAAAAGCTAACAGTCAATTAATAAGCTGAGCTCAGAGAGCCTGAATCTCCTGGGCAGCCCCACTGTTGGTCCCAGGAGGGAGCAGATCACATCAACTCTCAATCCAGTGAAGATACTTTCCATGACATGCCATTCATGCACATGGCAATTATGGGGCAAATTCTCATGCTCAGCTTACTCTGACCCATATGAACAGTCCAGTTCTGTGAAGCCAGATCGTCATGTACCACTACTTGGGATATTAATGCAGAGGAACTAAGGGGCTGCCTTAGGCTCCTTACATGCATCACAGAAAGCAACTGCAATGCATATAAGCACTAGTGCATTTGAATTCTTAATGGCAAGTCAGTTGTTAGTAATTATTTTTTTATTTTCTTCATACGATACTGTAAAAGTTAATGTTAACATAAATGAAGGATTTTTTTAAATTATTATTTTTAATTAGATAAACTCACTAGCTACTACACAGCAAGCAACATGCTGGCATGTGATTTGTTTCTCTTCAGTGATAATACACTCATAGCTTTTTGTACCAAGGCATGAAAAGTTCATTACTTACAGCACAGCATATTACATCTCCTTGGATTCTAAACATCAGTACTCTTCATGGACTATTAAACCATTTTTTGAGGCAGCAATCTCTTTTTTTGTTACTTTAAGGCACATCATGATTGTGTCCCTTTTTCTTCTTATCTAGACTTTAACAATGCATTGTTTTCTCTTTTTTCTCTGGGTACTGATGATACATTCTTTTAGCCACTGAGAACTGTGTACTCATTAACACTTGTCACTACCTTTTAGTCATTAGTGACACCAAAATAAAGACTGGCAGATACCTTAAGAGAGTTAGTGCAACTCTGCTCAAACACAAATAAAGCTGATGTAAAAGGACTGAACCTTGTGGCACCCGCAAGTCTGTACATTTCTACTGAGGTTCGTCATTGTCTGCCACTAATCCTACAAAGCTTGGTAGGGATCAGCTGCTGATAACACCAATGAAAGAGGGTCTTTGTTATAACACTCTTGGGTTTTTGTACATATTGAAGACCTTGTACGCCTCATTCAGATTGTCTGTTACTTAGCAAACATTAACAGTGTATATAATTCAGTGATTCAGACAAATCTGTATTTTTCTTTGTTTTTTCCTGTTATTTCCATTAACCACCAATGTTTTTATTTACAATTCATGCTTATGATTTAATTCTCTATCCACAATAAATGTCTCATAAATAAACATTTGATTATTTTGGCCTTCTCTTCAGTGGCAAAATAATGATTGCATTGACAAAGTTCAAAGCTAGAGTGTTTCGCCTGTAGTGGATTTATTATTACCATTATAAATGTTATCTTCAAAGAGTTAAAGATAGTTACTTATCCCAATCCTCCCTGTTTAATGAAATTATTTTGTTTCCTTAAACTGTGTTTAATAAGTAATAAGCGAGATGGGAATATTAATACACATCTTGCCATATTGATTTAGTTTTAGTTCATTCTGTTTTCTCTCTGAAGTCTGTAAGCCTTCAGGTCCTATCTAATCTATTAATTTCTGACATGTGCATCTTTCTACTGCCTAAGTGCCTCTGCTCTTCTTGAAACAGCCTCAGAGATTATTTAAATCCTTATGCTTTGCTTTTTCAGCTGTTTACCATTTCCCACATGATTTTATTATGTACTTAAAAACATTATAATTGTACTCTAAGAAACTCTATTATCATATCAAGTCTAATTTAACACCGAACAGCATTATCCAAGTATACTCCCTGCATCCACTGTCCTGAAGCTGCAGGAACACTGCCAGACTCTCCCATGAATTCTAAAAGTGCCTGGCAGCAATTCCATACTTAGGACTGCATTTTAAAATGGATAGCTACTAGGGTTGGAGGGTAATGACTTAGTAATAGGTTGTGCATAAATAGGTAAGATGCAAGCAAAGTTAAGACTGTAGTGCTATGATAAGTGCAATGAGAGCAGACTGCATAATTATTTAGATGACAGCATAGGAAATACAATGGTGTGCTTAAAACCCACAAAATGCTACATTCAAACCTACAGAGTGCAGGGCCACTGTGACTGAAGCAGCTAGATTTAGCAAAGTGAGGTGACAGCTGTAGCATTAGTTAACATATTTAGGATGAGCCCGACAGTTTGGGAGAGATCCATGTTCAAAAACAGGCTCCTAAACATGATGCCAAGAGGGAAAGGATGAAGAACCAATCTCATATATACATCAGTCTCGCCCCTTTATGGGTATCAGACATAAAGAGATGGGTAAGCATATCAGCAGTTAAATTGAACTACATGAGAAGAGGGATCGTATTAACGAAAGTACTTTTTGTTTCACTTTTCTCAAAGGAAATTAAAAATGTTTTCTTAGATTAATTTTGTTTTTAAATTAGAATCAGAATGTTTCACTTTCAGAACCTAAATACCAAGAAAGCAAGGTTAGACTCATAGAACTAGTGCAGAAGACATGGCTGTTTTTAAAGTCCAATGATTACAACATTCTTATAGTAATCCTCAAACTTGTTGTCTGTCTTAAGGGATTTTAAAACACAGGGTACATTTAGTAGTGTATATTAGTGTACATAAGTACACTGTCCTATCTCCCAAAATGTGCTTACACATCCTCTGGAAGACTTCAAGAATTCAAAATTCTTATTATGCCAGAGACTGTTCTAACAACTTAGTAATATGACTGATTGCACTCCAGGACCCATGCTGCATTTTTTTACTTTTAACTTACCACTACAGGAGTGAAAAGCTGCCCCTCCCAATGGAGATGCACCATGCTCTGTTTTTCAGTGGGGCTGTTCTCAGTCTTGCCTGCTGATTATGTTCAATTGCATCAATTACTTAAACATCTTCTGAAAAAGAGGGACAATGTCTCAAGTCTAGAAGGCAGAGAACTCACCTAAGCCATAGATTTGAATTGTTGACTTCTGTATCTCAAGACAAAGTCCCTGATGTAAAAGAAAAAAATCCAAACTCTCTAGATGTTGACTGGCTATTAATGGAAACTTAAGACAGACATATTCACAATTCTAAATACACTGCCCACCAGTCTGGAAGCACTTCCTATTTGATAACTCCATAAAATCAGACCCACAATTGAATCAAAGCTTTGTAACTAAAATCCTGATACACAAAGCACAGTCTGAAATGGCAGACAGAATGGCTGCACCAATCCTACCCTGTAAAATCATCCTCAGAGACAGCATTAAGGTCAAACCAACCAACTCTGATTAAGCCAGTGAGAAAATACCCCTACATTAAATGTCAGACACCTACACACACACTCATCTCAGCCCAAGGTTGCTAGCCACTCAAAACCTGCCTTCTATACTACGTGCTTTTGAGAAGCCTGTCTGTTGTGATGTGCTGCCTCAATTCGCTTTCCCCAGGCAGAAGCAACTGAGATAGGCAATGATCATACTCTTGAACAATCACTACTTCTGCCTGTGGCCAGTGCGCAAGAACACAAGAGCACACAAGTAAAAATATGACATTAATTCGAGATTTAACATTCTCTGTACTGCAAGGGGAATGCACTGCATGGCCTAGAGCCTATTCGCGTTCTGAGTCTTCTCCAGTCCACCACCCTCCAGCACAGAGATGGACTGGCAATATACTGTAGAGATGAGATGAAGTTTTTCTTTGTTCTTCCAAGAGCTGCCAAACTCTATGGACAGCTCAGCTCTAAGTTTTAAGCAGATGTTGCAAATACAGTTCATCACGTGGTCCTGCACTACCATGACTCATCCTGTACAATGGACAAGACAGGATACACTACTCCTTCATCTTCACTCTCTATCCTTATTACTTCCTCTTCCCCTTCCAAAAGACCACTTCCTTGCTATCACACCATTCAATGCTACTGGCTATTAACCCTCAAACTTTGGTACAAGTTCTGTGAGGTCCTTCAGATCTCACAAGTCCATTTCCAAGAAGGAGCTGAGCAGTCAGGCTGGAACTCCATGTGGGAGCCTGAGGCTTGGGCTGCTGTGTGACCCTTGGGAAATTGGCCAAGGCAGAGGAGGCAGATTTGCCTCAGGTTGATGTCTCACGCTCCACAATCTCATGGTATCATGGTATAATAAACCAGGTGTCATCGCCATTCTGACACTGTGGTGCCTGGTAAAGCATCTCCTTGCAGGGACACCTTAGAAGCACAGACAGTAGGCCATATCTGCAACAGTGCAGACAGCACTAATCCATAAGGACAACTTAATCCTAATTTTTGTCCACTCCCAGCCTTCACTCTCAGTTCCCCTTTCTCCAGCAATTAATTCTTGGGCTGACGTTTGTAGGCCATTAAGACACCTCATACTAACTTATTCCACATTTCAGTATGCCAAGTACTAGAAAATAACATTAAGAAAAAAAAAAAAAAGGATGGAAATTTATTAAAAGTATGAGTAACCTCAAAAGATAGCCAAAAAAGGTTTGTGGCAATTAGATTCAGCAGTGAGAATTGGGGCTTTCCATTGATAAAGGTCAGCAGTCAATTCGACTGAGCATAACCAGCAGACATCCGCGTTATGTAGCTTTCCTAAGATAACTTGCCTAGATAAGACAGCTATTTCCTTACTGACTATAAAAGGAAGAGCTCTGCTCTGACACAGGATTCTTCTTGCACTGGACTCGTACCCCACAGAAGTTTTCACCTACAGCTGTCCTAATATTTTTTACAAATTTGTGAAAACTATGTGAGAGTTCCTCCATAATATTCTGGGCATATCTTAGCGATCTCCAAGAAGAATGTAGAGTTTTTTACTATAAAATTTTTTCTCTGTCATTATTCATATCCATTGAGTCTGCTCTTGACAGCAGGCTAAATATGAGTCTGCAGTGTGCCCTGGCAGCCAAGAGGGCAGACTGCATCCTGGGGGGCATCAAACACAGCATAACCAGCTGGTCAAAAGAGGCGATTATCCCACTGTATTCAGTGTTGGTGCAGCCTCACCTTGAATACTGTATGCAGTTCCGGGCCCCACAATTTAAGGATGTGAACATACTCGAATGCATCCAGAGGAGGGCAACAAAGCTGGTGAAAGGGCTTGTCCTGGTTTCAGCTGGGATAGAATTAACTGTCTTCCTAGTAGCTGGTACAGTGCTATGTTTTGAGTTCAGTATGTGAAGAATGCTGATAACACTGATGTTTTCAGTTGTTGCTCAGTAGTGTTTAGACTATAGTCAAGGATTTTTCAGCTTCTCATGCCCAGCCAGAGCACCTGACCCAAACTGACCAATGGTGTATTCCATACCATGTGATGTCCCATCTAGTTTAGGAACTGGGAAGGGGGGGGCAGGGATTTTCGCTGCTCGGGGACTGGCTGGGTGTCGGTCGGCGGGTGGTGAGCAATTGCCCTGCGCATCATTTGTACATTTCAATTCTTTTATTACTACTGCTGTCATTTTATTAGTGTTATCATTATCATTATTAGTTTCTTCTTTTCTGTTCTATTAAACTGTTCTTATCTCAACCCAGGAGTTTTACTTCTTTTCCTGATTTTCTCCCCCATCCCACTGGGTGGGGGGGAGTGAGTGAGCGGCTGCGTGGTGCTTAGTTGCTGGCTGGGGTTAAACCACGACAGGGCTGGAAGGAATGTCCTGTGAGGAGCAGCTAAGGACTTTGGGTTTGTCTAGTTTGGAGAAGAGGAGGCTGAGGGGTGACCTCATTGCTCTCTACAGGTTCCTGAGGAGGGCAAGTAGAGAGGGAGGTGCTGAGCTCTTCTCCCTGGGATCCAGTGATAGGATATGTGGGAATGGTTCAAAGCTGTGCCAGGGGAGGTTCAGACTTGACATTAGGAAACGTTTCTTTACTGAGAGGGTGGTCAAACACTGGAACAGGCTTCCTAGAGAAGTGGTCGATGCCCCAAGCCTGTCTGTTTAACAGGCATTTGGACAATGGCCTTAACAACATGCTTTAACTTTTGGTCAGCTCTGAATTGGTCAGGCAGTTGGACTAGATGATCATTGTGGGTCCCTTCCAACTGAAATATTCTATTCTATTCATATAGTCATGGTGCTGTGCTATACAACTATGTCTTCTTGGTATAACTTGAGGGAATGACCTTCTCCACAGAATCCTCCCTGCCTGAGAGCCTCCTGAGGCATGGGTTGTACAGATTCTGTAGGCTCTTTCCCTACTACTCAAAGCTGCTATAAGCATTTCCCCCAGGAGGATGCAGGCCTTTTCTAGGTCTGGAATGCCAAACTAGCCAAGTACAAGTGTCAGAAGCACCTGCAGAGCAGGACCTTGCTCAGGTAGAATTCAAGAGCAGAACCATGACCTCTGAAGGGAGTTCCTTTCTGCACTGCCTAGGGCCTGCCATGCCCCCATCACGAAGCAGTTGTCCTGCAGAGTAATCTAGCATTTGCTACCACTTTCCATGAATTCCAGATCATCAGCTGCAGACAAGCAACCAATGCAGCAAAGGATGGCCCCTGAAAGGCATCCAAGGCAGCTAGTTCATCACTGCCAGATATTCCCATTCAAGGCAGGTGATCTGGCATTAAGTTTGAATAGGTGAGGTGAGGACTTTACCATACAAGGATAGGAGACTTCAGGCTAGAACACTTATTTTTGTTTCTAAATGTATTCTCCACTTCAAAGGTCATCATATTTTATTTAACAGACATTCATGAAGTACATGATCACATATGCTTCACTCTTGATTGGAAGCCTGACTCTGGGCAAGAAAATAGAGTTATGTTCTTTTGTTAAATTCCACTTTGTTTTGAGCCACGCTTCATTACAATGGGGAAACTTTGAATTTCTATGCCTATTTTCCATGTTAAAGCCAGGTGAACTTCAGTCTTACTTCCCTTTTTTGACAGTCTTTCTTTCTCTGTCCCACTCAGGCCCTAGTCAGATGAAACTGCATTTAATTTCTTAGGGTTTCATAGGATTCTAATTTGTCTTTTTGAAGAGAGACCACTTTCTAGTTTCCAAATTCCAGTGGGGCAATGGAGCAGTGTTGTTTTCTGAACTGACTTTCAGAAGTCTGTCCTTGACAGCAAATTTATGAGAGAAATGAAGGTGCTTTGTGTTTGACAACAATAAAGGTTGGGGTTTTTTTTCCTCTTTCCAAAAGTTCTTGAATCCAAGAACATTCCTCTTGTCTCTTCACTTTGTGCCCGTGGGAACTAATGCCTCTTCACTTCTAAACATGATTCAGTTGTCTTCCATGTAAGTCCTGTCACCTGAAACTTTTCTGATTCTGGGACCAAATTGTAATTCTGTAATTTCTCAGAAAAGAAATTACATTATCCCAAGTTATACATCAGGGAGCTGATGCAACAGACTGCAGTGTGCTGAATACGGTCTGGTGAGTGCAAAAGTGGCTCACAGACTGCTGATCTTGACTATTTTCACTGGTGATCTGGAGCTGTAGGATCAGAGTAAGATCAAAAAGGCATGTCTATGGAAAGGCAGTCTACCTCCAGTGTTATCTTCTTTGGGCACAGCTGAACTGCCAACAGGAATGACATGGTTCCAGGTGACATGAGGCTTCAGAAGTGACCCTTCATGATGTGCTTGTTCTTGTGAATATTTGCGATGGCAGTGGTGTTTACAATTGCCTAGAAAGACTAGAAAGACTGAGTTTCCCTCTCTGATGTTACTCTCCTCCCCTTCTGTGAGCAGGCTGGTTTACAAGACCAGTGCAGAGACTGAAAGGTTGTGGTGGTAAGGGATAATGACAAAGGGTGAGGAAGCAAGCCACCCGGGGGAAAAACAATCTGTACAGCATGAATATCAGAAGAATCTTTCTGGGACTGTAGCAAGGTAACTCTTCAGCAGTCAGTATCCCTGAGGGCTTCCCATCTGATGTGGGCTCTAGAGATGGCCCAGGGGCCTGCGGCTTGATCCACACAACACAATCCAGCCTGAGGCACCATGAGAGGGGCAGCACTTGAGGGCATCCTGAGAGACCAGTGCAGACTTATCCAGTCTGATCCACTGAAAAGAACACTGGATTCCAAAAACCTGAAACATTCTTCTATAACACACGGGAGTACACACATTCACCTAGGACATACCTTACAAATGCTGTGACCATAAGATATTATTACCAAATTCAAATTTAAAACTATGGTGCAGTTTTGCCAAACTCTCATTACGCTGAAAGGTGTACAGACTCAGTCCTGTCCAGTTTCACCCTTTAAGTAGCATACTCCCCTGCTACTCCCCTGGTTAAAATAATATCTTTTGGGAGTTTTGAGGGCAACAGCACAAAATACCAACACTCTTCTCTGTGTTTTCTTTCTTGCCTTTGTCTACACGCTACCACTTCAGTTGCAGGTGTTGTTGTTACTATGAATACTAGGAAAAACACATCTTTGTAAATTCTCCACAGAAGTCTAAGAGCAATGCAAGGGAACACAATTACATAGTAAGAGTACAAAAAGCATACCATCGATGTGCTTGAAATAGAGGTTCCCAAGTAGGCACTTCCAAATGCAAAAAGACCTGAGAAAAATATACTTTCCTGAAATATCTTTTTAAATTTGCAGAATTTGCACTTATTTGTAGAAATAAATCTCTAGAAACATACCTATAAGAGCAAGTATATTTTCAAGTAGGAATTTTCAACAGAATAATGCCATGAGTTCATTTGTTAAAGAGCAGACACATTTGCTATTCTAAAGCTGCTACATGCTGTAATCGGTATCATGAAAACACCTCTAAAATCATAGCAGAAACTTAAAAATAACCAAATATCTGCTCTTTTGGGGATTTGTACCTTTAGAAATCACAAGAAGCCTTTCTCCAAAACTGTTGGAACTAATTTTCAAAAGTGGAATCTGTTTTGAAAGTGTTTAACTGAACACCAGGGATTGATACCTCAAGAAAAAAATGTTAAGACTTGGTATAAAATGACAGGATCCAGTAATAAGGCTTATCACAGTGTTTTACTTCTCTGCTGTGACTCATGTGTACTACACAAATTTCTGAGTTTAATATCTACCTGCCTGAAAATTGTCACCCAGTAATTAGCAGCTGACAGACAACATTTATTTGCATGCTTATTTTTTAAGTTCAAAGATAAGCAATGAGGATAATGAGATTTCCTATGAACTACCTTCTTGTGTTCCCTCAAACCACCTTTAACAGAATTAACAATACACCTCAGAATCCTTGTAAATACTGAGTACATACAAAGAAGGCCAAGAAAAAATATCTGAAGCTATCAAAGAAAGAAATTCTGTGAAAAAACACCGAGATCAAAGAAAAATAGACAGAGCAAATACTGTGAAACAATCTGTTATTGAGCTAGTCAGTGAAGGGCAATGACATGACTGCTGTGGAAAAAAAAAAAAATCCCTTACACATTTTGAGTCCTATCCCAGGCAGCTGCTTGAAGGATCATCGCATATGCTAACAGCTCATCATGTTCCCTCCCTGCTATTCTCACAACTCTTTTAGCATGTCCTTTCATTAAACAGACATTAACTTTTGCCTCTGTTTGATCCATGTTAACATACAACTCCGAACTGTTAAATTTCAAAGACACAAGGTCTTGTGCACTTTTTCTCACCCTGACCCTCATTCTTATAGTAACTCCCCCTTAAACATCCCAGTCTATCTCGTAATCCTTCTTGAAAACCCTACTTAAAAAGTCTCGAGAAACATTCATGCAATAGTGTGCAAAGATCACAGACTGTCATACAGACCAATAATGTTCCAGTATTTCCTTATATTCACTCAATTGCCTTTCCATTAGCTAATTTTAGATGCTTAGATCTCCAGAGGCTGCCTTATTGTTCTGTGTTTGTATAGCACCTGGTCCTTGGTTTGGGTTCTTACTGGCAGTGATGCAAATAAATATTTTGACATATAGATAAGATTTCTAAAGGCTCAAAAACCAAAGGGAGAAGAAAATTAGTTATTTTTAAATCTACTTTATGATTTTGAAGGTCTGTCGTTTTAACAACACTGACTGATAAAACCATTAATGCTCGTTTGAAGTCAGGGTAGGAGGAAATGTTTGTACAAAGCAAGTATTCTGATTTTCTTATCTTCTGCAAGGGAAAGAGACCTAAACCCTGATATTTCACACCACTTTACGGAGTTGTAGTCTAAGCATATCCACAAGACTAGAAGCTTTTCAGGAATATGCAGAGCTTGGATCGTTGGAAAGTGTTTTTGTTGTTTATTTCTCTTTAGTAGAAGAGCTCTAACTGCATGACTGTGTCAAAGAAGACAGTGACATTTTGTCTAGTAAAGAAAGAAAGAAAAGAAAGAAGTGTCCAAAGCCAGAGTAGAAGGAACAATGGTGAGCAAGCAAGCAGGAAAAACCTAGAGACAAAACTGTAGTACCAGACCCTGCATAAGCAAGCCTCGTTCACAGCTGTCTCATTATTGAGCCATTCCACTGCAACACTTATTCACAGATTCAGAGAATGGGGCTGGATGCTGAAATTAAGTGTCGCTCATAAACACCTAGAGGCCAGAGTGGACATGTAGATGAGCCAATATGATACGGGGACCAGAAAGCCTAATGATACTCTTGAATGTAACAGTGAGGGAGTAGAGAACCAGGATAATAATTTACTGAGGTGTTAGCACTATAAAAATGATGGAAGGGCTGAGAAAACATCCTTTCAGTGAGATGCAGGACTCGCACACACTAGTAAGTGTTACTGCAGAGTAACGAGTTGCCACATGTCAGTTGACCCACAGTCACCATCTGTGTACTCAATCTTGGTTTGTGGCCAATGCAAAGCAATTCAAATTAGCTCAGCCCTCTTTAAAAGAGAGGAGTTGATCAGCTTGGTTTATCAAGAAACAAAACTGAGAAATTATTTCACTACAGTGTACAAGAACGCTCACAGGCAGAAAAGTCTGAGTAGTGAATAGCTCCTTAACCTACTGAAAAAAATTGTAATAACAAGCAATAGCTGGAAGACACAGTAATTATGATCAGTCACTATCATAAAACACTAACAGAAGCAGCGGATTCTCCAAGCTGTTGAGTTTTGATATCAAGACTGGACATCTTCTAGAAGGTTCACCCAAGCACAAATCTTTAGGTTCAGAAAAAGGAGAGCTGAGTCAAATGCTCAGTTTGTCAAGCAAAAAGGCCTCACAGTTTCATTAGGATGGCAAATTTTTTGACCTATTAAGTTAAAGATCAGAAGATATCACTGCAATCATCTCACCTAACCTGCTGTGTAAATATGGTCTATAGAATTTAAAGATTCATTGCATGATGATACTGTCTTAGTTGTATATATTCCAAAATCAAAATGAAAATGCAACCACTAGAGACTGCATTGATATGCTGCAGATTCAGACTATACCTGATAGAAGAGCTGTTGTAAAAAGTTAAAATCTAGTATTATTTGCCTTCAGACCCCAAGTTTTTTATCCCCTTCAAAATTTCTAAATAATTATACCACATTGGAAGGTAGGATAGACAGTTTAAGAATGCTAGTGTTTACTAAGTTTGGATAATAGTGTGATAAGTATTGCTCTAAAGGTATCACCATCAGCTGATACAAAAATGGAGATGCAAGATCACACATACTTTTAGCAAGAATGAATATTTATACTCAACCTAGTCACAAATATACTCATTTATTATGTGACATACAAATACAGACAGGAAGTTTAATGCATTAGCATCAGAACAATTTATACCTGTACATGCCCCATTAACTGAAACATGCAGAAGTCTTAACAAGGAGAGGGGTTAATAATACAAAGTTATATGGAGACAGAAGTTAAAAGCAAAATAATGGTGGCAATTTTTATGAGAGAAAATTAGGAACAATTAGAATGGAGAAACTAGTAAGAGTTAAAAAAGGAAAGAACATGCATATGGTCACTGTTCATTCATCTGCTTTGCTAAAACCAGTAAAATAAATATGGTCGACAAGCTTAATCATTTATGTTAAAGGAGAACTTCTCATAACACTAGCAAGGATTACAAAGGGCAGTAACATCTCGGTAGGCCTGCAGTTATTTATTTGGACATTTTACAAACTGCAGCAAAAGAGAACCTGCTTACTCATCTGAATTCCCTGGAGAGTTTTAAATCACAGTAATAAAGAATCACTTATAGAAAGCTAATAACTGTATCACCAGAGGGGAGTGAAAGAGCCACAGGAGAGTTTCTGGGCCAAAATAGAGACTTCCAAAGCTTTCTGCACTAACAGGCTGGAAGTCCTAAAGGCTTTGAGGCCAAGAGAAACCACCAGCGTGGATCCCATCCCCGGATTCCCAACGCAAACAAGCACCATGCCCACTCAGTGACACCTTGCCAATCTCCCTTCTGCTGTGTCAGTCATGAATGCCACTGCTGGGGCTGAGTTTTGCCCGTTCTGCCTCAATTAATCCTTGTGGCTTTATATTAAAGAACAAAGCGTCTCCTCCTCTGATAACAATGCTTCCTCTTCCGAGTACAGAAAAAGCTTTCTAATAATCTAGATATAAACGTTACTTAGCCCAAAAGTATTTTCACACAGACCTCTCAGGAACTACAGCATTTCTCAACTTTAGCTCCCTCGAAACTAGGCAGTGAACTCGTCAAACAGATTAAACTGTCGAAATATAGATTATGAACTGTGAGGGAAGCGACTGTTCCTGCCACCTCCGGGCAGCCACAGAGGGAACAGTGCGGAGACCTGTCCTGTGGGCTTCCACCCCGCCCCTCCTTGCATCAGGTAGGCATTTGCGCCTCACCTTCCCCTGCCCTTGGTTTTTGTTGTTGTTAAACACGGCCTTAATTACACGGCTGGATTTGTCCTGCCTATCCCTGGGATTACCCAGCCGGTGCCTGCCGTTAGAGCCGCGCTGTTCCCCCCCACCTCAGCCCACTCCTATCTCCCCGGCGGGGGTCGAGAAGGAGGGCGGGAGCCGCCATCTTCTCAAGGCGGGCGCCGGGGGGCGAGTGCCTGGCTGCAGGTCTCCTCCGGGTGTGTGGAGACTGAAGGGGGTGGGGGGGCGTCATGCGGCCACGCCTCGGCCTGCCTCCGCCCTTGTGTGTGTGAGAGGGAGAAAGCGAGAGGGAGGGTGGGGTGTGGAGGCAGCTCCCGCCGCCGCCGCCTCCCCCCGGCCCGCCGATGGGCGTGTGCCCGGCCCCCGGTGCTGCGTGACCGCGCGGGGAGGAGGAGGAGGAGAAGTGTGGGTGCGGGGAATTTCCTTGTGTAGCAGCGGAGGAACAACACCGCTCTAGACGGCGGGGCTGCGAGGAGGGCGCTGCCGCCACCCGTTGCCGAGCGATGTGAGGGGGGAGCCCCCCCGGGCCCTCCCCTCCCCCCGGAGCCGCCTGCTTTCCCCCCCCCTCCCCTCTCCCCTCCCCTCACTCATCCCCGCCCCGCCATGCCGGACCAGATCTCCGTGTCGGAATTTGTGTCCGAGACCAATGAGGATTACAAGTCACCTACCGCCTCCAACTTCACCACCCGGATGGCCCAGTGCAGGAACACGGTGGCGGCCATCGAGGAGGTGAGCCCCGGGAGGGGAGGCGCGGCGGGGTGGGGAGCGGGCTGCGCAGCCCCCTCCGGCCTGGCTGCCCGCCGCGGCGGCAGCAGCAGCAGAGAACAAGGCGCTACCGGCGCTGTCTCCTGCCGCTCCCTCTCCCCGCCCGGCCCCGAGGAGCGCCCTCGGCTGCCGCTGAGAGGAAATGGGGCTCGCCCGGGTGGAGAGGGGAAGGAAAAGGAGAGGGGGGGAAGGGCTGAGGCGCTGCTGCCCCCTGGCCCGCGGGGCTCGCGCTCCGCCCGCCTCCCCGCTCTGAGCTCCCCCCTCAGCGCACGGCGGGGCAGGGGCTCCGGCCGCCCCCCACGGTCGCGTCTCTCAGCCTGGGAGCAGAGGAGCCCGAGCGCTCGTTTCTCTCTCCTCCTGGCGTCCGAGGAGCCCCGAGCCGGTCGCTTCCGCCTGTCTGCCTTCTTACCTGGAGGGAGTCTTGAACTCTCCAGCCTCCCCACTCTGCCTCTTGCTTCACAGCGACACTTGAGCCGCCTCGGCCCCGCCGCGCCTCCTTCCCGCGTCGCCAGCTGCCGTGTGGGGCTTGGGGCCTGGCAGCCCCGGCGGTCCGGGGGGTTGGAGTGTCCTTTCCCCCGTGTGTGTTCGTCTGCCTGCCTCCTGGCACAGGTGGGATTTAATCTTCTTTCCAGTCCCCGCATGTAGAAATTTAACCCCCCCCCTCCTCGGGCATATGCTTTAAGGTAGCCTTCCCTCAGGAACCGCTCCTCCAGGCTCATGAGGCGATGCCTGCCCTTCCCGGGGAGGCGAGAACACGCCGACCCCAAAGCGGCGCCGGTTCAGCCTCCCCTTGGTGCGCGGGAGCCTGAGCCCCCTCCTTTTTTGCCTCCTCTTGGACAGCCTGGGCTGCGGATACTTCGTGTGAGCCGCTTTTGTCTGGCAAAGAGACCCGTTTGTTTTTCTTTCTTTAAAGATACTTGAAACGTGCCGTTGAACCTGACGGTAAGAGCCCTCCGTACCGCGGAGGGTGGCTGCCAGCACTGGAGGGGGGGAGTGAGAGAGAGACTCTTTTCCCTCTTGTTTCAAATCAGAGGGAAACCTGGGACAGGTCTGAACACAGTGAGAGCACGTTCCACATCCCAGTCATACACGCACAATGAAATGAGAAGCGTCTGTGTAGCTTGATTCCCCTAGCAGCTTTTCTGAAGTAACTTGTGGGAGGGGGGGAAATCTTACTTGTGATGCAGATTAATTTGCTCCATCTACCTGTTACATCAGTTCTTACAGTGTACGTTTAGTTGATTTGTTTTGCAGTAAGCATATATTTTAAAAAGAGCCTCTTCAGCAAAGAGAATCTTGTCAGTAGTTGATGTCCCTTCTTACAAAAGAACTGCCACTAGCAATGGATTATTATCGTGTCTTAAGTGAACAAAACCCAGGTTAGGTGTTTAAACACCCTCTTCAAGATTTTCCTGTTTTGCCAGTTCCCAAAACCACTAAAGCAAGGAGCTGAATTCAAAATCTGCACAGAAGGAATTACTGTTTTGTTCCTGAGGTAATTTTCTTCCCTGCAAGCTTGCACTTAAATGCCTGGATTTAATTATAACTTATTAGCCTGATAGACTTAAGATCAACAATTCTGTATCAAAGACAACTTTTTCTTAAAGAATATTTATAATAGTGAATGATTTTAGTTGTAAGGTAGAGCTGCTTAATAATTGATTAACACAAAATCAAAGTTAGTGTAAGCGTTTGGGTCAAAAGCAGTTTTGCTATATTTAGAGATTTTTATTACAGGTCTCACAAAAATTGGTCTTTCTCTAACCCTCAATTTGCAAAGCTGTATGGTTGCAAAAATGTGATATCATTTCTCAGAAAAAACAGGCAAAAAAGTTTTTGTTTTTCATGTCTGATGATACAAAATTTATATATGATACCATGAAATTTTTAACATACGTATCTTAAGGTCTTTTAAAGATTTAACTCAGTAAGTTGCGTCTTGAAAACCTTTTTTTTTTTTCACATTAAGAGAATTATATTAATTTAAAAATTTGAATATGGTGGATTCCTAATCTGCTTGGCATTTGTTTTCGTGTCATCTCTGATAAGCTGCTGTTTGATTTTTAAAGAAACTCAATCAGTATGTTACATCTTTGTATCCCTGCATATTTCAGATATTAGACACTGTCTGCTAGCTTAGGTACAAAAATTATCTTTTATGATAATGGTGATAAAGAATGTGCCTAGTGTCTTACAGATCTAATTAAAGTTTGCAAGGCAGGAGATGAGAGATTGCACTGGCTATAGCTGCTTTTAATAGTATTGATCTATCTAGCACTTCTGGCAAAATATCAGCAGTTGCTGCCTGTTTGTGCTGCTGTCCTAAAGCATGTGTTGAAATGACTACTGAAGTTTTTTCTTTGTGATTTATTGAGAGCAACAAACAAATTTTCATGGTTTCAAAACTGTGAAATCTTTTTTCAGCCTTAGACTTCCTTAGTTTGGAAATACTCAGGTCCTTTAGCATGACGTGCCTGGTTTTTCAGGTTAAATGTGATGCTTTGATAAAAAGCTGTCTATAAATTGTGTAATAGAGAAGTCAGTGCTCAGCACCTTTTTTCTAAAAGCCTAGGCAAGAATTAGTTCATCAGCTTGTTATGAGCTAAGATTTAGTAAAGAATTTGTCTAAAAATGTACAGATAATAAAAAGAATTGTGTATTTCCAGTGTCACAAGTACTGTGAAGCATCAGTTTCTAGTGCACGCTGCTCTGTTGCTGTAGTCAGTACAGTTCTGAAAACTAGGAAGTCTGGCTATGTATGATTTAGGAAATGTTATTCAAGACTGTTAATAGGTAAGTTGAATCCGTGCTGACTGCTGGCTTTGTGTATGCATTGATTTTAACAAGTGACTGTAAGAGCTAGTTTATTAACGGAAGACAGTTAAGTTTTCATTTTCCAGGATATTGTATACATGTATTAAAACAACAAATTAACTGGTTAATGCTCATACTTTGAGGATGTCTCTTAACTGGTTTTCCCAGCAAATCTGGTTCTGGAATGGACTGTGCAACTGCCTGCATGAAGCCAGCTTGAGTCTCCCAAGCCTTGCACTCCCTTGGGAGCAGAGGCAGAGGGGGAGGCAGTGCAAAAGCACAGGAGGTGGGGGCTGGTGTGACTTACTAGCCTGAGCTCAGCTCTGTGCAAACACAGATAGCTGTTTTCAGATCCCAGTGGGAAGTCTTTTGCACTTATATTAACGCTGCTGGCTACCGGTTTTGTAATTCTGTCTTAGTTAATTAGCAGGTATCTAATTGTGTCTTAAAAGTTTAGTTAGTGAGGCCTTGCTTTCAGTGGTGGAGTGGAAAAGGCTTAAGTGAGGAAATCAATAAGATATTGGACAATTATAAGTGTATAATTTACCAATATGTCTCTGTGGGCAATGGTATTGCCTTAAATGAGTATTTTCTGAACTCTGATTAACTGACCTCTGTCAGTTGCAGAATATGATTGATTTTTAGTATCAGTTGAAAATACTTAGAGTTTTACTGTTTTATGTGATTGTATAGACCGATTACAGACCCAGGATCATGGCCTTGAGATCACCAGAAGCGCCTGCATTGCAGTTTGGGAACTGATGCCTATTCAAACACTTGGAGAAAGAGGATCTGATCCTTTGCTCTCAGTCGTGGAAAAGGGATTAGGAAAGGCATGCTCGTGGAACACAACGTGATTTCAAAGGAAAAGGAATCATATAATTTCTGCATTGTTCACAGATTAGGATGTTGCTTAGCAAAATGGTGGGAATCTTTAGCTTCTGCTAAAACAAAATTACAAGTGAGCAGTATACATCACAGGCCATTACAGGTTACTGTTTAATCTTTGCATGTATGATAGTGACTAAGATTTTAAGTTTTAATTGATAGAATGCAGGGCATAGTCACATGTGTGGGGGAGGGGTTGCTTGAAATCAGCAATCAAGTCTGACAAATGCAGTCTTTTTAGTTGACTGTTTCTATTAAAGGTCCCAGGATCTAAAAATGTGTGGTGACCATTCTTAAGCTATGAACGCTTAAAAATCTGATTTTAGTACTGCTATTACTTAGAACATACACTTCTCTATGTGCTATAAGTTAAAATAGTCCCTAAACTGTAACAGAGCCTGCAAAGTGGTCCTAATAGCTGTGATCATTAAAGATTTTTAGAAATTATTTTATAGAGTGATTTAATGACTAGAATCCAAGTGTCCCACTTTTTTTGAAGCATGGGTTAAGTTTTACAATAAAGGCTGGAACTGAAGCCCATAAAAATCCTACCCGTTTATTCTACCTGTTTATCATGGTCCAGTGCTTGTGGACCAAGAAGGAAGGGTGGGGGGCTGTTGTGCAGGCTGCTATGTAAATGGAGTAGCAGACAGTTCATGTGCTGAAGACATTTCCAAGTCAGAACTTGAGATGCGAAGTTTACCGCACCTGCTTAAAACTTCACTGCATGCACAGATTTCCCTATAGAGAGAGGAGAATGGAAACATTGGGAGAAGTTTAATAGGTTACTGGAACACCCTCTGCGGCATAGTAGCACTTGCTACTGGTATAAATGTGTTGTAAGAAGTAGACAGGATGAACGTGGTGGAAAGATTTAAAACATACAACCAAAAGAAATAGTATAGTGGTACCAAAGATGGTCTTAGTTCTCTGGATAGAAATAGATCTTAATTGTCTGGGGTCCATTTAAAAGCCGCTCTCCAAGAATTTCTGTAAAATCCGTGAAATTAACATTAAAACCATAACTTGTAATTTCAGTTCTCTACTTGCCTTTGTTCTATAGGTCCTATTCCATGATTATTGCAGCTCAATGATTCTGTTCTTTTATAATTTAAAAGGGGGGTGTGTGTGTTGTTTTTTGGTTGTGTTTTGTTTGGGTTTTTTTTTGTAATTTCCACTCCTAGGAATGCAGCATGTCATTTCAGTATCGAATCCTTTTCTTCCTCACCGTCACTTAGAATGCAAGTTTTTGTATCAGAAATGGTAACGACTTCTTGCCACCTAAGGCAATCCCACAGTTTTCAGCTGGCTTGGAGAGGTGTAAGGGATCGATTCTTATTGAATTTCATTCTCTCTTGTACATTAAAATTCTGTAATTCTCTCTGCTCCATTTTGGTTCTGCAGAGCTAACAGGTGAGAGGTGATAACAGCTTGGTAGGATGGGTGGGTGTGAGACTGGATACATGTATACACATGTGTGTTTTTAAAATTTATACTTTCCCCATCATGTATTTTTTGCTTGTTAGGTCTTTAGGACTGGAGTTCTGTCTTCCCATACTGCATGATTGTGACTTGCTTTTGAAAGCTATGTGATGAAGGTGTTTTTGTATACTTTGAGAAGCAGTAGGAAATGTCATATATTGTAGTGCGTTTTGGGAAATTGACTACTATTGTTTGTATATTTCCTTTTAATAAAATATATCTTTGTGCCCACTATAACCTGCTCTTTGGTAGAGCATATTTGCACACTTTTCTTACCTCATCACTAAATACAGTTCCATAAATACGTGTTGTTTAAAACTTTTCTTGTGTTCTGTAGCATTCGCTACATATCAAGGTGCCACGCTTAAATCACTGGTCAGCCCGGACCAGGGAAAGAGACATATAACACACGCAGTGTGAGCGCCAACTTCCGCCTTTTATTGCGCAGTTAATTCCTTTTATACTAACAAGGGGAGGTGGGGTTACAGGTACATCACAAGGCTGCGACTAACCCTCTAACTTTCCGTGACATCGCGAGATCTTCCGAACGCCGACCCCTACAGTGTTCCACTTCTGCTTCCTTCCTGGAATCGTGATTCTCTGTCGTCAGCATCCAAAGAGGTTTCTGAGAAATTCATTATGACACAAGTAGCATGGTGATTTCAAAAGGAGTGTGGGAATTTTTTTCTTTTTGAGAGTAATATAGAGGATGGAAGTTGCAGAAATACAGGAGGTAAACTGTAGGTCTTCAGCTGGAGCTTTGTGCATATTTTACAATACAGAATTTAAATCGTAAAACCTTTAAAGTACAGACACTGTGCAGTCGCTTAAAACAATTTCAGATCATATAAGTAGATTGCTGTGCACCTTACCTTGGTGCATCTGATGATGCATTTGCTTCCTATTACCAAATGCCCATTCCCTGTAGAAGGATCAATGGGAAATATGTAAATTTCTGAAGTATTTTACTAACTGTGGCTTTTGTCTTTTGATTTTTTCCTAGTGCTGCTGCATTTCTCAGAACCATGTTATCTGGATTTAGTCTACTTCATGCTGATGCTAAAAGAGAGTAGATGTGGAAAGTGGCTAATACTGCTCAGGTTTAACCCACCTTCACTTCCTCTTTTCATCTTCACGTTGTTCTCTGTGTACCATAATATACAGCAATGCTGGGTAAAGGTGAGGCCTTCATTCTGAAAGGCAAAGTCACAGGACAAAAGCTAATCCCTGCTCCAAAGCACTTACAGTCCACATGTCAAATGGACATTGCTGATGAATACATGTGGAGGAATCCAAGAAAACTTGGTGCACCTGACTAGTGTACTGTGTTTGTACCTGAACCACTGTGAAATTGTTTCTTTTTATTCATATGCATTAGAGTAGTGGTTCTCAAACATTTTAGTTCAACTCTTAAATCTTCTATTTTTTTATAATTTCCACCTTCCACGTGTGTGTATATAAGTATATGTATTATGTACAACCATTCCCTGTCTAAAATCCTGTTCCCCAGCTTCTGAGCCTCACTCTTAACCCACACTATCTGTCTGTCCTGTTTCCCCAGAAACAACCTTTGCACCTGAAGCTCCAGAAAAGTTGGGCTTAGCCCAATTTAGGTTAGCTCTTCCCTCTATCGTCTTGGGTATCAAGCTTCTCAATACTTTCTCGATGTTTTCAGTCTCCTAATCTCTCAATTTCTTGAAACTCCTTTGCTACAGAGGCTATTGGTGTTTTGCCCTACCTCATGGAACTCCCTAGCCTTGCCCCCTCTGCAGCAGCCTTGGCCCAGCCCTGTCCATGGTACTAGAGCCATGGCCGGGGCTTAGATGGGCTTCATGCTAAGCTGGACTGTCTCTCAAGGATGGGCTAGCAGCAAGAGTCTTCGCTTGCCCTCCATCCTCACTGGCTCTAAATAAATGTTATATTCTTCATGAAGTTGCTAGAGAGGGAAGAAGAGATGTTCTCTGAGTGAAATCTTTCTGCAGCTTCTCCAGCTGCAGGGATATCTTCCACCGTTGCTCCCCTTCCCAGTCTATGTTTAATGATGTGTAGAGCTCAGAAGAGTTTGTGGATGTTATAAAATGTAATTATTGGTAAGATAAGTACCAACTAAGCATTGGTAGGAAAACATGAAGGGGTGACTCTAAAAAAACAAATGGGTGTTTGTGGCTGGAGTTAGTCTGATCAGAGGGAGGGGGGGTCATGAGTGAACAGGAGATGATTGGTGTTGCCTACTGATAAGAATTAGAATCAAAGACCACTGTCTTACATTTAATGCAAAGGAGAGTGCTGTTACAAGTATGGAGAGGGATTCATTGCATAGAAGACAAACTGAAAGGTTTAGTATCATGAGTGGATGTGACTGAGGAAGACTATTTGTCAAAGCCAGAATGTTGAAATAATCAAAATTAAATTATGAGATCATGTGTAGAAACCTTAGCTTAGAGTGAAAGGCTATATTTTAGAGATACTATGCAGAAGGGGTGTACATGGTTGATGATAAACAGGTTTCAGTTTAAGAGAACCCATTGGTTATGGTCTGGTAAAGTGGGCTGTCTGCTAACACTGCAAGCATGGAGGAATAGTGCAAGAGGAATAAATAAGAGCTGTATTTCAGACACATTATGGTCAGGCATCTATGATGACAAGCCAAGATGCTGACTTTTACAGAAGGAAACAGACAGAAGCAGGAGAAGCTAATGTCAGAATCACTGATTTAAAGGCAGGAATCAAGTGGATGTTGTTGATCAGACTGGAAACAAGTGAAGTGTTTGTTGAATAGTTGGGGCTCAATTCATTGTGTACTAAAAGCAAAACAAAGAAAAGCAAAAACAAAGCAAAATGAGAAAAAATTGTATTTAGAGAAAAAGTCATTAAACTGAGAGCTGGTGAGGTCAGCAGAACTGAAGAGTTTATGTAATAAAGCATGAAGAATGTTCATGAAGTATCCCAAGAAAGGGGAAAATTATGGGAAAAACTACAGACTTGAAACACCCCAAGAAGAATGTCACAAATGAGCAGAGCCTGTCAAAAATGGGAAGAAAAAGCCAGGTAGTCAGAAGAAAGTTTTTCATTAAAGAGTATGTGTAAAGATAAAAGACAAATTTGCAAAAGTCAAGTTTCTTTAGGAACGACAGCAAGCAGTAAAGAAAACAAAAACACTCTTCAAGCATGTAGCATTGTGAGGAAAAAAAAGAAAGGATAATACACAGTTAGAATGTAGTAGTGTTAAAGATAATGTAGGTACTGCCAAATCTAAATGAGTGCTCTGCTGCAGTTTTTGAGCTCAAAGTATGGGAGAAGGTAGAATGGATAGTAAGAATAGAGATGCAAGTAACCAAAGCAACAAACAAAATCGTGAGCTGAAAGCACTCAGTTTGTTGGGGCTGGTTAACTTATTTTCCAGGGTTCGGAAAGAACTAGGATGATGACTAGCAAATACTGCTAACAAATCCTCTAAGGAATAAGATGATATGTGATTAAAGCACAGAGGGTTAAAAAAGCGGGGATGGAGAGAAAAGGAGAAGTATTTACAGCTAGTAAAAATGATTGCAATGGATGCAGAAATGCAGACCATGACTGTTAAATCAAGGAGGAGATATGTTCTTCTCAAAGATTGCAAGTATCCCTGGATGAGTGGCAGGCTAGCAAAGTAACCAGTTCCCATTCCTGCTTCCAGAAATGCTTGAAAAATACTGTAAACACGTATTTACAGCAACTGTCACTGCTGTGCAAGAAGATGGTACTTTCCCATTTGCTTTCATTTTTTAAGTTGTAGCATAGTCAGATGTGCAAGAACTTCACATCAGGAGAGTTTATGTGTTTACACTTGCATCAGTGCTGGCAATTTCTTATGGAAAAACAGAATTACTGACAATCATACTTGTAAAGCTGTAGAGGGTGATTACACCTGGGTTTCATGTAAAGTTAAAAATCTCTGCTTTGGTCCATTTTAATGGAGACAGATTCTGCCCCCTCCCCAAACCCAGCTAGAAAATGTATATCAAGTTATGGGACAAACAGAAGTTTGGTGCTCGTAACTATTGATTTTATTGCAAGCTGATGGTAGGATTGTTTCTCTTTTTTTTCCTGGCCTTTTCCCCATGCAGTCTCATGTTTGTTAGCACAAAGCTCCAGCTCTTCTGTATGCAAAATGCTTACTGTATGCAGTTGTTCTTTTATTTGGACTAAATCCAGACTTCTTTCATGAAGTTTACATCGGTGTAGGGATTAAATGGAGGAGTAAATTTGGCTAGGAAACAACAAAAAATGGGAACACAGGAAAAAGTAAGACTTGGAAAGTAATAGACGGCTGACGTGTCTTAAGAGGTAATATGAGGATCAGTCAAAAGTGAAGAGCAAGAAAATGGAATCTGCATTAAAGACAAACTGGGAGTTGAGAGAGTCATGCAGAGGCAGAAGTACTATGATAGCATATGAGGAGTGGAGGGTCAGGAATTGGCAAGTAGGCAGAAGCATTAAGGAGGGGATAAGGAAATGCATCAAAAGTCTAAGGAAGTTCAGAGGAATCAGAATTGACAGGAACTGCAAAGGAAGGGGGAGTGCGGCAGTGTTTATGCAGGAAGTAGGATGAAAACGCCAGGCGGATAATGTGCAGGGAGGGCTAATGTGAAAAGGATCAGTACAGTAAGGAGGCAGGCAGGCATATAGGGAAGGGATAGTGATGGAGGAAAGTGGATAATGGTAGTGTCATAGCTACATCCTACCCTATACTTTAGGAGAGTGGAAGAAGAGTTCTGCATGTTATATATCCAGAAAATGGGACATAGTACTAAGTATTATGCAGACTTTATTAGCTGTTATATATATCTCAATTTTATTTGGAAAGAGAGAATAATTTACCTTATGGGGGAGAATTTATTGATGGAAGAGCTGAGATACAGCACTGTAACTGAATAGCTTTTTTTCTTGTGAGCAATGCTGCTTTGCAGGAAATAAGCTTGGGTAGTGTGATTCAGTAGTTCTCATCTAGAGTAGTAGGCTTTGTTTTCAAGTGAGTAGGTGTTGGACAGAATTTGAAGAATTTGCTTCTTTGTATGTGGGAACTCTGTTTCACAGAAATATTTACTATGGAAGTGACATTGTGCAATGAAGTGTGTTTCTTTGGAGTATGTTCTTTAAGAGGTGGCTGTAAAAGTTAACATGAAAGAACCTGCAGTATAAATTCTACCATCTGACTTGTTAAACCAAGAAGAAATAGAGAATTGAGAGGGAAGGCTGAAACTCTGCTCCTCATTGTCTTGGAGCAGTATGCTATATAGAACCATCTGCTGTTTGTGGACCCCTCAGCTATCCCTGATTAAAGATCAGATTATCAATGTAGTTCTAGTCTGAAATCTATAATTCTGTCTAGGCATTATGCTAAGTATGTGTGTAGATACATCAAAAGAGCTGAAGTGATTAGAGCCGAACAAATTACTTTTATGTTCCTGAAAGCTTTGTTCTACATTTAGAAGGCATATAGGAAGGGAAAAAAGGAGTGGAGTGATGTGAACATTCATACAGATTATTTTCTCATGTTTTATGGTTTCTGTTCTTTGTTAGTGAAAGATTTCTTTCCTAGGATATGCAATTTCGTGGAAACTTAGACTGTATTCTAGGGAAGTCAACTTAGAAATAAATGCATTTACTAATCATTTTAAGCCACTTCAATCAAACAGGATTACTGTTTGGCTATAGCAATAGGATTGGAAATTTCCTTAGCACATGCAGAAACAGAGCCCCTGCTCTGTTGTCACATGCAAAACATGCAGTATAGAGTCTTGCAAGGCACATGTTTTTAATCATTTGTTTGTTCTCCAGACCTGTAGGTGTATGTTACACAACAACAGGAAAAATAACCAGCAGAGTCCTCCTACACTTTGAGCTCCATGTAGACTAGATGCTAGCGGCGCTGAAGAGAGTAGCATTGAAGAAGCAATGAAGTAGTAAATCTTTTGTAAGCTGCTTTTTGTTTGATTTCATTCATTCTTTTGCTTAGTTCATTCTCTTCTGTTGCTTAACTGCTCTGGTTGTGGATGACAAGCTTTTCACGTAAGTATCTTCAGTCAGTCTTTCTGTGCTAGGGATGGAGTAGTAGGGTTTGCCACTGCCTTCCCTGTCCCCCAAGCCATATGGATGTGGTGGTCGTGCAAGGACGTGTGGTGCTTGGTTACATATAGATTCAGGCATTTGTCTCTTCAGTTTCAGTCAGTTGATTCAGTAGCTCTTTCCTATTTCTTTTAAGAACACAACAAAAGTGCTCATAGGCCTGGACCTGCTTCTCTGTTCTAAACTGCTTCAATTTTAAATACAGAAGTTGTTCAGTGTTTTGTCTTAGGCAGCAGCTGTGTACAAATTTACCTTCCTAATCCTCAGTGGTATAGGGAAGTACTGTTTACTCCATTTTGTAGGTATCTTCTATGTGCATGAACTCCCTAATTACTTTGGCAAAGGTCACCCTGGAGGGAAGGCTTTTAGTTTTACATCAAATATGATGTAAATGCGTATTTTATATCTACTGTTTTGTACACTAATAATTGTGTGACTTAAGATTCACTTACACTTCTAGGAAGCTGACCTTCATGACAGAGTGCCTGAACTGTTAATTTCAGTTATACTTTAAGCTGTTGAAATTCCAGCAGAATTTAAGATCATTGTTTTCAAGACTCTAATAGTGTCTTGAGATTTCTCTAGTCGGACACCTAAAATGAATGACAATATATGACAGTTTGGATGCATTCATTCATTTAAAAATTCCCAAATGGAAATTAATAGAATATTATGTTTATGCATTTATACAAGAACTCAAGCTCTTTACCAATAGCTACAGCATGACAAAGCATCAACAAAATGAAATTAGTGCGATTTCTTTTTTCCATTTAACCACAAGAGGAAGATACTGATTTTATCAAATGTTTGATGGCCTTAAGTGGGTTAATCTTATATTTGCATTAGCTGCTGTTAATTATGCTGTCATGCAGTTACTTTAATGGGGAAAAAAGTTTTAATGCTGAGAGACCATGCAGAGATTTTTTTGAACGTGGTATTCTGAATTATAGAGAGGTTGGAGTGAAAATCACAGGCTGAAGTCTGGAAGCTGCTATAGAATACAAATAATTTTACAGTGTTTCAAGAGAAAATGAGTTTTATCATTTGACAGTGAGCTTTCATGTAAGAACTGGTGAATGAAACAGAAAGGTTAACTATACAAAATGTATTAAATTGTAAAAGGAAATAACTCTCCACTGAAGAAAACTAAGCTGTAGTAATGAATATGCCACCAGTGTTATAGATTGATGCCTTTCATAAACTTCTACTCTAATAATAGAGAGGTGATGTCTGATGTATTGCTTTACCTCTGCTTATCCTAATTTTGACAGCTGGTTCAGTGTTTCCCTAGGAATACTTGGTACATTTGAGGTGATTTGTCTTTGTCTCTTCTGGAGTCCCCTCTAGTTACCTGCCATTCTTTGTTGTGGGAGTATGGTGTCCTAAAAGTTCCAGGTGTATCATGAACTAGATAAAAGTTTGTGTGCCTTTTGTTCCCTTTCAGAATGGCCCCCCTCATATATATCTCTGCCAAAGATGTTTGTAATACAGATTTTATTATTTATTTCTGTTAAGAAGTTCTCAGAGGCCTGTTAAGATTGAGGTTTGATTGTGCTACGTTGCTGTAGACTCTCTTCTTTTCTTGGTTAATTTCTGGTCCCTAGAATTATTGGATAAATAAAGAAGATAAATGAAGAAAAAGTCAAAGGAGTGCTGGATGGGGAGGGATAGGTCAGTTTATGGCATCCATTTGATATGTGCACATACCACAAAGCTTTTCATTTTTAGGGTGAAGTAAGTGCATCATATATAGTGAAAACTTACTATTTAGTTTTTCTTCATTTTGTAGAGATTGCAACTGGGATATCTGCCCATTTCAAGTACAGGGTTTCAAGACTACTAAATCCAAATTAGACTATTGATACAGGAACTTTTGAGCATCTGGAAAGTGTTTTGCTTGTTGAGTACTCCCATAAATAACAAAATTCTCTAGTTAAAAAGCTTGTCATATGCAGAATAAAAGGGCATTATGTTCTGCAAAGATTAATTCTCGTTGGCTCTGATGGTGTATAAAAGGACTTAATACTAGGGAAAAGAGTACTGAATTGAGAAATCTGCAAAAGGAAAATCCCATCAGGCTAGCTCATCGTAAATGCTGTTGAGTGGTGCAGGGTGAGGATCAGCCTCTTCCAACAGCTGGGCTCCAAACCATGAAGGGCTTTGATGAATGCTGACAGCAGACAGAAATGCAAAAACGTGAAGCTAGAGAAAGGTTTCTTGCAGGCTGAGGACCAGAGAATTTTGACACAGGTAAAGGGGTGGTAAAGTTTACTTGGCTGTTCAAGACAGTCCTCACTGGAACTTTATCTTGTTATCTATGTTACTTTGTTTTACATAGTGATATATCTTAGCATGTTGAAGCATGTAATACTAAATACATAGATATGGATATCAGGAATTGGCTAGTGCAACTGAAAAATTAAACAACAATTAAATAATAAATAAGGGAGTTTTATTTAAATACCTTTTGTTTAAAAATGAGCCACCATAACGAGGAAGTGCATCAAGTCTATCATGTTGTTCATGAGATCTGTATGTGAAGTCCAGTCATCTTGTCTTTGAAAGCAGATAGCTGCAATGTTGGTGGTGAAATTATGAAAAGAGAAGGAGAATGTATTGCTCAGTATAAAAGTTGGTTAATGCAGGAGGTGGATGTGTTCTGGAGAAATAGTTAACATAAGTGGCCTCTGTTCTTTTCTCTTAGGCAAGAGGTTTTATTATACAAAAATGCTTGGTGTCCCGTCCCATCCCGTCCCATCCCCCCCCTCCCCGCTTACGTATCTCTTGCATTTCGAACTTAATGTAGCGAGGGAAGTGTGTGGAAATGTAGGGTTCGGCGTTCGGAAGATCTCGCGGTGTCACGGAAAGTTAGAGGGTTAGTCGCAGCCTTGTGATATACCTGTAATCCCGCCTCCCCTTGTTAGTATAAAAGGAATTAACTGCGCAATAAAAGGTGGAAGTTGGCGCTCACACTGTGTGTGTTATCTGTCTCTTTCCCTGGTCTGGGGTTGATCAGTGATCTAATTGTGGCACCTTGATATGCAGCAAATGCTACATGGAAATTGAATGATTAATACACAAATACAGCATCTTTTTTGTTCAGTGTGCAACAGTACCATGTAGTGACATGTATTAATGATGTAAGATTTTGTAGGTTCTGAACCTCTTGATTTAGGGTTTCTCTTTGTTGATAGAAATGGTTTGTTAAAGAATTCTGAGTTTTAGGCATCACTTCTTTGTTTTAATAAAAAATGAAGTCATTATGAAAAGTTATCATGCTCAGTTGTGGGTTTTGTAGACAACATTGAGGAGTGTCAAATTTTCCCATCTTTTACCTTTGCAACAGAATTACCTTTTATTAATTTCCCAAAGCAGCTGTATTACCTCTTTCCACTATGCATACCCTTAGCTGTATGCACGACAGTTTAGAGCCAAAATGTTTACTACGTTTTTCTGCCAGATAGACCAGTGCTTGTTCAAACAGATTGCCTTGGCATTGGGCCCACAAGAATGACAAACCCAGATGCTGGAGAAATAATGCTTTTGAGGAAAGGGACTTTGCAGAGACAATTCTGCCATAAACCCTATCCTTTTTATCTCATGTCTGTCTCTGTACCTTCACAGTCTCTTTAAGTAGACAAGTCTTATGCCTAAGAGCATGTCATAGCTACTATATAATATAATGTTCTGGAACATTTCTTCACATGCGCACTCCAAATAAAGTAATTACCAAAGCTAAAGTTTTAAAAACTATTATTCTTCTAGAATATGTTCAGAGGCTGGAATGCCTTGCCCCAAACTATGCCTGTGAAGGTTTTTTCTATCCTTTGTATCAGTCCCTCCCTGAATGTTCCAGGTGATCAGTGGAAGGAAACTGGAGAGGATTTAGAAAAGAAACTAATACATGGAGAGAGGAAATGATGTAACAGTAGGAGAATGGAAAGAGGGTTTTGGAGGGGAATAACATAATGTAGGAAGCTTTTTACCACCTTCTGTAACAGAAAGGTGGATTGAGGCCAACAGTATAGACGGTTCATTTCTAATAGAAAAATAACAAACTGAGATAGAATGTCTGTGGATATCTCTGATCTTTTGAGTCGCAGAGGGTTAATTACAGCAAGTATTAGATTGCCTGTAAAGATACACTAGAAAAGCCAAATGATTGTGCTTGCTGGGTAAGACTTCAAAACTTGATACTGCTACTTTTTAAACAAGACCAGTCCAGTAAGGCACAAGAGCTGGTTCGTGCTCTGCTGTCTCTACAGTAGTTATTTGATCACTTATCTTTTCCTTACTAACTGACCAAGGTTCTTTGTGCATCCTTTTATTTTTGGGAAGGACATTCCTATTTGTGTTCAGCATCTGCAGCAGCTTCTCGCATTATTACTTACTCTGAAATACTGGAATGGGTGAAGTATGGAAGGATTTATGGCTGTTGAGTAGCCTGACATGTTAATGCAAATTGCTAAAATTGAGAGTGAGATTAGATTTTTGTTTTAAAGATATAATGGTTAAGATAATTGTTTATATTGGATCTAAAGTCAGTATGTTGATATTTTATTTGTATCTTTGTCAGTTAGATGTGCAGTATGGGGGAGAACACATAGTTTCCTGTCTCCAAGATTATTTTTCAAATTACTTGACAATTTATTTCCCAAAATTCTGTAACTGCTTTAGCAGTACTTCCAAGCATTTTTGTTGTTGTTGTTCCAATGGACTCTTTATTTTTAAAAAAAAAGAAAAAAAAGGTTACCATACACTTTTCACAAATTCAGATCCAATTCTATGAATACTTTCAGCAAAAACCCCATCTAAATAACCCAAAATGTGAAACAGTTAATTTTAGCATTTCTAAAATGAAGCTGCTGCAGATAAGAAGAAAGGAATGTATTAGAGACTTTCAACTGTTTTAAATAAAAAAATAGAGCAAAGATGATGGCTGACTCCTTCCCCTTCCTCCCTCATTACTTCCCGCAGTAGGCTGTCACACTCATACGGAGCTGCAAGAAGTCAAGTTTAGGTTTTTTTTCTTTCCCTTGTCTGGAGTTAGAAAGCTTGGGCTTCTTGTTTCTCTTGAGAATAGCCTGTTGGGCTATGTAGTGTTTCTGGTTGAGAATGTCTCAGTCTTTTCTTTTTAAACTGATTGCTGGAAACTGGGAGATGGATGTGTATGTGCTTTTCTTTGCTTGCTGCCCTAAACATCTGCTGTTGGCCACTACTGATAGAGGATATCAGGTTAAATGGAGTGTTGATCTGACCCAGAATGGCTATTTTTCTGTTCCTCTCCAGATAAGTAATTATTTTCTGGGCTGCAAAGAAATAAGGCACTGGTGTAAGGACACTTACATGAGATAAAGACACAGACTTCTGCTGTAAGTTTGACAGAAAATATGTTTAATGAACATCTTACCACTTGAGTTTGGGGACTCTATTTATGCTGCTACTGCCCTGTTTTTCCCCATACCCTTTGTTTCTGTAAAAGGTGCCAAAATCATCTTTGGGATGTTCAATTACTCAGTTTCTGCCTTCCTGCTTTTTTTCCCTCCCCCAATTAAATATGATAAAAATAGAACAGTTTGTTTTCCCCCCACTCCACTGAAAAGAGCAAATAACACATTCATTTTTTATACCAACCTGAAATGTATTAAATGTATTTATTAATTTGAGCCAATACCCCTTCCAGAAGAAGGAAGCCTATATATTGCACAAATCCATTTAGACTATATAGATTTTTGGATTGATGCTAGTTTTGAGTTGGGGTTTTTTTTGGGGGGAAGCAGCAATTAAATGCTTGAATGTTGTATTTCCCAGTGGGGTTAAATCTTTCTAGGCAATGTGAAACAGACTTGGAACAGCTTTGTTGTTATTATTTTAAAGTGTCAGGGCAGGTTGTGGCATATGAAGTAGGATGTAGAATAACATTTCAGGAAGTTTCAGTAACCTCGGACTGATTTCGTCCTGGTAAAATGGGTCTGGTTCTAATTAGTTGGCACATTTTATTGTTCAGAGTAGAAAGCTTTGAAGCAGTTAAAATGGAAATTGGCCGTTGGCAAGTGAAACTGGACATTGTTCCTCTGTAAGGAAAAAAGCTTTACTACTGATCACTGGTAGTTGAGTCCTCCTTTCTCTAGTGTTCATCTTAAAAGCTGTGTTTTCTTCTGTTTATTTTGTTATGCTTGTTGCTTTCCCTGTTACACTTATTGCAGGCGTGTTTGTTGCTAAATTCTCCTGAGGCATATAGAACTTTAAAATACGTTGTGTAATGATTTGAATTGTTGTTTCTACACTCTATATGGGCCTCAGAAATACATTTACTTCATTATTGGAATTTTTAAATTTTCAGCCTGTGGCACCCCAAATACCTAATGCTTGTATTACTGAATACTTTGTGAAAAATACATTAGCAGTATGTCCAAAGCATATCTGTGATGGCTAACAAAATGTTAGCCTCAGCTTGCTAGAAAAAAAACAACATGAATTACAATTTTTTAAAAATTTGCATATTGCAGGTAATTTTAGGGTTGGGGTTTTTGTGGGGTATATGATCATGTGTGGTAACTGCGCAGTGATAAACTAGTTGAAGCTACAGCAAGAAAAATGAAAAATTACAGCTTTTTCAAGCATGGCAAATGAACTTAGACATCTTTTGTAATTGTTTTCACTGTGTGGCCTTAGGTTGTAAGGTAAAACAGTTTTCAAACTGAATCATGTTTCTATCCCATTTTAAGAGAGATTAGCTATTGCATTTTGAAGAAGAGTACTGATGTGAGCACCGGGTTTGATAATAAATTTCCCAATATTCATGTATTTTAATCCAATATTGCCATTTATTTAGAAGCCTTGAAATTCACATCAGGATAACAAGATCAATACCAGGCCGATCATAACATATTGTTTTAGACTTGTCAAAAAAGTGATCTCTGTGATCTCTGGATATGCTACAGCAACACCACATAGATTCTGATATAAAAAGTAATTCACCTTAAAAATGATTTCAGAAGATTAACATTAGAAGTCACATAAAAATAAATGAACAGAAGACATAAATACTGCATTCAGAAAAATATTGCACTGAGAAGGGCACAGTCAGGAAGGTCACTTTTGAGTTTGTTTCAGTTCACACTGCATAGAACCACTTCTACAATAAAGTAGCTTCTTTTCTAATGTACTGTATAGAATGTGGTGTTTTTTTCCCTAAATCAAAGGTCAATTTACTGTTTTTAACAAGAGGGAAGTCTGAGTGCTCATCAGTAGAGTGGGACTATGAAAATTATTTATATGGCCTCTTTGACTACATTGCACTGAAATAAACAGATGCCAAAATAAACAGTCTTGCAATAGAGTTTTCTGAGTCAAAACTAGCAGCATTACATGAGAGTACAAAACAATTCCACTATCTGAATTACATAGTCACTTGTTTTCTGGTTCAGAGGTTTACTGGGCATTTTAAGTGGGTAAAAAGAAATGCTAGAATATGCAATGTCAGAAGCCATTTTAAATTTCACTGCTTCTAAAACTGTATTAAAGTGCACAAAGCAGTTGAATTAGGGGAGGGTAGCATATTGGTGTGGTGTGTGTATATTTATGAAATAAGTACAGGATCAAAAATTCAGAGTGTAATAAAGCTACAGCTGTATTTAAACTGATTTCTAAGTGCTAAGATTTGGACAAAGAAAAGGATGAGAAAATATGAAGAATGGTACTAAAGAGCTAACACTTTCAAATGTTATGCTGAAATGACTCCTTTGAAACACTAGTTGTGAATAGGTGCCAATGTCTTTCATTTAAACAAAGGCAAAGTCCCCCTCCCCATTTTTTGGTCTACAAACAAGACTAAAATACAGCATTAAAGATACAAAGTTTTTCAGTATTTTGTCCGTTAATCTGTAGGCATACGTAGCCACTCTTAAATGCAGCATTGTCAAAAGATTTTGCAAAGGAATGGAGGACTAGAAGAAACCTCCTACAGGAGGAAGTCTTAATTTCTTACCACGATAGGAAACAACATAATAATCTTTCATAAATTTATTCAGGTCCCTCTTGAAATGGCTAGGTATCTGTTACCCTTTATCCTCTGTTTGGAAAGCTTTCCAGAATAGGATTTGTTTTTCCCAATTTCTAGTCACAGTTTGTTCAGGTACACCTTTTACTCAGCTGTTCTTATACTAACATTATTTTTTAGCTTAAATATTTCTTTTTCTTCTTTGTTACCACCAGTAAGGAATTTAGGTAGGACCCTTTCCATTCAGGAGAGAGGAGGCTACCTACAGCCTATCTGTGAGGGTAACTGAACAAGCACAAGGTATAGGCAATCAGTGCCATATTATCCAAACAAAATCCTTTTGATCATTAGTTCCCTAGATGATAGCCCAAACACCTTGAGTGACTAGGGATCATTTCGGGAAGGCAGCCTGTTCTTCCTACATTTCGTGCTTTTCAATTTTTTTAAATTATTTATTTATTTAAGCATGTTGTGATTTTTTTGTTTGTTTATTTAATGAGTACATTCCAATTCCCTTTAGCTATCTGCTTGACCTAGCCGATTTTAAGTTTACTACAGCTTATTCCCAGTAATGTAATTATAAAACCAGAGCAGTTCAAGAAAGACTTTTTGTTCCATTCCATGCTTCACCTACTAGCAGATGAAAGCAACACCTACGTTGCCTCCCATTTTGTCTGTGTAATTTCTCCATAAGTGTTTATCAGAGTCAAAAATCCAGTGGTTGAGAGAGACATGTAAGCTGTCAAGACCAAAATTTTGGACCTTTTTTTGCATTTTAAGGAGTATGTAGTATTCAGTGAGGTGGGGTTTGGGATTTTGTTTGTTTTGATTGTTTCCTTGTCTTTGGGGGAAGATGATCTCCTGTATCTTCATGGTTTTGTTTTTCATGGCTATACCACTTTGGCACCCTGCAGTGATACTGCAAACATCTTGTAAACCAGATCCCTTTATTCTCCTTAGTTTTTTCTGACTGATCTCCCAGTTCGTATATGTATTTTTACCTTGGATACACAACTTTGCAGACTTTACTGTTGAATTTCTTCCCATTCTCATTAATCACATAAATGAATTGAATCGACAGTAAAACGCTCATATTTTAAAGAGTGAAACATAGTTTATTTTTGTGAGTTTGTTCATTTTGCTAATTACAATATACTTTTAGGTTTTATATGCAAATGAAATTGCATGGAGTACTGACTGTTACAAATTACTTCAATTTCTCACTTTTTTTGGTTGGTTTTTTTTTTTTTGACTGGGAGAGGGAAGAAATAACCAGTTGAGTCTATGTTGCTTTGATACAAAGGTAGGATAGTTTGCTACTGGGATTTTTCTCTGTTTTTTATGGCTCTTGGAGTGGATCATCTACCTCAACAGAAGCTGAGCTAAGTTCTCAGCTAGCAAAGTCAGTGTTAGTCAAGGTGGTGTTTAGCCTGCTCCAGTCTTATTGGTTCCCTGGATGTTTCAGCATTGTTATACAGACTCGGTGTCTGTTATCACCATAAAAATGTGGTAGCAGTTCCCAGACAGACACACAGCCTGTTCTATTGTGGTGACTGAATATGTGAAGAAATGTCGAGACTAATGTAATGCTAAGGGTTAAAAAAGATGTAGCTGGTAAAGATAACAGCATAGTAAAAGTGCTTGCCACACTCATGCAGCTACTGAATTCTTGTTCAGAAATGTCCCTGGAGGATTCTTCAGCAGGAGCACCTGGATATGTTGGTCCTCCTACTCATTCCTGTTTTTCCTGTTGTCTTTTCTGTTGGGTTGTATCAAGGGACTACCTGTTAGCCAGGGTTGGAAAGTTGACCCAACTGAAAAATAACTTTTTTTTTTTCCCCTTTGCATCATTTTAAACATGGATCACTTCTCTTCTGCAATTTATGACACATCCCTGCAAGCACTTGCAACTGGCACAGCTGAAAAGGCAGGCAGGGGAAGAAGGGAGGACCCTAGGAAGCCTGACCTGGCAGTCCTGTACATTTTCACCACACTAGGGCTTTAGGTTTTGCTCATTCTGGAGACCTCAGTACTGTCTGTGGGGCTTTTTTTTCCTGTCATCCTTGTTTTGATTTTTTTACGTGGACTGGCTAGCTGAGATAGCTAGATGCTAGAATTGTCATCACTGGTATGTTAGGGACATAAGCTATCATTCCTCTTGGACCCTGGCTATGCTGTGCCTTACAGGTTTACTCTTCTGCAGCCTAATCCCAGTGAAAGCGGGACTTGGTTGAGAGAAGTTGCAAACCAAAATGATGACTTTGGTTGAGGAAGAGGACTTGAAGTTTTTCCCTTACCCAGAGTCTGTGTTTCCTGAGTGAGGCAGTCATGGGCCAGAAGATTTTATGAATCCATAGGTCTATCTGGATCCCTGACCACAGTAGTACAAGTGGTTCGTAATTGATGCAATGCATGTATCTTTCCAACACTTCCCTTTTTTAAGAAGTACTGTCTTCTTTTTTTTCTTCTCTCCCTCCCCCAAACTAAGGTGCGGAGGTCAAATAATATATCAACTGCACATGCAAATCTGAGACTTAGCTGGGAACTGAATCTGTAACTTTTCAGTCTCTGGCCATCAGGCTGCTCTTTGGACTGTTATTTATATTACTTGTAGTTGGAGACATACTTTTTGCTTTGTCTCCAAGAGGGTAGTTGCCTTTGATGCAGTCATCGATGAAATTTTCATTCCTCTGTAGTCAGCTGATCAGTTGGTGCTTTTCTGAGATTATTTTTAGAAATCACCGAATACACAATGAGGGAGTTTAGTTCGTGTACTCCCATCCAGACAGATGACTAATCTAACCTTTGAGATCGCACTGTTTACATGTTTGTTATAGTGGATGCAATTCAGATTGCTGAAGAGGGTGAATAGAGCTGTGTGTGACTTTTATGGGCTTTCTTAGGGCTTTTTTTCCCCTTCCTCTGTTCTTCAGAATTCCAGGTGAAAAGACCTCTGCATTTCTCCTGCTAATGTTTCAGATGTGAACTATAAAGATGCTGGAGGTAAAACTTCCAATGGATATATCTGTACCATGACACTATAACGTTAATGTTAAGGCAACATCTAAAACTGTTGGTTTCCATGGAATGCAGAGATTTTGCCCAGCTATTTGTGGTCTGAATGGATTCAGTTTAAGAATACTCCTGTAAATGTGAGGGATAATATTTCTTTTTGCATTCAGTTTGTTAAAATAATTGGATAGGGTCCTAGGGACTGACTTTTCCATGTCATTTCTCTTACACAAATTATTAACAATAAAACAACAGTAGGTCAGATATGTAGCTGCTGTGATTCACTGAAATATTTTGAATGAAAACTGGAATGAATTTGGTGGGTTTTGTTTGTTTTTTAACTATCTATCATGTTAAACAGCTCTTGGCGTAGCACAATTTGTATGTTTGGTATTGTTCTTCAGTGGGGTCTAAAGACATCACCATCTCTGGAACTCATACTTAAATTTTCTTGCAGTTTCACAAAGGTTGGTGTTTAGTTTTGGGGTTTTTTTTTTTAGTAACTTGTGTAACCGTAATTCTGCATCTCTGTTCTGGAACAATTGTACATTTTTGGGTCTGCCCATATTTCACTTCAGTAAGCAAAACAATTGCCTGCTTTCACTTCTTTCTTTGAAAAAGCTTTGCCTAGTGATAAAATGTGTGAAAGATATTTGAGACATATGCAATTTATTTTTTTTCAGCACAGCAGTGAGAAAGTTCATATGGTTGGGAGTGCAATTCATTAACTAAATTATTCAGGAAAACTGAAATTAAATTCCATTTTTAATATTCTGCCTGGGGAAGTGATATTGCTTGTTTCTTCAGCAGTGTCAGAACATACAATAGGTTGAAACTGTTTTAAGCTTCTTTAATATTTTAACATAGGAAGAAAATATTGTGTAAATAGTTTCATTTCAGATGCTGCTGTGTATACGTGATGCTGGTCATCAGCAAAAGAGGTAGGATGTATTTCTGTGGACAAGGGGACAGAATAGGTTGTATGGATGGTGATGGGAGCAACTGGCAAGTAATCTATTAATTACAGAAATAAAATTAACTAACATAATAGTGTTATAATTAGAGAAGGTTTCCAGGGCACAGGTTTACCAGGGGACAATCCAATAGTTTACATTTAATTTTTCTCTTTTGTTCTAGGCTCTGGATGTTGACCGAACTGTTCTCTATAAAATGAAGAAATCTGTCAAAGCCATAAACATATCTGGTCTGGGTAAGTACATAATAATTCCTGGTAGTTTATATTGGTGAAATTGGAGGATTTAAACAGTCAGTCATCTTACTGAATCAGAAAGAGTTATATGGGTAACTCTGAGAAGAGAAAAATTTACATTTTAAATAGCAGTCTTGAACTAGCTGCTTGATGATGAGCTTAGTAAGCATGAAATTTTTCGAGGTAGCTGAAGCTATCTAGCTGGCATACTGCTACCAACTGGGGAAGCTGTGCTCTCCTCTTTCTACCAGGTCTGGGCTACCTGCTCCTTCTGCCACCCCTGGTGCTTGGCAGATCCCTTGATGAGATTTTTAGCTCATAAAGCTGCATAGGCAGTGAAATCAACTGGGATTAGATGAGCACCTGAATATCATCGAGAGCTGAGGGCATGGGAGTGGTGAAATTACTCTCTTTGGCAGCAGTAAGAAACTACATTGGCTCTACTGCTTTGTGAAACCTCACCCTTCTGGTGGCTTCCAGTTATGTATGTTGAGAACTTCATGACAAGAGAGCGCTGATGAGCTGCAAAGTCAGATATTTCTCTTACAACACTGATAAAAATACAAAGAACTATTGCTGCATGTGTTTTTGTGTGCCAATCTCATGGAGTTTTGTGTGTTTATCTTTGAAAAAAATAACTGAAGCTTTTGGTTTTGTGGATCAGCAGCGTTTTGTAAATAAGCAGCGGCATTTGTTTTTGTGGATAAGAAACAGCATTTTGTTGGCATTTGTTCTCACTTTGCAGTTCCTAGCAATTACAGCTAACAAAACCTATATTATATGCAAAACGGATAGGCCTGGCGACCTTGGAGAGCCACCAATATCTGACAGAACTTGTGGGCCTGTTGGTGTTCAGATACAAGGTTATAACAGGAACTGCTATTATGGTGTAATTCTTATTGGCTAATTGAAAAGGAACTTCCTTCTTGCCTAATGTAATGAAGCTGTTATCTTTGGATTGTGGAGGGTCCAGTTTAAGATTCATCTGGATCTGTGTCATCTGTTACATATTTATTTGGCACTCTTTCTTCTGTTTGGTTTTTTTGGTTGGTTGGTTTTTTAAGTGCTTGACTATGCCTCATAATCAATGTACTTGTTATAGCATTGTAGCAAATCACTACAGTTTTTGCGTAAAATCAGTACCTTGCCTAGTTTTTTAAATTCATGCTGCCTAATCTTGACAATAAAGGTTTGGAGGTATTTCTCTTCCACCAGTAGAAATATCACCAACCCAGCCACTTGCCAGCCCTTGGGGTTTCTTTAGACAAAACAAAAGCTGTGGCCCTGCACTCATAAAAAACAGTTACTGGATTTTTAATATAGGTTCCCTGAATATTAAGTATACATGTTTTGGCTTTCTTTTTTAATGTGTGAATTTAGAAACTGTTATGGAGGATTACATAGTGACTCCAATTTATACATAATTTAGTTTCTTACTTAAAAAAAGCCTCTAAACCCTCAAACAAACCTGGCTCAGATTTCTTTTTTTTTTGATAGATTCCAAACCTTTTGTTTGTAGAGAAACTTTTAAAATCCGTCAGGAAGAAAACACAGGGCAGGGAGAGTATTTTGGAGGGTTCCATGACAAAATACAATTTTGTGTTCTTCAGAAGCACATGTGGAGTACTAGCTCAGCTGGTAGTATTGCTGCAATAACTACCATCAGCATTCTGGGGAATGTCTCAGAATTGCTGTTGAGCTGCTGGTTTGTTGGCTTTCTTCAATCTGACACATAGACCCAGAAAAACAGTCCCTAGGATGCTGGGGAATAGAATACTCTTGGGGATGGTGTATGGAATAGAAAGCTCTTGTTTCCTAAGGTGAAAAGTCAGCATGGTTCAGCTGCTGATTGCACATCTAACTACAACAATTAATGGTAGCAGCCTTTTCACCTTGCTTTTAGGCAGTGGCAGCCTTCTCTTTTTGCTGTATGATTTGTGCCCTGACCTCTACCCTCACCTGGGTTCAAATACACCAAGCTGGATGCAGGAAGCAGTAAGAATACAGAAAGCAATATGGAAATAATTCACCTTACTGGATAGCTGTGTGAACTAGAGGAGTTGCAACCTGCCACATCCGGTCTTTTGCTGTCTGTACCAGTTTGTTCAAGCTTGTTCAGGTGTGTGTACATCACACAATAGTATTAGTTGGATATCCTTACTTCATCCTACAGCTCAGGTAGCAAAAGGTTTGGTAAGTGCGCAGCCCCTGCTGTGGATGCTGATGAAAACTAAGTACAGTTCAGTGCTAGGGCTTAGTTTTTAAATTGAATGGCTATATGCAAACTATCTTTTACAGGCTGCAAATTCCAGTGCTTAAGTTAGAAACTTGCAGAATTAATGCCGTTTGTGTAACTTCAAATCTGCATGTACATTATAACAGTCTTTAATTACGTGATATTATACTACTACTCCACAGGGTTTTAGTTTCATGTATTGGAAATTAAAGAAAATTTGTAGCTACTTGAGAAATAAAGTTCTTGAATGGCTGTCCAAATAGGAATATGAACAGACAGTTTTGATTTTAAGTTGGAGCGTGCTAGGTTTATTGAACGGGTTGTATAACTAATTCATAGAAATTTGGAGAAAGGGCATTGCATCAAGAATCCTTTGGATATTAAATGTGTTGACATGTACAAATGGGCTTGAAATGAAACCAGATCATTGCTTGTTTGAACAGAGTAATCCTTTCCAAATAATCTTCAGGGTTTATGCTGGCCTCATGTGATGACCAAGAAAGGGTCTTTGTTCTTATTAATGCATAACTTGTTTTCTAGGATATGGGTGGTTTTTTCTGACTTCCTCTGAAGTGTTAGAAATTGGCCACAGCTAGAATAAGAACTAGGCAATGTTAACTTTCTCAGATGCCAACTTGGTGTGCTTTGTCCATGTGCTCAAGCTTGACATGGTCACTAAGCTTGGGTTCAGAAACACTTTTTGTTTTATTCCATACATCAAATTGACAGGGACTTCTTATGTGTGTCTACATAAGCAAGCAATCTGGTGTCCTAGGAGTAAATCAGTAGGTCGAAGTAGTTAAGTCTGAGGCCCCTCGGATTTCCTTTGTATTTGAGTTAAGGGAACTTGCTTCAGGCCTAGATTTCATCTCATTCCCTGGGCTGAATAACCCCCCAATATGTGCAGCTAAAAGCTTTCTGAAGGGCAGAAGCATTAGCTGTGTGCTGGATGACTTGCATTGGTGCAGCCCATACAGTGATTCAGAACCTGCTGTCTCTGTTAAGCACTGGACCACTTCTGGGGCAGAGCCTCTGGTTTCATTGTCTCAGAAAGGAATCTAGTTGTTGTGAACCAAAACTGCTTTGAGAACTGAACTGGTCTGTGGTAAATGCAGACTGCTAGGATTTGCTTCTGATTCCCACTGCTGCTCTGAATCGGAGAGTTAACATAGATATGGGTTTTGTCCTCATCTGTAATGTAGTTTGTAGTCCTGTTTCCTAAGATGACTTGAGAGTCTTATTTGATCTATTGCCTTCTATTGGAGAGATCCAGAACTCTGCCAACACACTTGATCTCCTCTGTTTCTTTGTTCAGCACACGGTTAAAATTCAAGACCGTTAATAAAAGACTCTAGAAGTTCATTATAGGAGTTGGTAATTGTTATGTGATCTTAGCTATGGTGCAGAAATATTGTGGATCTTTCTTGTGTGGATTCCTGTCAGATGGTTGTCTTGTTTTGATGACACATTGTCCTTTGTACAGCATGTGGATAGATAGACGTAAACCAGAATTAGTGAGATATGTCATACTTATGGCATATCAGCGTTAAAATATGAATAATAAATGTTTATTGTATCAAGTCAACATTTTTAGCGAGAAATCTTCTGAAAAGTTGGTTTTTTTTAAAAAAAACCTCAGTTATAATTTCAATAACCTTTTATCTACTGATGATATTTTCATGTTTTGCTCTTTTTGAAGCTCACGTGGAAAATGAAGAACAGTATACACAAGCACTGGAGAAATTTGGAGGCAACTGTGTTTGCAGGGATGACCCAGATTTGGGAACAGCATTTTTAAAATTTTCTGTGTTTACAAAGGAATTAACTGCACTCTTCAAAAATTTGGTAAGAATTACTTAAGAAAAACATGTTGAAATTTTTTAAGGCCATTACAAAGGCTGTATTTGTGAATTATAACAGCTCGTCATGTTGAAGACAATTTGTGTTTTAGCAACCACTGTTCTTAAAAAATTCTTGGCTTAGGAAGATGTCTCATGGCCTAGCCTTTCACCTTGCAAAATTAAAAACTAAAAAAAAAAACCCAAACCAACCAAAAAACCCACAAAAAAACCCCAAACCCCCAAAACAAAAAACAAATTACCACAAAAACCAAATAAACACAACAAAAAATACTCTTCCAACAATTCTCACACTTAAAAGCTTCCCACAATAAAGTAGTTACGACATGTATTATAAAATGCATGTATCAATTTGCTTTGAAATTGTGAAACCAGCAAAACCCAACTTGGTTTACTCTGTGTTCATGTTGCTTTTACTTTACTTTTTCATGCTTTCTGTTTGTATTTATAAAGGGAGATTTTAGTGTCCCTGAAAGAGAGAGTCTCTTGCTTCTCAGGAAAACAAAATCAAACATAATGCTACAATGACAGTAGTGTCCACTGGGGACCAATCTTGCAAATGAAGCCAGTAAGGCTTAAAAGCACTCTTCAGTGAGCCAAATGGGATGGGGCCAAATGGAAGAACTGGAGTTTTAATTATGAATGGAAAATTTTCAGCCTCGATTTCACATTAATCAGAGGGCACGAAAAGAGCAGATTCTGACTACATCCTACTAGCTAGAGTTTTCCCATGTCTAAGTAAGTCCCAAATTTACTTGAAACCACAGAACTCTTAAACCAGGGGCTATGAAGGGGAGATGACCCAGATTCCTACAAGCACTTAAAAGTCTGTGCCTGCTGAAATCAGTGGGATGGAGACACATCAAATGTTTTTGTGACTCTAGACCAAATGTCTGTAGTTTGCAGCCAGCTGGTCATAATCAGTTCTTTGGGGAATGTTTCCAGCTGATGGGATTTAGGGTGGTCCCATTCAGTCCCTGATGCTGTCCTCTGTTTTTACCCAATCGTGATATTGATGAGAGAGAATCTAGCCCCAAATGTATTTATCAACAGTGAAATGTATTTCATATTCATCGTATTGATTTGAATATTTCTGGATGTACAATATTACCTGAGAATAACGTATCAAAAGAGGTATCCTTATTGAGTGTGAGTCAGTCCATTATCCTGAGTCTCCCATACAGAGGTAGACTGCTCATATGGAAGGGGAAATAGAATGGGTCTTCTAATTGATACCTTCTGTTGACTAAAAACCCCTCTCTATCATAAATTAATTGCAATATGGTGACTTCATTAGGCAAATGGGTCTGGGAAATGTGATGCTTAGGTGGTTTTAAAAAGCAATCTACTAAAAGCTGCACCCCTTCCCCAGAAAAACCTTTTAATGTATCGCATTTCAAGATGACTTTTAAAAGCTAAAAAAAGTTGCTGTTTTACCAAAAATCTTAGCTATTTGTTCTCTTAAAACCAGTAATTACTAACTTTGCAAAATGTTTCTGACAAGAATAACTTTTCCCCCCAAAACTGGAAAGGAAAATAAAAACAAAATAAATATCTATAGGAAGTGGGGTGCATATTTTCATTGCTTTTCTTATCCATGTAAGCATTTTGTGTGTCTTCTCCAAAGAATATTTCTAAATCTTTTTTGCAGTGTAATGCTTTTTCACTAGCAACTACGTATTTTTGCTTCAGCTTGTATGTGTAAGAAGAGGATATATCATGAGATAGTAGCTAAGTTCTTAGTTTTTCTCAGTTTGTTATTCTGATTTTCTCTATTTTTGAAGCAAATAATAATTTTGCATGTATGTGAATGTTTTTTTGGTTTTGGTGGGTTTTTTTTTACATTGCAATATCACAGGCACCTTCTGTCTTCTTTAATACTGTCTGGTGAAGGACAGGTCTCTTTAAGGTTCTGTTCTTTCCTAATATGCTTCATATTGTTGAGGTTTAAAGTTTTTTGTTTTCTTCTGATTAGCAAAGGAAAACTGAAGAAGTAGAGGAGCCTAATGGTCCTTGAATTTGGTGTCTCTGTAGGAAAATAGTTTCCTCCAGGAAGAAGTATGTATGAAAAAGAGATGTAAACTTCATTATTGCTTGAAAATACCATATTTATAAACAAGAATTATAGAATTATAAAAGAATTATAAAACGAAACTATAGTTTTATGTAACTTTGCCTATTAGAACTTAATACCACTAGAATAAATTTTTGGTAACTGGTCACTTTGAAAATCTGCTCATAAGTTGGAGGTCTAGTTTTCTAAGAGGTTACAAGAGTACTGACCAGTGTAAAAAGTCCTATACAGTAGTTGGAAATAATTTGGGGTGCTGTTTTTTTTATAGTCGTAGCCGTATGTGAAACAAGCCCTACGCATTCTGACTGTGGTAAAGTATCCAACTCCAAACACTTTAAGCATGTTGGCAGTTGAAAACATCCCTCTCCTCTAGTGATTCCTTGTAGCACCTGACATATTTTGGTTGTAAATAGTTTCATCAAAAATGTAGCCACGGCCTTACAACCTGCTACTGTTAAAAAAACATTTGGAAAGGTACTCTTTTTAAATAGACCTATCCCTGGTGTTTCATAGGGTGCTGAACTTCCACAGATTTTAGCTGAAATGAGTGGGGAATGTGCAAGGAAGTGAGAGGACATGTTCAGACTGGAACAGATGCCAAAGCTATTAACACTGGCAAAGCTTTAAGGCTACTGTCAAGTTTTGCTTTGTCATATATTTTGTTTTTCTTTCTAGAAGCTGATGTGTTCTGTCAGCTCTTGGCCTGGGTGGCATTTAGAGCTGTAGCTCTGTCAGCTTTTGGCCTGGGTGGCATTTAGAGCTGTAGCTTGAAAGTGCTTCTGCAGAAGAAATTTCGTTAAACTTGTCTTTAGTAAGGTAAAAGAAAGCCATTATAAAGTTGTTCTGCTTTAATAGGGGGGTTAGGTTCTTGTTTTATGTAATATTTTTAAAGGTTTCCCAGAATACTTTTATGTTTTCATGGTCTTATCAGGGCATCAATGTTTTAAAATACCTCATTAACAGCTGAAGGTTTTTTTTCCTGGAATCCAATTATTCAACTGTAATCTATTCAAGTTAAAGTTCAGGTCTTGGGTGTTTTATATGTGTTTTGCTATGCTTCTTTTATGTGTGCACTTTTAAATAGTGCATAAAACTAAAAAAAAAAACTTTTAAGAACTTTGGTTCTTCACATTTGAAGTGATTCATAAAACACATCTTTAAGAGAAGAAATAAATTGACATTTACAGTATATCAGGTCCTTGTAACTACTAACTTCAGCCTTTCTAACACATCGTTTGGATCAGTTTATGATATGCTGTGCATTTTTTTTTTCTCTTGCCATAGCTCCAATATCAAGCTACAAATTTTTCTTCAACTTCTTTTGGATTAGAAATGTTTTTAAGAAGATTGAGCAATCAGTATGTCTTTTTTGGTAGTGAGCTATCAGAAAATACTAGAGGCATTTTCAGAGGTAACATGGTACCTTTTGTGGCATGTGCAGTATTGCTTCTTGATGGTACTCTTGCTGCTAATTCCTGATAGAATGGTAGCACCCACAGTTCCCTGATACGTTAGGTCTGTATGGCACTTGCTTATAGTGTAAATTGCTCTGTCTTCCTAGTAAATTTAGTGCCAAGTGATAATGGTGTGAGTCTTAATATGAAAAATGTCAGGACAAGTAAAGGCTCATTGCAACATGTTTGCACTTCAAATATTTTTTCCTTTAAATCCTATTCTTAGATTGCTACACCAAGAAGAAATAAAATCTGTAGTTGCCTGTCATCTCTGTCAGCACTCCTTGAAAAGGGATTTGATCTGTGAGGATGAAGTACCTATGTAACAAATTCCATTTTCTCTGTTTGTTGTTCTTCTATATATTCTTGTTCTTTCTTTTTCATTTATTTAAATTTAAAGCTAATGAAACATGCTGGATTGGGAGGACGGGAATCTGATATTTCCACTCTGTGGAAGGTAGCTGGGCAGAAGAGATTCCATGTGAGAAGTTTTTCTATTAATAATCCTTGGATTTTTAGCCAGTAGAAATGGAAGAACAGTGATAATATTTTTCTGACCATATGTTCCTGTTTTACTTCATTTTTTAAATGTAAGAAGGAGATTTGCTTAAATGTAAAAGGTAACAAATAACAAAACTGAAGGAAATATCTTTTTTGTATTGTATAATGAACTTAAGAAATTTAAGCCCAGAATTTTCTTTCCAGGTTAATAGTTCAGACTAAGGTTTTAAAAGAATATTTGGTGCCTGAACCTTCACAAGCATATTTTATTTAGAAGGACTCATCTTAGTTGAGCATAAAAAACAGCTACAGGTATACATATTTGAGGTTGGAGTATTATATGTGAAGTTTAATGATTTAAGTTGTGGTGTTTCTGTTTTTCACTGGTACACTTGAGGAAATATTGGCTTAACGGTGAGAGGAAAAGAAATAAGAGTACTGTTTGATTTATGCTTGTAAAGACATAAACCAAGATGTAATAATTCCTCCTTAGTGGCATGGGTTTAGCTACACCTGGAATCTTGTCTTTATTTCTTTGCCAAAAAGATACTGATCCAACTGGAAGAAATTCAGAGGACAGTAACAAAAAATGATCAGGGCTTGAAAAGGCTGATTTATGAGGAAAGCTTAGAAGAATTGGAAATGTATGGTTGCCTCACAGATAACTGTGATTGTGGAAGAGGAAAATAATAAATTGCATATAAATGGGATCTCACTGTGAAGATATTAGATGAGGTGTCCCAGAGAAAGCAATAGATGCTTACCACTTAGGTGTTTTAACCTAGCTTAGAAAATGTGCAATTGGGAATTCTCCACTGGCAAGGAAGATGGGCTGGAATAACCTCAAGTCTCTTTCTTCCTTTGCTTTTAAAATTCTTCACTTTATGCTTTTAAGAATACCTTCAAAAATGTATTTCTGGTCATTTTGCGCTTGCACTTCCTAATGGAGACGTTCCCAGCTTGTAGTTTGTTTATCAGTGGTAGTACAGGGGCTGTTCCCAAGTAGTACATGATGGCTACGCTCAGCATCTTGTGCGAAGGCATTTTTCTAGGCAGCTCAGGCAGCTGAGCCAGCAGCTCTGTGTGGGCACTTACTGGTGTTCAACTCCTGCTTTGCTGGAGTCAGTTGTCTTACAGCATAGATGGGTGGTGGGTGATGTCCTACCTCAGCCACCGGCCTGGTGGGATGCAGTTTGTGCTATGGGACATGCCAATGCACTGCAGGTGGGGCAGGGGGTGAGGACAGCAGAAAGGCAGTGTTTTGTCCTTGCGTGTGAGAGGGAGACATGGTGCAGAGATGAAAGTTTGTGCTACAAGTCTTTGTTATGTGATTTTCTGAAGTCTTGGGGTTAGATGCCAAGAGGTTAGAGTTCAGACAAACAAACTGCGTCTTATCTATAGCAGATTTCCACTTGCTCCCCGCTCTGTTGATTGGCCTTGTCCTATTAATGCTCACATCACTGGGAAAACTCTTGGAAAGTATTAAATCCAATAGTACTTGCCATAAAAAAATGAAAATAACTTAAACAATGATTTGTCAGCAGACAGTACTACTGTCACTTTTGCACACCCAAGTTCATTGGTGGGTGAGAAGCCCACAGCCATGTACATGGACTGCATCTAGAATTTAGTAATGGCAATAGGAGTCATATCATACACTGTTCGACTGCCTGAATTTTAATTTAAATTGAAAATGTTTTAAGGTCCGCTCTGTTTATCTGCACGTTAAGAAAAGTATTTAACTTCTGAAATAGTGAAAAGGTGCTTTTTTTTATTTTTATTTAGAAAACAAAACCTGTTGAAGTACTGCAGGCACCAGTATCTAAAGCTGTTCTGGAAAAGACTCATTAGAGTAATCAGGAGGGCTGGCAAAAGAAGAACTTCAGTGTTTAGCCATAGGCTCTGAATCCACTTGAAAATCTTCTTTCCCCTTTGCAAATGTTGGCTTGGCTGTTGCCTCTACCATCACTTCTGGCAGCTACATGTTTGTTTATTTTTATGTTCTCCCCCCTGCCATTTCTTCTTCTCCTCCTCTGAGCCTTCTCCAACTTGGGAAGTTTTAATTTATTACCCTGTCTCTGTCATCTTACCTTGTTGAAGCTGTCAGGGGAAAACTGTGTCTGCCAAAGCAGCAGTGTTAGAAGCGGAAACCAGGTCAACTATTATTTTTTTTTCTTTTTTTTTAAAACATGTGGAACTTGCTAGTGTTCCTCTGACACAGGATGACTTTACATTTTGACTATTTTATGTTTTAAAATATTCTTGAAAAAGAAACATGCACAAAGGTGCAGAAAAGCTTCACAGACATTAGAGGCAGTTGTATACATTTTAGCTCCCTGTATACACACAGAGTAGGAACTGCAGCATGTTAATGCTTCTCTGCATACCAAAAATGGATCTATATTTTTAGGTAGTTCAGTTTAAGCTTCTCAAGAAAGAGGGAAAAAACATGTAAGATCTTTCTTCTGTATATTGCTTGGTGATTTATAAATATGAGCAAGTATGATTCATCTAACTGGGTTAATAATGGCAAATTCATGCATTATGTATGTTTACATTTGTTGCAAATAAAATAGGAGCATAGGGAATACAATAGACTGATAGCACACAGAAGGAATTAATTTGAATAGGCAAATATTCTCCAAACTTTTTAAAAGAATGTTGGGGTTTTTTTCCTATTCTTTTTTCTAAAGTTGCTTTGGACTTCAGGCCCCATGACTTGAAATTCTAGGAAACCTCCAGAACTGTTTTGGAGGCTGATTAATGTTTACATGAATATATCAAGGATAATCCTTCAGGGTCTGACATTTTTTCTTTCCTGACATAAGGAAAGAACAGTTGTCTTGAGTCTGCTGTTGAGAAATGCTTTCTGCCTGTTTATCTGGATGTGAGGAGTAATTAAATGGAGGCTCTGAAAGTATTGATCTTTACGTTAGACATTTGACTGCATCATACTAATAAAATAGAATAACAAAGTAGAAAACTGCATAGAATGTTATCTTAGATGAGACCTCTTCTGCTTCTCCACCTGGATAGCCATTCTGGATGTCTGTGTCCATAGGTGTATGTGTTCCATCTGTTGTCTTCTAGAAGTTTTTATTTTTTACCTAAGTTTTGTGTGATTTAAACCTTTTCACTCATCTCCTATATCTACAACATACAATTTTAGTAAACTTGAGCATGGTTATGTTGCTATGCAGATGTTGTAGTACTGCTGAGAACTTATGAGGTGGATGGTTTCCAGCACTGCCAGCTAAGCATGTGTAGATGTTGCTCATTCAATTTTTATAGAAATTATTTTTTAAAAAAAACGCAGAGTTGAAACTTAACTTGTTGATTCTAAAGGGCTGTGGCTGAGTCCTGCAGCTTTTGGGGGAGGAGGAAAAGTAGGGTGGAGGAGGGAAAATGTGATTTGAGTTAAGAGTTTAAAAGACTAGATTTTCTGTGTTTCTTCAACCTTGCCATGCAGAGGCAATCTGTTTAACCTTTAATATTGATGTATGTTCACTTTGTCTTTGATTACTGGCTGAAATTTCAAGCAAACACAGTAAGGTAGTATCTTTCAAGAGGAAGGGGGGGGTGCTTGGGGGCTTTGTTTTAATAGCAGCTGTTGAGTACCACTGGGGATAAGACCCCTGCATCTGTTCTAGTGAGGCCACCAAGTAACTATAGGGTGATAGTGTTTTGTATTTTTCCATTCTGGGGAGGCTGAAGCATCAAAATTGGAAATGTCTTTTTCTTGAAGTTTCCATTAGTGTCCTTTCTTCTCTGGGTGGGTTATGCTAAAAGGGACTTTGATGTTCCTGACATTGTTCCTGAAGAAACAGAAGGATTTGTTGCTACATGATGCAAAGTTCTTTCTATGCTTTGAACATTTGAAATCCATCTTCATATATGCATTTCAGCGCTTCTTGAAAAAAAACCACATTTTAAAAGAACAGCTAACAATAACATCAAAAAAAGAAACCTATCCAAAGGCAACCTTCACCAAACTGCTGCAAAAGTTACTCTGATTTTTTCAATTGTGTGGTTCTAAAATACTCTGGTTTTTACTCTTCAGTGCAGTCCATTTAATCGTTACAGTTTAAACTGTGCCTAAGACATCATGGCCCATACCTTGAACATTTTCCCTGAACCATAAAGGATTGGACATGAAGTCTTTCTTTTCCTGCTGTATGCTACTAACTCTCTTACTCTTACTGTCTTTCTTCATTCTTCTTCCTTATCAAAATACTATCATACAGCTACTTATCTAAAACCATGATTATTTTACTGTTGTCGTCATTTGGAATTATTCTTTTTTCTTCTTTAATTACTTGTTTACTCTTGAATTACTTGAATACTCAAGACCTCATAAAATTCTTATTCCAAAGTTTGTATGAGATAAATAAGGCAGATGTATTACTTTTTAGAAACATGAGGAAAATATTTTAATAGTGGCTTTTTTACAGGCCAGCATTCTTTGTCTTTATAACTTCTGTCAGAGTAAGATGCCATGTATTGTGGGAATAGCAGATACGTTTTATGGAATAGGTCTGAAGAGACTGGAAAGTAAACAAGATTAAAATATAGTGATGAACTTAAAATATATAAGTGGTGAAAAACTGTATGATTGTTTTCATATAATTTAAACAGTGAAATCAGGCAATGTAAATATTAGTGGTCTTACTTTGCAGTCACTGTTGGATGAGATATTTATCATCAGCAGTAATTCTGCAGGTTTCCTGCTGGCTTGGGTTATAGAGTTTCCAGAATAAGTTTAATCAACTCATGTTGCCTCCATCTTTGATTACTGGCTGTACTGATAAACATCTTCATAAAGCAGGGTTAGAAAAATAATATATAAGATTTCCTTGTGAAACTTTCTGAAATGTGTGAATTAAGACAGTGTATGTTCTGTGTTAAAATATATTAAATGTTTTGATGTAATTTTCTTGTTACAGATTCAGAATATGAACAACATAATCACTTTTCCATTGGACAGTTTGCTGAAGGGAGATCTGAAAGGAGTAAAAGGGGTATGTTTATCTTATATATAAAATTATTATTGGTACAATAAATACATTTAGCTAGTGTATTAATCTTATTTGATGGAAGGCATGGGATACTGAAGTAATGTATTAGCTGAATAAACAAGAGGTTTGTTTTTTGTTTGGTTTTGGGTTTTTTTGTTTTGGGGTTTTTTTTGTGTGAATTGAGTCATCCCTTCCGTTTGTGGTTTCACATACAGCATGCTCTTCACTATGTATACAAAACAACATTTGAGAAGCTTTAAAAGCAGCCCTGAGATATAGAAGATAAGCAGAGAAAGAGGTGTAAAATTTCAGGTATTTACTTAGTTGAGGAGGGGGTAGTACTTTATTTAAAAGGATTATTATTAATATATTTATTTAGCATTCTAAACGTACCTGGAACTACAGGGATTATTAATAAAGACAGATTAGACTGCACGAGCATAGGATTTTTCTTAAAAAAGCTGAAATCTGCTTGTGCCCTGAGGATATTTCGTATTTGAAATAATAACAACTTAGGACTCAAATGATGATATGTTTATAATAAATTTCAAAGCCTATAGCCAACAAACTTCTTTGGCTTACACTTTGTTTACTACTGAGTAAACAGGAAGTGACTGGCAGCTATTATTCTAGGACATCGAAGGATGAAGAAAAATGTACATAGACTAAAAATGGTCTCTGTAAATTACTGGAGGATAAAGAGATTATTTAGTAAGATAGGCTTATTATCTTTGTGTTGCTTGCTTACCACAATTCGCTTCTCTTGTTCTTCTCTATTTCTACGTAAGAATAAATACATTTATTACAATACAGTCTTGCCCCGTGTTCCTGACTTGAAAATAATCAAATGCTGCTTTAATTAATTTCTTAATTGTCAAAATAACTAGCTGACATGTAAGAATTAGTTCATAATCTGTAGTTGCAAAGTTTTTCCAGTGTCTGACAGTTAACAATATTTTTTTTTTAGCTGACTAATCTCTTGAACTGCAGCAGAATTTCAACTGCTGCATTTCTAGACATCAGCGAAATAGTTTTACAACTTGTTAAGATGATTTTATCCAAATTGGCTTCTTCAGAGGGAAAAAATAAAGGAATTTGGAATATAAGTAATTCAAAATTCTCACAGACTTAGTTATGTCAAGCCATATGGCCTATACTGTTCCCATTAAGTCAGTGGGAAACTGATTTCTTTAACTTTAGTGGGTTGAATCAAGGCCTTAGCCAAGGCTATACCACAGCCTCAGGACAGGCGCTTCTTTCCAGTGGAGACAGAGATGGAATGATGAGAAAATAGCTGATTTGATTAATTGCATAGTGTGCTCTTGGGATGACATGTGGTTATACCTTTTGAGGATTAAAATGGAGCTGTAAAAAGTATCCTAGAGATACTTTTAAAAACATGAGCGTATTCATTCTGTGTATAAGATTGTTTTTCATACATGCAAGACTGCTTTTACACAGTCCTTAGGTGAGCTATTCAAGAGAGAGAGGAGTCCCTTATTCTAGTAGGTGCTGCAGATGGCCAAGGTGTGTCTTCATTGTTAGATCCACAGTATGTTTCATGTAAATAACTGTATTTTTTTTTCTTTACAGGACCTTAAAAAACCCTTTGATAAAGCTTGGAAGGACTATGAAACAAAAGTGTATGTATCTTTTAAACTTTATTTAAAAGGGAAGTATAACTGAAATCTGTAAAGGTCATTATTTAATGTTAAGGTCCCAGCCAGAAGTCCTAGCTCAGAAGCTGAGCTTTTTTTTTCTTTTTTTTCTTTTTTTTTAAAAACCTGGAGTTGTGTGAAAATACAATTGCATAGACACAATCAATTCAAATTCTGTAATATACAGCTTATTTAATGAGTAAACTGTCGTGCCTGTGTGTTGTGCCATGACAGTTAGTGTCTGGGGTAGACCTCTTTGCTTAATGATGTTCCAAGTAATGAGCATAATCTCCCAGTGCATGTTCTTCCACTGCATATTCTTCCACTTCAATTGAGAAAGTTTTGCTTTAATTAGGAAAGAAATTCTAAAAAATTTTTATAGTATCCATATTACTACCCTGTAATCTACTACATGTGAAAGTGGACTTCCTTTTCTGCCTTCCTCTATTTTTGGAGGACACTGCTATGTAAAATGAAAAGTTATCCACCCTGTGTTTTCATCCTTAACTACCAAAAGTGCAGCAACATAATTGTATTTGATGTCCTTTTAAGCATTTGTTGTTCTTGTTTTTTTTCTTCTCATCAGTGACTAATTCACTATAATTAGCAAGTTTCTTTAGTTGAAGAACACAGAAGAAATGATATAATTTATGCCTGACTCTTTTGAAATGTCTTGACAAAAAGTATCAAGAGTATGCAAGATTTAATTCTGGATTTGTTAGCCTAAAACCCCTGTAATGACTCTTTAATGTCTCTGGCTCTAGCACATCTTCTGAGACTCTGCCCAAGGCTGAGGTCTCTAGGAAGACCTTATTTGATGCTGAGCCTTCAGCACTTACTGACGAGGTGGTAAGGCCGGTGGGGGTGTTTGCTGCTACCATTCCAAAACTGCACAATTCCAGATTGATCCACTATCAGGAACCTTAGTAAGCCACATTTAATTAGTGAAGTTTGTTTAAAGATGTGGATGTTTTCTGCATTTAATGCCAAGGTTGGATGCTCTCAGCAGGTGTATTGTGTACTAGAAGTAGATGAACACCTATCTGAGTCTTGTCAACTGTGTTCCATGTTGTGTGTCTAGCTCAGCTTACCATAAGCCACTTGTTTGAAGGTACCTGATGCACAATATAAACAGCTATAAAATCAGTTTTAATAACACAATTTCATATCCAGCTAAATGAATCAAATGAGTCACCAAAGCTCAGCACCTAAGATCAAACATAATTAACTTTGGTACCTCATAAATCTTCAAGTGATTTAGTGCCCTACATCAAGAACAGTTGTTTCCTGGGTTGGCCAAGTCAATTGTATCCACAGCTGATAGTCTCTGAAGTAGAATTTTGTAGTGGGTTTTATTCCTTATTCCAGTATTACCTGGATTGTGACTATCAGCTGAGTTCCATGTCACACATCCAGCATCTTTGATCTTCTGAGATAGTGCTGCATGTATCAGACCATCAGGTCCAGAAGAATCACATATGATGACAGTGTTTAACATAAATAGCTTGCAGATTCCCAGCCACCTAGATTGGCTGATAATCTAGCACCATTTTAATTTTTTTTTTTTTTTTTAATTGCACAAAGTTACAACGATTCTCTGGTGCCCACTGAGTTGGCCCATCTGAAGTTGTGTGCAAATACTCTTCAGAAATTATTCCTATAGGTGGTTTACTCACAAAAGCAACAAGTTTAGCAAGTTAGCTAAATGTCATTATTCCTTTTGTGAATAACAATGAGAACAGTCTATTTACTGCTTTCTAGGCTCAGTTTGTGAGGAGGACCTGAGTGGCTTTTGGTTTTTGAAACTGCCTAGCTATAGCTGGATTTTCATAACAAGACATTCTGAAACAGTGAGATAAATGTCCAGTCTGAATCCTTGGAAGATTGTGATGGCTCCGGTGTTTCATGTTCTTAATACCAGTGAACAATCTCATTTGGTGCCATGCCAGTTATTGGCTCTTGAAGTAATTAAGATTTCTAATCATTGCCTATGGCAGTAGTTGATCTCTGAGGATGGGCCATAAAGAACTGTCCTGTAATTTAGTCTGTTATTGTCTACCAGTGCTTGATTGCTAGATCTGAAAGCTTGTTTACTTATGTATAACTTATTGATAGTGACATCCCACAGAGTTTATGTGAAGAACTTAAAATACATTTGCACACTGCTGCGACATATATCAAGAACACTGTTACTACTGGACCAAGATCTCTAATGCTTTTGGAATTTCTGATAGAATATTCACTAGGATGGATGTTGGCAGTGATGTAAAGATTTGTACTTTGATCCTCAGTTTGGTCAGAGCAGGTAGTCTGTTTCAGAGTCAGGTACTCCAGAAATAATTTTTTTTAACTTAGTTAAATGCTTGAGAAGTAAAAATACCCATAGAAAATGTATTTGAATCTGTATATTTGGGGATTCTCATTTGAGTTTAAGGACAGTAGATACCTGGAAACATTAGTGTGTATGTTAGTGCATTAAGGACCTGAAAACATGATGTTGATATTGTGTTTATTTTCTGTCCGTGGAATTGAGTCCAATGCTGCTTGTATGATATCGTGAGATTTTTTTTTTCCTTTTAACCAACAGTCCTTTAGAAAGCCTGCTTTATGACTTTGCTTTCAAATAAGACACTTAGGTTTTGATCCAAAACAGGTTTCTTTTTCCATTGTAAGGAGATACCTCTTTCCAAGTTACCTCTGTAGTTTCTGCAAGATTTTTTAACAAATGAAGCACACCTCCTTGACAATGCTTATTTCTAAGCTATTTACATGTCAGGTTATTCAACATGCAAAAACTGAAGGTAGCACATGTTCATCAGGAAATTCTTTCAGATCCATTACCATTTGCAGTGATATTTTCAGGTGGTGGGCTGGTACAATTGCTGTGTGCTCTAGTTTTTTTTAAGTGGTTGGATGAAAGCTCCACATCAATGTTCTGGAGTTTAAAGCTCTTAGTCTAGCCTGTTGGACTCCTTCACTTTGATCAAGACCAAAGGATCATCTGCTTGAGGCTTGAGACAGGGAGCCTGGGAATTCTGTGTACAGGAAAATTCTTTAAAACAAGCGGGTTTTGGTTTTGGGTTGGGTTTTTTTTTCCCTTCCTTTTTTTCTTGTGGCTGTTTTACAACAGCAGACATTAGTTATTGTGGCTTACATTTGGCAGTCAGGGAATACTGTTTTTCAGTGCAAGCTGCCCTTCTACCAAGGAGCAGGCCAGTTTTCCATAGTCCCGTTGAGTTAAATTCAGACTGCAACTTCTATGAGACCTCCGCCCCTGCAGTAGGACTGTGCGATTTGTCAGGCCCTTTTGTGCGTATGATCAGTTCCCAGATAAGTTGAGATGTTGCCAGCTGTTATTGGGTGTTGGTCTTTACAAATCTGAGACAGGAAGTTTAATGATGTGATTTTGAAGCTAGGGTGAGAATATTAATTTGATCCTGAATCTGTTCAGGTCAGCTTTATCATCTACTAAATTTTGGACATAGGAAAACAGTGAGGTTTTTCTGGGTTGTTATTATACATGCCACTGAGGTTTCTTGAGATAATAACTGTTTTGATTCTGTGGCTGTCACAAATGGATCTGAACTTCCTTATAGCTGTGCATTTTGGTCATCTGTAGCAGTGGGTGGATGCAGAGTCATCTCAAGAATTCTTAATCACTAATTGGATTTCTTTGTTGTAGTATCTTCAGTCTCTGTCTTCACAAAAAGGGCAAAGAGCCTGGGAGAACTAATCTCAGTCTCACCTACAGCTTGTGTTGCTGGAGTGGGATGGTGCTGGTGGATGTAGGTGTTGATAACCAGAGGTTTGCTCAGCCTTCTTCAATCTGTTACCTTAGATGACTCCTTGTTTGGACTGTGCCTAAAACCAGTCCTAGGTTTATGCTTAGTTATCTGTCTTTTCCAGTGATGCTTCTTCAAATATGTGAGTATCTCTTTTTTTTCTTTTTTTTTCCCTTTCTTTTTCTTTTCCCTTTGTGTTAACAAACCGTTCAAGGCAGCTAGGCTGCTCTTTGTCTGTGTATCCCTCTGTATCACATGCTTAAAATCATACTGTTCATCTGCATTTCCTAGTCACAAGTACAGCCCTGTGAAGCTAAGTGCCAGATATCAAAGTGGTATTTTTCTAGTCTGTGGAGAAGTGACAGTGTCTTCATCCTGATTTCTGTCTTGATAGGCTGTCTTTATAGGGAAGAATTGGAGCTTATTTGCCTCAATATCTCGTCTCTCTTACTTGCACCTGTGTGATGACATATCAGGTGCTAAAATACCCAGGTGTGACCTATTTCAGAAGAAATTCAGTTAATTAAAAAAATGGCATTTGTTTTGCTTTTTCCCTGTAACAATTTCTGAGCTGCTACTTCAAGCTCTGTATGTAATTGAGTGTGTTTCAAAAATTGCCATGTATCTAGTCTTGTGTGGGACAGTGATATTAAGATCCATTCTTATGCTTTTGGATCACCGTCCATCAATGTTGATTATTATGCAATTTCTTCACCCTGTAGCTACCTAACTTCTTGGAGTATTTTCCTGAAGAGCACCTTAGCTGAAGTAACTCAGGGAGGCTGGATCCATTTTTTTTTTTTGTACCCTGGGACTGTTATTGAATAAGGGAGTAAAAGGAGCAAGTAACCCATAGCTTTATGCCAGCCTACCTCAATTAAAAATTGGGTACATCCTGAGGTGACATTCATGAATAATTAATCTTTTCTCACCATCAGTCATTAACACACTTCAGTTGAAGCCATAAAGATTTTAAAATACTTTTAAAGCTTTAAAGTAGTTAAAAGCAGTGCATTTCTCTAGGACCTCAGTTACAGTCTTTGTTTCCCATATAAGAGGTGGTCGATGCTGCCTGCCACTACAGCACCGCAGTGGGACTAGTCTGTGTCCTTTGTGTAGAATTGGTGCAGACTGGGCTCTTTCTGTTATGAGGCGGTTTCTTTCCCCCATGTACTTAAACACTAATGGCAGACACTCTGGGGGAGCATATGGGGAAGGAGTACACATGTCATGAAAACTGCTCATTCTCCCAGCAGGCAGACCGTATTCAACAAGGCAGTGAGCCAGGTTTCACCCACATTCTTCAGTTTAATGGGTCTTGTTGTGGTAGATTTTGAGGTAAAGACACTGTATCAATTTTGCACAGGAAATAGAAGCATAAACTTACTGAAGCATATTATTTACTCATTTTTTAGCTGAACATTCTGTATTCCAGACATAAACCTGTCTTTCCTGAAAAGAAAGAAATGTTACTTTTTTAAGTAAAGGTGTCTTATTTTTAGGCCTGTAAATATATATTATCTTCAGAAGTCCTCTGCTAATAAGTGTTATGCTAATGCCATGAAACATAAATGCTTAATGAAAACTAACAAGCTTTTCCTGGGAAGGCTGGCTCCCTCTCCTTCTTTCCCATTCTCCTTTTAAAAGCCGAGCATGAGGTCTTTTATGCACAACTGAGTGAAGAGAACAAGTTGTTTGAATGTGCTTATGGGATTATAGGATCAAGGCAGTAGGCTGAGATGCATTATGTTACTGTGCAGAAACGCAAGCACTCTTATCTAGGTAGAACTCTATCATTAATGAGTTGTTTCTGAACCATTTGAAGTCAATGGAAGAATGAACAAATTCTTATTACAGTCTTCTATGAAGATGTCTGCCTAGCTATTTAAGTAATGATGTTTCTGGTTTGGTAAATTCATTTTTAAAACAATATCTAAAAAAATTTATCTGATAATTCTGCCAGCTCTTCTCAAATTACTTCTTCAGAGCTCTAACTTGACTCAGTAGATTATTGATATTCGTAGATTGTAGATATTTCTGCCATGTTTCCTTTTAAAGCATGTACATAAGACAAAGTGGAGGTCACATCTTGAAAACAGTGGCAGAATGAAAGTGCTAAACAAGGTAGCTTCAATGTAGAATCATAGAATAGAATACTGGAAACATTTAGGTTGGAAAAGACCTTTAAGATCATTGAGTCCAACTGTAAACCTAACACTGACAAGTCCACCACTAAGCTATGTCCCTAAGCACCACTTCTACAGACCTTTTAAATACCTCCAGGAGTGGTGACTCAACCCCTTCCCTGGGCAGCCTGTTCCAATGCTTGACAACCCTTTCGATGAAGAAATTTTTCCTAACATCCAACCTAAACCTCCCCTGGTGCCACTTGAGGCCGTTTCCTCTCATCCTATCGCTTGTTACCTGGGAGAAGAGACCAACCCCCACCTCGCTACAACCTCCTTTCATGTAGTTGTAGAGAGTGATAAGGTCTCGCCTCAGCCATCTTTTCTCCAGGCTAAACAACCCCAGTTCCCTCAACTGCTCCTCATAAGACTTGTGCTTTGGACCCTTCACCAGCTTCGTTGCCCTTCTCTGGACACACTCCAGCACCCCAACGTCTGTCTGGTAGTGAGGGGCCCAAAACAGAACACAGTACTCGAGGTGCAGCCTCACCAGTGCTGAGTACAGGGGGACGATCACTACCCTAGTCCTGCTGGCCACACTATTTCTGATACAAGCCAGGATGCCCTTGGCCTTCTTGGCCACCTGGGCACACTGCCAGCTCATATTCAGCTGGCTGTTGACCAATACATCGTCCTTCTCCACCAGGCAACTTTTCAGCCACTCTTCCCCAAGCCTGTAGCATTGCATGGGGTTGTTGTGACCCAAGTGCAGGACCCGGCACGTGGCCTTGTTGAACCTCATACAGTTATCCTCAGCTCATCGATCCAGCCTGTCCAGATCCCTCTGTAGAGCCTTCCTACCCCCAAGCAGATCAACACTCCCACCCAACTTGGTGTTGTTGTCTGCAAACTTACTGAGGGTGCCCTCGATCTCCTTGTCCAAATCATTGATAAAGATATTAAAGAGAACTGGCCCCAGTACTGAGCCCTGAGGAACACCACTTGTGACTAGCCGCCAGCTGGATTTAACTCCATTCACCACAACTCTCTCGGCTTGGCCATCCAGCCAGTTTTTTACCCAGCAAAGAGTGCACCCATCCAAGCCATGAGCAGCCAGCTGCTTTAGGAGAATGCTGTGGGAAACATTGTCAAAGTCTTTGCTAAAGTCCAGGAAAACAACACCCACAATATTCTGCTCTGAGCCTGAGATTTCATATTAAGTATTTTTATTTTGAAAAAGATTACCTGCAAATGAAATGGAGAAAGCTCTGAATGAATCTGCAGCTATTATGGATGAAATAATGGAAAGATCTGGACATGTTTTGCTCATTCTGCCCTCTTGCCCATCCTCCAGCGCAGGATGAATGAAAGAAAAAAGCTTTCCAACATTTCCAAAGGGAAAAGATGACTTCTACATTCAAGACTTGGGTGATAAGAGAGAGAGTCGTGCTTTACTGTCAGCCTTGACAGACAGTAGGATGAAATAAGATGGTGGCTCTTTCACTGAAAGGCTAGGATGCCAGAGCTGGAGTTGAGTCAGACTGAAAAAGAAGACTAGACAAAAAAAAGGATATTTGAAATGAAAATGTGTATTATTTTGTCAAACAAAATAGCGCTTGGGAGCACTCCATTTTCCAGAGTACTTCAAGTCTGTGCCTTCCAGGTGCTGTTCCTGGTCTCTGCACCTTCTCATATATGTACCTGGATTCAGCCTTGCTTACTTGTGTATGGGGAAGGAGAGGAAGAAAGACAGAGTTGCTGCCCAGCCAGCCAGTTCACTACTGTTGCATGCATACAGGGTGTTCTAGTTGTTTACCCTTGTCTGCGGGCTGAAAATAAATACCAGTCTTTGGCATGTTAAACAGTAAAATAGGTCCTGTCCTTTTTAAAGTTTAAAAAAATAAAAATCCGTACTTTGATGTTTATTTATACCATGATCTGTATGACAGAATTGATTTTTTTTTTTAAATACAAATTAAAATTTATATTGAAAAACAGTTGTATTTCAAATTGAAGCTGTAAAAATAGTCATATAGTGGAGGCTGAATGGGCAAGCCTATTTATTTTGTATCTGATCAACTTTTCTGTTGTAATTGTTCATCCTGTATTTCAGCTTTACTTGTCTGTTACACAAATCTCAGCTCACTGTGTATTAGTCATGTGTAGCTACATTGTAAATGGACTGAAGTGTGCTCAGATTTTAATCCTAGTCAGCAAAATCTATATATGTGATATGTGCTGCATGCACTTCAAGAACAGCAGCTGTACAAAACATCTGCTTCCTTCTTACTGCTTCTAGAGGATTTTTCTAGTTTGCCCAATTTTCTTATTAATTTTGCTTAATTGATTTGTCTGGAAAACCTGAATACCCTGCAATATTTGGAAATCCCACAGTGGTACATCGTAGAACTGTCTTTGCCAGAAGGATTTGGTTAATGTCATAGTAGAGTGACACTGGAAGCTGAGCTGACCCTTACACTTGGACAGGAAACACGGCCAACCTTTAGCACTCAGATTTGCATGCAACACTGCTGTACATGGTTGGTTTGTTTCCCTAGAAACAAAGTGCCCTGTAGTATCAGTCAGATAGGAGGTAGCATGTTACTGTAGCAAAACAACAGGTTAAATTCTGGATTACAAAGCTGAAAATGTAGTTAGAGACTAAAAGCATAAATAATAAGGAAATGCGAATGTGAAATGCACCATCATGTATCTCTGGTACTTGTCACCAAGAGGTAGTTAGGGTTTTTTGTAAAGCATCTCTAAAGTTTTTGAAGCCATGGAGCCTTAAGCTCCAGCAAACTGCTTCAAGGATGTCTTACATCTATGAATTACTTGGTAGATGCTGGTATGCTTTAGTCTTGGTTTAACTACTTTTTGCCTGTGATTTATCCTTTAAAGAGTAGAAAGGACTCTTTCACTGAAATCTAGCTTGCTTTTTAAAAGGAATTCAGTTTCTCAAAACAATGTATGCTGTAATACTGTGCATAATGTTTGACTCTTTGGCAGTTTTAGTTGTCTTTTGGTTTAACTAGCATTTAGAGACACCTTATGGGATGTTAATAAGCTCTTAAAATTTTGGAGGTGGTTATGTCATCCTATGTTCAAGTATTGTTCTCTGTAAACAATGAAAATACAGTACAATAGCAATTGATAGTTATTAGGCTTGACTCATGTTTCAGTGAATTCTCTGGCCTCATGAATTGTTAGATTAATGTGGAAATTGAGAGAACTAAAAACATCCTGGATCTTTGCTCTGAGGTTCGACTTTTTTAGAACTATGAAGTATGATATAATGTAAACTCTCCTAGTGTGTGTGCTAGAGAGGAGCTGCATATTTGTAATTTTCTGTGAATCTTTTTGTAATGGTTTATCTTCTTTGTTCACTGTTGATGTCTTGTTAATTCTTGTGTTTGGATTCTGTGTTCTGTGGCTACAAAATGGCATAATTGGTAGTAAGTGGGTAAGAGTACAGACTTATTTTGATGAAAACAGAACATTCTGGAATCTGGAGTTTTTATTCAGGTGAGTGAAGGTTTTCAGAATATTTATTTCAAAGGAGAGGAGCTTCCCTCCGAATGTCTGCTTCTGGGGGGATGTGATGGGCTGAGGAGGAGTGTAGTGCTGGCTGGATGTGCTGGCAGCTGGAATACTCCATGGGGCTGGCTCTGCTGTGCCTGCCAGAACGGAGAGCACAGTGGGTTCAAAATGTTTCCCTGTGGGAATGTTACAGAATGGGATTAATGGGATTAATTCTAGTTTTCGCTTGCTGCTTGAGGTGTAAGAGGAGGCAGTTCCTCATTCTTGAGAAGTATAAGTACAGAATATATTGTTGACTGGAAGTCCTTAGACCATCTAGGACATTTTCCCATAAGCTGCTATGGTAATGTTAACATCAGGTTAAGAGAGCACTTGAGACATGTCATCTTTTCAGAGAGAGAGCTGAGAGACACTTGACTGCCCAAGAGGAGGTACAACAGTGCATGTGTTATTTGTTCCTTTCATCTGCTTCCTGTATAATGCTTCCTCTTGTTCAAAAGCAGTATAGCATTTCCTCAGGAAACTTTTTCCAGAATTTTCAGCTTCTAAACATTTCAAGTGGCAAACTAAAAGTATTTCTCTGAAAAGTAAATACCCTCATGTATTTTCTTTTATGAATAATCTTTTTTCATATCAGGCTTGTCTAACTGTGTAGTATAATTATGCTACCGCCTTTTGGAATAATGTGCATTTGTTACAGCTATTCTACATAAGTGTGTTTAGGGGAGTTATACTGTATGGCAGGCATTGGTTATTAATTTATATTCTGCAGGAGAACTTGTTTTATTCAGAGCTCTTGGAAAATGTTCATGGAAACTTTTAGGGAATTAGGACAGCTGGTCTAGCAGACTTTGAAGTCTGCAACACAGCCGGCTGGCCAGCATTCCCAGTGCCAACTGGCTCAGCAGCAAGTAGAGATGGCAAATGTGATTTTGGCTTAGGAAATCCTGTATATATAGAAGATGACTTGATGACAGGCAAGACTCAATAAAACTGGTGACATAATTGAACTCTGTTAACCAGTGTTTGGTCAGTTGGGATTAAACATCCCCCTACGTTTTCAATTAAAATTCATTATTTTGTTTCTGGATTTTTTTTCTTCAATGCAAGAACTTAGTATCTTCCTCTCGGTTAGTATCTTCTTTTGGAATATCTGTCAGGACATTATTTTAACAGATGATTGAATTAAATTTCAGCTACTGTATGTCATTGCTGATCTTTTAGTCATTGTCAAATTTCAAATGAAATGTCATCTGGAAGTAAGTCATATGCAAAGGTACAAGAGTTTGGCTTTGCATCTGTCAGCAGACTTTGTGAATAATCAGATTTCCTGAGAGGCTGTGGATTTCTCACTTCATTGACTGATTCTTTGCCTTATAGTACAAAAATAGAGAAGGAGAAAAAAGAGCATGCTAAGCTGCATGGGATGATCCGTACAGAAATAAGTGGAGCTGAAATTGCGGAAGAAATGGAGAAAGAAAGAAGGTTCTTCCAGTTACAGATGTGTGAGGTAAGACTTAACGTGAAATTCATATTGTTTTGCTAATATTTTTAGGAAAATTTTGTAAACCAAAATTATTTAATGGCAACTGTGATGTTAAAGGGAAATGCTAAGTTATTAGTGGACTCCATTTGCTAAAGCACTTTTTTATTATCCTGATGTGCTAACTCTGCAGGGAATCTAGATCTAATTTCACTTAGCAAGTAAGCTGTAGAAAAAATAAATAATGCAAAGCTCATTTAAAGACTGAGAGATGATAATAAGTAAGCCTTTACACTCCTACTTCACTGTAAGTTATTTTAAGCCCTAGACCATACTCTGAATTGTTCCCTACACTGACAGCTGTGGCGTTATTATGAGGAGAGACTCGAGTCTAGCACACTGTTGGGCTGGTGCTGAAAAAAAAAGTGCTAAGGATGGAATCCAGTTGTCTTTCGAGATGTTTCAGAATGTTTCTACTTAGAAATCTTTGTGATTTTGCAGTATATTAAATCTGATGTGAATATTTTTGGTTCAGTTTGTTTAAGGGCATGTCAGGTTCCATGGTTTGGAATTCAAGTTGCTGTGTTCGTTCTTTCTATGCGTTGATTCAAAATACACCACGGGTGTTTCTTCTGTTTTTACTATGATGATTATGCCTACATAGCTTACTCATATGCCTACATAGCTTAATAGCAGTTGTCCAGAATACCACTTTTAGTAACTGCATGCACTGATACTTAGTAGGAAAGCTTCACATTCCTCTACAGAGTCAGACTAAAGTATTCAAAACTGATGAAGGGATTTGAGTACCCAATAAACATATGGATGTTGCCAGCTAATTGCCCATCTGTATCCTTCCTAAAAAACAACCAGGAACAGATGCTTCTCTCTTCCTGTGTCACAGCATAGGAGGAGTTCACTTTAGTCAGTTGTAGTGATAGTAAAATGCAGGGTGAAGTCTGTGAAATTGAATCAAGTTACCTTAAATGTGGAATAGCTGAAGTGTATCCTGTATTCTTCTGATTTGGGGGAAAAGAAGTTTAAACTCAGTTACCTCTGAATAGTCTTAAAAGGGGACTTTGTTTTGATTTTGTTAGTAAATCAGAAGTGTGACATATTGAAGTTGTATCATAAGTGCAAGCTAGTTCTCTAAAAACTGTGAAAGTTAACTGAATACCAGATGCCTAGAGCTACATTTTAAATTAACAGGAGTTAGAGAGGTCATTCTTCTAATTGAATATTATCCAGTGCACGTGTCTACATTTAGGCTAATCATCTGTTCACCTGAACCAGTGTCAAAAGCTGCAACATCGAAAACTGGCACGTGGATACTACCTTATTTCAGTGGGTTTAAAACATTCAGGTTGTACCGCGGGTAGGGGAAAACCAGATGCATTAGAGCATTGCTGAGAAGATGTTCATTCCTTTGCTTGGAGGTCACTGTCTAAGCAGGGGTTAAAAATTGTCATTTGATGGACAGTTAAAGACTCCTGTAAATATTTGGTCAGCCTCTAACTTCTGCTTGCATGACTGACATCTTTCATGCTATGGCATTCAGGGGAGGAGCTGTCACTTAATGTGGACTTTGATTGTGCCTTATGCAAAAGGACACTAATTACACTTTTTTTTTTTAGCTTGACAGTAAATTTTAAAAATCTCTTGCTAAACTGTAATTTGCTGTAATAACTGTGTATAAGGAATTGATAGAGGTAATGATAAAATCAGAAGGCAGATTTTAAAAATGCTTAAAATAATCCCTCACTTTTTTTGAGTAAACTGCTTTCTTCCTCAATGACATCTATTTAGCAATGAATTTAACAACTAGTGAGACAGATACCTAGATGGGCTGCTAGGTTTAAGAATGGGTTCCTAAATTTACTACACATCCTCTTTTATGCTTATTTTAACACAGGCTTCCACTAGGAGCCATGAAGGCTGTTTTAACAATTTGAACTAATCATAGTGTAGTATCCCCACAGGGTATCAAGAATCAGTGGTGACAACAATTGCTTTTGTGTGATTAACCCTTGAAGACATTGTTTGATGCGTTCTCTTTTGGGTCTTCTAAGGCTGCAGCTGTTAAAGCTTGTTGAAATATAGCTGAAAAAAAATGTTAAAAAAATACTGTAGCAGTAATAATTAGTTTCTTTTGTGAATTACTGTTTTAACAGTACCTGCTGAAAGTCAATGAAATCAAGATTAAAAAAGGAGTGGACTTGCTTCAGAACTTGATCAAGTATTTTCATGCTCAGTGCAAGTATGTTTTAGGTTTTTTTATATCTACACAATAACTGGAGCAATATTTTGTTTTAAACATTTGACATCATCACTTTTTAAAATTTCTCAAAATAAATGTAAGATTCAGCTGTTCTTGCTGATGTCTTTTGACAAATTGCTTTTGTCATAGATTAGTCATTGCTTTTGTACTGTATTCCAAAACATGTAATGAGGTTGAGCTAGTACCATAGAATGTAATTGTCTGTTCCAAAGGAGTGACGCACAATAATTTGGCATATTTCATAAACTACTCTTGAAACAGAGCTATTAGTTTGGTCTATTAGTTAGTGGTCCATTAGTTTTGACGGGCTTTTTTGAGTGTATCTAGCAATGATATAAATTAATTCTGTGCTCATGAAAAATAAATTGCATAAGCAGTGGAATAAAACTATATTGAAAGAATCTTTTTTTTCTAATTAATTGGAGGACTCAGTAATAAAACATGAAGCTCTCATTAGAATTATGTACTTTTTTTATGGTAGTCTTACGGATCAATAATATAGCAGTAAAGTCATAGCTATAAACTTGAAAAAGCCGCTGTTAACCTGTTAAAACAGTAAGTTTTCATCTTAAAAGACCAGTCTGCATCTATGTAGGTTTTTTCCTTATATAGCTATGTCACTTTTAAAATCAGATTCACCATCTGCTCTGTCCATTTAATAAAGCTTCAACAACATAAATGCTGTGTTGTGTTGTCACTTTCATGTCTGCTTCCCAGAGTGAAAATATTTCTGTTGCAAATGGTGCAGCAATTTTTAATCAAATGTGTGTGTAGTTGTGGTTTGTTTAAATTTATTTTTCAAATCTCACTCTTTTTTTTTAAGACCTGGAATACTTGGCATAGATTACATTACTGTGCCAATACAAAAATACATATGATACTGTAATATGTGTCCTATTCAGTTTGCATATAGGCCATAATTAATGCTTGGGAAACAAAGGGGTTTTCCTTTAGTAAGAAGATTGCACCAGACATTAAATTATTGGGCTCCAAGAAGTCACAATTATTTTGCATCTGCTAGAGCTTTTTTGCTGTTCTGCAGATGAATCTTGCTTGTTCTGGGCCTTCAAAAAGTGGGATGAGAACCTGTGTTTAAGGTGATAATGAGGAAAAGTTATGTGGCAGTGGATTGTGGCAGTTCTGAATCTAATTGGGGATTTTGCATGTTAGAATAAGCTATGGTGGGAATAAAGAGGTGGATCTGTCAAAGATGCATAAAAAAAAAAGTTTAATGTTTTGAAATTTATGGCATGGCATAATAATATGCACACCTTCCTTTGGCAATGTTTTAAATAGAAAATACAAAGTAAAATTTAATAACAGTTTGCTTTTTGTTTTTAAGTTTCTTTCAGGATGGGTTAAAAGCAGTTGAAAGTCTCAAGCCTTCAATTGAGACACTATCCACAGATCTTTATACAGTGAGTAGCAACCTTTCACATTTGTGTTGTAAACAGTTTTTTATAGTAGAACTGTGATCATTTTGGTTCAGGTTGGCTGACTGTTTTAATAGTCAGCATTTTAAGGTTTTGAGTAGATTTTTGAGTAAAATTTTGGTTTAATATCATATCCAGAAGCCTTAGTTTTAGTTCAGGACCCCACTGTGTAAAATGTTAGGAAAACAGCCTTTGCTCTAAAATGTGTACTAAGTGGAAAATAACGTGGTTTCAAATTGAACACAAGGAAGTAAGAACAGTGTGAGGCAATATCAAAGTCTTAAGCCAGCAACATCCTAGCCATTATCAAGTTTTCTGAACATATAAAGGAAAATAAACTGATCACGTTATCTTTTCTCTTTGTGTTTTCATTCTTGCTGAACATTTCTCAGAAAAATGAACCAATTCAGTAGCAAGTTTGGAAGAACTGTGTTGAAAAGAAACAATAATGTTATTTTTAACCTGTGTTTTTCTTCATTCAAGATTAAACAAGCACAAGATGAGGAGAGACGACAATTAACCCAGCTTAGAGATATTTTAAAATCAGCACTTCAGGTTGATCAGAAAGAGGTGAGCATATAAGGTGGTTTCACTTTGGAATACCCATTTTAATTACTTCTAATGTAATGTTAGTAGTTGAAATAGAGTTGTTTTAACTTTGATCAGCCATCTGATTTCTTTCATTTATTCATATTTGTTTTGATGCTGATACTATGAATGTTTCTGACAAAGGCTTTTTTTTTTTTTAAATGAATTCCCACTAAAAATATGAGACTTACTGCAAAATAATTGCAATATTGGTAACAAAAAGAAAAATACTTAAGATGGTGCACTGTATGTGAACTAATAGACACTGGAGTCTATGTTGCTCAAACTGAGAATGGAAGAACTTTGTCAGTATCAAGGAGACTCCATTAGTACAGTCTTATCTCAGAATAACATTCCAAACTATATAAAGATTATGTAAAACTGAACTTCAAATCCCAAAACACCTCTTGTCATCTGCAAAAATGACAATTAAGTTTGCTACTCTGCTGCAAGATGCCAGTTTTCAAACATGAGAGAGCTGGGTCAGTTCAGCAATCTAACAAGTATTTTTTGAGTTTCGGTTATGATTGCTGTTAGATTCAAAGAATTCCAGAGTAGTTTTATTTGGCAAACTATGATCTGGAAGCAAGCATCTTTTGTATAATCTAATCCTAAATATTGGGTCTACTTTTGTTTCAGATTGCTAGTGCTTCCGCTTCATATAAATAAATGCCAGCTAGCTTCCTTTGTGTGGTTGCAGGGCCATGCGTAAGTGATGAATGAGCCTCTTCCCTCCCTTTTCAGATTCTATTTCTGAGAGGGATCACAGTGAAATAGTTTAGTCTGTAGAGCTCAGACTTCCTTGATCTTTTCCAGTCTTGCTTTCACCTTGCCATAAAGGTTGTGGTGACTCCTAGCTCTTGCTGGTGGCCAGATGATGGTTGTTGAGCAATCTAATCTAGTGAAACATGTCCCTGCCCATGGCCCAGGGATTGGACTAGATGATCTTTAAAGGTCCCTTCCAACCCAGACCATTCTGTTATTCTATGACTTGCTGATAGGCATTTGAACAGTCTTAAACACTCTTCAGTTTGAGGTGCTGTTTGTTACCATGTGAAGTTTGTGATAATGACCATTGTGTACAAAGCCCATAAAGTTTGCAGGCACTTTCTTAGGTTCTTCCTGGCATTTAGGACTCACTTAGGGGTGCATTTGCTAAAAACTTCCAAATTTGAGCTCTGTGGAATGAAAGCCTAGTCATCCTCGTGGAAATGGTGACTACTTGGGATTCACCATTGATTGTCCACTCTCAGTAACGAGTCTTTGCTGTTTAGGGTGTGTTAGCAGGCTTCCTATTTTATTCGGGTCTTTGTTTAAGAGAGGTAATAAAAGCAGTTGGGTTTCATGGTTGCTGGGAGTGTTGCTTCTCTATGTTTACCTGTTTATCACTGATACTGGTATTAAATGTATATGGAAAATGTGGTGAGCACACATCTTTTCACAGACTGAAAAATGTAATAATACACATAAATTTATTATTTGTACTGGTTTTGTTGCATTTAAAAATAAGTGTTAAAAGTGCTTTATGCTATATTCATTATTTATTTATTCTGCAAATTTAGATATAGATGCTTACCTACAGAGAATGGGAAGTACTATAATTATTTTTAAAGTTTTTTGAAAACATCAATTAATCAGTGGGATGCCAAACAATCCTGGTATAATTTACTGTACGACCCACTAATATTATTCTTGTTGCACTGTAATTTCTTTTACTATAACTGATTTCTTTTTCCTTCCTGAAACGCATTTACGTTTTGTGACCGAAGTCTAGGAGAGTAAGTGTTACTATGTTTTAATGAAAATAGTTGGCATGATTTCCATTCAGATTTCAAGAAACTGGATTTTTTCCTCTGAGCTTGTTTCTGTTGGTATGAAAAGACTGGTTCTTTTTTTCGCCTCTTCTGTTTTTTGTATTACAAAAAAAAAAAGTTTTTCTTGGGAAAGAAAATTGTTGTAAGACAAATTGGTGATTTCCTTTTCACTCTCTTTTGGGAACTAAATCCAGTTGCTTGATTTGCAAGATTTTGGAGATATATGTATTTTCAATTAAAATGGACTTCATGTATGAAATAATAGAATGTTGACAAATACTGTTTCTGTTATATTAAAAAAAAAAAAAAAAGGACAGAAACACGCATGGTGAACCTTTTTTGTTGTGTCTGTGTACGTAGTTTCCTCCTGCACAGAACTTCCTCAAACCTGGTTTGTATTGAAACTTCTTTTTGAAATGTCATTGTGTGTACACCTCCATAATTTTTAATATTTAAACTTCTATTTTTCAAACTGTAGAGCTCCTACAAGTTTCGGGGTCAACCTTAGAGTCGTATTGCCTTCATTTCTCTCTTTCCTGTGTCCTCTCTGAAGGTAGCCTTACTGTCGTGTTGAGATTTGCTTCTGCTGCTTCTACATGTTTGGGAGAACCTGTAATCTATTTAGGCCACTGGAAAATAGGATAAATTTTGTGTTTCTTGGCAAAAATTATGGTGGCTGTGCTATAGGAGAGGCTGCCTGCAGGGGGTTCTGGCAGATATATCTGTTGGAGGCTTTGTGGGGCTGTAATAGATAAGGGATGGACCTCTGAAACATCCTTTTGGCAATGATCCTGCAAATGCAAGAGAAGCTCGGGCTCTTGGAGAGCTGTAAGTGCTTTTTGGCAGCTTTACACACAGGTGTGATCCAGACAGTCTAAAATCCTGCTCCGTGGGAGCTGTGGAATGGCTAGCTAAAATTTGCTGTGTATAAGTTAAGGCATCTTGTATGGAGAGTTCTGTCATGTTCAAATAGTGGGGCTGATAAATAGGTTTTTAGAATCTCTCTTATCAGTAGTCACAGACCATCTTTACAGAATACTGTTTTCACATTTCTTTCACTTTTAGCTATGCTATTCAGCTTGATTTAGAAGTCAGTCGGTCTTTATAAGGCTTTAGAAGAGATCATTTCAAGCCTCTTTACAGTCAGCGAGGTGATTCACTATAAACATGCTGCAACGAAATGACTTGCCTTTTTTTTTTTTTTTTGTATGCCTATCTGCATTTCAAAGCTGATAAAGTGGACAAAGTTCAGTTTCTTAGGCTTGTGTACTTCAGTCTTGTCTGATCTTGTTACTTTCAAGAGATATTTAAAATTACAATACTCTGTGCTAGGTATGTCCTATACCCTGCAGTGAGCTGTTTCCTCCCATAGGTAATGTACATTGTTCCTGCTCCTCTGATGAGGCCACTGGGTCTGACACTGTTATCTGTGATTTGTACTCCTGTTATGTGCAATATGCAAACCAGAAATAAGGGAAGATCCTTTGGGGAGCCTGCATATGGAAAAGGCATGCTGAAATTGCCTGGAACGATGTTAATTGTAATAGTGATTTGCGGTATGGCATCCCGTCTGTTAGGAGCTAGATCAAAATCATGAACTTGTTTGTCAAAGAGTTGTGGAAATCCATCATCTGGCAATTATGTTGGACACTATTGATTTTGACATGGCCTGAATCAAGGATTTAAAATTGAAAATCTCCTTGTCTTATCCTTAAGTTCTTTTCATGAAATAGTATTACGTTTTTTAAAGATACTGCTCATAGTAGTGAATGTGTGGAAATACACGTCAGCTACAGCAGCTTCCTCTCTGGTTGAAATGAGGCAGGAAGCTTGTATTATTGGCTTGCCAGTTTGGCCAAACACAGCAGCTGAGTGTAAAAAACAGCTGAAGGGAGGTAGCTGAAATGCAGCAGAAAATAATGCACAAAAAGTACCAGCAGTCTTAAGTAATGGGAATGGTCTTATGGGCAGGTGTTGCAGGTCATCTGAAATCTTTATGTAATTGAGGATGTGGAGAACTGAAATTAATTTCCTGTAAGGCCTCTAATCTTCTTGGGAATGGAGTTACTTTACTGACTAATGGGAGGCAGAGATCAAGGGATTAGTAAGACACAACAGGCAATGTCAGATCAGATTTTCTTCAGAAGTCAGTAAATGTATGCATGCAGCGGTTCTTAATGAGTGTCGAGAATTTTTTTAAATGTTGTTCTGTTCTTATGTTGGGCAGCCAGAGTGCAAACCCAAATAATTCTGTCTAAACAGGCTGCAGAGGAACAGTAAACAGACTGGTTTAAATCTAAAGGGATGCTTTGTCAGGCACTGACGTTTAAGTGGTGGTTATATAGTGCCTTTAAAAACCTCAGATCAATGTTGTAGCTACCTGATACAGGTTTCTATATCACTAGCTGAGAGGCAGGGAAGTGGGCACAGGTTGCTTCTGCTGAAAAGGAGCACCAAGCAGTGCTGCAGCCTGTCTAGAGCTCGGCTCATGGTTCTCGGGACCACTAAGCTCCAGTGCTGTATTCAGGATGAGCCTGAAATCCTGCAGCTTGGAGGTGTGGAGTCCCAAGTGCACTGAAGAGGGGTGTAGGTGGTAGCTCTGTCCCTACCATCATATTTTGGGCATGTTGTGTTGTCACTACTGTTGGGGAGGATCCTGAACACCTTTGGCTGCATTAGTAGCTTTGGTAGCAGAATCTACTGCTGGAGCTTGTAAAGGAGCAGCATTGCATCTGAGCTGGCATTCTCTGGGGAAAAGGACAGTCCAAGTGTGTTCTTGGTTCTAGCTGGTCTCTTCCCCTTGCTTTTATTCAGAGATGTCTTATACTTAGGCTAATAAAGTGTATGAAGCTAACTGTAGTTAGAGAGAAACTATCTTCTTAATTCATACTTTTTAGATCACTGTATATTCTATTTTACCATGTGTGCACTCTGAAAACCCCAAATGATATATCCTGTGATTGTACTCCCAGTATATCTGAGACAGACTATCTCTTTAGCAAAAGAGATTTTTTTTATCAAATTAGTAAGTTTATTTCTGAATAGGTCTTAGGTTTTTGCTTAGAATAGCTCAGATAGCTTTTAAGTGAGCTGCTTTCTTTGTGTCTTTTTTCCTTGCTATGCTTGTATTATCTGCCATATATAACAGAGGTGTATTATGTTCATAGAGCAAAGATAGTAAAAAAGAAAACAATAACTATTATAAGTACCAGTCGTTGTTATTGTAGGCATTGCAAAGTCCATCCCATCATGTTACTTCTGCTAATATAGCATGATACATCAGATTCCTCATTATCAGGTTCTTATTTTTTAAGAAGTTGGACTCTGGCAACAGTGGGTCCTGCCTCTGGGTAGTTCTGAGAGCAGTGAGAAGGTTAGTTAATCCTTGTCACTTCCTGTCCCAGAATTCTACTTTGTTCAATATATTTTGGTTTAAATTATTCTTCTTATGAAAATAACTTCTCGATTTTCCTGTATGCCTCCTGAACTATGTTTCCAGGAGGTCTCTTCTGCTTTTCAGACAATAACTTGACTCAGTTTCCACAAGAAAGACCACTTCAAATTTATGTATGTAATCTTTTTACAGTGGAAGGGTGCCCTAGGAATTGCATGTGGTAATAATCTTTAGTGTTTGTACACTGCAGTGTTTGCATGATTTGGAAAGCCCGCTGCTCAATTAAATTTTGGGTTAAAAAACCCATATATTAAGGCCAATAGCAAAGCTAAAATAAAAGCAAGTAAGAGGATTTTGGCAGGTGCTGATAATGGCTACTTCTCAAATGGTTTTTTTGCACTCTGAAAAAAGAAATGGATCTTGTTCTCTCTCACTGAGGAGGAAAAATGTGCTTTGTTTGGCCTGTAGGATTAGACCAGGAGGGAAAGGCTCTGAAACTCATTAATAGGGGGGATATTTTGGTTGAAATGGTGGAATGCATTGCAAATTGCTGTTCTGTATATTTCAGGATTCTCAGATTCGTCAGAGTACAGCTTACAGTTTACATCAGCCTCAGGGAAACAAGGAACATGGCACTGAACGAAATGGTAGTCTGTACAAGAAAAGTGATGGGTAAGCACTGCTGGATTCTACTGAAAAAAAAATAATTAGGTCCTAAGAGCTGAAGTGATGTAATACTAAATGTATTAAAAACTGAGTCACTTTTTTTTTTTTCTCCCCCCCCCTTTAAACCAGAATCAGAAAAGTGTGGCAGAAAAGGAAGTGCTCAGTTAAAAATGGCTTTCTTACAATTTCCCATGGTACAGTAAGTATTTGTTTACAACATTTTATGTACATGGTTGCTAATACAAAAAGGCAAGCTATGCTGCTCTATATTTATAATTTGGAATTAGCTGGATTCCTGATGCAGTGTTTTGAATATGATGGATACTTTTTTTTTTAAGGCAGTCTTTCAGAAATATGTCAAGACATACACAGTATCTAAAAATACAACTGTTTTAATGCTCATGACTGTTAATGGGAAAAAAATGGCTTTTTTTAATGACTCAGTTCATGTAAAGTGTTCATATTGTACTAGGCTATCTAAAAATACAAATTCTAACTTTGTTTTTTTGGAAAGATATGGTTGGGCATTAAGCCATCTTTTAGATATGGGTTAAACAACTTTTCATATTTACAAGACAAACTAAGAGAATGCTGAATCTCTTCTCTCCCCCAGCTTTGCTGCTATATGGGTAATATCTGTTACGAAGGTAGCTTTCCTGGGGAATAGCTGTAGAGGAAAAGCAACTCTGAAGGCAACTTCTACCATAATGACAAGAGAGAGAGAGTTAGAAGTCCCTCTTTCTTGGCTACCAATCTTTGAAATGCATTAAAAAACTTCTTATATTTATACTTAAAATTTTAAAACTGTATACTTTCATATTTTGGACCTACTACACTTGGCTTTGAACTCAGCTGGTTTTGCTTTCCCATAACTTTTCTCTTTTTATATTGCTTTCTCAAAACTTTTAAAAAAGCTTCTTAAGGCCAAAATCAACTCAGTGACAGTATTTCCCATTCTTGGTCTAATAAACAGTCCTGTTTCTTGATCCTGTTATGAACCATTCTGTTCTTCATCCTGTTATGCCTGTTGCTATGACTACAAGTTGACCCTGGCAGCAAAAATTAATCAATCTCTCATTTGTGCATCTAACCACAAGCTGTTGCCTTCTGAGTTGACAACGAGGAGTTAAGGAGGAGTGCAAAACCAGGCCCGCAAAGTAGAGCCATTACTATGGCTTTGGGATTGTCCACCAGTTTATCCCTGTTCTCATTTGAGTGCATATGAGGGTGTCTTTCTCAGAGAAAAGTCTGTTAGTCTATTCTGTATTGGTGTCTCCATGTGCTGTAAATGCATTTGGCATTGGACAAGCAGTAGTGGTACCAGTAGGAGTATAGCTAGGGCAGCTCAGAGCTGGCAGAGGCTACAAAATCCACTTGTAGAGCAGAATTTTAAAACTTTCACATGCAAGTACAGTTACTGAGTCTATCAAGATACTGTTGTTGTTCTTTTTTTATAAGCTGTCTACCAGATGGTCTAACATTTTTAAAAGCGGTAAGTTCCCACTGAAATCAGTGGAGCTGTAGCTGGAAATCAGTTGCTAAGGTAGATACTTAAATGTGGGTTTAGTTATGTGGGTTTCACAGGTTTGGTCTTGATCTTTTTATATTACAAAATAAACAATTACCTTCTTGTTTAAAATATACTCCTAGGCAGTATTTTTACTTATTTGCTCACTTTCCCCTTATGTATTGATAGCAGTTTTGTGTAAAAAATTGGTGCTTGTTTTATATACATGGGAATGGGTAGAAGTAATTTCTGTTTGTTAAGAATTTTCTGGGCTGCTCTGAACTGAAGCAACGTTGATTTCCAAGATTTCTCAGGGTTGGTATCTCCTGGTCTCTCAAATATGATGTGTCATTCTCTGTTCCCAGCTGTTCATCAGAATGAACCATCTCTCAGAAATTCAGTTGTCAGTTTTGCTTGCTTTGTCAAATTCAAATTTGTCAATGCTTTTTCCTCTAAGGGCAAAGTGTTCTTCATGGCTTTCTGGTTTTTGTTTGAGTAGCCTCTATTTATGAGGGACTGGTTTTTTAGTTAGTTTCCAGAACAGCTATCTTCAGGCAGTTGCACATGCTGTATTCTGACTTAAACTTGCCTGCCAAGTGCTCTCCTGATACGGATGGGGAGAGTATGGTTGGTTCTTTGTCAGTCACCCAGCTGTAATGCTGAATATACGTGTCTGCTTTGGTATATGTACAGAAATTATACTTCTAGACAACTAAAAGCTTCAAAGATATTAGTATTCATAGAGCAACGTGCAAGGCAATGGTTGATGGAAAACCAGATGCTGCTCCTTTGTGTAATTATTAGCAGTTGGAAATTTTCTGACATCTACCTGACTGCAATTTAACGCATGTGAATGAAAAAAACAATGATAGAAGCAGGTTGAACCATGTAAATAGGAATTCCTAAGTGGTTTCCAGATCAAGAAGTCACAAGGGAAAAACTTACATTTGAGGAACCTCAAATTCCTCAAAATTGATTTGTGTTTAAAGAGCTTAAATGGAATTTGCTGGTTGTCTGCAAAAAAAAGGAATATAATCAAAGAATATCAAGGAATCTTTTTGTTGTTGTTGTTCTTTCTTTACTCCTGGAAACTTTAATCTACCATTATGATTAACAGGACAATCTGAAGGCAAAAGAATCAGATTTAATCTTTTTATTCTTAAGTAAATCACTGTGATACCCAGAAAAAATGCACGATGAAATCAGCCAACCAGTCTGCTAAGTAAGTGGACACATTTGCTTGTGCCTTTTGTAAAAATCAGCTCTGTATCATGGCACTCCTCAGTATTGTCTTAGAGGCCTAAACTTTTGATTCCTACACTTACTGATTGTTGCCAGAACAGATTTTAAGTCAGTTTTGCAGGATAGAGGGTTACCATTTCTGCAGGAAGGAACATGAGTTGATGCTGACGTCTGCATGTATGGCATGAAAGGTGGCAGCACATCTTTTCAGGGTGTTGATGTGTTAACATGGGTGTCCAAAAATTCAGCAGTAGTGTGAAATTTAATTGTCTAATCAGGGACTCGAGCAAGAAAAAAGCTCAGAGGTTTCAAACAAATGCTGTAGTAGCAGTTACACATTTGTTACCATTTTTTACTTCTAGTGTCTCCTAATCCTGCCAAATGTCCAGATCCACCTACAGCCTTGTGTGGCTAAGGAATTTATACAGCCTTACCTCACTTTGTCGTGTGGCACTGACTTCTCCCCAAGCATCATCTGCCATGTGGTGGAAGTGTGTTGTCTGCCAAGTAATGGGCAGATGCCCGGGAGGTGGGTGGGAGGGCTGTTATTTGGCTCTAGGGTAGAAGCATGAATGAGGTGGTATCAGCCCCATGTGAAGATGTCAGGGGTTTTTAATACCCTTGTTAATTTTGACTTGAGGTTAGGAGGTCCTCAGTTAAAAGCTTTGGAATATGTTTGGATTCCAAGATCAGCACATTGGCCCAGGATGTGTTTTAAGTTGTTGCAGCCATTTCTCTGGGTTCTCAGATCCTGATATGGAGTTCTTACGCTGCATTCTCCTACTGAGAGGGATGAGTTCTGCGTATAATGGTTCTTCAGAGCTCTCTCAAGCATTTTAGTGGATCCGTTTACAGCTTCATTTTTTTGTAAGTTATAGAAAACTAGTTAGGTCCTGAATGCGCTTCAGGTCCAAAGTCCTGGAGCAAGTGGATTCTTGCTTAACCTGAATCTACTTGCATTTTTACATTCTCATAGAGCCTGTGAGAAAGGTACATATGAGTTGCCCTGTGGCTTGTTTACCAAATACTTATATTTTGATTTTTGTTTGCTTTATTTTGTATTTTCATTATATGCAGCTTCTGGACACTTCTCGGACAGTTACATTAAGAATGTAAACACTGGAAACTTCAGTGCTATAGATACTAAGTATATTTAACCGAGAAAATGGGCCCAAGCTAGCATTTTCAAGATGTTTTCTTGTATGCTTCTAGTTAAAAAGAACTCTTGTTGATAGGCTAAAATAATGAAAATTGCATGCAGTTTTACTACTAAAAGGAATGTCTGGAATTTGAAAAGCTGTTTACTAGGCAGAGTATACAATGAGGTTGTCCATTAATTGTCATCTTGCTGCCTCCAGAACCTCTCTTGGGTACAATTTCTTTTACATTGCCCAGCAAGCGACCTGCAGGTTTGTTGTTTCAAAGCATGCATGACTTTGTTATATCTACTGCTTACATCAGGCAAAACATAAGTGTGCTGTTTCAAGGACACCATGCTTATTTTTTTTCTCCCCCCCCCCCCCCCCCCTTTTTTTTTAACAGGAAAAAAAAAAGTAATTGTTTCCCTCCTTATGTTTCTCCATGGTTTTGGTTTTTTACTGGTCTTCAGATATGATGATGTTCTTTTTTGGTCAGCTACGTTGTTTTATGAGATTGTTTCAAGGAGATTTGTACTCTTCAGACTTGTTCTCCTTTTTTGAATGAAATATTTTCATCAATAAATTTAGAAGAGATTGTGAAGGTCTACATATCTTATGATTAATTGCAAGTTAATTACATTATCTGGTAGTTCAGCTTCATTTGATAGTTCTTGTTTAGATGATTAAATCTTGTTTTAGCAACTTGGTAGATTAAAATTGTTAGAACGCAACAGTAAGTGTGGTTATGTGTTTATGTATATTGCTGTCTTTGTAATAGCACTTTCCTAATGATTTAAATTACTGTTTTTCAGATGCTATTGTATAGAGCAGAGTCTCTCTAGTTAAATCTGCTTTAATTATTCTAAAGCAAGAGTGAAACTAGTTATCCATTGTAGCAAGTGCAAGCCATTCCTCAAATCAAGTTTGCAAACACAATGTCTTTCTAGGTCCTACCTCAGGTCTGCAGGACAGGCAGGTTAAGGGAAAGAAGAGATTGCTGCAGAGATGCTATTTGAAAAGTTTTTGTAGCCTTTATGAGACTTTTTCAAAATGAAGTTTGCTTGTGCATTTTGCTTTTAGTAAAACATTGCCACTTTCTACTCAATAAGGAACTGAAATAGCTGAGAGGAATTTGACTAGAAAATATATATCATTATAGACTATATTTTGTTTCACTACATTTTTTAGTAATGAACTATCTCCAGTTTAATTTTGCATATGTTTGTTGCAAGAATTCTCTGTGCAAACTTCTTATTTTCCTTTAATGTGTCCCTTCACTGGTTTAAGAATTGAGCATTTTTTCTAAACTGGTTATCTAGGCTTTCTTTAAAAACATTAGCAGGAGTAAAATTATTTGATTATTGAAAACCTAGACAACTAATTTTTTTAAACTAAATGGCTAAATATTGGAGGATTAAACTTAGGTAAAATCAATCTGTCTCCTTGTCATACCTGATTCCTTCAGATAAGTGTTACTGGTAAGGTGATCAGAGTAGTGATAATTAAAGTGATTTTACCCCTCTCCCCTTTCAAAATTCTGGTGTCTATCCAGTTATCAGTGAACAAAACAGCCCGATATAAGATAATGAAGTTTACAAACCATGATGCAGAAGAAAACATAAATCAAAATCCGAGTACCTTGAAAATTAAAGTAACAGCCATTTGTCAAGGCTTTTTGGTCAGTGGGATGTTATCCTGTGTTTCTGGACTGCAGGGCTCAGTCAGTATCAATATACTAAAATGTGTATGTTTTATCTTCAAATAGGCTAACCGACCTCCAGCAAAGCTCAATCTGTTAACCTGCCAAGTGAAAACAAACCCAGAGGAGAAAAAATGTTTTGACCTCATATCACGTAGGTTTGTTGTTTAGGTCTTTTTACTTGCAGCCAGTATCAAAAGAGTTTTGCATTATTTCTGTAGATGTGTCAATAACCCACTTAAACATTTTTGCAATTGTAGAATGCTTCCCTTTATAAAATGCCTTTCCTATGACAATTTCTCATGTCACTTATTTTAGCATAATGCAACTAATTGTACCTGTATCTTTGGAAAACCAAAATGCCTTTCCTATGACAATTTCCCATGTCACTTATTTTAGCATAATGCAACTAATTGTACCTGTATCTTTGGAAAACCACTTGTTTTTAAAGCTGTCTTTACGCCTTCTTTCTATATCATTTTGTGCTACCTTACAATAGAGTAACAATGTTTTTTCTGTGACATCATTCTTTATATTGAAAATGTCATAGCTGATCATTTTGAAAAGTTATGACTTTTGTACAAAGTCAAAAGAGGCTTTTAAACCATGACAAAACTTCTTAAAATCTAAACATAGTGGTCTCTATGCAACTGTGAAGAAAATACGGGAAACTTTTTTAGTTTTGTAATCTCATAATACATACAAAGGTGAGATAAAGAGTCTACATATTAAAAACACCAAAACTGAATAATTTTGGGAACTGAATGGGATGATACAATATTGTATAGTATCAGGTTTCCTTTTTTTTTCTCACTGGGACATTTTAGTATTATATTTACGGACTCAATAAAAATATATTACTAAAATATATATCTGAAATTATTTGGTGAGAAGAATGTAAATCTATTCGTCATTTGTTCCTTTATCGGAGCATAAAGTTCTTTTGTATTTGTAAATGTAAGATATTGCTACTTCTGTTAATAGACTAGTACTCATGTATGCAATGTACAGCTTTTCCATCTCTGCACAAGCAAGTGGTCTTCCTTGTTTACTTTTACACTTTCTTTCTTTGTTGATGACCACATCACATTTTGCCCTATATCAGCTTATCACAACATTATCGTTTGACCCATCATACATATGACAAGGCATAACTGGCCTCTTAGCCTTCTCCAGATCACTTTTTCATTTTGTTTTACTAGAGTTTAAAAACATTCCTTGTTTTTTAAAAACTGCAAATTGCTGTATCATGGCAGGATAAAATCTCTTATTCTTTAACTAGCACTTCCCTTTCTGTCCTTTCTTATATCCTCACTCTCTTAAAATTTCCCATGTTTGAAACTATCTTTTAATACCTTTTTGCCTGAATATTTTTCAAACTTTAGGAATTTTCAGCCTAGAATATCTTTTTGCCAGTAGCTTTAGCTCTGTTCTTCTTATCAACTATTCTAATTTTAACTCCAGCTAAATCATTAAACTATATCTTATCTCATTTGTTTCTTAGACTTAAAATGTATTATGCTTTTTTCTTTAATAGTACACTATGATAACAATGCTTAGAATTACAAAAGTAGTAGTAAATTAAAATTTTTGAGCCTGATTTAATTGAAACAGCTTGGGGCTTATTCTGATAGTAGTTCGGACTTTGTCTGGCAAATTTGTTTTGCCATTTTTGATTACTGTGGTTTTAAGAGCTCATTTAGAAACTTTATATCTTTCTTACATGTGCAGATAAACTCAAATATGGACTCTATATTTTACTCACCACTTGCCCCCCCCCCCCCCCCCCCAGCAGAACTTTACACTTGTGATTACTGAGGTTAAATCCAGAACATGGATAAATTACTATGCTCTTCTGCTGCTTATGCAACAGAAGCACAGCATTAAAGAAAACAGTTTCTTTTTAAAAAGCAACAAGCCACCTTGTGTAAACATAGGTATAAACATAGATGCACTGTAGGTAGTAAGAGTGAAACTTGCTAAATAGACTTTTTGCCTGTCAACACTCCAGTGATGAGATTGGAGACCTCAGGAGTCATACATCAATTAATTTTAGATTTTTCTGAGAGATTTCTGCAAAGTCAGTTTTTCAATCATTTTTTTTAATCAGTTTGTGAATTATTTATTGTGCAGACGACAGAACGTACCACTTTCAAGCAGAGGACGAACAGGAATGTCAAATGTGAGTTACTTTGCTAATTTTATTTCTGATACTGGTGTTCTACTGAGACATTACCTTGAATGTTAGAAGTGCCAAAACATTTAATAGCAAAATATTACTGCCATTTTAGATGGACATCTGTGCTACAAAACAGCAAAGAGGAAGCTTTAAATAATGCATTCAAAGGAGATGATAACACAGGAGAAAATAATATTGTCCAGGAACTGACTAAAGAAATTATATCTGAAGTCCAGAGGATGACTGGAAATGATGTGTGTTGTGACTGTGGAGCACAAGGTGACTCAATTAAGCATATTTCTAATTGGTAAAAATTCTATGTCTCATGAGAGTATTTAAGCTGATGTTTTATGCTTTCACATTTACTCCTTATCTCACAAAGATTATACACATAGTAGAATGTGCTAACAATTTAATTGCACTACTTTACTAAGATTGATTTGCTATATGAATATTGTCAGTGGGGAGAAAAGTTAGTAAAAAGTGCTTACTTTTCTCCCATGTATTTTGCTAATTGAAACTGTTGCTTATATAAATCAATTGAACTTATTTTATTAGCCCATATTTTACATAAGATTTAGGTAAAACTGGACAGCAGTAAGATATTTGAAGCATTTTCCTAATAAACCTCAATATTTCTTTTAACTTTTATGTTTGACTTATATGAATATGTTTAAGACTGTGCTTATTTGGAAAAGAAGGCACCTGCTGACTATGGTTCACAGTGTTTGCAGTGTTGGTTTTGTTGATCGATGAATTTCTACTTTAATCCTCTTCAAATTATTTTTTAAATAGTGCTGTTTCCCGTGTTCTTTTATGTTACAGAGGCACTGCAGGACTTAAGATTTTTTTGATCTGAAACTGTAGCTGAAAACATCAGTTCTGAAGCTGTATGCGCTTTATAAATCAATAGTAACTTCCAGCAATAGATACTGTATAAAACTATGGGAAGAGTCAATCCTGTTGTCTTTAAAGGAAAAGATTGTAAACAGCTACTACCAAACCTTGATCAAATAAATGAATTTCTAAGCTGTCTAAATCTTCAGAAATTAATTATTTGTCTGGAAGATGAGGGAATGTTACAGCAAGAATGCAAAATACCAGGAGAAAAGACAAGCAAGAGTAACAGAAGGAGAGGGATGAGCCTTAATATCTTTGAAATAGTTGAGTGAGAGTCCATTGTAGTGCAGTGCTGTATGTATACTTCAGAATCACTGCTGCTTCACTTAGTCTAAAGTCTATACTTGAAATACAAAAAAACCCCAACCCTGTAGGTATTGTTATTTCAGTCTGAACTGCACCTATACCCCCAGCTGAGAATGTGACACAATTGCATTGGTGGTAGAAAAACACAGTTCCTGAAAGCCATGTGGAGAATGACAAACTGGACTGAGCAGTTCACTTGGATAGCAATGTCCTTTAAAAAAAAATTTTAAAATGATAAAAAAATTTTGCATCTTCACTTCTTTCACCATTTAAAAAAAAATTGATTTGTGTTTCCCAATACAGTAAATGTAAAGATATAAATTAAAAAACCTGATAATTCACATACAGGAATCTTACTTTACAGAATTTCATTTCTGTATACTACATTTTCTAGAATAAAATAATTACCTGAACAAATTTTAATTCTGTGGGTACTTTCTGTTTCAGATCCTACGTGGCTTTCAACAAATTTGGGAATTCTAACTTGCATTGAATGCTCAGGAATCCATAGAGAACTTGGTGTTCACTATTCCAGAATGCAATCACTTACATTAGATGTGCTGGGAACATCTGAACTTCTGGTAATGAAACTGCTTTTATTTACTTAAAAATAGTACTATAAAAGACTTCCAACACAAATATATTTTTGTCACTTTTAATGATAATGTTGTCCCAATCTTGAAAGTTGCCTCTAGATAAACATAATTTAAGAAAGCTTAATTCCTCAAGTTACAGGGAAGCTCCTGGAACATAGTGTCTTACAGTAAACTTTGCCTGATCTTAGAATTCAAATTAGTAGAGGCTTCATATTTTTTGTATTTCCAAACCTTTTTACCCCTGGTTGCTTTTTAAAGGAGCACAGCTGTTTGACATATAAACGTGCCTCTCGGATTAAAAATTGAAGGACTTCACAAGTACTTATTCCATTAATTATTTAGCATTATTTTAGAGGAGAACTTTAATCCTCAAAGGAAAAAAAATTTATTCAGCTTTGCTACACAGAGAAGTTACCATATATCAGCTGCTCTGTGACACTTCGTATGTGTGTTCTTACCCAGCACGAAGTATTTTGCATTTATTGTATGATCTGGTGTCTTAATGGATTATTCTGCAGTTACTTGTTTGTGTATTAAATCCTAGCTGAAAACTGACATCCAAAAAGGTACCTACTTTGTTCCCGATCACTGACATAGTAGCAGAACTAGGAATCAGAACTAAAAAGTCACAAGCCCCATTTTCCCTTGTTCTCCCACTAGTATGTGCATGGCCAATAACAGACCACGTTTCTTAAGTGAGCTGTGGATTTTTATTTTTTTTTTATCAGCTTGCAAAGAATATTGGGAATGCTGGGTTTAATGAGATTATGGAATTCTGTCTGCCAGTTGATGAGATGGTCAAACCTAATCCAAGCAGTGATATGTAAGTAAAGAGCCACTACTTCTGAAAAAGGCAGGCATTTAATTTAATATTGCTAATGGGTTGTGCCATTATGGTTTGCACCAGCAGGCCATGGAAGATATATGTCTTTATATATAGCCTTATAGCCAAGGAGTGAACCTTTTTTCTGATGCTTTGTGTGTGTCTTATTGAACTTTATCTGATCATATCTTCCCTAATAAGGATTATTTTACCAACTCTCTGAATCATGATTTGGGGGACAGAAACAAATTAAACATGACTTGTTGGGAATTTTAAAGACACACAAGGGTAGGGATTAAAAAAAGCTATTATTTTTGTGCTATTTAAACACAAAATAGAAACTGAAGTAAGGTATACATTTTGCGTGAAAGATACCGAGCACCTAGTGTTTAGAAACTACACCTAGGACTTAAGTCTGTAACTATATGGAATAAAGACAGAACATATAATTGAATTCCTCAAAACCACTGAACAGTGATGGCAGAGACACAGCAAGGACAGCTGCCTGCTTGGCTGGATACTACTCCATCGTAAAAGACCTAGTAAATGATGCAGAAACGAACCCAGAAGAATTGGCTTTGCATGAAGCTGATTTTACATTATCTGGACTTTCACCATTCTGACAGAACCAACGTTAAACCGCGCAGTTTAAATAATTTTTGACTACCACTATCGGTAATAATATAGAATATTAATATTAATTTTACTGAATGCTAAATCAATAGTATAAGAAGACTTCTAAAAATTGATATTTAAAAAAAATCATTTAGTTTGATACATCTACGTATCGAATTTGGGGCTTTTTTAATGAAATGAGAACCTGAAGACAGACACTTTTTTAAAACTATGAAGGAATACTGTCATATGCTTTAGGAACAAGAGCTATCCATTGATTCAATTTATTATTATTTGGATTTTTTTCTTTTTGCTCGTTATATAGTATCTAGTTGATGAAGTATGGCTTTGTTAAATGTCTTCTGTGCAATGTTGCGTACATCCCAAGAGCTGGTAAGGAGTTATGCCTTTGGGAGGCATGCAACTTCCTGTCTTGCTGTGATGGGAAGAGGAGTGGCCATTTGTTAGCTGGGTATCAACAGCAAAAGTGATAATTCATGTGCTGATTCAAGTGTACTAAGTTTTCACCTCAGTTTAGAGACGAAACTAAAAAATCCATTACATCCTCCCTGTTACAGTTGTGGTGAAGAGTTGCTTTACAGAACATACTAACTGCTGTGAATACAGATCCAAGGCCTGGGTAGTCTGTGCAGAGGTATAAGACAGATTTTTGTATCCCATGCCTTCCATCCCTTTGTAGCATATGGAGGAGTACAAGTCAGGTAAACACAAACCTGCAAGGCTGCTGTTAGCAAACCAGCATTATGAAGCTTTGATGTATCTTTTGTACATAGAGCTCGGTAATCTTGATCTCAACTTCACACCAGAGTTCAGAAGGGAAAATTCAGTCTGTATTTGTACTGGATATTTGATTCATCTTCTGTAGCTACATTTCATACTGGAAATACGAGACTGCATGGCTTATGTGTGTATTTAAAAACAAAAATTATCATAATGAATGAGAAATAGTCCTTCCCAGATTTTATTTCAAATTACTTGCATGTATTTATGGAAATCCTAATGTGTATCTTCTGCTAAAAGTTATAGAAATAAATTATATTCAATTTCAGGAATGCAAGAAAAGATTATATTACTGCCAAGTATATTGAGAGAAAATATGCAAGGAAGAAGCATACTGATAATACAGCTAAATTGCACGCTCTTTGTGAAGCAGTCAAATCAAGAGACATTCTTGGATTAGTCCAAGTATATGCTGACGGTGTGGATCTCACAGAAAAAATTCCACTGGCCAATGGCCATGTAAGTGTTGTAAATTTTATTAGACAAATTGTTATAAGTGCAATATGTTTTCATTAATTAAAAAGGACTATTTTTTTCTTATTTGAAAATAAGATTTGAAACAGTTTTGAACACTTGTCCTTTTAATGATGTAATTTAACAAAAGAAGATATTAAATAGTTTAATCTAATTTTTTTCCAAATGCTGTCATATTTTAAACCTATTAAAACATTAAACATTAAATCATTCAATAATCTATTAGTTTTCAACCCATTTGTTTACTTTAAAGGAAAGAAAGGGAAGCAATAAAAGTCTTTACAAGAAATATTTTCATGGTAGCTTGTCTAAATATTTTGAAATTAAATGTCTTATTTGATCTAATGTATGTCTTACTAAAATTTCTGCTTCTCTGTAGATCAGAAGAAACAAATGTGTTCTTTTGTTTTATTCTTAGGAGCAAGACGAAACAGCACTTCACCTTGCTGTTAGGTCAGTTGATCGAACATCCCTTCATATAGTTGACTTTTTAGTGCAGAACAGGTAAGTGTATGGAAAACTATTAAAATATTACTGATGCTGCTTTTATGTCAAGTAATACAAATACTAAATGAATACAAGTACTAAAACTAATTCTAGTACTGCAAATGTAATTTTATTCTTTGAAAATCTTGTAATAAGGTTTATTAATATAGGGTAGGAAACTAAATCAGTTTTCTTCTTTCTTATACTCCAATAGTGGCAATCTAGATAAGCAAACATGTAAAGGTAGCACAGCCCTGCATTACTGCTGTCTGACGGACAACGTTGAGTGCCTCAAACTGCTGCTGAGAGGAAAGGCTTCTATTGAAATAGGTAAAAGGGTAATGTGTACTTCAATTTCATATTTGCCACTGCTTCAGATAAGAAACAGTGAAGGTGGAATAAGTGCGTTTTCTCCTCAACTGTTTATCATAATTCCGTGAATATAATCTTCATCATTAAAAAAACCCAATATTTACAGTTTATTTCAAGTTTAAAATTGACTTATACATTACACTTGTTTTTTACACAAATTTAGATAAGTAAGTACCAAGATTTTTAACTGATATCTTGTTGCCTAGTTGTAGGCATGAAATGGCAGTATATGATTCCATATATATGGCATGTTGAGTTGCTACTGCTTGTCATGTTCAGAGGATTGGTATGAGTTAGACCTACATACAAAGGAAAGAGATTAATTTTAGAGTGTGTTGGTCTACTACTTCACTATGTAGCTACAGATTTGTCTTTATCTTTAGTAATGGACATGTTAATAGTGACACCTATCATCATAACTTTCTTTTCTTGCTGTAATACAGCTAATGAATCAGGAGAGACGCCACTTGATATAGCTAAACGTTTAAAACATACTCACTGTGAAGAGTTGGTAAGTGTTGCATCTTTCTGTGTGTTTGTGCATTTATAAGCCGAATCATGTCTGAATATTTAACAGTTTACAGTTGAATATTCAATGAATATATTCCAGATGGAATAATTGTACACTTAGAAATAGTTATATGCTTATATCAACTTATATGCTTTTGAGAAGAAAATTATATTTCTTTTTAGATGCTTTGGAAATGCTAGACTTCTTGGGGCCAGGGTATGATTCTGTTGGAGCTAATAGTCCCAGATCCACAAGTAAGATCCCCACAGTAAGTTTGCAGACAACAACACCAAGTTGGGCGGGAGTGTTGATCTGCTTGGGGGTAGGAAGGCTCTACAGAGGGATCTGGACAGGCTGGATCGATGAGCTGAGGATAACTGTATGAGGTTCAACAAGGCCACGTGCCGGGTCCTGCACTTGGGTCACAACAACCCCATGCAATGCTACAGGCTTGGGGAAGAGTGGCTGAAAAGTTGCCTGGTGGAGAAGGACGATGTATTGGTCAACAGCCAGCTGAATATGAGCTGGCAGTGTGCCCAGGTGGCCAAGAAGGCCAAGGGCATCCTGGCTTGTATCAGAAATAGTGTGGCCAGCAGGACTAGGGTAGTGATCGTCCCCCTATACTCAGCACTGGTGAGGCTGCACCTCGAGTACTGTGTTCTGTTTTGGGCCCCTCGCTACCAGACAGACGTTGGGGTGCTGGAGCGTGTCCAGAGAAGGGCAACGAAGCTGGTGAAGGGTCTAAAGCACAAGTCTTATGAGGAGCGGTTGAGGGAACTGGGGTTGTTTAGCCTGGAGAAAAGATGGCTGAGGCGAGACCTTATCACTCTCTACAACTACATGAAAGGAGGTTGTAGCAAGGTGGGGGTTGGTCCCTTCTCCCAGGTAACAAGCGATAGGATGAGAGGAAACGGCCTCAAGTGTGGCACCAGGGGAGGTTTAGGTTGGATGTTAGGAAAAATTTCTTCATCGAAAGGGTTGTCAAGCACTGAAACAGGCTGCCCAGGGAAGTGGTTGAGTCACCACTCCTGGAGGTATTTAAAAGGTCTGTAGAAGTGGTGCTTAGGGACATAGTTCAGTGGTGGACTTGTCAGTGTTAGGTTTATGGTTGGACTCGATGATCTTAAAGGTCCTTTCCAACCTAAGTGATTCTGTGATTCTGAGTATCTGACATCTCATTGAAATCTAATCACTAAAGTACTTATTATGGGTGAAGGCCATGGATGACAGCCATTTTCTTGTTGCCCAGAGAAGTTGTGGATGCCCCATCATTGGAAGTGTCCAATGTCAGGTTGGATGGGACTTTGAGCAACCCAATCTAGTGGAAGATGTCCATGCCTATGACAGGGGAGGAGGGGGCGGTGGTGGTGGACTAGATGGTCTTTAAAGGTCCATTCCAACCCAAACCATTCTGTGATTCTATGAGAAGCTGGCTACCATCACTACTTTTGGTGAGCAAGAGAAATGGATTAGTGGGGTCAAGGCTTCTTGCTAAGTGAGTCTGAAAAAAATATGCCATTGCAGTTAATTTCTTTGACTTGCAATTTCTAGATCAAAGCAAATAGGATGTGGTGGTTGTCAGAAAATGGATAATGGACCTACAGTGGTTAATGAAAAGCCTAGTTGCTTTTGATTTATTTGTGTTGTATTTGGTAACAGAGCTGAATTCTTTAAACTTACCCCAGTGCAGTAACTTTCCAGATTACTGACATCTGTTTCTAAAATAAAAGTAATATTTGTACTTAGAAACCAAGGTTCCTTCTGTATGTTGTTTTGTTGAGTTTTTAAATACGTTGTTTTAAAATAAGTACTGCACATAGCATAGGTGTCAACAGTCATCTTTTTTTCTTTAGCTTACTCAAGCACTGTCTGGAAGATTTAATTCTCATGTTCATGTAGAATATGAATGGCGGTTACTCCATGAAGATCTGGATGAAAGTGATGATGATGTGGATGAAAAGCTGCAGGTTTGTATCAATACATTCATTATTTTTCTGTACACATATATGTGTAAGCATGGTGTTCATAATGATTTCAGTAACACTACTTTTTACTATAGGTATGAAGGCACTGTGAAATTAAGTTCTGTAGTAAAATGTAGCAGCTTAAATTTTAGTTCCTTAAATTATAGTTTGTCTTCTTTTTCCTCTTTAATATAAGGTATGAAACATATGACTGTGGTGATGATCAAACTGTGATTAGCCAGATGTATCTCTTTTTTAATGGAGTCAATAGTTTGTTTCAGTACATCAGGAATATTTAGATCTGCTGACTGTGAAGCAGAACTAACATGAGCTAGGAAAACTGCCTTTATAAAGAGAGGCACCTTATAGTATCTCCTCATGTTTGTGAAAGAGCTTCAGTCGATGGCTTTAATTTTGAAACAGTTTATGCATTGGCTTGTTTTTAGTGAAACTAAACTAGTTCATGAAATAAGTTTTGTCCATTAATAGTAGGGTAGGGTCTTGATTCTGAATCTTCATGTAAAAATATTTTTGGTCTTCTCCCTTTTCATACCTGAAATTTCTGGTGGTGTTGTGGTGCTATTGCATTGAGAATCACAGAATGGTTGGGATTGGGAGGGACCTCTGAAGGTCATCTGGTCCAACCCCCTGCTAAAGCAGGGTTACCTAGAGCCAGTTGCTCAGGACCATGTCCAGATGGCTTTTGAATATCTCCAAGGATGGTCATATCACAAGTATTACAAAGTATTCCAGTAGCATAGGAACTTCGTTCCATTTTCAAAATTTAATTTCCCAATTTAGGGACCAACTTCAAAAAGTATTTAAGCACCTAAACATACAGGCAGGAAACAAACTACCATGTTTTGATACCTGAACAACACTTAAAATTGGCTTGTATTTCTAGGAGCCAAGTAATTTGAAATGACATATAGGGTCCTAAAGACTAATGACATTCTGAAACTTTCATAATTTGAAGTATTCCAGAGAAGCATTGAACACATTTTCCTTGTCGCGTGTGCAGTGTTATAATTGCTTATGTCTTTTCTGCTTCCTTTACAAAGTGCAAGGAATACACAATAGCCTTTATATTAGTTAACCTTCAGAAGTTAGCACAACCTTTTTTTTCCTCTTGAAAGTAGCTAACGAAAACCCTTTTCTCTTCTGGATAATGAAATTTGATTTATTTTTTTTTTTTTTTCTGCAAGTTTTAGCATTTTAATACTTGCAAATCCTCCATCTCAGCTAGAGCATGAATTACTAATACTCTAATTAGTAACATAAAACCAAATCTTGTGTGTTGGGTTTTTCTTTGTTTTCAGAAATATTAAACCCTGACAGCCATAGGTTCATTTTCTTTGCCTTCACAGAACATCTTTAAAAATGCTAGGTCATCAGACCATTGAATTGGCTTAATCTTTTGGAGACTAATTTTGACATCAGTAAGTTTCCTCTGTTGCAGAATACCGTTTTTGCAAGATTTTGTCTGCATAGGATTCTTCTCCCCATGTCCTGTCTCTTTAGTCCAAGGTAGCCATTAAGTCTGGTGCTTGACTTGGACTAGTTAGCAACAATGAACAAAAAACATGTCACGAGCCATCACTTTCAAAGCACAATTGCTACCTTCTGAGACTTTTCTTAAGATTTTTCTTGAGAATTTTGGTATCTGTGCAAGAATCTGGAATCCTTGAGCTGCTAAACTCAGTTCTTCTGGGTGAGCTTTCGTATTATGTCCCGGTATTTACGTATTCCTGTATATTGTATCACCATTCAGATAATAACAGCGGTAATGACCTTTTTGATAAAGCAGCTTGAAACTTTCTGTTATGTTTTAGCCGGAAAAAATGAAATCTCTGTAAAACCTTTTGGGTAATTTACAGCTAGATACCTAGCAAGTCCCTTTCTGGGACACTTTAAATTTGTATTTTTGATCTGTTTTTTCCTTCACTTCTTTCGTTGTTGCCAGTTGCCTTCTTCAGTTGAGTGTTCTGTTTTTGTCTAGTCCCTGAGCTCCATCTCATATAGGCAGTTATCTGCTACTTAGCAATGAGGCTAAAGTAATGAAACTGCTACTTCACTGCCCACTATTAATAGGCTTATACTACAGGGAGTTTAGAAAGGAGATTAAGGACTATTAATCACAGACTAGTGTCTGTGACTACATTGAATGCACTGGTGAATACTGCTGTTGCTTAGGATCACATAAGAGTTCTGTTTATAGATGTCAAGCTATTGGGCTTGTCTCTCTTTCTCATAAAGCAATTGAATAGATTTTGTAATCTTCATCAGAGAAGGTCATGTCTGAAATTGAAGTTCTTTTAGTCCAGAAGTTTTCATATAAAAGAGTCTAACCTAAAAGAAGGCTAAGACAGTCCAACTGGTTTATGCTGCTGTTCCACACCCTGGCTGCCTGGTTCTACCTCATCTTTTGCCTCCATTCTGGCACACGTTTGTCCCTGTACTGAGCTCTTCCAGTTTGGTAAACCAGTGAAATGCTAAATCAACAAAATAAAAAAGAACTTTGTGCTGGTTCAGAAAGCAGAAGCAAGTGTGGGCTGAAACAAACACCAGAACCAGGACAGTGGAGAGGTCAGGGAATGGAGAGTGTCAGCCAGTGAGGAGTGAGGCTGCTGAGGCAAAGTAAAGGTAGGGATTAATGCATTTGGCTGTCACGTACATCATTCTCATAAATCTTTGAACTATAATGCTGTGCTGTAACATGTCTAAAAGCCCTACGTGATCAATCCAGAGTAAGCATTGAATATATTCAGAGGAAAATCAATTGCTTATTTGTGATACTGTTAGAATAAATCTTTATTCTGCCTAAATGCTATTACTATAAATGTTTATTTTCATTTCATACAGACAGTACATCAGTGACATGTTTATCTAACTGTTTCTAAAGGCACATTTATGCTTTCTGCACTGTGGATTGTTACAACCCATTCCTATACTAACCACATGAATTTATAACTCCAGCTATTTTAATTATCATTCAACAACAATAATTATGTATTAAAAGCAACAAAAATGCATTTTAGAAGCCATTTTTTCTTTCTGGAAACTAATAACTGTTTATCAACTAATCAACAAAATGAGTACAACTAATGTGGTATGAGTAAGTACTTCTGTTATTGTGTTTAAGCAACCCAGTCCCAATCGGAGAGAGGACAGGCCTGTCAGCTTCTATCAACTTGGATCAAACCAACTTCAGCCTAATGTAGCATCCTTGGCAAGAGATGCAGCAAACATTGCTAAGGATAAGCAAAGAGGATTTATGCCGAGTATTTTACAGAACGAAACATATGGAGCAATACTCAGTGGCAGTCCACCTCCCATTCAGCCTGCAGTACCTGTTACAAGTAGTGCACCTCCTCTACCTCCAAGGAATATTGGCAAAGGTACTAACACCGGAAAATATCATTGTACGTTAGAAGAATGGGATCATAATGTATTTTTTTATTATTGGTACATTTTTAGGTTTTCTTTCACGGTTATTTTGCACAGGTAAGTATTGGAACAGTTTATTGATGACTTCATTTTATATACTTGAAGTGAATCTGCACAACCTGTTCTGATTTTGATTTTCAGTGTACCTGCAAGAAAGTACACAATAGTGTTTGGGAAGACAATGCCCAGGTAACCTCAATAGATCTAAACAATTTATTAAAAGGAGGGCTGCAGTCAATTTAGTTCAGCAATTTTGTTGTTGTTGTTGTTATATTCCATCTTCTCATACTTCTGTTTCTTGAAGATGTCATTGTCAGAGTTCAATTTAAATGTACTATTTCAATAGCATTTGACTGCTGTGGAAAATTGTTTTAAGACCTGGGCAAATGGAGAGTGTATGCAGAACTTGAGAGGTTTTAATCTTGCAAAGTTTTCTCTTAATAAATATATGCTTCAAGGTTGTTTAAATAAAAGTGTAAGTATCATGATGGATCATTTTAGAGAACTGGTAGCTGACTGAAAAAGTAACTGCCAATTACTGGTTATACCTTGATCAGCAATGTAAAATGTACATGTATCATCCTGGTTCAGAAGGGTTGTGTGCTTGCAAAATCTACGATTAAAGCTGATGCTGTGAACTTCATTCTTACCTTCATATATAATCTCTTTGGATCATATTAAAGAAGCGTAGAGAAATCTGTATAGGTCCTCTTTGTACCGTACATGTTCAGTGTGTTTCATTGTTCTAATACCTTTGTTAATCCAGCAGCTTTCATTGATGCTAAATTTATGTAAAGTTCAATTCAAGAAAAATGACTATGTAAACGCGTGGTTTTCTATGGTGCTGTCGTTCAGACTCTGTAAGAGGAGATACGAGTGGGGAATGTTCTAGGCGTACGTGAGTGGCTTCTGCCTTTGGGAGCGCTGTGCAGAGGTCAGAATGCAAGATGCCGTACACCAGTGATTGTGTCTGAGGTGGCAAATTGAACATCCATGTAATATGAAAAGTCAGTTATTGCTCTCACAGGAATGGCTGCAGCATAAAAGTCAGATTAAAATGTTCTTTTGGGTGTGGAAAAACTGAGGACAGTAGTATGGGACTGGGGGAAGTTTAGCAGCATATAAAACTTAACCAAGGTGGGATTCCTTTCGTGTAACATTTTTGCATGAAGTTGAAGCTTAATATCTAGACGCTTTTGTTACTTGATGGAAAAGAATGTTTCCCTCACCAAACAGGAAAAATCACCAAGGAGCTTGCATAGTCTGTTTAACTGTTAGATTCTATCTCTAAATTAGTAATACAATTGGATAGTTCAAAAGACTGTTTTACCCTTTGATATTGTTTTAATCATGGCCAACCATACTATTTTACCCACTGTTTGCCCTTGATTAAATGACACTTTTCAAAGAGTGTCATTTTAATTTCATTCCCAACCCCAGACTTCTTGGCACCAGTACAGTGTAACTCATGCCAAGAAAGCATGCTGCCTGGCTTAGATTACTAGCTCATATTCTTTACTCTAGCAATGTATTAGCCTATTGTTTTATATTCTTAGTTAAAAGCTATAATAGTATCATCAATCTTAGCTTCTTGTTGATTGCTGATGTTGTTGATGTTATGCTTATGGTGTATCGTTACTCTTTTATCCTCTTAGCTTTAGGCTGTTCTCCAAGTCTTCTGAGCCTTTTATGCTTTTCCCTGCAACCTAGTATTTATTCATACCTTACTCTGTTTCATCTTTTCTTAATATGATGCTCATGTGCTGAGTAGCATGAAGTGGCATGATATGTGCTAAATATTGGCATTATGAAGAAAATCTGTAGTGCGTTTTCATGATATGGGCAGGCAGCTCGTCAGCATAAGAATGGAGTCATTTAGGAGGCCCCGAAGAAGTCCTACTTTGTAACTGTTTCATGAGTAGTTATTATAGCTTTTTGCTTGGGTGAAATTCAGAATTACAGTTTTATGTCAATTCCAAGTCAAACCTGATGTTTCGCTTTGAGTCAGCAGTGTTGGCTAATGGTCACTCGAGAGTGAGGTCCTTTTCGTGCAGTACCTGAGAAGATTACAGCTATTAGTCAGGGATTAAAGAAGGTAGCAAGACGTGCCTTCTGTCATCTTGTTGAGAAATTTCTACTTTTTCAAGCATTGACATATTTTAAAGTAATGACCAGAGACAAATTTTACTTAGGTAAAGTGTTAGTAAGACTTCACCCAGAAACTTCTGTGTAATTTTTTACACCAGACTCTTGATCTCTGCTCTGGCATTCCAGCAGGATGGCAGTGGTTCCTATTGCTGAATATAGTGGTCTAGCTGCACCATTTTTAAAAGCACGGGTGTGAATATTAACACTTTGTGCTTAGGGTAAGCAATAATAATAATACAGTATTTTCCTCTCTTTTTAGTTCAGCCTTCAGTTCTTGGCAGTGGTATTCAGACAATTTCTTCATCTAATGCAATGTGGAAGACAAATTCTTTAGGAGTGGAAAGTATAAGCAGGCAGAGGTCTTCATCAGATCCACCAGCTATTCATCCCCCTGTGCCGCCATTGCGTGTAACATCTACAAGTATGTTTCCACTTTCCCCTGTTTTCCCTTCTGCTGTATCTAATCATAGTTGGCTTATTTTTCCATTTCCACAACTCATACTTCCTCTTTTGGTGACTGTAGCTTTGGCCTATCGTTCCCATCCAGTAACTTTGTATGAACTGTCTTCTCTGATGTTCCAGTGAGGACTCTATACTGTAGTGCAAGGTCAACAGGAAATACTATCTATTACTAGAGCTAAAGAGCTCTTCACTTTGTATATATAGTTTCAATGCTGCATTTCTCACTATTTGTAAAGATGAGTGTTACATGTAGGTCTGGGGCTATGTCTCTGCATTGTGCTTGGTTCTTGTGAACCATAGGAATGCAAAAAGATGTTTTAATGCATTGCCAGCTGCTGTTGTGGTGGTTTCAAGAATTCAGCAGAAATTTTAATTAATTGCTAAACCTAATGTGAAGTTAGATGTTAATCGTAACAGGATTTTAAGAAAAGACGTTCCTCTAAATAAAATTTCTCAGATATTATTCACTCGGTTACTTCTCTGTAAAACACAAACTGAAGGCCTTGATTGAGCAAACAATATTAGCACTTTATTACATACGTTCTGAGCTACTATTTTCAAGAATATGACTGACTTCGGTAAGAATTTTCTTTGCTTGTACTTTAATGCTTGAATGAATTGAAGTACCTGTGAGCTCTCGGACCTTGACTAGGTGAAACAAAAGGTAGACCTCTTTCCAAAGAGGTCTCCTTCCAATGGGGGGATTGCTTTCTGTTCAAGTTATTTAGTACATTAGTAAAGCATTTTTCTTGGATGGGGGTAAATCCTGTAATGGCAAAACCTGTGGATGAGAACCCAAGAAACAAAATGGTAAATAGAAATTTAATTCATTTCACTGTCTAACTTTCTTCCATAGATGTGCTTTCTCCAGCACCACCGCCTCCAGTGGCAAAGACAGCCAGCATTATTGAAGCTTTGAACCAGCAATCTAAACAGCAACCACCTCCTCCACAAACTAAGCCAACCCCACCACCACTGCCCCCACAGCCTCCTAGTAGAATCTCTCAAAGAAAGCCTATTCCTGGGTAATTGATGTCATTTTAGTATTTTATATATTTCATATTTATTAGTAACTTTTCAATTTTATGTTATATAACATGCAAGTCATCTATAAAGCATGCATATTTTTGCCAATTATGTGTTCTAGAGTATGGGAATGAACAAAAGGCAGACACTAAGGGAGCAGATTGCCAGGATTCACACAGTAAAAACAAGACAGCCCAGTGATTTAAGATTGTATGACTTGCGGAATATCTACAGAATGCTTAGCTGTGATGGAAATAAGAAGCCACAAAGAATAATCCATTTCTAATTCTCACCTAATAATGAAGAAGATAAAATGGGATCTTATGTCTGATTGTGCCATTTATTGTTCACATGCTTTCTGTGGGTTCAGTTCCATTCAATATTTTCATTCATGGCAGGAGTAGAGAGATGTGGAACAGAAAATACCAGTTTTAAATTTGCAGGAAACAGTTAGGAGAGACAAGTGTACTAGAAGACAGGATTATATCCAAAGCAGCCTTGAGAAACTGGAGTAGTGGTCAAGGGAGAAGAGTGGTGTTATTCAGTAAGCAACACTTACTACTTAAGAACAATCAACTACAAAAACGAAGCATGGAGAACTGCAGAGTATGGTTAAGCACAAGTCCTTAAGAGAAGGATCTACAAGGACATAGTGAATCATAAATAAAAGTAAGTCAGACGACTCATGCCGTTGTGGAAGAGTCAAAGAGAAATAGTATTGTTTGATTGTAGCCCGCAAACCATGTAAATTAATCCTTCCAATTGACTCCACATCAGTAATGCCTCAGCTGGACTACTGTGTTCAGTTTGGGGCATTGCAGTAAAATAAAGGTACAAAATAGTGAGGCAGAAACCAGGGGAGACCAGTAAGGTAATGAGAAGTCTAGAAAAGACAACCCGTGAGAAAAGTTTGGAAGAAATAAGATTCTCTTACATTTTCTGAAAAAGAAATTGTAGCATAGATACACGTCTTCAAATATGTACAAAGTGTTGGATTATGCCATTCCTTTTTACATCTCATGACGGCTCTAAAAAAGAAGACTTTTGTTTAAGTTTTGGCAAGAATAATTTAGTTAGACACTAGGGAAAGCTTTCCAAAAGTAAGCATAGGGAAATATCATAGTAACTTGTCTGAGATGTTTTTGGATTCTCTGACACTGAAAATTTGACAGAGTACATCCTATACAAACTTAGATAGTTGTAAGATACAGGGACATGTATGTGTATATGTGAGAAATAATATATGTGGTTGATCCTTTGTGAATTAAAGAGGTAAACAACCTTTGACCTTTGAGCTCCCTTTCTTGTCCTTTGATTGAGTATACCATACTAAGTAAAAGGGAGAAGCAACTTGCTGAAGCTTGCTGTAATGTACAGACTAATAAGGATACATAATTTTAACACAGAATTTTAAAATAGCAGTGAAAGGAATTTCAGAACTTAGGAAAAGAAAATCTGCACTACACAAATTGCAGTAATTGAACCTATGTTATTCTTCTGCCTTACCTTTTTAAATTAAATGCAACTTACGATTGGTGTAATCAAAAATACAGAAGCAAAGTAGTATTTTTAAAAAGCCAAATAGCTGTTGCCAGAATATACTGAAGACATGACAAGAATTTTATAATTTGAAAAATACTCTGTATTGTTGCATTTCAAGTTTTTGTTTGTTCTTAAATGGATGAATTTCTAACTTTCTGTACAGGACTGAGAAGTCGTCTGGCTTAACTAACAAAGGGCAGTCCAGAGGACTTGGGTCTCTACAACAAACCGGTAATGGTGATTTAAAGATGCATTTTATTGTAATTAAGCTATCATTATAACAGCCTAAGGGGGGGGGGGGGTATTTACCTTACGCATCTAAATACAGTCAGTACCAGTATTATTATTGTTTCTCTTCTTGACTGTGTAGGCCCTGATGCTTCAAGCTCTTCTGCATGAACAGAGTTATGGGCCAATTAATGTAAATAATGGGGCCATGCAATAAGAAACAGAATCACAGAATGGTTGACGTTGAGAGGGACCTCTGGAGGTTATCTGGCCCAACCCCTCTGCTCAAGCAGGGCCACCAAAAGCCAGGTGCCCAAGACCATGTTCAGATGGCTTTTGAGTATCCTGAAGGATGGAGACTCCACAGCCTCCCTGGGCAACCTGTGCCAGTGCTGGATCACCCTCACAGTAACAACGTGTTTCCTGATGTTCAGGCAGCACCTCCTGTTTTTTGGTTTGTGCCCATTGCCTCTGGTCCTGCTTTCCAGCTGGGTGGCCACCAGCATATATTGGTGCATGGGCTTGTTTGTCCCCAGGTGCAGGATTTTGCACTTCCTTGCTCCAAATTTTCCCCAGGTCTCTGGCACCCAGGATTCCTGAAGACCTGTCTTGCTAGTAAAGGCTGAGGCGAAGAAGGCATTCAGTACCTCAGCCTGTTCCATGTCCTGTGTAACCAGATCCCCATGTCACTCAGCAACGAGCCCATGTTTTCCCTGATTTTCCTTTTGATATCTGCGTATTTATAGAAGCCCTTCTTGTTGTCTTTGGCATCCCTTGCAAGATTTAATTCCAGTTGGGCTTTAGCTTTCCTAACCTCACCTAAACCCCACTCAAACAAAGGATGCATTATGAAAACTTTAGTTAGTTTACTCTCTTGTTTGCATGTGTCATAAACAAGGTAATAGACACGCATTTTAGAATAGAAAAATATGTTTCTAGTTTGAAAATCTAAAGCTCATATAGTGTCACAATTAAATTGCAAATTGATATTGCTTTTTTCATTATAATGAACAGACTTCATTATTCAGAGTTCATTATTCATTCTGCACTTTTCATTGTTCAAAGTAACTACTACTTTGCGATATTACAATAATGTCATCTCAATAAAATGTCCAAAGTAAAGTTTGTGTGGATTCTGTGGTGGTTGTAGTGGAATTTCTCCTGCCCAGTTTCCCCTTCCATTGTATATATTATGTTCATAGGTTCTTACTGTGATTCTTTTTTATTTCCCCTTGATATACCCAAGGGGAATTTACTAATGACTATTTGCCATCTGTGTCAGGAGTCTCCTGTGAAGGATACAGCATCTTGATAACGATGGTCTTTACTAGGAAAGTAGGGTTCTAAAAGCACAGAGTCTGTAGTGAGCGAATGGGGAAATGGGATATTTGGTTCTGCTCTCATCTGTTTTATAGGCTTTTTTCTCTTTTAGCATATCCACAGTATTGAAGGTCTTAGGTAGTTGTCTTTGGAGAAGAAACCTTTTTTGGTAAGGAAAAGGATAGAAAAATTCTGTTTAGTTATTTAGAAAGAACCACTAGAAAATGAAATACTCATGGGATATAAAATAATTTGTATCCTTTAAAGAAAAATTAATTTGGTTTCAATTTGTATCATCACTGTTACTTTTTTTTAAAGCATGCCTAAAATTTACTTGTTTTACTTACCTTAGCAGCAGGAGAGTCATCTTCTGTATGCGAAATTCCAGTAACACAGACTGGTTCTACAACAAATATTTTGGCACATATCCAGCCACCAGCACCAATGCCAAGGAAATCACAAATCGTAAGTAGACAGTCTGGGGTTTGTTTTTATTAAATCTTCCATATTCTATCAAACACACTGTTGACATAGTAGTATATCCTGTTATGGAGAAAGTATGAGAATCATGAAAAATACAAAGCCTGTATCCTGTGTTAAACATGTGCATGACATGTACTAAGTATTTATGAAAACTTTGCTTTTCTTGCATTTCCTATATGATAGTATGTGATTTTAAAATTAAAAAAAAAAAAAGCTAACAAAAACCAAAGAGAAACCAAAGAAAAAGAAGTATGGATTCTTTGCTTGTGTCCAAATGTGGCCAACACAATCCACAGAATGTATGGCGTGACTTACTGAAGATAGGTAAGTTTCATAAGTTAGTCGAGCTTGGTGAGTGAGTCACTTGTAGATCATATGTAACTTCATTCTTAAACTTGAGCAAAGTAAGTAATAAGGGAGCTTTTGTGCTTACTTTATAATGGGAGTAGATACAGTTGTTCACATTGGTAGATCAAATGGCTTCAGACAAGACTAGTAGGAGTCAACCTCAAAACGGAAGAAATTGGTTCTTTGTGCAGTTGGTTCTCTTTGCATCTCTTCATCATGCATTCAGTGGGTGGCAGGAGGGAAATCTCTTGGTAACTACACAGAAACCACATCTGACTTGAGACATCCCTGACCAGAAGGTGATTGAAGGGTGAAGGGGAAGGCTGGAAGTATTGTGTATTCTTCTTCTCCTCCCTTCCTCAGCCTTACAGTGTCTGTTAGAAAAGAGATACTGGATTTAAATGGACTCTTGATCCAATTGTGTGGCCTTTTTATACTCTTATTTATTATTTATAATCTAGGACTGTGAATGGTAACACATATTAGTGTCAATACCTCTATTCTTACACTGGTGTAGTTAAAGGGATGTATTTCCAGATGTCAGCTGAGCTGTACATTGTGTAGTTCAGCTAGGTCTTTCGTCCTTGCTCCAATTTTATGTTGCTCTCTTGTGTGATAGACATAAAACATCCATATGCTTGATCATGACAGTATTTCTCTGCAGTAAGAAAATCATAATATAGAGAGTCCATACTTTTTGAGATGCTGTATGTGACTAGGTCTGGGCTGCTTCATGCTTTACATTCTGTGTAGGAGTGTGGTTCAGTTAATAAACTGAGAGGTAGGAGACATGCTGTTCCTGGCTCTGCGATTGTCTTATTAATGGGCTGTAACAAAAAGACCTGCCTTTTTCAGTCCTCTGTCTCTCTCCCTTCATCCCTTTTTCCTTAACCATGTCTACTGAAATAGTAACTCTCCAGGACAGACCTCAGTGTGTTTTTGTGCGTAGCCTTGCACATTTGTCTTGAGCCCTTAGAACTCCTATTAGCTGTTTCTCATCTGATAATGCTGAAAAGCCACAGAGACATCTGGAGTTCATCTTGCATTAGTTGGGAATATGAAATCTTCTGGTTTTTTGCCTCCCCCACTCTTGTTCAACCAAGTTACTGTCTGTCTTGCATCAAAATAACTTTCATGGTTTAGGCCACAATAAAATTAAATGGTCTAAGTAGTGTAAAATGGAATCTATCCCTTTTGCTTACATGATTCGAGGGAACTGCCGTATTTACTTTGTCAAGCTGTTGGACCCTGATCACAATTTCTGTTGTGTGTTCTGGGATTCAGGTGTGAGCACTGGCTACATCCTTTCAAGACATCCGTTGGTTCTGAAACAGCTCCTTACCTGGCTTTCTGTATAAATTAAAGTTGTAGTAGTTTCTCTATCTCTCCTTTTTTGTTTTATAGGACAAATTGTTTTAGTTATGAGTGAATGGGCTATCCTGGGTAGTTTCTAGGAACAGTCAGTCTCTCCACTGTTTAATATTAATTGCACATAATAGGAAGAACAAATCTGACTCTCCAGAAGTCTCGAGGGCTTCAGTAGGGTGAATTTTGTGAGACTGAGAAAATTAGCTGGATGATTTTCTTCTGTCATAGGACAGAGAAGTAAGGGAAACCTGGCTCAGGGAGTGTGTGCTATTTAAGGTGCTTTAGCTAAATCAATCTAGCTAAAGCATCTTAGCTGAGGTTTAGTCAGGGGCCCCTCAGCTAAAGAGCTTTAGCTAGATCAGTCTAGCTAAAGTACTTTGGCTAAATTGCTCCATTTAGCCTTATACTCCAGCCTTTTTTGCTAAATCTTTACCCTGCCAGAGAATCCAGAGGCCAGCCCAGATTTAGGAAATGATTGCAGAAGTGCTCCTTGAGTAAAGAAAAAAGAGGTCTGGTTGTACATGCCCATGTAGCCAGTGGCTTGTCTCCTATATAGTGCATTTGCCCAATAGCCTGTTTTTCAGATGGAAATTCCTGATGCTTTTTTTTTTTTTTTAATGTATATTTTAGATTTTTGAAACCATATTGTAGATACATGGGAAACTTTCCTGGAAGATTTTAGTCTTCTGGGAATGGTATCTATTTTAATTTCCTTGCCTTCTAAAGAACAAGAAATACCTGTAATTACTGCACTTTGAAGTTAGTGATTATATCACTGTTGTACTGACATGAAGCTTTTCCCTCTAGACCTAAAAGGTGTTTGTGGTTCAAACTGTAGCTTGACTGAGATGGAGCATCTAGGAAAATTGCTATGATGCAGTGCAAGGCTGCCAACTCACAGGGGTGTGCCCCACGGATAGAGCCTAAGGATATGCCTGGTCTGGGCAGGTCAGGTTTTCTATACTAAAATGCAAATGGATGCTTACAGAGGAGCACAGTGATCATGCTACCTCCTTCCTTCCCCATCCACATCCCCCTTTTTCTGCATGGCGCTCAGCTCTAACAAAATGGCACATTAAGAGGCTGTTGGGCAGTACTGTCCACAGCAGAGCATTTTGCTGGTGGAGAGAAGTAGACTTGTGAATGGAGTCTCTTCTCCTCTTAGAAGCTTCCTGCTCCATGGCTGACCTAACTAGAGACTGAGACCAGTCCCTGGGGGACTCTAGGATGGTGATTCTTTTCCTTATACCATCTGGAGCCTCTGTCCCAAACACCCACTGCATTAACAGACATCTCTTGACCTAAATGGCATTTACAGCTCTGCTCTGGCATCTTAGGGTAGAAAGGAGAGATTTTTGCTGGCTATGGCTGGGCAAACCGGGGAGAAGGGTGGACTCCTGGTAGAAAGCTTATGCTCTGCCTCCAGGTCCTGTGCCTCTCCACTGCTTGCATGGAAACGCTGTGTAGGTAGCATTATTGTTGGTCTGCAACAGAGAACAAGGAGCAGCAGGCCAAGTTGCACCAGGAGAGGTGTGAGATTAGGATGGTGGATACTGTGATACCAGAGCAAAACAATTTTGGCATCACTTCAAATAGAACACAACTAGGATTGGAGTCCCACTGCAATATTGGAACATTGCGACTCCTTACTAAACTTTCTTACTGGAAGAATTGCCAAACCGCTCTGTCACTTGCAGTCCTCAAAACACTACAGAGAGGCAGAGGATGTTTTGGAGGGTCTGTACACTCCTGAAATGATTTTAGCAAATTAAGAAGGGGTGTATTGGCAGGTGGCTCAAGCCTCTTTTTGATAATGCTGCTGCTGTTACACTTGCTCCATACCACTTGATCTTGATCACCCTGTCTTCTGAATAAAATCGTACTCACTACAATGATATAGAGCTCTGAAGACGGGTTTGGATAAGCCAAAGTGGAAGCTTGCTAAGGGAAACCTGGCCCATGTTGATGGTGCAGTGGTTCCAAAAGGCTTTGGATGCTGCCAAATTCAACCTGAAGCATGAGCACCCAGCATAAAATATGCAGCTGAACTCTAACCTATGGAAAATAACAGTTGGAAGCAGTTCTGAAGCTTTCTTTAGATCAGCTCCAAGTCTGTTTTGTCTCTTCCGTGCTGTATTATTTACATTTACTTGTTTTTATATTTCAGTCAAAAACTAAACCGAAGAGAGTAAAAGCAATTTACAATTGTGTAGCAGATAACCCAGATGAGTTAACTTTTTCAGAGGGAGATATTATTGTAGTCGATGGTGAAGAAGATCAGGAGTGGTGGGTGAGTATTCTGCATTTTCTATCAATACGCTTTGAAATAAATAAATGAGATCTAGAGGTTGATGCTGACTTCAGAAGATCCCCGGATGGGTTTCTAGATAACAAGAAAAGTTTCATCTCATGTAAACCTGATTCCAGAAATTTATTTTGTTCAAAAAAATCAAACCTCAAACTTTTCTTTTTTTTTTCCTAAATGAGAAAAGCTAAATCTGATTAGTACGGTTCACAACATACAGGGAACATGGTCTGTGTGATTCAATAAATTCTTGAGGGGTGTCAACAATTTAAGAATCTGCTACTATTTCAGATGCTGTGTGGTGTGCCTCAGAGGACAGCTTTGTATTGTCCTAATTCTTCAGCTGACTGAGATTGAGAAATGGTCTATTTGAGCTGGGAAACCTTCTCAACTGTTTACATTCCAGAGTCTCATCAGCTAAAGCAAAGTCTTGGGAAATTGTTGTGCATGAAAACAGTTGCCTTTGTTGCCTTCTTCTTTGGAAGAATAGAACTTCCAATTGCATCTAAATTGACAATAATGCTGTATAAACACAAATAGATTTATGTAAAAGCCAAAACTGTTGAAGCTTGATCCATCCTTTTGCCTTTCGGTGATTGTTAAGAGGGGGAAGCAGAAGCAACTTAACAGAGGCAGAATATGGGCTGCCAGGCATTACAGAATGCACTGAAATGGTGCAGCAGTGATACTGCATTAAGAGGTGTTACTTTCAAAGAACTAGATAAAACATTGGAATTTGAAAAAAAAAAAAAGTCTATAGCTGAAAAACAAATGCACCCTGTAGGACTGAATTCCTGTTCACAAAATTAAAACACCACTACCATAGAAAAGATGTAAGGAGAGGCTTGTACTACAGGCAGGAAGGTCGCTGGTATTCATTTTGGTGATACTGAAATGCCATTTTGAGATTAATTTGAAAAATATCTGGACTCTTTCAGATTGGTCATATTGATGGAGATCCCAGTCGGAAAGGAGCTTTCCCTGTATCATTTGTGCACTTTATTGTTGACTAAATTGCTACTGATAAGTGAAGACATTGCTCATTTCCAGCGGTCACAGAAATAAGTTTTACTCTATTGCATTTCATCTACCTATCTGCAGACACCTTGCCAGAGCACTGCCCAAGTCCTAGGTACTGTAGCTTACTTTTTTATTGCCATCATTCTGATTTTGGGACTTCTAAAACTTTTTTTCTATGTGAAAACTTCTCATGAGCAGTTCACACTTTAAAAAACCAACTCTTCCTGTATTTTTCAAGGTGAACTGAAAAGCTTTAACAATCAAAATCTGTATGTGTATGAACATCACAACATTATGAATGTTCTTTTCCATCAATTCACTGTAATTTTATTCTCCCTTTTGTAACATGACAATACCACAGTTCAGTGTTGCTTCCCCAGTCCAAGAAATTGTGTGCGTCTAACAGGGCAGTGAATTTATCCAATTCTCAATACCATTTGAAGTGTTGGAACCAAAACATGCAAGCTGCTGCGTAGTTCTAAATTGGACTGTTTAGCATCTTGCCATACTGGCTGTCATCCAGGATGTCAACAATTACAGAAGAAACAATTTTAATCGGGTGTCTTTGGCCAGGTAAAAGTAAAAAAGTATTTCAGTTTACCACAGGAGAAACTTCTTTCTTTCAGAATGGATGTAGATATTTGCTTAAAGTTATCTGAAATCTGTGTTAGTTGTTGAACTTTCTAGTTCTAAGTTTGTGAGCTTGAGACTGTTTCATTTTTCTATGCTGCATGTGTGTAGAACCTGTTTTTTCAATGTTCTTTATGTATGTTACATCCATTTTGGTCATTTAATATGACTACTGCTGGTTAACTAAACTATGGCAATATTAATGAGTTACTACATTAACTCAAGGATATGAAAACTGCACTTCCTGAAATGTACTTAACTATGATGATGGATTGCAGAGCATTTCTTACTCGTCTCATTATATAGTCTTTAGACTTTGTTTTTAAATTCTTGAATTTTCTTAAATCATCCAGCAATGTGTTCACAGAGAGAACATATTGGTGGAACATTTAGATAATTATCCTTGGTCAATAAGGTATCTGACACCTCACAAGTACACCATGTTATATTCTGTTCTATAAAATTAGTGTGCCACTACATTGCAAACAATGATAATTTGCTCACTCACTCTGTATTTATATAATATACCCACATATATGGTAGCTACACTGTTGTTAAATTTGTTTTACTAATTTGTGAACAAAGGCTAGGCCATGGGTAGTTCCCAGTTGGTTGATGGAATACAAAACACCAACACAAATCTGACGTCGTTTTGATGTTTGTATATTGTGAAATTGTACCAGGTTTTGCTTATGCTACAGGAAACAACTGATGGCATAGGATAAGAAAAATCAATGACTAGGTCACATTGGCTTTGATCACGTTTCGTGAATATTTTATCTCTAGATTTATCAAGAGAACTTTGAATTTCTGACAAATGGTGTTTAAATTGGCCATTTCATATTGAACGGAATGGAAAATAGGCCACCACCATATATGCTTATTTGGAGAAATATCACATTGTGTTAGTGCTGGAAGAGCAAAACTGATCTTACCTTGTATCGCCTTTCCTAAATGGTACAGTTGGCTGATAGCCTCTCAAACGTGTGGGTACAGCCAAGTATATGCATAACTTTCATTTCCTAGATGCTGTTGCTGCAGTAATAAATGGGGAACAAACTGGAATGTTTCAAGATATTTTTGTTGCAAGTTGAAGCAAATTAGTCTGTATTTTCAAAGTTCCCAGTAAAATGATAGAGTAATAGTTTAGCACTACAGTTTATTCACTTACTGATATGTTCAGTTTGCAACACTATTTTGTATGTTTCTATACCTGATAGAGTATAGAGAGTAAATGGGCATATTATTTTGCACAGATCTCCTAATGTACAGTATTTTTAACACAGAATCTTATAGTGTATGTAACAACTCATAACAATGATGCAAATTTTCCTTGAGTTCTGCTAGAAGAGGAATACACTTTAAAATGTCACAGCCTTGTTCACTGGTCACTTAGAAACTAGGAAACTTGTAGAATACAACTTAACAGCACTAGCAGTGCAGACAGACAAAATCTTGAGGACCAATAAAGAGTGGCTAAGCAAAATTTATCCCTAGATTTTCCATGTTTCTCAAAGTCTGCTCCTCTGGCAGAGGAAATAGAAATTCTAGAACCTGTAGATATCTATTTATAATATAAAATTAAGAATTTTAAGTCCAAAATTTTGGCATATTTCATACAACTTTTCAAATCTGATTAAATAATGATTCAGAAAACCTGTTAATAGACAGACTATTAGGTTGCTGTGTTAACTGTTTAAAAAGGAGCAAGTGACACTTAAAATGCAGCTTAGAATGCTATGAGATGTATAATATTCAATTCAGTTGTTTTTATTTTGTTTAGTTGCAGAGCAACTGTATATATTGTATAACCTAAAATCAACTCTTATTTTCAATGTCCTGGATGCAGTGATTTATAATTAGAGCATGATTAATAAATTTTACTCTTGTTAACCAGTCAAATGTCTGGAAAAATAAAACTACTTTTAAAATCACTTTGGCTACTTCTCTTCTGTTACTTGGCATTGCTTAGGCAATATTCTTTTTTTCAAGGTGTAAAAATGAGAAATACCAACAAGTAGCACTTGAGCAAAAAAAAGGTGCATCTTGTGGATTTTTAGTTGAACACAGAAACTGTGTAGATGTCAGCTAAGATTAAATTAGAGGTGTAAAGCACCAAATGACTACCTGTTATCACTTTGCTTGTTTTGTTCTAATACCTAGGCTAAGCAATACTGAAGTCTATATTAACAAATTGTTTTTCAGACAAAGAGATAGAAGTGTCAGTTTTATTTTACATTTCTACAATATTGACATTAATATACAAAACATGATTTAGGAAAAAAATTCATGTTAATTATAAAATTGTGTTGTCTTGGAAACTGAAGATGGAATAATTTCTTCAAGTCATGATGGGTGGGGAATGACAAAGTACCATGTGCAAGGTTATATGGCTCTTCTTTGCACAGCAAATTTTTTCTAGGTTTGGATGTAGCTACTGCTAGTCTGTGGTATCACAAAGGAGCCCCATTCCCTCCTCACACAAAGGCCTCTTGTACTACACAGTCACGTGCTGCTGAAGAAAATCAGGACTTCTCCAACATTAGAACTGAATCAAAGGCTGTAGATAACACTTTGCAAATAGCTTGTGCTTGTTCCTAAAAAAATCCAAACATTCACATTAACACTTTCTGAAGAACTTCTGAACGTCTCAAAACTCATTTAAAGGAGAATGTGACCTTTATCATTCTTTTGGCAGAGACATGCAAAATGGAGTAGCACAAGTGAGATTTAATTTGATTTCTGTGGTCTGCAGTGACATGGGGGAAGCTGTTTTAAATGAGCTCTTTTGAAACAAGTCAGAGTTGTTAGCTTTCAACATAGCATGACACTAGCATTCAGAAAGTCAGTTTGTGTGTTCCCCCAGTGCTGCTAAGGGGGTGTGTCACATCATAGCACCTTGACAATGAATTCTCCTACTCGTAAGAAGGGATCACTTCCCTTACTTATGAATATGCATGCATGCTCTACTACCAGAATTGTTACTCAATCCCTCCCTGCTCTGTCCGATCTTAAGAGATTTTTGTCTTTGAAAATACAAACGGAGGATTGTACTTAGCAGCTACAATAGTACTCTTTAGATTGCAAAGAGCTTTCTCAGGCATATACTTTCATTGGCAGTTTTAGGGAATGTAGGTATTTTTCCTCAAAGCTGATCAAATGCAGTCAGCAGGGCTTTTCTCCTTTCCTCAGCCAGGGCACATTTATACTCTTTCTTTTTAATTGAGCAATCCCCCTTCTGCCAAAAAGCCTTCAAAAGGGCCTAGAATCTCCCTTTACAATCAAAATACTGATACCTAAATTAAATACTATAAACATAAACTCTTACCAAACTATTGCACTGATATACCCAGAGGCTGCATTCTTCAGAGGCTGCATCTGTTGTCTTCAAAGCCAGTAAACTTTTTCCTGCTCCCAGACCATCATCATAGCAGACCATCCGTACAATTAAATAGAGAGCATGCCTATGTAACACATCCTGAAACCATGTGGCAAATAAAAGTTACTCTGGAACAGTGCAACAGCTATTTCAGTTTTCCACCTGTTTTGATTCTCTCACAAAAGAATACTTCAGATTTATTTACAAAAGAAAAGTATTCCTTGGTAAACTTATAATCTTTTAATTGAGAGTTTAGTTCAAGATTTAAAAAAATAAGTGGTGGTTTAACACAATTTTAGCTTTAATTTTTGCTTCTATATTAGAATTGCATTCATATGTGGACTATATTACTGCCCATACTAAAAAAACCCACACATTCGTTTCCCACCTATCCTCACTTGCCCTCTGTGAGTAGGACAGGCAGTACACTCTACCACTAGCACAGAGGTAACTTAAAACCTTAAAACAACTATTACTTTTCCAGTATTTTTCCAGACAGTCCCATCTCAGTTCTGGGAAGGGTACAGGCAAGAAACTGTTCCCAGAAGAGGGTATGGACAAGGTTAGTTGCTTTGGGGCAGGTGGGGTGTGGGGGTGTGGTAGCCATGTGGCTGTAGCCAGGCCACCTGTGGCCTGAGCCACAGCATGGGTCCTGACTCTTGCAGAGATCTAGCCTGGGAAACTTGCTGCTCTGCACAGCAGTTGCAGGGTTTCACCATAGTCCCAACAGTTCTGATCTTGGCCATTCCACAAAAGGATTGGCTGATGCCCCATACAAGGTCTCTGCAGACCTATGCTACACAAAGCCTTTCTTCTCAAGCCATCCCACCCAACCATTAATATTCATCTGGTTTATTCCAGTCATACCACCTCTTGGGTCTTATGACTTCAAGACAGCTCTTTTTCTATGTTCATAGCATTGAACACCTTGTCCCTATCAAGAGCTGAAGGGTCTAAAGAAATGTCCACTTTGATAGAGAAGCTGTAAAAATGGACATTGAGCTTGATGCTTGCTATGAAACCCTCAAGGGAGAGCCCTCTACCAGAGCTCCCGAGATCACCTTGCTGATCTCCATCCCTGACATTCACTCAGCAATCGCTCACAATTATTCATACCATTACTAACTACCATACCACACAGAAGGCAGCTGGAGCTGATGTGGGACTTACTGGATCAAGCCTCCAGTCTCTGTATGAAAGATGCCAAGATTTCCGTCCAAATTACTTGTAACTTCTTAGAGTTACTTGCTTGGAACTTGCTACAGTGCTAATGTGCATGTAGATTATCACTAAAAGAAGGAAGGATAGCATTCTTTAAAGTACACAGTCCCCCTTAAATTAATTTCCTCCCCTTCTTCCAGTATGTGGCTATGAGGGGATTCTGCAGCTGAGAGAAAAATGAGATGGCAGATGGACACACTGTGCCATAGGTGTATGTACATATATATAATGTACAAATACACAAAATTGGAATGTGAAGAAGGCCAAAGCCTCAGTGTGACTTCTATAAATGCTTCGCCTTTGGTTTCTAGTGGTTGCATCCACAAACACCAGAAGTGTATGAGTGAATTACATATCTGTACATATTTCAGTCACTAATGAAATAAATAATTTCTCAAACGTTGGCTGAAATCCATGAGGAAAAATTTTGTATCCTGCAATCATTCTCTTTTTTGGCATCTGAAATAAATAGCTGCCTATTCACCTGCAAAGGTATCTACAAATCACAGAACTCTCACCTTTCCCCCAAAGTCATAAAAGACTGAATTCTTTGTACAAATGCAGAGAAAACCTTTTCATCTTGGAACTCTATGAAGAGAGTTAGGTGGACTAACACAAGGACAAATTAAATGTCAACAGTGACACAGATGCAAAAAGCCAGAATTTGGGAAGCAGAATGCAATGCAATAAAATGCCAGTGCAAGCTAGCTTAATCACAGGCGGCTTTATCAGCTTGTGCATGCTTTCAGCTTGAAGACAGAAGAATGATGGATAAAAGTCTTAAAATTACCTATTTGATTGTTATCAAAGTACAAAAGAATTTAAATAATAGTGTAACCTATATTCTTAATGAGAATTAAGAATTTAGGAGCACAGTAAGAACAGAACCCAAAAGAATTCAAAGTTTGAGTAACAACTACGACACTTCCTCCCAGGCATTAGAAACAAGTGTTTTATTTTCTGAAGGGACCAAATGAAACTTTTTGGCTCCCTTCAGAGTATTCAGCTATTGAGCAATGCTACTCACTTTCCTCATACTCAAGGCTTTTATGAAGAGGCATTGCTGGGTTGTTGATGGGTCATGACTTCACAAGGCCAAGTATTTATGGTATCTGGGGCTCTGAGGGCAACCAGAAGGAAACCACATGGCTGCAATACAAAGCTATGCAAGGGCAACTGGAGGGCCCTGGGGAAGAGACCGGATTTTTACTTTTAGCAAAAGAGCTACTTGAAGAGTGCTAAAGGAAAATAAACTACACTAGGAAATGATGCAAACAAAAAATACGCTTGATCAATAAAGTGGAATCATGAACTCCCACTCCTGAATTAGGAGCACAAGGCTGGAACTTTAAAGAGGAAGACAACTCAGGTATTCTTGAAAAAAAAATCCTTTGTTTTTTCCTCTTGACAATAACATCAGCAGGAATTGCATTACTAACTCAGGCTGAGGAACCTGTGGTCTTGGCTACCACAGTCATGCTACTTCTCCATGTGAGAGAATGGCAGAACAGCCACAGAGGAAGGAAGATGTGCCCAAAGAGCATAAAGGCTTGCTTGCTTTTTGTCTGGTGCTCTATCTCAAAAGGAATAGATTTTTGTCATAAATCCAACCAATCCAACCAGGAAAATACAGACAGCCCTGAGGAGATACGACACGAAGCTGTCAGAGCCTTTTTGTTCGTTTGTTTAACTTTTGCTTAAAGCCAGAATTGACATTTTGGTCACACAGATCATCTATCAGAGAAATAAGTAAAAGCACTTTTCAACTCTCACCGAAAAGACAGTTTGCTGCAAATCACTTACATACTGATCAGATGTTGAAACTTTAATGCCATATTTGGAAACTCCCATAATAAACTCCTCTTCACCTGGAACAAAAGGTAACTTTCCATCTTGCTTTGGAGGGAAACAAACAAAAGCCTTTAGTGCAGACAGAAGAACATGAACAACAGATACATAATAGAAAATGGGTTTATGTGTACTTTAGTCCACTGGATCAGAAACATCACTAACCCTGCTTGTATCTTGCTGTGTGGAGTCTGCCTGCCACTCTTGCACTCGTCCAATCTCTTAACGTTATGTGAAATACATTCAGGGGAGGCTCGGAGGCTTAGACTGGACATCAGGAAGCATTTCTTTACCAAGAGGGTGGTCAAACACTGGAACAGGCTTCCTAGAGAGGTAATCAATGCCCCAAGCCTGTCAGCATTCAAGAGGCATTTGGACAATGCCCTTAACAACATGCTTTAACTTTTGGTCAGCCCTGAAGTGGTCAGGCAGTTGGACTAGATGACCGTTGTAGGTCCCCTCCAACTGGAATAGTCTAGTCTATTCTATTCTAAATATTACATGATTCCAGAAATTTATCATCTCAGGGGAGAGTTTGGTACTCTGGTCAAATCAGATGGGCTGAAAAATAATGCATGCCCTGTCATGATGCGCTGACCCTGGGTGATCTATGTTCCACACTGGCAGCAGTTTTGTAATTGTGCTGTAAAAATAGTTTTAGCATATATTCAGATATTTGAAATGTCAAGTTGCTGTAAGATAAACAGACATTCTGTGCTTTTAAAGCTACAAATGATCAGCTACCTAATGAGAACAACCAGTTACAGCTTTTAGCACAAAAATAAGTATAAGCAACCACAGTTTGGCAAGGGTGACCCAAATATTATTCAGGTTCTTTGGTCAGAGGTTCATAAGTGATTGTAAGCAGAAACTTGACATTTTCCTCTATGGGAAAACCTCTACAGTACTAAGGAAATCTGGAGGAGATATTCTTTCCTGGTTACTAATCCTAGCAGTGCTGAAGACAATATAACAACTTTCAGTTGGGATACTTGTTCAGTAGAGACTCATCAAAAGGGCCTTTGCTCTGAGCCTGCTTCTTCAGAACAGCTTTTTGGGTGCATCTTCTCCAGTTGCTCAATAGGATGGAATTGAGCGTGACAGGTTTTGAGATTCATAGCTTAATGTTTTTTAAAGTAAGCTATTTTATTCTACTAAGTCTAAAATTTACAAAGAAATATGTTAGATCTCGTGATAATATGAAAGAAATATACCTAAGCTTAAGATGTTCTGACGTTGCTGGTATTGTCTTTTGTAACCCACTTACCTGTGCAACATCTATGTAATTTATCAAGTCCAATGGCCCTTCCAGACTTTTGCTCTCATTATAGTTCAATTTTTCAATGGCACCAACATATTTAACTCTGAATTCTGCACAAGTATCAGAATTACTATTGCTTTGTCCTGCAACAAAATAAACCAAAGCAATTCTGAAGAATTCCAGAACAGTAATGCTATTCTAATTGGTGTTAATGGGGCTAACTTACTAAATTCCATAATTTTTGCAGACTTTCATCAAACACTTAACCTTACCACAGTATATTAATTCCTCTCTTTAATGAACTGTCCTGGGTTGATTCAGAACAGCCCTTGGTAAAGGCAACAGTTTCGTATGAATCCATAATACAACACTGTTTATACTAATTAAAATTTGGAGTTAACAACCTTGAATCAGAAAACATAGAAAAGCTGGTTCTACTTTTATATATATATTTGTTTTAAATGAACTGTTTGGTCCAACAGTGATACGCTGTCATCTGTTGAGCAAGAAGAAGTAAAATTAAATCTTACTTCCATTATTTCAGTGCAAATGTAAACTCACAAAAGCAGGAAACATAGCTCCCAGAAGATTATACCAGATTTAGGCTGTGTAACAGACTGGTAATGCAACTAAGTTTTTCTTACTCAGACACTTCACTTCAAAAACAGTGACTTAATCCTAAATGAACCATTAATAATACTTTAGAAACCTAGAGCTATGCATGAATTAGTCAACAGGCTAACAGATTCACTCACAATTATTGAAAATACATACTTTAACCTTTTCCATTTTCTGCTCTTTTATACAAACACACATAAAGTTAATACTGTTCCTTATCTGCTCAAACTCTGATTACATACCTGAACTTTTTGTGGAGTCTGTATCTAGACTAGCCACAGTACTAGACCTGGAAAGTCCCCCAAGACTGGAATCTACAGACTAAGAAAAAAATTCGTATCATCAGAAAGTTACTGAGAACATAGTAACAATTCACTTTTATATGCCCTGCCTAAACTCTTTTTTTTTTTTTTACATAAACTAGTGTTTATGTTCTAATTACTTAAGCAGCACTGCAAAATGGGGAGAAAAAAACACCACCACCTATTTCTTTCCTGAAGTTATCTTTCTGCCTCATTGTAGATTAGACTGATACAAATTCAGCAGGAACCCCTGAGAAGTCCACAAATATTTTGAAAGGAGGAGGAAATAAAAGAAAAAGAGAAAATGAACCTTAAGGTTATGTCCAGACTTTTCTGGTACTGCATCTTAACTTGAAGAAATTGACAACTATATGCTTGTCACCAATGCTTGAAATAACATAGCAGTGCAAGGGAAGTGAAACGGCACCTTGGAAAATCCAGAATATTCAACTGATCATTCCAAAACCTATCAGACAAAATGGACACATTATTCAAAATGAAGAATACTTTTTAGAGATACTGAGTAACCAACTAGTACTGAAGAATAAACTCATTCCTGGTACCTAGCACCAGGCACCTTCTTAAAGACAATATTAGTACAGAACAAACATACTACATTTTCCTCCATACCTTACTATGTGCTGCCAGAAACTCTTGTGTTTGTGGGCTTCACTACAGAAGCAATCAAGCATTCATCTCAGAATACAAGGGCTTTATAATGAATAGGGTTTTTTAACTCTCATAAAACAACCTGAGGAATAGTAGAAGTAGGAAGTTCTCCTAGTGCAACATGGCATTTTATGGAAATCACATCCTACCATCAGTGCAAGCAAACCACTGAACTGTCAACTTGTGCTTCCATAAACAGAGTATATACCAAATTCAACTTACCTTGCTTTTAGTACTGATTTCACTGCTTTGTGAGCTGCTGCTGCTGTGTCGTTTTTTTCCTTTTCTAAACATTTTTTCATAATTGGATCAAGGAAGATCTTCTAGGTAGGAAAAATAAAAATTAAAGCTGTCATATCATCAAGAGAAGGAGTTCCTGGCAAACAGCAGAGTGACTGTATCCAAAGTGGACAAAAACTGGAAACTTGTAAAGGACTCTGAGAATGGAAGTAGGAATGTTCCTCTGGTGCTCTTCATGTGTGACTGGGAAAGGTCCCTCAAGCTCTCTGCTAAAACTTCTCCATCCTTTTGATTCATCAAAAAAATCCTGCCACCCAGTTTACAGACTATTACAAAGGTCAGTTTCTAATGTGTATAAAGATACAGATTTAGAGACAAGACAAAATTTAAAATGTATATTCCCACTTAAAAGCATTAGATTATTTTTATTTGTAACTACAACCTAAGCGCCCTACAAAGTGCATCCAATGCAATCCCTCCTCCAGAGATTATGCTCCCATTTAAAAAAAGATGAACCCCCAAACCCCTACTTCTGAAGAACTACTAATTGTAATACTTCTAGGAGAAACCATTACCACTTAACAGGTTCCTGAAACTTAAAGCAAAAAGCATGTTACATGTACTGCCTTAGAACTGAGTTACTGGCAGTTCTGAGAGTATTCCAGAAGCGTTTTTTCCTGTATCTACCCTACTACTTCACTTGCTGCACTTAACATTTGGCCAGCCAGTGTCAAGAAGCAGGATGCTGGCTCCCAGTCAGGAAGTGCTGAAACCCTACTTCCCAGCTTCAGAGAAGAATATTTTAATTACAAAGCTTCAGAAATTTTGAGCAGATGAAAGAAAGAGCACAAAGGAGGAAGACAGCTCACACTGCAGAAAATAATGGAAGACGCATAAGGGGAAGCTTGGACCTGCGATGCAGTGCTGGACTACAAGTCCCCAGACCACTGCTGTGTTGGCCATGAAGCACACACTTGGTCCCTGGCAGACCAAAAGCCACTCTCAGCGACAAGGGGTGCAGCAAGGCACCGCGGTACCCTGCACACCCACGTCCCTCGGGGCTCCTTCCAGCCACCAACACGGAGGGGCTGCTGCTAGAACGCAGGCAAATCCGCTGGTTCTGCCGGTCGTCTCTGAGGAAGGCACAGCTCAACACTCGCTACTTCGCAAGCTTTTTTAATACGAGGCGCAGAGAAGCTAGGCTGGGTAGCACCGCATCCCGCGTTTTGTTCTGTCTCCTTCCCGTTCGATACCTCTATCCCCAAACGATAACCCGATCAATGATAAACCGGTAAACCCTCTTCCCACAGAAGGGCGAGAGGCCGAACCCCAGGGGGCTGGCGGACGGCAGGAGCGCGGCCCCTGTCGCAGCAGGCGGCAGCAAGCGGCCGTTTGCCCGCTCCCCTCCCCCGCCTACCGGGGGACGCTTGGTGTCAGCCCCTTCCTCCCAGCGCCGCCGCCGGCACCTCAAAGACCGCAACAGCCGGGCGGACGCCTCCTCGGACAGCGCCCGGGCCCCGCTAGCTGCCGGCCCCTCACCTCCGCCCGCACGCACACTTCCACATCCGGGTCGCTCCGTCCCCCCGCAGGCGCAGGCACGGCGGAAGCGGAAGGCGGGCGGGGGGACGGGTGCCGGCGGAGCTCACGCCACCATGTCGGCGAAGCGGAAAGCCGAGGCCCTGATCCCGGCGGAGGAGAGCGATCAGCTGCTCATCCGGCCCCTGTGAGCCTTCGGGGCGGGCGCCACGGCCGGAGCGGCGCGTTGGGCCTGGGGCGGGGGTCGCCGGGCGGGCGGAAGCCCCGTCCCGCGGGGGTGGGGGTGCCCCCGGCCGCGGGCCGGCGCCTCCCCCGGGCGCCGGTTGTGCCGCCGCGGCAGGTGAGGCGGGAGCGCGCCCGGAGGGAAGCCCTGCTCGAGGCCGCGAAATCCCCGGCTGCTGGGGGGGTGTCTCCCCTCCCGGCTTGTCGCTTGCTCTTGCAACGAGCAGGCAGCCCGCAGCCTGCGGGATAGCGGTCACACCCGGTTAGAAGGGTTGCGTCCTTTCCCTTACGCGCAGTTGAAGTGTTGTCTGAACAAAAAACCTCTTTTTTGCTTTTTGCACTTCGACAGCGTTGTGTAGTGTTCCAGGTTGAATTTTTCTTTCTCTGGTAGAGATGCCGGTGCAATTTGACGGTGTTTCTGGTAGGATCACAAGAGTTGTCTTCTGGACAACCTGAAGATGCTACTTCAAGCTTATTCAGCCCAAGGTGATCTGTTACTTAAGTAAACTTTCTGTTCATTATACATTTCAATACTTTGAGAGTCGAGTGCACAGGCATGCAATAAAAACCAGAAGAGACTAAAATAATTTCCCCAAACAGATTCTTTTTATTTCTGCTAGGGTCTCATTTCCATTGAGATAAATATAACTGTTCAGTTACTTTAAACACCTGAGCTTAAAAGGACTGTGCAGTCATTATTTCCACACAGAAATACAATCCTACTAAAGGCATCCAGCATACAGTTGCATCTATACATTGTGCATTGTTTTAATTTTGATGACTTTGACATCCTTTTGCAGAGGTGCTGGCCAAGAAGTAGGAAGGTCATGCATCATTCTGGAGTTTAAAGGAAGAAAAATAATGGTAATTATGGCATTAATGTATTTGTATGCCCTGTCATTACAGTACTTAAGATCACAAAAAGATGTTACAGATTAAATTCAGCCTCTGCACTGAAGTCAGCCACTGTGGTAGAAGAGGCACATTTTGTAGCTTTCTGGAACAATATAGCATACATGATAGTAGGCATTACAGAGGCTGTCATGTAAAATAAATCCATATCCCCAAACAGAATGTATGTGTCTGAAGTGTGGATTCTAAAATTCACACGTGTTAGGTTTCAGTGGAACTTAAGGCTAATGTTTCCCAACAGTTGTGCATAAACAGTCACATATAAACACATACATGTTCTCTTTCCTTTTTCCAGCTGTCGTCTGAGATGGTGGCTGAAATAACTTGCATACACTGGTTCTGTGTATTCAGGTGTTGTTGAAGGTGAATGAGGGCTTGTGTAGGTACAAAATTATAAACAAAGACTGGAATCTTTTGAAAGATTTCCCAGTGGAGATAAGTCATTTAGACAGAAGCCCAAGATGTGAAATCTAATGCTAAAAGCAGTGCTTAAGATAAAAATAGGTTTTTTTGCATGATGCTAAAAGTTACCAGTCACTAGTAACTATATTTTAGACCAAAATGGAAGAGGGGTTTTTTATATGTTCTGTTAGAAGCTTTAACTTTGTTTTATTTTTCAGCTTGATTGTGGAATCCATCCTGGACTGGAAGGAATGGATGCTCTTCCTTACATTGATTTAATAGATCCTGCTGAGATTGATCTCCTCCTAATTAGTCAGTAAGTTGCACCTAAAACAACAAATATACTGAGGTCATGGTCTGAGCTGTGTTCACTTGTAGGTTATTAAGAGAGGCTGAAAATAGGTGTTATATAGATGGTAGTGGCATGGCAAAATTTAAGGTTCCAACTTTTTTTAAATTAAGGATGTTTGGTCACTTTTGACATTACAACTCCCCTCTGAGCTCGCCGTGACGTCTGACTTTTTTATAATCTGACCTGCTTTAACACCATTGTGACAGCTTCTAGTATGAGTTTTCCACACAAAGACTTCTGAAAAGTATTGGTTGTGGGTTTTTGCTGTATTGGCTTTGGACAAAAAAGGTTCTCAGAGACTTACACAAGCTTTGAATGTCATTTAAATATTGTCTAGGGGCTGAGAGATGAGGAGAGCCATTTCTAAATTATTTAACCAGTAATAACTGGTTCTCTATAAAATCTTGAGTTTTCATGGTGTATGCTTGTTCTACCTGTATTTCAAAAGCACTTCTTTAAGATAGGTCAAGCTAGAAGTGTGGCCAGATAATTTTATTATAGTAGTTCATGTTCTAATCCATGGTGTCCAACATGCAAACTGAGGATCACGTTTGTTAGCTTTCTTGTATCTTTGACATTTATTGTGTTCCTGGTTCCTGTTATTTTTCTCCCTCAAAATTTATATGTAAATTACAGAAAAGTTAATTCTGAAATTATATGGATAAAACCTTTGCAATTAATGGAGAATTTCCTGTATTACTCTTACCTTTTCTTCATTACGTTTCTAGTCACTAGCATACAGAATATAGACCAGCATGGTTAACAACAAGGTTGAAAATTCTCTTTCTGGATTTTCGGATTTTCGTGATGCTATGTTAATCCAGTGAAGTAGTGAATTATATGATATGTATTAGTGTTGTGTCATGTTAATGTATTAACTGGATTTGTGTGTCTATTTTAAGTTTCCATTTAGATCACTGTGGGGCTTTACCATGGTTTTTGCAGAAAACAAGTTTTAAAGGAAGGACGTTTATGACTCATGCCACAAAAGCTATTTACAGATGGCTTCTTTCAGACTATGTCAAAGTCAGGTAAGCTGACCCTGGGGTTGTCTCTTCAACTCCTGAATTATTTCACCTATATATCCCAGAGGAAACTTAAGATGAACCCACCAAAGGTGGCTGGATGAACCTGGATGTTGCCACAAGTAGCAACATTATAACCAGTTTAGAAGTAATGAATCATTTTACAGCCTCATGGATAATGTGTGTCTCAAATAATTTCCTATCAATAAAAAAATAATAAATCTTCCCTTCTTTCCTCTCATTCTTTTCATTTGCCTTATTTGGACCTTTAATAGTATCCCGTTTTTTCCCCATCTGTCTTTCTTAAGACACTCTTTTGTTCTCATGCTTTTTAATGGCTGTTTTTTCTTAAGCTTCACAGAAGTAGTGAATTTTAAGCCCCTAAAGATACAAATCACTCTTCAGGACAAGGTCAGATTAAATATTAAATATACAAAGAGTGCTCTGTTAGTTACATGTTGTTGGGGTTTTTTCTCTTTTTTTTTTTTTTTTCTTTCTTCTGTTACATGTCTTGACATATCTTTTCTGTGTGAATGCAACGCTCCTGAGCCTATCTCAACTCAGCAGATTCTAGCTTGGGTCAGAAACCTGATAAACAGTCCTCTTTTAACTTGTTTGCTCTGGGCTGATGGGAAAAGTGTGGTTTAGTTTAGTTTTTGAGGACTGTTACAAGCGGAGTGGCGGATTTCTGTCCAGGGCTGGGAATCTGTTGGTACTTTTAGACAAATACAGAGCAGATCCTGAACTGAAAAGACTAGTCTAGCATGGCCTTTCAAAAGAAAGATGCTTTATCTCTTCTTAGGTGAACTTCATTAGAGTATCTGGACTTGATTTCCAATGTAGGAGACGTAGCGTTACTGAATGGAAGTCTTACTGTCAGCGGGGGAAAATCCAGGGAAAGTTTTTTCCAACTGTTACATATTCTAAGCTGGTAAGATGAGCTGATATTTAGCCATTTCACTTATATCTAGTAATATATCAGCGGATGACATGCTATATACAGAAACAGACCTTGAAGAAAGCATGGACAAGATTGAGACCATCAACTTCCATGAAGTGAAAGAGGTGGCAGGAATCAAATTCTGGTGTTACCACGCAGGCCATGTTCTGGGAGCAGCCATGTTTATGATTGAAATAGCTGGTGTGAAGGTATTTTCTTTTTATTACAAAGTTGAAATCATGCCTGAATTCTAATGTATTCATTAATTATTTATTATTTTCTGTTAAGCCCCACCACTGTGGCTGGAGCTGTCAGATAGACTGGGACTCAAGTCAAGGTGGGAGGCCTTGACTTTAGACCATGTATTTGCTTATTGATTAGAACTAGCAAGTGACATGTGTATTGAACCAGGTAGGATGTTTGGATTTTATGGCAGTGAGTTACGAGTCAGACTTGGAACCAGTAAAAATGTAGTTTTTCTGCTGGTCTGCTCAGAGGTAGCTGATAGCTGAGGCAGTCTTATGGAAGCTGCATTTTAGTAAAATCTACGAACAGATGTTTGGTTTTGTAATTCCGATTTACCATGTCTGCCTGTCTTGATGCTTAAATGGCATTTGTCTAAGTGTGCGAGTTATATTTTTCTCATAACATTCTTATGCTAAAGTACCTAAAGAAATAGGATTATTATTAATTTTAGGCATAGAGAGATTAAATAAGTCATCCTATAATCACAGGCAGCACTGTGTCAAAACCAGATACATGAAACTAGTCTCATGAATTGGAGTGCAGTAGGATAATCACTGCCCAAGAAAAGTTTCATGCGGCCGTGAAGAGGGAAGAGAGATGGTGGTCCTGAGCTTTGCTGTCTAGTAGGACTTTGTTCATGGTTTATAATGATTGAGGATTTTAAAAGTTTAAAGTTTAAAAAAAGTATAGAAATAGAACTGGATTTACAATGATTACAAAAAAATTTAGATCTCTTACTGCCTTTTTTGCGGGTTTTTTTTCTGATTAAGGCATGATGGAGAAAGAGATTTCCCTCTTGCTATGCATGACTCAAATGGATTGAGTTTTAATATCCATTATTTTCTTTAATTCCCTGTGAAGCAAATGAGAAAGGTGATGATAGATTACTTGTAGACCAGTTATCTGCTGTTGCTGACTATGTTTTATTATTATTCACATTTTCATCCAAGGAATGATTGTTAAGTAAAAAATACTCAGTTTTCAAACCATTATTTTGGCCACAGAGAGCTGCATTCCACCCTGCAGTTAAGAATCCATTAAAAATTACTAACAGTTACAAATTACTTCTTCGTGTAATGGGGAACACGATCATTCCATTTGGAAAATCTGCTAGATTATAGCCTTTTCTTTTACTGTCAGAAAATCTTAGAAGAATTTTTAATAAGTAATTTTATTGGATTATTCGTTATATTTGCATTCTGATATGTAAATGCAGTTTTACCTACTTTTTACTTCCACTTAGGACCTGCTGTATTTTCTGTTATGTCAGTTTTTACTTCTTAATGGTCAGTACATGTATGGAAAAGGCTGAAAATGGCACCTTTATATCCCAAACAAAAAATAAAATCTTAATAATTGTTTACCTAGTTCTGTTGGAATTATGGTACTGCTTGAATTACCTTTATTTATTGTGGGTAAAATATTTGTGTTGTAGTACTATTGACCTAATCTTGTAAGCACTGTCTACGTGAGAGGAGTCTTCAGTTAAAGTACAAGTGATCTTTATATCATAAATTCCTTAAAACCATCTTTACTTAAAAAATATCATTCCTATACAACAGCTTTTTAAAGACTGCTGACCTGGTAGAACCTGTAATTAGAATAACTGCTTCTCTTTGTCTCCAATAGCTTTTATATACAGGTGATTTCTCAAGACAGGAAGATAGACATCTGATGGCAGCTGAGATTCCCAACATTAAACCCGATATTCTTATAATTGTAAGTTTTACAAAATTATTTCATTATATTACGAATTAAATTTGTATAGGGGTATTACTTAAAGCTAAAATGGAATGAGAAAGACTCATTTAGTCTTTCTCATTAGTGGAGATTTAATGGTAGTACGTGATTTGTGTTAAATGTCTGAATGCTTGGGTGTTCAGTACACTCCAACATTTCTTTTCACTCTATTAAAAAGTCTAGTTTTCATTTTATAATTCTTCTGATGAAGCTCCTTAAGCCTCTAGACAAACCTTTTCAAGACGGGAGATATATTAGGTTTCGATTGGTGTTTGCTAGATGTGTTGTACAAACCCCAATTTAGCCAGATATTTCTTTAGTAGATCCTAACCTACTTCCAACTATGTTTAGAATTTGTCCTGGGTAAAAGTAGCCTGTGTGTTATACTGTATTTTTTGTTTTATATTGTTTTGGTTTCTGAGCAATATGGGTTTATTCTGAATCCATGTTGGGAAAATCAGAAGCTCAGGGGAAACTTTAGAAGTAACAGTTTTATCTGGAAATGAACAGTAGGATCTTTGAGAGTAACACTTAAAATTATTTCATTTATTGTGTCCCTTCGAACTGCTTTCTGTAACTAATAATGTCATTTCAAGTCACATCAAAATCTTGTATTTTGTGTAATTCCTATATTGTAGGCTAGGTGTTTCTAAACTGTGGCACATGTACCACTAGTGAGCCATGTTAACATGGTAATACCTTCATCAAAGCAGTGGCAGCATTTCTACTTAGGAAAATAAGTATGTTAAATTTGAAAGCTCTTAAAAGAAGCATCAAAATTAATAGCATTGTTGGGGTTTTTTTCCTCCCCCCAACAGGATTTGTCTTTCCAAATTGCTGGGAGGGGTTTGGGAGAGGGGAAGTTTTGGTTATTCATCTTAGTGGAGGTGGTTACGGGAATTTGGGGGTGGGTTTAAATTTTTCTCTTCACCTTTCCTTCCCCTCCCCACCATGTTAACACCAGTATGTTTTTCTGCATTTTCTTGTTGGATTCAGAGCAGAAGAGCAAGAATTAGTGTCTGTGTCAGTACTTTTAATATTCGGTTTCTCTATATGTAGGAATCCACATATGGTACTCATATTCATGAAAAAAGGGAAGAACGAGAGGCAAGATTCTGTAATACTGTTCATGACATTGTAAATAGAGGAGGTAGAGGTCTTATTCCTGTGTTTGCCCTGGGACGAGCTCAAGAACTACTTTTAATTTTAGGTATGTACCTTTCCAGCTCCTCTTTATAAAAGGCTATAAAGTTAAATGAGAATGTTTTCATGTGCAGTCTTTCAGATATAACAATTTTTTAAGCAACTCTTCAGCCATTTTCCAGCATGTTAATTACCTGAGAATATATAATGCATGTTTGTTCAAATGCAAAAAATCCAATAAACCAATCAAGGCAGTTCTGCTTTGTGAGGTAGGACGAAGACATAGAAAGGAAAGGGTAATGGCATGGTAATATGTGTTTGACTTTTGAATCTTGTTGAACCAGGATTTCAGCAAATAGGGACTATTATTACAGCTTGAAAAGTAAGCAATCACAACAACTGTTCTATTTAAACGGTACTGCTAAGAAAAGGTGTATTTTGTTGCAAAGTTTCACTATCTTTGCCCTTTAGTTCAGAAACCTATATGAAGAATTCATTATAGGAAAAACTGAAAAGACCATAACAGTCACTTCCAGCATTTCTAAAGTCCTAATGATAATGGGAAAGCAAATTAGGCTTTGTTAAGAAGAGCAAAAATGGAGGGGTGGGAGTGGGGGGTGCAGAGTTATACATGATCATAACAAGCCACTTCACATAAAATATATAGGTAGTTGTTACAAGGTACTTCGGATAAAACAGTTTTTAAATACATAAAATATATAGGTAGTTGTTACAAGGTACTTCGGATAAAACAGTTTTTAAATACATTATTTCCAGGCTTCTTTGCTTCCTTTTAGCACATTTAATTTGTACTATGTTAGGTGATTTTTCACTAGTCTTTTTGTTCATGCAAATGCTAGCAAGATCAAAAGGTAACTGTCTCCAAATTAAAATACTTATTTTTAGGAATATTGAATCTAAAGTGTTACCCAATATACTTGAAATTCTTCTCACTTTCTGTTTCAGTTTAGTTCAACATTAGAAACTAGTTTGTTTTCAAAATGTGTTACTAGTCTATTCAAATATTAATAAATTTGGATCTAGGCATGGGGTAATATTCGATGTTGTAGGATTATTTACTACTTATCATTGATTGAAGGTTTTTTATTTTATAGAGGAGATAAAAACTGAACATTTTAAATCTTGTGTAGCCATTAGTTTGTAATTTGTTGGCCTCTCCTTGCTGTGTGTAGATATTAAAATGAGTTTCTAAAGATAAGCTTGTAAACACATCTAGTAAAGCTAGACATGCAGTTGGATGCTTAATTAGATGGAAAATGCAATCGCATCTCACATGCCTACACAACTGAGCCCACAGACTTCTGTGTTTGTTTTTCTTCTTTCCACAAGTGTATGACAAAAAATAAAATACTGTGTTGTGGTATAGATAATTGTGACAATGAGTACAGTCTTTTACTGTCACTCTTAAGTCCTGCTGTTGGTTATCTTTTATTGGCCGTGTCCACCTTACACTTGGGCTTATTAAGATAATCATGGCAGTGAGCCTTTCTGACATGTTCTGAATAGCTTTGTCTGCAGATGAAAAATGTTAGGTTAAAGCTGTATCATTTTAAATGTATAAATACAACCAAAAGAGTGTACCCCTATTTTTGGATTATTGTTCCTCACTTACGCAATATAAATATGTTTTAGACTAGCAGAACTGTATCCAAGTGGGAAAACAAATAAGTTATGTTTGTGTAGCTGCATTCAGATCTCTTCTTTGTGTTTAGTAAACGTTATGGCTACTGTCATCACTGATAAAATAAATTGTGGTTAGTGAAGGCTTTCTTCCTGGTTTTGTTTGTTAAGCTTGTAAAATATAACTGTTGGTGATATACAGGAAACCAGGCTTGATAACTGGGTGATACCTACATGCCTTGAACTCCACACATTTGTTTTACAGAATTTTGATACAGTGAATTCTCACCAACATATCTATGTGCAGATGTCTCTACCTGTTAGATGTATAATTAATATTTGACAGAGACATTTTAGCTTTATTGCAGTGGTGTAGTAAAACTTGCATTGTTGTAAATGTAGATTTATTGCTGTGTAATACCGTGTACACTTTATACTTTGTAGCTGAAGTCGGTGGTTGATTGGAATTTGACCTGCCAAAAATATCAGAAGTTCATCTTTTTCATGTTTGTTTGCCTGTTTGTTTGTACTAGTTGTATACATTTTTAGTTGGTGATTGCTTTTTCTTCTTTAGTAGAGCAGGTGAAAAAAAGTAAGTCTGTGATTTGCTGTAATAAAAATAAAAAAACCCACTGCTAAATCCATTTTACAAGAAGTATTAACATTTCTGAGAAGCATGCATTTTGGAGATAATGCTTTGGACAGGGTTGTGTGGTTTTTTGGTGGTTACAGGGGTTTGTTTGGGTTTTTTTTCATTGTTTTTGTTTTTTTAGATGAATACTGGCAGAATCATCCTGAACTCCATGATATCCCTATATACTATGCCTCCTCTTTGGCAAAGAAATGTATGGCAGTTTATCAGACGTATGTCAATGCCATGAATGACAAAATCCGCAAGCAAATTAACATCAACAATCCATTTGTTTTCAAGCATATTAGTAATCTGAAGGTAAGCTTGAGATAAGGTTGTCTTACAAAAGAGGAAGGGTGACAGAAGAGTTCGTATTTGCTGAATAGTTTGCATGTTTACTATCCAATAGATTCATTAGGTACAGGTTTATATGTGAGTTATCTGCTATCCCAGTATTTAGAGGGCTGGCTGAGGGGAGCTTATGCCCCAACTTTTCTTCCTCTCTAGATCCCTGTGCTTATGGTTTGCTCTTTATGGGCATCAATAGGAGGAACTTTCCTGCAAAGGGCACTTTTTATGAGGATGGGATACAATTGGTGAACATAGGGCTCTATTTGTATGTTGTTCAAGGGTGCAGCTAGGCTGTCCTTCATTTAAGTGAGTTATGGTAACTGATATTCATGCTGTTTGTCCATTTAGAGTATGGATCATTTTGATGATATTGGCCCAAGTGTTGTGATGGCTTCCCCAGGTATGATGCAGAGTGGCTTATCTAGAGAGTTGTTTGAAAGCTGGTGCACAGATAAGAGAAACGGAGTAATTATAGCAGGGTACTGTGTTGAAGGAACACTTGCTAAGGTGAGTTGCTAATGCATCACAACTTCTTCATATGAAGTAGTATTCCATGTTGTGTTTAAAAAGAATTGGCCAATAGCAACTTTATACGGATTTACTGACAACCTGCATTGTCAGGTATGCATAATTATGTAGTGAAAACTTACTGCTTTTGGCTAATACTAATGAAAAGTACAGAAAATTTGCATATGGCTATTTCCAGTGATGTTATACAGAATAATCTTTTCTAGGAGCAGTTATCTTGTCATGAGAAAGAATGAGCGATACTTTTCTCCATCTTTAGACCCCTCCACTGTTTAACTTTTTGAGAGGGGTGCCCTAACCCTAATTATAGAGGAGTAGTTAAATCTAACACTGCTTAGGTGTCAGAGATCAGACTGCCTTGCACATGTTGTGCCACTGTCTGGTTGTAGAGAATGAAATCCTTCCTTCCAAACTCCCGCAGCTAAGGGCAACCAGAGCATCTAGTTTTGCCTTTAGAGATAGAAGTCACACACTTGTTATAATTTCAATGTAAATTTGAGAGAGATGTATCTGGAAGAAGAATGAACTCCCAGATCTGCTGAGGATGCAAAAGATGAAATGTTGTGTGTTGTGCATGTTTTTTTCATTTGTGAGTGTGTGTGTTGTGAAATTTGAGAGATTTTTTTCAGTTCTTCATACTCAACCTGGCTGCCAATATTATTTCATTGATTTTTGAAATGTAAAGCATTAGTTATATGGTGTCTGTAGGAAGCTTTCAATTTTTTATTTAAAGTGCTCTTTTATTTTTCTAGCACATCATGTCTGAACCTGAAGAGATCACAACTATGTCAGGGCAAAAACTCCCACTGAAGATGTCTGTGGATTACATTTCTTTCTCTGCTCACACAGATTATCAACAAACTAGTGAATTTATCAGGGCCCTGAAACCTCCACATGTGGTTAGTATACATGCTGCCATTTCTCCAGAGTGGGATTCATCAAACTGGTTCACAGCCTTGAAGCATCAAGGCAGGTACTGGTGTCTATCAGTAGCCAGTATCCCTATGCAAAGGTGGAGATTTTAACCATTTTTCGTCATGTTACCTTAGCAAAGTAGAGGAACTTGCTCTTGACTGTCTGCATGTGGGATATCTGGGGATGACTTTCAGGAAAGTGGTATGGTCCATAACTAGTTTAGCAGTGTTTTGTACAAGTAAGATACAGTATAGGACGGCATTAAGTTGGGGACACTGGTATTGGAATAGTTCACTGGAATTTGCCCCAAAATAAACAAGAAAACATTGATTTGAAGGTATGTAGCAGGCACCAAAAGACAAAGGCAGCACTTGCGGGTAAAAGAGTGAGTAAATCACAGGGAGCAGGAGGTGTGAAAGACCAGAATATGAAAATGGGGACTAGGATCTGAAATTTACTGAGGCTGGAGGAGAATCAGTGTGCAAGCACAGGTAAGAAAGAAGAGAAATCATAGCAGAAGAAGAGGGGATTTAACTTGGCAAAGAAAATTGTGAATCGCGAACTGTGAAGCATCCTCTCTGAATTGCATGTTTATTATGTTTATATTTATCTACATGCAGACACAAAACTGTAAAGCTAACTAGATTTTATTGTTGAATTTAAGTTAATACTTCCCTTTCATAATACAATGTGTTTGTGTTTGAAAAGTTAAATGGAGTTTCTGTAATGTGTTCTGCTTATTTGCATGTTTTTTTCCACTAATACTCAGGATCATGAAATCTAGGCCTTTGAATGATGCATAGAATTCAAAGACAAACTTAGAACTACGTAATATAATTAAGCTAATGTATCATATATTGTGATGTCATGAAATTACATTTTTATAAAGATGAGGTACATGACAGCAGTTTTCTTGGATAATTTGTTTACCAAACATGTCTGGTTGGACAAATAACTGCTGCTAAAAGAAAAACTGTCTTTCCTATAGATTTTAGTTCATGGTGAGCAGAATGAAATGGCCAGATTGAAAGCAGCATTGATACGGGAATATGAGGATAATGATGAAGTTCATATAGAAGTTCATAATCCTAGGAATACTGAAGCTGTGACATTAAACTTCAGAGGAGAAAAACTTGCCAAGGTATAAAATCAGTGTTTTATCTGTACAACAGTATTTTCATCTGGGATAAAAACTACACATTTTCTTCCAAGCCTCTATTTTTAATTGGGTTTGGATCATGTATGTTTCCCAGGGACTCAACCTACGTGAATGTTTTGCGTTTAGTGTTGTATTTGGGGTTTAGTTTTGGGGGATTTTTTGGTGGGTTTTTTTTTTTTGTTTGGCTCTTCACTCTTCCAACTTTTTCTTGTGTTACATCTCAGAATGTTTGTTGGTTACTCTAACCTTTTATTTTCAGAGTTAATATTATACTATGTTTGATTTTTCTGAGAAAACTACATTTCATCTTCTGCTGGTTTTGGCTGGGGTAGAGTTAATTTTCTTTATAGTAGCTGGTATGGGGCTATGTTTTGGATTTGTGCTGGAAACAGTGTCGATAATGCCAAGATGTTTTAGTGATTGCTAAGCAGTGCTTACACAGAGTCAAGGCCTTGTCTGCTTCTCACCCTATCCGACCAGCACGTAGGCTGGGGGTGCACAAGAAGTTGGGAGGGGACACAGCTGGGACAGCTGACCCCAACTGACCAAAGGGATATCCCAGACCATATGATGTCATGCTCAGTGTATAAAGCTGGGGGAGGAAGGAAGGGTGGACATTCGGAGTGATGGCATTTGTCTTCCCAAGTAACCCTTATGTGTGATGGAGCCCTGCTTTCCTGGAGATGGCTGAACACCTGCCTGCCCATGGGAAGCAGTGAATTAATTCCTTGTTTTGCTTTGCTTGCATGCATGGCTTTTGCTTTACCTATTAAACTGTCTTTATTTCAACCCACGAGTTTCTCGATTTTACTCTTTCCTATTCACTCTCTCCCATCCCACTGTGGGGAGAGTAAGCAAGCAGCTGTGTGGTGCTTAGTTGCCAGCTGGGGTTAAACGACAACACATTTCCATAGCAATGAATACTTCAGATTGCCTTGTTGCACTATGTGTGTTTTTTCTTTCCAGGTGATGGGTTCTTTAGCAGATAAGAAACCAGAGCAAGGACAGAGAATTTCTGGAATCCTAGTTAAAAGAAATTTTAACTATCACATCCTTTCTCCATGTGACCTCTCCAGTAAGTAAAGACAGTGATGTGCTCAGTAGGTAATTGAAACTTACTGTATCTTTCTTTTTTCATTAAAACATATACAATACTGGGTTTTTTTATGTAATTTTGTGTTTGGTAAGCAGTTAGTGAACAGCTTGGGTTTATTTTGGTTTAGGTTTGCCTAAAGTTCTGAACTGTTGTAGTGAGAAGAAAAGCATTCAATTCATTGTCCACTGAAGTTTAAAATCTTCTCTATTCTTTCTGTAACAGAGAAGCAGCAAAATTCCATTTCCCTTCTAGTTACTTAAAACTTCTTCCTCTGCATGAAATGGCAAAAAACATGCCAGTGAGAACAGAAAAGCACCTTGTTCAATTGTTCTGCCAGTTTCTAAAATGTTACTAGTTTTTAGTGTAAAAAGTTACAGTACAGTGAAAATATTTGTATGTTGCTCCTATGCTATTTATTACTAAAGAAATTGATCTGTTTTCAAAATAGAAGAGTAATTATATGTATGGTCAGAAGAGCTTGAGGGAAAGAAATTCTGCTGTCTTAGTTCATTGTTTGCCTCTAATGGGTATGATAAAATAACAAGCTCTTGCTGGTTTCTTAACCACAAATATATTATTTATCGTACAATAGATGCATGACCCCTATCTTTACAAATTGTTCTTTTCAACCCTCTGTCTTAAATGTATCAATGCCATTATTTATCTATAGTGGCAATTTTATTTTTTAAGAAGTAAAAGGATAATTTTTAATACGTACTTTTTAATACGTACTTTTAAAAATTCTTTCAGATTATACAGACTTGGCGATGAGCACTGTAACGCAGACACAAGCCATTCCATATACAGGCCCTTTTAATCTGCTTTATTATCAGCTACAAAAACTTACTGGTGCGTATTTGGAAAGACATGGTCATGATTTCTAGCGCTCAACTTGTTTTAAAACAACAACTTCCAGTCTTCAGAAGTCTTCTGAGTGGAAATTTCTTCGCCAGTAACTGAAATGCCACAATTTCATATTTTACAACTTTCATTAGATTATGCAGCTTCTGCCAAATCCAGTTCATGAGTATGACACATTGTTTTGGGGGAATTCTACTGTAGTTGTATTACAGAATCATGAGCATATACCAATATAGAGCCTAGGCCAATTTTTGTCTCCTGTCAGCTCCCAAAGTGAGTGCTATAGCTACTCTGATGTAAAATTTATTAATTGATCTTTTATCTACAGCCCCAAAATAGCATGGGTAATGCCATCCAATTAGTAAAAACAAAAGCTCTGTCCTCCTTTGTGACAGACAGCCTCTCATATCCTTCCCCAAGAGGCAAGAATCTAACCTTGTTGGCTTTTTCTGAGTCAGAAGCCATTTAAATCTGCCACTAGTGTGATCCCCAGTGCCCCTGTCTAGCTTTCTTAAAGGTTAGAGGCAACTCATGTCCTAGTTCATTAAAGGCAGGATCCTTCCCAGATTTAAAGCTCAGGAATTTTTTTTCTTCCCTAGTGTCAGAATCTAATTCTATATCACTAGTGAAGAGAAAACCTGTATTTATTTGATGTTCAAGTCTCAACCTGAGTGCTACTTGGCACACATGCTTTGGTTTAAGCTCTATGCTTATGTAAGCAATGGGTTATCCTTTAAGAGTATAAGAGGAGCTGGTTAATTCTGCAAACGGAGTACTGAATTTCTCATTTGTTTTCTTTTTCATTCGTGTACTCACATCAGTGTACTAAGCCAGTCAAATATGAGAATTCAAAACAAGTAAAATGGCCAATATTTCATACTAAAAAACCCCAAACAATCCAGAACAAAGAAAATAACATTGTCAAGTAAGGGAAAAGAGTATGCACTTCCATTTTGTGAGCTGCTCTGAGCAGTTGTGATAACAACAGACATATTCTTAAAATGACCCATTTTCTTATGCAAAGATATTCTTGCTTTCAGTGTAATTTTATTCTTGTTAACCATTTGTTGTCACTTTTTAGGTGATGTAGAAGAAATAGAGATCCAACAAAAACCAGCCCTGAAGGTTTTCAAAAATATTACTGTGATCCAGGAACCAGGCATGGTAGTCCTTGAGGTGGGCATTGGTGAGGGAGAAAGAAGTACTTTGTTCTCCAGTTTCTGGAATAGTATCATATAGATGCCATGCAGAGTTAAATGTTTTAAGTGATTTTCTGTTGGATGACAAATAGAATGAAAGCTAGAATGAAATTCTCCTTGAGCTATGGTCCTGTGTTAATGCATGTTGTTTTATTTAGCCACTGCTAGTTTCTTTTTTGCTGTGACTCAAGAGTATAATGGCAGATTCAGTGCCCTTTTTTATTTGGCAAATAGTAATTGGAAATAATGTCAAATGGTGTTCCCTCCTTCCCCTTTCCCCACCTCCAAAATAGTTATGGTAATTAATAACTATTCCATAAATGTGCTCAAAAACATTCAACAGCTTGAATTTTTCATGGGAAGTTACGGGAATATACCAAGTTAGAAGTAGTTAATAATTTGGTGTAAAATGTATGACAGTCATTGGAAGCTAAAATTCAGAGAAAAGCAAATAGAACACAATTAATGTTACATTGTTTTTCTGTTGCATTATTTACTCAGCCCAAATAATGAGGTCAAATTATGAATATTTTTTTTTATCTTCCAGTGGGTGGCAAATCCTGCTAATGATATGTATGCAGACACCGTGACAACAGTGATACTGGAAGTTCAGTCAAATCCCAAAATACAGAAAGGTAGTAAGTTTAGTGTAAGCTTATTTAACTGAGGCATTTCTTCTTAATTTTTTCATGTCAAGCTTAGAGGGATATAATGCCTTGCAATAGATTGCAATCCCCCTATTGTACTTCCTCTCCTTATGATTTAGGGAGTAAGATTTGCTACTTAAAAACAGAATTACAACTTGGTCTTCATTATTTGTAACACGTTCATTTGTTGAAACTTTCTTTTATAGGGCAACTGGTAGCTGATGGAAAACGTGACCTTATTTAAAATAAGTTAAATGTTACTCTACCTTTTTGTACATAAACAATTTATGATATCCCATTTAAATATTTCAGTTTCTTATTTGAAAGTTGTGATTACCATTCATGAGTGGTATTCCTATGAGTGTACACCAGAAAGAGTTAGGTAGACAATGCTGAAAAAAAGCCAGACTAACTTCACAATTACACTTACGCAGACCCTGTAACCAAGTAACATTATTGGGTAGTGATAGCATCATCAGATGCTGGGTTTGACATTGCTGTTCAAGAATCACAGCAATTTTGTTGGGATTACTAGTGATGATAGTTTATAGGTTTTGTTCCACTGTTTTGCTTTTGAACATGTATGTCAGTGTGCTAAGAATCTGGAGCAAGTATTGAATATTGGGTTGGCCACTGAGGATAAATGTTGGCAGCTTGGCAACGCAGTAACACAGATAATTTAATGATAATCCATTTATCAAAATAAAATAAGGATTATTTTTTTTTATTTTCTAGGGGCTTAAATCACTTTTTTGTCACTACCTGCATTATTTTACTTACGAAGATCTTATTAAATTCTGCCTTTGTGTACGCTTGCTCACCTAGTGAAATAAGTGACATTTGGGTATCCATCTTAGAGCATTATTCATCTGCAGTTTGGATATGGTTAGGCAAGCAGAACCCAAAATTCTTTTCCTTGGGTGTTACATAAAAGTAGTACTATTTGGTGGTTGGTTTTGTTGGGCTTTTTCAGCAAAAGGGCAATATGAGTAGACATCTTCTTAAATTAATCCCAAGGTTAAACTCAAGGGGTATGTCTGTAATGCCCAGCAGGTATGTTCTGTGACCATAAAATAGGGGACCAGTGGCAGATGTGAGCTTGGTGCCCATTTTTCCTTTGTGTGGTAACTAGAGTACTGAGGCGGAGGTGAGGAGGTCCTTCTGACATGAACCCAGGACACATCTGAGGTGTGTGCTTGAACCCGGAAGCCTTCAAAGCAGTCTCAGTGCCATATCCTGTACTTATCACCCCTTGGGCCTCCGACTTCCCTGTCAACTCATTCTGTAATCATCCTCCTTTTAACCAGTTCCAGTGTTAAAAATTCTGTAAACATCTTCTCATCTTACCTCAGGGTTTTTCATGTCATTCTGTATCAGATCCTATAGTGAAGGCTGATGGTCATGGTCTACAATGTATCCTTAAAATAACTGATAATTTTAAATTACCGGAGACTGATAGTGAGGGGTCTGGATTGATCTGTCTCTGTGAACCCCATGTGATGTTTTATTCATAACACTTCTAGTAGATTTTTCTTTCCCAGCCAGCATGGAAGGCACTAGAGCTATATGGACAAATGGGTGTTTATTTTCCCTAGGTTATTCCACTTGTCTTTTTATTATATATTTTAATGATTTTATATAAAAAAGTAATCAGTGTTCTTTAGGTGCCTAGTCCCATACCTGACTCAACAAATTTAAAAAAAAAATCCTTTTTCATAGGTTTATAAAGTCACATAGCAGTTCTTACTTTATTTGGGGATAAAGGTTTACCAGCCACCTTGATCTAAGCAAATTCAGATTGTAATTTTCTTATCTTGGTTGTGATCATTTTCAGTTTATATCAGCACTTGTAGCCACACCCTTATGTTCTGCTCTACTGAAACTAACCAAAAATACAAATTTTATTTTTTGGTGGTACTTTGACCTCCTTTTTGGGGGGTGTTTTGGTTTTTTTTTTTTTCCCCTATCCTTTATATGGCTGAAAAAAACTTCTGCTGTTTTGCTAATTTTTTTTAATTTCTTATTGTAATATCTGACTTGGCCTGATGTTTGGTAGTCCCCACTTTCTCTGTATGATTTGTTAGTGACAGTGTCTAGACCCCCACCCCCCACCCCCCCCCCAGTTAATTCCTCTTTGTATTTTTATGTGCCTTTTAGCATTATTTCTCATGATGTTTCATGCTGGTGATTCTATCAGCTAGTCTCAGGTGTGGTTTCTTGCAGGATTTTTTTTTGTCCTTATTTGGGGTAAAACCACATTCCAAGTAGTTCTCGCACTTGTATATTTTAGAGTATGTTCACAGGATCACAAGCGATTGAATTAAAATCTCTTAAATTACTGTTGCTCAGCTGACCATGTGCCTGCTCTTACCTCATTTCCAGTATAAAGTTATTTTGCTTAGTATATTCAGTTACTGCATCTTATCTAAGGGATGGTAAATTTTTAAGATACACTTGCTTGGTCTCTTGCAATTATGAAGTTCTTCAAAGAATTTCTAACTACCATTGTGTTCAGTTTTCTGAATTCTTCAGCTGATACAGAAGTATTGAAAACTGGTTTTTCAAAAGCCTTACCTGTTTTGTTTATCCACCAGTGGAAAAGGTAGTGATTTTCACAATTAGCTCTTCCTATAGACTTCTGAATCCTTTAACAATCAAATACTTAAATAATTATTTTCAATAGAAAATTACTTGTTTTAAACTACCTCTTAATTTTGAAACCAAGTCTAAAAACAGTACCATTATTTCAACCTCTCTGTGCTGAAACATATTCCAGGAATGTCTGTGCCTATTACTGCTATTCACGTTTGGTGTCTGTTTTTACTTTATGTATTCTCTGCATGCTCCTAGCCTCCATGGTGTGGTATTTTCCTATAATAAGAGAAAATGGAGGGATTATAAACAAATAATGGAAGTAGATTATTTTCACTTTTAAGTAAAGGAAATGTGAGAAGTAATGAGCATTAACAGTTAAAAGGAGCATTAAAAAGTGAGAATTAGATTTGAAAAGTTTTCTATTTTAAAATGTAGTAAGTACAGGGAACATATATTTGACATGTATGTACTTCCTTGACTCTTTCATCTTTTTTTCCATCTTTTTTTAATACATTTTCTTTATAAACTGTTTAAACATAGGTATCTTATGTAGCTTTTGGATTGTTTTTCATTAAAGTCAGTTGGGAGCCAAGATGTATCAGTTAGCCAATTTTCCCTCCCAGCAAATGTCTGTGAAAGTGAAATTACTTTTTCTTTTCAGCTGCAGTACATAAAATTTCCAAAAAAGTAGATATGGAGGTGTACAGGAAGAGAATGGAGATCATGCTTCAGTAAGTTGGCATGTATTTTTCTAAAGGAAAATGATCACTGTTAGTCATGTAAATACAATAATTTTAGTATAATACAGTTTAAAGATACAGTTATTTAAAAATACTTTATGCAAATGTACTTCACTTTAATTTCTGTGAAGGCCAGGAATTAAGTAATGAAAGAGGTGCAGTAAAAAGTTCTCAGCATCATTAAATTTTGAATACAAGGCACAGTTATTTCTTCCAGAAGCAGATTTTTAAGTTGTCCCCTAAAATTATGCTACGAATGGTTGTGAAAATATGTTTTTGGATCACATCTCTTTTAAAATGTACTCTAATGTATATTCTGTTATTTATGGAGAAATCTTGCCTCTTTTGAAATCAAAGGAATCCTTCCCTTCATTTATGATAAGATTTATTTTGGTAAAATATGTACTGTTATATGATGTCCACTCTCATAATAGTTTAGATTGGTATTTGTTAATTATATCTGAGTGGGTTAAATAATAGTTGCTGAAAGGAGATACTCTGCTGACAAAATGCCTTTGGAACCCAGAGGTTAATAGAAAGAAAAGCATAAGTTTGCTGTTTGGCCACGTCTTACACACATAGGTCTTTGTTTTAGGGATATGTTTGGAGAAGACTGTGTGAGTTCAAAAGATGGCTCTGTCCTATGCATCACAGTTGATGGAAAGACTGCAAACATTTCACTGGACACTCGGGTATGTACAGCAAACCACTTGCTTTTGTATGCACTATGTTTAGCAGAGGTGAGTCACCTGTCTAGTGTACAGTGCTGCCTAGAATATCATGTACCCATTTGCTAAGGAAATGTTTTTGTATTTGGTATCAAAACAGCTTAAGGCTATTCACTTTCCATTAATTTCATTGACATTCTCATCAGTCGATCAGTACCCAGCCTTTCTGAGAGAAATACTGATCCAGCCTGCAAGCTGAGCTTACTGAGTTTGTTACAGAAGCATTTCCTAGAGAGTTTTCTTCATTAAAAAAATGCTAGCAACGTTTATGTAACAAATACAGTAAATTTGGAAGAACACCCAGTATTTTTCAGCAGCTCTCTACTTGTATAAAAATGAATAAAGAAAGATTGTAGAGGAGAAATTGATTTAACCCACAAATTTTTTCAGTTTTTTAATAAACTTATGCTACATTTCCATGTGTATATAGTACAGAAAAATACGGGACTGATGAAAAGTAGAGAAAAAAGTAACCAGACTGAAAAAAACTGCATACTGCTTAATCAAGAAGTTAGGTTTCATTTTCATATAATATAATACTAAGGTATGTCATTATTGTTAAAAGACTTGTGTACTCACAAAAACCCTAATGGCAGCTCAACTGCAACAGCGTGTATCTTTCTAATACTCATTTTACATACTGTGTTGGCAATGGCAAGCTTATGCCATTGTGAACCAAGTCTTACAAGAAAGATCTGTCCTTCTTTATGTGCATATGTATCTTCTTATAAAACTTTAATAGCTTTAAAATAAAAAGCTGTTTAGTATAGATCTAACTATATGGTGGGACATGTGGTTTTATTTTTTCCATGTTAACTCTTAACACAGTGCTTTTACAGTTAACATGCTTTTAACAGTATTGTTAGATACCATTAAATGCATGTTTGCTGTTTCAAATGCCTCCCCCCCCCCCCCCAAAAAAAAACACCTTTACTGTTGAAAAGAGTTACTTGTTCAGAAGAGTAATGAGTTAATGCTGAATTGGAGAAGGTACAGTCCTAGTGCTTTCTCTAGTATCAAGAATAGTATTACTATGCAAATGCTGCCCTTTGTTTTTGAGATAGAGCAGTCAGGGGATTGGGTTGAATGTTGATCAACTTGCATGTTTGAGGTGGGCATCTTTCTCTAGTAAGATTTGTTTTAGTGATGAATTAATCTCTTTGGGGTTTTATTTTGATGTAAATGTTACCTTATGGGTGTGGGAACATCAGTGTGGAGACTCCCTGAGTACAGGTGCCTCTACCTCTGTGATGAATGCACGTCTTTTACAGTATGTAAATGCAATGCGGGTGAATTCACAGATAAAATGACATTTCCAAGGACTGAACCTTTTGTGGTTTTATTTGGTTTTGAATTAAATGCAATCTAGAGAACTTAATGTATTTTACACAGTAGTTTTGAAACAATTTATTAATCAAATGTAAAACTCAATTAAGCTTCTTGTTCATCAGCAGGACTTGCATAAGTCTTCTCTGAACTCTTCTATATGTTGGCAGACCATTTAAAAACATACAGTGCTGCTCTTGATAACTTTCTTTTCAATTTGCATTGACTACTTTTTCCTTTCCCCTTACGAGCATCCTTCACATGCTGAAAAGGAATATGAAGTGCTAGTTGTTCTAACATACTTCTTTTTTTGTTCCCAGACAGTTGACTGTGAGCCAGGAAGTGAAGATGACGAATCTCTTCGTGAAATGGTGGAGCTGGCTGCACAGAGGCTTTATGATGCCCTCAGCCCAGTATACTGACCTCTGTAGATACCTAGGACACATGAAAAAAAAATCTTTTAAATGTTCAATTTATTTGGACTATTTTTTAAGAGTAAATAAAATTTTTTTCTTCAGTAAGTCAAATGTATCAATTCTGTGACTGTGAAACTGCTGAGTTATTTCAAATCATGGATAAGCAACCTTATAGCAACTATATTTGTGCATATAGATCATAATAAAATCAGGTAAAGTGTGCATATGTTCTTTTTTCTTATGTGCACATACGAGAAATAAGAAAAAATTCTTAACCTATCTAAAAGTAGAATTTCAAAAACTAAATTGAGAGAGGTTTATATTTTTGAAGATCAGCGACCAGTTGGAGGATAATTTGGATGGTTTGGGTTTGCATATGCTCAGAATCAAGCTTGTATATCATTTCGTTCCTGTCAAGGAAGTGACTACCTGCATGCTTGTATCTGCTTGAAGTCAGAGGGGGCTCGAACACATTTAAAATGGAATCTGTGTTTGTGTACTGGGTTTAGCTGGAGCTTTAAAACTATCTACGCAGGCATTGCCATTAACTGGGCTAGATGAACAGAACCAGCTTCAGGCGAAGCCAGTGCTTATGACCTGTAACAGCCTCAAGTGCAAATGGCTCCTGTCACTATTTTTGTGACAGTCAGCATGCATCTTGCTCCCGCTGACGGCCCTGTCACTTGGTGCTGCTGAGATGGTCTTCCTGGGCAAAGTGAAATGGAGTATCAGAAACTGCAGTGTGTAGAGAAGAATTTCAGACAGGAACGGGATACTCTGAGTTAGCTGGGGTTGCTACCAAACAGTAAAGCATGCTGGAAAATGTCCACAGAAAGTGAGTTTTCTACAGAACTTTCCTTGGTTTTCCCCCTTTTTCTCAGCTGATTGAATTGGCACCTGATGATCTTTATAGCAGTGTTAGTGTATTAGTATTAGCAGAATTAGCGCATTATTACTGTTAGCAAAATTAACGACAGCTTCCCTCCCCAGACTGTATGTCGTTAGCTAACAGTATGAAGTCTTTCATACTGAAGTATCACCCATGAAAGCGATAACTGTACTTTCTTAAAAGGAAGTGTCTCTGTGGAGCAGATAAAAATCTTATTTTTTTAAATGATGCATGTTTTCTGAAATGTGCTTTCAGCCAACGTGTGTTAAATGTGTGGGCTGGTTAGGCCCCCAATACCGTCTTCTCCGTGCTGCTGCTCCCCGCGGGCCGGTTTTTAACGCGGATCTCGGCCGCTGCCGGCCCGTTTCCCGCCGCAGAGGAAGCGGCGAGGCCTCTTCCTCCTCCTCCTCTTCCTCCTCCTCCTCTTCCTCCTCCTCCTCTTCCTCCTCCTCCTCTTCCTCCTCCTCCTCTTCCTCCTCCTCCTTGCCCGGCGGACGTCCGGCGGCGGCCATGGCGCTGGCGGAGGCGGGCGCCCGCGGGCGGCTGCTGCTCTGGCCCCGCGTCGTCCTCTTCGGAGACTCCATCACTGAGGTAGCGGTCCTGCGGCAGCCCCGAGGGGGCCGCGTTGCCGCCCCTGGCAGCGGCGCCGCCGGGGTCTCCGCGCCGCCCTAAGCGGGACCGACGGGCTCCGCCGTTCCCGCCTGCAGCGACGGAGCCCCATGAACGTCCCCGTTCCTCCTGCCGGGGGCGGACTGAGCCCCTGTGTCCCTTGGAGGCCGCGCCAGCAGCAGCCCGGCGTTGGGCCGAGCGCCTGGGCCAAGCACAGGGCCTTACTCGACGCTAATTTTTAAGGGAGAAGGAGCAGCCGGCGGCTGGAGCGGGAGAGGATCTGTGTGTCCTAGTGTGGGGCAGCGCGGCCCCAGCCTCGCCTCGCCTCGGTGGCTGGTCCCCACCTCGGCTGGCGCAGGAGAAGCCTGTCCGGCGGGATCACGGTGACGGAGTCCCTGAGCCACTCTCAGGGGCTGCCAGAGTAGGCCGGCCGCCGTGGCAGCCTGCGGTCAGGCAGCCGGGGGAACTGGTCTCAAAACCCGCTTTGACAGAGGCAGGCCGGCATGGTGGGTGGTGGTGATCGGCCTGGCACCGTGAGGCGGGAAGGAGACCAGTGGAACAGGAGTGCAGCCTGGCATAGTTACGTCCCTGCTGGATCTCCCACGAGAGCGCTCCAGGAGCTTAAACACCTGATGGCCTGTTACAAGATTTAGAGCCTTTTTGCAGAAATTCATAAAGTTCCTGTGTTAGAAATGTGATCTGGTAAAAGTCTAGTTTCTGCTGTTTTGGTGTCAGCAGCGTTTTCCAGACAGGGAGGACAGCCTGTTGTCTGTACCGACCCCCACACTCTCCCCGTCCCAGCTCCTGGTGCGTCCCTTCTGCACAGCTCCCTGCGTCGAGCTCGCTCGACTGCCCCGGAGGCACATTCTGCATTGATATGACCAGGCCGTGGCTTGGTGAATGTCTCCTTTGAGGCAGCAGTAGCTTTTTAGTTTTTATTTTGTGTCCCTGCTTTCTGTTGCATGGGTTGCGTGGTGGAGTGGGTCACAGCTGCTCTGATGAGAAAAGATTTGGCTGAAAAGAAAGGTTATCTTTAATGGGAGATCAGTTGTCTAAGCCGACTCACTGTGCAGCATTGTAACAGGGAGGATGGTGCAGCAGTGGAAATAAGGAGAAGGGATTCATTTTTCCACTACTAGAAGAGGTAGGTATTGAACTGCACTCCAAAGCAGCATGTGCTCTCCAGAATGAAGGCACAGTGAAAGGATCTTAGAAATAAGTTAGAAAATTACAAGAAAAAAAAAAAAAGCTTCACTGGCCAAAATGGAACTACAGCCTGACAGCAGTCAGTTTTGATTACAAAGGGACCACAGGGTCTGTCCCTCTGTAGGTACGGTTCCATATTGCCTTTGATGCCAGCCGTGCATCTAGGTAAGACTGGGGGTGTTTGATCTCTGCAGGGACAGAGCAGACTGGGAGGAAGGAAGCGCTGCTGCAGCAGTGCCAGAGGCCCTGCATTAAAAGCTGTTGAGGAGGGAAGGTGCCAGGGGTGGGACTGACCTGCTGGGGACGGAGTTCTTCCAGTGAGGGTCTAACTGTTTTCCTTGCTTTCAGTTCTCCTTCCAGGAAAACGGCTGGGGGTCATCCCTTGCTGAGAGATTGGTCAGGTAAGAGCTTAAATTTCAAAACTGATTTCTAGCATGCAAGAAGTCATGCAGCTTTTCTAAAAGTAAACCAACAAAGTTAATATTTAATGTATATTTATTTATTAACATTTGTTTATTTATTGAAGTGGAACTGCCTTAGTGGTAACCTGCCCAGTACTGGTGGAAATACTAATTGACTGTTTCTTTCTGCTCAAAGCCCGAGTGGAAAGAAAAAAATCCTTAGTGGTTGTGAAGACTGTTGTTCTGGTTTCATAGTCTAAGTGACAGGTAAATGCTACGCATGCAATCTATGCATGCACTTTCAAAACATAAAGTTGTAATCCCACTGAAAACTCCCGTGACATCTCATTGTTTCTGAGAGGGATGGAGGCAGGTATCCTGACAGAATGGTTCAAAACTTTCCAAGTTTTGTTCTGGTGGGCAGAGGAGAGATGTTCTTTTTGATATGTGTCTCTGTTTCAGAAAATGTGACGTTGTGAACCGTGGGGTCTCGGGGTACAACACCAGATGGGCTAAATTGATCCTTCCAAGACTGATCACTAGAAGTACTAGTGCTGAGAGTACTGTTGCGGTTACTATTTTCTTTGGAGCTAATGACAGTGCTTTGAAAGGTATGATAGCTTGCTTTTTTTTTTTCTTTTCCCCATGATCTGTTCTCTTAAGACAGTTTTACAGTTTAGCAGAAAAGGCAGAATATTACACAGACTTTTCCTGCTGCTTCTCTGTGAACCAGTTGCCCTCTTTTCATTTTTACAGTTGATTGTTTTCAGCCATTTTATTTGTATTTAAACTGTGCAGTGCCTTCTATTTCTTTCCCTCTCACCAAGTTTTAATATTAAAAGTAAATTTCAGGGTGCTCAAGAATTAGTCGTATATCCATCACCTAAAATTGGAGTTGGGCATCTAGCTGATTTTTCTGCCTTTAAAGCAGTCTGATGAGTTCTTGGAAGACAGGTTGAGGAAATGAGGGAAGGTAGCATTTGGATTCTCTTTAAGATAAGCATAGCAGCACGCAGAGCTAGTCTAATCAAAATGGTAACATTGGTGCACGAAGGACTGACTGTATGTCCATGGGAACTCTCTGCATCCAAGAGAGTTAGAAATCTTAGGTTTTGTTTCAGATGAGGTTTGAGGAGATTATGTGATCTAATACTAAGATACAGAGTTGTAAGAAAAAGCATCTTAAAAAAAAAAAAAAAAAAGGTGATTTCTGTCCCCCCACCCCATGCCTTATTTGCTCTTGTTGGAAGTGCTGTGTTTAAACTCTTGATTTGTCTGCTTTGGATATTGAGGAATGGCATTTTCCTACCACACCTCCTGAACCAATGGTTGAGATGAACTGCATACTGAAAATAAGTGCCCACATGCATACGCTGTGTAAAAAGCATGTTATGTCGTGTAATAAATCTGTAAGCAGTTTAACATCGCTAATGCATGTGCTCCATCCCCTAACAGATCTGAACCCTAAGCAACACGTTCCTTTGGAGGAATATTCTGCGAATTTGAAGAGCATGATACAGTATCTGAAGTCAGTAGGCATTACTGAAGACAGGATTATTTTGATAACGCCACCACCTCTTCAGGAATTGGCTTGGGAAAAGGAGTGTCTTGCCAAAGGTAAAAGAATGATACAGAGGGGCAGAATTTCTGCATTTTACCGGCAAAGTGTAAATTACTGATCCCAGGCTGACAGATAATTAGCTTCATGCTTGTACCAGATTGCAGTCGTGTTCTTTGAGTTGATGGAAGAGGACTGCTAGCTGTTTTGCTAAAGAGCTTTTGGATAAGCTCGTGGAGTAACTACTAACTAAATAAATAGTAACATCCTTTCACAAGTGTTGATTGATCTGTTTGTTAGTGCATAAAACTGACGGAAGTGGCTGCTCTTTGAGAACATAGGCTTTGCGGAGATGTCCTAGGCAGACTACTACGTCATGTCCTAGCACCTTCCAAAATAACATGAACAATGGAAGAAATTTTGGCATTGTGTGCCTTAGAAAATTTTATAATAGTCACAGCATATTTCACGTCTATTTAGATAAGTAGTAATATCCTAGCCAGGTTTATTTTAAATTTAAAAAAACCCCAGAGAATATCATATTCTAAGGATGCTAATAAAAGTACCTGAAAAAGAAGCAGAAGGTGATTAAATGATTTCTCATTATGTTGTTCAAGCTAACTCTAAAAATAGAGACATAACAGCACCGCTTACTTCATGTTACTCAGCTGGTGAAAATTGCCATAATCCCACTGACTCCAGCAGCGACCATTTATACCTCCTGAGAGCATGTCCTCTTTTCCATTGGGACAGCTTGTCCAGTTCTTGCGCATTTATAAAAGACTTGTGAGTTAGATTCAGGTAAATACACAGCTGTCACCTTAGTATTTGCAGGGTTTTCTCTAATTTAGGTGGTATTGCACATTCTGAGTTGTGTACTCAGTTAAAGCAGTAACATTTTGAAGATGACCTCATGTTCAAACTGCATTAAATTAGACTATGTTATTGCATGACTTTGCATTAGGAGGCTTTGGTGCGTGGCAGTGATCACTGTGCAAAACAGGTTTTGGACTATATGGACTTTCAGTCTCATCCAGCAGGGCAGTTTTTATATTTAATTTGGAAAAGGAAAGTCCTAGAGTAATATTCACAAATTGTGTAAGACAGTAGCAGCTGTAGCAGGTCAGATCAAACATCAGACACAGCCAGTACTGTATACGTGACAGTGGTACATCCTTGGATAGGGCAAAAGGGATCGGTCAGGGGCAGAGCAGCCCTTCCTGGCATGTGTGCCCAGCTCCCACTTAAGCTGCTACAGGCATAGTTTGCAAAACATGCACCCGTATTGTCCTTCTGAAGGTATCTGAATGCTGCTTATCTTGCTCCTAGCTATCAAGTAATGCTTTTAAAATGTTGCTTATTCATTTTCATCTTAAAGCTATCCATTTTATGGGGTAGGGAGGGAGGAAACTTGAATTTACAGTGTTGAATCTGCCAGCATCTGTCTAAAAGAGATTGCTGTGTAGGGATGGAACAAAAGACACAGTGATGTCAGACCGTAGACCACAAATAAAGTATTGTGGGCAGAGTAAACAGCAATATCAGATCATCTGCCCTCAACTAGTATCCAGGAGAAATGTTCTGCTTATTTCTAGTTTTGTCGGATAGATATCAGAGCAAAGGAGAGATGTGAAACAAGGGGATGATGGTGTTCACAGGAACACTAGAGGCGCGAAAAGAAACGCAGCTTCCAAATGAGTGCTGTAGGAGACAGTCAAAGGCCTTACTAAAGTCAGAGCTGTTCATCATCTGTGTAGCCATCATTTCATCGCAGAAGGCAGCTGAGTTGATCAAGCACTATCTGGCTTTGCTAAATTCACGCTGATAGTTCCTTCTTGTCCTTTGTGTGTTTGGAAATGAATCCCAAGAGGACGCAACCCCACTGTCTTTCCCAGCACTGAGGTGAAGCTGAGTGATCAACAGTTCCCTGGGTCCTTTTTCTTGCCTTTCTTAAAAATGGGTATAATGTTAATCTTCTTCCAGTCACCATGGGTCTCCTGTTAGCCATGAAGTTTTGTAGGTGGTAGGCATTGACCTCACCAATTCAACAGGCAGCTCCTTCAGATCAGTCCCACGCACCCAGATGCATCTGGCATCTCCAAGTATCCTGTAACCCAGTGCTCTCCACTGTTGGCTGTCCTCCATTCCGAGCTGGCCACACATGCAGGTTGGGATAGATCACTAGGTTGCCTCCTTGGTCCCTCAGGAGATCCTCATATTCCCTGAGCTTCCTTTGGCTGCTGCTCTTAGCTTATAGACTGAGCAGGTGCTCCTACAGAGCTGCACACTGAGAGCAGGCGTGTGCTTCCAGCAATGGAAGAGGAGATGACACAATCAAGAAGTAACCCTAATGATGAAAGAAAAGGCAAAGGGAGAATAAGAAATTATCAGCTCTGCTAGATGAGAAGTCATAGAAAGGGAAAGGGACAGGACTGCAGGACCTCACCTGGGGAGGTGAGGTTGTGATCAATACAGGGAACTTGGCAACAAAGGGAGCTCTGTGTGGTGGAGGCTGAGTGAGCTGAAGGGCCAGTCAGTCTATGGGAGAGTTGAACCAGGAAGAAAGTTGAAGAAAGCAAGAATTAGGAAAGGTACTGTGGTGGGGAGGGACCGGTGAGGCTACCAAGGGTATTTTTATGATGACAAGAAATGATGGGACGAAAAAGGTGGCAGTGTGAAGAAGTGGGAATCATCAGATGCAAGGAGGGAGTAGCGTAGGAGTTCATGAATTGCATTATAGGTACCATTAAAAGAAAAACAACATAACTTAATAATACCCTGCCCCAAAGTTTCACCATGGTCTGTGCAAAACTGCTGGCTTACAGTAGCTGGCACCAAGCACGTACCAAATGTCCAGCACCCAGTATAACTGCACACACAAATGTAGCAGTCATGAGTGCTAGTAAAGCTTTGGACCTAAACATACCCCAGTTTTACCAGCACATTAACAATGAGGAGACTGTTGCAAGGAGATGTTAAAGGTCAGATGTCATCCAGGAGGTGGAAGGCAAGCTTGTAAATAGATTTACATTAACAACTCTATTCTACATGCTAGTAGCAGGTGTCTGAGGAGTTTTATATCTATGCACTGATTTCACCTGAACCTTGCCAGAAAGTGAAAGCTGTGTACTTGTTGCCTCTGTCTAACGTATTTCAAATGCCGCAAAAACAAAAGGTGCCCTGAAAGAGACTAAATGAGCTATAGCTTCCAGCCACTTAAATTGAGCTGCTTGGGATTTAGTTTGTAATTGATTATATCTGCACATCATGTGTACCACAGAAGACTGAAATCAAGCTGTATCAATTGCAATTGCGAAATGTTTTCTTTGTTTCTGATTGATAGGTGACAAATTAAATCGCCATAATGCCACCACCGGGGAGTATGCCCAGGCCTGTGTTCAGGTAGCGAGGGACTGTGGAACGGATGTACTTGACCTCTGGACACTGATGCAAAAAGATGAGGTATGATGACATGAGAAAGACTTTGAAACTGTCATGAATTGTGAAATGCATCATTTAGCATAGAGGAACCAGTAGTGCTGCATTATCACTGAAATGAATCAAAATATATCCAAATTACACTTTGGGGAAGGAAAAAAATAATCCAGAATGCTTCATAGTGGGCTACAAGAAATAAAGCTTAATACCTGGCCCTTATATTTGGTTAGCAAATGTCCCCTGAATGATTACATGTAAATAACCTTTTCCCTGGACTTTGAATCATGGAATAGTTTTGGTTGGAAAGGGCCTCTGGAGACACCTAGTCCAAGCCACTGCACAGCACTGGGTTGACTTCAAAGTTAGATTAGGTTGCATGAGTACCTTGCTGGTGCTTCTGACCAAATACCCAAACTCGTCCATGTGACAGAGATTGCAAACTTTTCCTGTAAGCAGATAACTCCAGTTCGGGCACTGAATCTTCTCTCTCCTGTGCTCCCTGGTATGGTAGGCTGTTCAATAGTGCAGCAGACTCAATAGATGGCATCACTTAATCCTGTGATCTTTTCCTGATGAATAGCAGTGACTTTGGCAATCAGAACATTCTCTTAATATTTTAATACAGACAGTGAAAAATAAAACCAGTATATATACCAGCTGGCTTTGAAGAACTTCTTAACTTAAAAATTACTGAAGACCTTCTATTTGCAACTAGCAAACACACTAATACATGGTTTTAACCTCCCCTGTAGGATTTCTCTTCCTATTTGTCTGATGGTCTTCATTTATCGACAAAAGGCAACAGCTTTCTAGCAGCACAACTTTGGTCACGCCTGGAAAAAAAACTGTCTGCTCTTCCTTCACTGCTTCCTTATTGGCGTGACGTGGACCACACAAACCCCGAGGCCAGTCTTGTGTGAGATCCCTGCAGTAAGGACAAGCCTGACAAAGCCATTCTGTTTACAAGCAGCCAGTATCCAGCAACACAGTTCTTGGGGAACAGGGTAGTGGGGAGTCCCCTGTCAATACTCTTCTGTGCCCCCTTCTCTTGGTCTGGGGGAGAATAAAGGTGAGACCACCCAGGGTCCCTAATGGGTTGGTTTGTCTGCATGCTGCTTGTGCTGGTAGTTTGAACATTTGTGGGGTTGAGCAAGCTCTTTGTGTGGAAGGCTTGGAGGAGAGCAAGTCTCGGCTGCTCTGTGACCAAGGGACAGAGACTGCCCTGAGGAGTTCCTGGCCCAGCTGAGCATGCATTGGGGACTACACTTTGATTATACCATCTACTAGCTTTAAACACCTAGGATCTGATAAGAGTCAGTAGCATAGAATTTGTCATGAGCCATTCATGTCAGTCCAGACTAATTTATTTGGATGTAATACAGGAGTAAAAGCCATTATCTGAGCTTTCACAAGGCTTTTGGTAGCAATATAGTTCAGAGCAGGGGTTTTTAAGTTAAACTTACTTTGGCACCAGCTTCTCTATACCTGGCTCTTGTATATAGACACAGATTTCAAAGAAGCAGAGCATGTTCTTGGGTAGTACAAAACTGGTGATGCACATGCTCATTTTGAGAAGCTTGGAGCTTGAAGAAACTACTAGAAAGGGTCTGCATCTCTGCTGACAAAGCTGCACCATATATCATTTGCTATCAAGGAGGCCTTTCAAGTGTGCTTTGGTACTCATCTATAATTTAACAACTGATGTAACAGATGAGAATGGCATACTATGTATAGTGACAAAACTACCTTTACAGACTGCAAAAGATTACCCGAAACCTAGGTGGATTTCAACAAGCATAGAGAAAAAGCAGTTTGGGAAATAATTGGCTGACCAGCCAGATAGCAGTAGAAATGAGGGTACTACTGGGCCATGGATTAAAAACAAGTAAATAGCATATCACAGCAAATAAAACTCCTACATAATTGTGGACTGTATTAACACTTACATTGGCACAAAACAAAGATGAGGCCAATAGTGATGTATTTTTTATTGCACATTGGGCAAGATGGAGACTGATGAGAGAGCATCAAGCTGTTCTGTGTTGTTAGCACCATGAGTCTGCCTTTGTTTTGTTTAAGACAAGCTGGCCAAAACCTGTCCTGTCATCTACTATGTAATAGTGTTATAAACTGGAGCATAAGTAGTGATTTTTCATGTGCCTGGAGCTAGACCAGACACTAGTTTGATTTATAAATATTTATGAATATTAAACTGGACTGTCTTTTCTGTAATAAATGCTTACAGTAAAGACTGGCTCAACAGCAGAAGGGGCTCTGTGTGGAAGCTGTAGTTACAGTAGTTTGTAGTTACAAAGAAACTGTGCGAGAACTGTTTTGACAGTTTCTGGAATACGGCTCAGATTGGTGGATGGGTTCTGTGATGTCCAAGGGCTGCTCCAAACCTCTATTTTCATGCTCCCAAGCACCTGCCACTGCCTCGTTTTCACCTGGGAAGTAAAGACCTTAGTGCTGAGAACACATACAGACATACTACCTGGAAAGGCATTTGAGCACACAGCCATACCTTAGATACAAATTTCACTGTCAGAACTGACCGTAATTGACAGGACAGGTGGCAAGACCAACTCCATCCCCTGTGGGAAGCAGTGCAGCCCCACAGGCACAGATCCACACCCTCATGCTCAGGGTCCAGCCTCCACAGCAGCCACATTTCAGAGGGGAGCAGTTAGAAATCAGTGGCTCAGGTCTGGCTGCATCCCAGACTTGTAACTGCACAGAAACAGCTCTTGTTTAACTAATTTTTTTTTTTAATATAAAAAGCTTTTATTGTATTAGGAATTAAATTAACTCCTCACACATATACTTTGCACTGAATCAAAAAAAGAAAACCCAAACAAAACAAAACAAACCCCAAAGTTCAAAACCAGTACATAAAACACAATAGCTAGTCAGATACGAATACCGTAAGGCACACGTTCAAGTATTAGTGTAACAAGTATCCTTGGGTGGGGAGGAGAGGGGGGTATTCCCACAATCCTTTCAGCACAGGTTTGGTTCCTTTCCTGTCATATTTAAAAACACAAAGGCTTTTCCACAGCTGCAGTTCCCCTGTAGCTGAGTGCAGGCTTGTAACAGTTAAAATGGTTCTACTGTTGGTCACATTTTATGTCAGTTTTATCAACAGATCATGGGAAAAAACCAATGCAGGCTTAAGATGCTGCTTTACTGTCATGAGTGTTGCTCTGTGACTCCTGCGTCAGTCCATCTGCTACTAAGCTAAAACAACACTCATGCCATTCCCAGCTCGCCTTGCAGATCTCCAGGTGAATCAAAGTAGAGGACACCATTAGATTACCAACTTTTAACATCACATTGTACTGTGTGGGAATTTGAAGTCATGAAGTCTCCTGCCAATACTTGCCCTGTAAGTTTAACAAAAGTTTCTTTCTTTTTGCATTAAATTCACAATTGTTTTTAAACAAATGCCCCCCCCGCAGTGGAGTGAATTTCCCCCCCCCCCATTTATTTATGCAGTAGGAGCTTCCAAAGGCTGCACAGACCCTGAAAACTGAGGCTCACCTCTTCGAACATCTCAACAAGAGTGTTAACCATTTCAAAATAACATTCGGAAAAACATTTCTGCACCGAAACAACTGCTGTAAACAGTTCATTAAAGCAGTCCTCATCCGCATAAATGATTTCTCCCCTTACACTTCCTTCTACCAGACACCTGCAACATGCAAGCCTCGTTGTGCAGAGTGGGGAACTCCCAAGGAAAGCCTTTCTCTGCCACGAAGACAAAGACAACCTCAGTACTAGAGGCAAAAGAGTTTCATGCTGGAGGAGCATTTCATTTTTAACAGCCTATGATCCTTTTATTTATTTAGAAGCTGTATATCTTAAGCTGTTTGATTCCAATTACGCATCTTCATTCAATGCTGTGCAACTATTTTTATCTGTTTCATTACTCTCATGTTGTTCTGAAGTCATCTGTTTAGGCTTTGCTTACATGTACCTTAAATTGCTAAATGATCTACTCTATATGGAACATACTGCAGTGTTTTGTTTTTAAAAGCCCCTTAATTTTGTCTATCAGTGCTGTCAGACTACAAAATATTAAATTATAAAAAAGGCTGATATACATAATCCAATATCCAGCAGGATATTTGGTTTTGCACCACAGGTTGAAGGAAATGTTGAAGGTCAAGGGAATAGAAAAACAAATCCAATAAGCTTCAAAAACAAGCCAGTTTTAGTTTGGATTTTCCTTTTTAAAAGATATAATGCTCTAATAAATGTAATTTAAGGAAGGTCATACACATGACCAGCATCTGCAGTAGGTCACTTCCTTATTTCTCCCACTCCCTCACAAAAATATATATACATATATTTATATTTATATAAATGAAATGGTTTTAGATCCTTGTTTTGCAGACACAAGTCATGTTTAGAAGGCAGCAAGACACTAGCATTCTGTTTCTTTGCTGTCCACCCGGTTCTGGCGCTGTAGTTTAAAAGATGAAGCTTTCTCACTCCTAATAACAGGATGGTCTGTCAAGTCCTCAAAAGATTTGGCGGCTGAGCTGCTATTTGGGAAAGGGTCCTTCTCAAACCCATCCTCGTCAATGTGAGAGTCGGTGCTCGGGTCCTCCTGAATAGTGTCCATTCTTTGGTGGTCCTGTTTGGGTGCTGCAGCGACGGCAGGCACGGCCGTGATGGGCTGCAGAGGCTGGTGCCGGCTTGTCGACTGCGCCGTGGGGAAGGGCTTGATGATTCGAACGGAGGCAGAGTCCAGGCTGCTGAGCATCTCCACATTCTGCAAGACACAAGCAGCCACGTCACTGGGAAAAGCAACCAGTATCTAGTCCAGGGTTCAGTTTTTATACCCTTTTCAAAGGGAACAGGCAACAGGCACCATCTGAGGAGCACCTGCACTCCTGTTAGAACTGTTTAAAGGCTACTGTGTCCTCCCCTCCACTCCCAGCAGAGATGTGCCGACTGCCCTTGTGCCACCACAGGTTACTCTGTGCTAGCCAGGCTGAACCCACTGCACTGTGAAATTCAAAATCCAACTCCTTTTCCTCCACAGTAGATTTATACTTACACAGGAGCAAGGGAGCATCCAACAAAAGTAATTTGTTCCACTGTTTTTTCCTCATGAAATCAGCTACACTAAGCACTAAAGGCAGAAGAGCCCTTTTCTCTCTGCTTGTTCTCCTTCTCCACACGTGGCAGCCTCACTGGGACAGAGCTGACGACTTGGCCCCACCTCCCTGGGGCCCAACACTGCTTTGGCAAAACCTAGCACTGGAAACGCAGGGTCATGCCAGATGACACTGAGAGCTCAGTGCAGGGAATCAGTCCAAGGTACACCTTACTCCACTCTTCCAACCTGAGGAGTTCCCTGTTTCACATGCAAGAAGCTGCACTGAACACAGGGTCAAAGACTGGAGGGACCACTGTGATCACACCCAAATTCTACAACCCAGATTAACTTAAACCCCATTGATTTCTGCTTCTATTTGAGCATGGTTTGGAAAATACCCAGAGATTTCTGGGCAAAAAAAATCCCCGTGCACCTTAGTAAATGCTAACATTGGGCAGGATGAGATGCTTACCTGCTACCAGTACTGCATTTCCCAACCACTCAATCCTCAGCAGATCCAAAAGACACAAGATTTGTTTGTTAAACTGTTCCTGGTGCAAGGAGCCCATTAACTATACCTGTGCTCTATTGCTACACCTCCTTCTGGGATGTTCTTGATTGAATTCAAGTATAAAGCTTTAAGGTGACTTTTCTTACAGCATTCAAGACCAGCTATGGGGGACTTGAACTAAAATCACTTTCAGTTACATCAGAGCAGATGACAGAGGCAATCTGCCTCAGCGGTCTTTGACTTCAGTATGCTTCCCCCAGTGGCTGTACAAGAAGGAGCTCTGCAAGGCTTTTTTTTTTTCCCCTCCTGTTACAAAACAACACTTCCTTAATTGAATGTTTCAGTTATTAGTAAGAATTGGGTTGTCAAAGCACTGGACAGGACACACACACAAAAAAAAAAATAATCTATGTTAGAAGGTGCCCTGTGCTGGACTGTAATTAAAATTTGTCTAGGCACTTTTTTGCTCTTCCCCTCTCCCAACTTGGTATCTACAAGGTGAGAAATGTTATTGACGGGTCCCAGCTCTCCCATAAGCAACTGGAAGGCTTTAGCACATCTCGCCACTAGGAGCTGACTCCTGCAAACGACCATTCTGCAGCAAAGACACCACATTTCGCAGAGATTTTTCTGCAGCATCGCCCGCTAAGCCTCGTGCTTCGCTGACACCACTTGGCTGGGAACAAGCGGTCTGTGGTTGAAGCTGCTGAATGGCTCATGCTGAGGGGAGCCTGTGCACAGGCACCCATTGTGTGAAGCAGTGCTCCGCAGAGCAGAGGAGTTTCCTGCCCTGGGAGCTGCGGCTGCTGCAAGAGAGCTGCTTTGTCAACAAGGTCAAGGCACTGCTCTTACAGGAAGGAAGAATCAGACCCCACCAAGCTGCAGTGCTTGATATATTGAATACTGGCTTGTTCAAGAAAAGTTTCCCCTCAAATTGATTCATCCATCTGCAGCGTGAGGCACAGGGCTCCAGGTCTCCCTGTTATTGCTTCTTTGATAAATACTCCACACACACCTTAGGTTCAGATTATCTAATACACATTGGATAGCTTTCTGCCAATTCATATTCAGACAGCCACTTACACTGGGGCAAAACAAGGACTTTGTGTTCTCCTCATACTGCTTGTCCAATTTCTTGTCCTATTGGAAAACAAACAAAAGCAAACCAAAACACACAAACACACACACACACACAAAATAAGAAAGTTAGTTTCCCAATTGCAAGGTCCCTGTCCCCGTTTCCCTGCAGGGACACAGCAGTGCCTGGGGCTCTTTTCCCTTCCCCTATCTCCCATGCCTTCCCATCCATCCCAGCAGTGCTTGCAGGCACAGCATCCCTCTGCTCTAACCCCACGCTGCTGTCAGCATCACGCCACATGCCCACGCTCCCAGCTGGCATGAGCTCTCTCTCTTTACCCATCCACCAAAGCTCAACCAAGACCACTTCCTGCTCTGGGTCTCCCCACAAAATGTGGATATCTTGTTTCTTAGCAGGGCTTTAGAAAACTTTGAAGTTACCAAAATTATACTTGGAGAATTCGGGAGGCAGAGGAAGAAAGTCTGCCTAGGAAAGAATGAGAAGAGCTCCAGGGAATAGTCATGGGAACACTGGGTCTGCCAGAGCCCAGCAGAGTTTAGCAGGAGTTCTGCTGACTGAAAGGAGCAGTAGGTCTTACATATGCTGGATTCCCCCCCGGGGTTTGCCAAAAGCTTCCCATCACCTTCTCCCACAGACATGTGCCATTTTGTACATGAAGGGTGTTCTCTTACAGCTCAATCCAACAGAGCGCTCATCTCAAAGACAGCTTACTCACCACGCAGTGCACAAGGATGCTGAGAGGAATCCAAAAAAGCAAGGAGAAGACAAGCACAGAGCCCACTATATTATCCGCTAGGAACTTCCCTGTGAAATCAGTTCAAATCTGTTAGTCGCCTACCAAATACTGTTTCATGAACATATACATCCATATCCCCGTTCTGCAGCCAATGGTCATGCAAGGCAAGCCACAGAATTGCTCAGAGAAGCACAGGCTGCAGGACTAGGCAGAGCTAAAAGAAATTATACATTTTTAGAAAGTTGTATCCAATATGTTAACAATTACAGTTTTTCTCCTCTGTTCTCTGATGAGACATACTGACAGGCTGTAATATTTAATGAGTTGATTGGGAACAGTTAGGCAAGCTGCCGTCTGGATTATAGAAGACATACTGAGAGTTTGTTACTAAATTCTGATTTTACAGTCATGTGATAACTACCTGCCTCCACAAACAAAATATTTGTACATCAAAGACATACAAACTGCCTCTAACTGAGCAGGCTAAATAGCTTTAACAATTACCTAAGAAACAATTTTTGGACCCTAGAACTCAAGATTGAAAGCCCCAAACCCAGATAATGAAACTGTGTAGGCACAGCACTACCGTGAGCGTATGCTGTTACCCAGTCATTACACAGCACCGGCTTATTAACAGGTTTTGTATGGTTCCAGTAACATAGAGTGTGACACCGGGGAGTTACACCGGGGGGCTACCTGCATGGATTGCATGGTGGGGATCAAGACCAAGGAGGCCCACTCACAACAGCTGGACAGTGACTCAGTACAGGCACTCAGCTTGAGATGCGTGGCTTCAGTGGTTTTCTTAACTAAGAAAGAAATTAAGTTTTCCTCTCCCAGTCTGTTGACATTTAAATCCCACCAAGAGGCCCACTTTATACTATGCTGAATCTAGCTGACCTCAGAGGTCTAGCAGACCTCTGACTGTCTGTTATTTCCTTTTCTCTAACTGACCTACTTCCTAGTATTCAGACAAGAAGCTATTATCTCCTTTACAAGCTTGGAAGATGCCTAGAAAATAATGGAGTGGAAAAATGCAAAATGATCCCCTGTCCTTTCAGCTTTAAAAGGCAAGACCAATATCATCAAACTTTAGGCAAAAATGTATTTTTATATATCGGAAACACAGCTACTAGCTACTCTTGCATATAGGTGAATAAAACCAGCCAGCTAACTCCCTCTGAGAGTTTAGAGGTTCATGTCATGAACTAAAAAAAAACAACCCCAAAGGATTCGGTTATGTATCTTACCAAAAGTATTGATGCTGAGTTGGTCTATGAAATCCCAAAATCGTTCAATCACATCCTGTACTTGCTTCTCACATTTGCCCTGTGAAAGTAAACACTTATTTACAAAATAATCTTACGCTATCTAAGCATTAACTACTGCCTTCTTGGAGAGGGAAGAAGATACAAAGACGGTAATGAAGTGGAAAAAAACAGACACAGCAGCACTTGACTCACCTTCTGAATACAGATTTACACTCACGCCCAGTAGCAGCAGTCCATTTTTATTGACTTTATTTTTGGCAGAACAGTTTCAATTCTATTGCTGTCTGAAACAGCTGAAGCTTTAACATTTGAGAGGTGCAAAAACCACCCTGCCCTCATCCCATGTTAGGGAACATAAAACTGAAATTTCTGGAGAGGTTTAAGCACTGGAAGCCTCAGTTCCCATTACCCACCGAGAAGGCTGCAGCTCTCAGGAGCCCAAGGTTACAGACAGAGAGACTCCCAGATCTGGCTGTGCTGGTTTAACACAGTAGATCATCACACTTTCAGCTCTGCCAGCGGAAGGGCTGGGGCACACCCTCCCAAACTCCCTTCTGCCAACACCCAGTTTAGCTTCACCTGTTGTGGTCTGCAGGTGACACAACTATCCGTGCAGGTGTACCACGGAAACGGTCACTGACTGCCAGCAACCCACCAATCTTCCTGCCATGGGCTCACTGCCCCTTTCTGATACTGCCAGCTAGATTTTCATGTGACTGCTCCCTGACCTGAACTATTTTAGTCAAAATTAATTGAGCTAACGTGAACAACTGAAACAGCAAGCGCTGCAAACCTAACCAAGCTTACGGCAGCGCTCATTCACCTCTTTCACACAAACTGCCAGCTGGCTGAGCTGTGAGGAGCAGCAGAAAGGGGCAATAAGCAACAGTAGAAGGTAACAGCTTCACCTTGCACAGGTCTCTGCAGAACTAACTTCCATCTGCAGCCTCAGACATCCTTTAATATTTATCCCATGGAGAGGTACTTACACAGTATCACCCTGCTCAGCAGCACGTCAAACTTTGGTTTCTCTTTACTAGCACAGTCCTCATCACAGACTAAAACACCCAGCCAGAGAAGCAGAGCATGCAGTACATAGACATCTGAGAAAACTTACATTTGTATCGCAGAAGCCCACAGTGCAAGGCTTCCCCTTGCGCAGGAACAAGAACTGGTCGTTAGCATCAACATACGGTATGCACCTATCCTGCTCGTCCCGGCAGCACACCTTGCAGGAATTATCCGTTTCTGTAATAAAACAACAAACTCATTCCTCAGAAGCACCAAGAATCACCTGCAACCCATAACCAGCAAACGCATTACCCCACATGTCCCCTGGCTCACTCTGTTCCTGCCCAGCTTCCCTGGGGAAGGCAGGGCTGTGCAAGTCACCCAGTTTCAGTTACTCCAATGACCAAGCCTGAAACTCAACCAGATGCCTGTGCAACATATTAAGGGACACAGTGGGACCAAGCTCTCCAAGCTGATACCTCAACACTGCAGGAATCAACAGGCAGGTGAAGAGGTTCCAAACACATCCAAGATACAGATTTAAATATTTCTTGGACCTTGGGTCCTCTAGGCACCTTTCTCCTTAGCTATGCCCTCCATCTCAAACCGTGGGGCTCACACTACTTCCTTGCACTGGCCCTGTGAAGCTTTCCTCCCGCTCCCAGCTGCTTTACCGGATTTAAGAGCCCAGATGGGGAGCAAGTGAACAGTGAAGCTTATTGACGGCAGTATATGACAGGCAGGTTTGCAGCAACAGGGGACTGGACTCGCGAATCCTGTGTTCTCAAGGCACTTTAAAGTCTTTGAAATCTTTCTTTAATCACTTGTTGAAGGCCACAACTCCTCTGCCAGATGCCTGGTCCAGAGGTTGGTTGGGATCTCCTTACATTCAGAGAACAGTCAGACTTTCCCTCCCCTCCTCCTGTAGCAGAGGAGGTAGAGGGTGGGGGAGTGCCCTCTCCTTTAACTGGGGTGCCAGACCATAAATGCCTGGGCACCAGCAGTGTGCCCAGGTGGCCAAGAAGGCCAATGGCATCCTGGCCTGTATCAAAAAATAGTGTGGCCACAGCAGGAGCAGGAAAGTGACCGTCCCCTGTACTTGGCACTGGTGAGGCCACACCTCGAATACTGTGTTCAGTTTTGGGCCTCTCACTACAAGATAGACATTGAGGTGCTGGAGTGTGTCCAGAGAAGGGCAACAAAGCTGGTGAAGGGTCTAGAGCACAAGTCTTATGAGGAGCGGCTGAGGGAACTGGGGTGGTTTAATTTGGAGAAAAGGAGGCTGAGGGGACACCTTATCGCTCTTTACAACTACCTGAAAAGGGGGCTGTAGCGAGGTGGGAGTCAGTCTCTTTTCCCAAGTACCAAGTGATAGGACAAGAGGAAACGGCCTCAAGTGGCACCAGGGGAGGTTTAGATTGGGTAGTAGGAAAAATTTCTTCAACGAAAGGGTTGTCAAGCATTGGAACAGGCTGCCCAGGGAAGTGGTGGGGTCACCATCCCTGGAGGTATTTAAATGACACGTAGACGCGGTGCTTAGGGACATGGTTTAGTGGTGGACTTGGCAGTCCGAGGCTTACAGTTGGAATCGATGATCTTAAAGGTCTTTTCCAACATAAATGATTCTATGATTCTAAGTCTCATCTACATGTCTTCAAACCCAGACCATCAGAGGACAAGAGGACATTTCCATTCTCTTTCTAAAGAGAAAACACTAGCCCTGAAAAAACAACATTTAAACTTTTTCAGAAACCAGAAACTGGGCCCTCCAACAGACAACCTCCAGGGTGAGGCCAGCACTGTCTGAGGAGCAGAGCTGAAGCACACACTTCAATTCAGTCCTGTGTCACCCACCGTTGCACGCACATGACCGTAGGTTCTTCTCCCTTTCGCAGAAAGGGACGCACTCCCCATCCTTGCACTTTCCCATGTCCACGCAGACTGTGTCATCTGGAGCATTCCCTGGAGGGGGGCACTCACTGCTGTTCCCTACAGATGGGGGTCAACAGAGTGGGAGGACTGTGTTAGAGCAAAGGGCAGAGCACCTAAGCGTGCAGGAAAAGAAAAAAGGAAAATAAAGGAAATCCAGACTCATCCCAGGAAGGAACCCCAATAGCTTGTTCTTGGCTTTCATCTGCAGGCTGCCTACCAGCTCCTCTGAGAGGCAGCAGAAGTTCTGGAAGCTTTCAGCAACTCAGGCATTGTGGCACTCTGGTAGCCAAGCAGTAGGTAGCAAACCCTGCAGGCACCATCAGCAAAGTAGCAGCTCTGACTTGACTCCTTGCCTCCAGGACAGATTATGAGGAGGAAAGTAAACAAGTGGGGAAGTGAAGCAGAGTTGCAGTAATTCCACCCTTTCTATGGCAAGATTCAGCTCATCCTTGTCCCCTCCCAGTGACATACTATTTTGTTTTTTCTTCTTTTAAGGGAAAGAAACAAAGAAGAAGAAAGAAAAAAAAAAAAATCAACATTTTTCATGTTCTGGGCAGTAAATCACCAAGTGACTCCTGAACTACAATGAAACTCATTATAGGGCAATTTCGTGATGCTTAACTGGCCTCTAAAATTACATGTACCGGATGAATAAAGGGCACTAGTTTGAAAGCAGATTGAAAAGGACACTGAGCCTGAAGCACTTGGCTAGCTGACGTGAAGGGGACAGAACCACGTCCTACCAGTGCAAAAAGACTCTCCTTTACAAGTGGCATTTATGGCTTCTTGGCATTTCTTCTGTGCACTTTCAAACTGACAGCCTTTACAGCAGGGACTGTTCCGATCACTGTGGAAAGATCAAAACGAAAGAAGGAAATATTAAGCCATCTTTTAAAAGGAAGTACAAGCATGACAAAGCCAGGGAAAAAGGACGGGGGGGGTGGGGGGTGGTGTGTGTGGAAGCTAATTCTTGGAGATTGACTCACTGATTCAAAATCCTCGCCCTCTCTGCCCCCTCCCACGACCACCTTTCTACACACCCACTCACTCTTCTTTTACCAAAGGTAAAAGCATGTAGAAAGTACAACATACTGAGAGACAACACAGAGACCCTTATATTTATTCAAGGCACTTGGATCCTCTTCTTGTCACTTGCTGTGCAACTTTGGACAAGATCTACTCTTTTCTTCCCCATGCATTTCCCCACCTTCTGTTTTTCCTAAAGGTTTACTACTCTTCATTCTGCGCTGTCTTTATTCTTGTTGTTCTGCACCTAATGCGAGAAGGCCTCTAGTACAAAAACACTCATTAAAACTGAGGGATTTCTTGCTAAACAACAGGAGTTGCACAAGCTCTCTACTGTTAGGTGGCGCAGAGCTGAACTCTGAAAAAACAGACTGGACACTGCATTGCAACAGGGCCACGAACACCCCAAAGAGCAAGAAGAACAGAAAGAGGACTCATTTAGTGCAGTCACTGTGTTGTCTGCTCAAACACATTTTGCAGCAGTCTTGAAAATACCAGCATGCAATCCCAGTTCAAAGCCACCTTGCCATACAAGCAAAAATTCTTTTTGCCCAGGAAATTTTTAATATTAATTTTTGACTGCCTAAATTTCCATAATAATAATAGTAACAACAACAACAATAATAATCTTCAAGCCTGTAGCTCTTGATACTTCTACGAAAAAGTAAAAGTATGCTATAAAACTTAATGTATGCAAACAGTGCATGCACACAGCAGCCTTTCCTGAAGTCCTTTATTGTCTTCAGCTCACACATTTAACCTCAAAGCCAGGAAACAGGTCTGTGACACTGCAGGTGGCTTTAGGAGCTTTCAGCCCAGCCCATTGTTTTCTCCTATGTTGAAAGAAGTTGCAGCTTATTTCCCCTTACCTGCATTTGGCACCATCTTTCAGTTTACAGTCTGCAGAGCAGCAGGGATCAGCCTGTTGGTACAAGAGGCCAGGATCGCATTCCTCCCCTTCATCCACTCTGGAGTTCCCACACACTTTGTTGTTGCGCTCTTTGAAGCACTCCTGGGCCTTGATCTCTATGGTCCTATGGATGGATTTTTTGCTGCAGCTTGAGAACATCTAGAGAGTCACGAGGGGAAAGAGCAGCACTGAGGAGCGTACCTTTCTGTCAACAAGTGGCATCTAAGACAGCCTCAGCCTCCTTACACCTCCAAATTCTGGTGTTATTCCCTCTATACTGCCAGTTTGATACCTTGGAAAAATTTTAAGATGGGAAAGTAATGGTTGGGTCCATAAAGGACATTGCTGTGTTACAATGCAGGGACACCTGCATGCAGTCTGACTCGGGGTCACAGAACCAGCTCCAGCTCTCCCATGGCTTCAGGAACACTAGCAACCATCCCCAGGAAGGGCTGTAAAGTTGTAGCAACAGGGAGAGACTGCACTGCCTCTCGGCAGCAGGGCTAGGGGTTAACGACAGCAAGTCAGACCAGACTGCAGACTAATCATTCCCTTGATAATCTTGGCTTCTCATCTGCAGAACAGGCACAATGCCAAGTCTGCACTGCCAGTGCAAGCATCTGAGACTGGCGAGCACCATGGCTGTGGCATCTGGCAGTCTCTCTCCAACAAGAATAGCTATGGACCACCCAAACATGATTTGGTACTGAAGGTCCTATATTTGGCTCTTGCTGATGACCTGCTTTTCGGAGCATGTGGCCACAGCTAATTACAGTAACTAATTAAAAAAAAGCACCTGGGCATGCTATGAACTCTGGTGAAACTCAGAATCCAAAGATGAGCTTATGTGGCAGAGAACCCAACAGCATGCAAGTATGTTTTCTTCTTATGGCTAAGCCATTACATCCTGACAGTTTCAAGCTACAGGAATCATTAACTAAATAGACTTGCCATGCAAATAGTCATTGACCATAGCAGAGACTTGTACCTGGAAACAAAACTATGCAACTATACCTTGTTGTTTTCATGATCTCCACTAACAGCAATTGGATACATAACGTATTTCCCTCCCTGGTCTTCAGTGGGGGCACATTCTGGCAGACTATCAGGATCATGCTCTGCTCCAAAATTATGTCCAAGTTCATGAGTTGTAACAAGGTCAGCCTCCTTTTTTGAACATGAAAAAAGCAATATTGAAAAAAATTATTCCGAGCAGGACAGGACAGAAGATTCCAACTACTTCCAGGCCACCAGCAATTCTAAGATACACTGAGATGGAAAGGGATATTCCTATGAACATTTTGGGGGGGGTTGAGGGGTTGGGGTTTTTTGTTGGTTGTTTTTTGGGTTTGGTTTGGTTTTTTGTTTGTTGGTGGTTTGTGGTGGTTTGTTTTTTTTTAAGTGGAGAACTGAAGGCAAGTAAAATTATGGTCCATTTCCAAAGACAAGTTCCAGGACTAGGTTTGAATACTAAACCACTGTTAAAGGCAAAATGCAGTCCTAGAATACCAATTCAATCTTGTTTTCAATGCAATGCAGATACTTAAAATATGAAAATTTCCTTTTAAATAGCTGGAAGGCATAAAAAGTTGAAACAAAAACCAATCCAAACAAACACCAGCTACTATGATTAGCCAATCTCTTGTTTAACATAGCTTGCCATTAGAATTATTTCTTCTAAATGGATGATGACATTAGGAGTGCTTAATAAGCTCTTCTATTGCACGATTACTAGGAAAGACATCTAAAAACGTGGCCCAACAGGGATGGATTTCCAACACCATTTATGCAAGACACAACTTCCTCTGCTGAGGATCCCAAACCGGCTCTGCCTTGCTGTGTGCCTCCCTGCAGTGCCTTGACCAGCAGATGGTGTCAAGCTCACAAGGTGATAACCACAAATAAAACTAGCACAGAAATAAAAGTTAACCACAAGGAGACTGAGCAGTTCACCAGAGAGAGAGGCGCAAGTTTGACAAGCTAACAGTCGTTGCAGCTGCTGTGCAGGCACAGGAAGGACCAAGCACTGCAATGAGCAGCACCGGTACCCACTGTTGGCATAGCTAACAGGAGAGCTGCCCAGAGATCTGTCCTGTGCTTCATTGTGTTTAATTTGGGGAAGGGTTTTAAGCAGATATTTTTTGTCTTTCAAAACCCAAGTGGACACTGTGCGACACTCTCCCTGTGAAACCAATCCATAATGCTCCCACAGCCTCATCCCAAGCTTTGTGCCTGCCACTAGAAAGACAGCAAACTCAATTTCCTTTGTAATCCAAGGCTGTAATCTCCATCTTGGAGATGGAACAACAAATGCAAATAGCATGGCAACAGCTAGAGCTCTTTGTCGACATCCCTCTCATGCAAAGCTTCAGTGTCTTTTTTTTTTCCTAGCTTCTTGACAACTTCTGTGCCAAGTTTTAGCCCACACATCAATTATGAATTCCCTTTACAATCAGGCTACAGAAAAGCACAGCTGAGAAGTCAGCAGAATTCAGCAAGAGAGAAATATGCCCAACTGCAGAGATTTCGTAGATGCAAAACAAGCACTGCTCTGGTATCTTTACAAGTGAGACAAAGCTCATATTCAGGCCTTTACGTATTTACTGTCTCATCAAGTATAAAAAAAAAATCCAGACAACATCAATTTACATTAGGCTTAGTACTAGCACTAATAAGCCCTGTCTATTACACTGTTCTCTGCTCTACTTACTCAGGACGCACACAAAAATCAAATAGACGAATTTCATTAAAAGGCCCAAACTAAACCACCTACTTTGCCTGCACTACTTTCACTGCTTTACCTTGCAAATGGAATAGACCAAGCGAACACAATCATCCATCTCCATGTTGTAGGTGTACATAATAGCAAACATGCAAGTTTTTTCTTATTTGAGTCAGCAGACTAATTTTATTCTTACTGTAAGGCTACTTCTTGTATAACACTGCTTATTATGTTTGAGGGTTTGGTTTTGGTTTGTTTGTTGGGTTTTGGTTGGTTTTTGTTTTGTGGGTTTTTTTAAAGCAAAATACATTTAAGTTCATCCTTTGAAAATCCTGTTTATATGTGGACAACTACATCTCCTATTAGACACTAGCTATGTTTCCTCATGCCTGCTCCACAGTGAATTCAATCTTCTAATTCCATTCAGTCCTGACTCTCCTTGTCAGCAAGAACAAAAACGATGATTTTGGTTTTGTGACCTACGTCTGTGTCCTGAAGGATCTGACTCAATTGGAAAGCCAGCAGCTCGTATCTGAGAGAGCATGGAAGCTTGTCACAATCCCATGGCACACAACATGCATGTACATACGTGGGAACGTTCACGCTCTGCAGAGGAGGATACTCTCCTACCTTTGTGAGGATGGTCTTCCCATAGTTCTTGGTGCTGGTTAATCCACTGTTCAGATAGATGTCCTTCTTTGCAGTTTGACTATAGTAAGCTATAGAAGTGAGAAATAAACAAATAAAAATTGACAAACATTTTCCTTGGGTTTCAGGGTTTTTTGGTGGAGAGAGGGATACTTGTTTGGGGAAATGAACAGCTTTATTGTTCTCACAGGCTCACCAGTGAGACCTTGTCTCTTGCCAGTTTTTGGAGTGGGGAATCTTTCAAGCACAGCACAAACAGCTCACGTACTGCAGCAAAGGGGAAAATATAAGAAATTTCCAAGACAATAGCATCTGCTGTTCCAGAACTGCTGCAAGATGCGCCCACACAAAGCAGCCCTTGGTCTAGGGTTTGTTCTAGCCAGCTTGTTCACACCAGATAGCTTAGTGACTTTTAACCTTCCCTTCCTTCTTTTTCCAGCTCCAGCCAAGAAAATGGCCATCTATTCTATCCAAAAACCAACAACTAGAGTCTAGGCAAATAACACATCATGCTCCATGGAAGTCGGAGAAGAGGATTAAACACAAATAACAAAAACTAGCTTTCAACCTAGAACTGGGACAGAAAAAAAAGAAGCCTTGCCTTTAGGACAAATGCCACCATGGCTGTTAGGTCTGGGAGAGCCAACATAAGCCAATCCAAGCGTTCCCATGTCAAAATCTTGATATGTGAAGAGATGAGCAAGGCACACGTGAGCTGCTTTCTCAGCAATATCAAAGCTAAATTGCTTTAAGGAAAAAAAAAAAATCAAATCTTTGTAAGACACTTTATGGTGCACATTAGAAGCCTATAAAAAAGAACATTTATCTAATGAGCCAGACAGGCACCTTCTAGATCCAGTTAAGTCATAAAAAAGCAGCTGTTTAGCTGTCCTACAGAGCTGTAGAAAATTAAATTAATACCCAAGTACATTGTATACGTTCATTTATATAACTTGTCTATTCATTTCCCCTTTTCACAGAGAGGCAAAAACCAAGTACAATAATTTTATGAAGGTTACAAGACAGCCAGTCTCAGGGCCAGACATATCAGGACTGCCTTTCTTACTCAGGCCACATACTACTAATTGATGTATGCTCTATAATTATGCAATGGAGACCTTTACCACGGGCTACAGGGCACATCAGCTAGTTTGTGTAACATCTACACATCATGCGAAGGAAGTAGAGGAGTTTCATCTGTTACCACAGAGCAGCTGTATGAATGAGTAATTCTCTGTGAGGGGCACAATTTTTTAAGGGTTACAACCTACCTCTAGCAGCATTTTCACATCCCAGGCATCTTTCTTATCATCTGGGTAACTTTTTGCCATATTGTAATGCTTTTCTCCAGGTTTTACAATATTTGGCTCATTGTGGATGATAATCTACATTTCAAAAAGGGCAACAACAATGTAGAGGAATTTTGGTCAATTTAGTAGTTACAGAAAAGCTTTCAATGTAATCTTAAATGTCTCAATAGATCTGCAAGAAAAATTCAGACTCAGCATGCTTCTAATGTTATCTTTTCAGCCTCTGCTAGTTAAGATACACCACATACATCATAAGTAACTACACCAGCCCTTTTACAGGGCAACATCAACAGTTTTCACTGTAACATTCTGCTTTGAGATACATGTTACTCTATCAAAAAAACCCAAATACTACCAGGATTTACCTCTAGTATAAATAACCCCTAATCATTTCAGAGTTCTAGCTAACCAAAACATATTTTAAAGGATTGCTACTTTCCCCATAGCCTAGAATTAGTGCATCATGTTCTTTTCCCCTCCCTGCCCAATTAACTCTCCTTCCTTGTTCCTGCAGACCTTTTCCCAGTAAAGGGGCAGCTAGCTTGTACCATTAGCCTCCGTGTTCCACATCACAGCTCCTGCAGTACTCTGAGCTGATGGATTGCTCTTCTTTTTAATGCCCTTTTTCCAGATTTCTGTGCACTAACTTTCAGAAGCCATCATATAAATTGAAGTCACTACATCCCCTGTGTCCACGCTACAGCAGCTTCTATACTATCACATCATGATACCATGATGTCTAAGAGAGTCATTAAAGCTCTTCAGGCAGGATTTGTGTGTTTTCATCTGTGTTTGAGGCCCACTCAGGCTTTGTAAGCTAAGTACTAGTCATAGACACAAACATTAAATGCATGCATAAGAGTATGTCTGACAGAAACAAGAACTCCCCATATTCAGGGAAAAAAAGCACCTTTGAATTGAGATTAAACATGGAAAGATTCCCCCTGAAAAGTTCCATCTCAAATGCTGCAAGGAACTGAAAATGGGCATGCTGTGTCAGATCAGTAACACCACCACTAGTAAGATGCTATTTCAGAGTGGTCCTGGCTGGAGTTAATAATACAGGATTTGATTATTTTAGCTCTAATCCAGATAAAACAATCAGAAACCCTGATATCTAAACCATGTTCTTATCCTTTAAATTGGAAACCTTTTGTATAGTTCAGTGAATACCTGCTCTATCTGTATGCCGTACCCATTGAAGGCTCCATTGTCCCAGGAAGTATTTCGGTAGATGTCATCTACTCTGTCTATCAATTCAATCTATGTAGAGAAGAAAACTAAGTTAAGTTCCAAGCTTTCACGTAATAAAGTTCAAGACACTCAGAGAAGCTGCAACATACTTATCTAGAAACACTCACTTCAAATTAAAATTGAACCTCACGTAACAGACATACTATACTCACTGATCCAAAACCAACAGTACTTGGATCCAGAGAGTATTATCACTATCCTTGAAAATTTTCCATCATAAAAAAACCAGTACAAACTTTCCCCTTTATCACTTTTGTTTGTGTAGTGGAAGAGCAATAATATTAAGAACAAGACATCTTGGGAAACACTTTGTTCATATACTAGTTTTCCAGGTTTCTTTGAGGGGAAGGGCAGAGGCAGGAGTTGTTTTTACTGCTTTGTTTTAGCACAACGCTTAACTAGTTTAACTGACCCCTGAGGCTTGCTTCCCTCTCCTAGCCAAAAACCTATTATTTTCCTTATTATGGTTCAAGCACAAGGTTCCAGAAAGTCTCTCATCAGTGCTCACTATCAATACCTCCCTTTTCAAGCTGTTCTCATCTTCCTAAAAACCGCCTTGTACTAAATATAAACCATCAAACTTGCTCAAAATGAAAAGTGACATTCAGAGCCACTTGATAATAGTTTATGCTTTAGTTTTCCAATCACTGTGTTGTTAACAGTACACATCTACCTAGGAAACACAACAGCAGGTTAGCCTCAGCATGTCAGATGCTGAGATAATAGCATCTCTGCAAACACACTGCTCCATTACCTGAGGAATGTAAACATTTCAGAGGACAGAAAGGTCAAAAAGCCAGCAAAGGTGGAACAGAGTGATTAGCACTTCAAAGATTCAGGCTCAGAAAGAGACTCTTGACAAACAACAGACCTCCAAAAGTAGTTTCATTTGGTTTTGTCTCCCATCCCCAAACCCATACTCTCCACTTCTGCTGAAAGGCTGTGGGCAGGCATTCTATTTCACAAAAACTTGTCAGGTAGACAACCCCATTGTACTGGTTTTGGCTGGGTTACTTGGTAACCAGTACACATGACAGAGCCCCCCTTTCCTGAGGATGGCTAAACACCTGCCTGCTGATGGGAAGCAGTAAATTAATTTCTTATTTTGCTTTGTTTGTGTATGCAGCTTTTGCTTTACCTATTAAACTGTTTTTCTCTCAACCCACAAATTGTCTCACCTTTACCCTTCTGATTCTCTCCCCAACCCATCGGGGAGGAGTGAGCAAGCAGCTGGGTGGGGCTGAGCTGCCTGCTGGGGTTAACCCACAACACCCATGTACAACTAAATTAATTGTTTACCGCGCCTGCTTCTAATTTTGTTGTTCTGGACAAAAGATCCTGGAAGAATTTTGAAAAAAAGAGAAAAAAAGAAAAAAAAAAATCTATACAAGTTGCTTTTGCCTCTCATATGAGCTTTATACATGCTTGAACTTCAAAGATGCTTGGATCATTTGCAGTGGATTTCAAAATCCAGGAGATTCTAAAGCTCCAACTGGAAAAAAAAAAGTTTCTTAGGCAGAAAATAGCATAGCCACAAGAAATATGTGAAGGGAAGGGATTTGTTTATAAGTGAAACTTGAAGACTATTTAACTATAGTATCACCATTATAAAATATCTTAAAAGTATGATTTAACACTTTCCCAGGTAAAAAGCACACGCAGGCATGAAACATAAATACATTACGTTGTGCAAAAGTAGTATAAGCTGTACGTTCTTTTAACTACTGACTCAGTATTTTTTCCTGCATTTATTCCAGCAAATTGTAACAGAGTATATTTACTTACCAAATAGTTTATAGTGGTACTCTCTTCCCCACGGCCCATATACTTGAAAAAACGATGATCTGCCACTACCAACATCTTGCACGTGTTTTTGGAGCTCTCTGAAACAGCTCTTTTCTTTCGATTGATGCTTGCTAATGTGAACATTTTAAATACAATTAAATAAACACTCAGTAAAACTGCCACTGCTGTGTCTATTACCCTTATATAAGAAATGACTGCAAGTTCGGGTGGGTTTTTTTGGGGAAAATGGGGATGTTTAGGTTTAGATTTTTATTTTTTTTAATAACTGTACTTAAATTTTGTCTTCTTAACAGTCCTCAAACTTGTTGTAAGGAAAGGAACGTATAGTAGCGAAATTGAGTTATTCAACAGATTTACCTACAGAGCTTTTATGGTCATCACCTCGACCTTAACACATCTCCTCCTATTCCTAGTCATTATCCCAACCTCTGCTGACACAGCAAAGGACAGAGGAAAGAGGGACCAAGAACTCTCAAAAACCCATCATAGCTCAAGATGGATTCTTTGAGCGACCACCAAGGCCAAACAGGTGCTGCTGCACAGTGCACAGAAATGCAAAGTTGTTTTAATGTTCGCCTCAGAAAGCTTACCTACATTGCTGCCAGCTATCACAACAAAAACTACTTAGACCTTATGAAATAGCTTCCTTTCCTTAGCCTACACGTAGGGCCAAACCCTTTCAACAAGCCAGAAAGAAACATGCCTTGAGTGACAGTTTCTTCCTTTCATCAGTTGTTGGGGCTGTTTTGGGTTGCAAATGGGCATGAGAAAAGTGCTGCTTTTTTCCCCCCACCAATGAATTTAAAGAGCTAATAATTAAACTAGAAGCAGCAACAGAGATTATTGCCCAAGTTCTTATCTTACTTGCCGACACAGACAGAACTCAAGCATTTGTTTCAAAGATGCTGCTCTCCCAAGGTACAGACACTCACCTTCGTTTTGCTTCCTGTCTTCCAGTCCTTTTGGCAACAGTTCTTCTTCGTTTAGCTTTAAATAACCACACACTTTGGGGGACTGCAATCTTGAGAAATCTTTAATATCTTCAGATCTGTAGACCAGCAGTCTTTCATCTTGCACATTATCTACAAATCTCCACAGTGGCTGACAGCATAAGAATAACAGAAATGCAATTAGGAACACAGTGAATGCCAAGACTAAGTCTATATAAGTAAAAAATTAGACATATGTACCATCAAATCTCCACAGCTTTATGTGTACACACACAAATGCGTTGGACTGCAATAATTTCATCCACAGCAACAGATCTACTGATAAAACGACGTCCCCAAGAAATTCAACAGAATTCAACTCTTTTATGCTACACAGGCATCCAAAAATCTAAGATCCTCTCAACAGAGCAGTGGCAGCCACCTGGATAAGGCTGTAGAAGAGGCAGAATTTTTTTTCTTCCTCTCCAGAACATGAGGAAGCTGAAGGGGCATCTCAGGCTCCTCCGCTCCCTCCATAACAGTATGGATACTGGCACGGCCGGGGAGGAGATGCTTAAACTATGCTAACAAATGCACTGACCAGATGTACAGGAGCTGGCAGATAACAGAGAATATCTAAGCGCACAGCAGAATGCAGTCTTCACAGCAGAAGGCAGGCTCTTCAATGTTCAATAGCTACCCAAGTCACTTACAAGCGTGAAAATTTCTCCAAAACCAAAGAAAACAAGAAAACCATGAAATGCCAACGTAAGACACTAATTCCCATAGCTGATGCACACTAACCATCTTTTTTCTTTAGTGACATGTCCCTATTATTATCTGTACATAACAGCTACATCAACACCAACAAATACAACATGGACAGGGCCTGTTCTTTAGGCAAGGCCAAGTAGCATAGACTGCCCACATCTACAATGCAGAGCACCTGGGTCTGGGTCTCCTCTGGCCCTTAGGCAGTGCTCTTTCAACTTCAGACAACTATAACTTATCATACTGTGCTTTCAGATCACAGCAAAAAGGTCCTGAAATGTGAAGGCTGTGCCGGCCCAGCAGCCACATGCCTGTAGCGCAAAACTGAAGGCACATGTTTCACACCCTAGAGCAAGGTGTGAGGGCACCAGGGTTTTATACAAAGGTCCGCAGCCTTTCTGAACGGTACAGGAGGACCATGAAGCAAACGCAGGCAACGGTGGAGCAGCTTTGTCCGCGTTGCCTTTTGGCAACAGTCTCTGGCACACACCACCTCTGACTGCACACAGGCATCATCTCACCCACAGCTAGTTAGGGGCTGAAGCTGACCCACAGATGCTAACAGCTAGGCAGCATGGGCAAGCCAGAGCTTCCACGCCATTGCCTGCCCCCCAACCAAGGGGGTTGGCTGCACCGAGGAATGAGACATGCTTACCTTACTCTGGACTACAAACACAAAAATGCTTTAAATCACAATCAAAGAGCTAGTATATGCTCTTAATGTAAAACGCAAGTACAGTGGTTTGGGTATTCTAATCACATTTTCATACTTTAACGTGACTAGATTTCCCAGGTTTACCCATAATTCTGCATATGCTTGGGTTTGGATACAATTACAATATCCATATAACACTCAGCCATAATTATTGTTATTCAGCCATTCTAATACAGCTTGTGTCTGGGAATATACTGCACTGAACAACTCATTAAGATAGTCTCTAATTATATATTTGTGGAATATGTTTTTTAAACCAACAGTTTAAAATAACATAAGCAATGAAAATGGTGAAAAACAGAAACAAGGGAGCAAAAAATACCAGATTTTCAAATAAAGCTCTAAGAATGGGAAAAATTCCAAGATGTAACAAAGCCAAAATTTTAGAAAGCTCAACAGACCTTGACTCTGCTCAGAAAGCTGCACATGTCTAGAGGACATGATCACCACTAATTACTAACTTTATCCATGTCTGTTTCTAAAACCCTTTCCTGTTTAAAACATACCTTCTCCCCAGTGTATCTAAAACATGCAAATGTCAGAGAATGTAACTCACTAATAAAACTCAACACTTGCAAAAGTCAAATCGGCTTCACATTTCTCTCCCTCCTCCCTACCCACCCCAAAACAAACACCACCACCAAGTCTATTTTGAGCTACACAGGTGTCACTGTGACTAACTAGAAAGAGAAACACCCACATACCTCAACGTTGTATTCTTCTCCATCAGTATTGATTCTCACTGTAAAATCTTCATCCCCAATATGTGCCACGACCTTGGAATTATGCTCTCCTTTAAGATAAGCAAGGAAAAAATAAATTAATTCAGCTCTATTTGCATGCACTCCTGCACAGACACTGTTTGTTGGGGTTTTTTTAATTGTTTCTAAAGTTCATGCCAAATTACCTTCCTCAGTCTCTGAAGAACACTATACCGTCCAGTTTAAAGGAAAAAAAGAAATGAGCCAGCACTGCTCCCCAGTCTTAATTTCCTAGTGGTCACAGTCATCAAGACTCAGATTTAATTGACAATTTTGCAGAAAGTGTTGAGATGGCTCTGGGGATTAGTAATGGGACACAATATTTCTGCCAACAAAAACAGCTTGCATCTTACTACTATCAGACAGCAGTCTGACATGGTGTCAGCCTGGATTCCAGTGGAAAAGACTTTTACCACATCACACAGGCAACATAAAAAAATCAAAACAACTTAGCGGAACCATTAGTGCTGGACTAAAGTGGAGCAAGATACCCTTTCTTCACAGAAAAGTAATCTGCAAAGAATCATCTTAAAGTCTTTCAATATAACAATCTGGGCAACACTGCATCACTACTACCTGGACTTTGTGTTCTGGGACAATGAACATTCAAGTCTTACACTTCACTTGGAATTAAAGCTACCATCATCGTTTTCAAAAAAAAAAAAACAAAAAACAAACACCAAACCACAAGCTGCTGCTTGAGTAAATTATACCTTTGTGTCCTGCCAAACTAAACAGAAGAGTCCTATCTTAGAACCTTGGTGCAATAGCTAAAAAAAAAAACAAACCCCACCACGCACCAAACCTAAAAAAAACCCCAAACCCACCACAAAAACAAAACCAGAAAACCCAAGGGACATGAAAATTAAGTTTACTTGTTTATCCTAACCATATTTGATGAAAATGAGGGCAATACACCATTTACTTTGGCCAAGAGACTCAAAGCTGCGCTTTCTCAGCACTGACACACAGTCTAGTCCATACTAACCAACAACATGTCCGGTAAAAAAGTCTTGCCATTGAACACGATACTTCTTTTCCTTGCCTTCACCATCCACAATTAATGCTTGAAATTTTTCTGAAAAGTGTTCAGCAGTTGCTGTTAAGTATAATTTAAAGTGCCTGTAAAAGAATTTATTTCCATTTATTTTTAAGCAAAGTATACACATAACAGATACATCCAAGTCTCCATTTTACTGAGGGTCCAAAAGAAGTTAGAAAGCATTAATTCTGATAAGCAGACTACGAAAACATATACTGTGTAGTTCATAACTGTAAATATTTTTAAAGAGTCAAAGATGTTTAATTAAAAAAATAAAAAATAAACCCCAACATCCAAAACAGCCACAGTTTGTTCATGACGGACCTTCTCCATTTGCTGTCAAACAAAACCAGTTACTGGTAACTATTTAAAAAAAATCAGACCAAGGAATTTGTTCGTGTATTTGAAATTAAATTACCTTAAAGTTCTTATTTTCTGAAATAATATAGTCAGAAGACCATAAACAGAAATCTGAACTCCGTAGATTTCTATGATATATTGTCACAAAAACTAAAGGCTATCCCAAGAAGTAACTAGAGAACCTTCTCTGGAAGGAGCCTCATCGGCTCTTGGTTTATGTGGGCTTTGGGTCAAAGACTTTTGGTATGCCCCTCTGCAATTATTCTGTAATTATCATTGGCCGTATTGCAACCTCACCATAAAGTCAGGGTGCACGAGGCAGTGCAAAACAGGGACAGCCAGACATTTGATCCCATTAACCTTTTATACTTGGTACTTAAAAATTACCCCCTCCACACATTTAGAGATTAAAAAAATATGCACAACAACTTGCATGACAGTTGTAGTTGTAGATGACAGACAGGGGAAGGCACATGAGAACACAGTAGACAAAGATGTCAGATGAACAAAAATTGATCTACACTTGTTAATACAAAACATTATTCTCACCCTGCTCCCCCATTTGAGAGTCACAATTTCAGCACTCAAATACCTGTAAGATGCTTTTCTGACAGTAAAATCCATACAACCTTCATGCCTGCTCTCTTCTACCTCTTCTTCCCCTTTCACCTGGGAAATTTACACTTAGTAGGGAGAGGATTAAACCTCCATGAAAAAAACACAATAAATCTCTTGGGCAACACACCACACACGCTCCCCAAACCGAAGGCAGAGATTTTCAAGAACCAGAGGACAGTCAAGAAGTATGACAATGTTGCCAGATGAGGTATAAATGGGATCCAACCCAATTAGTGGAAGTAATCTACATAAAACCAAAGCTAAGAACAAAGCAAAAGAAATCTTAAATCACGGCCACTTCAGCAGAGTAATACAATGCAACTTACTTTTCCGTTTCCTCTCAGCCTCTCTGAAGTCATATAACCCACTAACTTAGAACTGGCCAGTCATGACAGAAAACAAGATAACTATTTCTGGGTTTGGAACTGTGCATTACTCCTTACAAACTGAAGGAAAATATTATGCTATTTCATTGCTGATGATTTAATTACCTTTGCAGGGCTGAAAAACTTAAGAGCCTCTCCACATGTGTCTCAGGCTGGAGGTCCCTCTTCTTCAGTGAGTGTTGCTGGATGCTAGACTGAGAAAGGATGTCATAGTCTGAAAGCATGGACTCAACTGTGTCTGGAAGAGCAACAAGGAAAGTTTTGGTTTCAAGAGACTCTTTCACAAATACACACATAAACCAGCAAAACAGAGCCTCCAATTTCGACAGCAAGACCACAGTTTGCTCTAATTTTAGGATAACTATCGTACATTTCTGTAAAGGTACATTTTGTGTAGGTGAGTAGAAATCATAGTGTGAGGCAAGACACAATCTGAGAGGCAAAGTATTTAGTTCACTTCTTATAGCAATTTTTGAGCAACCAACCTATCATTTTTACTGCCACAGCTGTGCAGAGCTAATGCCCTCCCTGACTGCCCTCTGGAAACTAAATGGGGGAGAACATCCCCATTTCTCTGGAGTGAATCACTCTCCTCACCTGCTGGTCCTCATCCGAGTCTAAGGAAGAAAATAATTTCACCTAGGAAACTTCTACCAAATTCACTACAGATCAGGACTGCATTTATTGCCTTTCTGTCCAACGGTAGCCAGAAAACAGGTGTCTGTGTAGCATAATCAATCAGAAATAACTAACAAGGCATCTCATATGAGGCACCTCCAGGTACCCTGGTTTCCCAATACCTTACCACCACACAAAACTCCTTTGATTTCCCTACTCGGAACATAAGAACTAATTCAGAGGAGGGAGAACAAGGGCCCGCCTGAAGCCCTATGGGGAGCAGCACACGAATTACAAATTCAGGTCAATATTCTGCATATGCTTCCACCATTAACAAGTGCATAATGCTGGCTGCCAACGGTGTCTGACTCTTGCTGATAAAGCCTCCTGCTGCTTGGTAAGCCATCCCTTCGCTGGGAGCACCTACCCACGCTCCTCCTCTCTGGAGCACCCACCAGCCAGCAAGGCACCTGACAACCACCTTCACTTCCACCAGCGCCAATGGATTCATTTGCCCCTTACAGCCCTAAACAGAGGCCCTTTTTCCCACATCACTGTCTTCCTTCTCTGCCAGAGGTGTTCACTCTTTTCAATGAACCAAATGAGGAGTCAGCCATGTTTTACAAGAAGCAGAAGTGCTCATCCAGTCATTCTTCACTAAAAAAAATCCCATTTTTTCCCCTTCATTTCCAGCTGTGCTTCTAAACCAGACATGATAGCTACCAAAGTGGGTTTTTATTAACGAAGATGGCCTTTCCACTTCTTCAGAGTCCCCAATCACTAGCTTATACCACCCAGCCAAGTAACCTCACACGTTTTATTAGACTTTTAGTAAGCAGCACCACTAGGAAGCTGCATTTTACTGGTTCTTGTGCAACAAGCCAAGATGGCCAACTTGAAATCCAGATTGATATAGCTTCTGAAATTTATTTTTTTTTAAACTTGACACTCAGTACCATCATTTATCCCCAAATACATGCCTCTAAAACCCAAGAAAACCTTTAAGAATGGGCACGTTATCTGGGCCAAGGCAAGCACCTCACTTTTTCTTTTGTGAGGGGGCAGGTGGGAAGAATTAACCACCCGTGTATGTGCACACATATGCTTGTGTACACTGGAAGCAAGGAAGCTGCAGAAACAAAGATGACCCTCACAGCCCTCTTGGCCCTGCACCAGACAGACTATCAAAGTGACACAGCTGCCTTCTCACGCAGCAGAAGCCACCAAGCAGCGGCTCCCAGGCTTCTCCCTCCCCTGCCGTTGAGCAACACAGGAAGGGCAGTGCAGTTGCAGTTTCCTGATTTCTGTTTACAACCCACAGGTTGAGAGCACCTGCAATCGATTACCATGCATTTAGGGTTATATGCAAAGGCAAGTTTCCAACACCTTTGTGTTGTGGTTTTTTTCCACTTATGGGCGCAGTTGCGGCATGCCAGGCAGTGCCTTCATCGTTAGCTTGCCACAGGCTGCAGAGCTGGTTCACTAGAGCCACGCAATGAGCAAATACCTGAAAAAATCCCCTCCCCAAATCCCTTTTCTTTAAAAAGTCTATTACAATTCATTGCTTATGGTCTGGCACCTGCCTTCATCCAGAACCACCTGGGAGGAGGATAGGGACAGGCAGGGAAAAGCAATTTTTAAAAAAAGCCTCATTAAACTGTCTAGTCCTAAATTCTTTTAATTAAACCTGAGATTCTTTCAACACACTTGGCCAGAGCAGACCCCTCAATTAATATGAATGTTGACATAAAGGATACCAAACGTCGGTTTGTGATACAGAGCAAGCGTGTGGTATGTGGGCCATGAAGCAAGAGAGGTGTGGTACCAGAGCTGTGCTGCTGGGGACTGACACAGCGACTTGCCAAGCACAAGGTCTGCCCAAGAAGCACAACCCCAGCTGCAAAATACTACTCTTTCTGCCCTTTTCCACCTCTGCCTGCAAAGTACAGCCCAGAACCAGGGGAAGGTCATGCCAAAGAGCAAGATGCAGCTGCCACTATGGCCAGACAAAATGTCTCAGTTTGATGGCAAGAGAACTGAGAAGTCTGCTAAAGAAATCAGTTTTTTTTAATTTCGTAGGCAAGGAGAACTTCAGAAGTCCTGCTCCACCTCAGCACACACAAATACCCTTCTGGAAATGTCTCACAGAGACAGGGGAAGAGTAGTAAGAACAAGACCTACAGACTTGATGAAGATGAGTAAGATGATTGTTAAAGTAACAAATGAAACACAGGACACTCCTAGTTCCTGTTACCCTGAAACAAGAATGCACTTGTTCGTATTTCCTCTTACCCTTCCTAAATTTGTTTGCTTTTAATTTTACTTGTGACACAAGTAGACTTAAGACATGCTGCTGCTAGACATAAATCCGTGAACTAATTCAGGTGTCAGACAGATGTGGAAAAAATATATTGGTAACACACTCAAACCAAAATTTTTCTGTAAAATTTTCATACTGTGAAAATGAATCCATGAAAATGGTCATGGCTTATTGAAAATGGAAGATAAAGTGTCATTATTTTAAACAAAATACAGAGCTGTACAGAGTCCAACTGTACAGCAGTCTGTGGATGGGAGCCACTGCAAGCATATACTTGACTACTTTTTATTCAAGTTTAATAATCTTTCTGGCATTCCTTCCTCATTATCTTCACTATGGTCCAAGAGTCATTTCCCATGGGCTTCAATGGCACCAAGCTGACTCAGGTTTTCCCAAACCACTTTCCTGCGGTTCCTTCCCTTCCACCCCCTCTTAGATTTCTGCATTCCTCTCTTTTTGGAGAGAGACACCTTAATTTCATCCTGATATCCCACATATTTATTTATTTATGATCACCAGCCTTCACCTCATTCCACCTTCTGTCCTGGGATGGGGGGGTGGGGACGGACACCGGATGACCTTCCCAGAACATACACATCTCAGGTATGTAAAAGAAACAGGGAAGGAACATCAGTGACAAAGACAATACTCCAAAATACTCATGAAGAAATCCACAACAGTGACTTCTCCTCTGCCCCCAACTTTGAACTCACTAATTGTTTCCTCTTTTTCTTTCACCTCATTTCAAGGCTAAAAGCCTACTGCTGCTAGACTTTGCAACTTAACACAGGAAAGTATCTTTTAAATAAATTATGGGCCAGTATGCATTGCAGCAGGCTACTCCAGCAGCAAAGAGATCAAGAATGTGCTGGACAACAGCTTAGCTCACTGAGTTGAAGGCCACTGCATATATTTCAAAAGAAGAGGTTTCTCTTCAAGTGCTCAGCTACCAATTCAAATATCAATGGCATCCTTCTCCAACCAGCTCAGCTTTCATAAGCAGAACAGTAAACTCCCATGATCTCATGCCCAATCTATTGCCCGGAAAGCAACAAGTAAATGTGGCAAGTCAGCCATTTCATAAGCATTCTTTTGCACTGCATTATTTACAGAAAGGTTAATCTTATCTAGAAGCATCAAGTTTTAACCCAGAAGATATAATTAATATTTTAAAAAACTCTCTTCACAATTATCCCATGATAATGTCTCTACTTAAAACACAAGATCCAACAATATTTTAAAAAACATTACTTTCAGGATTTAAAAATGACCACAAAAGCATCAGAGGGGTTTGCAGGAATGATTGCAGTTATTCCTCCAACCACCCCAAGGGGAATGAAAGCAGAAATAAATCTCCTGTCGAAAGGCACTGGAATGGGATGACAAGCCTACAGACAGTAGCCCTGGAACAAGCACAGCAAACACACTTGGGGAGGATTTTGCAGTGTGACCGTTAAATCACTGGCATATCCAAGACTGAAAAAAGGGCTCCAGCCTGTATTTTGCATGGCACTTGTCAACTACAACCCTGGTACTGATCTCAAGCTGACTTCCAATGGGTATCAAACACCTATCAAAAGCTTGTGAGCAGCTAACTAATAACAATTTTTCTGATTCAGCTGGGGAGTGACTGAATGGTTGAAGGGCTCCATATTCTATATTGTTACTATTTATTTTTTATTCTCCAAATTATGCTCTTCTTCCTACATTAAAATATTTTAATTAAAGTAACCAAATAAAGTAACTTCAAATATAATTCACAGCCTCAGTCAGAATTTGGACCAGGAAACACAGACTGGAGTCTTTCCAACCTTAACCATATGAGCTAAAGCAGGTCACCACCACCCTACGTAAAACAGCTGCCCTCGTGCTTGTGGTAACAGCCGGTTACTGGCTGCAATATAGTGGGATCATTTGACTGGAGCACCATGCCAGGGAATGCTAATGGAGAAGGCCAATATATTCATATCTCAACCAGGCACACAAACAGTCTTCACCAGGCAGGAGGTGATGCAGTCATGCCTAAATGTTTATGGGTACCTTCCCGTAACAGTTTACACTGCTTTTAGGAGACTGTTGATGAAGAGGATGTGTTGAGAAGATCCATCTGTGGGAAAGCTGTTCCATAACAGCTCATTACACGTGCTGCTACATCTCTCTCCAGTGCATCTGGTACAGAGCCATTGCCAAAGACAGAAAACAAAGTGAATTGAAACACTTATCCCTTGTGAAACAGCCCATGCTTTTAACAGTTTAGATAAATCATGTTTACTTGTTTCCACTGCATAAAGAGGGGCTGCTATTTTGCTCATCGAGTATACATGAACAGAAGAACTTGTGTGAGAAATGGGTTCAAAGCAAGAACCAAAGGTATGTCAGCCTGCTTATAAACCATAACAGGATAGAGGTTTACACTCCGTTTAAACACATTTCTAGACAAACCTGTCATTAAGAATGGCCAGCCATGTCAGCATTGCTGAATGTTTTAAAAGACATGTTTTTGACTCGATCCCAACTGCACGAAACTTGCTAAACCACGTGAGGAAAACAAGCTGCCCAAATTCAGTTAGTCACCAGCACAACACAGACAAAGCCTCAGGGTATGGTTACACAGACCTCTCACTGGGAGGTAAGGTAGGCTGCTGATTTACCGTCTACCAGCTACTCCACACTATACTCTTCCTGCAGTTACACTGGTTAAACTACTCTCCACTTACCACAAATTCAGAAGTGTCCAGTGATGGATAACATGGAAAAACTAACAACTTACAAAACACCCTTTAGTTCATCTCAGGAAAAAAATTGTTCATATAGCTGCACCCTTATGCTACTCCAAAGTTTTTTCCCTACAGTAAAATAGACATCTGTTTCTAGACAGTGCGAATATTTCCTTAAGGGTGCAAATTCTGTTTAGCAGAAGCCGTACAGATAATTAAACTGCTATTTCTGGTGTTTTTGAATACAGCTGAATACCCCCTCACACTCTTCTGACCTTGCAAATTTTCTCCTTCACTGAACACATCTTAAATAAGGACCAGTGAGGAACAAAATTTATTCTGTTGGATCTACTTGATTAATAATTCAGTCTGTACTACTAGTGAAAGCAGAAGGCACTTTTTGGAGAAAAAAAAAAAAAGAATGCAATATCCTGCTCAAATACTGACATTATAAAAAATAAGGAAGCCCACTGAATTATCATCCTCATATTCAAAGTGAAACAAGGGCAATACAGCTGTCTCATCTTAAAACTAGAACAGCATCATATGACTCAATGTTCAAAAAAAACCCCAAAACTCAAAAATCACATGCTTTCACATATCCTGCAGACAAGAACAGTCAAGTCACAGGATGTAGTGTTCTCTGGAAACATCATTTGTCTGGCTCTCCAAAAACTGTCAGCCTCACTACTGTGCTTAGATACCACACCACAAAATCATGCTGTGTCACAAAATAAGTTTGAGTGGAGCTGATTCTAGGTAAAGACTAATTACTGTCTGGACTACGCTTGTGAGATCAACCTCTTCTCCCCATCTGACTGCATCTCTTCTTGAAGATACGACTTTGGACTCACTCAGACACAACCTTCCAAAATTCAAGGCACACCACAGGTACTGAGGGGCAGAACTTCATGATTTCAGTAACAATCTGAAAAGGTGAGAAAGGAAACCAAGGACTGCAAGGGATACCATGTTCTTGTTCAACACCTCAGTAATTACAGATCAACATCAAGTGGGTGGCAGCTGTAGGTGCCTCCCTGCATAACAGGGCCCCCTTCCCTTCCCACCCCCCAGTCCATGTACCTACATAGGTTAAAAATGCAGGTATCAAGGAGGACAAAAAAGTACAAACAATGCATATTAAGAGCGGCACAGGAAGACAAGGATGGATACTGTGAAGAGATGCAGGGCACAAGCGACATAAATAGGAGCAGTATGGTCACGTACATCTGCAAGAATAAGACACCAGGAAGATCATCAGAACCATTGAGAGCATTGCAGGATATCCCCAAAACAAGCAAGTTTGAGTGTGGCATATGAAATCCGTAGAACAGGACAGCAGGATGTACTGCTCTTTGTTAAAGAAACCTGGCTCTTGGTTAACCTTTTATTACACACAGCAAAGGACTTCCCTTGATCAGTCTGGGAAACAGGCAAACTCGGACTCCTGCAGTTTATAAAAAAGCTGGGGGACAAAAAAAGTCAGCCTGTTTATAACAGAAGTTAAATATAAACTTCTATCTCAAAAATAAATCTCTACTGACTACTAAACACATAATTAAATCCTGGTGTAATGTTAGAGTGCAATCAGGAGAACGCTGCACTGAAGAGCTGGCTGGCTGTTCTTCCTTGCTCAGCCCTTCCAGCCGCAGAGCAGAAAGCCATGCTGGGGCTTCTGCACACACACAAAAAAACTCCAGGGTAGCAGAAGCGTGAAACTGAGATGAGTCACTGCTGCTATCAGCAATGAACAGTAGAAGGGAAGTTATCAGTTTTTACAGTGGGGGGGAAAGAAAAATAAAACTACCCCAAATCTTAAATGCAACCAAGAGTTTTACTTCTTGGCTGCCTAGAAGTCACACCAAATCAGCACTACTGAAAACCAAACTCACACTGAGCACTTGATTATGTTCCTATCACAAAAATCTTGCAATATTAAGGGTAATTCCTAATAATTAGAATTTAATCTAGTATTGACATTCTTCACTTTGTTGACTTTGAGTACTTCTCTCAGGAATTACACTTTTATCACTTTTTTTTTCCAGTTAGAAATGGAAACTGTGACTGATTCACAGGAACAAAAGAAAACAAACCCAATAAAAGTACTTTAAAACCTTAATATTAAGTACCTCCACAGAGCAGATTGCCAATCCACAACACAAAAATCACACTGATAATTTGCATTCAATAAGGCCATGTCTACATGAAGCATTTGCTGTTCATATGGAGACAAAGTGTACAGAAGACTCTACTTTATCACTTAGCCTGTAACACCACCTGTGGAAACACTGCATCTACAAATTCCTGCAATGATCTTGAAATAATCCTGCAGCATCCCAGGCAGCTATCACGCACTGCAAGATACTGCTATTAGGCTGAGTGTTCTTGGATTCTCCTCCATGTGGTGCATGGTAAGATACACACCCAACATTCAGCTTATGGAGTGAAACTGCAAAACTGGCTCAATCCAAAATAGTTCTTTTGCTTCAAAGGATATTAAAATGGGACAAGAAACAGTAACAAAAATGGCAGACTATGGTAGGGAAATTAGTTACTTGGCCCTTACCAAGGTCTTGCCTTAGTCTCCAACAGATGCTTCAGCCCAGAAGGACGAAGTTTAATCTTGCACAAGGATTTTGTCACTAATTATCTCACTGCACGCTCTTGACACTGAGCTAAACTTCCACCCCCTTAACTCTTTGTCAGTTGGTTATACTCCTGGCCTTACGGACTTCCTGCGTTTTGTCACACTAAGTGTGAAGTAGAATTCAAAATTGAATGTGAATGATTTTATGCTGCCCTCTGCATCACTCAGCTCCCCCAGTTTATTCAACACCACTATCATTTGTTTTTTTCACTCAAATTGTAAAGTCTAGTCTTTTAATGTGTATTACACAGGTTCGTACCGAACCATTTATAATGGGTCATTTCTTCTGCTCATGCAGTTTGTTTCGAGTTCTGCATGGCATTTGAGCAGTGTGGAGAAAAAAAAATTCAAGCCCAGTTTACCTGCCTCAGATTTTATTAGTGCAATATAGCAGGTAGAAAAAGACTAGCAGTGAGAGATTCAAAGAATATCATCTGCCCAGGATAGGAATAGCTATCTTATTTAATTCCCTGCTTAGCTTATGATAAAAATGATCTCATTCAAAACAGGTAACAGTAGAGTAAGACACATTTTACATACAGACTCTATTCTCGGCAATCCCAGATACATGCTCCTTCGTAGCAGGACACTACTAATATCACTGTGTTGTAAAACAGATTCAAGCAGTTCTTTAGATATATTCAGTGATATATTCAACAGCACTGAAGCTGGGTATTTGCATTGTTCTTCTTTTCAGGTATATTAACCCCCGTTATCATTCAGATATGTCTGAGCTCCGTGACAAACAGCATTAATATTTAATAGTTATAAAAGGTTATCTTCAGAGATAAATGACAATGGAGAGAAAAATGTTAAAAGAGTTTACCTTAATTTTTCAGAGGCAAAACTATAATGACCTTAATTTTCAGAGGCAAAACTATAACAGTCATTGTATTGACTAGTAGAGTCACACTTCTCCCAGAAATTAATCCCTGCTGTCAACTTTATTAAAAAGAGCACTGCTTCCAGATTATCTAAAGGCAACAAACTGAGGCGGATACCATCCCACCTTCATCCCTCATCTTGAGCACAACCACTACCACCCCACAACACACAGGGCAGGTACTTGGACAGTCATGCCGTGAGCTAGTCCAGGGAGCGAACAAACACCCAAACGCAGACACCCTATCCCTTACCGATAAAACCAAAACGATTAGCTTCCAGGCAGCTTAGCTCCATGAATGTGCTCACAGGAATGGGGAAGGGATCAGAAGCTGAGGCCAGGATTGTGGCAGTCCCAATTTAGGTCAGTTTAGACTGCTGGAACACCACACCCTAAGATTATTTCAGCTCAAAAATGCTGGGAAAGGACCCATGTCTTTTTATCTACTTATTCCATTCTTTGTCAAATTCTGTTTTTCACTGTATAATAATTTTTTTCCTCTCTGAAAAACTGAAATTTTAGAGAAACAAGCAAGAAAGTTCTTAATAGAAACCACAAAATGATAATCCTTGAAACTTCCTTAAAGATACTGCTCTCCAGAAATCTGATTTCGGTTCACAAAACTCAAGCTCTGTGGTTAAACAGAGCTCTCAAAATAGCAATGCTGAAGTTACTAGAAGGAAAAGATGGTATTTCAGAAAACCAAGCTGTGTGCAAGACGAGGACAACAGAACTCCAGCAAAAGATCATAAACCCACAGTAAAGTAGGCAAAGATATTTTCAAGAGTGGCTTGTAAAAGGCATAAAGCTAATACTTGAAATAGCTTTTATTATATCAAAAGAAACAACCCAGCCAAATAATCAAAGGGACTTGTTTTACAAGTAAGCTGCAAAGATGACTCCATGAACAGATGCTAAAGGTAGTACCAAAAAGTAAGAGACTAACTGACCTTAGCATTCACTGCAGATGTGACTAAGAAGGTCCCCAAAAGCTTGTCTTGATAGGATAATCTAAAGACCTGCCTCCAGTTAGAGACTCAAGAAAAGGGTCTTTAGAACAAACCAACAAAATGAGCAGTAAGTCAACAGGACATGAATGTATTTACCCAAGAGTTATAAAGCACAGAAAAAATGAAACTGGTCAACTACTAATCCTGGTATGCAAGTACAGTGCCACTGGTCTTGCTACAGGTGGCCTGAAAGGTGGTAAGTGCAGGACCAATTTCCACCCCAGGTATTATCTAGGGGCCTAATCAACAAATACGCTCAACTTCCTCACCTGACAAACAGGTAATAATAACAAAAACAAACTGTGAATTACTAGACCTGTGGCTAACCAAGACAGTAGGGAAGTAGTGCCTCATATATATATTAGCGTTCTGAAATGACAAAATGTGCCAATAAATGTAACACAGTGGAGCGCACCTGGATTTTTCAAGCTCCCTCACAAAATGCTTTTATGTATTTAGTTTACTGAATGACAGAACAACAAAATGCTTGATGACATTCAATGTGTGAGTAAGTGTGAAATAACACACAAGAAAAAAAATCCTCACTATATCTGAGCAAAGTATTTCAGCATAGTTATTACCACTCAAAAATTTTAAAAGGAAAAAAAAAAAGCGAGATCTTGGAATGACTATTAGACAACAAAAAAAGGCCAAAAAACTACTCAGAAAGAAAACAAAACCAAAAGTATTCATCGCTATAAAACCACAGTACCTTTGTATCACAAATACTGCCTGCAGTCCTGGTCATACACCGCAAATAAAAAATTAAATCTAATACAAAAGAAAATGTATAGAAAAAGTAACAAAGACCAATAAAGTCATTTTTTCCCATACTAAGAATTATTATACAGACTAAGATTTCCCCACTCAAAAAAAAAAAAAGGAGAGAAATTACAAAGGAGAAAAATTACATTGGTCTGTAAGTCCCTAAGGGTATGAAGAAAATGAGTAATTCTTCCATATTGACCATTTCTGACAACAAAAATGGCCAATGTCTAGAAACAGAAGAAAAGAGTTTTTCCTCCATGCAGTATCTGATAAAATTGAAGAGCTCATAGTCCAGGCACGGTGGTACAGAGGCCAAGAATACAAAAGCTATCAGATAAAGATTATACAAATCATAGCAGATAGGTCCTCTAGAAGGCATAAAAATCTGACAGCCCAAGATGCAACCTCTGTTTGAGGAGCTCCCTGACCTCCCTGATGTTGAAAGGACACACTGTGTTTGTTCTGCTTCTGTTACACTTCCTGGAGCATCCACCACTGACTGAACCCTATCCTTCCCAGCTTCCTGCAGTCACCAACTGCTGAGGTCTGCACAGAACCACAAGTCCACCTCAGGTGCATGAGAGGAGGACAGAGGCGCAGCCCGGATGCCTGTTGGGAAATCTGCCGAGAGATCTAAGCAAAGAAGGGGGACTTGAAGCAGTCACCACAGGCCACATCAACTGGAAACAGGACATGTGACTGGGCAAAACACGACCACCACCTCTTGCAAAAGTTCATCTGATAAGCTTTTGCTCATCGAACAGAAGTTTGCAACTTCTTTACTCTGAAGTAAAAGTTTAGATGCAAAACTAAGTTTATGGAAGTTACATAAAGCGGCGGTTCTACTCCGTGTTAAGCTTTCTAGAAGTCACATTCAGCTCCAATAGCTTCAGGCTCTCTCTGCAACGGTGACTCTCCAACCAGAACTATGAAGGGAAGCCATTTACATCATTATCCTGCCTTAACATAACACGAACTCCTGCGAGGAAAACCCTTTAGCAGACCTCAAGTGTAAGACAGAGCGGTCTCGTCACCCTGCTGCAGAGAGCGATGACCCCCAAATGCTGCCCATCAGTGATGCCCTCAGGTGAAGGGGGGCCACCGCCACCCCGGGAGGGGACGGGGCCTGCACCGTCCCCAGGGTCCCCAGCGCACACGCACCCACCCGCCCGCCGGCGGGCACGGGAGCAGGCCGCGGCCTTGCCCGCCGCCTCGGGCCGGCCTTCAGGCAGGCCATCAGCCAGGCCGGAGGGTCCCCAGCTCCAACCCGGGCCCCAGGCTCCTCTCCCCATTCCCCGCCACCACCACCCCTTGGCAGAAGTGCGTGTGCCCCCCCCGCCTCATGGAGGTGGTCTCTCCCCCACCCCACACATCACCCCATCGCTACCCTGAGCGGAGGTGGGTGTGCCCCTCTCCCCCTGCCCCGCAGCAGTGGTCTCTCCCCAGTTCCCCCCCACACCCCCCTCGGTGGTCTCTCCCTCACCCCACTGCTACCTCTCGGTAGCTGGAAGCCCGTCTCCTACGCCCGCGCCTCGGCAGCGGTCTCTCCCCACCCCACGCACCCCACAGCTACCCCTCGGCAGAGGCGAGCGTGCCCCTCTCCCCCCGCCCCGCAGCAGTGGTCTCTCCCGCACACCTCCTCCCGCGGCTGCCGTGGTCCCGCCCTATCCCTTACCGTAGCGCAGCCGGCGCGGCGGGCGCCCCAGCGCCTCCAGCCCGCCTGGCCCCCACAGCAGCACCAGGACAGGGACCAGCCACGGTCGGAGCCTCATGATGCGGGCGCGGCTCCCTCCTGCTCCGTCCGTCCGCTCGTTCGTTTGTTCACATCCGGTCGGAGAAACTTCGCCCTCCGCCCGTCCCGCAGCCCCTCAAGCCGCACCAGACCCGCCGCCCTCCTGGGCCCGCATCCGGAAGCGCGGCGGCTGCCCGCGGAGCATTATGGGTGCAGGCGGGGCCGCCATCTCAGGCGGCGGGGGCGGGCGCTGAGGGGAGGCGAGGCCCGCCCGGGGGCCTGGCTGCTCCGCGGCGGCCGGGGAGGCGGCCAGCCCTCGGGGCGGTGCGGCGGGTGTCTCCGCGGCTGCTCGCTTCAGCGACGGCCGCGCTGTGGGGGCTTGAGGCGCTGGGTGCAGCATTCTTCCCCCCGGGGGCACTCGCTCGCTCGGGGCATCCCTCAGCACGGTGCCCTTACTGGTCTCCTGGAGGGGGAACAGGCCTCCCGTCTGCCCCCGCCCCGCTCTTTGGGGTGACCTCGGGGTGCAGGCCCACCCTGGGCAGGACTCCCGCGCTCTCGTGTCTTCTCACATGCACAGCGATGTCCCCCATACAGTGGTGCGTGCAACTTGCAGAAGGTAGTTTATTCTCAGTCCCTGCGAGTGACTTCACTAGCTGACTTTACTAGGTTTTGTGTAGTTTTCTTAGTACGACTGAGGATTGTGGCACTTGGTACAAATCATGAGTGATGGGTCTGTGAGTCAGCTGTTGCCAAACAGCACACCTTATTGCAATTAAAATCAGGAAGACATACTTGAGTTACAGCTGCACTGTAGTGTGCCAGTTAATGTTTTCTGGAATTAGCTTGATCTCTTATCTATTTGCAGATGCCTCTAGCAACAATGATTGCAAGTGATGTGCTCAGCAAAAATGGAGAAAAAACGTCACCATTGCACATACTGCTTTTTGCCACACTGATCATTAGTTAATTTGAAATACTTAAATAGCTATAGCATGAATAAAATTCAATTTGTCATAAGAACAAAGGACAGACATAGTGCTTAAACTAAGAGTGTGTATCTCCCAGTTTCTTGACTCCGAAGATGGGAAGATTATAAAAGGCCAATCTGCTGGTGAAGCTTCCGGTGGGTGCACTTTGAATTTCCAACAATTTGCATCTACTGACTCCCTACATCAGAGGTCATGTCTTCTTCCTTAGTAGCTCTCAGTGTATCTCCTCCAGACATTTGTCCGGTTGACCCTCTATGGGTGCTTGTAAACCCGTAGCATCCATAACATCCTGCTGGCAGGGAGTTCCACAGTGTAATTGTATGTATGAAGAATCACTTTCTTTGCTCTCAACTTGACATTTCGTGATGCCATTTGATGACCCCTGCTTCTTGCTTTGGAAAGAACAGTAAACAACTTTGCTTCCTCTATGCCAGTCATCACTTTATAGCTTCTATGAGATCCCCTTTCAGTTTGGCAAGGCTTCTCTTGCAGACTGACAAGTCCAAGTGAAATATAGTTGTTCTTTCAACAAAAGGTGTTTGTTGCTACTCTGTGAGCTTTACCGGTTCTACTATTCCTGTTTGTGGTGGTGGGACTGGAACTGCATACAGTGGATTTATAAAGTGGCACAATATTCCCTGTCTTGTTCTCAGTATTGTTCCTAAATATCTCTAACATTCAATGTGCTGTTGATCTCCACTGAGCTGACATTGAGCTGACGTTGTCCTACAAGTAACATTCAGTTTCTGAGATCTCACTCCTGAAACATAATGGTCAGTTCAGACACCCTTATTCTACATGTAATGTAGAACTGTGTTTTCCCCACATGCATTACTTTGCATCTGTCTGTATTCACAATCATCTATTATTTTACTGCCAGTCACCAAAGACACAATTCAGTTGCCCATATGAAGGAGTCTAGTGTTATTTCAGATGACACAAGGGTGTCTTACCGAGACTTCAGAAGAGCATGGGTCTCCGTTAGGTCCTGTGCCAGAACCATTAAGATGTCTCCCATATCGCAAAGCATGAGTGTGGGTAATTGAGCCCTGAGTATTGAAAGGTCTTTCTGCAATTCTTCTCAGCCACATCTTTTCTTTCCTTCCTTGAATAACACAGTATCATCAGCAAGCTTTGTCTCGTCATTCCTCATCTCCTTATTCAAATTATTTATCAATAAGCACAGAGATGTGAAGGTGCATTAGTGACTTCCTTCCACTGTGAGAACTGACCTATTACTCTTAGTCTTTTAACCACATTTTAATCCATGCAGGGATCTTCTCTCTTATCCCATGGGTGCTTAGTCTCCTTAAGACCCTTTGGCCAAAAAGTCTTGAAAGTCTTTCAGAAATCTCAGCAAACTGGATCTCTCCAATCCCTCTTATCCAAGTGCTTGCTGACACATTCAGAAAATTTCATACCAAGTTTATAAGGCAAGACTTCTCTTTGCAAAAACAGTGTTGACAAAACCCATGTTGACCTTTCCCTAGTAAATCATATATGTCCATGTATGCACTAATTCTAGTTGCTACTGGTCTGTGCAGAACAGGTGTCAGTTTTCATGGTCAGTAGTTCTCCAGCTTTCCCCTAGAAACATTTTTATAAATAATGCAACATTTGATACAATCCACTCCTTAGATGCCAAGAAAGTTTTAAGCAAGAACTTACACCACGGTTAGGATTTCAGTTATTGCATCCCTGAGTTTTTTGGATGAACAGAGAGAATCTGTTGAGAATCTGTTACTGTTCATTTTGTCTACTCTTAATTCATGAACCTTGTTTTAAGTCAACATCTCAGTTTGAAACAGATCAGAGAGAAGGACGATGGTGAAGTGTTCCAGCAGAGGAACACAAACACAGGAAGTTCTCTTGGGTATTCCATTATGGCCTTATCATCTCCAAGTGCTGCTTTTATGCCCAGTTCAGTTAGTTGGTTTCAGAACCTAGCAAGCTTTTGGCACTTGAAACACTAAGATTATTGAAATCCTTTCAAATCTTCTTGAAAAGCATTTATTATTAAGTTTTATACATTTTATCACTCTTTCCTCTGATGGCATTCCTGAGACCTATTGTAACACTCTGAGGCTTTTTTTTTCCCAATTGAAAAGTCTTATTTTGGTTAGTGTTCCCTTGTGTGGAATTATTTCATATTTGTGTTTATTCTAGTTACCTCTTTCTGTATTTTTTTAGATATAGTATACCCTTTCTGAAGCATATAATATATCCTTTTCCTCTGCTCATGTCTTAATTCTAGTGACTTTCCTAATTTTTGACCTCCACTGAGTGCAGAGTTGAGGTGTCAGGTAGTTGATGCTCCACCGGCTTTCCAAGATCTTTTTCCAAAGTAGTAACTACTAAACAAGTGCTCATTATTGTGAGTATTTGGTGAAGGTTATACTTGGCATTTATAAACTTCAATTTTCATTTGCCTTTTTATCAGATGTCATTTAATATTGCAGGTTTTTTCCGCAACTCTTAGAATCAACTTTAGATGGAGCTTTTTGGAATAGTTTTGTTTTATCTGCAAACTATCTGTATTTTCAGATTGTATATTAAACTCTAGAGGTCCCAGTACAGATGCATTTTTTTATCGATGAGTGGACTTTCTTATCTCTCACTATTTTGTAACTTGTAAAGCAAGATACAGAAAGCCAGGTAAAAGGTTTCTTTTTCTGTTATCACTTGAATTTTCCCACTGAATATGTTTTTTCTTCCATTTACTTCTTATCTCACAAGGACACCTTAACAATAAAAGTTGATTGCTGGTAAATATTTTTAGGGTTACAGACTGTTTGTGATCTGCATTTTGACAGAGCCCATCACAGTGGAATTGTTAGATTAAGGTGCTTCGACAATATAATCGCAAAATAATAAACAGTAGTTAGGAAAAGTGTAATTGATTTAGCATTATTGTTTATTACACATTACTAAAAAGAATTTATTTTGTATCAGTAGGTTAGTTTGATGGCATGTGGTGGTCTGGGTGTGATTTTTTTGTTTTTTATTTGTTTATACAAACATACCTTCTTGTGTCCAGTACAAGAGCACCTTGGGAGTGTGTTGATACTCAGTATTGACAGAAATGCATTCTTCCCTTCCCCCATTTAGGAATTTGAGCCATTTTATTAGTGTGATTAGGGCCTAAACAAGGATATGATAAATACATAGGATATGATTAGAAATGAACGGGAAACAGCATGTAGCGTGTTTTGGTGAGGAATAGCACAAGAACAGCACATGAATAAAAAAAAGAAACAAAAGAATTTAATGTATGTAGCCAGTAAAATGTGTTTTCCTGAGTTAATAATAAAAGCTAGAGAAGTGCAGAGACAACTAACTGGACAGCTAACCCTGTCCAGAAGAAGAGTTCCTTTAAGAACATGTCTTCGATAAAAGAGCTTAGCCTACTAACCAGAGTGATTCCTAAAATACACAGTTAAATAATTCACTTAGAAAGGAAAGTAGATTTTGTGGCAGCCCCTGGAGGAGGATGGAGGATTACCTTTGTTTTGTGAATGTTTGAATAGTAAATGATACCCCAAGGAAAAAGGCCTGATCTTGATTGTGAGCTAAAGAGATAAGCAGAGCCCCACCCCATCCATGTGGGAGATGGTAGGCTGCATAAAGCTGCATATTTTCCCATGGGAATTATTGGAACCCCTATTACTTGTGGTTTTTCAATCTAAATTGGGCGAAGTTCTGGGAAGTGTGGTGTCTTACAAGGAGTGTTCTTTCTTTGGGAGGAGGATGGAATGAATGAGTTCATAAGTCTCTTCCACTTTCATGGTCATCTGCAAAAAAATTCCTTAAAAGTTTCTCAAAGTAAAATAACCTCCAAAACATGGAAAAAAACCCAACAGCAAACCATCATCTGTGTTTTTGTAACACAAGGAGGGCTTTGTGTTTGTTTAATACCATGGAACATGGGACCTAATAGCAAGAACATACCTGCAAGTGTTAACAGACAAGACGACTGGTATACTTAGATCTTGATCACTGAGGTTAAGTCTTCTTCCTCTTGCTGATTGAGACTGTTCTGATAAATGATCTGGACTCCTGTGGCATACCAGTTCTGTACTGTTAAGGAAAAACGGTAGAAGTTTCTAGAATTCCTCTCTTCCTCACCTTTTTCTTTTTGTTTTCTCCTCTGTTCTCTTCCACGGCTGTCTTTCACCATCTCATCTGACTTAGTCTCCTCTCTTTTATCTCCATAGATGTTTTTTGTCCCATACAGCCTTTCATTACTCTGAAGGCCTCACCCTTACTTAGTGCTATTTGGCCCATTGTCATTTTCTAAATATGTATAACATTCCACATTAATGATCCAGGAGTTTACTTTATTAATAGTCTTTTCCCGCTATTTCCCCTACCTACTCAGCAGACAGGAACTTGGCTGCATCTCTTGAAATCTACATATTCCATTATTTTCTGGCTACAGGGAACTTCTATGGTCATCTGTGGTCTTCCAGGACTACACTAATACACTGCAACTGGACTAACTTACCTGCTTTGCTGGTTTTGAAATCTGCTATTACTACATTATAAAGGAAAACAGAGGCGTCAACATGAGAGAGCTTTTTAAACGCAGAAGCAACCTGAATTTGTTCTTCATAATTGTGAGTATGTGTTCTCCATAATTATAATAACATATAATGCTTTTCTTCCCTGAAGCATATCAAAGTTAATCTTCCTAGGGAGGGAATATACTCTTGTGAAGTTACTTCCTGTTACAGTCTTTTTAAAATCCACAAAGAAATTACTTGGCCCTGCTCTCTGACAGAAAGTGGTCCCTATTTCTTGTATCTGCCAGGAGATGGTGCTGCCAGTCTTCCATCTATTCCTTTCCAGTTCTTAGGAAAGGTGACACGTGTTTATGTAGAATTACGTGTATAAATAACGAAGATACTTCTGCCATCTGACTGGTGCACTTTTTTCCTAATTGGGATCTTAAGGGAAACAGAAAACACCTTTCCATATTTAAAGCTTGCTACTGTCTTAGCACTGGACATATATATTTAAGATCCATCAGATGTCAATGGCAAAGCCATTCAGGAGTTTTCCAGAGTTTTCTAGTGTTCCATAACAGGATGATGAATATAAGCCACTCATCTTTATGATTTGCTGGGTAGTTTCACACCTGCCTTTCTCACCTTTACAGACATCTCTGGGTGCACTCTGGCAAGGTGGTTCATACTTTCACAGGCATCCCAGCCCTGTTCAGAGAACCAGAGCTTTGACACTACTTTAAATGGAAGCAGGATGGGGTTTTAAGACTCATCCTAAATCACTTTAGGCAATTTAGGCAGTTCTCTTTGCATTAATGCTGATGTGAACAGGTCCTGCAGCCCCACCTTTTTATTGGTTCTCTTTTGTCTCCTAAGAAAGAGCTTCTCTGATTTGAAATATAATAGAAGAAAAGAGAATCTAAGTATTTGCTAAGATAAAATGTACTTCTTCTGGGCAATATTTCCGATCAGGCTAATATAGCTCCAGGAATGTTGTTAATGTAAAGGCTGCTAATGTGGAGCTTTTGGGAAGTAATGAAACGTGGGCTAGTCTCAAGCTGTACTATTTTGGTGTATGAGACACAGAGGGAACTGATTGCCAGTATACGTCAGTAACCCAAGCAAAACCTGGAAGCTGGACAATTGAACATCTACTGAACTGCAAAAAAAAATTTGCAGAAATTTTAACTGATTAAATTTGCACACATTTGGATTTGGAAATCTCTGCTGGGAATCTACCTTATGTTGACTGCTTTGGTCATATACCTCTGTGTATGTATATGTATCTCAGTCTATATATACATATAAACAGTCTCTGTATAGGCTTAGAACTGTAAGGGAAGCTTTGTAAGAGACAAATGAAACTCTTTTGGGCAAACTCTGAAATCGGTATCCAGTGGTTTCCAATGAGTGAGAGTTGCAAGGTGGAACTCCTGTTGTTTTTTTTCCTCACAAGATACATTGGCAATATGGGATTTAAGTGTAAATGGAGACTTAAACTTGCTATGAAAAATTAATGTATTGAATGCTGTGCAATCTGCATTACAAAGAAACAGAAATAGGGTCGGCTAGAAAGAGGCTGTGCTGAAATGGGTTAATGCCTTCTAGTTTTTTTGGCAAGATCTCAAATAGAGAGCAATTCATGGAATACATGGAATGTAGCATTCAACTTTGCTTGGTATTCCTCATTAGAGCTGTAGTAGACCACACTTGTGTATGTGGCATTGCTGAGAGTTGCTTGAAAAGAGACAAATGCCTCAGCCAAGCAAATAAGACCATGCATCTTCCTTGGCTTCTGTGGTGAGAACAGGAAGCCAGAGCCTCTTGCAGAATCAGGTGCTCTTGAAAAAAAAAATCTGCTCTGATGGGATGTTGCAGTGATTCTCCCCTGTACAATGAGATGTTGCGTGTCTGTCTTAATGCTCCTCTGGGTACCATCTTAAAGCCTCGGTGGAGGTAAAAGACCAGGACAAGAGGAAGTAGAAATTCTGATCTTCTGTAGTGACCTGGTAGCTTTGCAGCAGCAGGACAGGGCAGTTTTACCCTAACTTGCCCCACTGGCTGAATGAACCCATTCGCCCCAGAACTTGAGGAATGCAGGCAGCTTTTTGCTGAGCTGGTGCAGCCCTGAGTGTCAACAAGCTATCAACCTGTTCAGAGGTTTCATTCTCCTTATTTATTTTTTGGCCCTGTCAACTCATTGGTATATGAGCAACGTAAGTGTGAAGCATTACTGCTCCAGGCTAGCAAGTACTTCACACTGAATAGGTGTGACTGCACTGAGCAGGAAATCTGGATCCAACTCCTCACAGTTCTTTCTCAGACAAAATAGTTCTGCTGACTATGTGAGTGAGACCAAGAGGATTTATTTTTAAGTCATTTCTTTGCAAAGAAAAGGAGTTCACCAAATGCCTTGGGTCTATGAACACTATACCAAAATCTTCATGTGAGCAGAATCTGCACATGCTAGCTATTTCCAAAGAGAAAAGGAAATATCTGTGAGCAGCCTGCATCAGGGACACCAGTTCACCACTGCAAAATGGGCCTGCATGTGTCTTTGACTTGCAGACAACCTACTGATGTCAGGCTTGGGAGCACCAGTTAGCTCACTTCATCTAACAGCTGGGGTTTAGGTTACCCAGACTGGCCATCCTCATGATGGAGCTTTGACGCAGGAGCCACGCTTGAACCACTTAAGACCTACATTCGATTCAAGAGTCACCTGCCCATCAGCTGAGATTTCAGCCATATTTTTATATGTCTTTGTATTTATGTGCCTTTAATCTCTCATTTTCATGGTGCCTCATTGCTACAGCCACTGCAGCCCTCTCAGTTCCGTATGGTGAAAATGTGACTCAAACAATTGCCACTCCCCAGCCCTACCTGATTACACTCCTCTGTGATTTTTTTCACCAGCTAGATCTGATACAGGGCACACAACAGGAAGACAGAGAAGCATACTTCCAAGGGATACTTCTGCCTCAGGAGAGTGCTGCTAGAAGGCATGTTTCCTTGCTACACCTGTGCAGGCTCTCATCCTTCTGGCCTACCTGGAGAGGTTTGGTTGGAAGTATACTCTGCATAGTGGTAGTAAAAAACCTTGAGAGGTCTACCCTCTGGGTCAGCAAATATGCCACTGAGCTCTCTTATTCATTGAGCTGTGACTTAGATTGCACTGGTAACACAGCTGTGACATCGTAAGGCACCTGGGAGCACTCTGGTGATTCTGTGATCACAAATGTCTAGGTCAGTAGTCTCCAAACAGTTTGGACCACCAGAGTGTAGTCAACTCTCAAAACTTACTGTAGCCTGTTATTAAAATTCTTCTTGAAAACATGTTTTTGTATGGTTCTGCAGAGCCCTTACCAGCGGCTCATGGGGCACAGTAAGGAAAACACTGGCCAAAATACTTCTTCAGCTGTAAGTAACTCAAGGTACCTCTACAGAAGTGGGGAGACCTTCGGCTAAGTCTCTTCACCTTTCTGTGTGTGAATTACTTTTTCAATGGTAGAGTGTGCATATTGATATACTTTAAGTATGCAATGTAAGTGCCAAGTATTCATAGTTATTATACACTTGCTGACCTAAAGCACCGATTTAAAAGAACTGGGAAATAACCTGAAAATAAGCACAGTGCTAGACCCATTTTTAAGTGATTATCTTAGAGACAAGGGACAATTTTCTTTATGAAAAGTGAGACTGATACTTACAGCTCCTGTTTCTCACATGTGACTGTATACTGTTAATGGTGAAGAACTGGTAGGCAGGAAGTTTCTAAGGTCCCTAAAGCAGAAAACACAGGCATGGAGTTTACTGCAAATCTAGGACAGAAACTCATACTTGGTTACCACTCTTTTAAATGTTTTTGATCTCAAAAGAATACTGCTTTATATTTAACCAGGGATGTTAATATGGCTGTTTGTAAATGAAAGTATTTTTGCACTTGAGGGAAAAGATAATAAAGGAAGTGTTTGAGTGAATGTCTGTTCTGAGCAAATGCCTGTTTGTTAAGATAGTAGGTAAACAGCACTGTAATCAAAGTATTCAAACGCTTTTGAAGTTGATGAGGAAATGTGTGACAAATATCATCAAGAATGCAGTTCAAAGGATACAGTTCATATCTCTTAAGACACACACAGAAGACCTGATTCTGATCTTATGCTACTTGTATACCTTGCGTCAGCTGAATCAAACTTACTCTGCTGTCAGAAGCCATCAGTGGGTAACTGTTCCTGCTTTCTCTGGGACGCTGAGAAAAGCTGACCCCATGGGACCAGGGCAAAGAAGGACTCTGAAACAGGCCATAAAGAGGGCCATGAAAGATGAGGTCAATGAGGTGACCAAGAAAAAGTTTAAGAGAAAAAAATCAAACTGTGTAGAGCCATCAGAGCTTTTGCTCTTGCACTTCTGCCCTTGATACCTCCTTCTCCTCTGCCTTGCCTTTTCCCTTTGGGATTTGCAAAATCTGTTCCAGGATGACCAGTTAAATCGTGTTGAATATGGTTTGTCCTTGTATGTATTTGTAATTAACTGCCCTGAACTCTTAGGCACGTTCATAGTTTATTTCGTTGGCTGGTTTTTCACTTATTTGTGTTCTTCACAAATATGGGTAACAAAAAGGAGTGAAAGGTGTAAATAGTCATGCAGAAACAAGGTCTACTCCTGTTTGGATCCCTGGGTTATCTGGAAGACTTCTCAAAGACAGCTGACTGAGAAAAATCAGACACAGACAATAACACTTGTGATGGAATACCATGGGCCTCCACTTACTTTTTACATAGAAGTTGTTCTCAGTACAGCTTCTTGGGCAGCAGTGTCTGCATCATGAGGCCCCTAGACTCATAATGACAGTCATCCTGGTTGGGTATTTTCAGCAGGATTACAAACTGATCAGATGTATGTACCAGCATCTTCCAGCTGTACTTACAGAGGCCTTGCTGTAAGAGTCATTTCCCAGTAGGAATTAGTAAAATCAGCAGATTGTCCCCTGCAAATTAAACCATCCTTTTGGTCCAAATCCCAGTTCTTCTATGTCTTTTGATGAGAAACATTGCTAGAGCCAGTGTAAGCAAGGATGTGTTGCTACTTTTTTTGGTGCAATTATACTGAGATTAGAGAAAACATTACTTTTCAGGACCTTTTACAAACACTAAAGTGATTAGAACAAAATCAAACCAGTTGAATTTTAGTGTGTTGCTGTTGGACATGTTTTCTCATTTATCACAGCTGATACAAATCCAGGTCTTTTTCCCTTAAGAATACAGATTATTGGCTTTTATTAGTATCTGAGTAATAGCAGTCTAAAGTGTAATTCACCAACCCCCAATCTTCAGAATGCAATGTTAATTCACCAAGAATAAAACCACCACCAGTGACTATACAAACATATTTGTACTTACTGGCTTTATGCAATAAGGGGTATAAAATAAAAGTAAGATAGTATAAAAATAAAAGCTGTTAAGATCTTGAGAGAAAAACCCCTAAATTGCTGTTTATGTAGGAAGAAGCAAGTATAGTAGCTGAGTTTTAACATAGGATAAGTCTAATGTATCTGTTTGACAGTGGACTAGTGAGAACAACTATGTTAATGTTTTTAATGTAGAGTATTAGGACTATTTAGCATTAAGTGTGTTTCAAAGACAAGGCCCTGAGGAACCTGTAACTTTGAATTCGGACCTGCTCTGAGAGGAGAGTTGAACCAGATGATTTCCAGAGGTCCCTTCCAGCCTTAATGATTTTATGACTCTAAATCATTAACAAAACTAGTCTGCATTTATTAAAATATTTGCCTTATTAGTGGCTGACAACGTTGTCTAATGATAAGAGCAATGCAGGTGTGATGTTAAGCTATAAAATGTTATAATCAGTAATTATATAATTTATGTAATTATATATATTTTATAAATGCGTGTGCAATTTGTGCAATATAGAGAAACAGTTTAAGTATGAGATGTTTTTCTAAGATCTCTAAATGTATATTACTTGTCTCACTCTTATTAATGCAAAGATACTGCATATATGATAGTAAGTAAACCTGAGCAGTTTTTTACATTGTATTTCATTAGACTTTCACATTGTTTTTACTGTGCAAGCCTCTAGCATTCTCTATAACTTAAACAATGTTCAAATGAGCTACTTGAAAAGTTAAATTTACTTAAAGAATAGGTATTTAACTGGCTATTCTCATATAAGTCTACAAGAACATACAGAAAATAAGGGTTTATCTCAATCTTTAAGGATTTATACTTCTATTTGTTTTTCCAGACAACATGACCAGTAATTACTGTGTCAAATGTGGTTTCTAAATAGTCTTCAGAGAAGATGCCATAATCAAAGTCATGTATTTGGGGCAAAATTTTAACTTTAATAACATTTTTCTGTCCCCATTTGAGTCCAGAAATCTGAGTTATGCAAAGGCATGAGTGGTTCAGATGACTGCAAACTTACAGCTGATGATGTGCAGTTACTGGCATGGGTTCAGCCTAGGTCCTTAGTAACGAAAAGTTGTTACCATCTGATTATAATGAATTTCCAAAATGAAATGAGTCAGTCTTCTGCAAGCAGACATGGTCACATCTCATAAATAAATAAATATATACACAAATACATATAAAAATTTATATAATATAATATTTATAAATAAAATACATATTTCAGTATACACACACCAGCACAACTGAAACTAGTTGGCATACTACTTATTGTTTTCCCACCCTTTTACTTCCCACAAATGTGATGCATCTTTTAGGTTATCATTTTAAAGTGGGGATTCCAAATACTCTTGGCTTCCTGATTGAAATTAATAGGAGTCTTGCCCTAGATAGTTTCATTTTAATCAGTTAAACTTTTTTAGTGAACTAATTTTCTGTGGAAAATTATCAGATCATCTTGTTTGTTGTATTAATCCCATATTCTCCCATTCCCTTCATTACAGGCATCAGTACCAGGACATTTCATTCTGGAACACTACAGAAACAGCCTCCCACACAATAAAGCACGGGAAGACTGAAAACAACGTTTGCCTTCTGATACTTAAAATTGTTTTTTACCCCTAAACCCAACTGCAAAGGTAGGAAGAAATTTGGATCATATAGAATACATGAAAATTGTAGTAAGACACATGTTTGCTTACCAAGCCTATGTTCTTCCAGGGTATGATTTGGATTGACAGTTCTGCTAAGGATGCCAAGGTTATTTCCTTGGTGAGGATCATGATTTTTGTCTTTTAGATACAACTCTTCTTTTTCTGCAATGTACTTTTGAGTCTTGGGAGCTTTCACTACTGGAAAGTATTACTCCTAAGGAGATTTTTATCATGGAGCCCTGAGTGTGAATCTGGTATCACTTACTTTAAGTCAATAATAAACATTACAAGACCAGACTCAGAATCCAGTGCAAACCAGACAAATAAATCCACCTTGAGTCTGACCAATAGGGGTGTTCCAAAAGTCCTTATACTCAGGTTTTTGTCACATAGCCACAATCAGTCCAACATAATTTGCATTGCCATGGGGAGGGGTAGTCCTCCTGGTCTCTCCTCCCATGCATTTCTCTTTTTACAGAACCAGGCTGTGTGTGTGGGTCAGCACATGGTTGGGGAAGTAATAAGTGAAAGGTGTCTGCCTTCGTATTGGGTTCTGCATTCAGGCTGCCTTATGCCAGCCTAAGGGAGGCACTAGGGACAAGCACAGATGAGACAGCAGAAGTTTTTGAAGGCAGTATGGATTTATGTTGGACTAAATTGACCACATAACTGTGGCCTCAGAGGGATCCTCCAGAGCATGTATCCAGTGCAGAAACTGGCTGTCAGCATAGGAAGCATAGCCCAGGAGGACAGGCTGCCACTGCAGCTTTGTACCACGGCAATTCGCATTTAATGCAAGAGTCCTCAGACACCACTGGCAGCAAGTATAAATCAGCATAGCCTTTGGGTTGCTGTAATTTATAAGGCTCAGACTGATACATTTCATGCTGCAATGTTGTTTAAAAGCAATGTGTAGTGTTTGTAAGCCAAGGATCTTTGAAATAAGAAAACAAGTAAACACATTACTAGTAGCAAATAAGAGTTTTGGGAGTGGGTGGATGCAAGTGAATATGAAAGCTGAGTGACGAGGAAGAAAAACGAATAAAAATACATCAAACTACATCTACTAGTTACTTTTGTCTCAATGAGGTAGGTCTCTGAGGCAGTTTCCCTGCACAGCAACAATCTCTCTATTCCATTTAGAAAAACTTCACAAGTCAAGGGAAAAAAACAAGTAGCAACAAACAAGAAATATGTTGTTAAATGTAGGATTTTGAATTTTTGGTCATTTCTTCCACAAAAGGCCCTCAGTAGTCAGACATTCCTTATTTCTAAATGTTAAAATTCCTTCATTATCAGAGTATTCTTATTAACCAATAAGATTTTTATAATCTACATGTATTTATTTATATTTTTTAAGATGTTGAAGATTTTTTTCTCATTGCCTGTTTTAGAAATTGGGATCCCTCTGCACAGGAAAATACTTTGGGAAGAGGAATGCAGGGCATGTAAAACAATTGACATCCCTCTATCTTGTCGTTGTCTCTGGCTCCACAGGCGGCAGCGTGGAGAGCACTTTTCCTTTGGCCCACATGAGAAGAAAACAGCTGATTACCAGTGCCAAAGGAACACAGGACTGGTCCAACCTTTTATATTCAAGTAAGCATGTAATAGACATCTACTTCAGAAGGCTCCACAAAACATCTAGTCTATAACTCTGGGCTACAAAATGGGTTTTCAACATCCTGTAACACAAAATACCTACAGAAAAAGACTGAAAGCCACAATTATTAAGAAAAAAAGCCACAAGAAGAGGTCAGGAGACACTGGACACTGCAGAGACCCTAAGTTTCTGCAGTAGTAGAAAGTATATGACAAAGTTCCAGCAAGAAGCACACTTCTCCACTGTCTCTTACAGAGAAGGAAATAAAAGTTACAACAGTTCTTCCAAAATGGATCTGAGAGGCAAATTCCTCCTGGGTCTCAGTTGGCTAGATGAGCATCCCTCTAGTATTTGCAGATCAGAGTTATGAGGAATCTCAAGGGTAAACATCCACTGTCAGACAATAGGGTGCTTTTGTATAGCTTCCATCAAAACAACAATGGTGTTTTATTGGTCAGTGTATTCTGCTTTTAAAGTTCTTTATCTTGTACACCCTCATCTCTCTTCACCTAGATGTGAGTCTGTCTAAGTGCATTCTTGTAATCCATTCTCATCTTAATGCTACATTCTGGATTCTTTGGTCTTTGATTTTGTTTGTAATTATGACATGAATAACATTAATGGAGAATGATACAGATGGGATGCATGAAGTGGGAATGAAATTTCATGTACAAACTCTGCAGCATGAGGTTAATAACACATATTTCAAAGACTTATCCAATGATAATAATCTAAATGCTGATTCCAAAATTCTTAATATCCCAGATAAGATCTGACACTGCAAGACCACAGGCTACCTGGCTGAGGGAGAGCAGTCAGTTAGCAAGAAGCACCAAGTGATGGGGAAGGAAAATTTGGCAAATGGTCAGGGAAGATTTTACTTGCCCCCCCCCCCCCCAAAAAACCCAATCCTTTGGATCATGATAGCCAGGTCATGGCTGATTTACAAACAGCAGCAAAAAGCCATCTTAACACCAGTCTAACCAACTATGCAGACAGTGATTTCACACCTTGGTGTGCGTTGGCACAGCAAGCCCATGTCATTTGTATGATAACGTAGTAGTCAGCACAGTGCTGCACATCCACAATCTTGTAGATGAGTTGTATGGGACATTATTAAAACAGGGCATAGAGTATATTACCCCTGCAACTGCTTCTTTGAGCTGTTCTTCTCAAATCTTCCTTTTATTCACCCATCAGCTGCATCAAGCAGATGTCTCATGCAGCTGAGAAAGCAGTTCTGAATTCCAGGCAGAGCAGATGTCAAGTCAGTTTTAAAGTTTTATCTAGAAGACCAACATAATGATATAAGACTATATGGTGTTCAATTAATCAGTGCTTGCAAGGTGATGGAATCAAGAATAGGATTTATTTGTTACGCTGGGAGATATGTTTTCCATATTTTTCTACCCTTATTGTCAGTCATGTGCTTGCATGACTAGCTGGGGAATCAGAGACAGCTCTAATGGAAAAGAGAAATTAAGTCATCTGGTCCATCCCCACTGCCAGGGCATGACTGTTCCCTGCAATGTATCACTTCCCACACAGTTATCTTTCCAACTGTCTTTTGTAAGATGGAAATGCAATTCAGAGTCCCATTTGGCTATGACTATCAGGCCTTTTGAGGACTTTTTATTTGGACAAAAATGCCTAATGAGGGACTCAGAGCTAACAATTTTAAATACATTTCAAAGAAAAAAAGCAAATCTCAGAATTTGATTCTCAGTAAAAACTTTTTAATAGAAAAATTGTGCAATATATGGGATAATCGGGGACACTGTTTTCATTCAGACAGGAAATAGTTTCTATGACTCAATTCTACAAATTAAACAATAAATTTCCTGCTTAAAAAAAAAAAAAAGCACCAACTAAAAAAACGTAGTTCAGTTAGTAGTTTAGGAATCAGCCAGTACTTGTGATGCTCTGAGCAGACTCTCATCAGGAGACTTGGCACTAGAGCTAGCTGACTGTAGGTATTCCAGGTTGCCTTGATAAATTATTCCAAGTGCTTGGATCCCCATCATTCAGCAGAACATCTCACTGTGCAAGCACTCAAGACTGCACAGAGCAGGACTGGTTTATTAAGGGAAAAAAATGAACAAACACAAATGGAAAAACAGTGATAGAACTTACATGTAAGGAAATGGCAAACTACTTCCCTTTTGGCAGCCTTAGCATTACTAACTTCCATGCTGCCTGCAAATGGGAATAACCCCCAACTTTTACCCCTTGACTACATCACCACGCTCATCAAGTCCAATGGTTTGCATTACTAAGTGGCAGTCCAAATATTTCCCTAAGGTTGATCTCCTTTCCCAAAGGACCTGTTTGCTTCTTTTTACCAGGAGGTGCCACCATGTAGTTTGGTTTAAGGATTCACTTCCTTAAGTTAGGCAGGGATTCTCCAAACTCTGCTCAGCTTTGCTGCAGCATTTCCTTTTGCCACTAAATTCTCATCCTTCTCTCCCTTCGCATGCTTATTTACATCAGTTCTTGTAGTGATGTTTTTAGACAATCACGCTTCACTGGAGAATTTTGTTTACGCTGCACCTTGCAGCAACATTTTCACTGGAGAGGACCCAAGAGCATTTAAGGAAATTGAGCAGAAATCCAGCAGTTTAGAAACAAGCTCATCATGACAAAAGGAGTAATAATTTCTCTAGAACTTCTCTGAAAAGATCACAACCACTGCAATCTCAAGTACAAGTGCATGGGGTTGCTTTTTATGTCCCACAAGAGGAACCAGAAGATTTTCTTGGCGAAAGATGCCTTTTCCCCTTCTCTAAGAGAGGAGAGTGCTCTCAAGTGCTTCTGAGTTCAGGAATTCAACAGGTTATTCTCTACAGTTACCTTCCTAAATCTGCAAATTAATCCACATAGCTTTTCCTTTTGTCTCCAGCAAATTGGACTCAAGACTACAAACAGATGACAGGATTATTCCATCTCTACTATAAACCCAGAAGACATTGTCAAGCTCTTATGCTGCTTATCTTTTAAAGTGCATGAGAGAACTCTGCATTTCATTCTTTTACATAAATAATGACCTTGTGTTAATTTAAATGGGCTTTAGGGCTTTACCCCATGGTTTTAGGTAGTCATTGAGGCACTCAGCTAGTTACCAAAGGTTGTCAAAAAGTCATCAGTCACGAAAGTAGCGTTAGCATGTCAGGTGTGAGATCATAGGGACATGACTTTTCTGGATGCTTGCCTATGTAATGCTCTCCACAGCATGGTTGTAAAGCTTTACTGTAACAAAAATAATTATTAGATCCACACTGACATGACAATTTTCATGAGTTTTCTTGAAGTAACAGGTTTCTAGATTCCACTTAATGAGGAAAGATCTGATTACTAACAGGAGAACATACTATAGTGCTTTTTTGGGTGTAGCAATTTCATACTATTAGAGAAAACAAAAAAACATTCCAGTATTACAAATCCACTGAAACTGAACAGTCAACTTGTTTTCTTTCCCATTATTTTTCCTACTGCACTGTTTAATTCCAGTGATTTATTCATTAGTAAGATAGCCTGCCTAGGTGTCTTGACAAGTGAAATCTGGAAAGTCAGGGAATAAAGTATGAAGTTCCAGGATGCTAATATTGATCTCATATTTGTGTCTGCCTGAAAAAAATGCTATGTTCCATTTGGAAGGCTTGAGCATCTTTTAAAAATTGAAGTGCCTTTGACAAGAATGATCCGCCCTTTCTCCTCTGGTTCTAATTGGACAAAAATAGTATTTGCATTTGACCCTTCAATCAAGACAGACAGATAAGCAATATTTCCTGCCAATGACTTAACAACTTTTATCTTTTAAGACAGTGAAGTAACAAGTGAGCCACCTTTATAAAGAGCAGCAATTTGGAAAAAGAAAATAAAATGTTTATTTCTTTGAAATGTCAATGCCCATGCTGTTAAAGATCATTCTATTAGGCAACCAAAATGAGAATTTAGAGATTCCTCCTTCCTCAGCTGTTTTTTTCCCTTTGCAATATAGATTATGTGCACACGCACACCAAAAGAAAATGTCCCCCTTACCAAACAAATAACCATTGACAAAATACAAATCTATTGCAAAACCATCTAGGAATGGAATCCCCACCAAAATCAGCAAAACCTTGAGCAAAAAGATGTGCAGCATTAGGACCTGCCTCTGACAAACAGTTACTGTTATAGATATATCAAAGCTTTGCAATTCCTACCATCCCTGCATACCACAAAAGGTTCCTGGAGCACTCTGATCTATTAATCCAAGATTTCTTCCTGTGCAGACCTCCTGACAGCAGAATGCTTACTGGATTTTAGCCAACAGGCAACACTGACACAAAAATAAGTGGATATAAACTGGCTAAGAATAAGCTTTTTATTTGGATTTCTAGCTATCAGCAGGGTAAGGACCTGGAACAGGCTTCCAGTAGCAAAGGAGGAAAAGAATCTAAATATAAGGCTTGATAAACATGCTGTGTAGTGCCTATGATGGGACTGAGTGGGATGTGATGATCTAGGGGGTCTCCTCCAGTCTTATTTTTAGAGCATAAACAACAGCATACGTTGTCCCACTTTGAAGCAAAAGTCTCTAATTGATTAGGTTGGCACACTTAAGGCTTTCTTCTCCATAGGAACCATTTATATTATTATTTCTATAAATCAGTATTTTTTGTTACTTACCAAAGCTGCTGGTTTTGAACCACATTCTGCAGCTCCACCAGAGGTGACTGTGCACTCTTGATACAGAACAGCACATCAACGTATTGTCTTGTTGCTTGTAGAAGAATGGAGCGCCACAGACACGGAGCTATAAACATCTTTTCAGCCTTTACCACAGAAGAGACCTTCATGCCTCTGCATGTCCATGCACCAGTTTTAAGTGACAAGATATTTTAAGTTCTTTCCACTCTGGAGGTAATAATAAGAGGCAGTAGTGTTCACATTCAATACTACTCTGATTTATGCACTGTCTTCCTTTTTTTATTCTCTTGCCTTACAGTGCACTTTCAGTAGCGAACGTCTTGCTGTATCTTCTTTCCTCCAGGATCCTACACGCCTTGCACCTGGGTGCAGAGACCAACCCTCCTACAAGTATTTTCAAGGTGCAAGAGATGAGAACCATTTGTGCCTTCAAGAACAGCATCTCTTCACCAACCTTACAGCGTGCCCAGCCCTCGCTCCAGATCCTTAGAAGGACAGGGTAGAAAGGAAGAGCAAGGCCAAGGACAGCTGGAGTGGAATAGAGCAGGAGAGTAATCAGAACATTAGAAACACATTTGTAGGAACAGAAGGTTTACAGCAGAGTAGTTCTGAACTCAGCTGGTAAGTTATTAAAGAGTAGGCCTAGCAAAAGCCATCATTTTGTCTTCCTACATTATTGAAACTGTCACAGATGGGATAAAAATTGTGGGAAGGGACAAAATGGAATAGCAAAAACATGGAGTCAGTTAAACTGGCTCTAGCTGCAATACTACTGTACACAAACTTCTCTAGTCATGCTTAGGTACTCCTTGAGAAGTTCCTCCTGTTCCTCCCACTGAGAAAAACCTCAGCCATCTCTCAAGGGCAAAGCTTAACAGCAACAAACTCGCATGAGAGTAACCGAGTTTCCACTTGATGCAATATTTACCGGGCACTAACATTTATTTAATGCATTTTGGCATGGCTACATATTAACAAATATATATACCTTGAAGCCTCAGAATAAAAATAAATTTTGCATAGGTACCTCTAAAACTAATGCTAATAGTGTTTGTATAAAATCCTACTGAAGACCTGATCTATGAAAATTGAGTTCTATTCTCAAGGTCCTGTATTTAAACTGATTAATTCTAACGTTAAAGGTGAATTAAGTGATGAATAAAGTTCACCAATGACTGAAACCTTTAAAATCAGATAGCAAGATCTTGTTCAGACCATTTATTCAGATCAAATTAGCTGTATAAATGGAATCTACACTACCTACATATTGAAACCAATGGTAATTAGGCTAACAGAGCAAAAGCAACTTTTTATAGCACTCCGGATTTTTCAGAAGGGATGAGAGCACAGCAAACCCTTGATTCTGCCATTTTATAAAATAGCCCCCCAAGCATTCTGTTGCCTCCCAGTTCACATTGGCATAATTTGTTCTGCAAGTAGAAACTGAAGTATTTTCTAATCTAAACTTAACTAGGCTGATTCATGCATCCTGTACCACAGAGGCTACAGTATCTGTAATACATGCACAAAATCTCTTTGGAAGACTGAGTTATGTGAAGAATGTTATAATACACAGCTTTGTTACTGCTGTCACTGCTGAGACCCTGGCCATAACACATCAGGAGTTTTCCTTGGAGAGTGCAGTTTAAGTAATCTAGAGCATACAAACAAACATCTCCCTGTCCTTTTCCTCCCTCTCTTACAGGGCCATAACGAGTCCCTTTTATTGTTTCCAAAATATTTACAACAAATCTAAAATACCCAGCATCTGCTCAGCAATAACAAGATCAGCAGCCATACGTAATTTGAAGCCAAGGCCTAAAAAACCCCAACCCCACCCTGCTCCCCCCAAACAGGTTTTACAAACTGTCCTTTTGTTTCCAGAAGTAGGGGGATTTTACAATTATGATGACAACAGCAGGAATGAGGATTTAACTAAGCAAAGAGATTGGACAACTGAGAATATCATTTGCAATAAAAGAGCTTATGAGCCACTTCTAATGGCATTTACAGAATCTCAGCTCAGGGATTCCTACACTGATGTCAAGTCACAGATCCTACACTACAGGCAAACTTCCCTTAAACAAGTTTGCATACACAGAAACTTAAGTTTTAAAATACTTGATCACACAGTTTCAGGCTACACTTTATTATCAGAGACGTACTCATGTCTGTTTATCCATCTAAGGATTCTGGCAGCCATCTAAGGATTCTGGCAGAAGACGACAAAGGCATTCCTCTAGCAAGTCTTCACAGCGTAGTGGAAAATACCATGGCAGTAATCCAAAGCTGGTACTTACATTTCACCCTTCCCACACTGGCATTTTATTCATCTGAAAGCTGGCCAAGCTGTAATTGCTGGAGCTTTCAGCAGTTGTGTCATCTAGCTACGCTAACACAGAAAAGGGCAGTTAGTTCTTGTTACAGAGGTCTGGGATTTCAGCTGCAGAATTGGGATTTCAAGTTTGTAGTCTTCCAGTAACATTAAGAACAAATTTCAAAGTTCATGCTTTTCCTATATATGATCATTTACTACCCAATTTACAGTCTTGGTTTGATATGGAAGATAATTTTATGTGGTATCAGACCATTCTCAGACATACTTAGGATGTTACTATTACTTTGAAAACGACATTAACATTTAAAATATTAGTGTATTTTGTATAGTCACATAAATTCTGGTTATCTCAATGAACATTTCTACTGGCTTTTTTTTGGGGGGTGGGGAGGATGTGTGTCTAAGTCAAAAGCTTTAAAAAAATAAAACCAAACACCACTACCCCCTCCCCCAACCTACTCTGGTCTCCCTACACTGCTCTGTACTGCACAAAACAAAGTCAGGTGCAACGTAGCAAGTGCTCTATTTGTTTTACAGAATCATAAAATAATTTCTCTCCGGCTATAACAAGTAGCCTGCTATCACACCAGGAATGTTGCAACTACACCTGGAGAGAAGAAAACAGTGTGGTTTGTTGACATTACTCATTTCAACTAAGATACTGAGAAATTAAGTACAAAACTCCTTGTTTTGCTGCTGAACTGAGTTACAGCACGAATACCTCAAAAGAAAATGGCTTTATATGAAGTACCACCTCTACTACCATCACCATCTGGCAGAAAAGCGAGAACTCTAGAGCGCAGTTTTTTCTCAATATTCTGAAAATACTAACAAGGAAGTTGAGATGATTACTGCACTAATGTGAAACTTGTTGTAGAGGTTACGACAATAACTCTGCCCCACAGAATTTATTGTATACAACTGTATTCAGCATATGAAAATCCTATCCTTAATCTAACAAAACACTGTTGTTTTACTAAGGTGTCTTAGATTGCATTGTCATTTTTATGTCTGGCTCACAAAGAATAAGTATGGTTCAGGATTTGAGGTGTTCGTCTGTCCAGCATTTCCTAAGCTGCGGAGCAGCATGTAAGTGCATGCAAATTATCTCCTGAAGCTGGAAACCATAATACCACATGAATGCACCTAATTACTTGGGGTCTTGCACTAATAATGAATTTACCTGGGAGGGGGGGACTAGGCAAATTCACTTTGGGAATTACGGTCTATTCCTTTTTTGTACCATCATCCTATTCCCCTACACCTTTCATTCCTTCCTCTTCCAAAAAATACACATCAATGGCCAAATTCTGCAAGTAACAGTATGAAGAAAGATGATGCTGCATTCATTATTATTAAAGTTCAAGAGCTGATGTTGCAGTTTCAAGACTTATTTTTTGTGCAAAATGTAGATGCAGTGAACAAGAGACAGCTAGAATTTGCCCAGCTTGATAGACATTAGAAAAAGCATTTAATAAATTAAGCTATAATCTAGATATAAGCCCCAGATAATGTTCCTGTAAGGAAAACTGACAGCTCTCCCAACAAGTTGCAAAAGGAAGGAAACAAGAGAACAGCGTTAGCTGACAATGTAATGCATGCTAAGACAGCGGCACTCCAGAAGACAGCGGCACTCCAGAAGACAGCAAACAAAGCAAACTCTTAAATGAGCAGATAAAGCTCATTGCCAACATCAGTACTGAAACATCTTTACTAGAGAATGGGAGCACTTCAGAGTTAAAAACCTTTATGAAACAAATAAAGGATCAATAAGAAATGCATGGGGGAGGGGAAGAAATTATGAAACCAAAACACCAATTAAGAAGCATATAAGTTTATATAGAATCCTGCCACACAATACTTTGACAGCAATTCAAAGTGACTGCATGAAGAAAATGGAATTGATACAGTTTTTGTTGGGGTTTTTGTTGTGTTTTTTTTTTTTTTTTAAAAAAGCAATGCATGTCAATCGAAGCACATAATCTGAACAGTTTTATTATAGGAACACTCATTGTGCACACTCAAAGAATGAACAAAAACATGGAAGGTGGAAGCTGTACCATCAGAAGCCTGCAAGGACTAGAAATATGTCCTTTTTCATAATGTCATATCCTGTCTAGCCAGGACACTAATAGGAGTTAAATATTTTCAAAAACCCACCAACATGGGAAACTAAGAGGTAGAGGTTTAGGAAAAAACTCTTAAGAGATCTAGGGGAGAAAAGAAAAAAAAAAAAGGCGGGAACAAAAAAGCAGAGCCATGTATTATTACAAAAAAGCTCCAAGAACTGGGGGAAACAGTAATACTAAAAGCAGTCTAAGAACAACAGAAAGCAGATTATGATGTGGCAGCACACAAACTACTGTTCTAGAGCAGGACAAATTCCTCTGCATTACTACAAGTGTAGCTGGAACACTGTAATAATAACGATGACCATCAGTGAAAAAACACAACAGGAGAACAGATCAGAGAATTTCAAGCAATTATAAAAAAATGCATAATTTAGATGAGAAGATTTGCATGCCATGGAAGAATACCAAGAAATTGGCTATTTTTTCTTAGGTCATTATTAAGGTGAAGCCATTAGCTCAAGTGGATTTAGTTATTAAGAAGTCCACAAGTCAGGTTAACTATGAAAAGTTATGGAGGATATTTTCATAAAATGAGTTCATTTAAAAGCAGACTTTTTAAAAGTATGCACTAAATTTGAGAAAGATACTTCTAGCACAAGATACTTACATTTAAGTTTAGCCCTTAAGTGATTACATGGAATTGTTACAAGTCAACAGTAAGTGGTTTATAAAATGTAATTTTATTTAATGTTACTTTGCTGTTACAGAGGGCATAACATTTTCACAAGGCTTTTTTGGGACTACAATCAATGATTAGCAACACACAATAGTGGTCCAAACTCTCTAAATAACAATCACTGGACAAACTTGACACCTTCTCACATGTGCACAAACCTGCATGGAAAAGTACTAAATTTTATACTTGGACATGTGAACTTCAATTGGTTTTCCCATTCCAGTGTATTAAGAAATGACATGCACTTTAGTCTGCCAAAAAGCACTGCCTGTACTCCGGCAGTAACATGCTGCTTCTAATACATAGTAAAGTGAATACCAGAACTACAAAGGCAGGAGTGTAAGTGAACTTTTATTGGGAAGGGATATCAACTTAAACAGCAGCAACTGAAGATTAAGAGAAGCCCCTGTTTTCAAACACACAAGCTTCTGTATTACACGATACAGGAAGCAAGTCAATTTGTCATTTTCCAAACTAGAAATGCTCAACTTGATCTGGCCCAATACTTCCATATTCCTACTGAAAAGAATACACAGTAGCATGTGAAAGTCAATTATGGAAAGGAAACCCTGCAGAATAAGAAGGGAATGTGGAGAATTAAAAGCTATGTGGAACACTCTTTAGTTGCAATTAACTACATTTTCATATCTTACTGTAATACAAAACACAGTCAACTGGCAGGAACTGGTTCAGATTTCTTTTTAAATACCAGGTACACTTTAGTCCGCTACATAAGTGTTTGGAAGTTACTTATGTTTATATGAAATGAAGCTATTAATACTTTTCTACAGCAGTAACCGCACACCAGGAAGGCCAGGACAAACACAAATCAAGGAATGGAGTTTTCCCAAAGCTGCAGTGTGAAAAGACTATAAATTGATTTCCATACACATGGATGGGTTTTCTTTGCTATAGGAAATCCAAGTGGAGCTATAAGGAATGGAGACGTGTAAAAAGGTTTCTTGAGAAGGAAAGGGAGAATGACACCCCACGTGCAGTTTAGTTTTCTGCACCTTCTGCAGCATCACATTCTTCTCCTGCACTGTCTGATGTCCATAACTAGAAAGAAAAGAAAAACAGTGTCAGCTTTCAGAAGCACAGGTTTACTTCCAAAGAGGGACAATTATTGACTGTATAGAAATGATAATGAATTAGAGTTAAGGATGTCTACGAAGTACCAGTGCACAGAAGTATACTTGCTTGGAGAGAGGTAATTGGAAATCGTTCCCCATGCACAGGGCACAACTAGCTATGCACCTCAGGTATTAGAGGCAGAACAGTGTTCTGAACAGATCCAGGCTTTTGTGCTTAATAGCAAGTTATGTCATTGATCCTAGATCATTCAACAAGTCTGAATGGTAGCTTCAAGAGTAGCATCAATTTCAAAAGCAGCGGTCTGAATCCTGAAAGTGAAGATTGCCATTTTGGTTAATGAAGCTAAGCATTTTACAGTGCTAATAAAAGATTTTCCTACTGAAGTCGTATTGCAAAATAATAAATGTTGCTGTAATTTTAAATGCAGTGAGATGCAGAGAGGATATTCCCTAAAAAATTGCCTTAGTTACATATTTTAATAGAACCTAGTGGTTCCATTAGGCACTTTTCTTAAATGGTTAATCATTATAATACGTACTCAAACATCAACTGATTTTATTCTTAATACATTGAAATTCTGGATCTTTTAAATGAAAATCAGGAAAATGAATAAAGCAAGCTGCACTGGATATACAACAGGAAAGACATTTTGTTTCTGAGGTAGTCATCAAAAAGCTTGATTAAGAATCCCTGACAGATCACAGACTACTATTTTTTGACTCCTTGTCCCATCTTGTACGTTGTTAGCTGAATGCACCTTCTCCCCCTCCACTGAAAAGGCCATCAAACAATGAAGAATGTGAGCTATCCAAGCTGTTATTCTAGATTACACAGCATGAAGTTGCTGACATCAACTTACACTATACTCAAACTAAATTATGAAAAGGTATAGTAGGGTAAACAGCCCAAATCAGTGTTATGTTTTTGTGCTAGAGCAAAAGGGTTTTGTTTCATCACAAATTCAGTCCTACTGAGCAAATACATGGTTACAGAACCAGATAGCACATAAAAAGGCAACTTACTGTTAGGTTGTCTCTAAGCAACTGCATGATGAGAGTACTGTCTTTGTATGAGTCTTCGTTCAGTGTATCAAGTTCTGCAATAGCCTCATCAAACGCCTGGAATAATTAAACTATCTTTAGTCTTTCTATTAACTGATCATTAAACAACCAGAAGCTAAACCTATCAGTAATGGTAGCTTAAAAAAAGTTACATTGGAAGTTAATGTCCTGAATTGCTTTGTTTGAAACAGAAGCATAATAAAGGCATAATAAAAGCTTGCCATGTTGCTGAAAATTTAAGTCACATTGTAAATACAGCCCACTTGTGCCCCTTTAATCCCACTAACAATATGAGCTTGGAAAACAGATACATTAAATAGGATCATTTCCTGCATAAACTCTAGGAAATAATCATTCACGTTATTTTAAGCATAAACTCTCCTACTGTCCCTGCAGGCATGCAGAAGAAAGAAGTAACTTACTGTCTTTGCCAGTGTGCAGGCAAGCTCAGGATTGTTGAGAATCTCATAATAAAATACAGAGAAGTTAAGAGCTAGACCCAAGCGAATTGGATGTGTTGGCTGCATCTCCTTCTTGCTGATATCAAATGCCTCCTGGTAAGCTCCCTGTGAGTTTTCTATTGTTTCTGTTAAAAGAATGAAAAACATTAAAGGGGTTTTGGGGTCCTTTTTTTTTTTTTTTAAAATAAGCTATGACTACCTAAAGTACTCCATTAGTAGGAGACTGAATAGTCCTCTATTAAGCCTGCTCTTAGCAAAACACTGCACTTACTTTAATCAACGCAACGACTTTAAACCCATTTTAAAGTACAGCTGCCCCACTGACAAAACACAGGGAGCTAATTAAGCTACTACAGAGCAAAGGTATTCAAAAGACAGATAAACACGCAAAAATTAGTAAATACAAACATCCAAGATGACTGTATTACCTCAATGGCCTTTGATACTTCAGGTACAAAAAAAAAAAAAAATATCTGTGCATTACTTTTTCTACAGAACTCCTGCTTCATTCCTTGCACAGGACAGACACGCTCCTGTGAGTTGGGTATGCAGAGTAAAGAAGGCTACTTACTGTCTGTACAGCCCTACTGCTTCTTGAGGAAGTTTGGAAGGCATGTACTGCATGTTCCTGAAAAACTGAAAGTCTGCCTCCAAAAATTGGGCGCAGATAGGTCAATATAAAAAAAACCCCCAAGGTCGTGCCCAAAATAACCGGGAAAAATACCACAGAGAAAAGAGGTTACCAGGCCAGAGTGAGTACTTTAAGAGTATGACATATATAGTCTATTCCAGATTCTCTTCCGGTAGACAACCAAAGGGCCAACAGCTACCCTAAACATGCCTGCAGAATGGAAGGAGACTGCATGAAAAGAAAGGCCATTGTCAGAGCTCAGAATAGAGCTCTCTGAGGCAGCTAATACCATAATTGCTCTAGAAAGTGCTGGGAAAAAAAGAGTTTGTTAAGTAAAATCTGTTAAGTATTCAAAAGAGTCACAACACAGACTTGGGTTTTTCAGTACTCACACTGTAATGAGTGCTAATGGACTATTCATTTGTTGAGAACAGGTGAAAAAAGGCAAGAAACCTAGCAAATGCAGGAAATAAGTTAGCTTATAAGTACATAAAATATATTTGAAACTGAGAAAATAAACAGATGTTTAGAGGTGGAACATCAGAAAAGCTTCAAGTAAAACTCCTAGAAGTTTGCAAGGAGCCAAGCACAAAATGTATGCATGGTGATACATATAAGCTGTAACTTCCCAGCAAAACACCAAGATCTGCTAATAAGTTTATCAATCAGTCCCTCTTCTACAGTAAACACCCATATTAGCACACATATCACTTTAAATGCAGTCTTTTTAGCCAAGATAAACTGGTATTTCTCTGCTGAGTCAAGCCCACAGATTTGTAACTGTTGCTTGAGACAAAATATAAATCAGGTTATCTTTGTGAAAACCAAAGACAAGTTGTCTCTGCTACACTTGGACCTGCTGTTGTCATTCGAATCAGGCAAAGGGTTAAGAATTTCTGAATGCAACTCATTAATGCAAAGTCTTTTACTCTATTTTGTGTATTTTCATCTTTCAACTTAAAGGCTCCTACAATACAAGGAGGCTAACAAAGCCTTTATTTAAATGACAATCAGCTCTGTCCTCCTACTTTGCAATTCAATCGGTTTAAAATAGCCAACACTGTCAGATGCCTACCATGCCCAACCCAAAGGGACAGTCACTTCAGCACTCTGCCCACTCTAACACACTCCTTTCTGTGTCACAGCATCACTGCAGGACTAATTTTAGTTTGTTATGTAGAAATGTATCACTAGCTTATGCCATACCAAGAGTTTTTAACATCACAACAGTATCTGGGCACCTTGCAAGACAGTTCTAACACTTAATTCAATACATCCTCTGAATAGAGAGTTAAAATCCTCCCCAGAAGAGCTTCCTGAGGTACTTACAACCACCTATGCACATCTTCTAACTTCAAGGAATGTTCTACATTCTCAGGATGCCCAGTACCAAGTGACAGTACCAGCTGTGAAGTTTTCCAGGCCTTTTCTGCTGGATCCAAAACGGCAAACTAAAATTACAGGGACAGTATTATCCCTGTGAACATCAACCGTTTCAGAGCGCAGCTCACACTTTTTTTGGATAGTTTACCAACCTAGTAATTTTGTTGCTTCTTTATAACCTTAGCCGACTACAATGAAGCCTGCTTCACACTGAAATGATTAAAACTTACAGATCAACAGAACTCCATCATGGAGTAAAAAATGTTGCAGAAACCTGTTTACTCTTCCTCACCAACTTTGTTTTAATAAATAAATACAAACAAACAACATTAAATATGTTAGCAGACCTTCACCTAAGTTGTTCTCCAGAAGCTCTGAATAAACATTACGGAACATCTATCCAGAAATTTAGGAGAGATGGCAGGAATACCAGCTAAAATTCCCTAGCCTACTATGCTTAAGGTCTATTCAGAATTTTACTCTCTGCATAAACACTGGAGATTTCCAACAGAAACGTAGTTGTTCCCACTCATCTAACTCACATGAAATCAGAGTAAGATACGGGCATGTGTACTTCATTTACTGTTCTCACCCATGGCCCAAAACTGAAGTTCATTAGCTATCAAAGACCCAAAGACCACAAGGTACTTACGTTTTCTGTCATCGCCACAGGCAACTTCAGCAAGGTACCGGAAGTAGTCTCCCTTCATCTTCAGGTAGAACACCTTGCTCTCTGGATTAGTTGCATTAGCTATTAAATATTTGTCCAACAGCTCCTGAAACAACAAAAAAGACAATGACATATTACATACACTGTTGCAACTAAGTTCAATCTATTTTTCATCTCTCCAGAAAGTCTGGATGGACTCGAATGTTTGCTACAAGGAAAAAAGGAGTTTTAAGGGCATTTTAGATAGAGGCACACTCATTTAAACAAACTGTGTAAAGGCACAAAGCTAGAGAGTACATTAAAATGACCAGTCATCATCTGATCATACTGCAGAAAAAGTAATAAGAAATGGTTTAGTGGCATATAGTTTCAGGACCGAGTTTACTTTCAGGATATGCACTTCTCATTTCAGAAATGTTGTTGCAAATGAGTAAGCTTTTACTGGAAAAATTAAACACTATGCAGAAAGTTTCAAAGCTATTTATAAATAAGAACTTATTCCCACTTCACAGGAAAAAAAAGTAAGAAAAACAACTCTGCTAATTTTTTTTATAAATTGCATTCATGAGACTTGTGATAAGGAATCTCCATCCCACCTACCAGAAAGCACCAAGGATTCACACCCATCTATTCGGTAGCCAGCCTCACCAAACCATACCAGCTCTTTGCAAGACCCTAAAGTAACACCCACTCCAGCACAGCAGGGAGGCATCCTTCATGTCTGCCCTGCTGCTGCCGGGAACGGGAAGAGCTATCTAGTGCTCTAGCACACCCTGAACTGCTGCTAAGGTTGCTCCCTTGGCTCACAGCTCTCCTATCTGATAGCCAGAGGGACACGGAAAGGTTTACAAGCCTCCAGCAAGAGGAGATAAGTCTCTCTCCAAGGCTGCAAGGCCTCCTAGCCCTTCCAAGGCAGGGGTGAAGGTGAAGGAGAAAAGAGGCACAGGATTTTTCCCCAGTGAAGGGGGTACTTCAGAGAACTGACGAGGAGGAAAACAGCTTCTGGCTCACCTCCTTGTCCCTGAGCCCTGGCAATTTTACCCAACTCATTGCCACAACCAACCCATCTTCTCTGGAGTTGACAAAAGATGCAAATAAGCTCTAATAGACTCAAGGAAAATCCCACAATACTCAGAGCAACTTTACACTAAGAATTTAAGTGATAAAGATCTGCATTCAGTTACTTGGAAAATAAACAGGTCATAAAAGCAGCAGAAAGTTTCCACAAAGCTTGCAAACTGTGGTTAGTTAAGTAAGATTTTTGTTACAGGAACATGTATCCAAATTCATGAAACAGCTACAAAGAAAATGTTTAAGGAACTGTAGGCTTTTAAGGCAAAACCCAGGAGCATTTTAATTAGCAACTGTAGCACTATAATCAAAATGAGCTAATTTGAGACACAAACCTACTCCCTAGCATGCGACCATACCATTATTACTTCCTTTAATAATCAACAGTAGCAGAACAATCCTGCTGAAAGCATGTACTCATTCCAATTCCATTTGAGGTGTTGGCAATTATTTTAAATCAACACGTGTAGTAGGGTACTTCCAACTGGGTGAAAAAAACATCTTTGCGTCCACACAGTGTGCTTACCACAAATGTAATATTGCATATAGCTCCACAGACAAGCTCCCTTCAGAGATCCCCCTACCAAGGCATTAAGAAACAGTAAAGAGTTGCAAGTGCTCTTATTATCACCCTAAAGAAAACAGCAGGAGGGTAAGATGATACTGAGCCTGACAAACCCTTCCACTTACCAAATCAGACATTTTTAAGGCTTTTTGTAAGGCTAGAAAACCACTGCCAAAGACTCGACACTGGCTAGTATGGCACAGGGATAAGTGGGGAATTTGTATAACAGTTTAACACAGTGAAGTATGCAAGGGCTCGAGCAAGCATCTTGAACGGTACACCTCACTGGTGTTGTGGAAAAAGCAGCAAAACCTTAGATATGTTTCAAAACAACAGTTAAGACATAGTAGGCAGATGGGTAATACAACCTCATATCAATACTGTTATTTTGCATGAGACATCCCTCGTATTAAGATGAGTTATTCCCACCCTACAGGTTTCTGCAATGAGAAAAACTTCACATTTTGGCTCAATGTTTTCTTGATGCTTTTCTCCTATGACAGATGTACAATGCCAGCCATAAAAGCACAACACTACACAAACCAGTTTCAAAGTCTCAGAGACAACAATGCAGTAACCTCAAGTTTAACACAGAAGTTTGATTTTTACAAGAAACTGCCCAGAATGATGAAAGCTTACGTGTAATACACCTACTTTTAAAAAGGTTCCTTAAATCAGTCACGATCAAAGAGTAACTACCAGCCTTTAAAGATCATCCTAAGGTAGGGACTGCATTAAGCAGCAGAGATGTGATTTATCCATGTGCTCAGACTAGATCTGAAAAACTATGCCATAGTCTAAGGAGCACTGACCAGACAACCAAGAAAGACATGTTGGATGGGATTTTAAACCAGATATTTGACATAACTTCATCTCTGATTTTTCTTTTAAATGCTAAAATAAAGCTTCTCAAGATGTTACAACTACATCAACAAGGGAATTGTTTAGGTTTTGCCTTCCAAACCCTAAAGATTTATTGTAAACTTAGAACACAAAAAATATTACTGATCTTATCACAAAAGTCTGTCTTTGGAAGGTAGCTCTAGCAGTAGAGTACCATACATAACTGATGTGGCTTGGTTATAACTTAAAAATACTAACAAATCTAGCGTACACTAAATAATGTTTACAGGAGAGCTTTAGCGTATCTAATTTAAACTGAGCCTCAAACCTACATTCCTTAGAGCATTATGCCCACTTTTTTTTTTTCAGATGGGGTAGGCCACACGCTTCTTCCAGGAGCACAGAAGGATTCTGCCATGGCCAGTCCTACCGCAAACGTGTAGTGCTGCAGCCTGTATGGCAGTGCATTCTGAAAGCGCTGCATCCACTATGCAGGTTTGAAAAACACTGGTTCTGTGCAGATTTCTGAGAAACTGAGAAAAAAGCAGATGCTGGGAGTGAACTGCAGTTTTTCAGACAGCAAAGAGTGGGTTACATACAGTGCTTTATTTCCTAGGCTCTCCTCAGTTGGAGGAGCTGAACTGCCTAGTCAGCAGCTCCCACTCCCAGTTCGTCTTGAGGGCCTCCTAATCCTTACCACAGTGCATGGTAAGGGAGAGATCTGCGCCTCTATCAACTAGGGTGGAACATCCTCGTTCTGGACTTTATGTATCTGGTTTTGGTTTTTTAATTGTCTTAAATGGAACAAGATCTCGTTTATGAATCATGTAGGATAGAACAGAATACAAATAGACGTTGAGTAAAGCTCATTATTTATCTATCCAGACGTTATCTTTCAAATCATTAATGTATTTGGTACACTTAGTGAGCCATTCATGTCAGGACATCATCATATTTTCTTGGAAGGCATCTTACCCTCCCTCTAACAGACAAAATGTTGGCGGGGCAGTGAGAGTAGACAGCACAATAAGCTAAATTATTTACTTTACACTCTTGTGAGTCAGTAATAGCCAGGAAAACTCAACATTTCCTACATCTGTTCTCTATCCTTCCCCACTTGGGCTTTTCTACCTTTCCATCAGACAGCAATCAGCCAGAAACCCTCATTTTAAACATCAGTTGATAGTAAAATGAATACAGGCAACCTGAGCAATGAAGCAGACCACAGCCAACCTCAAAATCTATTACGATAAATTTTACCTAAAGAGAGGCAGGCACTGCCACAGGTATGATTCTGTGATGAAGTCAGCCAATACAGTAGACTGCCATCCATGTTCACATACAGCAAACATGCCCATCACTTTTTTTTTTGTTAGAGAAAGTTATGTATCAAAATATAGTTGCCACCATCATTAAGAACTGCAACTGTTCTTATCACCGTCTAAACCAAGACCTGAACAACCAGCAGTCACATGCTCTACAATGTCACACATGCCTCACTCAGACGCTGCCATAAAAGCCACATGATGTTCGAGCTGAAGGCCTGCCCTGTTGGTGAGCGACTCTCAGAACCACCACCAGTAAGAAGACACAGGAAACAAAACTCTATCCTCAAGCCAGACCCTTCGTGTCCTGGTGTGGTTGCATTAGAATAGGTTTGCACTGGGACAGCTTGTGGTTGGTCTCTGCTACTTCCCCCACACCAATACATTATTCTCAAGTGGTGCGCTGGTCCTCCCATAGCATGACAGGATTTCCCACCCCACTTCTCATTAGTGTTGCTCATCCATCTCAATTTATTTCTACCTTTACAGTGTGCTAACACTCTTGCCATCCTAATAGCATCATATTCTCATACTCTTTTCCCCTCCTACAGAAGGCAGGCTTATTTATTTATTAAAGAGATGCCAGCAACAAAGGGCTACCAGTCCCTGGAACAGATCTGCAGCTGCTTGAAGAAGCCATGGGGAGCAGGCTAGGAGCCTGGCAGCAATCCATTTCTTCCCCCTTTAAAGCTGAAATTTATTTCTTTTATTTTTCTCTCCATTGGCAGACTTATTCCTTTACATGCCGAGAGAAAGTTACATTTCAATTGCCTTTTTGGATCCTTCTCCAGTTCTTTCCCAGCTGAGTAACTGTCCTTTCTTAGTCTCTTTTCCCCTCTGCTTAAGCAGGAACAAGGGTTGAACATGCCCTTGTAGTATCAGACCACTGCAATTAACCTGAGCCAGAAACATTAAGCTTAATTCATCTGCTCTCATCACTTCCCCATTATTTCAGCTTTATGAAAAGCAAGCCCTAAAGGAATATGCCAGCCATATCTTTACTTGAAGTGCCTGATACAGACAAAGAAGCTCCCTGAAGACACAGCTCCTTCATAATTATTTGTTGTATGTGCATCCAGCCAGCCTCTCCTTACATACACCATGCACGCTTCCCCTGGAATTCACGCACCAGTCCCACTCCACATGCTTTCTGTTACCTGTTTTCAAGACAACCCCTTCTTTTAAAAGCTGACATCCAAACAGAAAATCCCACCAACCTCCCCCATCTAAGCCTGTTTTAAAAGGCAGGCCTGATTGAGACATCAAGTTCAACCACAGTGTACACTAAATACTTTTAATACAATTTAACTATGTGGTAGGTTCAAGCGGCAGAAAAATACCACCACTATCTGATCTGTGCTGTTCTGTCTTCCCACATATTTAGCTATAAAGAATCTTGACAGCAAAGATGAATTAAAAAAATAATCTTGAATACCAAATTGACCTTTAAGAGTCATTTAGAATTGGACTTCAATAAGAAAAGCAAATACATAAGTCTCTAGGTATATTCCAATACCATTAGCTAATAGATACATTGTTCACACCTACCCATTAAATACCACAGGATGAACATGAACCAGGTCAGCTCCAGAGATTATCTACTGATCACAAGTAGTTTAAGGTCAATTTTCAAAGCAAGCTAAAGATATCATGTACCTAGGTACGGACAGAAGTTCGCAATGTGGCAAACTGAAGTAACTCAAAATATTTGCAATGCCACCATCACTCAGATGTCAACACCCATGACATGTTTGGGTCACATCACCAGCACCAAGTTATTTAATGTTATGCTATTAAAAGGCTGATCTACATTTCCATTTGCATTTCTCACCAACTTAGTACAGTATTTTGTTACTTTTGCTCCACCATAAGGAAAAAACAGTCAATGTAAAAGCAATCATCATAAGCAGCAACGCTCTCCAAAAGTTTGCCCCCATACATATAAACTGATTAAGTTGCTGCATTTTAGCAAGGAGGAAGGAGTGTGCCAATGTCCAAAATTGCTGGCATAGAATTTTGTGACTGAAGTCTATGTAAAGTTTGATTTTCAAGTCAGACTCTTTCAGCAATTTTCTTGAGTCTAAGGCCCATATATCTTACTTCAAGTTGTTTAAAACACCTTATTCCAACACCATCTTCATCTTTTGGCCATATGATTTTAAATGCTATTCTTTAAAAGCAAACATCAGAACAGTTTGTGCAAGTAATTTGTACTTGCAGGTTTTAGTAATTTAAGACAAAGTCCTCTGCTGGGCTTTAACTCATGACACAAAACACATCTAGAGAAAAAAAATATCCAGTGATATTACTCTTTTTTGATACAAGAACAAACTAATCAATATCAATGCATATAATATAAAAAATTTTTACATTCCTCCTCACCCCATGATGGAAAAAGTTCAATGAGGTGAAGAAAAAAACAAAACAAAACACACCAGCTTGAACTTCAAATCAACTGCTCAGAAGTTCTCTACTGTCCAAGTGCTTGTCAGACCTGCCAGCAGACGGTACTGATTTTCACAGGTCTTACAGAGACTAGATTGAGTTTTATGGCTGTTTCCCAGGTGTTCCTTCCCTTCCTGAGTTTACACAGAATGTTCCCCATTTTGAGCTTTAAAGTACTTTTGGGTTGTTTTTTTTTTTTTTAAGGAGTATCGAAGCTAGCCACCAGAACATGTTACATGGGTGACAGCAAGTAACTCTGATTACTTAACGTTGTACTTGCCTATAACAGTGCACACTTATTGACCAAACTCCACAGAACCAAATGGTCACAGGCAAGTGAATAAACTGTTTCAAAATAAGACTATTTTGAGACAAGGTTCCTTAAAAATAATGCACATGCAGAGTGCATGTCAACACCAGTTTTTTTAGCAAGTTAACTCACCACCCTGAACACAGATTCTATGTCACAGTCCCATCTAGAAGATGAGCAGCTTGCATCCAACAGGCACACCACACAAAGTGTGTGACACTACATAAATTCAGCTGGGGCTGCAGCACACAAAACACTTGGTAAAATTCTTCAGTCTTAAGTATTTCTGAAGGTCCATCCAGCTCCAATGAGAAAAACCACCTACAAGCACAGCATACAGGGTTTCCACCCTAGCTGCAGTCAAGAAGTACAGCTAAAATGTTGGTGAGGCAGCTCAGACCAATATATTCCCCTAATATAATTGCTGAATGTGAACTTAAATACATTAAATGTTCCAAAGTGTTTGACAGCACAAACGATCGGCGTAGGCTCAGACCTTTCAATAATGCTTCTACTCACAAATGACTGCCTATTTTAATCGTCTAGTAAACTGGTATTAAGACTTCTTGACTACTTCAAGTATAATCAGCCATTCCAAAGTCCACTGTATGACTCACTGCAACCTAGGTGTGTTTTAACATTCAGCCCTTGTTTTCTTGACAGGAAAGGGAGAGTCCCCTGCTGCAACAGTAAGATCACTTTACTTTCAAAAGTGTAATTCAGCAGAAGCAAGTTCTTCATCCTTCTGGATTCAGGCTCTATGCATCAACTCCTTTTGTGAGAACATGAAATAGTTTTCATACAGACCTCTTAAGACCATTAGTATTTCAGTTTATCTATTGAGGAAAATACGTGTATGCCTTTCCAGTAATGGCATGGCCTTAAGATGGCCTTAAGATGACCTGACAAAGCACTGTCAAAAGCAGAGACAAACGTACCTGGCATGGAAACAGAGAGCGTGACCTAATTCTACTTTTCCATTTGATTCTGAGTCTTTGTCTACATAGTTTTAAAAACTGGCAGTCGATATTTAGGACTGGCCCTGAACGAAGTATCTGGAATCCCACTTAACAAATGCATTGGAAGCCTCAGCTGCAGTACATCTGCCCACACTATTCCCACCTGGGGTTGAAATTAATTTCATCTAACATTTACATTCACTGCTTACATTTCTCCTAAAACAAGAAGTCAGAAAGTTCTGTGGTCCCCAAAGAACTATGTAAGCCAGGAACTAGAAGTGTGTGGAAATGCAAGTTCTCCTTTCTATAGATTTTCATCAGACAAAACCAACAATCCAGTGAAAGTCAAAGAATTACTCAAGTTTTTATGGAAGAGCCTAAAGTTTTCCAGTTTCCCCCTGCCAAAGGTAGAAATGAGTCTCAAAAAAAAAAAAAAAAGGTCATACCCCTTTTCAATAATTGTAAATTTTTGCTGAAGTAATGGCCATACAACACAGCCAAAAGCTTTCAGGAAAATTTTCTTGGTATCAGACAGATTTATCTCAAATTAATGCTAACATTCTTCCACGATTGCATTTTTCATATTGCTAATTCCTCAAAATACTTCAAGTGTTATTTTCCTCTTGGTAAACATGCATTACTGTCATCAAGTTCTTCCCTTCAGAATCCTGACTACCTAAAAGTTTCTTCCAGCATCCTCCATTTGGGATCTTCCATAATGTGATAGAAAAAGTCTAAATCTGCATTTAAAAATATTTCTGTGCTCTGCAGCTACAGAAGCCCATAAGGTATGATTAAATGATTGACTTAGATATATCTAGACCAACTATACTCAAAATGAACAACAGCATACAGGAGTTACATGGGTTTAAGGTATGTCGCCCTTGTGCAAGTACCTGAGCCTTTTATGACAATAAATAAACTCTGAAGGGCCTAAAAGCTTTACTTGCTTCAGTTCTGCTCTCTGTTTCGGAGCCCTAGATCAGGGGTTGGTGATCACTGAAATCCAGAAAGATAAAGAAACAGATGCACTTTCTTCTCATTGCTTAGTGCAGCTGGAAGAGCCTTCTGCATTGTCCAGCTTCACCTTGAAGGAAACCCAGCAATGTATTATTTCATTCAGTGTATTAGAAGCATGCCAGTAATTGGTTACTCCCCAAGTGAGAAAACCTACAACAATGAAGTCTAACCTTTAAGTCACAAAATCTAGAAGCCAACATTTCAGATAACCTTGCTATAACAATTTCTAATAGCAAGCGAACCTTGACTTTATTGTTAAGACCCTGCTACCTACCTCTGTTTAAAACAATTTCTGCTTACAAGAATTTTGCAAAATGTATTCAACTTCAGAACAGAACTTCCTGAAGAAATTTTATCCAGAAAATATCAGACTGACAGCCTCATAAGAGTGTATGTAGTGTATTTAGAATACGTATTATCAGAGCAAATGGAAAGTTCTCCATTTCCAGAGCCTAACATGACTCCTGTATCCAGCTGCTTCAGTGGATGGCTCGTACAAATTAAGGGACAGAATAAAGATTGCTAGAGCAAGGAATAAACCTTTATCAATGTTAGAAACTGGTAAATCAAACCCTTGATTATTTTAAGAAATTAAGAGAAAGGCACAAGCAAAATCACAGCTAATTTAGGACTTTCTAGTTCATAGGTCTTTACATCTGATGTTCTGGTGGGTGCCTAGAACCACAGGATGTGAAACCTGGCACTTAAATTATTTTTACTGCCTCCTATGTCTAAGTGCCCAGTTCATGTGGACTGTTATTCAGATGTACAGAGTTAATTAGCAAATTACAAGCTTACAAGTCAGCTGTATGCTCAGCTGGAGCATTCTGATGTTGGTTCCAGCATCCTGGGAAGCAGAAAGGATGAGGAGGAACCTGTAAACGTCAGGCCAGTGAACTTGGTAGAGGTATATGGATTAAGTGCCACAAATGCGGTGTTCAAGAACAGTCTTACTTACCTTACCTAGTTAGTCTGTGATAAAATTAGCTTCAAGTTTATGGTCAAGTACAAAAGCACTTAAACACAAACAGCAAGTAACATCTAGAGGCACTAGGCCTACCATTCTCTAAAACCAAGAGCATAAAACTAAAAAAGGGTTAAGATCTATAAAAATAAGAAAACACTTATTAATCAAGCATACATCTTCACCTACCAAACTTACAAAAAAGCATAACCATGTATTTTTACCGGCACCCTCCCCCCACCCCCATTTTCCTCACTACCTTCCTCTGAAAATCAGATATCCCCCATTACTGGAAACAGAATAGCAAGCTTCTGGGCCCATACAGAAATTATGCTACAGAAATCTACTGCTTTAATAATGTGCTGAACAACCCCAATTTATGCCATCATAAAGAAATTAACTGTGTTCCTTCCTCATCAAGTTCTATCTTTCTGATACAGAGCCTTCTATGTTTTACTTCAAAAAGGCATCCATCATGTTAGTATCTAAGGTAGTAGAAACGCCTGCAAGACAACTGTCTAGCAGGTGAGCATGACAGTGATTTACAAAAATCTGTTAAAAGCTTCACTGCATTAGCAGAAAAATAGAATTTGTGTCTTTTCTGTCCAGTCCTACTTAGTGAGCACATCCTACTTTCTCAAGGCCACCAAACCAGTAAATGTCCTCCAAGAAATTTAATAATTCTAACTGTACAAGTGGACTGAGGTATTGTATAGACAAAGCTTTAAGAGCCTTGACTACAACCAGGTTAGTTAATCTATAGCTTAACCTCATTAAAAAATGGATTTGACACTGGAGATAGATGGGGCTTTGGCTGCCCCATTCTCAACAGCTAGTCACCTGCATCAGTATTATGATTTCTTATTTTCAATTACTCCACATCCTGCTTCTTACAGGATGTTAACGTTCAGGACAAGCCTTTCAGAGCTGTTAGGAGCTATGACTTTAGAGAAGTGCAATTCTCTCACGATCATTTCTTAAACTTTTAAGAACAGACAAGCCATCGGTCTTCAGGTTTTTTACTTTCAACAGACATAAGTTAACCCTATTCTCAGCTTTATCTCAAGATGGAGATATCCATGCAAATCAAATCAGTGACCTAAACTCACCCCAGCAGCTTCTGAAAAAGGAAATGACACTGCACACGCAAATAACATAATGGCGCAAGTTTTCAGAACCTCAGGCAGAATACCTTGCTGCCATTTATCTTGTATCCTTCACTAGCCTGCTTGTATGTTTTAGAAATTCAGTATGCAGTTGCAGGGGTAAGGGGTGGAAAGCAATGACTGCATGGGATGGAGGCCTCAGCTACCATCAGAATTCCTTGAACTTAGTTGGGTTTTCAGCCACTTCAAGAACCTCAGTGCATTCTACGCTTTGTTTCTGCAAGTGTCAGTCCTTTCCTAGAAACGAATTTAGTTTTCCTTGCACAAAAGTGTAGTACTCCAGCAGCAGATTCTAATGAAGGGCAAAAACTGAGTAAGAGAAGGTACAACTATAAGTAAGGCAAGTTTGGATCATGAATTTAAGTTTCAATCATATTAAACTAGAAAAGATTTGCGCATTAAGTTCCACAATTCTTACCACAAATGTGTTGACATTTGCTAGAAGTTATGCTAAGAACACAAAGAAAAATCAACGCTCTCCCCATGTATTACCTTTCATCAAAAAGATGACTGTTATTCCAAATGAAAACATTCAGTTAACATTCACTCCACAATTCTGGATTTGCCAAGAAGTAACGTTCCCAACCTAAGGTCTGGCTTTGAGTCATGAAGTAGCTAGTTCTTTCAGTCAGTTACTTAAAAAGGATGAGTCAATCGCATTTGCTTTAATTTACAAAAGGCAAAAAAAGTAATACTTGAAGCACTGTCCCAACCACTATCGGGACAACTAATTCAAGTCCAAAAGTAGTATTAACTTGAGTGGTTAGTTAGCCTGACCTTCAGAATAAAACTGCATCCTGCATAGCTCCCAGTGTCAAAAGACTGTAATATTCTTTTACTCAGATGCCAGAGTTTTACTGTTACAACACTATGTATTTCTGTATAAACTCTGGCTGTTCACTGAAAATAGGAAAGCAGAGAAAAAGGAGTCACAAGACATGAAACCCTAGCATATTGTTCATATCAGCATCAAGCTGGTACCTACTGAATCTGCAAAATTTCTGCACGTGTAAAAAAAAAAAATATCTAGATTTCACTTTTCTGTAGGCCAAAGGTAACAGTAGGGAAAAAACAGGGCTATGGTCAAAGCTTATTCATCATCTCACATCAGATATTTTAGCTGACATGAGGAATCTATTTGCTGCTGCAAGAAAATGCCAACCTCATTTTCAATGAAGCTATGAACTTGTCCTGTTGAAAAAAGCCACTTTGAACATCACCTTCTAGCATGGGGATTTTTGTTTTAAGTGATTAATTTTAGAACTAGATCGACAAAATGGATAAAAATCAGAAGTGGATATAGATTTTTACCCTTGTTTTTATTAGCATTTATTGTTTCTTAATTATGCAAAGCAGAAGTAGTAACAACATTGCAACCTTGGCGGGGGGTGGGAAGGAAGGAAGGAAGGAAAGGGGAGCTGGCAAGAGCAACACACTAATACATGCCTTCAACAATTAACACTGCAATCTCACAGAAGATCAAACATTTACAAGCATCCTCTCAACCTTAAGAAGTAAAAACTCAAATAAGATACACCTTACAGCTCAAGACTATTTCATTGCAGGCACTGTTGCAGGGTACAGAAAACAATCAACAGCACAAGTAATGTTACTGTTGGTCCATTTTTAAAAGTTCATGATGCCCTTGCTCATTTCTAGAGAAACTGGCCAACATGGGCCTGACACAGTGCAATGTACAACTGCTTACAGAGGACATGGTAAAAACAGATGTTTGGGAACAACTGAAAAGCGTCATATATGTAACTTTTCTATGCAAAAAACTTAAAAGCATATTAAAATAAAACTTTTAAGTTTCAGCTAGAGACATTAGGAGTAAGTAACCATCAAGACACAGTTGTTTCCAAGCCCTAATAATTTTAGCCATTGCATCTTCATAGAGTTTTAAACCATGGGCAAGTAGTCGGGATTGAGGATCTCAGAAAACCCAACAGTTTGATCTGCTCCCCCAGAGAAGTTCCAATTCAAAAGTTACATTTTTTGAAAATCTGATGTCACTAAACTGCAGGGTGTATATACAATAAAGCATTAGTCTTATATCGTACATTCGATCTTCAAAGTTTCACATGTTATTTCACTAATCAAATGAAAGTTACTGCTGCACCCAACCCTTCTACATTATCTAGCATCCCCATCTTGAAATCATTCAGAGAATATGAAGAAACATGAACTTTGCACTCACAGAGTATATGAAACAACATAGTTCAACTTTACCTTGAAAAAAGTTAAGTTGCAAACCTGTTTCTTTATTCAAGGACAAGAGAGTTGACTAATAAGCGATGATTCAACATAATTCTCTACATTACCAAAGAATTAGTCAATCAGTACAGAGACTTCAATAAAACCTCCTACCATACCTTTCAAATAAAACATTTGTGCAAGTTGTTTGACAAAGTCATACCATTTCTTCATTAAAGAGCCACTCTCACCTGCAAGACCAGTCATAAAATTAACAGTTAAAAAGAGTTCAAATCACATCTACTCCTACTTGCAAGACAGGCAGTTAAAGAAATGTCTTCACTGCTTGGCATGAGATGGAATATCTTACTGTGACCACGGATGGTGGTTATACATTAATTAAATAATTAGTAAAAGGTTTCTTTTTATTTATGTATCTATATGTATATCTCATCATGATTTTGGATGTTTGTATTCTAGTGGTGATTAAATTTAAGTTTCTTATCAAACTATGCCCTAAAACAATGCCTTACCTAATTAGCTGGAAGCATTCTTTAGAGGAAAAGAAGTTATTGCAGATTCAGCGTTGTTGCCTTTTTAATCAGAAATTAGCAGTATTTTGTAATGCTAGCACAAGTATTTCTAAATGAAGGTTTCTACAACAGTTCTACTTCATTTTGAAAAGGTAAGCCATGCCAGTAACAAAAAAACAAAAAAAGCCTTTTGAAAAAAAACTATTAGTAGTCTGACTAAGAGCAGTCACACTCCACCCAATACATCCACCCTTACTAAATCCAAATACTCCAGATGACAAGCAACCTTTCCATACTACTTGCCAGCAGTTGTTTCAGCTTAGCTGCCTTCCTACTTCCTAGAATTAAAAAAGCACCTCTGAGATTCAACTTAAGAGATCTAAAAAAGCTACAAGCAGTTACTATAGTAAAGAAGAAATTACCATTCAAAGAAGGAGGAGTTAAAACTACTTTGTGGCTCAGCTTTAGGAAACCGGTCCTTTGTAGTGCCTGCACATTGTGAGTTCCAACCTCCTGGATGCTGACTCATGGATCAAAGGAGCGGTAGATGGAAGAGGAAAGGCAGAGAAGCAGAACAGAACGTAACTGCACATGGCCCTCAAAGAAGGACTAAAAATCAGAAGGCTTCCAGTAGATAGCTGACATCTCCTCCTACCAAAGGAAGGCACATCTTTGCCAGCAGGGCAGAACACAGGTTTTGGTCTTCACTACTTCCTGTTGCCTTCCAGGAGAGAAGGGAAGAGAGAGTTGCCAACCAGGCCATGGCCAAGAACAAAGAAAGACTAGAATGCAGGGAAAAATTCAGCTAGCACAGGAAGAGCTTGCCTTCCCTACATCAGCTTTGCGTTAGCATGGCTACCAGACTACCTGCTGTCTGCCATTTGATGTGACTGAAATAATTTCAGCATAGACACTGCGTGAAATAGCTCACTACCTTTACTATTCAGAGATGCTCAATCTCCCTAAGGAAACACGAGCTCCTTGTCAAGATGGCACAACAACCAGTATGAGATTTTATGCATAACCTTCTCGTAGGAACTAGATTTGGTAGAAGGACAGAGGGAGATTAAGAAGTCTGAAGAGTGAGCTTTATGTTGAGGTCCCAGAAGTTAGTTCTGAAGTGGGGCACTGAGAGAAGTGACAACAGCATGAATGCTGGCACCTCATCACACAGGTTCTAGCGAAACTCTTGTCACAGGAAATAGGAATCAGTGCCCTACACAAGTCACATCATTTTCACAAAGGTGAAAGTTCTACAGCTTAATGATGCCTGTAACTGTAGAAACAGCTTCTTTGGAAGACCATGACCTCTTAAATGTGTTAAGGAATTAACTCAACTGATTCATTATGCTAATAAATTTCCGAATTATTTTCAAGCAAAGGTAACTCATATTGACTGATTTAGAAAACAAAAAAACCCTAGGTGGCAGCATGCAAGGAAGCACGAAGTACTCCCTTGTACGTGAACCAGAACGCTTAAGAAAATTCAGTTACTTCCAAACCTGTCTGTTTTAAATTCAGGTCTCCTAAACCAATCTAGGATACATTTACCTCAAAATCGTTCATTTCCTTATCGACTTGCTTCTTCCTGTTCTCATGTTAGCAATACTAGACAACAACAACAAAAAGTAATTAAGAGGAGCAGATAAACCTCTGAAGATTATCTGCCACATTACTATTGCATTACACACATGCAGCTTCCCGCAGCCACAACTCCCTGGTCACACAGAATAAGGTCCAGCAGCCTCCACACTGCTGATGCGCGTCTCTTCAGCTCCCACTACAGTACAGTACAGTTTCGCTATCGATAGCGTCTGGAATTCCGCTGCTTGTACCAAAATGTATTCCTAGGCTTTGATGCATGCCTGCGGTGTCATGCCAGTCTTCACACCTTAGTTTTACATTATTCCATAATTACTGCAAATTCATCTTAAAGATTCCCCTGAGAAGACAGCTTGACTCTGACAAGGCCAATTTCTATACATCTTTATTTCCCATCTTCAATACAGATGTCTTACTTCATAAAATCATATTTTATATTTAAAAAATCCTCAAAACGTCCCTTAAAGACCCCTTGAGAGTATTTTTCTTCACAAGGAGTAAATGAAATGCACACCCAAGTACTTCAAATGCTTTTAACAGGTTATTAGCTCTCATCTGAAGATATAAAGGGGTTTTCTCATTCTTGTTACAGCTTATCTTATGAATAGATAAGCTTACTAACCACAACACAAACAGGCACAAGGCTAAATTCTCTGCATTTCTGCAATTACGTAGCACAATGCTGCCTATGGATCACTCCATCCAAAAACGTACTCCAAATACACACTCAAAATTGAGCGTGTACCTCAAATACCTCTACACATACGGGACCCGTAGCACAGTGCAGATGATCTTCCTCCTCACAGTAACCCACGTAACGGTTGCAGAAGTTACTGCACTGACCTCCCCTACCCCAGCATAATACTTCACATGATATTCCCCAGTCAAGTTCCTAGTCTTATCCCCCAGTGCAGCAGCACACATTACTACTGTCTTTCTTTTAAAAAGAATGGAAGAAAAAGGAAAGCTCACACTCACCAGCACAGTGGTGCAGATGGACCTGAGCTCAGATTCCACCTTCTCCCGATAGTCCTTGATAAGCTGCATCTTCTTGTCACTGGTGTCTGTCTTCTGCTCAATGCTAGAGATGACCCTCCAGGCAGAGCGCCGCCCCCCCACTACGTTCTTGTAGGCCACTGAGAGCAGGTTGCGCTCTTCGTTGGACAGCTCGGCACCTTGCTCAGTTACTGCCTTCATGCAGGTGGCCATATCATCATAGCGCTCAGCTTGCTCAGCCAGCTTGGCTTTCTGGATCAACTCGGTCTTATCCATGGTGGCTGGCAGCGGGGCAAGAGCAGTATAGTAGCAAAAGCAGGAGAAGCTGGGGATGTCACACTAGCAATGTGAGAATGCACCTCAATACCTGCTGGAAAGAAGACAGTAATCATGACGCTAGGATAAAACACCACAGAACACAATCTTACGCCACCCCTCACAACCTACCAAAACCCAAGGGTCACAGTGAGCCTTGCCTCCCCTTTCCCATCTCCAGGTGCTTCTTGTGGAGAGACAGACTGCAGCATCCTGCCCTCCCACGCAGGGCTAAGGGGAGAGGCACTCGTCTCAAGGGTCCACCCCTAGGGAAACCACGACCTAGAAACCCAACTGGGGAAGGCATATTCAGCGCTAGCCAAGGGACAGCAGCCTTAAGACCAAGCACTGGAAATAACTGGTTTTCCACCAGAGGGGACTTTTTGTCCTCACCCCGCTTTTTCTTCCTTGCCTTACGTGAACACACTAAAATGCTGTCAAACACGGACCTGAAGGACACCTAGCCACCACCAAGCCCGGGGGGGCTGTCCGCAAAGCCCTTCCTTCCCCCCGTGTGCCACAAGCCCTGCAGGTGAGAGCCGAAGAAAGGCAGATGCCAAAGCTGCGACAAGCGGGGGAAAAAAAAAAAAAAAAAAAAAAGAGCGGGACGAGCTCGTCCCTGGGGAGGCAAGGAAGGGGTTAAAACCCAACGGGCTGGCAGAGCGGGCCCGGGACCCGCCTCCCTCGGGCACCCGCGCTCCGCGGGGCCGGCGAGGCCAGGCGACCTCACAGCGGCCGGGGCGGGGCAGCCCGGGGTCCAGGCCGGCGGCCCAGGCCCCGCTTCGCCTCCTGGCGGCGGGGCGCGGCGGGGCCTGTGCTTCTTCCCTGCCTCTCCCCCACCCCCCGCCCGGCCTCGGCGGCCACAGCTCCGGCCCCGGGACGGCGGCCCTGGGGGCGCCGGGGGGCGCGGCGGCCCCGCACTGCCGGTGGGGGAGCGCGGTGGCACGGCGGTGGGTGGGGTCTCGGCGAGGGCGGGGGCCAGGGGCGGCCGCGTCCCCGGGGACGGCAGGGGGTGGGGGGTGGTGGGGGGTGGAGGCGGGAGGCCGCGGGGGCGGCGGGGACGGGACGGAGGGCGGCCGGCGCTGTCCCCGCGGCGGCAGGGCGGAAATAGGAAGCCGGCGGCCCTCGCCGGGTGCGAAATGGCGGCGCTGGCTGGCTGCGCCTCCCGCTCCCCGGGGCCGCCGAGCGCTCCACGCCGCGATCACAAAATGGAGGACGCGGCGGCGGAGCGGGGCCCGCGCCCGCCGCCGGGACGCGGCACCGCGCTCACCTGAGTCCGCTGCGGTAGGCCGGGCCGCGGGCGCCACCCGATCGGCTGCCTCGCTCGGGGCTGTGGCAGAGAGAAAGAGCCGCTCCCGTCTCCGGCGAGAGCCAGCGGTAAAGGGCGTTGGCACAGGCAAGCCTACCCGCTGCTCAGCCCGCGCCCACGCGGCCAATCGCGGCCTGGCCTGCGAGCCGGGCTCCGCCCCCCCGCGCCCCGACAGCCAATCCGAGCAGAGCGCGCTGCCGCGGGGGCGAGCGCGGGCAGGGCACAAGCTCGGTTGGCCCGTGGGCTGCGGCTGGGGCCACGGGGTTTCCTCCAATTAGATCCAGGGTGAGATGACGTCACTGTCGCCATGGTGATGCTTCTACCACCCCCCCCTCCTTCCCCTCCCCCGCCGTCCCCCTCCCCCCTTCCCCGGTAGCCGGGGCCCGGCCCCGGCACGGGACAGTGCGGGGGGTGCCCGGTGGCGCGAGGGGACGAGGCGCGCACCCGGGGCGGGGGGAGGGGGCCGGGAGCTCCCGGTTGGAAGGCGGTGCCGGCCGAGGCGGTGCCCGCGGCGGGGCGGGGCAGGGCGGGGTGAGCCGAGGCCGAGGCGAGGCGGCCCCTCGGCGCTGCCCGTCGGTCTTTCGCCGCCCCGGGCAGCGGCGGCCGCTCTTCCGCCCGCGGGCGGCTGCGCCCTCGGCCCGCCTCTCCCCTCGGCCGCCGGCGGGCGGGAGCTCCTGCATGGAGCGGGGCAGCGAGCCCGGCCCTGGCCAGCTGCCCCCGAGGTGGCTCGGGCGGGGCGGGGCGGGGCGGGGCGGGGTGGGCCCGGCCCGCGGCAGGGGCGGGAGGAGCGGGTGTGGGCGGCAAGGGCCGGCGGGCTCTTCCGGAGCGGCTGTGCGGGGACAAAGTCCGCCTTCCGGCGGCCGGGGTGGGGGTGTGCTCGCAGCGGCCTCTCGGCCCGGCCTGCCTGCGCCCCGGCCCGGTGTGGGGGCGGCAGGAATGCCACGGAGACTCCGCTCCTGGCGGTTTTGGTTTATTTTGGTGGGTTTTTTCCCCCCACTGGCAGGTTCTCAAACGCCATTGTCGGTGAGGGTGGCTGCGCTGTGCCCTGGGGGCCGGGGTGACTGGAGGGTGTTCCTGAAGAGTTCGTGTTCCCGAGGCCCCACGCAGGGGGAGGCAAGCATTTCACATCAGCAACCGTCAATAGATTTACTTCTCCCCCCGCCCCCCCTTCTTGATTTCACCTTAATGTTCAAGAGGCCAGAGGTGCAATGGACACAGCCTGGAATTTTAGGTCCATGCAATGACTTACAAATAATAAAACGTTACCCATCCATGAATGGATAAACACGGGGCGCCTATTGCTGTATGTATGTCCAAAACGCTGGCTGGGTGGGTGTGTGATTTTGTCTGCACTGGCGCTGCCTCTGTCTCAGAGGGTGTGGTAAGGACACAGTGGGTTTGTGCTGTTTGTCCTGGCATTCAGCAAACAAAAACCCAGGCGTGGATCAAATGCATCTGGTTTGTCAGGGTTCAGGCTACTTCACGTTCACCAATGTCTTTGTGCGGTACCGAGTCTTTGTGCGAAATGATGAGACTTCTTACCTTTGGTTTCAGCATCGCCAAATATAGTCATGCTGAGGAACTTCAGCATCCAGATGGGATGATGAATTCTCTGAATCAACCCCAGGATGTTATTGTCTCAACTCGTAAAGCTCTTGATCTGTGTTTGGACTAGGACTGGGGTTATGTACGTGGAAATTGGATCTATGCTGTGAACGAGCCACTCTCTTTGTCATTTGAGTTTGGGAAGCATTTATTCTGTTATAAAAAAGGACCTATTGATAACACCTTTTTCAAAGTTAATGAAACTCTTTCAGAAAGCATTATGGAAATGTATTACTTTACCCCAGAAATTACTGTCTTGGCAACTTGCTACAGTTGTAGGTTGCCTTTTTATTCTTCCCTGTCAGCAGGATACACTCTCATTTTCACCAAAGTCCCTAATGATTAGCTTCATCTACACATGAAGTAAAGACCAAAATTGACCAATTGTGCAACAAAACCTTTTGTGATTAACATCGTATCTTCATCAGAGAGAAAACTAACCATTCTACCTACAGGGCATGGGTGAGTAGGTTTTATTTGAGAAAGGACAGCTGACCTAGTCAAAGCTACCTCCTTCACTGATTCCCCTCAAAAATGGGGAAGATACTAGAATTAGCCTCATACCCTGTAGTTCATATCTCTCTCCCACCTACTGAGATGTTGCATTAAGAAATGCAGAACCATCTTAAAAGTTGGGAAGTGCTGGGCATAGCAAGTCTGTGTGCATAGAGCTGTGTGATAGATCCAGACTTAACTGCATGCGTGATGTAGAGTCGGATATGTAAGTGCAGAGCAGCTGCGTGGCCTGGGTGTCTGGCTTCAGACCTACTGTGTGCCGCTTGCTTTTCAGGTTTGGGTCCCTTGGACTTATGTGCCTGTCCTGGTTTCAGCTGGGATAGAATTAACTGTCTTCTTAGTAGCTGGTACAGTGCTATGTTTTGAGTTCAGTATGTGAAGAATGCTGATAACACTGATGTTTTCAGTTGTTGCTCAGTAGTGTTTAGACTATAGTCAAGGATTTTTCAGCTTCTCATGCCCAGCCAGGGCACCTGACCCAAACTGGCCAACGGTGTATTCCATACCATGTGACGTCCCATCTAGTTTAGGAACTGGGAAGGGGGGGGGGGGGGCAGGGATTTTGCCGCTCGGGGACTGGCTGGGTGTCGGTCGGCAGGTGGTGAGCAATTGCCCTGCGCATCATTTGTACATTTCAATCCTTTTATTACTACTGCTGACATTTTATTAGTGTTATCATTATCATTATTAGTTTCTTCTTTTCTGTTCTATTAAACCGTTCTTATCTCAACCCAGGAGTTTTACTTCTTTTCCTGATTTTCTCCCCCATCCCACTGGGTGTGGGGGGGAGTGAGTGAGCGGCTGCGTGGTGCTTAGTTGCTGGCTGGGGTTAAACCACGACAGTGCCTTAAGACTGCACTGTGATACGTTTTTTTAATCACATAGCCATAAGCTCGTTTCCCCAGAGGAACCCTATTGCTAAGTAGGAATGATGTTCTTTGGGGAGCTCTTATGAGAGGAGGCTTGAAGAATTTGTTGTGTTCAGTTTAGCAAAATAAAGGTTAAGAGGAGATTTGATGTCTCAAAAGGAGAGCAAACAACATGGATGGGAATTGTTATTTAAATGGAGAACAAATGTGTGTAAAATGGGCAGTAATGAATTTAGACTGTGAATTAGAAGATTTGGAATTTTCAGAGCAATGAGACTGCTGAACAACATCCCTGTGCCGAGGGCAGGAAGCCCATCCACTTTGAAAGTGGAGCCTGATCAATTTATAAAAGTGCTTGTATGATGTAGTTGTCTGAGAGAGCAGGAGACTAAACTCCAGAAGCTTTCCAATTCTGTGTTTCTGTTTAAAGTTTCTTTGATTGCTTATTCCGTGTATACTGTAATGTACAGTTTCCTGCATAGCGTTATCCTTCATTGAATAAAAAAAAAAATAATTTCCTTTAGAGCATTTCAGGAGTGCTATCATCCTACTAACATTAATGACTTTACCCTTGTCACACCATTATGAAATGGTTGGCATTATCTTATGTCCAGGAAATGAAAACTATGAACCCTTCAGGATACCTATGTGGAGAAATATAAGACCTTAATTTCCAGAGTGGTAAATTCTAAATCGAAGACCTTCATTTCCAGGGTGGTAAATGCTTTATGCTACTCGGCATGTATTGAAAGTCCACCTCCCACTGACTTCAGATGCACCTACTCACATTCAGCATCTTAGCAGCTCACACCACAAATTACTCAATTGGGGTGTGGGAGAAAAACAAGGAATATATATAATGCAGATTCCTTGGACTTACATGTGAACTTTACAACAGAGTTAGAATCCAGTTTTCTAGAGGCTCAGTTATTTGCCATAACTGTAAGACTCTCCTTTCTTTTTCCCAGCAGAACCAGCCCCTTCCATCACATGCTTTTCATCTCTGTAGCAAATAAGGTAGAGGTGGTACAGACAGCAGCTTCCTTTCCTACAGTCTGTACAATGGGTACATGGCAGGTGAAGGTAGCATCTCACAAAGCAAACATATAGCATAGTGAATTAAGGTAAACACACAAATGAAGAACCCCCAAAAGCAGACTTCTTTCATAGGATTTACACAGGCTGCCAGTGAACTGAGTGCTTTGGATCTATAGCATACTCCTGCACTATCTGAAATAGCCCTGTCGTGGGTAGTGGTAGAAAAACTTACTCATTTTGTGTCCTGCCTTGAGTGGGATGGAGATTCTTTACAACTAGTCTCATGTCTGTTCGCTTAATGGCAAGAGAATGTATTTCATGTTTATAAAGGCCCTGTGTTCTGGTGGTTAAGGACTTTTCTCTTTTGCTCCCATGCTGCTTCCTGTCATCTTCTTTGCCTTATTATCTGCCCCCTAATTTACACTGCTATCCCATCTCCTCCCCTTCTGATTCCTGCCTTCTGCTCAGCTCCTGCCCATACACTCCCCATCTGGTTCTCCTTGCTGCCATTCTTTCTGTAGTTGTACTCTCTGCCCTTCTTTTCTTGTTCCAACTTCTAGTAAAACTTCTGGGCAGAGAAGAGGGCTTGCTTAGGAGGACTGGAGGTTTAGCAGTCTTATGTGAAAGCTGGAGTCTTAAGGAATTTCTGCTAGCAAATTTTAAGATGTCCGCTGAGCATACTAAAGTTGAGTTTTCCATGTTTGAGTAGTTTTTCATGAAACCAGCAAAACACTTAACTTCCAACTGGCCAACTTCTTAATGAGTTTAAGGGTGCCATTCTGGTGGTTGTAGGTGTTGGAATTCTTCAATAAAATGGTAATAAAGTTTGTTAGCCTAGGCAAAACTGGATTTGCCTCTGATTTTTCTCTGTGAGAAACAGCTAAACCATTCTGGCTGAAACATGAAAAACATTCTAAGTGTATTCATATAGACTGATCTGTATTTAAGCTTTTGGAGAGGAACTAAAATGATGGTCACAACTTTTCTAGATAAAGTAAGATACTACTTAGAGTTGTTTATGACACACTTGGTTTGGAGACTTGGGAATGAAGTGATAAGGAGAAGATCTTTTGTTACACTATTGTAATTTATGTTCATATTGTAAAGGTGCTAGAGGTTGGCATGAGTGCTCTTCTACTTATATTAAAAATAAAAAGTCACCCACATCAGAGGCTAAAGCATCATCAGAGTCCAGTGAGTAACAAATAAATGTGAGCTAGTGGGATCAAGCTCTTTAAATATTATTTAGCCTGATTCTGTATTGTATTTGTACTGTGCTGTGAGGAACGCCACAGGACTTCTTAAATTTTTGAAAATACTTGCATGGCTTGTTCATTACTGGGGTAAACTAATCAATTCAGGGAGGACAAGCCTCTGAAGAAGTTGTTGAGTGTGTAGCTAACGGTGGTTGCTGTTTTATGCAAACCATTTTCTTCTGCTGGGAGAAGAGGAATCAGGGAATACTTGGGTTAGGAAGGCGACTGTCAGCCTGGGAGGGTGGTACCGAACCTCAGTTTTGCTGCTGAGTGCCATTTTTCTGGTTTAACTTGCTGCAGGGTAAGTGTATCTCCATGCTGGGAGTAGTTTGGTCTTTGCTGCTAAAGGATGATATTGATGAATATCGGTATCTGCTGCGGGGTGAATGCTGCTGTAGTCTGATACGCTGAAGCAGCTACTGATCATGGTTGGTAGTAAAGACTCAGCCTTTGACACTTTTTCTTCCCTCCTACCATTCCAGTAGTTGATGTTAAATTCTACTCCTTTTTCTGGGTGGTGCAATATATATATATCACCTTACTGAACTTAACAAGGTTTCTCTGCATCCTCTCCTTCAGCGGCATGTGGTACTGAAGAATGGAAAAGACTTTGGGGAGCAGAGTCAAACCTGTGTTACCTGGGTGAGCTATCTCCCCACCTGAGACAGCTTTCCATTCCTCCTGATGGCCCGGGAGGGAGGGAGGGTGCTGGCTAAACAGAACCATTCCCTTCTTTGTGCTGTTGGCATAAAAAATACAGGTTTGTCAGTTTTGGTCCTAAGCAGGTCCAGTGGACCTCTTGTGAAGTGGCTCCAAAGCCCTGGGGCCTTCCTGTGCTGCAGCTGCCAAGAGACGCTGGTGGAGATGTCCCATGGGGGATTCCTCTCCAAGAATACCCCGCACCCGTTTAGTTGGACACAAAGCTTTTGCAGATCTCCCTTGGGTCTCTCCCTGGCTCTGTCCCAGCAATTGTGACTTGCAAGTGGGAGGACAGAGGAGCCAGCTGGAGCTCAGTGGCATCCCTGAAAGTTGAGGTGTGTCTTTTTTTATGGAAATGAAACAAATAGCCTTTTAATGGCTTTTATTCAGTTAAATGCAACTTGCTCTGCCAAAACGTGATAAAGGGCCCCTTCTTGCATTAACAAACGGGAGTGGCAAAAAGCACCGAGATTGTCAAGTAAATTTTATCCTCCTATCAGGAGACAGCAGTAGGGCCCCTAGAATTAAGATAAATGCAGCTAATTTCCTTTTAATGGTGATTTGATTATTCTTTCATTACAAGTAACTAGTTCCCTTTTCTAATTATATGGCTTGTTTTTATCTAAGAAAAAATACCCAATTTATGGGAGTGGAACATTAAAGTTGCTCATCCATGAACAGTTTATTGTGGTGCTATGAGATTGCTGGTTTCAGAAAATGTCTATATTGCAATAGATATGTATAGATTCTTGGCTCTTCTGCCGTTTTGCCAATGGTCATGACAAATGAGAAAGCAGGTAGCAGGAAGGGATGTGCAAGGCAAAAATGAAATGCAGAGGGCAGAGAGCATAAGCCCTGCACACATTTAGCATGTCTTTAAGGGAGCGAGAAGTAGTGGAGGGGAAGCAGACACTAGGGAACGAGACCAAAATCATAGATTCACAGAACGGTTTGGGTTGGAAGGGACCTTTAAAGGCCATCTAGTTCCACCCCTCCCTGCCATGCACAGGGACCCCTTCCACTAGACCAAGTTGATCAAAGCCCCATCCAACCTGGCCTTGAACACTTCCAGGGATGGGGCATCCACAGCTTCTCTGGGCAACCTGTTCCAGTGCCTCACCACCATCATAAAAAAAAAATTTCTTCGTTACATCTAATCTAAATCTACCCTCTTTCAGTTTAAAGCCATTACCCCTTGTCCTATCACTACATGCTTTTGTAAAAAGTCCCTCTCCAGCTTTCTTGTAGGCCCCCTTTAGGTACTGGAAGGCTGCTATAAGGTCTCCCTGGAGCCTTCTCTTCTCCAGGCTGAACAACCCCAACTCTCTCAGCCTGTCTTCATAGGAGATGTGCTCCAGCCCTCTTACCATCTCCATGGCCCTCCTCTGGACTCGCTCCAACAGGTCCGTGTCCTTCTTACGCTGGGGGCCCCAGAGGAGTTAACAAAATGTGTAAAAGTGCACTGGTACTTGGGAAGGCTTCATCGGTTGTTTAGTTGATTCAGGGAGAACTCTCTCTGTTATGCCTTTGATCTCTGCACTTCTTGCTTTTTCTCTCTATCTTCTTCTCTTTCCCCTGCAGCTGCCATATGAATATGTTATCCAGACGGGAGCAGGGACATCAGTCAACCAGCTTACACAGCAGAGGCTGGCGAGGGGACGTTGGAGGTGTAGTTAGGAGTATGGTGAGGTTGTGAGAAAGCTTCAGGTCCGGCAGGCAAGTCACTGCAGGCCACTCTCATTGGTTTGGTTATCTAAACTGGTGTAGCTGTGATGGGCTAGGGATGTCAGCAGGCAAAATTGGTGCAGAGAGGTAGTATCTCTTACTAGATCAATTAACAGTTGGAAAAATAGACAAGCATGTGATCTGAGAGCACCCAATGTAGTTTCTCTGTATTATCTAAACATACTTTTTTGTTCTGTGCCATGTAATATTAAGGCTGATGGATATTTGAAGGTCGAGTGTTCATCTGTAAGGGTAAACTGACTGGTAAAGGAATCATGAATAATTATACCTGTACACTGTAGGTAAGCTGGGGTAATTCCCCACATGGAAACTCCATTCTGGAAAGCAAGCCACTTTTATTCTGAAATACAGTGCCTGCTAAGGGAGCAGTAGCAACAAACTATAATTATCAGATTATTCCCAGTGTAGACAAACCATAAGAATAAAGGAAGAGGACAGAAAACACAGAGACGGAAAGTAGGTAGTCAAGCAGTTAACCAGAGATACCTGTGGGAAGATGTGATATAACTATGCTTTATTGTATGAACTTTATAGGCTAAAATAAGCCTTGTAGTGAGCCTCAAAAGTTTGTTTAAAGGTAAGATATTTTTTCAAACTCAGTTTTGAAGAGTTCTTGCTCTTCTATCAATTCAATGTGGCAGTAGGATCTGCATGTATTGAATTTTTCCTTACAATTTGTAATGGCAAGGTTCTTGGTTATGAGTTTAATTAGGACTCAGTACTGGCTTCCTTGTATGTAGATCAGAAATCTGAGGACTATGAAAATTGCATGTTAAATCTCTAGCTAGTTATGATTATGTACCTGGTACACCATTAATAATGATTTAAATATAGAATGAAATAATCCTTCAGTGGAAGAAGTGGATGGCATATGCATATATATATATATATAAGCATATATCTATATATGCATATATATACACATATATACATATTTTAGGCTGAAATGCTCATTGACAAACCAAGAACAGGACACTATACATACATCTTTAGTAACTGAATTCTTTTTGGCAGCTGACATACCGCATCTTTGCTTTACTGAAATATTTTATCACCGTTGTACTTATCTGCTATCATTATAAGCAAGCCGCTTAATGATGGCCTGTGCTAATGCAAATTGTATCCCTTAATTACTTGCATTAATGTTGTAGGAAGCCTCAGATACGCAGGATGAGCATTCATGGAGCTACAAGCAAGAAAAAAAAGCTTTGGACCAGTGAAAGAGGTATCTAGGCAATGGGTTGCCTCCTACATAAGCGGGATGAGCTTACCAATGGGAGGTTTTGCCTTCTGGAGAAACCTAAAGAAGAGAGACATCCCCCCTTTCCCTCTTCTCGTGTTCTGATGCTAATGAGAGAATAGAGCTTTCTGTTGAGGTAAAGAGCTACGCTTGCAACACATAGCCCAACAAAGAGTAAGATAACACACTGTCATTTGCTGTGTTGGTAGGTAATGCCATTTCTGCAGTGGGAGATAACTTCTGAATAGAGACATTCACATGTGGTCCTGACCTGTGGATGAGTACATGAGGAGTTTAGTCTGATGGTGCTACATGTTCATAATGTTACAGCAGTGATGTTGGGAGATGTTTTCAGATATAATTTCTACGTGTTTGAACACTGGAGACTTTCAAATAGAACACACAGAAAAGCTGTAATTAAATCCCAGTATTTATTTCATTCTGCTTCTTTATGGGTTTCCTCCCAGGGCAGCTAAATGGTTCCTGTTCTTCTCAAATTATTCTTGTTTGTGTAACCTTCAGTAAAGTGTTTTTGAAAGGTTAGATGCTATTGTTATGTAGTTAGCATTGCTCCCCTTCTTAAGAACAGGCAATTCTATGAATTGATCTGATTTAGGTAAGTTTAAATACAATGTTTCTGTAAATCTTTGCCTGTGCTTACAAGCTATGCATGGAATCATTAAAATCATAACATAATTAAAGGGAAAGCTTTAGTATAAAATGTTATGTTAAATGTATCAAATATTCCATAAATCTGTTTTTCTGGCATCACAGATTACCACCTTTCTTAGCTATTTTATTCAAATGTTTTCCTGGAGAGATGGTGTCTTACTTTCCCGGGTGCGATATTGGAGGAGTACTGGTTGGCCATTTTGCTTTATTGTTCCCATGCCGCTGTCGCTAGAGCTGGGTAGGAAATGAATGTCCTGCTCTGTCAAACTCTTCAGGAACTCAGACTTCTTACCCTGCAGAAGGTTACAGAACTTTTCTCATGAAAAAAGAAACCATTATGTCTACAACATCAATGAAAGCACTCACCTGGTATGCAAGATCTCTTTTCAAGTTCCCATTTTGCAATTTTTTACTTCACTGGGTTATTTTAAATGTAGAATGATCTCTCCTGTCTTTCCCTTATCTCCAACATAAGAAAGTTTTCAAAGTAGAAGTTTTATTGATCATTAATTTTCTAGCAGCCCCTCCTCCCATGTTTCAGCAGATACCTCTGCTTCCTGGCTTCAGTCCAAAATTTCCCCTGAAAATAAATACATAAAATCTCCATCCTTCCCATATAATGGAATCAATGTGCATAATATTGAAGAAATGTCTGGCTATATAATATGATACAGAAAGCTAAGCTTTTGATACTAATTGTAAGTAGGTTTTCCTTCTTAGCACACATAGTTTAAAAATATGTTGCGGCCGTTATTGTGGCTGTTGTACTACCTCATACTGGAATCTGTATCAGAATCACAGAAAATGCTACATGAGAAGAGAAACTGGAAAGACATTTTCCTAGAATTTACCAGAAGCAAAATTTCTATGAACAAACTAATAAAATTCATCCTTCTCAAGGCAATGCTGCCTCCTTAAGAACCATCAGCATCTGTGGCTTGTGCACATTTTTTCCCCAGATATGATCTATTTTGTCCAGTGTGCCAAATGCATCAGATCTTGCTTCATGAAAGTCAATTTCTGCTATCCTCCATATATTCTGTCTCTCTTTTTTTTTTAATTCTTTTAGATAGAAAGTGACCATCAGCTATATGTCTCAAGCCTGAAAGGTCTTTCTGCTTGAAATGGTGTTAGTGGGACATCACACAAAGTGCTCTTCTTCAGAGTTGGTATCATAATGGGCAGACTTTCTCCTTAGACCAGCACCGTGTTGTGTTGAGGTTTTTGAACTATAAGATAGTTCTACCACTTCAAATAGCTTGTCTTGATTCCAAATATGTTTGTAAGAAAAAGCTCCTTTGGTAAAGGTGATTGGATTTGAGATTTTTTAGAATTGGCAGGTAGTCATTACTGAAGGCAGAAAAATCTTAAATGAAAAAGGTTGTGTCCATAGGAGAGTATTGTAACTAACTGATGCATTCTTGGCTAGGTAGCTGCCCAGATAAGATTTAGGCATGATGGGGACAAACGTAGTCTATACAGTAATGAGGTGAAATAACAAAGACTTTATACAATGAGCAATCATTTGAAAAATAATTAGTTCTCCAGCTTTATGATAAGTTTACAGGGGAATCAAGAACACCTTTTGGAGTCTTATGAAACAATTTAATTGAATAATTAAAATGCTTCATTGGATATTTGGTGAATATATTTTTATTCTTACAGAATCACACAATCATAGGATGGTTTGGTTTGGAAGGGACCTTAAAGATCATCTAGTCCCACCCCTCCCTGCCATGGGCAGGGACACCTTCCACTAGACCAGGTTGCTTGAAGCCCCATCCAACCTGGCCTTGAACACTGCCAGGGATGGGGCATTCACAGCTTCTCTGGGTAATCTGTTCCAGTGTCTCACCACACTCATTGTAAAAAATGTCTTCCTTATGTCCAATGTAATTCTACCTTCCTTCAGTTTAAAACCGTTGCCTCTTGTCCTGTCACTACAGGCCCTGGTAAAAAGTCCTTCTCATAAGCCTTCTTTATATATTGAAAGGCTGCAATAAGGTGTCCCTTATAGATTAATGGAAGGGTGTATCCTGGAAATGTAAAGTCTGTTTCCCCAGACTTTGTTAGGACACTCCACTGAAAGACAGACATGGATTTCTCTCTTTTTCCATGACATAGTTCCAAGTTGCTGAATTTTTTACCGTCATAGCCCTAGCATCTCTCTGTAGCCTATGGAAAGCATTTCCAGGGGACAGTTCTTCCCATCCCACTAAGCTTCTGGAAGTGTCTCTTTCCAGATCCTTAAGCAACTAAATAAAATGAAATAGGTTGAACATAAGCCAAAGTCTACAAATATGAGAGCAATTTGATGAATATTCATAATGGCTGAAATTTACTACTAATGGACCAATACAAAGACTATATACTAATTATGTCCAGGTTATGTTCACTCAGGAGGCACATAAGCAGTCATCAGGTTTGTATATAGGGCTAAATTTCATACTGTTTAAAGTGTTATTTGTTAGGGGGCTGAATTATCTAGATGTTTGCCTTTTATATCATACTTATATACTTTCATTCAAAGTCATACATTTTTTCAGGTGGAGAGGAATATTCTGTATTGCTGATGCAATTGGTTTTATTGTTATTCTTGGCACACAGCCTTTTAATTGGTTTGAATGAACAGTAGTTGCAGGGCCTGATAAGTAGGATGATTTTCATCAAGAGTCATTTAGTGCTTTGCTTTCACAGAGCACAAACTCCCTTTGATTCACATTAAAAGTATAAGGCCGGATTTTTGTCTGGTGTAAATCAGAGAAAAATGCTGCCTGTTGTGAATGTGTCTCTGTTGTATTTAATTAATTGCTTGAAGATTTTTCTTGTAAGCCCATTGTAGGATTTGTACAATCTCACTTAGTCTATCCTTGCTTCTGAAATTCTTCTATTATACCTCTGTGGACACTTTCTGTTTCTCATATATATTTGCAATGGGAGACTTGGTAATTAACACTGCTTGCAAGGTGAGACTATATTGATTTAGATAGCAGTTTAATGCTTTCAGGACTTTTCTCAGTCCAGTGCTTCCTCATATTCTGTCAGCTTTTTAGAGTGATGCTGAACATTGTGCAAATGTTCTTATTTTGCTGACCACATCAATACTTAAATGATTTCTTCTAAGACTGTACTCGGTAACATGGAGTTTCCTCTGTTTTGTGTTGTCCATTCAACCAGCATTTGTTAGATCTGTATTCAGTTTTTTCACAACCTTATCTCAGGCTTCTGTTTTGACTGTCAAATAACATTCTATATCAGCTGTAAACTTGCCCGGCTCACTCTCTTTTCCAGATCATTAGTCAAGACATGGAGCAGTAGCCTGCATCTTGAGGCACTTGTACAGTTAATCTTTGGCCTGAGTAAAAAGTAAAACCCACTCTTTTGCCTACATCAGTGACAACGGCAGAACTGGATGCAGCTGAGAAGGCAGCTAAAAAAATCTTCTTGTCCCTGTAGACTTTAGCATTGGTTGAAGTTTGAACCAGTTTGGATAAAAAAATTCTGCTATGAGCAGCTGTGGTGCCATCAGAATCCCAGGGTGGTTCCAAGAAACCTGTAGGAGCTGCAGGAGTGGAGCCCACGGATGAGCGTTTCCTACAGCCTACAGAGCAGTGCACTTGTTACCTGGAGTCTAACCACCCCGGACTGCTGCTGGTCGGCAGCTGACCTCTTGGATGGGAGGTGAAGTGTGGGCGAAGGTAATGGGTGCGTGCTCTTGCTCTCTACAATACGCACAAGCCTGGCTGGTGCACTGGAGATGGTACACAGCTGACTCGATTGCACTGGGATCAATGTAAGGTGCTCTGTACGTTTTTTTCTCTTTCTTCAACCAGTCTTTCTAGTTGTTACAGGAAAGGGTTATTTCTGCACATAGCTTGTCATCACTGTGGCTCATTCAACAAGCTCGGGGTAGTTCGGAAGTCCACAATCCCTGGAAACTCTGCTCTCTTTACTATGTTATATTCCCAAAGGTCCAACATAGGATGACTAAGTCCTGGCATCTTCTACATTCCCAAATGATTGCCTGGCTCCTACTCAGCTATGGGCTTTCCACTCTTCTCATGCTGCTGAAATATTGATGCTGCTTCATTGCAGAAGAGCTACTTAATGCCCATGTTTAAGTACAAGACCCCGATGTGAGACGTTCCCTTCTGTAGTTCATCTCATCTCTCAGATGCATGTAGGCAGCTTGCGGAGGGAATGGTTTTAGGGTGTGGGGGGAGAGAATGTGTGAACAGATGGGGAAAAAAAATGGGATCAGATATCAAAACAACAGGGTAGGAGTCCCAGCTGAGAAATCTGAACAAAAAGAAGTGTTTCATTAGTTGGAAGGAGATGGTTATGTCTAGTCCAACCTGGCAAGGAAGAGCCACTTTTCAACATTTCGCTAAGGCAGCTTCTGAGGGAGTTGTTCCTGCAGGTCTGTCTCCCCTCTCAGGTTTGTCATGAGTTATGAAGAGTAAAAGTATGCTGGGGGTACTTTTGGGAAGGCTGTATGAGGGATGCTGGAAGGGTCTGTACTTGTTCACTGAAGCACGAGAGCAAATTCTGTGCACATTTCAAGGCAGGAGCATGCCCGTTTGGCTGCGTCTGTCTCAAGTGCTGCAATCCTACCTTACAATTCACTCATACTGCCTGCACAAGTGTAGCCTAAACCTATATGCTAGCCCCTTTGCATCTCTTTTTCCCTCCACCAAAACAGCCTCAGTACCTCTTAAGACTGAATCTTTGTTCAACACAAAACCCCCAGTGTCTTAGAGTATCCCAGCAAGATCCCAGTAGGACTTTTGGTGTTAGCACATTCACTTTATTAGTGGTGAAAATGACTCTTCTTATACCTCTTGGCATCACACTTTGGTTTCTCAGCCCTGCATCACGTTAGCAAGGGGTTGTCAGATTGTGCTTAGCTAGAAATATTGGGTGCTCCTATTTTGCTGCTAAATTATGGGCTTCTAAGTTTATAGCAGAAATTCTGGTGTTAATCCCTAAATACATTACTTTATACTCCATGATCTTCAGTTTTATCCTGTCTGTTTTACTCTTAGCCCACCTGTATAATACTCTGATCTTCCTCTGCACTGACACAGCCTTTGAATCTTGTGATATGCTCTAGTTTCATTAGCATGTTTTCATTTTCTTGTGCCAAGGTCGTTAATGAAAGTATTAAATAAGATCAGTTCCAAGGTCCCAAGCTTGAAGAAGCCTTAATTGGTTGTGCAGGGCACATTTTGTAGATAAACAAAGGACACAGCACAGATCGTCATGGGAGCAAATCAGCCTAATCCTGGTGACTTCTGTAGAGTTATTCTAGTTATTCAAAGGATGCTGCTTCATTTCAGTCTTTTGTCCTGCACACCCATAGCAAAACAGTCCCTTGCCCTATGGCCTGAATAGCTTTACAAGGACAATGAAATATGATTTGCAAGAAGCATGGATGGATAACACTGATGTTGAGGTGGAGGCAGGACAGAAATACTAGTGTCTTACTGCTGAGTGCATTTTGCAGCAACTTTGTAAAGACAAAGAAGTGAGAGGGCCTTGTGCAGATGTGAGAAGAGGCAGTGGATACATGAGCCGAATGCCCTGAATAGCCAGATAAGGAGCCTCACAGAAATGCTGTATGTTCTTGGAGGCATAGAGTCAGAAATGCATTGTGCTTCTGGCGTGACTCAAAAAGCCGCTTGTGAAAAACAGATATGTCTTTGTATAAAACATTAGTCAAGCTTATTGCATGTCTTCTTGTGTATGGGATACTATTACCATGATTCATGTGTACCTTTTACCTTATTTTATGCACAGAATCAATTGTACTTCCCGTGGGATGGGAAGATATTTTCTTTTTTTAATAAATAGCAAGGAGTACATAGAGCTAAACATTGAGCAAAAAAACATTATTAAGCATCTGAAAAGTAGTTAGGAGTATTAAAACCCATGGGCTTTAGGAGGGTTATCTGCCCTTCCGTGATCCCCAAGAGCTGGTGTGCTGTAGCGTATCAGCCCTTTTCTTGCCCTCTTCTGCCTCTTTTCTCTTTATTACACTGAAGCTCTGGGGAAACACAAAGGAGAAGAACAAGAAGTTACTTTCCAACTTACAGGCATTAACCCAGTGCAGATGTCCTCTTGCCTTTTCTTCAGGTTTGGGTCTTCATTCTCACAGATTCTTTCCAGACCTAAACAAATCTGAAGTTACAAAGATTTCATCTTCCCAAATTTTTGCTGGTCCCCTGGGCCTGTTGTATAAAGACAGTGCTTTTCTCGTAACTCAAGGAGAAATTTATTAAACATGGCATGGATTTTTAGATATCCAGGGAAGGAGCAGGAGGCTAGAAGGCTATTAACTGGAGAGAGGTTTCAGGGGGTGTGTGTGCCTGTTGATGGCTGCTTTCTGTGTGGGGTAGCAAAGTGCATGAGAGGCAAATTAGTAAGTGGGCACCTTTAGGGCTGTCCTCACTTTGAAGGATGTCACTATCAAGCTTGTTGCCAGCAGGCAGAATCAGATTTTTTTTTTTTTTTTTTAATGAGGGTAAGGACACAGGTGGAAAAATACATCCTATTCCTCCAGAATACTCGCCCCACAATAGACAGAAGCACACTCCCTCCCAGTCTGTGCCACCACCAGAAAGCTGTGTTGATGCACAGGCTCCGTACTAAGGGGGAGCACTACTTTTGGTGTAAATTCATTTAATCCCAGCAGGTCAGCATGAAGTATACTGCAGAATGACAGGAAAACTGCAGAGAATTCCCTATAGCAACTGTCAGAACTGCTTTCCTTTGGCAAGTGTCTGCAAAGCCTGAGCTCAGTGATTTCCCTCATAATAATTTATGCTGGCTCAAAGCTGAGGGCATCAATTAAACTGTAAGCCAGCAACATGTCTCTAGAAGTTTTTTCCCCCTTGTTCAGTAAGCACTGTTAGAATAAAAGAACTTTTCCTTTCAACTGATGCGGTTTTCCTTTACCTGTGGATTCCTTTGACTGATGTAATGCCCTATCATCTGGGCAATCAGCTCAGTGGAGGAGGAGATGCAACAAGCTTTATCAGTGATCTGGATAAGAGGATCGAGTGCACCCTCAGTAAGTTTGCAGAGGACACCAGGTTGGGTGGGAGTGTCGATCTGCTGGAGGGTAGAAGGTTCTACAGAGGGATCTGGACAGGCTGGATCGATGGGCTAAGGCCAGTTGTATGAGGTTCAACAAGGCTCAGTACCGGGTCCTGCACTTGGGTCACAACAACCCGATGCAGCACTACAGGCTTGAGGAAGAGCGGCTGGAAAGCTGCCTGGCAGAAAAAGACCTGGGGGTATTGGTCAACAGCCAGTTGGATATGAGCTGGCAGTGTGCCCAGAAGGCCAATGGCATCCTGGCTTTTATCAGAAATAGTGTGGCCAGCAGGACTAGGGAAGTGATCATCCCCCTGTACTCAGCACTGGTGAGGCTGCACCTCGAGTACTGTGTTCTGTTTTGGGCCTCTCACTACAAGATAGATGTTGAGGTGCTGGAGTCCTTAGGCTTAAGCAGCCCTCTGAGTCCACTGGAGAAGGAATTGCCATTCCCAGGTGGACACAGTTGTTTATTGTGCATTGAGTGTTCATCTCAATGCTATTAAACTCAGAGCAAGTTTGCGAAATGCACTATACATAACTCCTATCCCTCTGACATCCATCCATCTGGAGTTAAGCATGGAAAGGGAAAGACAAAAAGCCCTCTCCTGGCTCATCCCTTACTGTAGGAGATCACTTTTATTCCATTTCCCCACATTCTTTGCATTCTTTCGCAGTCAAGGCTGGGTCTGGAGTGAGAACCAGACAGACCGTGAGTCTGCTGCAAAACTGTGGACCTGAGGCACAGGGATGAACTTTAGCGAATGTTCACCTGCAGGAGGAGGGGGTATGTGCCTTGTGAAGCATCTCACTCTTTCCACTGAAGTGTTAGGGATCTGTGTCTGCAAAGGAAAGGGAGCATTGTGGAAAAAAGTCTTCTGTTCAAATCTACTCCCTTTCAATGATGGGGAGAGGAACAGTTCCCTCTCCCCAGTGAAAAAGGCAGGACCAGCAGTAGATTTGGTCCCTGAACTCAGGACATCATATTATCTACCTTTCGGTGTGAATTTTAACATTAATATTTCCCCAAATCTGGGCAGAACCTTCCTAGCACACTCCCAGTAGGATGTGACACACATTTTAAGGTACACTGCAGGCACTATGTCTTGTATGTACAGTAATGGGCTCACTCCCATTTTGGCTGCAAGCTTTCACTGCCAAATATTTGGGAGTAGCTTAGTTCCTATGGTAATGCAGGTATACATCTGCCAGGAAGGATCTGCTCTGAATGATGTTTGCTTTCTCCAAGTATTTGTCCTTTGAAGCATTTGTCCAAAGGAGACACTTCCTTTGTAATGCCCAGCAAAGGACAGCTTGAGAAACCACAGCAACCTGCTCCAAGCCAACGTCTGAGCTGAAAGGAGGAATATGGCCACAACACTGCATCCCACTCCTAGGGAAAATAAAGCTGGGAATGTTGCTTTTTTCCTGCTCAAAGTGAAGTGAAACAGAAGCCTCGCAGTCTTTTGTATCAACCTAATTGAATAGAAAAATGAAGGACACCAAGTAATCTGGACTTTATAGCTGAAATCTGATCTCTGTCAAAGCATTTCAAGGATGTGCATCATGCCTGTTAAAGGCATTATAATCATGGTAACAGAACTTGCATGCTAATTTGTGCTGCCCTTGCCACAAAGTACACTGGAGATTTTCTTTCTGTCCCCATTCTGCATCATCAGGGAGGCTGAGCCCACATTAAAACTCGCAGGCCGGTGGTGAAAGTGTGACTGCCTCCCCTAAATGTGTCAGCTAGCTGTTAAGAGACTATAAGCAATTTAAAGGCAATAATGTGAGGTGGAGTCATGAGTGTTTTCAAGCGTTGCTGTGCAACAGGCAGTGATGCCCTGCCCATAGTATCCTTGGGAAGCTCCTATCACTTTGTCATCCTGACTGTAATTGGCGCATCAGAGTGAGTATCCCTGTAGGTATGCGGTTACTGTGGTATTTGTTTATTTAGTCCCTTCCATGCCTCCATCTCAGGACTTTCCAGAGTTACAGAAGCTGGGGAGGACATTAGGATCTTTCGAATGAAGAAGTGTTGGAAGCATAATACAGCGCTTCTTCTGTGCACACAGGAAAGCTTTGCTCACCCTGAGTAGCTGCAGATACAGGAGGCTGTTGGACACAGCCCCTGCTCTCTTATGTCACTTATGTGCTGCTAATAACCTCCAGCCCAAAGAAGTATCACTTTCTCTCATGGAGTTTTTCAGGCTTTGTCTGATCCATGAATTAGATTTAACCCCTGCTTCAAGCACTGCTTGAGACCTTGTTAAAACTGAACATTAAACATCTAAATTATATTCCAACACTTTATTTAATTTCTTTCTTTTCACACTTAATGCAGCATCTTGCTTTTGTTTAAGGTCTGCCTCCTCACCTGTTTTTTTGGTGTATGCCCACACAATATTTAAACGATTGAGATTGCTGTGTGGCAGATATTTAAAATATTTAAATTGCAAGCCAAGGACTGGTATAGAACTCATCATTTTAGCTGACATCATTAGGAACCCTGAAGGACTGGTTGAGCCTTAGGCCTGAAACACCGCTTAGCTCCTCTTAAAGTTTAGAAGTTCAGCTTCACTCACAGATCTGAAGTTCCTAACTGTTGCAACTGCCTCAGTTTATGAAGAAAATGGAGATTACATTGACAGATGTCATGCAATTTAGACTCTTAATTCCTTGTTAAATACCTCAAAAGCATCATTAAAGGCTGTGGGAGCTGGGCACTTACTCAGGTGCACTGGCCTCTGATGCCGGGAGGGAAAGCCAAGCCACAAGCAAAGCACATTTCACCCTCCAGATCCTTTTAGCAGGTCCTTTCCTAGGGCACAACTTGTTGTTTACAACAAAGGAAATACTACAACTAAAACACAGTCCCCAGGGGCTACTTCCCTGTCTCCATTAACCGGAGGAAATAAGAATAAGACACACCTTCCATGTGATCTGAGAAACTGCTTTCTAACGTGCCACACGGACCTGAGGTAGGCAGAGATGCCAAAACCATCCCGAGGCTGCCGCTCTATCTTGTAAAAAGCTGCAGCATTTCTTAATGCATGTGAGCTCCCAGACACTGAGATGTAAAAAAGCAATGCAATGCTTCTGAAGATCCCACCAGGCACCTTGTCCAATCCAAAGGTCATTTATTGCTATGATGTGTCTTGAAATAAGACAAGCAACCCTTCTTCTTGACAAGTTGAAAGCAGTGCTGCACGCTGATATGGTTACGCTGCCCTATTTATAACGTAGATCCTTTCCCTCCAGTTGCAAACTAGAGCTCTGCTTCATGGAGATGCTGCATGAGCCCTTAAAGCACTTTGGCTTCAGTGGCAGCTGGGGCTGATACCATCTTGTGAGGGGTTCTCAGAAGTTTGCAGGGGCAGTTTTCAATGGGACAAGTCTGTTCCTCTGGAATTGTGTCCTTAGGTTGGTCTCCATATTCAGAGTTGCATCACTGAAAAGGTCAATATTTTATTAACACATCTGTCTGCATCTCAATTTTAAAGACAACTAATATTTCAGAAGTGCCGAGCATCCACAATTTCTGGGCTTCTGGCAGCTCAGTTCTGAGTTTCAATTTATGTATTTGACTATGATATTCATCCTGCATTTGTTATGCAAACCATTAAATATTTTTTAATAAAGGTCTTTTGTTAACAATAAGTCAAGTTAAGTTGCAGTGCTTTTTACACCAAATATTTTTTTCCAGAACTTGCTTTTGATAAATGCTAAACAATTTGAAGGAAGGAAACATCTTCCATTCCCTCCAAGATCATTGTCGTGCTGTCAGGCTTATGAGTAGACTACAGGGGAATCCTACACCTTGACTTCTGGAGGCTGCTGGATCCCACCGCCTGCAGCAAGGCCCTGAGCGAGACTCTCAGGCCAGGCCACAGCAACAGAACCCGCACCTAAAGAAAACATCAAAAAATATACCAGTTAAAATACTCTTGCAGAATGGTGCCCAGCTCTAATCAGCAGAGGCAAGCAAAACAACAGGAAAAACTGGGAAAAGTCTGAGAAGGAATCTCCAAAGGTGGTGGTTTGAAATCTGCCCTTATATAACTTGTTGAAGTCACCAAATATGAATTAGGTCCAGCAAACTCATTGAATTTTTTTATTCTATAAAGTTTCCTCTCTCCAGCAGCATGAGTTTAAGGCTTAATAGTGGTTTGCCAGTTTGCAGAGAAAAACCTGAACAGTCTGCTAGTTTGCTGTGAGGGAGGAGCGGAGGAATGGTAAAACACCCTATGACTCTGAAGGAGCCTACTGACTTAAGGTGTGACCTTAACCCCTTTGTGGGATTCAACATGTGCAATTATTTGGAAAACATAGGAAAGCCCAAACCTCAGGGGAGACTGCCTTCCCCAGCACCCTGCCTGCGTGACTCAGCCCTGGAGCTTCTGATGCTCTCCCCTCTGGGCTTCAGCACCTCGGCAGGAGATCCCTGTGGTTTTATGCACCCCAATTTCTACACAGGTTTTTCAAGTGGGGGGAAAGCATCCAAAGTGTTTGTTGGTTTTTTTTTATGATTATCCCTCACAACTTGCTTTCCCAGCTCAGTTCAGTGTTGCCAACTAGAAATGCAGAGTTAAAGGCGGCAGTACTGAAGTTGCTAAAGAGGCCAGGCAGGAAAGAGAAAACAATGGCTTGGATAAAAAACATTTCCCTGGAAAGAAAAGGATAACAAGGATGAAGAGGGATGCCTGAGCTCCAGCCCCTGCCTGAGAGGCTTCCCAAAGCAGGGAAGGCTGGGGAGAGGCGGGCAAGCTGAACTGCAAGTGTAGGAGCCTTGCAGCAAGGGAGGGAGCTGGGGGCTGCCAGGTTATGTCGGCGGGAAGCTGGAGACAAAGCTGGCTGCCAGCGATGCCGGCTGCTCCTGCGACCCCCGAGGATGAGCAAACAAAACTTGCCTGGGCTGGGAACAGAGATGATACACATAGGTAAGGGAATATGCTGGGAGAAGTATGTGTGTGGCTGAGGGGGTTATACCTTGGCCATGTGTCACCGATTATTAGTAGGGATGAATAAAAAAAGGTTTCTTGGGGGGAAAGCTGCAGATGCATAACAATTGGCTGGTGGAAAGCAAACCTTTTTCTAGGAGAGCTGAAGTAGCTGTAGTTGGTCACAGCTTAGCATGAGCCTTGGCAAACCCCCAGGAGAGGAGGGACTTGAGCCCCTCTACTCACTGAGCAGCCCTGCTGAGACTCCAGAGGGGAGGGCAGTGTCTGTGGCCCAGCAGCCACGACAGGACCAAATTCTCATTTACTGCTTACTGTTGTTAATCTTCAGTTCAAAGATTGTACATAGACATCAGAGACATCCCTGCCCAGAGGGAGGTCCTTGGAGGGCAATGGATCAGCTCAAGTTGCAGACATGCTTCTTGTGTCGCTGTGACAACTGTGCGGGCAGAGCAAGTACACTGAGGGGTCTGTGCCCTAACCTGACCACAAGGCCCCTCTGGGCACAGCGTGTGCTCTCCTACGCAACAGGGAGAGACTGCAGGGCTGATGCTCCTGCCCACCGCCATCGCAGGTGCAGCTACCGCTTTTCTTTCAGGAGTGTACCCCCTCAAACAAGAAAGGGAGGAATATCCTCTCCAGAAGACACCTGAGAGGATCAAACTAGGAGAAAGAAACCTGTCAAGATTCTCCACATGGAAGTTTTTCGTGGGTGCCCCCTGCCATAACAGGAGTGGGATTTACCCCTCAGTGAGTCAGAACGCCATGACTCATCTCCCACGGGTTTGCCTGTGTCCTCATGTATTAACATGGCCCAGGTGATCCACTCAACATGCTGATTGTCCTGGCTTTTCTTCTTCCTGGTTCCAGAAGTGTTTTGCTATTGAGTTTCAGTCCTCCTGTGCCCTAGGATCTCCTCTCCCCAATAGTGTTTTCTACTCCAGGGCAGGGCATCGTCATGGTCATCTAGTGTTCAGGTCTCTGTCCATGTTCTGGGCACCTCTATGATGCCTGTGGAAATAGGATCCATTGGCATCTCAGCTGGCCTGGGTTTTGCCTGTTGCCCCTTGTGCACCACGATGCTCTATGTGACTCCTATGCTGTGTAAGGCTGGGCAGGGAGAAAAGATCTTCTCCAAAGAGAGCATCCTGCATTGCTGGGGTGCAGTCCTTGGCCAGGCATTTCCACCTCACACAGAAAGTAGAAGCCCCATTCTTGAATAGCTTAGGAGTGAGGTGTTTTCCATTAATAAAACTTTATGAAACCCTTCACGCTTTGCTTTTTCTCATGTTCATTCATTGTGCAGAGAAGATCATTATTTTTCTTTTAAGAAGATGAGTATGCATGTTGTTATTTAACAAATGTATTAAAAATTTCATCAACAAAAGTGTTTTAACAGGCAATCCTGGTTTCATGCGCTATTTACTTATGATAGCTAGGTGAAAAGTTTTGCTTTAGGGAAAATGTGATGGTTCTTATGCCAAGACAAAAATGTCTCTCAGCCCAAGTCATTACATTTACTTGACCCTGATCAGAAGAGTAGTACAACTAGTTCATAAATTGACTTTTATATCAGCGGCCTGATGAAAGACTAGAGTCCACAGACTTTAAAGATTGTGCATGGCACTATGTTGCAGAAGTTGTGCTGTTAATATCCTGGACAAATTTTTATGCAAATAATTAAAAGTTGCTGTATGGACTGTTGCCTGCATATGGAATGAAACCTGGTCCTAACAAAGGCAAGTGCTGAACTTCACAGGCTTTTGGGTAAATTGCGCTTGATACATTGACTTCATTGTGCCTGTATTTGGTACATCTATATGGAAGTTAATGGTAGTTTGGGCTGTGCTTAGACATTTACATATGACATATGTTATGCTAGTTACATACAGATTGCCTTATACAGGAATACAGAATGTTCTTTGTAGTCTGATAAATAGCCAGTGCGTTTGTAGGAGTGATGCAATGTACCTGTGATCAGGGACAGGCTCAGCCTAGAGTGCCAGCTCTTCTAACTTCCGGCTGCAGGGGGAAGAGGCGGAGACACAGTCTCTCTTCTCCTGAGGCTTAGTATCTAAAATGTCTGCATTAGTGCCTGAAAATATGGGACATAAACCCCAATCTGTTTCTGTATTTCTTTTCCTCCATATTTGGGGAGGATTACAGTCCTACAGAGTTAAGTGGCTTGACATCAAATAATTTTCTTGGAAGTTGTGAAGTGAAAAGGGGACAAAGGAAATTTCTGTTCTTTAATGAAAGTTGTTGTCCTCCTTGGCCATACTGAGAGGATAATTCAGACACAATGGGCTTGTTCCCCTCTCACATGCAGCAGCACAAATCAATAACTCTACCAGAGTCAGGACTCATCTGCGTGGGAAGTCAGATCACTGTAATTATATATTGCTGCAGTTATGCTATATAATCTCCCACGTGGATGCCCTTTTTTGCAGCTTAGTTTAAACTACCTCTTAAGAAATATCAACTGTGTTCAAAATGGCCAGGGTTCATATTGGAAGAGAAATACTCACATGGGGAATTAGGTTGCGAGCATGATTAATTAAATTCACACCTTTCTTTACACTGGTGTAATTCCCCTTATCCATGGTTAGTGTCAGGTTCAAGGCAGTGTTAATCCTTCTAGCAGCTTTTTTAAACTTCTGTTGAGAGTCTGCTGCTAATGAGCTGTCGGAACGGAGAACCTTATTTCTGACAGTTTTAACAGGAGGGTCCTTTCTGCTGGCAAAGCCAGAAGCTGCTGGTGTAATGACATCCCTGAGACCTCAGAGCAGTGGCTAGTGTCCAGTAAACATTACTGTTCCCAGTTTTACATCCTTGTGCTTATTATTTGTGCTTGGTACAAAAAAATGAAATCTTGGCCCCACTGATGTCAATGGCAGAAATCGGAGAGGGTTGTAGCAGCACAGGTTTTTGCCCAGAGCTTGCAGAGCCGTTCTCCAGGGGTTACCTTTGTCTTGTTTCCCAGCCCTGGGCTCACTCCATCAAGCAATGGTTTTATTCTAAAAGAATTAGTGAATTCAGTAAATCTTTCCCCGTGAGACAGGTTAGTTTTATCAGCTCCAATAGGATGGAACCATATGAACAGAAATATGCTCAAGTCTCTGCACAAAAACTGAGCTTGGGCTGGCAATAAGGACTGACTTTTACACCCGGGGCCATTTCTGCTGCTTGTTTGTCATGACCTGCTACAGCTTAGGAGCTAGAATTATCCCCTTCCATTTCTCAATCTGACTGGCAAAAAGGACACCATATCGTCAAATATAAAGTCAGCCATCTCCCCCTTGGCTGGCAGCACCGTGCCATTGGTGGTGACCTGCCCCAGGGACAGAGCACTGAGGAGAGCCCATGGTTTGCTGTTGGTTGTTCTTGCATTTTGGGTGAGTTGATGCCTTTTTAAAGGCAAACTGAAATAAAACAGGTAGTCTTCATGTAATTATTAAATATATGCGTTGCTTGTTTTATTCCATCAAGAAAATTAAATCCTGTGTTTTTGCTTTAGTGTATGCAAACCTTTGAAAACCTAGGTTAGAAAGAAGTGCAAAATGTCTTTAAAGCTGCTGAAAACACTGTAACTAAAGATGAATGAAGAAATAGCTTCTGCCTCCCAACTTGATTATATAAAAGTTCAACAGCTGAAATCTGAGGTCAGAAATCTGCATCCTAGGCTTCTGGTAGGTTTAAATCAGTCATAAGGTGATGCCCATCATTGAGCATGAGAGCTGTATTATTATTTTTTTGAGGAAAAGTGTGTTAAATTATACTGTCACTGAGCCAGTTTTGACAAATGCCTTACTGTATTTAAAAATGTTAAAAACCTGAATCCCACTTTCTCCATAAGAACGTGCACCAAAATCCCCTTCTGCTTTTTTTGGTAGAGGACAGCACATGGTACCTGAGCAGGGATGATCCCACACACGGATCACAGCTCAGCGGGGTGCTGACATATAAAGTCAGGATGGGATCAGGCTTGGGTTTTGTTTCTCTCCAGACACAGCTTTCTCTCACCTGAAGTTGTAGAATGTGAGGAAGCTGAAGCGTATCCCTTGCATCACTCCCAAAGCACAGCTCCACATTTTTATGTGATAGCTGCAGAGCAGTTTCTCGTACAAGAAGATACCATTCCAGCTTACACTCAGACCAGTTTCTGTGATCAGACTTCCTCTTTCTCAGCCAGCCTCCAGCAAGCTTTAAAACCCCATAATTCTGCAAATAGAGCCCAAAGGTCTTGCTGCATGAGAGCTGATTTGTAAACTCGATTATGAATATTTATGGTGCAATACGGGCTTTTTCTTTAGCTGCCATTTTTCAGGGACTAGCTCAGCGTTGTGCGACCAGCTCTACAAGCCCTTAGGAGTATGGCCCTTTCTGCTCCAAACTCAGATAAACTTCTTTTTCCTTGTCTTCACTGATGACAGCACCTGAAGCATAACTATGCCACACTCTTCCTGGAGAGAAGGAAAAGCATCACAGCTGATGGACATCAATCACCCCTGCGTGTTACTGCTTGGATGGATGATGTACAGAAATGTACAATAATGTGTCTTTCCTTACAGTTTGTGTCTATTCCTTTTCCCTTGAGGGAGTCTTACATACTAGGCCTGCTTCCTCAATACTTTGAAATAATTTTATTGACCTGATATGTTTGGCATGCAGAGATGGTGATACTGCTGATCTGAGTCACTCCTGTGGGATGAGGTAATGCTGCTAATGGCTTCCCTACGCGCTGGGGCGGCAGTGGCTGCTCCTCCTGTAGGAGTGGTGAACCAGACACAGTGCGGCTTATCACGGGGGTCTGTTCCTCCTTCCAGACCTCAGTCCTGCAGGAGGCGTTACACTTTCCTATTCTTCATTAAATCAATTAACTCCATTTCTTCTGGCTTGCTTTACTTTTTTTCCCTGTACGTCCTGCGGGCAAATACTGCAGCCTGGCTCTGCTGGTTAATGGGGAGCACAAGTTAGTAAATCAAGGTTGCCTTCTTACACTGCGTGTCAGGACCTCCCCTGTGCAGTAGGCCTTCTCTGCGGGGTGTAAGATCCCACCACGCACTGGGAGCAAGCTTTGGCTAGTGGCAGCGCCACATGTCACTTTACCCCGTGCCAGCGGTGTGTCCTTTTTCCCTTGGGGCTGCCTCTGCTTCCTGTAAGCACCTGCCTCCCCCTGCAGTCCTCTGGATCTGCATCTCTCTGCATCCCCCTGTGTCCCTTTACACATCTGGGTGGTCAGGGTGAGGTGCTGGGCCAGCAAGCAGCCTCCTGCTCATCCTGTTCCCCCCGCTGGGAAACAGCCAAATCTGATGAACCAAGGCTTGCTGGAGGCTGTGCTTGCTCTGTTTGCTCAGAGGCCATTTGCACTGTGTGCCCTATATATTTTTTAATTATGTGGTCCCTGGCTCAAGTGCCATTCACCTGGAACGGGCAGATTTCCCTCCAGTGAAGCAATGTACTTATAGCCCTGCCAGAGCTGGCACAGCAAGCATGTATCTGGGGGGCATGCCGAGGTGCATTAAGTTTTATTTATTTTTTAAATGTACATTTTATATTATATTACATAGTTTATAGATTATATATTTTATATATTGTTTATATAGAGAGAGCAATATTTTATATTTCCCCCAGCCAAGGGGGACCAGGCCTGGGAGCCATCCCCTCTGGCAGGATGTGGCCCCAGCAGCAGGATCTGGGGAGGGGATGCCCTCTGTCCCAGGGACCGCAGAGCATGCTAGGGGCCTTGTGGCCTATCAGTTCTTATCTGCTCTCCCAAAGCTGAAAAAGGAGGCCTAAAGTGAACATAAACTTGGCATTATCTGATCTACATAAATGTAACTACATGTTGGTGCCAGATCTAGATTGTATACATACCAGTGGTTTATCTCTTATTGCACAAATCTGATGTTGACAATAGCATAACCGCAGCCACAAGTTCTCATAAAGTGGTCTTCACCAGGACTGATGGATAGCTACAGGAGATGGTGCCAATGTTGTTCTGCACTATGAAGGTCAATCAAAAGAAGGAGGTCACTTTTGGCACCTCAGGGACTGAATGAGTTTTTCAGAAGTTTTCCATCACTGCAAACAGTAATTTTTCCTCTGTGAGCACTGCCACCATTGCATCCCTCATATTCAGCTGCCATTTGCCACCACTATTTTCAAAAGAGATTGATATAATACAAAGTTGTGAGGATGTGCCCGTAGACATAAGTCTTCCAGCACATAAACAAAGCAGGCGTTTTTTGAAGACAGTGCCTCTTTGAATGAAGTAGGTAGTGTTGTGGGCTCATGGAAGATGCAGTCCCAGAGTGCAAGTGGTCTAAAAAATACCCACACCCTCCTCAAACTCTTCAAAAATCACCTGCTAGATTTTATCAGAACCCTAAAGAAGCTGAAGCAACACTTGCTAGCTTTTAACCTCTGGCTTAAGTGGAGAAATATACTGGAAAAGCTGTGAAATTCCACATCAAGCTTTATAATAAAACACCCACATTCACTCGAAAGCAGTGCTACTTGGTTGTCTGAAGTCTTCAGATTTCTTATGCATGCTGTGACATTTCCCTTCCATTTAATGGCATTAATCTTACGCTGGGGTTGCCTTGGCTTGTTGCTGGGACGCTCTTCTGCCCAGCCTTTTGCTACAGTTGAACAAATGAACACTTTGTGGTATGCAAAACTTGCCATTTGGGTATTATTTTTGCTACATGGTTTTTTCTTAAATTCCAGCAGCACTTTTCTCTCTCTCCTTCTTTTTTGTGTGTTACATTCTTTGTAGCGCAAGCCCATCTGCATTTAGTTGGATGAGTGGGAACTGTGGGCACGCAACAGTACATGATCCCTTCTATTACATAATTAAATTGCCATAATATATATGATTTAGGAATATGTCTGAACAAGTTGCTATGAATCATACATTTTTCAGCCTAAAACTGCCCTATTTAGCTTTTGTTAATCATTTCACAGTTCCTAGATTTTGAAGGGAAGCTTCCCTTTGCTTCAACTCCAAAGACAAAAAAATGGGCAGGGTGAAGCACCTTTCCACCTCAGTTATTCTAGTGAAATAATGAACATAAGGTAAATTACACCACTCGATTAAAGAAATCTGCCTGCTTAAGAATCCCTGCTACAACGCTGGCACCTTTTGGGGAGGCAGAGGGTCCGATGGGCTTGTGTGCTTGCCCAGAGGGGAGCTGCCCGCCCTGGTGCCGGCTCCGTCCCCGGGCAGGGTGTCGTGTATGGAGGCTGGCACCAGCCAGCGAATCGCTCAGTGGGGTCTCCCTCGTTCACCCCCCAAAAAGTCAGCAACCCGTGTTTCAGACTGGAATCTCGCTTTACTGTGGGTTTTGGTGGTCCACGCTCCTTCCTTTGTTTCTGTGTTATTTCTGCTGTGTCAACCGCAGCACAGCAATTGCATCTAAGGGACGTCTTATTACTATGCAGAATTTTATATGGAATGAATGCTCGAAAGTCTGCAATGTGTTTTAGAGTCAGGCTTGCCAAATTTTTTGGTGTAGTGAAGGGACTGACTGCTGTACAAAGGAAATACAGAGTACGGTCCTACCCTGCATAGAGGAAAGTATCATCTAATGCATATATTTTGATGAGAATTTACTGGTCTGTGTCTTGTAAAGCTTACTCACAGCACTGCCTGCTTGGGTGCAGCCTCTTTTTTCCATATTGCAGCATGGAGACTGCATGGAATGAATAGTGACTACGATGTTATTTCTCCTGATTTCACAAAGCAGAAAGAAGTAACAGTTTGGAAGGGGAGGGAAGTCTTTGTCATGCAGAATAAAGCGCTTGCATTCATAAAGGCAGAAACTTTCTTGGCACAGTCTGCGATCTTTCTGCAGCTTTTCTTCTTTGGTTAGAAGATTCGCCAATGTTATTTATATTCCCTTCTTAGTATAGGTGCCTAGCATGAGCTTACATTTCATTCAGAGACTACATTAACTGCACAATGGATCTATTTAGAAACGATTTACTAGAGACCACAATTAGAAAAATATAGCTGGCTTGACAAAGAGCAATCAGCTTTTGGTCTCAGTGGTTATGACAATATTTTCCTCTTGCTCAGCACACGGTTGTGATCCCAGGGTTATATGGCATCTTGTAAAAGTTAAGTATAAATGTAATATCATGACTTTTAGGCTGCCTTTACCAGATAAGAAAAATAGGAAATGTTCTTTCCTTGTATAGTGAACTCAAACGGTCTAGTGGTGTGTAAAATGCTAGTGACGATAAGGCAGGGTTGTACCCACCCTGAGCTGGTGATGGGAATGGCCTTCTCCAACTACACCAAAGTAAATGTGACCTGTATCTTGCGTCCCAGAGATTTTTTCCATAGTTGTTTGGATATACGTGCTGCAGCATACCCTGACACTCGTGGACTTCAGCCAAAGCTGAGGGTGCTCATCGCTTCTGAACCCATCAAACTCTGAGGAGCAAAATTTCAAGGTGGCCAAGCATCCGAAAGGCTAAAAGTACCTCGAGGATGCTAAGTACTACAGAAAATCTGGCAGAATATGATCCTGCAGATCAGTGGCACAAGCGGGAGGACAACCCTGGAGGGTCGTCCTTTTTCCCACTCCCACACTCAGTCCATGCACCAACTCGGTTGCTGTAATAGAGGTTGCTTAGATATTTACTCCATACAACGATGTTCCTTGAGAATTGTAACAAATTAAAAATACAGGGCATTTTCGAAGTTATTTCTTCTCTACGGCTTTTTCAAGCTATTGCAAAAACAAGTCATCCTTGATGTAGTTCCACATGTACACGAGATCACAAAAACTACTATAATAAAACTGACCCTCTTATGAACGACATTCATATGCATCAGCAAGGCTCACTACACCCTATCGTTTGATCATAAGAATCTGTTACAGGTTATCTTTGTGGATGTAAAAATAAAGAAAAATATTACTGAATTATTTTTATTTATATTTTCTGATAATTTTTGTAGCGGAAATTATGTAAATGCCTGTGAATGAGTGCTCCAGGTCTCCAAGGTCATGATTTTTAAAAAAACATTTAGCACCTTTACTTTGATTCCCACAGAATCACCCTGATAGACCAGATACCACCTTTCTGGATGTTTCCAAAACCACTTTTTCTTGCGAAATTCATTCATTTCCATCCCATACTAATCCCCCAAGTTACCCCTCATTTTAGAGCAAGACGTATTGAGCAAAGAAGTCATGCTTTACTTTTAGCGGAGATGAAGAATCAGTCAATAATGTCACATTTTCTTTATTATAGTGCAAAACACTATGTAACTCTTTTCAGAGGAGGATGCTTCTGCATTTTTCTGGATCTTTACAGCTTCTGAGCAGTCCAGGGCCCGAATAATTGAGAAGGAACTACAGAAACCAAGAACCATGATTTTTCCCTACTGTGTATTTTTCAATATTTAGAGCATTGACTTGCCTACTGAAAAAGGTTTTGAACAAGATATGCAAGTAGGTGAAGTTGAAAAATTTATGGCACCAGTTTACGGAGTCCCATGAACCAAAGTCAGATGGTTACTCTCAAATGTAGCACCTGGCTTCTGTAGTATCTAACAGGAGAGCTACCAATCAGCCAAGAATCGCAACATTAGAAAACTTGTCCAGATTACAGTGAACTCCAAATTTTTTCTCAGAAAACTGAAGTCAAAATTATACTCATTCAGAAGGCATTTGTAGTCAGCGTTTTATTACAATCAGATTTTTTAATTATTTCAAAGCATGTCTTTCTATTTTTATCACTACTGTTCAAGTAAAACAAATCAATTTGTGTGTTAAATTACTTTCCATTGAATTGGTTTTAGTGACTGGTTTCATTTTTAACTCCCAGTACTGGTAAAACACCTGCCTTGGAGCAGATAGTAGTTCCTTTTGCTTAATATGCACGGATGCCCTTGAATGCAAGGGGATAAGGATTTGGGCGAATTTATCTTGTATGCTCAACTAACAGTTCTTTTACTGTGTGTTTGTTGGTTTTTTAAATAACAGAAAGAAAAGTAAGTCAAGAGACCATTATTTACATTGAACGCAGGGTTTCTAATCCAAAACCTTTTTCCTCTGCGTTGGGTGAGCTTTAGACCAAGTGCCAGGCTATTTGCATTTCCAAGCTGGAGTTGGGAACTGCTAGGTTGAGTTGGGAGAGCTGTGATGACAGTAGACATCGTTCTCTAGAGGGACTGGTACCTGCAATGCGATGGTGTAGAGGGCTGGCGCTCCATGGATGCCACCCTAAGGCCATGGGCATCCTTGGCAGGCATCACACAGCAGGTTTGAGAACTAAACAAATGGACAGTTATGCAGTTTCATGTGATTTCAAGATATTTTCTTTTATGCAAATTCTTTAATAACCTAATTTGATTACTTGCAAATGACTTGCTAACAGTCATAAACAGTCTTTGAAAACAATATGAATTTTGTGCTGCTGAAAGGCAGCCCTGATCGACTGCAGTTATTGCTCCTGCTTCAGGGAATAATCAGCGAAAACCATCCCCGTGCACTGCTGGCAGCCTGCCTCATACCTGGCCAGCAGGATCACTGCCTTTGAAGTATGAGGCTGAGTTATTTGGAAAGACTGTGGGACTCCTCAGAGTCTCATCTCACTCCAGGTTTATAGCACAGGCAGTGGATTGGAAAGATTGTTAATGCCAACTGAATGTGCCAGGGTCAGTGTGGCTGATCTACAGGCTCTGAGGCTTGTTTGCACCAGTGTCTGGGATGTTCATGTCTTTGTTATGTGCTGTGTTAGCCTTTCTAAAGTGAAGCTTGTTACCTAGAAAAGGAATTTTATTAACCCTAAAGCTGACCATGGTTTAGACTGAAGAAAGGCTTCACTCCCCAGAGTGTGAAGATCTGTCCTATGGCACATTCAGTCCATGACAGCTTGTCTTCTGCAGACTGCGCACTTAAAAGCAAGCACTAGATCCACAGCTTTCACCCTACTCTGAAAAGCAGAACCTAAAAAAAAGCTTACAAATAGTTCTGAAAGAACAGAGGAATGCCAAGCATGGGAACTGCTGGGTCCTGCCTCTACTTGGACATTGGGACTTCTGGTGAAAAGTGTCCAAAAGCAAAGCCTAGAGGCTGCAAATCTGGCAGTTTCCTGTGAGTAAATCCCCAGAGAGACCCTTCCATGTGGTCTGACCTGTAGACAGGCCTCGTAAAGCATTAAAAAATACTCTGTGCAGCAGTTCTGAAGGGTTAAGGTTTCCTCCACGGTGATGCAAAGCCCTTCTCTCTGCAGCTTCCCCCATCTGTTCCCATGCTCTAGCTGGGGCTACGTTCTGGTCCCATCATACCTCCCTTTTCTAGCATTTCAGTTATCTGCTCAATGAGCAAGTGGTGGCTGCTGCTCCCTCCATAGCAGAGACCATGAAATGAGCATGGTTATGGAGACCTGGACTTCAGAGTGCCAGACAGCCGGTCTGTAAAGAGGGGAGACCTCCTATACTTATCAGAGACTTTGGTTTCTCCTTCCCCTTGCCCTGGTTTGAGATATGTGGGAATGTTTCCCCCCCTTGAGTGTGGCTGATGTGGAGGGGCATGGTCAGTGAGGAGCGAGGCTTGCTTCTGCAGTACCAGTTTGCTGCTGGGAAGTCTTAGGAGCGTTGATGCACAGTGAAAAATGTCAGCATCCATCATCAAAATTTGATATAAAGACTTTTTAAACTTCACCATCGTGAAAGAAAAGATCAAAAAAAGAATTGAACCCACCAGTGGATGAAACGATGAGGCTGGAGCAAACCAATTATGAATACTGTCAGTTGTATTTCTAAGGTATTTTCAACGGAACACTAAGTAAATAAATAACATTTCATGTAATTGCTGGATAATACTAAAAAAGTCTTGGCTCTTGGCCCTGGGAAACCATCTGTCTTATACCTAGCAGGAATTTGCACCTAAGCAATCTTTTTCCTTTTTTTGGTCTGCTTGTAGTATGAGTTATTCCTTACCCTGGATTTGCTCTATCTCTGCCTCTTGTGAGGCTGAGATAGTTACGTATGTCAGGTTTCAGCAGGCTGCCTGCCCAAGTAGCAAATTTAATGAAAATTTTTCTCTTTTCCCATCCAAGGAAATCAGTTATCCTCCTGTGCAGGAAAGGCACCATAGTCTCTCAGACCAAGAGCTGTCTCATCAGCGACAGACCCCCCCTTGTGGAGGGCTGCCAGGGACAGTGGTGCCTTTGTGAGTGTCCTGCCTGGATCCTGAGGATTTACTGTACTTGATGACATCTTTATGAACCTCCTCTTCATTTCTAGTTCCTACCTCAATACACTATCCTTGCTGTCACACAAAAATGAGGCAGGCTACAACTGAACTGTAAACTGCGCCTATATATGTGTAAAACTGGAAACATCGCAACCAACAAATTTTTTTTTGCATTTTTCTGATTTTTGTCTTCTCCAGAACTGCCCCACTCCTGAGAGAAAGGGTTTCTTCCTCAGGAATTTAAGAGATGAGTCTCAAAAGTCATTGTATTAAGTTGATTTATTTTAGCATGCCAGGTTTGCACACTATTCATCTTTCTTTGTTTTTTAAGAGAGAAGACCAGGACTTGCTCTAATAAAGGAGAAGTCCTTGGCAGTGGGACATCCCTTAACACAATGAAGTGTTCCCTGCTGGAAGGGGAGGAATTACCTCCCTTGCTGCAGGTGCTCTGGAGGAGGGAGAGAGCTGGAATAACTGTGTGGGCTGAATGTTATGAAACATTTACGATAAAAAAAGGAGAGTGTGAGGGTTTTGTTTATTTTTAATGATGTAGTTAGTTGTGAAGATGAATGGTTAGCAATACTCTAGTCCCATGCATTCTCTGTTTGCAGGCATATGGCAATAGAACACCGGGTCAGGAAGACAGCCCTCCTGGGAGATGGGATGGTGACCCAAGTCTAAGAACCCACCCTCCCAAATCCCACGGGTGTTCACAGCCCTGCAGACTGCCCCTGCTTTGTCTATGGTGGAAGCTCTCCAGCACTGTGGGGCGTGTGGTGCCACATGGGAGGGACAGCAAAGTCAGCAGCTTATCAACTTGATTATGTAGATGACCCTTAGACTTAACCTCTCCCATCCCACAAGATTTTGCATTGAACATATAAGGAGGTTTACTGTTACTGCAGTTATAACAGCTACCTTAAAATAAGAATAAATAAAACGATGTCACTGTGATCTAGTTTAAAGTTGGATTACCAATTCTTGCCAAATGTTTGCCACAAGGATGGCGGTATTCGCTGTGGCAGCCTGACTCAGAGTGACTCCAAAGTGAGCGCTGTCCAGCTCAGTCCTACTATAATATTCCTGAGCCTTTTAGCCCAAGTAAAAACATTAGGTACTGAAGACACAGTCCAGCCATTATCTTAAGCCATAGTGAAGCTCAGCCAACTTGCTCATAAAACTGCAGTTTAGAGATCAGAAAGACTCATCAGAAATGAATTAAGGGAGTGAGAAGAGAGAAGTAGAAGAGAAAGAAAATCATGAAACTTTGCAAACTGCAAGAAAGTTTTCTACTTTCTACCAAGCCTTCAAAGTGGGGCAAGGAGGCTGTGGTACCAGTGTAAGAGACATCTAGAGAACAGTGCATCCAAGCCCTGCTTGGGCAGGGTCACCCACAGCAGTTCACTGTTTCCATTTGGGTTCTGAGTATCTTCAGGGATGGAGACTCCACAAGCCCTCTGGTTAACCCGTTCCATTGTTCAATCACCTTTACAGTAAAAAAAGTCTTTTTCTTATGTTTAAACATAATTTTCATGGTTCAGTTTGTGCTCATTGCTTCTGGCCCTGTCACTGGGCAAGACTGAGAATTTGTTAGCTCCACCCTCATCATCAGTTATTTAAACACATTGATAAGATCCCACTGAGCCTTCTGTTCTCCAGGCTGAACAGTCCCACCTTTCAGCCTCTCCTTGTGTGATGGATGCTCCTGTCCCTTCATCACCTTTGTGGCTCTCACTGGACTTGCTCCAGTATGTCCACAACTTCCTTGTACTAGGGAGACTCCCAGCTTCCTGGTTGTGTAGCAGCAGCACGGTTTTTGCCTCACAAATCCTCTACATGCTGTTAAATAACAGAATAGCCATTATTCGGCACAGTAATTTTTGAAGGCAGTTATTTCACAGGGAAGGATATTTTAGGGTTAAATTTGACTTCTGCATGGAAGCAGAAAGGTGTCTGAGTAATGGCAGCACTGGGACATTCAGGTTCACATGAGCTACTTCGTGGTTTTGTTGACTACACATCTGTACACAAATAACCAAAGCACTAATACTGCATGCAGGGAATGGAGGCCATTTGGAAACCTGTATAATTTTGGTGGATCACAGAGGAGAGAATTTTTTTTGTCTATGTGCTTCATCACACTAGACCATTTTAGTTATCCTTGAGTAAACTTTGATCTTTTACAAATCTACTTGATATTCAAATTATTTGGCCAATGGTCAAGTAAATTTCCTCTTATAGTTTGCTTATGTTCCACAAGATAATCCATTGTTCATGCTGCAGGAAAAGTCATCCAGATCATACAATGTGATTTTTTTGCTTTCTGAGCATCTGACTGCCAATTCATTCATGCACTTCAGTCTGGCCAAGCAGTAATTTCCTGCAAGCCATATGATCAGTGTCTATCTCCAGAAGGATTTATGATGCTTTTCCTACGGATGCATTAGCAAACGTTACAGTTTTTTTGTGTGTCAGCTAAGCATCAAAAAGTGCAAATGGGATATGATCTAAGCATTATATACCTGGCAAAGCTGTAGGAGCTCTCTTTTATTGCAAAACAAAGCACAGGTGGCTGTAAGATTATCCTGAGCTCAGCCCTGCCAGGGCAGTCCCAGAGCTCTCGCACAGTGGAGCCACAGCACCACTGTCTATTGAACAAAACCCCAGCTCTTTCATCAGGCACATCAACGTGATCAAAGTCAGTCTTTTTGGTGGCCACTTATAACAACAGAGGTGTATTCCAACTTTTTTCCAGTACAGAAGGTAGATAATGTCTGTACCTAGTAAGGCTATTTGTATTTAAAGATTAGCCTGAAGGAATTTGTGAACTTACAGGTACAAAAGGAGAAGGTTTACTCCTAAAAAAATCACTGCTAAAATACAGAAGAGTAGCACTAAAATGCAGTCAACTTCAAAAGAAAAAGGACAATGCTTCTCCATGGTCAGGCTAAGGAAGGAGGAAAGGACTCAGCCCTGCTTCATTATATGACCCGGAAAAAGCAATCCAATGTCTTTGCGGGCAAAGGTGTCCGGTCAAGCGTCTTCTGTGGAAATCTGTACACCTGTCCATTTCCACCTTTGTGACAGAAAGAATAATTCAACAGACTTCAGTTTTCCTCTTCTTTAAAATGAATATATGGTTGCACTATGTCAATTAAAGACTTGCTCTTTTGCAAATATATTGGGGATATTAAAAGGGTACAAAAATATTGGCTTAGGATTTGTACACGTAGTATAGAGTGATGCGGGTATGTATGTCACTGGGAGACACACTATACAAATAGTGATCGCTTATAAGAGTACTGCTTATGTTGCTTTGCACTGTTTAAATAAACCGTATTGAGATAACAGTTCTTTGATACAGCCACTTATTTTAGTTGTTTTTTTCTGATGTAATTATATCATTGTAGTTAAAATGACTAAACACTTTGAACCTTAGGCCAGGATTCAGAGTTGTTGCAAATTTAAGTGACGTTTGATGGATACTTTGATGAGTCAAATGGTAGGCAGTTACTCTGACAAATAAAAGAATACTTTTTTCTTTCTTGGTTTAGTACAGGATCTAAACAAGGGCTCCAGACTATCTATCTGTTTGGGACCAAAGTCTTGGTTCCTTGCTTGTTTTTCTCTCTGTCATGCTTCCAACTGAACTGGATGAGGATCCTACTAATGCCCTTGTGTCATTTTGAACTTTCCAGCTCCCACTGGCACCACTGAACATAGTACATAGCACAAAGCAATTTGTTTTCATTAAAAAAGACATTAAGGTGATGTAGCTGAAATAATTGTTCTGTGCTCTAAGTCTATATAATTTGTTGGTCTTGAGCAATTGGGATCAGCTTCTATTATTGCAAACTGTCTTCAAGAAACCATTTCATCTTCCAGGCCTGTCACATCAAGTATTTTTTTACAGCACTGTTATAACTTCATTTCAGAAAGTGACTGTGACAAAGAAAGGGCTGCATTAGATTCACTGTCTCAGAAATTTCATTAGCCAAAAATAAATTAGAAGGTAACATGTGTGCAGCATAAGTAGTTCAAAACCATTGACAAATGAAGCCTTTTGACAAAGCACTGCAGTTTCTAATGCATGCCCCCAGCAGAAGCACCCTTGACCATTAATGCTTCCTTAGCAGTGGCATGACCATTGCTACTTCCATTCTCTCTCTACTCTGATCAGCTGCCAGGCAAATCTTTGTTTTCAGAAGCGAGTACTTGGTTGTATCCCTCTCAGGGTGGCTGCTTCTCAAGCGATAAGGCAAACTCTGGTTTTAAATGACAGGAAATTAACAACCAATGAAAGCATTACCATTGAATAAGCGGGATGTAGGCTTTGGTGAGGGAGTGTGGAGAAAAGCCTCAGTGCCCAGCATGGTACAAGGGCTGCTGATGGTTTCCATGGGTCTGGAGGCATTGGAAGGGGCTGAGACAAATGTATAAAGCTTCTCTATGCTTTCCTTAACATAGTGCATTACTTCTACTGCCTCTCTGCCCACTAGAAAACTCTTTTGCCTTTTTTAACCACAGTGAGTGCTCAAGGTGCGTTACACAGGTTGCTCTAGCGTCACTGCTAAGGTGCAGCTCTTCTTACGGCTGGTCTACCTTGCTTGGGTCAGACCAACTTTGAATTTGACTGCCTTGAAATTGCCTTGCTTTTAAAAAGTCTCAGTTTGCTGCATATTCCAGATCTTTCTGTCCTCCCCAGCATTGCTGCATTTGAAATTTTACCAAAAGTGATTTTGTGTCTTGTGGATAATGGATGAAAATTTTGGAGAGGTACCAAGCTCCTGCTGATCTTCCTAAGAGCCCATAAATAACAAATCTGATTGATGAAGAAAAAACTTTTTTGAATTGTTTATTAGTCACTTCTTAAGCCACTTAATGCTTTATTAATAGTGTATATTGATAATTTCTAATCAGATTGCCAATATGGTGCTCAGAAAAAACCAAGCAACCTTGCCCAAATCTATCATATCTTTGCAATTACAAATCAAACACATAATCTCTTTAAAGACTTAAATCTTCTCTTTGTCAGGTCTGATCTTCCATAATTATTTTTCTAGTCGTGTCCTTCATCAGCTTTTTAACTTTTTGTCTAGTACAACAACTCACTCTCCTTCAGTTGTTGAGGGTTGCTAACCTGCTATTTTTTTATTTGCTACAACTACAGCCCTCTCCTAGACTTCACGGCTTGCTCAGGAAGTTGTGGTTTATCCCACAGTTAACACAAGCAAAGTGGATAGCATGTCCTTTTATTGTCATCTGTCCTGCCAGCTATGACCTTTTCTTCTAGGTACTTAGTTTTCTTTATAAATTTCCTACATTTTATCATAATCGGTTTTGATGCTACAGAAAGCATGAGACAGGGCAGGGGAAATAAATTGATGTCTTCCTTACATTGTTTACTGACATTTAAAGGGCATTTCAGCTCTGTCCATGTAGTGACATAGCATTGGCACTAGCACTCAGGACAGGAGACTGTCCTTGGGGACACTGCACAGCCCCACATCAGCACCCTGCTCACACTGGTTTTACTATCAGTGGAGTCCTTACAAGTCTGTATTTCTCAAACTTGTTGAAAGCACAGCCTTATTTGGCTCAGTCATCTAGGTATGAGTCCCGTCCCCCAAGGTGAACAGCCAGACTCAACAATTTCAGAGTCGTACTTAGCTGATCACTTCCATTTAAAATTAGTAACCTTACTTAATGCATAGCTTGCATTCACACAATGCAGATGCTCCAAAAATCATGCCTAACACCTGCTCAACCATTCTCAGATGAGGTGGCAGCAGTTCGGAATAAGAAATGTCTCTCGTTTTTATATAAAGTGTCATACTGCCAGCTCTGAAAGTTGCAGAACGTAAAGGCTACCTGTCTTTTTTTCCCAGATTCTTAGAGGCCTCAGCGTCTGCCCTTCCTCTGCAGAGGAGTGTGTTGTGCACCTTGCTGATGAATCTGGCAAGTGGAAGGGCTGGCCAGGACCCGTCCTAGGAGCTGTGGCTCGTAGATAACTTTTGCACTAGTTTGGGCATCACAACATAAGCGAAGCCTAGGAAATAGTCTTGCACAGTAGCCCTCGGTGGGGATTTTGCTGGTTATCCCCAAGAGCACAGAGGCTGGCATGTGGCAATTTGGCCTAGAGTGAGAAGGAACGTACAAGAGAAAGCTGCAAATTTCTTTATAAGGAGTTCAAGTACTAAAAAAGGCCTTTTTTTTGTTTCCCAACATGTCACAAACAAATCTTGTCATATTATCGTCACAATTAATAATCTCTACTGTTCTTTTTTGTTTACTTAATCCACCACTGCACACTACAAACTTTCTTACTAAAATCCCAGTCAGTGAGAAAGCATTAGGATCAACTCTGCACTGCCCAGGCTGGTTAGTTGGTCAGCAGGTTGTCTCTACCCATGTGCAGAAACAGAGATAAACACTGTGCGGTCCATAGACTGCTGCGGATCAAAAGATGTCAAGAAAAGCATAATTTTCACTGTTGTCATAGAAATCCTCTGTTTTATGAAGAACCTGTTCTTTTGTTACCTGGGTTAGCACACCCGGGTGTCATTTAGTCTTCTGTGAACTTGACTTATATTGCTGCCAGGTTTCATTGCTGCAACCTCGCACCTCTCACAGGACTACAGAATGATGATTAGAACACTGAAGCAGTTAAAACACAGAAAAAATAAGACCTGTGACAGTGGATACTTAGGGAAGGGCACAGAAGTATGAAAAGTGTAGGAGAACTTCCCCAGGAGGCTCTGCCAAGGAATTCCTGAGCCATGTATTATATGTTTGATATATTCTCTCTTCCATCAATTTTTCTATTCACTCTGTCAACACATAGAGTTGAGGCACAATATCATGTGTCAGTAAGTTCCCCAGCTTACCAATGCACTGTGTACACCTCTCGTTTTCAAACATGCCACTACAAAGATTTACGTGGGGTGCCCTACCTTTTTTATTATAAGAAATTGAAAAATTATACCCTATTAACCTTACCTGTGTGCTTCATCATTTTTAAACCCTAATATATATTCCTCATGGTCATCTCTTGCTTATGCTGGAGATTCCTTATGTCTCAGATTATTCTCTATATGGGAAGAACACCCTTGTCTCATGTTTTTTCCTGGCACTATATCATTTTGGAAATAGATGTCAACTCTCTGCACTGTAGACACGTATAGTAAGGCACACAACCGTTCTGATTTCTGCTTTGTTCTTGCTTTCTTTTCTAAATTTTTCTAGTATTAAAATTAGCCTTTTAAAAACTGCTCCTGAACTTTGAGTAAACAGTTTAACAGATCTAACTAAGATCTCTTTTCTGAGTAATAACATCCAGGGCAAAGCCCATCGCTTCGTACATGGAGTAACAATTGTCTTTTCAATATGCATTATTCCACTTTTATCATTCTCATAGTTTACCTGGCTGTTTATTATCCAGCCTCTTACTATTGCAAGATTGTCCTACAACTCTGTGCAGTCACCTTTTGATATTGTTGCTCTGAATCAGTTCATATCACCAGCAATCTCACTTTTCCACACCATTTATGAAGAGGTTGTCATATGATCTATGCTTTTGAAGAGATCTCCATGGGACTTCACTGGTAAGCATCTATATCCAAGAACACGGAGTGCTTATTCCTACCTTGTCTTTTCCTGTCTTTTAAAGGTGATTTTCTCATGCAAGGCCCTTCCGTCTCAGGAAATTTATGAGGAGACTAGCCTTGTGTGGCACAAATAGGTCAACTACATGGCATATTATTCATGCATTACACAGGTCATGCTTCCTATAGCAGAACATCACCATGGGATGAAAGAGGAAAGCATAAGAAACCAGAAACTTCTAGAGATTTGGCATTTAACTGTTTGAACAAAAAGGGACAACCAGGAGATATTTGTGGCTGCTTGTTGGAGCTTTTCTGGCACCATTCTTGAAGACCTAATGGTATCTGACAGAAGACTTGACTGTATGTACCTTAAAGTCTTACAGGTTGATTCCTGAGTATACATTTGACCAACGGTAGGCCAGATGCCTAGAAACCCCGGACACTGATGTACCAGTGCTGGCAGTGCTGCACACCAGACTGCTTTTAGAATGAGAAGGTGAAAATATCATCAGGAGAAGCTGAAGATAGTGCTGGGTTATGGATCTGCTGTGGAAAGCTAGGAAGTGCTTTCCAAAGAGCAAGACAAACAGGCAGTGCTACCTGTGCCATCAATGATGTGAGGCAGCATTAACTCACAGTCGAAAAAGCACTTATCACCGAGGCTACTTTTTTCCTCCACGGCTGACTGAAGTGCTTGCATCTGTCCAGGACCACTCCCATCCATGCAGCCTGTGTGTTAGTTCAAGTTCCCCTCCGGACTTTCTAGTGGCAGTACAGGGAAGAGCAAGATTTCACAGTTTCCCTTCAGAGCCGAAATTGGAGAGGTTAAGTCCTTTAATTTGCTGATGATGTGTCTAATTTTCCTTACATAGGCTAGGCACACTGTAGTGCTTTTTTGTCCTCTTGAGAATCTGGAGATGCTGTCTCACACAAATACCTCATGTTACTCAACATACTAGTTCACCTTCAGTGAATAGTAAGCAGTTCAGAGGTCTTTGTAATAGGTAGTTCCATTATTCAGGGATGGTAATGAATTATACTTGTTTATGAAATCATATTTCCCAGTGTTCTAGACAGCATCACATTCTGATACATTAACTTTCCTAATGACCACTAATACAGAAATAAAGCAATCATTGGTAAGAGAAAGTGGTCTTTTTCTATAATAATGTTATTTTAAAGATTATAATAATGCAATGAATACCAGCTGTTTCATCCGTTGATAGTCTGTAGGACTTCTGTTCCTGTGGTGAGTATTGGGTTATTGCTTAGCTGCACTGATACTGTTATCTACTAAGTAAGCCTCTGCTCCGGCAGTCTGAGCCCCTGAGCATATATGGTTGTGCGAAGTCTCAATATAATCAGGGGCTTTCTGCTCCACAGCTGATCTGCTTACGCAGAAATGGAGTCCAAGCACCGTCAAAGATAAGGAAGGTGCTACAGAATCAGTATCACCATCATTTCTCTTCCATAGGCCTGCTCAAATGTGTTTAAGAATATAAACCTCTAACCAGTGTGGCTTACAAAAGCTACTTACACATAAGAAAGAGAAAGCTTTCACTTTATACTTTGTGGTGAAATGAGAACTAGAGGCTACGTGATTGGATGGGCCTTGTGATACCCAGTGCACTGAAGACTTCCAAAAAAGGTGTTTTTTTCTGATCTCCTTAATGTAGCCTACTAATTCTGCGTATGATACTCAGACAACCTGGATTTAAGTGGGGGAGTGCAAAGAAGAGTAGAAGATCTTTCATGAACAAGGCATCTTATTTTTGCGATAAATATCTGCAATAAAACAAAAGGACGGAAATGACCCATGAGAGGACTGGCTCTGCTTGGTAAAGTTTTTCATAAAATATTAGTAGCTCCTTAGCACAGCGGATTTGGAAAGTGCTTTTGAGATGTCTCATAGAAATGGTGCTTGTCTGAAATCAATTAGGATTTACCCCTCTGAAACCACGTTGTTCAGTGCAAGCTCTGACAGAGATCCAGAGTGCGTGGGCTCTGACTTGGGCCTCAGAAGATGTGCTCTGCTCTCAGGTAAGTGCAGTGATCTTTGACCAAGCTAAAAAGCAGGAACGTAAGAAAATAAAAAGCTGAACCTGCAAGCCATAATCACCAAAGGATAATAGTAAATAAATATTTTTTAATTGAACATGTTTGTAGCAAAAAGGATTTGGTAGCTGAGCTCATTTAAAGCAAACTAAATTTCCTCATACAGGATGGTTTGTGCTCCTTGGTATTCAGTACATGATTCAAGGGAGGTAGCTTTATCTGATGACACTGTTACTGTATGGAAGTAGCAAGATGCCAAGCATGTTTTCAAGCTGCAGAAGGAAGAATCTGCAAAAATGTGCTCTGCAGACTGAGAGGTATCATGTTTCAAATGGTGGCACACAGGTAGGATTTATTGCACTGACCTTCACTTCTTGGTGCACCTGGTAACCATGAAGATTTGTATCAGTGAGTGTGCAAACTGTTTTTCCCTACTGGGAGAACAACAGAGATACCATTCCAAGGAGCAGCCTAAGCGAAAGTGCAGGTATACGCCCTCCCCAGCACTGGACTGTTTTCTCTTGAGCTGGTCCAAGAAGATGGAAGGAATTCCCACCTCTGCGCTTTCTCCTGTCTTTTCTGAGGGCAAGGTGGCTATTCCCTCTCTAGTATTTACCAACATAAGCATTCAGTTAATGCAGGCTCTTAATAGCAGCCTTAACTTTTCATATGCTGTCTTGGAAACTGCCTTTAGAATATCTAAATGTCCCAGGTTTTCATTTGTTTATGACAAGCTGGTTTTTATTTTAAACAGCAAGAAGGTCTTTGTGCATGAAAAATTGTCTCAGCAACTACCAATACCAAGCAGGTCTGAGGAAGCTATGTTCAGAGTAAAGCCATAGGGCAAGTGAGTGTGAATTGTCCTACAGCTGCCTTTTTTCTGAAAGTAAATGATACTAACTAATGGTCAACACTGTGTGATATGCTGGAATGAATTTACACCAAGTGCTATTACTGACCAATGTCAGACACCAGCTACTAGGTTGCATGGCCCATTGGTTTGTTGTAGGAAATCAGTTTTGGTATCCTTCCACAGCTTTTGGACAATATTTCATAAACTGGATCCCTGGCAATTCCCCTGCTTTGAAGGTGTATCTTTGTTCTGGTTCATAAGCTCTAATATTTAAGAGCACGGATCAAAAATGATGTTACAGATTTGAGTTTATTAACAACAAGGACCACAAGAAAATAGAGTTTGAAAGGATCTCGGGATCCTTTCTGGTCCACCCTCCTGCTCCAAGACAGGATCCGCTGTGTCTGACAAAATGCTGGCAAATATTTCAAAAGAAAAGATCATTTGGGGCCAATTATGCCCAATATGATATTCAGACCTGTTTTGGATATGCCATCAACATGTATAATTTGTGAGTACAGCTTAAGCATTCACTCTTCAATATAGCGTAGCACAGACACGGTCATGAAGTGACCTTTTAAATCGTTCCTCTAGAAGCTCCATGTTAGTCTGAGCTTGTCCTGCTTGTGGTGCAGGAAGGCAGAACTATTCTACAAGTGATCTTTGATGCCCAGCACAGCCAGCTGCTGGTCTGGTGACAGGTGAGATAATACTCTGCAGGCCCAACCCTCTTCCTAAGGCACAGTGGTCACTTTGCTGTTGGATTTATGTCCTATGGCATTTACGATTTTTCCAGGCAGCATTTTGAAACTATATATACAAATATTTTTTCCTGGGCCAGTGATGTTGAAATGCTAATATAAATGTCCCATGGTTGACTCTGAATGTTGCCACTGAAACGATGATGCTCAGATGTGACCCTCGCTTCTAGAAGACGCCAGCAGCATCTGCTGTAATGGCAGCAAAAAACAATGAGTTTACACTGTTAGGCAAAGTCTGTGTCAAACAGGGCCTGGAAACAAGATGTATTTCCAGCTCTGCTGTGTCTGTCTCACCTCAGCCCCCATTTACATTCTTTCCCTGTCCCTGCCTTTGTAAGATGAGAATAATAATGCATAACAGCTATTAAAGGCTGGTGACAGGTGTAAGCAAATGAAATACATAAAGTATCAAATATAAAGCCACAAGTGAAAAACTCTCTACATATGCTGTCAACTTATTGCATTGCTCAGATAGTGGTTAAAGTACAGTTGTGCTGATGTAGCTCGTGTTCGGTTCCCAGAGATATTCTCATGTAAGTGAAAGTAAATCTCCCAAATTGCACATGGATTTGTTTTCCATTTAGCTACTTCTCCGATTAGTGCCCTATCAACGTTCAGCTGAATAGCACAAAAGCACTCTGTGGATAACTTTCCTACACCAGCTATCATCTTGTTTTTAAAACATATGATTGATAATCCATGGTTAAAGAGTCAAACTAATGCCTTATGATTCATCCATGATTTATAAGTAAGCACTTGCACTGATATACTGATGGGATCACTTGATGACTCATGCATGATTTAACGTGTGTGCAGAGTTCCGGTGTGTGTCACTTGGTGAAACTCCAGGCTGAACCAATGATTTCACTGCCTCGGCCGTGCCACCAGGAAGCTTCCCCTAAATGCCTGTAGAGGAGCAGCAGGGAGGCCAAAGGTGCTCTCCTCTCCCATGCAATCTGACCTTTCCAAAGTCAGGAGGGCATGATGGAAAAGATTCTCCAGGGTTTTGTTTTTGCAGTTTCTCGCCTGCAAAAAAAAATTGCTATGACATCACTGCTGCTCAACTCTTCTCACTTCCTATTTATTCTAAAACACTAGAATCAAACTGTGTTTGCTCCAAACACTTACATATTTAAGGCATTAAAACTTTTTATGAGAAAGAGTGTGTAGAAAACCGTGATGAGTCCAGAGCACGAAATGACCCTGAAAGGCTTCATTTACGTGCAAATTTCATATCTGAATTTTAGCACGGAAATTGTAGTTTTCATTGCTCTTCTGGCCACACTAGAGTCATACCTGGTAGTGCTGCTCAGGGAGGAATGATGCTGAGCACATGGCCTTCCTCTTGGATGCTACAGCGTGCCCAGGGCTAAAGGGACATGAATCTGCTAAAATGAACCATGTATCACAATGCAGTTCACTGTAAACTTTTGTAAGGTACAAGAAGTTTGTGCATCACCTGAGAGGATGTTAGCTCAAAAGGAAGGCGAAGGGACAAAAATCAAATAGAAAGAGTCCAGGACAAGGCATGACTGCATCTCCCTTTCCCAGCAGGGTTTGTCACCAGACACACAACCCTGGCTGTGTGGCCACCAGGCTGCCAAGCTCTAAGGAATCATTTTCACCACTTGGTGCTGCCCGTTTCTTGTCACAGTCATGATAAACATCTTCCTCTGATTTTCATAGCACAGCTGCATCACAGACCAAAGTTTTGCCAGCAGAAGACAGAAGAGGCCTTTCATAATGAAAAAGCGAGAAGGTGCTGTTAAGCTGGGTCTTAAAGGCTGTTAGACATATTTCTCTCAACTTGCAATTTTGGTTTGTTGTGGGGTAATTCAGTGCTGCATTTAACACACAGCGCTCTCTCACTGCTTTCTGGATAGCATGAGAGAGGTGATCTCTGACTAATGACATCAAGCCAGGTGATCTAAAAAAAAGCCTTTGTGGGGGCAAAAGCCTTAGTTACACTCATTCAGGAAAGCAGTGCTAATAAAGAGACAAATTGGAGTTAAATCCATGCTTGTCTTACACTGCTTACCAAATCACAGCCCAAGGTTATTCAGGACCTGCCCTGGGAAACCTGTCATAGAATCATTTAGGTTGGAAAAGACCTTTAAGATCATTGAGTCCAACTGTTAACCTAGCACTGCCAAGTCCACCACTAAATGATGTCCCTAAGCACCGCATATACACATCTTTTAAATACCTCTGGGGATGGTGACTCCACCACTTCCCTGGGCAGCCTGTTCCAATGTTTGACAACCCTTTTGGTGAAGAAATTTTTCCTAATATCCAATCTAAACCTCTCCTGGTGCCACTTGAGGCCGTTTCCTCTCGTCCTATCGCTTGTTACTTGGGAAAAGAGACCAACACCCACCTCGCTACAACCTCCCTTCAGGTAGTCATAGAGAGCAATAAGGTCTCCCCTCAGCCTCTTTTTCTCCAGGCTAAACAACCCCAGTTCCCTCAGCTGCTCCTCATAAGACCTGTGCTCCAGGCCCCTCACCAACTTGGTTGCCCTTCTCTGGACACACTCCAGCAACTTGTTGTCTTTCCTGTAGTGAGGGGCCCCAAACCAAACACAGTATTTGAGGTGCGGCCTCACCAGTGCCGAGTACAGGGAGATGATCACTTCCCTAGTCCTGCTGGCCACACTATTTCTGATACAGGCCTGGATGCCCTTGGCCTTCTTGGCCACCTGGGCACACTGCCGGCTCATATCCAACTGGCTGTTGACCAATACATCGTCCTTCTCCACCAGGCAACTTTCAGCCACTCTTCCCCAAGCCTGTAGCATTGCATGGGGTTGTTGTGACCCAAGTGCAGGACCGGGCACGTGGCCTTGTTGAACCTCATACAGTTATCCTCAGCTCATCGATCCAGCCTGTCCAGATCCCTCTGTAGAGCCTTCCTACCCCCAAGCAGATCAACACTCCCACCCAACTTGGTGTTGTTGTCTGTAAACTTACTGAGGGTGCCCTCGATCTCCTTGTCCAAATCATTGATAAAGATATTAAAGAGAACTGGCCCCAGTACTGAGCCCTGGGGAACACCACCTGGGGAACAGCTGGATATAACTCCCTTCACTACCGCTCTTTGGGCTTGGCCATCCGACCAGTTTTTACCCAGTGACGAGTACTCATGTCCAAGCCATGAGCAGCCAGTTTCTTCAGGAGAATGCTGTGGGAAATGGTGTCAAAGTCCAGGTAGACAACAACGACATTAATCCTCTTCCACTAAGCTCTCTTAAGAGAGCCTTTCTAAGAGGATTTAACTTCCTTTCATTACAAAGATTTTCATTTCCTTTGAGTAGGTTGTCTCCCTGGTTGACAAGAGAGCTCAGGCCACCAACCAGCTCAGACACACAGAATAATGATTAAAACCATTCTTCAAATTGGACGTTTCAAAAAGTGTTCTCAGAACCAAGTAATGCAGATATTGTGAGACTGTAAGACACGCAGGGCTCTGCATACATTGGGAAACACTGGAAATTTAGCTGATGATAGGCAGTTATGAGCCTGGTGTATTATCTGGAGATGGTGGCAGAAGAACTAAATCCTCTGTCTGATAGCTGAAAAGTAGAGCAAGAATAAAAGCACACACCATTGTTGTGAGAACAATTCTGAAATTAGCCTTGGTCGATACTTATAATAAAATGTATTCAGCACATATTTTTTCTCTTATGACCAGTATTTAGCCCAAGAATCAGCTCTGATTTTTACCTAATTGTATCCACGAACCCTTGTTAAGCAGAGTGAATGAATGAGAAACTTTTAGCCTCCTGGCTTTCTAAAGTGTTTCCGTCAATTACGTCTGATGCAAAGCCATTCCCTAGCACAGCAGAATATTTACCTGCAATTTAGAGTCTGTCTCTGGTATTTTAACAGCTACATCAATAAGATAAACTCTTTAAAAAGCAGAAAATGCTTTTCTGTTAAAATCAGGGAAACACTAGGAGTTGCAAATGTGTCATTAATCCTAGCTATTGTTTGGAACAGCTCTGAGTAGTTTTTCTCAAAATCCCTTAAACCCTCTCCACATTACAATAACGTGCGTAGTGTACATGAAATGCATAGATTATTCACGGTGATTGTTTACTTGCAAAGCCTCGACAGCAGACAGGAAGGGAACCAGAAATGCTCTGCATCTCTACAAGGCAAGAATGTGGCTTTTCTGGCTGGTCATCCCCAATTCTCCGACTTTATCTCATGACTCAGCTGCCTGATGCATAGGTTTGCAATTACAGCTTTGCTGATTAGCTACTGAAGTTGCATGCTGTGGTTTCAAGACGTCACATACAATTTTGACAAATATATAGATTTACAAATTCAATTTTGAAAACCACTTTTCTGTCCTATTTTCTAAGTTTTTTTGCTAATAAACCCCAACGACCTAAACATAAAAGCCACTTGGAAGCCAACATACAAAACCCAGCAATAGGGCAAACCAAAGCTTAGTTCTCCTCTTAAAAAATCATTCAGTTGTTTGCTCAGCACAGGTGATAGAAAGAAGGCTCCAAGCAAGCTACCTCCGACCGCCAAAGAGCTAGAGACACCATTACTCCAGCCGCTCTTTTCATCAGCTCAGCTCTGAAACAGCTTGCTACCAGGCTCTGCCTCCTGTCAGGGTGTTAATACTCCACGGACGAAGCGGAGAAAAGTTCCTACTGCTTGTGCCTGCAACCGAAATTATTTCTCCCGGACCACGCCAGGTCAGCTGGAGGAAAGGCCCCAGGGGTTGACATGGTCTCTGCTTCCTGTTTTTCTCTTTGCAGAGTAAACGGGTTTATAAGGTCGCCAGAGACGTGCCTGAACCAAAATCTCTGATGTGAGCATCCTTGAACTTTTGGCAAGTTTGGATTCAGTTCTGGACGCAGAGATTGCAGGGCAGATGTATTTTTAATATTATTTATGCTTAGCAGGGATAGTGCTGTAACTGCGAGCTATAGAGAAATGTTAAAAGGGGAAGATAAATCTCAGCTTACCAAGCAGCTGTGCAATTTTTCTTTGTGTTTGCGCATTATATGAACTACAAAAGTGTGTCTGTGTAAGTGATGTCTGTCAAACCCTGGCTACGCCATGGGAGTAGGCTAGGGAAGGAGCAGCTCCTTCCTGCCACCCCTTCTTATCTTCTTCCAGCAGTGGATGAAGCATCAAGAATATATTATAGCGTTCAGAAAAGTAATTTCTCCTGAAAGTCTTGGTTTTACTAAATTTCCATTAGTCTTCTCTTTATTTCTAGATGTTTAATTTAGGGGATTCAATGAAATAAAATCAAAATTAGTGGTCTGGTTTGTGACAGAAAATTGAACTAAACCACCAGGTTTTTTTATTAGTATTTACTGCTCTCCCAAGAAACAGTACATGTCAGCGGAACCAGATTGTTCAGCCGCATACCATATATTTTCATCCACAATTCGTATCACTTTCAGTTAGCCTCTTGCTACCAGTCATCATTAAATGCTGATTTTTGAATACATGAATTAAGACCACCATTATTATCCTTGGAGCCTCGTGGAAAAGGACTGCCTTGAGAAATCCATCCTCATTTTTAAGCATTTTAGCCTGAAGAGAGGCACTTTTCCTGTTAGAATTTAGGGCCTGAAGAGCCATTTTAAATTTATTTTATTAGTGGTTTCTGTGAGCTGAGATGAGGTTGGTGTCCAGTGTGTGTAGTCGTACATGTCCCATTGGGTGCCACTGATATGGGCATAAACAAAAATCCTATCGAGAGCAGTGTGCGCAACTAGGCTACCTGGTTTGGTTTTTTTTATCCCAGTTAATGTGCTGCTGAAAAGGCCTTCCATTTACCATTTAGGCCACACATCCCATAGAAATGTTCAGTGCTGCTTGTGCTGATGTCAAACAGTACTCGCAAGTGCTTTGGCAAGGCTACATGCGAAATCCAGCCAAGACTGCTGATGTCAGAGGATGTTAGCTTGAAGTTTCCTCAACGCTTTTCCAATTACAGCCCTGAAGTGTGCAGGTGAGGTTTTTGGTATCCCCTTGCCCTCACATGTATAATGTCACTGTGTCTTTTAATAAACTACAGCTGCGGGGTAGCCAAAAGGATGTGCAAGTTCCTGGGTGCAATCTCAGCAGTGGTCATGTTTTCATGCCGTCATGATGTCTTTCCACTGAGCTCAGGGAGAAGCAGCTTCTAAGCCAAGGGAAAGCAAGGAGCTGAAGCCTCCCTGGGTAAGTGGGGGCTTTCTGCTTATTAAAACACCAATATTATTCCTTTAAAGTAGAAGAGTGTTCCTACACCAGCTAATGTGCTATTACTTATTCATGTAAAAACACGACGGTGCTGGTTAGTGAATTATCTATCTTCCTGCAATCAGGGGTTTTTTTGTCTCATAGGGGTTACTTGCACTTTAGTATCTGTTGCCTGCATCCAAAAGCAGATACGTCTGGGCACGGCTATGAGCAGCACACATTCGGTCTCGCGCTATGCCCTGGAGTACGGACGACGCAGGACCGAGCCTGGACATCTTTAAACTGCAAACACTTTCCCATGGGTGAACTGCAGAGCCTGCAAGAGGACACATGAATACAACTGCAAAAAAATCACTTGTGGAAACCATTCTCGTGTTCTGTGTCCTAAGACAATTTCACTGCTGGTGAACTCGTTGGGGAGATCCAAGGCTGAAGACATGGACACAGTTGAGAGAACAGTCATAGCTCAGAATCCTTGACCTAACAGCTGCTATAATGCAAGGCTGCTCCTTTTAGTTACTTATCTATATTAACTTTAACTCAAATATCAGTTCTCCCCCCAAACTGCAAGTTCTAGGGTGTGCCTATATGGCCCATCTTATCTCTTGCCAACAAATTGCTAGCAAAGGTATTTTCTGTTTTAATGCAAAGGTAGCATTAAAGACAAAAACAGAAACAGAAAAAAAATTAGTTTACTCATGAAGACTTCTAGTTATAACTTTCCCATCTGCCCTCTGATCCAATGTGGCATTTCCTCCTGGGTAAGAAGAAAGCAGGGATGTGGGGGGGGTTAAATTTTTTTCTTATGCTTTGTGTTCTTTCACATGCGTATTTGGGTATGCTAATGATCCCCCACGTGAAAAAGGTGTCATGCTCCCAGAGTTACCTGGAAGCTAATAGCATTATAAGAAGGGAAACTGCTTCCAATGGCTTTTAGCTTTCTGTTTCCCAAATGCTCTCTGTCTCTATGGCAGTTTCATAAATCAGATCTCCAGAGCTGCTCTAAGGCTGGTCCTGGCAATCAGACGTACACATTGCTTTTGAAAGCGATCATGCGCAGAACTGTCTATCTCATAGGCGAAACCATGCTGTGGGCTCTCGCTGGGAGTCCATGAGACTGGGGAAGGCTTGTGCCTCTAGCTCAATTCCGCATCCATAGCCTAGGGGATCCCCTCCTGAAGCCCGCATCAGCCAATGCTTTTCTGAGCTCAGGAAGTATCCCTAAGGACAAAGCCATTGGTGGACCAGCAACAGGCTATCTTGCCTAGGAGGAACAGTGGCATGGTAGGGAGCATGTGGCTGCTTTGGTGCTCCCAGAAAGCTTCAATGAAGCCATAGGGTTAATCAACTTTTGGGACTTAATTAACTGAATCTCTTTTTTTGGTGCCTACCTTAACCTCGCTTCAGTAGAAGTAGAGGGAGACCAAGGTGTGCTCTTGCCTGCTACCACATTAAAGGGCTTCTGCTGGAAGTGCTCCTGCCCCAGCAACAACCACATCCTCCAGTCATCTTCTCCCACACGTTGTTTAACCTCTTCCTGACCTGCTGCCCTGGATATGGTCTTGCCTCAGCCAGGTGCCACTGCTGCTCCAGGATAGCTGTGCTCTCGCAGTATGGCTAATGCCCAGTTCTCCACTCAGTCCTGCGTGGATTGTATTGGATTGCTTCTCGTTATTATTACTGATCCCTGTCCAAAACACCCTGCTGAAGTTCCCAAAGGAAAGTCTTTAGAAAGTTAGCAATAAATAAAAGTCCCTTCTGTGGAGCTGCTAAAAAAGCTGCCATCATGACGTTGGTACTTTCCCATACAGAGATGCATTTCTTCATGTATATGATGTTAGTATTGCCTTTCTACAGACTTCTGGAGTAAGCCTATGGGAAATCGTTGGGCAGGTTTCAATGTTTGGTACCGATCTTTGTAGAGAATTATGTCACAGGTGCCCAGAACAGGTCTTCTGGTGCCGAGGGCTGTGGACATCTTCCAGCCTCCTGCTGGAGTCCTATGTTCAGCTCTGGGGCCCCCAACATAAGAAGGACATGGACCTGTTGGAATGGGTTCAGAGGAGGGACACAAAAATGATTAAATGGCTGGAGCACCTCTCCTATGAAGATAGGCTGAGAGACTTGGGGTTGTTCAGCCTGGAGAAGAGAAGGCTCTGGGGAGACCTTATTGCAGCCTTCCAGTACCTTAAGGGGCCCTACAAGAAAGCCGGAGAGGGACTTTTTACAATGGCATGTAGTGATAGGACAAGGGGTAATGGCTTTAAACTAGAAGAGAGTAGATTTAGATTAGATGTAAGGAGAAAAGTTCTTTACTGTGAGCTTGGTGAGGCACCGGAACAGGTTGTGGAAGTGTTCAAGATTGCCTTTAAAGGTACCTTCTAACCCAAACTATTCTGTGATTCTTTGATTCTATAACAGCTAAGAACTGGACTAAAAACCCCAAGCCTCCCTCAGCTAAAGCCAGATTTGTGCTTCCTTAGGTATGAAGTGCAGAAAAAGTCAAGTAGACTGTTGCAAAGAAGCTAGGAAAAGAGAAAAGCAAACCATTTTAGCCAGACAACTATCTTTACTTCATTAAAATATTTCTAATTCTATGAGTATATGTAGAAATCTTTGCTAAACTCAAATATAAGAAAGTATTCTTGAAAAATAATAGGGGAATATAAACATTTTTTCTCCAGAGGCATGGCAATTTTATATGTGCATTCCATATTTTCAGGTAGTTTATTCCCAAATGATGTGTGACTACTTGTGTGCACAGTTATAACCCTGCAGATGTTAATGGCTATCACTGGGAGTGGAAGGGTCCGTAAAATTCCAGGTCTTATTAAGGTAGCGATGGATGCAAGCCAGCAGGAAGACGAGCCAAATGCCTTTAAGTATTAAAACCAGCTGCAGACAAGGACCTAATGAAGGCATTAGTCTACCTGGCCAGAGATAAATCAGGCGGATTAACAAAAGCTTTTTTGATTACAAAAGCAGGGCAGGGCCTGAAGGGGGTCCTGCCTGCAGGCACAAGGCTGAGGCAGGGGAGGACTAAATAACCCCGGCCACAGTGCTGGCCCGCAGCCAGCAACTCACTGGAGCCTGCCAAGTACCAAAGCAGTTCAAAGAGCCACCGATTGCACAGACAATCCTGTCCACCTGCTGGCTGCTTCTTCTTCCTCCTTTTCGCTGTTCAGGGTTCAGGAGCTTCTGCCTTCCCTCTTTACTACTTCCAGTCAGAGAAATTTGGCCAACATCAGTTAAATTAAAACAAATTCCAGTGCTTGGCTGGAAAAGGAGCATTTATCCACTGGGAATGGGACAACCTGTGGCTTTTCAGTGCACGACATAGCCCTTAGGGTCTTTGCCCTAGCCCAGGATGGAGGACTTGGAGACCGCACGGTTGCAGATGCAGTTTGTTTTGGAGCGCTCCACCCATGTTCCTTTTACCATTTCTCTCTGAATCCTGCAAAACCGCCCTCCAGGTAACTAATGCATCGGAGTTTATAAACTGCTGTGTTTAAAACATTCCAAAATTAGCTTTTCTGCAGTCCAGATGGTGCGTCATGAATGCTTAATGGCATAGTATAAAGATTTTATTGGTCCTCGTGAGGGATTATCAGAACAGCTTACCTGTGCCTCTTTCCTCCACATGTAACATATCTGTTGAAGCCCAAGCCAGGAAAACTTTGCATCCCACCACTTTGTATTTCATGCAAGCGTGTGTGTATATACAATTAATAAATTACAGTAGATAATATTGAAAGAAAGCCACACTTTACATTGATGCTGTCTTGAATATTCAGTTAACTCTCTATTTCCCTCCGTCGTGCTGACTTCTGCTCAGTGTTTTCATCTTCTGCAAGTCCAGGTCTTCCACTGGCGTAAAGCAGTGGTGGTTGTATTTTGGTCTAGTACTTTTTGGGCTTCCCATTTCTCACGAGACCCCCCAGACTGAAGTACTGAGACTGCAGAGCCGAGGGCGAGCTGCCAGTATTGGAGCAGGAACTCTGGCTTGAACTAGGCCTCGAGGTCCACCAAGTCCTGGTAGGTCCTGGCAAACCTTCTTCCTATCCACCAAAACAATCACACCCACAAAACAGCTGCTCCCAAGGACTATTGAAGTGCTCTTGGAGCATCAATATTCATGTCTCTCTTTTTTAACATTAATATACCCTTTCTCTTATTTTATTTAACAAATAAAACCACACATGACCAAGACAGGGCACAGCAGTACTGGGAGGACAGTGGTGTCGCGGCCAGCATTTGCTCAGAGCAGGTTTATCTCTGCGCTGGCCAGCATCCTGCACAACAGAAACCCGGACTTCTCCAGTTCTCTGAACACCTCCGCAAGAAACGCATTGATGAATAGAGAGGTGTGCCTATTTGGTAAATGGTTTGTAACACCACTACAAGAAATATCTCTGGATAGAATCTGAAGCATAATATAGGCAACCATCTCTTCGCTGTACCCATCAGCATCAAGGTTGGAAGAATGCAGGTGGAGCATCTTCCTGAAGGAGAAAGAAGAGATCAGCAAGCAGCCTGGCGCGAAGCAAGAAGGCAGAATAGGGCTTCTTAAAAGTGTGGGTCATGCAGCAAGCGAGAAAGTGCGTAAAGCAGAGAAAATTAGATACTGGCCTTTTCCAGTGGGCAAGGAGCCTGATTTTTGCATCTCTGGCAGAAGGAGAAGCTCAAAGCTGAGCTGCATGGCACTCACAAGAGCTTTGGAGCCAGTCTGATTTGCCTCCTGCCCGCTGCAGCAGCACCGGGGTTGCAAAGCAAAGGCACGTGGTCGTGCCTACAGCAAAGTAATAGAAGATACGACTCGCGGTGGCTGGTGCCACTGTGATGGATTGGGCAGAGCCTAGCAGCCAGAGATTTAAGTGGCTGGCAACAGAGGGAGCATGACTAGATATGAAATGCCCACAAATTCTTATCTGTTCCTTTATGTTTATTGTAGGTTTTTTTAATATGCCACGTATTACTGATATTTCTGCAAAGATGAAATAAAAGTCTATTTGATCAAATAGGTTGTAGAAAAAAACCCATGTACTTAACCATATTTTATAGGGAGGGTAGAAAGCAGCAACCCTGTGGTCCTCAGCATCCCTGGATCTCAAGGTTTCCATATGACGAGGAGAAGGTGCCTCAACAAAGTTTCCAGTCCTGCTCAGCCACAAATACAGATTTTTTTCGTGGCCGTCCTCTTGGACGGATGTGGATAGCCAAGACCATGCCTTGTGACCTATCATGCCCCAGGGCTGTTTGTCCAATCCTTGTGCACGAGGACACAGGGGGAGGCTCGGGTAGCCATATCAGAAAGTACGGCTTCATTTTCAGTTCACATTACATAATATCCGTGGAAACGATGATGACTTTCCCATTCTTTTCTGGCGAAGGCACAGCATTCACTGCAATACAGTCTCCTCTACTAAAATTTTGCAAAGTAGATCGTCAGGGTTACAGGTTTTTGTCCAAAAAGCCTTTAGTACCGTTGGTTGGAAGGAGCAAATCCCTTTTAACCCTCCTACACAACATGGCATTTCTCAGCAGGGCTGAGGAACCTGCTTTCCAGGTGGGTTTCATGGGGAAAAAAAAAAATCCCTCCTAACCTGGCTTCATGAGGATGGTTGTTTTGGGGCCAATGGTGCTAAAGACATCACAGCTGGTAGGTGTCACAAATACGTGATGCCGAGGGTTTGACAGGGAAATCTTGTTCTGCCTAGAGATGGAAAATTTCTGGACGTTTTGAAAGCTTAAGGGGGAAAAAAATGTTTTTCTGAAAGACCACCAAAATAATTTCAGTAGTTATACTGCTTATCAGAATTATTCTTTAAGGATAAAAATGTTTTATGCTGTTAGCAAAGCAAATGGATACATTTTACAAAGCAGAGTACCAATTTTTTACGTAAAACAATGAGAGAGGTCATCACTACACACTGAATGTCTTGCCCACTAATAAATACATTTTTAACTTGAGAAAAATAAAACGCTGACAAATAAAAGCAGCCATCTAGCTGTCTTTTACACAAGAAAGAAGACTGTATCCTACTGCTCAGTAATGGGACATCAACAGTGACTTAACAGAATAGAGCAAAGTCTTGGAAAAAAAATGAACATTTGTTCTCTGCCTTCGTAATCTCTGCAGGGTAGCTAACAGAACACTGCTGTCCAAACCAATGATAAATTAGGTCCACAGTATTGAAGCCTAGAGTCTGTAAGCATTTTAATTACCTAATACCATTCATTTCTGAAAGATCTTCTTTTGAAATACTTTAGTTACAGAAAGCATTTTGAAGAGCTGAGAATAGCAGAAGTAATGTCATGTTGAACGTCTCTCTAACCTTGCTTTACTCTTCACTGTGAGAAAAATTAATTTACTGAATGTTTCTTACACATTTCTTAAGTAGCCAGTTTTCCATATCAGAAAAATATGGAATAAACACTTTTTTCTTCTTCTAAGTCTTGCATTCCCCAAAGTCTCCTGTCTCTCAGTTTGCTCCTGATCCTCCTACATTTGCATCTCTGCACTGGATTTTCCTGGCAATCCAGGGAATGGGGTCTTGTAACCACACGTACCAAACCACAGATTTTCAAAGCCATCAGACACTTTGCTCCCATTAATAACGAAAGGGATTTATACACCTAAACAACACAGAGAGATTTGGCCCCATCGTCATTCTGAGCCTGTGTACTATTATTGAATGAAAAGGAGAAGGACTTGCTTTTCTTGCCTTGCTTTCCTAATGATTTGTTGCTCAAGTTTCTTATGGAAATCTGCCACTCTACCTGCATGTCCTCCTGGTCAGCCACTGTCTCCAGGAGTTGCCATCTGGGAAATGCTGCCAAAGCCAATGCACAGGGGATGTTTCTGGGCATGTGATGGCTATAGGACCTGAGACTTGATAAGCTTGACATCAGTCCGCGGTGGCATCAGCCCCACAAGAGGAAGGTGGGATGGAGAAGCCAAGCAGGCTCCATCACCCCACGGCAGAATGCGACCTGCTGGCTCGGGGTGCCTGAGGCTCTGGCAAACCCCTTTTGCAGCACTGTTGCCAGAAGCCACGGCAACCACCTTGTACTGCAGTCCGTCCCGATGGGAATCTGCTTTTCTCTGGACTATCATGTCGATTAAATGTGCAAAAAATAAAGATGCTTAAAGAGACATCATGTGCTTGGCTCCTGTGAAACTACCTTTAATGGCAAGTTTCTTGGTGGGACTTTAGTCTCTGATGCTGTGCTTAATCGCAGATTAACCCCGCTGCCCCCAAACCGTATTCTCTGAAAACAAAAGACGGCCTGGGTGAGACCTCCGCTGCTATGCAAGACCTTACTTTGCAAACACCCGGCTGCAGCAATACGGCTGGGGCTCACCGGGGTCTAGGGTCTTCCCGGCCCCTCGGTCACAGGCAGGGAAGGACACGGGGAAAGAGATTCACCATTTCTGATGCTCTTTGTCAGCAGGGCTGATCCTGGTACATGACATTGCACCACAAACCCCGCTGTAAAGTTTTGTCCCACCCTAAAGAAGATTGTTTTCTTTCTCTCAGTGGGTTATTTTGGTAGACATGGTAGAATGGGAGACAACACTAAACCTATTGAAATCGCCGCTTCTCTCCAAAGCAGACCGTCCTCTGCAGCTTTCTTCTGCACAAAACTCCTTTCATTTACTCTGAAATGGGATTCAGCAGCCAGACAGCAGTACAAAGAGGCTAGACTTGATTTTTTTGGTGGCTGGGCACAGCCCATGGAATCATGCTGGAAGATTTTCTTTTTCCCTCGTCAGAGCTTTACCTGCTGGTGAGTCACTTTAGGGCTGGCTGAAGGAGTGTGTTCTGCATAATTATTTGGAAAAGCAATCTGGCATGCTAACTCCTGTCACAAAATGTGAGACACATAATATATGGAATGACAAAATGCAATACAAATACTTTAAAGGATCCCTTAACTCATTTAATTCCCCCATTGCAGTTTTAACCAAGAGGCAAGGAAGACATGGGAATCAACAGGCGCTTGTGCTTTCCGAGCTCCAGAGGAGCTGTGGTGCACTGGTGGGGAGGAAGAAGACATTTTGTTCCTTCCTCCTCCCCAGTCCCTCGAGCATGTCAGATCTGTCTCTCCCAACCTTGGCGGCAAGCACCAGGAGGTCTGAAGTGACAGCCACAAAACTTTGGGGTCAAAGGTGCTCTGTCTACCTCGATAACTGAAAGCATAAATGCAGAAAAAACTTTGCTTTCTGCCTTCCACTCTCGTGAGGAGCTGCAGGAAGGCAAAGGGTATCTGGAAGATGCACAGACTCCCCCAAGTTTCCCTGTGCCTGGGGCAGCTCTACAGCACAAAGAAAACACCCTTGGTTTTCACTGGCTGGGAGACTTATCCCTACAAGGGCAGCATCCCTCAGCAAACCCTCCTTGGCCAGACACTTGCTGCTGCAGTAGTTCTGGTGCGCTAATGAGTGCTAATTTCATAGGAAATATGAATAGCATTTTCAGTTCAACTAGCAGCAGAGAAATAAAGCCAGGCAATAACACATAAATATAAAACTAAAATAAAATGTCAGCGTTTTGGATTGCCTTTTCTGGTCTCATTGGTCTCACCCAGCCATTCTCTGATGCCTCTTGTCCCCACACATGGATCCAGCTGTCATGATATAGCATCTTTTTCGGCTGCGGGTGCTCACATGCATTGCCTTCCACAACTAGAATGTGCTCAGAGTGATAACAGACCTGGTCTGAATTCACGTGTTCCCTTCTCCCGATTTTATACATCCTACCAAGGCTCCCCCATGCTGAGAACAGAGATGCCTTTCCCTCCCCTCCACACTGGGAAAGTCTCTGGTTGTCTGAAAACCAAGAGTAGGAATGGTAGCTGACTGAAAACCAAGAAGAGGGATGGGAAAAGGAAAGCAGAAGCTGCAGCTCCAGTGCAGCACAGGCTGGGAAGGTGATAGCCCAGAGCACCATGAAGCTTGATGCAATTTATGATGATTTTGCATCTCTCGGATTTTGCTGATGTAGTGAGAATTGACAAACCAATTTGCTGATAAAAATGCCCATTTTCATAAAAAGCTGGGTGCCTTAAATTTCCTGGGAAGAGATCAGCTTGATAGAATGGCTGGTTCTCTCCCAGTCTCACATAGTTTATTTGCAGAGTGCTACTCCAAGGGAGGGCAGCTCTCTCATGGATGCGGAGATGGGAAAGACTGGGAGTCACCTTTGCCTTTCAGACAGTGTGGTGTTTCCAGCTTCACATAAAAAAGAAAAGAAAGCAAGCGTCCACTTTTAACAAAGGTTAGTTGCTGGTGGGTTGTGCTGGAGAATGGGTACGGAAGGATGGGGATGGGCAGAAGGAAATTTTGGCAGCATTTGATAGGGAGTAGATGGAGAGCCCAGGCAACAGCATTATTTCTCCCAGATCCTATTGCTGAAACGGGAAGGAGGGATTTTCCTAAGCCTCCTAGGGCATTGCAATCCTAGCACATCAGCTCCACATTACCTGCTACGTGGCTAAAGCGCTGCCAGACACCCGATGTATTGCCTCACTGGTAAGCAAACCCTTGGAGGCTGTTGCCCAGAGCCGGGGGGACTGATTTGGGCAGCCGTCATCCTTGAGAGGATCCTCATGGCATGGGGAGGATTCCTGGGTAGAAAAGCTCGACTCCAGATGGGAGGTTCCTGCGCCCCGGCACATACCTGGCAAGCAAAATCTTAATGGGCTTTGCTTCCCTCATCGCCACGCAGAGTCTCCATTGCCCCTTAAGGCAAGTTCTTTAACCATACCTTTCTTTCACTCAGTGCTTTCATAAGTAGCTTCAAGTGGCCTTTTGGCAGGTTGGTGCTGCTCTACATTCGTTGGGAAATGGCTCAGTCCACCTTATAGGTATCCTTCAGCCAAACATCCCTAGGAGGAGGTCAAAGCCCCTGCCCACATGCTGCATCAGGGATGCACACCAGCTGGCTTTGCTCTGGGCCTTTTGGGATGTCCATGGCCCTGCCCGCCAGCCTGCCAGGTGCTGGATGTTTTTAGCTGTGTTGAGTTGTGCTCGGCCTTTGAAGGCCTCCAAAACTCATGTTGCACAATGGCATCTGCAATCAAATTAAAAGGCAACTCAACCTGATGCCAGCCACTGGCCATTAATGGGCAAGGCCTATCAGGACGAAAGACTGAGAAGCTGTAGCCTAAAGCTGCTTAAGAGAAAATAAGTTGTCTCTGGTTATTTACCAGAATAATAGAGAAGAGCAGGAGTGCACCTTGCAGCAGCAGTGCAAGATTTGCCAGTGCTTGTCTATCAAAGCTCGACTAGCTGATATCAGCACACTGTACCGAGCATAATGCCAATCCTTAGGTCTCCCCTGAGCCCTGGGAAACAAAATAAAATCCCTGTGAATACAGAACAATGTCCACACTGCAATAAGCAGCTTTGAGTAGAGGAGAGAACTCCAAGTGAGCTCAGCTTTGAGCGCAGCTGGATGTTTGACCGCAGCATTGGGAGCTGCCCTCTTGCCATGCTGGAGTTCCGTAGAGTCATGAGTCTTCCTCACAGGAATGGCAGGGCACCGACAGGAGGGGAGGGTATCATCTGTGCCCTGAGGCACATATCGGGGATTTCCCTTGGGGTCTCCCTGCATGAAAAACCACTCCCTGTCTTTGCTGCCTTTGGTACCCAAGGGGCAATGGGGATCGTACTCTTCCTATGATGAAGAGTTCACGGACAACCTCAAGGCAGGCTGCTGCTAGTGCTTCCCAGCAAACTATGTCCCATAGTTTGAGGGGCATAAGAGTTTTGATGGATAGAAAACACAAAAGTCAGTTTTCCAGGCAGTTCAAGTTGCCATGCTGTAAAATTCACTGGCAGCAGAAACTGCACCAAGTCTGCATCCCTACAAACAGGCCCAGGATCACGCAGAGGAAGAGAAGAGCAGACTGATCTCTGGGTGCTTCCTCTCCGCAGCATCGACTGCATTTCATCTTCAGAAATAAGCAGAAAAATAAACAGGCAGGAGCTGCTAACTGGTGCTGCAACAAAGCTGCCAAATAAAAGGTCTGCGAACAAGAAAGAGATTGTTGCAGACATTTATTGCAAGTGGCTAAGAAAGTCAAGAGGGTTCAAATGATAAGCTATCTCTAGCCAGGTAGGTCTGGGGATGTTCCTATAAGTTGCATTAAGGTTTCTTACCCCAGGTCTGTATCAAATCACTGTTGAGCACATAAAGAGTAGAAAACAGATAGCAATAAATCATTGTGCTAACCCTGTAATCGATGCCTTAGCAAGCTAATTCCTCAGTGCATTCTCTCCTCCAACCGAAGGTCAGCAACGCCTAGATGCCAAGTCTGCAAATTAGCTATTAACCCCAGGAGTTATGTGCCTGTTGCTCTTCTTAGTTAATGAGGTTATAATTAAAAACTGAAAATCCTACCACTGGTTGAACAAGCCAGTGCAGGACAGTTTTTGCAGGTCCAGCAGGTGATGGGTCCGCTTTATTCGGAAGGTTATACATCAAGTCGTTCAGCCAGAAGCAATGCACTGGACTTGTGTCCATCAGAGACAAGCCCAGTCCTGCTGTTCGAGGGCAAGGCATCTTTTTTTGTTGTTGTTTAGCTTTCCCACCCTTCATGCAAGGAGCTTTCTCCCCTTGAAGGTGACCAGACTTTTTCTGTAAAACTTGAAAACTTGATCAAGACCCCTTCCCATTGAAAAGAGCCGGGTGTCAGAGGGGCTCCCATCACAGAGATCCCGGGTTCAACCTTCCCATGGGACCCCAGGCAGCTGCCTGGGGACTGCTGACTGATCTACACTGCTCAGGGATATCTTTATCGCTTGCTGTGCACAACCTATGTAGCCGGGCACAGGTGCAGGAGAGGGCAGGGCCTCACCACTCCCCAAAAGTCTCCTACCGAGATGTGTTGGCTCATGCATGCCACTTGTGAGTCATCTGGGAACTACTGACGTGAAGTGGATGGTGCAACGTGCTCTTTTCCCAAGCACTAATCGTTGGGTCACTGCTGACTCAGGGGCCACGTTTAAGGACTGGGAATCATGCCTGCCATGCAGGGGTACCTGTTGATGGCAGTGGGCAGCCTGCAAACTCCTGCCCTTTAGATTGAGAGGGTGGTGACATGCAAATAGGGGAATCATGGAGATAGCACCTGCACTGATGTCAAAGGGCTATGTCGGTGATGTTTAAAGGACTGCTGTCTAGGTCACACAAACAAAAACCACCCTCCCTGTCAGATAATGCAGGTCTGAGTTTAGGTCGCAGACGTGCTGTTCTGCTTCATTGAATTGGTCAAACAATTAACCTAATTTTTCATTTTCCAGACCACATACGTCCAATAAGAATTTAAATGCTGCCAAAGAGCTATTGCTGGATTTTTGGACGACTTAAAACAAGAACAGACCAAAACCAGTCTGCGAGCAAAATTAGGAACTCCAGGGTTGATCCTGCAGTGTCTGATCCTTGACTGAGGAGGCTATGGAGGAAAACAAGTGGTTTGCTCTGTACAAAATAAACTTCTTTACAACTGGACCAGAGCAAGTCCCAATCTGCAGCCGTCAGCCTTGTGCCTGTGCTGTGAGCACCCCGTCAGTTGACCGAAAATCAGATGAGGATCCGAAGCGGGATCTAGTACCGAGCACTGCTGGGATGCTGGTGTTATTTCCTAAATCTCCAGCAGTGGGGTGGTGTGGGGGGGCCGTACCTCAGTTTCCCGAAAGCTGCCACCCCCAAGCTCCCAGGGAAAAGGCCTGCACACCCAGAGCAACCCCACCTCAGGTCCCTGCAGGAAAAAGTCCTTATGGCTCGACCCAATTTCACCAAGTTTTAATCCAGATCCAGCATTCCCAGAGTAAGCCCCTCCGCTTCCCTAGCTGACGGCACGGCTCCTAGGCTTCCAGCTTTGGTCACGTGGGGTCATGCCTAGGCTGCACATTTCTGGTCAGCCAGGATTTTGGACAAAAATTTTTCCAGCTGCATTATTCTGCCTCTCTCTGTCTCTCCCTCTTCCCTTCCCTCTGCCCTTTCCTGAGGATGTGCCTGGCAACGTATTCGAGTTTTATTACGAAAGAGAGTAGTTAGTCTCCGGCATGGTAGCTTGGAAAGGGCTGGAACTTGCATTTTAGCTCGGAGGAAAGAGATTTGCTGCCATCTGCACCTGGTGAGAGAAAGAGCGCCACAGCTGGAGGCAGCTGCCAAACACCCCGCCTGTGAAATACAGCAGGCTGCTCAGCTCTGCACTGGGTACAAGTGTTACGTCTACAAATACATTATCAGGCGAAGTGATTTTAATAACAGAATATATTTGTATTGTATACAGCTGGATCTAGGCATGACAGAAAATGGCCATACAGATGCAGAAAGAGGTATTTTTTTTCCCCATTTCCATAGTTTTAAGCAGTGAGATCCTCTGCGTTATTATCCCAGTACTCATGTAATTGAGTACTAAACACAATTCAGCTCTCCTACACACATACACTGCAGAATGGTGTGAAATTTCTGGAAGTTTTACACGAGATACAATCAGTCTGTTTTCAACACGGAGCTGCTAAAGAAAGAAAGGAAAACAAAATTGTAATGCTGTTTCCTTATTGCATGGGCAAACAATCTGTATTAGGTGCAGAACTTCCTGAGAGCAAAGTCCGGGACTGGGAGAAAAATGGTAGATAAGGATAGGTGCAGTAGATGATGACGTTGTGGTTAATGATGCCATCATACTGACTCACATAATCTACCTAGGTAGTTAAATATACATTGTGTTGGTTCTTCTAATGGTGAATACATCTGGGTTGCAGCTGACGGCTGGTACAGATGAGGGCTATGCGGGGGTTGCAAGTGAGCCTTTGGGCCAGCTGTTGGAGTTGCCCATGGGTCTCTGCCATAAGCAAAAAGCAGCAGCCCCTGAGCAGTAACTTGGCGGGTTAAGGCCGCCTTCCCCAGGCTGAATTCCTGCCCCAGCTCTGCGAAAGCCTCCATCCTCGCCACCACCCTGCACCAAAGGGGTATCATCTCGAGGACATGGTGGGACCGTGGCTCCTGGCCACGAGCATGCCGGTGTGTAGGCACTTCCTGCCAGTATTTGGGCTGGGGCCCTGGCCCTAGTTGATGTGCCAGCACAGAGACAGCAAAAGCTAGGACGCAGCTTTAGGATTATCTGTCTGCATAGTCCACTCGCTACGGGAGCTTTGGGGCTAACCAGTGCTACGCTGCCTGCCTGTGGGGACAGCCCTGCTTTTGCTGGAGAGCGCTGGAGCTTGGTGCCTGCGTTTCTTACCCTGTGGATTACAGACTCAGTTGCAGAAAACCTGGGAACACTTGTTTTTTGTGAGTCACTTCATAACTAGCTATCCAAGTGAAATGCTCAGCTGGGAAGGTTTCGGTGTGGGACCTACCACTACTGCAGTCTGCAGGCAGTCTTTGAATACCACCATCAGTGTAGTCGTTTGCTTCCTTGGACAAGTGAGCAATATAATAGCACATGCTCTTTGTTCAGACTTGTTTGTTCAAGTCCAGCTTCTCTCCAACAGCAACTGAGATCTTTGAGGGCTCTGCTATGCTGTTCCCAGTCTTTCTTTACCTCCATGTCTTGCTTTTGGGGAGGTTGCACTGGGTACAAGTTGCACAGCTCTGCTTCGTGAGCCTCACCTGCTTTCGTTCATCTCAGGCTGCTGTAAATCAGGAGGAACCTCACTATCATCCATGGCATCAGCATAAAAGCGATGAGAGCCAAATCCAGCATAGCAAGGTGATTCATTGCCTTGCTATTTGCAGACAGGTCTTGCATAGCTGTTTTGGGTGCAAAGGGAAGGGTATAGCCATGGCTGGCCATTCGTCTTTCCCTCCATGCCTCTAGTGCCATCCTTTTATCTGTCTTAATGAAGAGGTTTACTCTCTTAGTGGGAAGGAGATGGGCTTACAATGAATTCCTAGTGTCTTTTACTCCTACAGTTGTGAATGGTGCTTACAAAACCATGTAGGATCCTTTCACCCATGCCCAAATATTTTGGTGTCATAGGGACCCTTCCAGTAAAGACTCTGCAGGGTGGACCTGGGGAGAGGCGGGAGGCAGGGATCGCTGCGGCTACGTGGGGAAACCACACCAAGATTATGGATGGCTCCTGCACCCTGACCCAGGTCCAGCCCTGAGCACCAGAACAGTGGGACGTGAGAGGCCATGGCAGGAGGACCTGCAGGAGAGGATGGGCAAGCGCCAGGCTCACACCTCTGCCTTCCTCCCTGACTTCTTCCTCTTTGTTTCCTTCCTGTTGCTCTGAGCAAGCTGCTGAGTCAGAGCAGCAGGAGGAGGAAATTCTCTATTTGGAGGGTGAGATAAGTGTTGTTCCTGCTAAGCAAAACAATTTATTTTGCTTTGCTGGCAATTTCACTGCAGTCAGGCCAGGAGGCTGGGCAGTGTGCTCCTCATCCGGCGTGCTTGCAGGCTGCTTATTTTCCTCACACCATCATGCACAGATTGCACATACAATTACACTGGTTTAACAAATTAAGTATTGCAGGTACTGTGAAGACGTGTAAATTGGATTATTATGAGCAGGTCGTAAGATTTTTGCCATGCCCATTTTCACAATAAGTAATTATAATTATTCCATCCTGAGGACTCTAAATCTTATTTATATTTTAAAATGTTGTGAAATGCTTAATCTGACAAGAGAAAATGAAAGAGGAAAAAGAAGCAGGCTTTCATGTAGCACTGTTACAATGGTTAACAAGATGCATGGTTTGGGACTTAATATTCAGGAATGTAAGTTTTTAATTTAATTGTTTTGGGCTCTGAAGACTTACGAACAGATACTTTCACAGCGCTGCAAATGATATTTCCCCTACAATGTAGAGGATGGCTTGTGTCTGCCTAATTGAAAAAACACAATTCTGTTTAGGCCTTTCTTCATAAATGGTCCTTCCAGTAAGAGAGTTTGCATAGTAAAGCCCACAGAAGAGAGGGCAAAATCCGATTCTCTAAGAGCAAAAGTCAGGATTTTCTCTCATAATTTTTGGTGCAAAAAGCAAAAAAAATCTTAAAAATTTATGGCAGCACCATTTTGGTCAATGCTACATTCGTTTGAAATGACACAGTTGTCCCACATGCACATTAACCTCCGTGCTCCATGTGGGTAGTGGCAGCAGACCCAAAGCCCTCACAATCCACAGTGTGCAAATGTTAATTTATATTCTTAAATCATACCTAAAGTCTTCATCCTGTTTCTTCCTCTCCAGAAGTATTTAGATGAGTTTTACCCACTTTTTTAATAGCTGAAATCAGGGGATGTGCATCTTGCCTTATATGAATACATGAAGAGCTTCCAGTTTCTTTGGTTCCCTCTGAGTCTTTGTGGCTTGGGCAGCACGAAGCTGTTTGTAATGCCATAGCTTAGTGCTCTTCCTCCACCCAAATCGCATCTCATGCTTTTCCCAGCCTCCCAGCTGGGTAGGCCCAGGTAGCACTGCAGTTATGGGGGACATGGAAAGCTGCTGAGCTCTCTCAGCCCCTCCAGAGTGCAGAACATCAAAGGATCTGGCCCAGGTCTCGTGACTCATGCTCTTCGCATTGAGGCAGCTCTTGTTTGTCCACAAAAATATTTTAAAGTTGCAGGGGGAGGATTGAGCATACTTTGTGTTGCTGCTTTTTCCTTAGGCTATTTTTCAATTTGGAAAAAAAAAGAAAAAGAAGCCACTGTGAAACACTGTTTCCCCAGTGTGAAACACTGCAGCACAAGTTCTTCTGGTGCTATCTAAGCACAAACCTTCTTGGGTGAAGAGACGTCTACTGGTGACAGCCTCAAAAAGGCGAAACCTTTGGGGTTGGTCACTCTACCCCACGTGTGCTCTGCTTGAACACCCGAGGTCTCACCCCACCCACGTGCAGAGACAAGGGATGAGCTGATACGAAGAGGAAGGAGTTTTGCATTGCCGAGGAGCAGGTAGCGCAGCTTGAGGCTGTTTGGTGGGGTCCACCTGCAGGTGTCAGGATGTGTGGTTGGAGCTAGTCAATCTGTTGGTCACTTTCACACTTCCACGGAGTGAAGCCTTTTTGTACTTGGGAAGAAAAAGCTTAATTAAGAGACAGTGTAATTAAATAGTGGGTAATTGTCATCTTCATTTCCTGTACCCTGCCCTGGGAGGATAATAACAGGTTAGGCCATATCAGAATGTTCCTGAATACCTTCAGTGCCATGACAACAGAAGTTAACTGCAAAAATTTCTAGAAAATCATAGAATCAGCAATATCTGTTGGCACTTGATAGTTCAGGCCTCATTCTAGTGAGGCAGCTCTTTGAGAATGCTCATGAGCAACGGTTTGACAGCAGATAGTTGCCATGCCATCTTTCTTTCCATTTGTTTCCAGAAAAACTGGGAAAACCTCCGCTTCTCTCCAATAATAATGGTTACATGAATGATCCCACTCGCAGAATGTCGCCTTTCGCGAAGAAGTACTCAGAAAGAGGAGTATGGGGCTAAGCAAGCTTTTCATGGACAATGCAGAACTGATAAAAATAGGATCATTTTCTTCATCAGAGATCTGGTGATAAAATAGATCTGTGCACAGTGCAACAGCTATTATTTATAGAGCACTATAGACGAACATCTCGCTTCTCAAGGGCTGAATCTGTTATGGAAACTGGAATTCATTCCCTAAAGAAATCACATCCCAGAGCAATTACATTATAAATGCATGGTCAGCAGGTGGAAGACATCGGCCCATGGCCGTGGCAAACAGAACGAGTGTGGTCACTTCAGTTGTTCGATTATTATATTTTTTCTCCCTTGCCATTTCCCATCACCGTAATGCTGAGGCTGATCTCCATTGCCGTCTTGCCTACAGGCCAGCGGTTCTCACAGCCATGCATGGCACAACAAGATAATAAAGAAATTCTCCTACAGCTACGGGCTAAAACTTTGGTGTTTTCTACCCCAATCCTTTGTCCTTCCATCATATCATCCCAACTCAGCAAGAAAAACAAACACTAATTTTAATTGAGGAGAATGGCTGTGACATTTCCCCTCTTGTGAGAAAAATAAACACAAATGTTGGCTGTACGTTCTCACCAAATCCTACTCACTTTCAGCCTGGTGCACTGGGAATTAGAGCACAGGTTAATAATACATAAGGACACGAAAGATGCATTGAGAGCTTAAAACTGATTTTAGTCCTAACAGTTCAGCTCACCACAGAATAACGCAGCATTGGGGTGCTGTGTGTTCATGGCTACGTGGGTAGAAGCAAGGGTTACAGCAAAAGACTTACTTCTTTTGGAGTAAAAATGGATGACTTTATATTTTAAATGGGATGTTTATGATGTGCAAGTGCCAGGCAGGATTGGTATGGGTGTCACACACGTCAGAGGTCCCATACTCAGTGGCCCAATGGAATGTGTCCAGACAGTGGGGTGTGTGTCCCCGCTGCTTTTCCCACCTCTGGAGCCCAGCTCAGCGGCACTGTTGCACCCTCAGCTTCGCTGGCTCTGGTAGCAGCAACCAAAATAGAGGTGGGCCATGATTTATTCCAGGGGGCTGGGCCCCTCTGTTTTGCAGCAGGATGGGCATCATGCTACCTTTGCTGCCATGGCTGGGCCAAGCGGCCACTCTTTATACTTTTGAATCCCAGAAGACCTTGTTAAGAAGCAAGCACAGTAGATGGTTGATTCTATTAAGATGTCCAAAATTGATTTCCTGCACTCACCACAGCTAATCTTCCCAAGCAAAGCTGAAGCTACAGGTTTGGAAAGTGATGTTGCTACAGATGTCCTTACTAATGCTAAATACTGCTCTTCTTCATGCTCTGGCTGCTTTTCAGTGGAAGCTCTGTACTACACAGAACTCCACGGTTTTGCTCATTTATAATTTTCTGCTGCTGCTAAGGGACCTTTATTGTATTTGAGCTGAAAGCCACATCTGCAAGATTGCTGCAAGACCAGGTCCAAAAAGATGACTGCAGAACTGGAAATAGCTGGGAGGGGAGGCTGGCTGTACGAGCTGGCCATTGCTGCTGACTGCTGCCCACCGCTCCAGGCAGCCAGAAATCGGGGGAGTTTTGACCAACGATGAGCTAAAGTGAACACAGGTCGTTTATCTCACAGCAAAGCTGCCTGTCAGCAGCAGACTGCCTCGTTTTTCCTGCCTCCCCTGCGAAGCTCCAAGCTGCGATGGGCCTGTGGGGTACCAGGAGCAGTAAAACACGCTGACTGCTGGATCCCCCACCTCCCTCTTGGTGTCTCCCCTTCCCTGCATCCCAGTCTGAATGGGACAAACAAGAGAAGCTATCTGTGAAAAAGCTATTAAAATAATATTATTGATAGTTACCGCATTTGCATGTGTAATGGCCGAGGTGCCTTCCCTGGATTATGCCATCTCAAATTTGGGAATGGCCATAAGGCATGTCTGCTTGAAGCTATAAGTGAGCAATACTGGAAAGTGCTGGGTGGAGCAGGGAGGGGGGACAGCTATTATATGCACATGGTCATTACACATGTAAACAATATTAAAAATAGAGCTGGCCAAACAGTGACAAGCATTTCTCTGACTACCCATTGGAATTAGAGACATGGGTTTGGCTGAAGTCCCTGCCATTTTGTTCATTGCTCCTGTGATCATTTCAGTGTGAGAGAAAAATGCCTGCAGAAAAACGGATAATAAACTCCTGTGTGTGAGTATTTACATGAGAAAGTTTTGTTCCGTATGGGGTGGGACACTGTTCAACGCAGCAGCGGCAGAACAGGATTCCTGAAACCTCCTGCCAAGAATTTGCATCCCTCCCTTGAGGTGCAGAGGCTGCTGAGATGCAGTTGCAGTAAGCAAACACAAGTCACTCTGGAGAGCAACCAACGAAGAGGGCTGCTGGAGGATTTATTCACACCAGGTGAAGAGTGGCGATCAGCATAGTCACTCCAAAGGACAGTGATGCCCTGTAATTTCACCCATCATCATGAGAAGCTTTTAATCTCGGAGACAACATGGAAAAAGTGGGAACCTTTGGACCGAGATTTAGCAAACTGGGACAGGATGCGAAAGAAAATCTAAAGCCAAGATGGAATTGACACTTAGAGTTCAGAAGGGGTGAAGAGAAGAGCCAGAAAAATGTTTTGAAGGCTGGGAAAAAGTCCTTACCTATGAGCAGTTCAGTCTCTTTAGTTTATGATTAAAAAGTGAGATTGAGAGGTAATATGTGATTAGGGTGTAAAGATACTTTCTAGGGAGAAAGCAGTGCATACTAAAAAAGGCTCTATAACCAATATCGTCTCCTTGTTTCCTTAGATTTTCCCATCTCTCTGTCACATAAACCCAGGTAATATAGCAGGAAGAAACAGAAGACAGAGCTGTGACAAAATTTTCATAAATTCATTTGACTTCAATGTCTGACGTGCACTTATAGTCACCGCATTTTGTACGTAAGTTGCTGTATACTGAAGTAGGTGCCACTCAAGAATATAAAACCTTGCAAAGAATAGACTCCATTTTCACCTCCGAAATTTGGAACGAGGTGGGTCTGATAGAGTCTCTCACCGGCCTGCATCCTCTCTTGCTTTCCACATGGGGAGGCTCTGGCCCAACTCTGATGTTGTCCCAGGGTTCGGAGATGAGGGGACAGTCCTGGCACATGCCGGATCTCCTCCAGGTCTCCAACAGACAGAACAAATCCATGCTGCTCAGCTGGGGATGCTAGTGGGAAGAGACTCTGAAGTGGTTAATGGGGTCATTCTCAGGCTCCTGGAAACCTTGAGAGGTTTTGAAAAGTAATATTATCCTGTCCCAGGCACTAACTTGCTTTGAAGGGAATTAGAGAGGGAGAAAGAAAAAGTAATATAATCTTCAGCTGTCACCATTGTTCCTTGTCTTTACCTGAGGGACTAAGCTGTTAACACCAAATGTGAAACAAATATTTTTCATGCAAGTGATGGCAAGATACAAAGTTACTTTTTTGCTGCTAGAATTGAAGAAACAAAACCAAACTCATCCCCTCCACACTCACATGCACATAAAAGAGAAGTAACTTGGTCCTTGCGTGGGATATAACCTACAATGTGTTTCTATTATTAGAAGCTGGCATCGGCGCTGGGAATAAAATGTACAGATTGGTAAAGCAAATACCAGGTCAGCTGGGATGGGACCGCAGAGAGAGGGCGGTTTCTATGGCGATGGAGAACAGCCATGATGGGAGGTATCCTGTGTCGGCGGCAGCTTTGCTCCCAGCAAAAGTGGTTAGTTGCTTTGGAGACAGGTACACACTGAAAAAAGCACCTCCGAGGGAATGGGAGGGAGAGGGGTGGTCGCAGGATACCAGCCACGCTGGACGTGGGCTAGCCGGGGGGGGTGAACAAATGAGGTGGTGTCAAAAGTGATGCATTTTGGTCATTAAAAAGCCTTTTGCTGTGCTAAAACACCACAACTGCAAGCACACAATTCAGAAATGGCACACATCTGGAGGCCAGCACCCAGGTGAAGGCGGAAAAGCACAACTGGTAGGAGGAATAAAAATGACATTTAAAAATGAATGCACATGCCTTACTGAAGCCACTGCTGTAGGGGATCTCAGCACATGAGCTGATCAAGGCTCTAAGATCTGCTTGTCAGTCTCCCACACCACCAGGAGAGGCTCATGGGAAGATGTCAGCCGGGAGGTAGTTGGTGGGATGGCTTTTCTGCTCTTCCATACAGTTCCAAGCTGGGAAAACACACAAGCAAATATTCAACCTAGAGTCTTCCTCATTACTCAAAGAGGGTAATTTCACATGGTACAAATCATAAAGGGTGAATATGACAACATAGCTCATAAAGTGCAGATGTCTTGCTTGGTGGAAAGTCCATGTACAGTTGATGTTTTGGAGACATGGTGGGACCATCTCTCTAGAAGAAGATGCTCTATTTGAAAAATGAAGCTGTGCATGAGCATCCCCCAACCTGTCCAAGCCTGAAGAGATCCTCCCCTGTATCTGTCCCTGCCTGGGTTGCAGCTGAAGAAGTAGAGGACTTTGCTGGGTCCGGACCCGTGAGACACAGCTGAACTGCAACATGCAGAGACCCAAATTTATGGATCTTCTATCAACATCTGTATGGCCCTTGTGACAACTTCAGATGTTATGGAGGTGTAAGTGGTTAATCCTCACGGCACTCACACCAATTGAAGTTTGCAGAGGCACAGACATAGACAGAGGAGTGGCTGTGAACACAGGTGAGGAAGGAGGACATATCTGCTCCCGTGCTGCTTGAGCTGGCTGTGGGTGCTGGGACTCACATAGGTTTAGGGTGAGGGATGCAGCCGGGGGTGCTCCCTGCCTACGCGGGACAGGGTGGACAACAGCCTGAAGACACCGAAGGGGAGCAGCAAGGCCAGACCCCGAGCTCCCCCATGCTCCTCAGGGATGTGCAACCACATGGGAGTGTGGGAGATGTTCACTGCCCATTCCCAAGTAACGAAGTGCTGCCATCAATCAGCAGTGACAAGGCCAACACTAATCCATAGCTTCCCCAGCTTCACATTAGTATCGTGTTGCATGCTATGACCATTTGCACCATTGCTTGTGATAGATGAGTAACCTTAGGTCCTCTTCCTGACTCACAGGACTGAACGACAAGACTGAAGCTACAGGATTACTATTTACCATACAGGGACCAAAAGGAGAAGTTCCCCCTTCATCCATCCTGGAACATGGGGTCGTGATCATATACCCTAGGGCTTTAACAAGCTGAAAAAGGCTTGGAAAAGTAATTCTATTTTGAGAACTACACTTACAAAGTTTATTGTGCTCATGGGAATGTCATTCATATCCTTTGAAAGGCAATATAACTTACTCTGAAGAGAAAGTTAATTTTTTACTGGAAAAGTGGTTGCTTAATAGAAAAAGGGAGATTTATACAGACACTTGACTTAACCAATTTAAACATTTTAGTAAATTCATGGTACAATATCTTATATATGCAAAGTTATACTTTTTTCAGAATCATTCCCTTTTGCTGCCTAACACCATTTTTATTGGAAAGGCTTTGCCAGCTGTGCAAAAGTGAGACTGAAATGGTGTGCTTGCCCTTATTCCAGACCTGCTCCCTGCCCTGTGAGGGACACAGATTTTAATGCACTGGAGCATCCTGCCTAGCAGGTCCCAGTCATGAGGAGTAACAAGAAATCAAACCTTTCCAAACTAACTCTAACTCCTTTTCCATCATTTCAGCCACATTCGCTGTATTTTGGAGCCAGTTTCTTGGTGAACTTCCTCCAAGATGTGTTGTTGAAGTTAGTTTATCTCTGTAAAGATGCTAGCACTTAGTTCTCTCCCTCAGTTATACTGGAATGGAAAAGGATTTTAAAAGTAGCTAGACCCTCTGTTTGAACATTTTTCTTGAAGTTTTTAAAGCAGCCATTGCAAATGACTTCTTTCTATAGGAAATTGTAACAGGGAGCTGAAATGAAATAACCCGAGCGTGATACAATCCAGGGGAATTTGTTACAGCATTTACAAGGCAACTCCTTTCCCATAAAAACAGAAGCTTTCCAGGAAAATAAAGTTGAAATAATATTGCTCATGCTCCTAAAAAGTTTCTGAGAGTGGAAATTAAAGATAATTTCAGCTTTATGAACAGCTATACCTATTAGTCATTTGTCATTACCGCTGCTTGTGAGTAAGTGAGAGTGACTATGTTTCTTCTTTGTTTTCACAACCTCTTTCCATTTTTCTCTTACAGAAGAGCATGGATTTTTTTTTATGGAGGATGTCTCCAATGTTTCTGAATCTCAAGACTGAAGTTTTCTTAAACTGGAATTTAATACTGTACAACCCTGCCTACCTCCCATTCCAACTGACTTAAGCCATGCTGAGTCTCATGAGCTACAGGACGTCATCTGCATGTGAAATAATAACAGTCCTGGCTATGCGCAGTGTAATCACCAGAATTGGGTTTTGCTGGGCACAGCACAGCTGTATAGCATATACTTACACCAAAGGAATTTGCAATAAGAAGCAAGTGTCCAGTTCTGGTTTTTTTTTACCCAAAGGAAGATACTTGTCACCGCACTGGAATGGGATTAAAGGCAACTTAACACATTCATTTTTCTCTGAGATTTATGGAAATGATTACGCATCAGAGCAAAATGTGCTCCAAAAGCACTGTAAACACATGCCTGTAGTTGGCAGGAGACCATGAGCTACTGGTAGAAGAGTGCAAATGCTCCAGACAGCTCCACAGAAGCAAAAGCTTCACCCTCGGAAGCAGAGGAGAGATCCTCTGGCTCTGGGGCCCAGATGAACTGTCCTGCTCACTTTTGAGCCTTCCTCAAAAACCTCCCAGCCACACACTGATGTCAATGGGTCCTACTTCTGGACATTTAACATGGTCACAGAGTGAAGTGATTCATAAAAAGCTCCTTGTTCTGGCCCAGTAACAACTGTACATGGGTTTGGAGCATTTTTCCGCATAGCTATGCTGAAGTCTTCTAAGAAAATGCATGTGCAGGCAGCTCATTCTGCAAATCCTATGGCAACTACATGCACCGTGGATGGTTGGCTGAATTCAAATGTGCAAGGTTTATACATTAAGAAATGTTATATTCAAATGGAGAAAACTTTCTAGAAATATTAATATTCAGCACCTACTATAAAGAGATCATAGGATTCCAACAAGATCTGTCTGCTTTGAATTATTATTCGTGTACCATGGAATATATATTTTTTAAGTAGCATTGTAAATTAATGCTAGCAAAATGTAAATTGTAATTTAAATGCAAATCAGAATTGACTAAGCATATAATTAAGCTTTGAATGCCTAGGTAGTATCTGCAAACCAGACTCTTTTGTAGTTTTTTTCACTAAGAATTTAAAGAAGTGTATTATTCACCCTGAATACCTCAATGCATATTATCTGTAAATAATAATAAAAGATTAGGTTACACACTGTTGAATTCTAGATTGATACGTTTCTGTGAAACTGAAAACTGCTTTATGCAGAGTTATATGGGATTCTTTGTTGGTGCATAGAGGCTGACTCAGCCAAGGGGATGTCAGGAAGAAGCAAAGTCTGCCACCATCACAAATGCTGCCTCTGTTGGTTGAACTTAGTATTGTAACAGAAATAAAAATCAATGTCTTTTATATTAATCAAACGTAACACAGTGTTACACAAATTTATATTAATATTTGCTTCAATGCAAGGTAATTGTAAGTATACGTAGAATATATACCAGGCTATCTTCATACTGAAATCATCATGTGCTTGCATAAACATTTTGGTATCGGCCAAGCTGGCGTGCAGTGTTCCCATTGCTCACCCAGCCCACTGCTAGCCCCTCCCCACTGATGCAACCACCTGTGGGCTCTGCTGTAATGTGGGACCACAGGTATTAGTTGAAATGACCTCAGTTAAAAAAAAACACCCTAAAACATGTAGCTACACCAGTAGAGAAAAACTAACTGCAAGGCTGAAATTTAATTTAGATTTTAACATAATAAAAATATTTTCTTATGGAAACAGGGACTTTGTAGCAAGGCGCAATTAGCAAGACCATGTGCTTGAGAAATTTAGGATATTATCTTCAAAACAAAGATAAAGGACTGATCAAAATGAAATAAATTAGTGGAAGAAGGCCTGGACATAACTATATTTTTTAAAACAGGTGAGATGATTTAAAAATGCCTTTTTTGATCCATGCACTTGGGGCAGCTATCAGATATGAGGAAGTTGCTGGCATTGTCTCCCAGAAGGAAATAAGACCTCTTTGTTTCCCATCAGCACAAGCACCTAGCTCATTGGCGGTCCTGAGGTTTTTCAGTGTTGCATCTCAGCTGCGCTTTCCCACACTGCCTTGGCCATCTCTATGAAAGGGTCTGGATCCCCAATAAGCAATGGCTGTAGACTGCTTGCTCCTGAAAATTAAGTATATAGATCTCTTCTTGTTCTTCAGCGGCCAACTATATGCATTTTTGAAGGAGAAGAGCACAAAGGGAAAGGTCACATGGGAAGGATAGGCAGAGGATCTGGGGACTGAGGGCAAGGAAAGGAGCATCTCCCACCAGCATGCGCCGACACCTACTCCTTGGAGATTACTAGTGATGCTGTCAAATGTGCAATTTAACTGCAGTCTGAAGTTGAAATTAATTAAATCCAGGCAATCAATGACTGGCCAACTGCTATGTTTGTAGTAAGGAAAGGTTGTTTTTAAAGCACCAGAATTGTAAAATGTTGGATTTGTGCATCGGGTGACTTAATAAGGTATCGGGGGCCTAAAGCCTGCTGTCAGACACGTGGTTTCAACCTTCTTTGACAGGCAGAACTGAAATTATTACTGACAGCTGAAATTAAAATTTTAATAATTACCTGAGCTCTTCTTTGCATAGACCCAGCAGGAGAATATCCTACGAAGTGCAGTGTGTCAGCCACTTATCTTGAAGTAAATGAAAGCTGAGGCTTACCTTCAGCTTTGGGCTCAAGCATGTTTTCTCAAAAAGAATAGTGGCTATAAGTTCAGCAGGAATGTCACCATTGTGTGAAGGTGGTGTAAATGATGTTAAACACTGCTCAAGTGGAATAGAAGGAGAAAACAGAAAGAGAACAAAATGTTTTAGGAGAAGGTTAAGAGGAGAATTAGGATGATGCCTTCTCCCTTCCCACACTTAGGTACTGATTTCACAACCAAAATCCTCCTTTCAGGTTTTGTATTTAACTGCATGCTTATGGAGGCCTTCAGTATTGTTTTGATTTGACTGTTCAGAAAAGAAGATGGTGTAACCTTTACACATGGGCAAGCCCTTAGTAAGGCTCTTGCCTTCTGTAGGGCCTTTGTCCAAGCACAGCCTTCATTGCCAGCCCTTCATGTAAATAAATCAGGTCCTGTTCGTGGGGGAACGCTGTCTGCTTTGAAGATTACAAAGCAATGGAGAATATAGTTAGGAAATTCTGATGCTGCAAGGGCGACCAAAGGTTGACTGGGAATGTACAGCCAAGGGCCCCTGGAGAGTAGGTGTCCTGTGTTGGTAATCGTTTCCCGTTCCTCGAAGAAGCATTGTGAGACAAGGTCTCTGGACCAAGAGCCATCTCCCACTGTGGCACCTGCTTGTCTTGTCTCCTTCTCTGGAGTCGGATGTGCTGGCTGGAAAGCCAGCTAAGATTGTCTGCTTCTGTGGTTTGATCTGGAGATTTGGGGTTATGAGCCTCAAACCTTAATTTCTGCAATTGCTTCAAGAAAACTGTGGTTTGAACTGACCTGGGATTTTTGTAAAGATGTCACCTAAACCCTGTTTGGTTTTGCAGAATTACTGTATCATGGAAAGGTGGGTTGTCTGGGGGATCTCTACTCCAACCTCTCTGCTCAAAGCAGTAAAGCAAGCCAGCTACCACCTTCCCTAGCTGAGCTGGAAACCACCAAGGACAGAGACTCATCCCTGTCTGGATGCCTGCCCCAGCTCTGTGCTACCCTCCTGGTAAAAGAGGTCTCCCTCTGTCCAGTTCAAACCTATCCCAAGTGGTGGTCTGTCTAACAAGGAGACAGCTGCCATGGCTTGAGGAGTGTTTAGCACCACTGGCCTTTCTGGATGAAGGTCTGTCACCTGATGGATGAACCGCTTTCACTGCTGCCGAGGAAGAGGAGTCCTTCCTCCAAGAGAACTCATCTGTGGCCATTCATCACCTCATCAGTTACAAGTTGTCTTCATCAAATCTGCTGGTTGGTTATTAATAGCTTTCCCACAGGTTTCAAGTCATTGCAACACATCTTGTAATTTCTAAGGGGCTTGTGACTTTGTGATCTTCACTGCACAGAAAAACTGATTAGCTACGTTCCCCTTGATAACTTAGAAGTGTAGGTGGATGCTCATCCAAGTAGCAGGTGGGTATTGAAGAAAGGGCAGCACATCAGAAGCCTGATTTTTTCTTTCAGTGAAAATTTGCAAGAAGTCTATGTAGTACACAGTATCTAAATCTATAAATCACATCTTTGAACACATAGTGTTATTGTTTATATGCACATTCTAAATAATTCATCACCATAAGAATCTCATCAGCTTATCTTAAAAACCTTAATTTAGGTCTACACACATACAAATAGTTTGTTCTCCTGCTGGAACTTTATTCCAGCCTTCGCTGCTCACAGTCTTCTATGAGCCCAGGCTTTCAAGAGCTCAGCTCCCTTTGGAGAGGGGAAATGCTACTTCTGCTTTTCTGTAGCTTCGAGTAACCCAGTGACTGAGAGGCACTGACCACACTAGTAACTCTGTCATGTAACTCGGAGCACTTCGAGCTCAGAGGCTGAGATCAGATAAAAACCTGGCAAGCCTTCAGCTAACAGGGCAAGAGCAAGGAGAGGGGAACACATAGGAGAACATAAACTGCTTTTCCATTGAAACCCTCTTCTTCTTTCCCTTAGCTTGTGCTTGGTTTTCTCTTTCCCTTTTCAGTGTCACTGATGTGAAGCAGGTGGGGAAGAGACAGAAAGAACAAATTTTTTTTTTTTGCTTCCATGAAACATGCAACGAGAACTTTCCACCTCCATCCAGTACTGTCACCATTGCATGGGTCCTGCCATAGGGAAAGGTGGGGGGATATTGCTGTGCTGTGAGTTTCCTTATACACGAGACACTGACAGACCAAAATACACCTACGGTGTACCGCCTGAACAATAAATTTAAATCACCAACAGTTCATGAAAAATTTGACCGAGACCAGAGATTTCAGAGTAAAATCTTTTAGGACTCTTTGCACCTTTAAGTAAGATACAAAACCCCACTGCCTAGTTTGAGTAATAATGAAACCATTATCAGAAATCTTTGGGGGTGGGAGACACACAAGGTGACTAGTTTTAAGATGTAGCTTTAAAAAAATGTATGAATGAATGGTTGTTTTCAATAGAATCAACTTAGGGAGCCAAAAGGCCGTTTTTTAGTCTCGTATCCTATGTTCCAGTAGAAATACTGAAATTTTAGACAGATTTTTAGAAGCAAGCTGGGTTGATTCCCTATTTGGGGAATGAGACTTCTTTCATACATTAATATCTCAGGGGAGAAAGCAAAAATGTTGTCACTCAGGACATTTAAAACTAAACACAACCTAAAGAAGAATCCAGCCCTGGAAGGGAGGGGGCAGTGTGCTACATGACAGTAATTTCGTCTCTAATTTCCATTATAACTGTGTTTTTCATAGTGGCTTACTTATTTGTGTACACTGACTCATCTGGAGACAAACAGAAAGGATTCATCTTAACAAAACAACTCTCTGAGAGGCTGAGAGCCATAAAGAAGGAAGAGGGGACTAAGCAAATTATAATGTGCTTTATAAATAATTTGTAGTTGGGATAAGGAAAATTACACTCAACACTCACATACCTTTTCCTCTCTCGCCTCTAGGGAGTAAAACTGGGAGTGCACTGAAGAGATGCAGCGAGAGTAAAATTAGTTTGTAGTTGGGTTGTATCTTGAGGACCAATGTGCTCCTGTGTGCCTGCCCCTTCTTGCAGGACATGGAGTATAGGCTGGAGATCATGGGCATCTTCCCGCGTGGGTTCTGTGGCTCACAGTGCACCAGCAGACTGCAATATTTCAGCTTTGCTAACTGGATTTACTGTGAATAGTAATTTCCTTGTTGGAAAGGCAGCCTGTCTGAACGATTCAGGCTTCTCAACTTTGGGCACCACCTGGTGCAGAAATGAGAGAAGAAGGAAAAAAAGCTGAATGGACAAGAAAAGCTTATGAGAATGCAGAGTTTTGGCACAGAAAATCATCCTCATTCAAATAGAACATTACCCCCCTCTTTAATAATGTGTGAACTTCCACAGCCTTGTTTCTAATGAGCTGGTGGTTACTGCTTTTCGGCTGGTGTTGGGGAGCAGGTCCCGGGAGCAGGCAACAATGCCCGGCAAGGGCAGCTCCTTGCCCAGCTCCCACTGACCCGCTGCTGGAGGTGGAAGCTGTAGATTTTCTGGTTTGGCAGAAATACACCTTCAGCCACCACCTTCCCATCCCTTGTAAGACTGAGGATAATAATTCACAAATACTATAAATAATATTTCACAATGATTACTAAAGAGTTAACCTTTTTCATACAATGAGTGAGAGAAGGCTGAGCTACTACACAGAAAACAGTGCATGTTTTGGCCTGGGAACACGTTTTGGTCTGTTCTGCTTCATCTCTAAAATATGTTAGAAAAAGAGGGAAAAGTGAAAATGTTCAGGGAAGGGAATCTTTGTGTTCAGAGAGACTGTAGTGCTTGGGCAAAGGTGTGCTTAATAGCTAGAGGGAAACCAGAGAGGGTTATAGGAACTTCCAAGTGATGCTGATCAGAGAGGACAGTGTACATTGCCATCACTACTGAAGGAGTCAGGTGACTTTCAAACAAACTGAAGTCACCAAACCCAATTTCTTCCACTTTTACCTACAGTGGTGGTACTTTGTGAGCAGACCCATTTATTTGGTTAATGATAACTGCACTTCCTTTTATCCCAAGGATGCTGTGAGGGAAAATATATTCAAATTCAAAGCCCTGAGCTGAGCCCTGAGCCCTGTTGGGGTGTATTCCTATTTCATCCTGGGACTGACACCTGTATGGCCACACTGACAGCTGGATTAAGAAACCAATACAGCTGGAAGTCCAAACTAACTGATTTTGGCTAAAAGTTGTGGCAGCTGTGGCCACTGCAGTTATGAAGCCAAGGAAATAATGGAAATATGAAATTCCAAATTATACCTTGTCTTAGAAGTTTGCATAGGGATATCTGATAACTTCACAGCAAATCATTAGGGTCTTGAGAATGGTATTTAAATGGAATACAACGTTGAGATGGGGAAAGAACTGTGTTTAGAAATACATACCGTCAGGCTCCCTAAGGATGCTCCTCGTTTCTTTTTCCTCTCCAATTGCACAATATTAAATACTCCATAATCCCAGCATGCATACAGTGTGTAATAATATACATTCATAATAAGCAGCACTTGCAGTTCCTGACATCTTCAAAGGTCTCTACCAACCGTAGCTAATTAATCTGTTTCAACACCCCTGTGGGGTAAGTGTAATTATTCTGAAGAAGCTGAAAGAGGCTAAATGAGTTACTGCAGGCCACAGACAGCCAGGGACAGCAGAGGGCTGGGAGCACTGCTGCTGGCACCCTCCGACCTCATGCCGGTACATGCCACGGACTTTCAAATATATGTAAAACTAACAGAAAGTTAAGCAAAATCCAAAGCATTGTTAAGGTTTTTATATGGTACTTATTTGGAACAACCTGCTGTTACTCATAGTTTTGTCTCCTGGGAGCAAGGTGACCCTAAACTCACACAGAAGACCCTAAAGTGACAATTAAAACTGCTCTATACCATAATTAATATTGCACATGGGAATCAGAACATTAAGCCTCAGAGTTCAAATCAAGCACAAAATCCAGCGTACTGGTTTGGATTTGGTGATTGGAGTTACAGTTTGGATTAGATAAAGTTGGAGCCTATTTCCAAAGATTGCCACAGGGGAGTTTTGCACCATCTCTCTTTCTGAAGCATCTCCATGCCTCTACTGATTTTTGATCTGTTGTGTTTGATGAAAAGTTGGGTTTTGATGCTTTTTTAGCCCAAACTTTTTGATTAATGTAGATATACAAATTCAAAATCATGTTCTAAACCTCATGCATTTTTGTTTTGGTGAATTGCTTGTTTTAGAAGAAAAGGATATAAGATTTATTATCCAAATGTTTTGAACAGAATGTTTGGAATTTCCAATCCTAATGATTTTCTCTAAACTTCCCCTTCATATTTATGTTTAAATAAACATGTCAAAGAATTGCTTTGCACTGACATTTGTCACAACCAAAGCTGTATTTTAGACCGATATTTCTGAACTGCCAGAAGCAAACCTCCTTTTGTAGATCTGCTCTGGTGACCTCAGCAACACAGATGAGATCAACATGCCACGGCTCCAGCATGTTTTCATTCCCATGCTCTTACATCATCCAGTACTTTGATTTTCAAGGGTGCTTCATGCCTTACCATCAGTGAGAGTCAAGGGTGCTCAGTTGCTGCAGAAAATAGGCACAAACATACAACAAAAGCATAATTAGCAGATGACTCATTAATTCTCATTATTCCATGGCAGAATCAGGGCTGTTCCATCAGAGGGTAGCAGGTAGCTCTAACTGACTGTTAGCAATGTAAAATACATCCATCATAGTTACTTCGCTTCCCTGGGGAAGCATTGAGGAAAGAAAGACAAGGATGCTGGAGCAGATAAGCACTGTAAGGCCCTGATTCTGGAAAACACAGAAATATGGGCATTTCAGTCATGCTGACTTCAGCAGGTGGTGAAAAAAGTATGGTCTTAGATACTCAGCATCAGCAAAATGCCAATTTATTAAGATAACCAGGCCTAAGGGAAAAAAATAAACACATTTCTTTAACTTATTACATGTATAATCTCCTGATGCCTTTTAGTTGTGACTGTGGTCTCACACCAGGCTCATAGTGTCGTAACCCTGTGGGTTTTAATGGAGCTGGTCCTCATTCACTGTGGGTGAGATCATGGCTAGCCCACAAATTGAGCTCTGTGCCAATACCAGAGCTTTTACATATGGTTTCATAATCAGCTTTTTATTAATTTCTGCTTCAAGGTGCCTAGTTTAAAATAAGATGATTTTTTTCATTTTTCTAGCCCGACACATCAAATATCAGAAGGGCAAGAGGTGGTTTTCCGTTTAATGCCTGGTACTGAGAGCCAAGATCCAGCCCACACGCTGGGTCTGAGCATTTTCAAAGGCTTCCCAAATTTTAGAAAATATTGTATCAAAACCATTGCTGTTGGTTAGGAGACACATTGACTGTGGCAGATCAAATTAAGCCCTGGTGTTACTTTGGCCCCATCAGTGGATTAATTCCAGGAACTACTTTAATCTGTTACCTTTGCTTTCATTTTCTATTAAATGTTGGTAAAAAAAGATCAATAGGGAAGACGTGATGCACAGATAAAGCAAACGCAGAAGCAGAACTAAAAATAACCCGGTGAACTGCTCTCACTGGACAATATAAATATTCTTTTCAGGTTAAAAATATTTCTTTGAGGATCCGGAGCCCTTAGAAACCAGAATAGATCTCAGACAATGACACTTCCTCACAACCAAGGGAGTAACGTGTTTTTGCCAGTAAAGGATATGCTCTGCTTTGCAGAGGAAACTCCTGTTGGCTAATTTCACCATGGAAACTCCAGGCCTCACTATAAAAAGACCAACTTATCTCCTGACAAATATCCTTATGATGGGAATAATAAAAACTAAGAGGGGATGGTGTTAATCCCAGGCAAGGGAGTAACTGTGGGTACAGAGCAGCCATGGGGGGAGCTTGGCATGGACTGGTCTGCACGAAAACCAGTGCTGAGCACCCAGCCATCTCCAAGTCAATAACAAAACCCAGGCTAAAACCAGCCTTAGCATCCCTCTGCCCAAATTCCCCATCCCAAAAGCTACCAACACATTTCCCTTCCACTTCTGGAACAAACACAAATTGGCCAGATGTCAGAATAAGCCCCAGAGTTTTCAGCTTCAAAGGTGTTTCTGACCCAGAGCTTTCTCACATTGCTCCCTTGGTTGGTGAATCTCCAAGGCTGCTTTGTCTGAGGAGGTGGCAAAGCACTTGTGCATGGGGATGAGCCGTCTGCTGGAGGTGTTTTGATTTCCTTGACTGGTCCACCGAGACCTTCAGGTTGCTGTTTGCTCCCGGCCCAGCTGCCTGCTTTGATGCATCTTTAACACAGACCTTTTCAACTCCCCCAAAGGAGCAAATATAGAAATATATAAGATATATATAATAATATTAATAATAATATTGGTAATATAGCAATAAACAATAACACGTAAATATATAACATAAATAATCAAATACACTTGCTGATGATGGATTAAGAGGACCAATTTGGTCACTAAAATGTTTACTATGAATCCTTTTATAGATTTAATAGTTTCCAGGTTTAATTATGAGCTCTGTCCTGCTGTCTCTGTCAGACAGAGCAGTACTGAGGCACTGTGGGTGGCAGACTGATGGCTGATGGCTACACACACAGCTAAAAAAAAAAAGGGCGCAGATAAGGGAAAGGCTGGTCTCAACAATCAGAAAGCAGACAAACTTGTGATAAAAGAGTAGCCAAAAATAACACAGTCTTTCCATGTAATCCCAACAATCACAGTGATTTATAGTACACCGAAGGCAGTTTTATACAGGTTTTATCTTTCTTCTCTAGAGGTAGAGAATTTACATTGGAAATAGCCATGATTTTACTTTTCTATCACACTAGATGCTGCCACAACATCTCTGGATGACTTGAAGAGTGACACTACATGGGCTAATTGGTGTCCATCACCCCCCAGTGAAAGAAAAGGCAGCATTTAGGAAGAGGGAGAACAGTAGTCCACAATGTCATGCACTACTAGGCAGAAAGATGTATTGTAGCTCTTGTTTTTATATTTCAGAAAATCCAGAAGAAAGGATGTATTTTTCTTCTCTAAATTAAAAAACCCAAACAACCCTAAAGCAAAAAAAAAATTTGCAAGTGTTTAGGAGTGTTGAAAATAATTTTAGAAAGTTCTTTAGGCTAATTTTGTAAACCACAACAGAACTATAGCAGGTGGAAATATACTTTCATCTTATTTATTTCTCTCCATCTTTAAATGCTGGGTTTGTTAGGATAAGTTACTTTCAAATATGCTCGGCATGACATACACTTTCTTGGTTATGAAGTGGCTGGCCACACACGTACAGACACAGACATGCCCAATGTGCTTATGATCTTTCTGTCCCATATTAACATTGGGCCAAATTTGGCTTGGCTTTTCAGTCAAGCTTTTCACCTCCAATGGTGCAAATATCAACAGGGCTGATTTTCCATACACCTGGGACCACGTTTTTCTGTGCGCCTGTAGCAAGATGGGTTAATTCATGCCAAAATTGGGAGCGATGTGCTGTAATTTGCTGTATCCAGCATGAAGGCTGCTGGGCAGATGGTGTGATACGCAGGGTTTAGTATGGGCACTCAAGCTGGCTGAAGCACATGTGGGTTGGTGTTGGCTTCGAAAGATGTTCAGTGAGCAACAGCACAGTTGAAACCCTGCTTCTGGCAGCCTCAGGTTTTTAATCTCTGTGCCATCTGATTGCAACCACCTCCCATATCTTCTTCTGATGTCAAAGGACTACAAGTAGGGACTTGTATAGTTTTGAGGTTCCTGCTACTCTACTATTTTGCAACCCAAACTGGCTGGTGGGTTTAAAAACCCCAGACTTTCCCCTCCTCTCCTGGTCATCTTCCCTGCTTAGAAAATTTCTGGTAACTGCTGGGAATTTCTGGTGACTTCTGCAAGCGGCAGAGCGTGTGTGCCACAGAGACGAGCACCTCCAGAGGGAGCATTTGCCCCGTCTTAAAACACCACCTAAGAAAGGGGAGGAAGCTCCTTTTGCAATTTTAGCTGGTTGAAAGCAAGCTAAATGCATCCTACCTTAGCTTATAAGTGCCAATGGTTTCACTGGCTTTTCCATGCCAAAGCGTGTAGAATTTGGGGTGAGAAATAGTTCCTTCCATATTGTCAGAAGGTAAAGCAGTTCAGGAGGGACTGCAGGTACCTGCATGCATTAACAGACGAGTGACAAGAGCGCAGTCCCTGCTCAGCAGTGACAGATTTCTCACTGTATAACATATGAATTGAGTTTTGAGCAGCAACCAAGTCCTGAGGTGGAGTGTGAAACACCTGATATTTTGTTGTGTTGTGTAGCTGCTGAAGTACATACAGACTTGAGAACATTTGCAGGTCCAAGAGGCAGAGGAGTCCCTCCATAGGGGGTGTGGAGCTGCTCTGTACCATTTCTTGGCATTTTGGGGTGAGCTGCAGCTGGGCTGCAGACAGCCACAGACCTGGGAGGTTACCAACAGGAGGGGCAGAGCAGTTCTGCAATATGTAAAAGTAATTCCTCAGCAATTGGCACTTGTCTATACGTGGCGCTCATGTAGTCCCTCATACCAGTGACCCACTGTTAAAATTATAATGATGTCTTACAGTGCCATAAAACATGACCTCCACCTTCTCACTTTAGACTGAATTCTGTTCCAGGCATTTGTACTTTATAGAAAAGTGTGATTTGTTATATATTATTTCACAGTTTGGTCTCCAGTAAAAATATTGTTGATATTGTTTCTTTAGTTTTGTATGTTTATTTATGGGAAAAAAGGAAGACAAGACTCAGTCTGAGTTCTTCTGCAGTATGAAACGTTATTTAATAAGTAATAGAAGGTAGGTGAGTTGGGATTCTGCAATTGTCTCTTCAGCAAATTAGATTTAACTAGTGTAATGGCAGGGGCATTCACTTCCAAATGAGGAGAAAGTTCAGTGTTATTCAGTGAATCAGCCTTTGCTTTTCAATATTTGGGATCATGTGTCCAGCAGAACAAAAAACCCCAAGTTTTTATAGATTTTCCCAAAGTCATAAGGAAATTGTGCTATGCTGTTAAACATAACAGGGAAAATGTAAGCCTTTTGGACTGTTTTGTTATAAAAAAGAAGAAACCTGAAGATCCACAAGTTTGATGGTACAAAACTAGCTCAACATCACTGAACTGATTGATTAAACAAGAAAGACAGAAGATCCAAAGGAAGCCTTTTCTGATGTAGCATTTACATCTCTGTTCAACATTCACTTCTTCAGGGGGGTCCACAAAGTGTGAGTCCATTTTAACTGTCAAACGGGTATGAAACAAATGTGTAAAACTGTCTGGAAGTACATAGCCTAAAACTGAGTAGTTGTGAGACCTTCTGGTCTTCCTTAACTTTGTCCCTTCCTTGTTGTCCGTCACCTCTTTGGCTCAGGCAAGAAGTTACCTGCGCGAGGAGAGGGAGAAGGGAATGACCAAACCCAAAGATGACTCAGGCTACAGAGCAAGGAGGAATAGTTGTGGGGCTGGGGTCAGCAGTAAGAGCTCTAACTCCCACAGGGGCAGAGGAGGGGGTGGGACGGCATGGGAGGTCCCCGTCACTTGTAGCTTCTGCAGAAAAGGAGTGGGGCAGTGGCGGGATCTCTCTTCTTTCAGGGGGAGCCTGTGAGCCCCAGCTCTCCCCCTCTAAGAATGGCAGAGCCACAACATGCCTTGCTGGGCTCAGTGACACTGCAGCACGCTCAGGAGCCACTGGCATGCAATTCCCCTCTTTGCCAGATCGCATCCTTTACTGGGAGACTTTCATGTGAGAGGTGGGGACCTGCAGCATCACATCTCTTGCAAGAGCTCCATGAAGCTCTTCGGGAAAAATGCATTAAAACATCCCTGGGGTGTGGCCACAGAAACAATAGCACCCCCTCCCTTCCTTTTCCCATAATCTGCCCATCCATCATCCTTCCTTGGTATCATAAAAAATGATAGGCCTTCCTTATGGCTTCTGATCACATTTTATAGTTTAATAGGAAGTAATATCCTTCTTCTAACACAACCTGTTATAGCAGGCTTGTTCAAAAATACTAAGTCCAGAAATTATTAGAAAAATTCTGTGGCTTCTTCAATTAGTTTTTAAAGAAATCCTGAAGTTCTGGTGCAGTGGGAACTTCCAGAGAATTTTGGAAAAAAAATTAAAATAATGATCTTGCAACTGAAAGTCAAAATGCTCACAGACATTCATAGAAGCCTCAGTTCTACTTCCATGAATGGTGTGATTTCTCTGAACTTGGGTGGAAGCAGGCATGATAGTCCTTAGAGCAGGGTTGGGCTGGGAACTATATAATTTAGGAAATTTAGTTAATTAACTTATGTTTTTGTAGAAACTGTTTCTGATCATGTTGACATTATTTTTAATTCCCATTCAAATGCATTAGAAAATACTGACTTCCCTGCAGATTAACCACTTGTCCACTACACGGACAACACGTGAGTAAATTATAACCTACTTTCCCATCAACCTAGATTACTTCTTTCTCGTCCATGCTGCACGCACCAATTTTTAAAACAAAGTGAATAAACTAGCATAAGCATTTAAGTGTGTTTCCACTGATTCCCATACTCAAATTAAACATGCAAATGAAAACATTAAAAGGAATGACTTATTCATGTTCTTAGGCAAAGCATACATATTAAATTAATGTACATGTATCAAAGAAGGCACTAAGTGCTGACTAGGAAAGCCTTGTGTAGGAAACTGTACTACAAACTCTTTGTTTAATATTTTTTATTGCTTACTATGAAACTTTGGAAGACTGACTGTATTGATTCTATCTTAAATATTTGAAAATATATACTCATTTAGAGCAACCTCCTCATTTCCAAATATATATTTAATGAAGCACATGCCATTTTAGGTAGACATTAAAAGTATAAGTTTCATCTCTTTAACATTTTAAAAGTATATGTCACATTAACAGGGGAAAAACTTCTTTGATGTAGCATGTCAGATGGGAAGTTATCAGTAACACAAAGCAGCTTCAGAGGACTGCATATGCAAAGCTTCAGAAATACAGAAAAAAAATTTAAGAATGACAGAGATTGGTTTTAATTTGTACCTTTTCTTTGAATCTTGTTTTTATTTGTTTGCTGCTCTGGTAGGAATAAATATGTATGTGCATTTTTAGATCTCTTTATGCTACAAGAGAAGACTGGGGAAAACAATCAGCCAGCGATGTTTTTTGTGAGGTGATTTCTTCTGTCTGCTAAAGAGGGGAAGGCTTAAGCGATCTGCAGTTCAAGCCTCAAAGTTCCTAGCAAGAAAATGCGAAAGCATGTCAAGCTAACAAAACCAACAAATAGCTCAAGGAGAGAGCTAGGAAGGATGGTTTCAGCACATTCAATTACTGGAAAGCTTTCACAAGAGGAAAATTGTCTTCAGTGGTTGAACTGCATTTGTATACGGAGTATCAAAGTGCTGGGGTTAAGGCTGGAACATACTCAAGTTATGTCACCCTAGGTTAATATGTAGGAAACGCAAAATGGAGTAAGTGAGGAAAAAGGTGAAAACTAGCATAGCAGAGATAGGAATCTGCAAAGCAAGGAGAAAACACAAAATTATATTTACAAGATGGGTGGCCAGGTAAGCAAAAGGCAGTGGAACAACTTCGCTTGCTAGGGAATTGAGAGAGGTCGGGGTACAAAAGCTGACTTCTTGGACACTGTGTAATGAGCCCGTGCAGTGAGATGTAGGAGCAAAATCTTCTGGTGTACGACCTACAACTAGGCATTTACAAGGCTGACAGAACTGTGGTGGGATGTCCCTTCTGACTGGAGTACAGGCATTGAGAGGAAGGCAGTATTCAGGACAGACGTAGAGGTAGGGGTGACAGAGAAGCACTGTACACTACCGGTGTGGTAGCATGTAAAGAAGCAGAAGCATGATACAATAAAATTAATCAAGGTCCATTGCCTTCTTGAAAAGCATTGTAAAACTACATGCTATTACAGCAGTAGCATAGATACACTAAAGATCCTCTAGATAAAATCTAACTATGGCTATGGAACAGTAGAATAGTATTAGAGAGTGATCAGGACCTGTGGGAGACCTCCTGTTCCTAGAGATAGATCAGAGCACAATGATATCAATAATAAAACTGAGGCTATGGGTGATGACAGAGCTCAAATGTTCCTGAATCTGGACTGCTGACAGACCTTTTTTCCAACAAGATATTTGTTGATCCTGCAGGAGGTAGTGCTAATTTAGACATAGTGAGGATGTTACAGAAGAGGTGGCTATAGAAAATAGCCCCGATCAAGCACATCATAGAGGATTTTGATTAAACTGAATGGAAAGATAAACAAATCTGCATTTTCTGGGTTCTCATGTTTGGCTTTTTTTAATCTCAAAGCAGTGAAGTCAACTGAACTGAGGAACTTGGGGACTTGAATGCAAAGGAGATTCCTGAAGTCAAAGATATATAATTGAGTCTGTATTTCGGGAAGGAGAAAAAAACTCATGGAGAAGAACTCCAGACCCAACTGATGACAACCCACCTTGAAAAGGATATGAGTAGTAGGCAAAGGCCCCGCAAGAAATGGAAAAAAAGGGGCTGACTAGCATGGAAAATTGCATCTTGCTGGTCAGAAAGTGTGGGGAGAAAGTGAGATCTGCCAAAGGCTGGGCTGTGTTAGACATTGCAAAGGAAATTAAAAACACTTTGTAAAATGTTCTTTAACCATATAAACAAATAGAGAGCAAAAAAGGGGAATTTGAGGCTGCTATGCAGTAAAGATTGGGGGTGGGGGCTAAAGATAACCTAAGCATGGGCCAAAAACTAAATTAAAACTTTGCTTCAGTTTTTAGTAAGCATGGTGACATGTGGGGCAAAGATACCATGACTCATGGGAATGAGAGAGCATCTGGAGCAGAAACAAAAATCTAAGGGCTTAATATTTTCAGACAAAGGCGGCATTCACATCTTTACCTAAAACCCTGAAAGAACCAAGACAGGAACCCGCCAAAACATAAATCACTATGTTAACTCAGGAATGGATGCTGGGAGAAGAAAAAGAGGAGCTTCTATATTCTAGGAAGCATGAAAATTTTGATCTAGCTAAACACCAACTGTTAGTTTGATTTCAACAGTCAGCAGAGGTAGACAAAAGAGAGTATAGTTTAGCACAGCTTAATCCAAGGTAGGTCACACAATACTACCCTGCTATGTTTCTCTGAGAAGCTTAACTGATGCTTAGCAGGGAAAAATGTCCAATTTTTTTCTCATTTTCAGTAAAGTATTTCATATGATGTTACTTTAGAAACAACTACATGAGGAACATATCCAAGGCAGGTGAAGAATTGGCTAAAATGGAAACGGTAGCTAAATAAATTACTGGGGTAGAAGACAACTATCTAGGGAGCTACTAAGAAGCTGATCTTGGAATCAACTTACTATTTTTATTAGTGAGCTTGACATAAGAAGCATGCCAATGCTAATGACATTTGTCACTTACAAAGACAGAAGAATGACAATACAGTTCTGAAAAATCTGAAGGGCTTTGAGAATTACAAGAATAAGAAAAGGACAGACTTTTAAGGACAGGGTCATGCATTGAAATTTTTTTGGTTTTGCTATAAGCTTGGAATTAATCTATTGACAGGCAAAAGACCTGAAAGGATTAGCTGACCACTGGTACCTTTAAGTATGGTGAAGAAAAAGGTAAACTTGGTGTTTGCAACCTTAGGTTTCCTTTATATATAGTCAGTGCAAAGAACTAGGACACTGTGCATGGGACTTACCTTAAACTTAGACAACAAAGGTTGAATGTCTGAAGTTAGGTTAGATGAACCTTCCTGAGAAATGTTTTGCATGAAAGCCCTTCTTTAAGCTGTATTTCGTCCTGTGTGGTGCTGCTGACTTTTGCTTGAAGCAGTTCATGGGAGGTAAGCAAGGCTATAGAATTCAGACACCTAAAGTTTCAATTATTTTTGAAAGGACCGAGTGTCTCAACCCTGTCTTTGAAATGCTTTTGCAGCCTGCCTTTTGAAACTGGTGGTGGTGAGCTCAGCCCCGGCAAAGTGTTGCTGTGGGTGGAGGCCTTCCTACAATAATGCTTACTAGGTAAGTATGATTGCACTGATTCATGCCATGAAAAGCTGCCGAATCTTCTGCAAACACTTAGAGTTACATCACAAGAAGTCCCAAGGTTTGGGGTCATATTTTTATGCAATCAGTGACCCCTACTGATCACTGGATTGCAAAGATGAAAGTGCTGGACTCAGCTGGAAGTCCAAGAAGGTGCATTGGACACACAGCACAGAGGCTCTCAGATATGTCCCAGGCAGTTGTCTTTGGAGGGATCAGTCCTGCCTCCGAGCTGACATGCAGAAACGCAACACAATACTGTGACTTACCAAAGTCTGTCACTGTCTGTGACAGTCTTACCAAAGACTGTGACTGCTGGGCATTATTGATGGCTGAAGTTAAGCCTAAATTTGCTATTTGCTATTTTGTTGACTTTTTAATTTTCCGCTCAGACGTGTGTATAACACTGACGCAAAATTCCAGCAAAACTGTCTTTCTGCTCTTAGTTTTGTTTTATTTTTCTACTTTGTGCATTTGTCACCCAAGCTCAAGCTGTTGCTAGGAGACAAAATGTGTTTCAGTTGCATCACCCCATTACCCATGGCTGTAGTTCCCATATTCATTTAGAAAACTGAAGTGAAATATTATTTTCCTGTGCCTGCTGTGATTAGCAGTTATCCATCTGCCTATTAGAAGTGAGTATAAACACACACTTATGCATGCTGTACAGGCCTTTGTGCTGTACAGGTCTTCATGGTTCATGCTCAGGTATGGAAACAGTGACTTCCCTTGCCATTAGGGTCATTTCTGTTGATAGAAGAGGGTGAAAATAACTCCAGAGCATGAAAAAAGAGGTTCTTTATTTTGCATCCTCTTTCCCTTGGTTTATTGCTTCTTCCTAAGAAAACCAACGGAAAGAGGATGCAAAATGGGGGTGCCACCAGCCTTCCTCATCCCCATGCAATAGGGCCCACTGGGTGCTGGGAGGTCAGTTCGGGTTGCAGGAAAAAGTGGGGTGCATCACTCTCCTCTGCCATCAGCAAAGATCTGGGAGCTATCCAGAGGAAAAGTCTGGGCACGATTGCACAAAAAATTTAGTTTCCAGGAGTAGGTTTATGCATGAGGAGCAAATCCCCAGGACCCTCCAATGAAAAGCAATAATTTGCTGACTGCAACTCAACCATAGCTACTAGACTGCAAAGATGGAAAACCTGTTCAGCATATACCACAGAGTCTTGGGAAATAAAGTCATCCTGGACCAAATCCCCCAGCACGGTGAAAATCCCTTGTAAAGACAGCTTTGAGAAGAGTTTGGATTTCTATTGCGGTGATATGGTTTTTTCTCTGAGCACCTGCCTACGTGATTAGGTCATGAATTCTGCCTTACGATCACTCATCAGGCCAAGTAAGACCAACAGGGGCGATTAAATGCTGGAGGAAAAGACGAGGATCATTAATCAACTTGCAAATCATGTAATCAAACTGTGCTGTTCACATCCCACTGTTCCAGTGGATTTATAACTATAATTATCCTATTTTAATTTTTTCCCCAATCAATTTTACATGAGTATTTATTTTTGTGCACTAAACATATTGTCCTCCATAGACTGGAGGAGTTTTTTATAGTCATGCTTCTTAAACAGCCACCTTGTATGGCAACTCTTAACCTTGACACATATACAGAGACAAAAAACATTTCTAGGGTATTGTTCTTGGCTAAAAAGTGCAGCATTTTATGGTGTATATATATGTTTTGCTTATATGTATTTTACTTTTCATTAGGGATTTTGTATAAAATCTGAATATTAGTATATGATTTAGCTGTACTATAAAAGATTGCATATTAAAAGATACATTATAAAAGATTGCATACATTTCTTAGAATGGTTTGATTCTCAGAACAACTAAAATCCTCACATTTTCAGCGTTTTAGTTAGACCCTGTTGTGAGCCTTGCCTTTTCACATCAGCGAGACCTAATATATTACATACTGCAAGAAGAGTGTTAATAAGGAGGCCATTAGCATATACTTAGTTTACCTAATATTTTACATTTTAAAGGTTTTTAAAGGAACTTTTGGAAGAGCTCTTTTTTTCCATATGGGACACCTCCAACAGCAGTCCAGCAGTTAATATGAGGTCTCTCTAAGACTTCTGAAAAATCTCTTTCGACCTGGTGACATTGAAAAAAGCCAAGGATTCTTTCCTTTTTTGTGTTCCCCAGGTCAGAGCCCCTCCATGTCTCAGGAGATGTGGTTTCAGGTGGATGCTGCCAGGTGGAGCCCCTTCCTTGTCACTTCCACTCCCCAAATGTAGAGAGCATATTGGAAAGGCACTGCAGCAAAAGCCAGGCAGCTATAGGTTCAGGCATATATATCTGTTAACTGGCTTTAATAGCATCATGCCTTAATGACTTTCGATAGGATCTTGCAGATTACATGAGCTGTTGAATCCTGGCACGAGTTTTGTTAGGTAAGCACTGAAATTCTTGGCAAGAAATTCAGAAGCTTCACTGTCAAGAAAGGGGACAGAAGCCACTGAGTTAATGAATTATCCACGTAGGAAAATGTAGTCCTATTCATTGAACTGAGCCAATATGTGCTACAGACAAAAATAAAATGAAACAATTATTTCTATATGTAAAACTCATCCAAAACAATATTAATGACAGAACAGTTATCAGGATTGCATGTTGTGTAAAGCCAGGGAAAATTTTAGTCGCTCTAATCACAAAGCTTTGGTGCAAAGAAAGGGATCTATTTTCCACAGCTATAAATGAATCTTCACCTTTATGCTGCACTATTCAACCTGCTATGACAAATCCCACCATGAAAACCCTTTTATTGACCTAAGAATTTCAGTCCCCAGCCATAGCTTTCTCCATTGCAATAAGAAGCAAAGCAGGGCTCATCACAGCAAATATATGACACTCAGGAAATTAGAGAGCTTTAGTAAAAAGAAAATAAATCCCACCTTTTAAATCAAGAAGCTTTTGTGACCATTTATGTTTTCCATATGTGGTGATACTGTATGCTGAGCCAAGAACATCCTTACATCCGCAGTCTTAAAGCTTAGTGGTAGCTGTAATGTATCAAGCACAGCTCCGTGTTGCTACTGGAATAAAAGACTTCACCAAGCTGCCAAGAACAAATATAAAACAAGCCCCCTCTCTAAAATGTATTCCTATATTTCAAATGGTAGCAAAAGATGACAAATAGCTGGCAAAAGCAGCAATTCATTGGATCAATAGATAAACTACCCAAATTCCAGAAGAAGCCTTGAGAATGGCATTATTGAAAAATAAAGCACAGCCACCGAGGCAGCTCCTGCAGTCAATCATACCACACACTTAAGGCAATTCTGTTCCTGCTGGGTTCAGGGAAAGTTGACCAGAAAGAAAAAAATCCCTGCAAGACGTACAAAAGAGCAGCCTCTGCAAGCCCAGCTTCAGGCGTTGACTGGGGGTTAATCCAGATCAGTGCTAGTGGACCAGAACTTTCTGGCTGGGCTCCTCTGTTGCAGTTTTACAAGCAGTAAATTCAGAAATATTAAATAAATGTGTGGAGGCTGGGTAGCCCATAGCTTCCTATCTGACTCATGGCCAGTGCAGTTCCGGGCTCTGTGGGATTTATTGTGTCTGGACCCAGCCATCAGCAGAGTCTGAATATATATGTGGGAGACAGGCACAGGCCTGGAGGAGAGCAGTGTTCATGACTGTGCCAGGCAAACCTCCACCCAGGACCCCCCAGGGCTGGCTGTTGGGGTGCTGGGCACGCTTGTCCCGGTGCTTACTGGCAGCTAAATTACACCGAGCTCCCAGATTTGTAACAGGATTATTAAATCTGCTCAAACAGTAACAGTTGGTAATTCTGGCCAGATGTGAGAGTAATACCTTTTGTTTCTCTCTCTGAGTCCTGCTTGGAAAGAAGTCCTCCAAATCTACTTAGTTTGGCAAAGGTTTTTTCCCTGCAAGAATGACCGTGGCCCCTCCTTGATGATTGCCTCAAGAAAACTATGTGTAAACTGGAAACTGTCAAAAATCCTAAAGCTTCCAAACTTGTAAAGCAAATCCGTAAAATCAGAAGAAGTGGAAATCCCAGACTGATAGAAAGTCTGAGAAGTCAAATACATTAAAGAAGTGGCTGTTTATAGCTCAGTGTTGAAGCAGCAGATACAATCTCATGGTATTTAAAATGTGTGATGAATTATCTACTGTCAGTCTCTGTGGTACAATCCAGATAAATCAATGATATGTTTAATGGGAGACTGGTGTGAAAGCAATATTGGGATTTAAATAACGAAAAAAAATCAAGATGACAGTAGAGGATTACATTTCCATTCATACTTCATCCATCAAGGACTGGGATAGCTACCAGCACTCCAGTAGGCCCCTGACCTATTTATATACTAGGAAGCTGAAATAAGTGAACCCCTAGAAACACAACATTTGAAACCCTTATTCCTACAGAAAGGCCTTTGTTAAGGAAAAGCCATAAGATTTTCCAGAACTGGCCTGTAAAGCTGTACATACACCCCATATAATTTTAAAACATTTTGTCAAATACAAGTAACACATTATCTAAGGACAATGAGCTAAACAGTGTGTTTTGAAGATGGTGGCATTGCATCAGTTAGGAATTCAGCCCAATTTTATTATCTGGACACATGACAAATGATTTATTACTGTAGCCATTAGCTTAGGGGCTCAATTAATAAATATTTATGCAGCTCTTTCTGCTATATATGGTTTATCAGCAGAACTTCAGTGGGTATGAGTGATATCATTTAAAATCAATATATATTTAATGATCTATTCAAGGATAAATTAACTTGTATAATGCAATGTATGATATTAATGTGATTCCATGATTTTTTACTGGGAGGCATCCAGATACAAATATTTATTGGAAGTACAAGAATTTAGTTGTTAGATGGTTTAACTGCCACAGATTAAAAAGCAGAATTATTACGCAAAGCTTTGAAGAATGCATTAGTACTTTGTGATCTCTTAGGTGTACAATTTGAGATGGAAGAAGTTCATTTCTAAAAACAACATGCCATAAGCATCTTTATTTGTATTGCTTGGAAGTAACACAGTGTCATTTTATATTGAGGAATGTGTTAGAAGACCTCAGTGTGCACCTCTTGCAGGTGCAGCTCCCACCTCCAGGAGAGGTTCTCTTTTGAGAATAACCCCCAAAAGGCAGTGTCCTGGGCTCTCTCTGAGGAGGTGACTCTCAGAAAGAAGGACATGGCCTTTTCCATTCCAGTCAGCTAAGATGCTGGAAAAGACTTTAGCAAGAGCTGGAAAGGAACTGTACCCTGTTCCAAGCCATCTGGTTTGTTTGCCATCCTTACCACCGCAATCAACCAAAAAGGAAGCTGTAAAGAGAAAAACTGAAGCTCTCCTCCTGATGCAAATCTTACGCATCTTCTCCAAACACTACTTCTGCCCACCATTCGATATTCCCCAGCTGAGATGCTGGAATCTTGCCTTAATGAGGCAGCACAATTTTCTACCTAATTCACTATCTCACCATAATACAAAGGTGACTGTCTACAAACTGGATCCACGTGAGATGACACAGGTCCATGAGCAGTAACTGTAGGAACTGTTGTGTGCACACGACTTCGTCACTCCCATCAATGTTTTAGCAGGATATGTGTTTCTACATAGTGCTAAAATGCTGACGTCATAGGTTCCACCACTGCTATTAGTCCTGGGGCTACACCTTTTTTCCAGCATGAGGAGAATGATTTATGCATCTTATTTTGCTTGTATGAGCGAAACTATATAGACACTTCTTTACTGCTTCCCATTCTCTGAATTAGTTTTTTTTCCTTTTTTCTAATTTTTATTTTTAAGGCAAGCCCTCTGATCTCTATTAAGCTTTTGCTTCAAGAATGTCATCACCAGACTTCCCATAGCTGTTATTTATAAAGGACCAGAAAACACCAGTTGTATTGACGGCTCTGCAGCAGTTGATGGCCAACAGCCAGCCTTGCAGCTCCGCTCCAGGGCTGGACACAGCTGCACAACTTGTGCAAACCAGGGCTACTATTGAAAGCTTGAAAACTCCTTTGCACTGTTTGTATTTGTTTCACCATATTTACTTGTTTCTAATTTGGCAATCAAGCATATAAATGTGTAGAAGTATAAACTGTACTGGAAGGCAATCTGTGTTAAACAAGGCAACATAATGATACCAGCCTTGGTGCAACACAACAGCCAAACCAAACTTCTGTCATGGCATAGAAAGCTTCCTAGTTGTTTTTTCTTGAGAGGTGTTTGAAAGTGTACACTGTGTATCCATACCGATGCTTTAGAAACTGTAATATGCAAAGAAAAACTACCAGTGTAGGGGATGGGAAGGGACAGGTTTGACAGCAGTCACTGCAGCAAGGCAGATGCAGAGATACAGCAGCAATACCTGTGCTGTAGCAAACCTCCACAAAACCCCGGTCTCCTCTAGCCAGCATTAAGGATGCTTAGAAAAGGAAACGGGAACAGATATGAAAATCTTTTCCACTTTCTCAGACAGTGAACTGAGAAATCTATTATTTTTTAAACGATCAGATGCCCTTCAGTATAAGCATGAAGGCATGCAATTATGGAAATATGGATATATTGTTTCAGCAGCTCCTGTCACTTTGGGAGCAAGGCATGTTTATCACACTGCCTACTTTAGGCATCTAACCCAAATATGATCCAATTGATTGAAATTAGGAGCTTGAATTTATTATCAATGTTCTTGATAAGCTGAAATGAGACGACTGGGGTACACTTTCTGAATGAGGGTGCTATTGGCAACACCAGGAGCCTAGACCCCAGAAACGCAAGTACAAGTGAATTTGGATGCAGCCATATCAGTGAGATCCTAAATACACCCGACACCTGAATGCAGCTGGCCAGATGGTTTCCTGCCTCAGCAGCCTCCTGCCATCCATGCCAGAGCGTGCCATCAAGTTCTCCCCAGCACTGGGACGCTGGTGGCTCTCAGCACTGCTTCTTAGCCATGCATGGCTTTTCCATGCAGCAATACCCAGGAAAAGAAGGCGAGAGATAAGAGGGAATAGGAAACTTTGCAAAGGGTTGTCAGCTGTTCCCAAAGGGTCCTATAGTGAAAATCCTGAGAGTTAAGAAATTGTCTCCTTCAGGTGCTTCAATCTGTGTCTTTGGGGTTAAAAGGGTACTGACCAGAGTGACCAGGAGAGAAAAGGAGTGAACACCTTTCTCTGGGAAGGGCAGGGAAAGTGAACGGGAAAAAAGGCCCCATTTGGCATATGCATGCCACAAACGACCGGTTCCTGCTGTGTACTGGCCACAGCGACTGCACTTCTAAAGAACCTCACACTCTCCTGATGGTAAGCATCCCAGACAGAAAGAAAGTGACAGACCCTGGGGTTCAGTGATAATCAATTCATGATTCATGAATAGACAGTTGCAAAAAGAAGTAGCAAACATGCATTTTTCTGTATCTTTCTGCCTTAGACAAAGACTTAGAAGAATGTTCTGTATTTTCTGGTTCTAGTGGGAATGTTCTTCGTGATACTTTTCTGAGCTAGGCATGGAGAATATTTAAGAGGTGTGTTAATCGATCCTCAAGCCCTGCTTCTTAATACAAGACATTCCCAGAAAGTGATGGTTGAGTGGAGAGCTGTGAGAATTGCAGCTACATATTAAATATACATATATATATAAATATAGTTAAGTTTTGCTTCTCCTCAGTCTCCTCACGTATTACTTTAGCTTCCTTAATGATGAAGTCTTTGGAGCAAGGAGTGCATAACAGCATTTGTCTGGAAAGTGCCTGGGAAACCCAGGGAGCAGCAATGTCAGAGCTCTGCCAGTCTGGCACACCCCAGCAGCATCTCCCCAGACGCTGGTGCGTGCTCCACAGCAGCTGATCAGCATCTGCCTGGGACACCCAGACCGTTGACATCAGCGGAAGCTGTAAAAACCTAGATCATATTTTCCATCTTCTTTTATAGCCAGAAAGTGTGTATGTTTTAGCCATTCTTTCTCTCATTGGTTATACCCTATCCAAAGAGTGATGGAGACACAAAGATGGAGCATTCAGACCTGACTGCAGGTCTCTGATCTGTTTGCCAGGTTGGAAACTCTCTGCTACCCAGCAGAGAGCACTTTTTCCTTCACAAGGATAATTCTGGGCTAGACTGTTTTGTTTCCCTGCGTGCTGCTACAGAGCTACTCAGCCATGTATGTTTTCCTGCGTGGGTGGAGATAATCTCTGTGCCTTTGCCAGCACCTTTTTAACTCTTTTGAAGCTAAGGGTCACATACAAGTACTTTCTGTTGTTGTCAGCCTGTGCTTCAAAGTTATTTCAGACTTGCTTTGTGAATGGATTATTTTAACATACTTTATTGTATAATCTTGTTGAAAGAACCTTCCTGTAAGTTTAGAAATCACAAAGTTAACTAATAAATCATGTGCTGTTTTTTCTCATGGGTTTGTGAATGAATAAGGGTGGAAGATGGACAGATTTTCACTTCAGATGTTAATTGTGCACCAATTTCATGTATTCGCCTTGTATGTGCAGACCTTTTGTTTGCCAGGTGAATGAATGCACTGGGGTACAGTAGAGAGGCAAATATAGACAACTTCTTGCTACCTTGCCAAAGCTTGAGATATGTCAAGGACTGTCACAGCTCCTGTGCCAGGCCCTAAGTATCAAACAATGAGCCCCACTTGCTTTGGAGAAGTAGTTGTGGATTTTGATCTGTCTCTTGATATTTCCAAGACTTTCTTGTCCTTGGGTGTAGATAGGGGAGAACTGTGGTATCCCCCACATTTCTGGAACGTGGTCCCTGATGCAGAAGTTCTCATCCTACATCTGTTTCCCCTCTCCATTCCCAGCCTGTACACCAGCCTTCCTCTGCACATGCATCCAGGCCCAGGTGTGCTCCTCTGCCTACTCAGGGAGTCCATGAAACTTCAGACAGAGGAGAAAATACCGTAGGCTCCTTTATTCCACCTTCCCAGGTCTGGTGTTGCACAGAAAGACAAGAAGGAAGACAAATGAAAGCAACCCAGAATGGATGGGATCTTCGTACTGAATTACTGTACCTGAGAGGTTAACCAAGTTATGGCTCAGTAAGAACTGAGAGTAAGCATGGCCTCCAGTACCCAGGCCAGCAGTATCACAAGGATTGTGCCATTGCCTAATACTGTATGTTTTCACAGGAAAGTGGAAAAGATTGAAATGTGTATGAGCTACAGAAAAACATTTTGACAACTTGAAGTGTATGTAATTTTCAACTTTCTAGCCTAGCAATTATTTCACTGTGGATTTTAAAAAATATTTCACACACAAGTTTTTCTTAAGTTTTTCCTCAACTTTTCAATTTTTCAGCATCAGAAAAGGGGGAAAACCCCTCCTCTGCCACCATCCCTCAATTTATTTTTCCAAACCTTCACATATCTACTTCTGCCTCATCTCTTCTCTCCCCACTTCCCTGCCTCTTGAGACAGAATGCTGATCAGATGCTGTTTCCCTTCCAGACTGAGCTTTGTAGGGTTTCTCCTTTTTAGGAGACCAGGTCCAGTCCCAGCAAAACGCTATGAGTTACAGGGAAAAAAACCCCAACCAACAAATGTTGGCAAGATCGCAAAATACAGAGTGTGTCTGTAGGAGGAATATATTCTCAGGCTGGGGAAATACTGAATTTTCACAACATTGAAGCTGATAATCTGGAGGAGGATGGAATTTTTTCCCTAGCACTCCCTAGTACAAACAAACACCGCTGAGAAAACAAACTTGTTTAGGTGAGAGAGGGTTGAATTAAACAGCGGTATCCATTTGTGGTCACCTAAAGCTGCTTCTGTGCAGATCGCTTATCTTTGTTTACTGCTTTAAATTGCCTAAATGGTATGAGCAATTCTGGGGATGGGTGTATGCTGTTTATGCCTTTGTTTGGATTTGCTTGCCCTTGTCATATGGACAGGGATAAGATGAAAATAAGATTCCTGGTCTGACTTTCAGATCTCTTTTTTCTTCCTTTCCAATGATTAGAATTTTTACATCAGTAAATTATCCCTTCCCTATCTTGGGTATACTCTTGAATTAGCGCATAGTGTCTTACGTGTGTGGCTAAAAAGAAGAAATGGAATAAAGATTGTGAAGGCACCAGTAATTCGGGCACGTGGCCTTTTTACCACACATTATATTCATGTGAGAAAGCAAGCATCTATTTGGCTACTATTGAAAAAAAATCCCTGAGTAAAGTCAAGCTCCAAATCCCTACTCCGTGAGGCCACATGATTTCACATGCTGCCTTCAGAGTGTGATCAGACTACTAAGTGAGGGTGACTTTATTACACAAGTACATGCTGGATTTTCCTTGGGGCGAGGGTGGGATTCCCAGAGCACTCCATGTGTCAGGGATCTGCATCCCACCTCCCCGGTTTCAAAGGCTATTCTGAGGACAGGTCATTTGAAGAGGTACTCTAGGTAGGCAGCAGGAATAGGGCAAGAGAATTACTATTTTTTTAAAACTCTATAGCCAACATGAAACATTTTCTGTGTGCAGACTGACCCAAGAAGTGGGGGCTGTAAGAAAATTAATTACTTATAAGTTCTTCATGTGCCAGGAACAGAAAAGAAGGTATAAATAACAGAGACACGGCAGGGAAAGAAATCCCTGATGCAATAGTAAGCTATCACTCAGATTTACAGCAGGATTATGCACTGATCTGACTAAGACAACTCATGGTGTCCAGATCTACAGATCCATCTGCAAGTGGTGACAGCAATACTTCTGTTTCCCAAGGGTGAGCTAAGGCTAAATACATTCTTCTGTGATAATTGCTACAGTATGCATACATACACCTAGCCCAAGTCAGTGTCCAAGAGGCCATGATCAAAAATTCACTAAAATGAGTGAAAAATTTTCTACTGTTTTTAATGGGCTTTGGATGGCATCTTGAAGCTTATACTTCAATGAACAACCAAATAGCTTTATGTTTAAAACCAGGAAAACAACTAGTGCAGGAACACAATGAATACGTTTAATGGCATTAAAACGCCACCAGATGGATGATTTTCAATCATAATTAAATCACTGTCCTCGAGTAGAGACTATATTGTTTAAGAAGTCTTAAGATGAAAGATATCAATAAGCATGACACATCCCTAACTTTCCTCTTCCCATCCTCCCTGCACAAAAGCTCTTAAAAAATGGTTTCAGCATTTTTCTCCTGATTATAATGCTTGATCCCTTTGTCACTGCTAAATGCATCTTCTTAAACCAAAAATTTCCCAGAACTGTACGGATAAAACAGGGCTGCAATTCAATTTGCTATACTCAAACAGGTCCTCACAGAGTCTCAGGTGCATCTGAGTCCTGGCCAAAGCCCTTCTGCACTTTTGATGTTCCCATTGTATAATTGATACCTGAAATGAAGACACGTGCCGTCTTCAGCATTGCAGGAGCAAAGCTTTCCTCTGCGACCTTTCTGTGTTATCTACAGAAATAAGTTCTTTCAAGGATATTATGCAGGGGTGAGACAAAAAGGAACTGTCATGGCTCTGTCCCCTTGTCATTATGGTCTTTTTAGTAACACCACCAACACAAATGGCCCAGTGCACAGGTAAGCTCAAAGCAGTACTGAACGTTGCTGAGGCACAATATATTCACGGTGGTATGAAGCTATGTAGGTCCCATAGCATGCTGTAACTTACAGGCTTAACCAAGCTTTGAATAGGGATGGTGATCTATTCTTTCTTCAGAAAGGACACAAAAATAGATGGTGAGAAAAGGAGGGCAAAGGCCACTGGGGAAATGAGATTGTAAGTCAAAGCAGACCTATACCTCTATATTACTATATTTTCATTTTTATTATTATAGCAATCACAACTACTTTTTCTAGCCCCCCCCTTTAAAAAATAGTTCATGAACTGCAGGGGATCCTAGAAATTTAATTGCAATTTTTAAAATGTTGTAGTTAGAACAGAAAACACATGTTTCTATACTTTCCTTTTAAATGCCACAATCCTTCATAAGTTTTTACAATAAAAATTATCATAAAAGCTGTGTATTGTGGATGGGGAATAGAAATTGAGAAAGGGAATTTTTTCTTTATTTTAAAGTTATATTAAATACTGTTTTCAGCTTAAATTTCTTTGCAGAACATTCACTTTGCCAGGACCATGTCTAGTTTAAAACGGCATTTATCAAACATCTTTTGTAACCTTGAACATGCACATTAGTTTTGAAGAGTACAGCATCCTGGCTAGGGTGATCCTACTGGTTCTTCTGGATCCTACTGGTTCTTCTTGACAGACACAACTTGGGAAGGGCAGACTTGAGTCCAAAGCTTGGGAACTTTCTGAAAATAGGGGTTTGCATCCTGTTCATTTCTATTGCTTCTAGATTTGGCTCTCCTTCACCTCTATGTATTCTAATGTGGAATCATCTATCATGGGTTTTTTGGAATAAACATCGGAAACCTGCTCCCAGTGCTCCATGGATCCATGTACCATGGCCTCTTGGAAGCACGATGGAATGAAGTATGATAGGAAAAGGTGCAAGTATTTTTTGAGATTTCCGTATTTTTGAGATTTCCATATTTTTGAAACCAGAATAGAAGTTGTTGGCTCCTTGCCATAGCCTTGTTGCGTCTTTTTATGATTTTTCTCCTACTTCCACATGGCATCTTATATGTGGTTACATTTAAATTACTGGGGAAAAAATTAAACCAGTCTGAAGCAACCATTAAGGATACCAATAGATATCTCCTGTTTACCAAAACAATGTCTGAACAAAAGGGAAAACTAAACTCTACTAAGCATAAAGGATATGCTGGGCTTGTCTGTCAAGACTTCACCTCAGAAGTATGACTTCTGAGGTTGCTTTCACATGCTACTTGCTTTGTAGCATGCTTTGCGATATTAACGATGGTTTGGCTAACAAGTATTTTGAAAGTGGTATCTTTTTTGAAATTTAATTTACCTTAGATCTCTGCTAGTGTGTAACTAATTAAAAAAGCTTCTGGAGCTGAAACTTATCTCACTAGAAGATAGGTAAAAAGCGTATAAGACTGCTCAGTGTTCAAGTCCTGCCCTGGACTCAGTTGTGTCATGATTGACTAACCAGACTGATTATCAGCGGATTACCAACCATTTACCTCACCAATGGCTTCTCTAGCACCTGGAGAATGACTCTAGCACCACAGGCCCTTCTTTTTTGTGTGAGTTTCTTTAGATATTTAAGGTCTACCACTTAGACTTTTTAAAATTTGTGCTTATATAAAACACATTTTTAAGACAACATTTAATGACAATATGTGCTGAAGATAAAGTTGCTGCTGCATAAAGGTACTGAAAAAAATCAAACACCTCTTTTTTGGTAAGACCATGTGCTGGTATCCACATATTGTTACTGACAAGCAGTTCAGAGTTCATAATGAGAAATGATGGGAGAGAAATGGTAAACGAACCATTGTATAGCCCCTATTGCAACATCAGAACCAAGACTACTCCTTACTTCTATGCAGGAACAAAGACTAGAGAATACTTCCAGTTATGGATTATGTCCATCAGTGATCCCATCTTTGCTATTTCTCTGGTTATGGAGCATGGGCCAGTATTTGGGCTCTGGCAATCCTAATTCTCAATGTTAGTGACCGACTGCCGGAGAAAATAAGCCTGTGACAGAAATCTGCACATAATGATTCCAAAACTTATCAGCACTTTTGAGGACTTAATTAATTATATGGTGACAAATGCCCCATGAACACCCCCCACCCCGCCCAAGGCTGTTTAGGACATAACGAGTACATTACTTTGCTTCCCCGATTTTGCTGCTTTCTGCATTTTTCTGACAGTCTTACATTCCTGCCTGCCACTGCCCACAAGTATATTTCTTTGCTGCCCAGATTCAGTCAGCAGACAAGCTGTGTGATGCACTATGCATTCACTGAATATGCGCAGACATGTGCATGTTTACCAGATTAACAACCTCCAGGATCCTGTTGGATCTGAATTCCTAGCAATGAGTAGCTGTTCCCAGCAGTATAATTTGGAGCCCTTTTGTGAATCCCAGCTCCACAAGGTGGCTCTCTATTCCTTTAAAAATACCACTGCATTTGTGGATTAAACACATCGAGAATGATCTTGAGGATGATCTTCAGGGCTCTATAGATGCATAATGCTATAGAGGAACCCAAGATCCCTTTAGTATGCTGTGTATTTTTCTTTCTGTAAAGCTGGAAACTAGACAAAGTCTGACAAATATTAAAGTATTACAATTTGAAGGAATGTTTCATGTTAGCTGCCCAATAAGAGGGATGCAACCTCTGCTAGTATGGACAGAGAGATAGCAGCTTGATGCTCCTCAGGAAAGAGATCCCTCCTTTGAAGGCCAGGACCCACAATGAGGTCTTTACTTGACTCCAGCCAGGACTTCAGCATCCCCAGGCAGACCTCCCAAGTAATTTTGTTGCTGACCACATTAGCATGGCTTCAGATCACATGAGAAGGCTGAACCCAAAGAGTTTTACCTCCTAGAGCAGCTCATCTGAACGTGAGGTCTTCCCCTGTGGTCTGTGTCTCCAAACATCCCTGACTGGGTGATCATCACAGATGATTACCAGCTCTCTGTGCCACAGAGAGTCACAGGTGAAACTGGAACAAGACTGTGGCACTGCAATGTACCTGTCTGAGACAGGCTGGGCGGCAGCACATGTGCAAAGCAGAAGCTGACGGTGCAAACCCAGAACGTGGTGTGTAAGACTGGATAAGTCTGCCCTCCCTCCTGGGTGCAGTATTGATACTTTCGGTAGTCAAAAATTCAACTTCATGCTGCTCACATCCTAAGAACAGCTTAAGAAAACCTGAGTAAACTTTGGGAAAAAGTTATCTGCTTTCTGTCATTTTGGATGTTTGAGGTAATATTTTCAGGTTTTCCACAGCAGGGCTAGAAATGTATTTAAAAAACAAAATTTGAGAGCTGAAGCTGTATAATAAACACTATTGCAGGGCAATGTTGGGTGTGTCTAAGCTATAACGTTAAATTCATTCTTCTTGTCGCTTCCTTCAAAGCTCCACAGAGCTCAGCCCCTCCCTGGTTATCCTCCCCTGCCGAGCTTGCTGCAACCCCTACGCTTCGCTGCTGTTCCCACCTTTGTCCCTTCTCCTGCTGGCTCCTTGCACAATTGTCTCTCTGCACCCTTGCCTCCACCACACTGCTTCTTGGCAGAGCTTTCCCCCTTGACCCTTTCTATAGTGTGGTCTCTTCTAAAGATCAGTTGGAGTGAAGCCATGGGCTTCTTGTTTTCCTAATTTCCCTTCTGGTTTTTGTCTGTCTTTAAACACAAGTTCTTCCATGGAGAGATGGTGCAAAAATGAAATTGTGGGTGCTAATAACTATGTATATTTTCTATAAAATTGAATCTGGTAGATCTGCCCTGTGTTCATCTGCACGATCTTTGGAGCAGTTGAGGTTGCTTTTCTGCTCTAACTCTTTGTAGTAGGTGTCTGACCATGGGTAAAGACTCTGGGGATAATCTCTGCTACAGAAGTTCATATCCTGGAGCCAGCACAATTTCATGAGCAATATCCCAAAGGATAGGCCAAGGGACACGTCTTTCAGTCCAATATGTAGTTTTTTACATTTTCACATGTAGAAAGTCTGCAGTCAAGAGCCAGAAATGTGATATCAGCAATGGAACTCAGTTCATTAAAAATTCAAATCAATGGAAACAACAGGACGTATTATTTATCTAAGCCTTGAATCAATCTGACTACTATGCATAATGATCTTAATTAGAAAAGTGAGCCAAAGCAGGAAGACAGTCTGTCTCCTGGCTTTGAAATTATCATACCCCTATCAGTATGCTTGGGTAACTTGTAATTAGGGACAAAGGTTACACATAATTTTATATGCTGAAAAACCGGTTTTATACATGTCATTTCAAAAAATATTTAAGAAATAGGTATAAGACTTGCTACCCCTATTATGCTTTGATTTTTTGCTACTAGATTACTAGTCTGCACTAATTAGTTGATGGTCTTAAGAAATACTGATAGAAGCTTTGCATTTATATAGAGCCTGGCTACTAATAAGTAACTAGCTCTATCAGTATTAGTCTTTATACAACTTCCCTTCCAAAGTTTGGTAGTTTTTCATATCTCTCTTTCACCTGCATGGAAAATGCAGCTCAGAAAAGCAATGTGGCTTGTCCAAAAGCAGAGAGTAAGTGCGTGCCTGTTCAAAAACTTTACTGGCACGTTACACCAGTATGCCCAGAATTACACCAATACAGTTCCCCATGCAGTCACCCACACTTTTCTTCTTGTCGTGCTTATCTTCCTGCCACTGAATATGAAGGGTTCTGGTTTTGACAAATTGGCAGAGTCCTGTGATTACGCTTTCTTTAACAATTTTTTTGACCAGCAATAATTAGAAAACAGAAGTCCTAACTCTGAGGTCCTGCCTCATCAAAGCAGTCACTTCCACACTTAATTTAAACAAGCTCTTCAATTTCGTTAAATCCACTGAGCAGGCCCACTGCCTGCTCACAGTATCAAGTCACACATGAGCACTGCTCTCTAGTAGGAGCAATGCCTCATCTTCTGAACTGGAACACAGCTCTTCCTGTTTTCTCACAGATACAGCTACCCTGATTTTTTTCAAGGTTGTATTTTGTCTTAGAAATTAATTAGAAAAAGATGAAACTCTTTCTGTCACACAAAATGGCCTTGCTTTCCCAGAACAGTATTTCCACAAACAAAAAATATGGAAATTAAAATCACAAGTAGGATCTGTTCCATCAAAGTATTAGCTACATTTCTGTGAGGTTGACAATCACCTTTTTAACATGTCAGGAATTATATGCGTAATTCTCTTTAATGGGTGTTACAAATAATCATCCCACACTGAAAGAAGATCACAGTTGGTACGAGTAATAACTTTTTTCTTGAACATAAACAGTTCCCCTCTAGCTCTGTACATACCCTCCAACACCAATGTAACCACAGCTGTCAAGGCAGCTTCACCTCTTTCTATGTATATTTTAGCTTTAATTTTTTCCCATGCTTTCACTTAGTGGACTTTTTTTTTTTTTAAGGGGCCTAAACCTGTTCTCCTATTTTGTGGGCAAATTCATTGCAATAACAGATCTCAGTGTTTAGACATCTTTAAATATTATTATTAGCATGCAAGAAATTAGAGACCTACATCAAGATCTGGAGGTTTGGGGTGTTTTTTTTAATTGAAAGCGAATTTCAAATCATAGTTTCCCTCATTCAAGCATCTCCAAGCACTTTACACAGTTAAATGAGTTCTTGTGGCCTCCTTTTGTACAAGCAGCAGCAGTCCCCCTTCCCACAGCTTCTGCACAGCCTCAGCGGTCACCGGCCATGTGTAGCCAGCCAGGGCGATGTGAGGGCCAGGACGCAGGAGCTCAGCGCAGAGGCACAGCGGTGGGCTGGGGCTGGAGGGGCATGTGTCCCCTCTGGTCCCGGGGATGCTGCAGTGGGCAAGCGCCCCGTGTTCCCTCAGAGGTGAAACACCCATGTCCCCTCAGTGAAGTTTGCAACGTCCCCTCTGAGGGCAAGCACCCATGTCCCCTCAGCGAAAAACCCAATGTCCCCTCTGAGGGCAAGCACCCATGTCCCCTCAGCGAAACACCCAACGTCCCCTCTGAGGGCAAGCACCCATGTCCCCCCCAGCGAGACACCCAATGTCCCCTCTGAGGGGAAGCACCCATGCCCCTTCAGCGAAACACCCAATGTCCCCTCTGACGGGAAGCACCCATGTCCCCTGGGTGTCCTGCTCTCCCCCCGGGGCCCGTGCAGGCCCCTCGGCCACTGCCACGGGCCTAGCGCCGAGCCTCGCAGCACTCCCGCGCCCCCGGCGCCACCTCAAGCAGCGCCAGGGCGCAGAGGTCCCTCAGCGCCTTCCAGGCGCCCCGCCGAGAGCTCCCCGGTGAGGGGAGACGGGACGGGACGGGGCGGGAGCCCGCAGCGGGCGGGAGATGGCCGTCCCCCCGCCGGCGACAGGCTTGATGAACCGAGAGGCCGCCCGACGCAGCCGGGCCGGAGGTGCCCGGCCCCGCGGCGGGCGCGGAACGCAAGTGCCGGGGCTGCCGTTTCCAGGCCGGCCCGCAGTTCCGGCGCTCGGCGCGGTTGCCATGGTGTGGGCGCCGGGGCGGCTGCTGGCATGGACGAGGAGGTCACGGTGGGGCCCGGGAGGCTCCGCGGCTCGGGGAACGGTGGGGGCGGCTGGTTTCGCTGGGCCGGAGGGAGCTGGCGGAGCGCGGCGGCCGCGTGGGAGGCGCTTCCGCGCCGGGCGTTCGGCGGCTGCGGGCTGGGGACCAGAGCGAAGCGGGGCGGGGGGTCCGGCGGCGCTCGGCGGCTCCGGCGGGAGAGCGGAGACGCTGCCTGCCCCGGCCCGGCCCGGCCCCGCCCCGCCCGCCGGGCACGACCGGGGCCCGGGGGCGGCGGGCGAGGCGCTGACCCGCAGCCCTCGGCGTGGCGGCCGCGGGGTCGGTGCTTGGCCGCCGGCGGTAGCGGGTGCGTTGTCCCCGGCGGGGGTCGGTGAGGGGCCGCGGGTGTGTCGCCGGGCGGCTGGGCGGCCGTCCCCCCCGGGCCCGAAGGGAGCTGCCCGGCCCCAGCACGCTCGTGTGGCGTGCTTCTGAAAAACGCTTCATTTTAATCTGTTGCTTTCCCTCTTCTCTCCTTCCTCCTCCGGCTTCTCCGGGAAGTCTCCCTTTCTCCCGGCACATCTCTCCACCGCCTTGTGCAGGCTTTCTTCCACTGCATGTGTCTCTCCGCAGTTCTGGAAATGTATTTTTCCTTTCATCTCCTGCTCTCTACTTTTTGTCTCTGCTTCCGTTTCTGATGCGCGTTTTTTTTCAAGCCATGTCATGTGTGCGCTAGGTGTGGATTATTATTCCCCTTGTTCTAATGTTCACATACGCAAGAGCTGATGCTTGCCAGCTAAAATTATTTGTTCACAGTTATCTACAACTGATAGCAAATGCTACGATTATTTGTTATCGCCCAGAGCTAACATAAAGGGCATAAATATTCTCCTCTGTGAATAATCTCAAAAGCTCTGCGGTAGCCTAGTAGTAGTGCCATTTGTTTTACCTGAACATGTGTGAAACTCTGTTGTTTTGTGTTGTTGTTTTTTTTTCCTTTTAGAGAGATTTTAATGAACGCTGTGTCCAATGTTCAGAAGTGAACTGGGGTCTCACTGATGGAGGCAGATTTTATTGCAGATCTTGCCACAACGTTACTGAGGTAAAAAGCTGAGCTACAGGCCTTGGAAAAGGTTTATTTTGTTTGCTGCTTGTTTTTTTAGTAAGAAAATGTTAGATTTTTCTCCTTGGCATTAGGACTTGAAGGCAGTATTGTGATTCTTCCTTTTTCATGCTTTACTTGACACTGTTTAAAACTCATGTTCCTTGAAATCACAAAATTTAAAATAAACCATCTTAAGACACTGTGTTGCTGTAGCTGTAGTGCCGGCATGCTGTCTAGATGCCTTAGAAGTATTACCTGGGCATTGCTGCACTTTAGTACAGTACCAGTGTAGGCAAACCCTGATGCATATGACCTGTATGTCCAGGATAGTAATTCTCTATTTTTGCAATTTCAGAATGAAAAGTTCAGAATGTTCTGTCTCTCTTTAGTTTAGGAAATTTGAACAAGCTCCTTCTATTATGTCTTATGATGGGGCAATCTGTGCAAGTTAGGCCTGGCTTTTTTTCTTGCTGAGATATATTCCTGTTTTGCAGAGAACTAGAGAAGTTGTAAACACTGATTTTATTTCTAATACAAGAGTCCAGACAATCTCCAAAGTTTTAAGAAAGCAGGAAAAAACTGGTACGTATGAGTTTCTCTCTGTATTTTGCATAAGAGTGGCTGTTCAGTCAGGGTTCACCTAGCCCATTATGTCTTTGATGGTGACCAAAAGCAGATAGCTAGGAAAGACTGTAAGAACAGGAACAAAATATAGCCCCTAGACGCTGTCACAACCTTTAGCGGTCACCTTTGGTGACTTCCTGAGCCACAGGTAACATCTGTGAGCCTGGTGGTGGGTTTTGGGGGACTGAACAGAGCTATGTGTTACTTATTGCCACGTTGATTTGTAGAAGCCAATACTGACTGAAGATACTGGTGGCATGTATTCAGATGTGGTGATCCCTTTGTTCCTTCCTTGCGATGGCTATCACAAAACCAGAAAAGTTGTCTGTCTTCTTAAGTGAGATGTGACGGTGGTCCAGCTCTTAGAATGTCAGTCTGGCTTGCATTACAGGTACTTGGCCCTGTAACCTACACACAAACCTGCATGGAAGAGATTTCACGCAGTTACAATAGCTAAACTAATATTGCATCCTTCATCCAGAGTCACTTCTATACTTTCAATTTCATGATTCAGAAGAATAGTAGTCATTATGTATGATGATATATGCCATAAGGATGTTATAGTAAGGCTGCTGCTGGAGCTGTGTATGTATACTGTGATGGCTGGATAGATGTTATACTGTTGTGGCCACTTCCAAAAAGCAAAAATGCATTACAATGCTAAATGAAGCATGGGGTTATTTTTGTCTCTGATGTGCTGACCTGTCTTTGCTCTACTGCGGTGGGATTAGTACATTTCTTTGAAAAGAACAATTGTGTGGAAGTGAAGGGAGGAGTGAAAAGGGGAACAACCTTACCACCTCCACTTGTCTTTATCCTGTGTTGTTCCTAAAGTCTGAGCTGTGTACCACTTCATGCTTTCTATCTCTCCTGTTAGGAGGGTCATTAGCCAACCCCCAGGCTTCTTAAGAAATCCTTAGCTTCACCCAGTCCCTCCCATGAGTGCTGTTACATTATACTACGGCAGCTTATTTTCATGCATTTATAGGAGTAAGCTGTATCTGTGGTTAACAGTTACAGCCAACATCATTAAAACAAGGCAGAAGCTTTGGGCAGATAACTTTTAAGATGGTGAGATGCAAGGTGTGATTGTAACAAAAAATAATGAAGGAGAGGTGTGGAGGGAATGAAAAGGAAGTTGAGAAATGCAGAGAAAATTTCTAAAACCAGAAGCCTGTAGAAAAGGAGTTGTAAATATAAAGGTGAAAATTAAATGTAATGCAATCTGAGGGAATAGTGAATAGATCAGAGCAGGCCCCCTCCTTATGAAATTCATGTTGTGCTGAGATTTGCTAGAAGCTTGAAATAGCTGAGAAAGTTTCTTTAATTTGAATGTGTATGATTCTGTGGGAGAGAATGGTGAAGACTGTGGTGATATTGGTTGGTTTTTGCCTGACTCACCACCATAACGTGTTCCAGTTTTCTGTGCTGGGAATGGGAAAGAAATGGTCATATTTCTTTTTTTAATGACAGGTTCTCAGTTATTTTAAAACTGGTCACTTAACTCTCCACTTGATTACAAAAGCTGCACTAGAAGTTATAGTGAAATATATTACTATTGGGAAATGTGTGGAGAGCAGTGCTTGCTAGGTAGCTTTTCTTCTTGATTGAGACTGTGAACAAATGGAGTATTCTGTGTACCTGGTCTATGCTCTAGGATCTGAAATTATTGAATAGAGAGACATGTCTCTATCCTGATACCAAGAGAACAGAATATTAAGTGGAAATAAGCGTGCATAAGGTTAAAAAAACCCCAAAACAGTACAAACAAAAAAACATACTTTTTTTTTTCCCCACTTAGATGGAGGCTGTGAATGGTATGTTTGTGAAGGCTTTCAGCTTGTACTCAAGAAACAAGCTGAAGCTTTAGAAGCATTAGGAGTATGTCCACAAATGAAGGTATGTAGATATCAGTGTGAGTTCTACACGCACTGTGTGTATTAGAAGAGATGTTATATTAAAAGATCATGATTTTTAAAGTGAATTGAACAATGCCCTCTTTAAAAACGTTGAGAATATGAAAACAAACTTAGCTTCTCTGGTAATTTTAAAACGTAGTTTATAAATCACAGTTAATAAAATTAGAGCTGGAACATTATTCAGATTCCTGAGGTAGAAATTACGCTCTGTTCTCTCAGCAATTAATGACCTTGTAAACTTTGTACTAATCACTATCCGTTTGTATTTATCAGGATGAAATTCTGTGCAATTTTTGGAGGTGTTACCTTCAGAAGAGCAAACAGGCATATTGCAACAGACCAGCTGGGGAAACTGTCAAAGCATTATCAGTAAGTGAAAAGCTCAAATCCCATGAGATGTTGGGTATCTTTTTAAAAAGCAACAACAGAAACCTTCTTTGTTCAAGCTACATATCTAGCTTGTATTATGTCACTTCAGTATGAAGGATGTCTTCTAAACAGGGCTCCACGTGTCCATTTTGTTGTACGTTTTTTTTTCCTATTTTGAGAGACATACTTCTCTGAATATGGGAAACTGCTTTTTTTAAAATATTGCTTTGTCTTGGCATAGATAGTCAGTAGATAGACCAGAATTTATAATACAAAATGCATCATCAGTTACTATTCTTTCCTGTTGGCTCTCGAAGTTATTTATTTCATCAAGCTTTGACTCTATGTATTGCCAACTTTCTGGTCATTGTAGCAGATTGAAATGTACTGTAATCACTAGAAGACTTTTTATCTTGAGAAATCCTTTAAAAATACTTTTTTTTTGCAAGGTTTCTTTACATACTGGTGATTCATAGAGAAAGTAAAAATGTGAACAGTTCAGGTTTAAACTTCATTTACTGTTGATCTTGCATCTCTCATACTGTATTTGGTTTCTTCAGATTGAAACAGTAGATAATAACAGTAGATAATACAATGACTTATTTACAAAAAACAGGTATGTGATAGCAGTACTGATGCGGACAGTGAATTAGAGAGACCTAGCCTTCTTCACATGTTGTCTGTCTCTGAAAGTGAGGGGGATCTGCAGACTGATTGCAGCTTTGCCTCATCAACTAGCAAGGTCTCAGGTAGGAGCGATGAACTGGACTATCTGGAAACCATTTTTGCGTAGGTTTTTTGATATAAATAAATATATATAAAGTGTATTCATGTACAATGAGTTGGAGGTACTGGTTGGAAAGTGTAAAGTTTTCAGTCCTGTTTGCCACTAGAGTACTTTATATTCTACCAGAAATAGAAGACTTCCCCCCCCCGCCCCCAACCCCACCCAAGGAGGTGAAAGTTGAACAGGACCTGGAAATACAATGGGAAATGCAGGGGAAAGTTCTATTTTATAGCGAGTTTGCTCCATGCCTCCTGTTGGGAGTGGGAAAAAATTGCTATTATATCTGCAAAGCCAGATGTTCACAAACATGGCAGCTTTAAAGAGAATAAGCACTTGTTTAGCTAATAGCAGAGCTGTCAGTCATGAATTTGATGTTGAAAAACATGAGTTTGTTGGGGGAGGGGGAGGGTGTTGTTTTTTTTTCCCTACCCCATAGATATATTTAGCTTTCTAATTCTTTTTCCTTACAGTATTTTTGGTACTTCTGTGTCTTTTGTCTCTGCATTCTTTTTACTACTTTCCCTATAAACCCTTCTATGAAAAATCTTCTTTTAGCATTCCATCAGTTTCTCATTTCAGTTCACAATATCAACTTGAAAATATTTACAGAATGCTAAACATTTTTAAATAAAATGTTTGTCCTGGTTTCAGTTGGGATAGAGTTAACTGTCTTCCTAGTAGCTGGTGCAGTGCTATGTTTTGTGTTCAGTATGTGAAGAATGTTGATAACACACTGATGTTTTCAGTTGTCGCTCAGTAGTGTTTAGACTATAGTCAAGGATTTTTCAGCTTCTCATGCCCAGCCAGGGCACCTGACCCAAACTGGCCAACGGTGTATTCCATACCATGTGACGTCCCATCTAGTTTAGGAACTGGGAAGGGGGGGGCAGGGATTCGCGGCTCGGGGACTGGCTGGGTGTCGGTCGGCGGGTGGTGAGCAATTGCCCTGTGCATCATTTGTACATTTCAATCCTTTTATTACTACTGCTGTCATTTTGTTAGTGTTATCATTATCATTATTAGTTTCTTCTTTTCCTGATTTTCTCCCCCATCCCACTGGGTGGGGGGGGAGTGAGTGAGCGGCTGCGTGGTGCTTAGTTGCTGGCTGGGGTTAAACCACGACAATGTTATAGAAAATTGGAGTGTTTGGTGCTACTGGGCAAGTGTAATGCCAGACAATGCTGCAGTGTCTGATATTGGAAATACATTTCAAGACACATTTGAAACCTTTTGCTAGTGTTTTAAACTTCTGATGTTTTTTCTTTTTTGCTTTATTCTTTGCTTGCCTTTTCCTTCTTTGTCTGTTTCAGTGTTTCTTTTTCCCCTGTTATGTACTATCCTTTTTATTTCCCATTTCTGTTCTTCTATGATATTGCCTGTCTACCCACAGAAGAATGCCATCTTGTTCTTTCATGTTCTTCTCTTTATTTCATAAAGTCCAGAAATGGTAATAGAATGAGAAACTTCATCTGCAGCAATTAAAAAAAATTAAGAAATTTTTAAACATCCAAACAGAATTAGAGAGGAGAAAAAGGTGCAAAAATGGTGACACAATTTTTTTTTAATATAACACAAGTACCTTTCATCCTTATATAATAAAATAACTAAATTTTCAGGTAAAGAGTCACTGTATGTTTGTACATACAGCAGATCTTGGGTGTTACACGAATATATGTTATACGAAGAGGAAATAGTTGAGCGAAAAATTTCTAGTGAAGATATTCCATTCCTTTTTCTTACCCTTTTTGATGTCTAGAGAAACTTCTTTCTTCCTTGGTACTAACTTTTATAGTTATGTTTCTTAGAGTTCTAGAACAGCTAGATAGTTTTAAGATAGGCCATAATTTAATGTGTTCTTGGTCTGTTGTTTCAGAGATTGACTTCAGTTTTAATTAGTCATACCGATTTCACTAAAAGCACTCAAAATGAATTGAGTTCAGTGACACTGAAAGTACATTTTGATGAAATCAAACAAACACAGAAATTGTTTTGTGTATTTAAATTTAACACAAGTAATACTAAATGTGTTGTAGTCAACTATAAATTCTTGTGAAGATTCATAGGTTTCCTTTTCTGTGTTGTTTTTACTGAGCTGTTATTGCTACAGACTGGAAACCTCAACACCCTTTTTTTTCCTAAGAGGCTTGTCCAACTGGCAAGCTTTTTTGTTGTTGTTATTTTTGTGTAGGGTTCATAGCAAATTCCACTGAGTATAGCACTGAGATATTGCTAGAGAAGCCTATTAAACTCTTAAATTATTAGATGTGTGTAATTGTGTGTTGTCATGCCTTGCATAAGCTGGAAGAAATAAAAGGAAATAGTGTGCCATCATTAAGGCCAGAAATATAATGAGGATTATTTTAAATTGAGTTGAATGTGACATTAATAATGAAGCTTCAGTTGTGAAGCTGCCTTTAAGCACAAGTATCCATGTAAAAGGTGAAACTGTTGACTAAAAGTATTAACTGATGTTCCTGCTTTTGTCCTCTCAAGCATCTATACATGATAGACCTCGTAGGATGCTCTCATCCAGACTTTGTCTTAGGCTGGACGAGGTGTATGTTCGAGCCGGTTCTTTTAACCTGTGGCTGTGTCCATAGTGCTACTGACCGCCGTTTTAGGAGTCGGTAGGTGGCATCAAAGACCAGTTCTGGCTCAGGAATACGGTATCTGCAGTGTTTGTCTTCGTACTGCCTGTCAGTGGGTGCTGGACCTCTACCGCTGACCGCTGTCACCTTGCAGGCTTGGCTATCACCTGCCAGCGTAACCACGGAGCTGCCAAGCTCTCTTGAAGTTTTAAACTGTTTTTTGCGGGCTGCTTGCCATAGTCCTGCAGTTCCAAGCTGGGGAGCTGTGGATCCAGCCCTCGCTGTTCCTGTCTGAACAGGTGAACAGTCTGTGGGGAAACACAGTGAGAAAGTCTGTACAGAACCTATGCTGATATTTTGTGCTGGTGTGCTTTAAGTGCATTTTCATTTGTCCTGCCTGGGTCATGATGTAGGGAAGAGAGGCTTTTCTTTTTTTAGTTCCTCCTTCTCTGAACTTGCAAGTTTAACTGCTGAAAAGGTTCCTAACTCATAAATCACTCTACTAAATTAAATTTCTCATTGCTGCTTCTCTTAGTTTTCAGTGATTCATTTTAGTAAGGAAGCAGGGTGGTTTTAGGGAGGTTTGGTTGGTTGTCGGGTTTTTTTCTTTTCACCCTCTTCCCCATTTGCTACATTTTTGTTCTAAAGGTATTTCTTTTTCATTGAATTAGATATGTTTTTTAAAAGAATACCTATGTTTCCACAGTTAGAGATTATATGGCAGATGGATACACAACCTCAGTAAAATTTCTGCAGTGTAAATAATTTTCTCGTTAAAATCCTGACTGTTCTGAAATTTAAAACTCTGTGTTTTAATCCCCAGCTCTGAGGCATTGATTTAAGTACATCAAATTTTCCTTTGTTTCCCCACTGTTCCCTTATGCCTCGAATGGAAAATAGTATTTCCAGCTCATAAGTACTGTTAGTTATATGTTTTATAGTAGTTACTGTCCTTCTAGAACTCAGGTTTAACTGTAGTTCCCAACAAAAAGTCTGTTTTGATGGATGCCAGAGGGAGTTTTGTCTCTTCATATGATCCAGTGTGTTAGTCAAGTGAAGCAGCAGTTTATGAAAGAGGTTGCCTTCTCCTTTTGTGGGAGATGAATAAATTAGAGTTAAACTGTTTAGCAGAAAAGGACACAGACTACCCAACTACCAAAGTAATGATTTCAAAATATTGTTAGTTGCTGAACAAGGGTCCTTGTAGGTTCTTTTATTTTGATTTCTGTATACTATGGATTGTGTGTATATCAATTCAATTAATTTTTTTTTCTTTTCTGTTTTTAACATAAACCCAAGAAAGCACCTCTCTGTGCTCTGGATCGGTAGATGGTAGCTTGTATTTAATGAAGAACCAAAAGGAGAAACTGAGGATGACGATGCCAATGACCCTTTCATTTTGTTACATGGCATTACTCTGGTTGAGAGAACCAATGACGTTATCTGATCTCTTAAGGTATGAATAGTCTCTAGTGAAATATTTGTTGCTTTTATAAATAATAAATATTTTAAAAATTAGACCTGTACTATTGCCCTCTTACTAATTTTCTCAGTAATAGTGAGAAGTTCTCTATATTTAGTTGTCTTATCTTTTCTTTGACATAACAATTCATGCAGCTGCTTTTGGAGAATGTTCTCCTCTATTGATCAAAATGAATCTCAAAGACCTGTAAGGGAGAAGGTTTTGGAGCTAAAGAAGCTTTTTATCCTTCTCCTTCAAAATTTCTTAAGATTCACTGGAGGTGTGTATGGTCACACATTTGCTGTTGTCAGCATGCCAGAATTAAATGAGTAAACATTCTCCAGGACTTACGTCAGTGTCATCATACAAACAATACCAGCAGTATATAGTGATCTGAAAGGTAGCTAAGTAGCTTCAAGCAATGGAGTTGGGCACAGAAATTAATATAGGAGGTAGTTTTTTGTCTTCGTATCTTTGTATCTGTCATTATCAGGGTTCAGAATAATACAGCTTTTAATATAGTAGAAATAAAATGTTCTAATAATGAGGTTTTATGCTAAATGGAGACCGTCAAACTATTGCTGACAATGCAGTTCCCTTCTCCTCCTACAACACAGCTATGAACACTTTCCTTATTTACTTAGGGAATGAAAAACAATTCATCAACTTTTCCTGTTAGCAATAAATATTTTAAATCGGGCCCAAATAGTTTAAATTCAGGAATTCTTAGATTTTCCTTGGAAGACCTTTTGTATACTGATACTCATTTTTAACAAGTGTTGAAATATTGGGTATTTCTAAAAAGATGATGAAAAAATGTTGCTTTGCCAAAATGTAAGGAACAGAAAGACTCAAGTACATTGAAAAATGAAATTGAAAACTTGGACCAAATAAAGGAAAAACTGTAGAAAATATGGTAGATTTCAAATATATTTTTCAAATATATAACCTGTAAGCTAAAAGGCAAGGCAATGAGTACATCATCCCTCACCTGTGGTGTGTGTAACTAGTACTGCTGCTGAAAGTGTGACAAACGCAAAGGAAGTTTACCCCAGAGCCTGATGGCCTCTCTCCCCTGGAGTGCCAACTTCAACCTGCACTTTTCTAGCTTTGTACAAGCTTTCTGAGAAGGATGGGTATTGAAGAATGTTCTTTTTCAAGTACTTCTTAAAAAGGGGAGGTTTGTATGTCTCAAAGTGCAGTAGTTAATACTAGCTAATTTATTTCTATGCACAACAATGTTTAACCCTTTGATTTAACATTAGGGGGTGGCTGTTGCCTTCATTGATTAGAATTGCACAAACCATTGCATATTTGCATGACTAGATATGCTGTTGCATAAATGATGCTTGCAAAATGTTCAGCAAAATGCCACAGTATTCAGAATTAAAACTAGCATCCTGCAATACAGAAGTATTTATTGAGTAGATCAAGAAATAGTAGAACTCAAAAGTAGTTTTCAATAACAAGATTTATTACTGACTACTGTCTTCCCAAGGAAATTCTGTAGGAGTCAGAACTACCATAGTATACTCTGAATTTCTGTCAATTGTTAGAAGATAAATATATAAATCCTATCTGATAATGTTTGTACATGGCAAAAATCCAAGTAGTAAATTACGATTACTGGGACAGAGCAAATGGTTCACAGTAAAGAATTATGGTTTAGCCCATCCTATTTGGAGAGAAAACTGAATAATTAAATATCTGTTCTTTGGTTACTGTATCTTGGAAACTGTCTCTGGAAGGCATATGCGGTCATACGAGGCAAATACATCCTCACAAGTTCCTGTCTTAGTATGATGGTGTGGTTTGAAAAAAGACAACCAAACAACAACAACAAAAAACCCCAACTGTCAAAGTCAGCTGTTAAGAGGAAAGGTAATTGTGCTGTTTGCATATTAATAGTATATTGTTGTATTTGGCGCTTTAAAAATTGGGGACTGCAGAAGAGATCCATGAAAATGATCCAGAACCTGGAGAACATCCTTCGTACTGAGATCCTTAAGAGCTGTGTGCATTTGCTTGAGAGGATTTAGAAGAAACATGAAAACAGTAAAAAAAAAGCTGGAAAAGGAGAGAAAAAAAAAATCAAGTACCAAATATAGCACAGAAGAGGCATAATCAGAAACTAATTGAAATAAGATTAATTGAATGAGAAGATATCATGTAATTAGATACAATTTATGGGTTTAATACATTAAAAGTGGCTAAATTGGAATGATTCAGTGACTTTAAATGCAGTAAACATATGAACTGAATTAAATGCAGAAAGTGATGTTTAAAAGAGTGTCATTTGTATTGCAAAGTTTTGCATGATACGATAGTTATATAAGGCCATAATTACATTATCATGCTTCCCTCCCTACACTTAAGGTCTTTGCCTTTCACAAGCTTGATGAAGAAGGGAAAATAATTTTAAATTGCATGAACTACCATAAACCACTTGTTTTCTAACTTCTGAATATTTAAGTTTAAAAAATCAGACAGTGTTCACATTTTTGCATGCATTAAGATACACAGATCAAAATAGTGACAGACCAGAGATGAAAACTATGCAGAGAAAACATTAAGTATTCAGCATTACCTTTTAAATCCTTATAGGCAAATTGTTTTATTTAAACCAGCTGAATTACAGTTGTGCTTGAAGTTCTGCCTTGTTTTTTCCTCAGTTTGGTTTTCTCCCTACCCTGAAGTCAGCTGACTACCACTCCTCCCTTATGATACATGCTTAGGCACCATGGTAGGGCAATCTGCCAGCTTTTAAAGGATTTACAACACCAAAAATATACTCCTCCTTGCTACTTGACATACTTAGCAGAAAAACACTACAATTACCTCCTCTGACAGGGACTTTTTGGTTTAAATATAACATTTTTAACAACCTTCTACTCAAGTTTATGCAACACATTGAATCCTTTTCCATTGTGAATAATCTCACAAAACTCTATACGCTGTATATTATTTATCTAAATAATGAATAGAATTGTGGGCTTGTGGAAAAAGTTTCAAGATGCTAGACTCTGAGATTGTGAGAACTAATGCCTTTCAAATGAGGTTATACCTAGCTGTGCTGGCAAGACCAAACTTGTAATCAGTTTGTGGCATTACTGTGTGGCTTTAACAGATGCATCATTTCCTTGTAGTATGCAGAGGACCTAGGATTTTTTTCATTCTTGGACCTTACTAATGTATCCTGCTGCTGTAATTAAAAGAACATGGACTGTGTACTGTATCTGCCAGTTGAGTTTTCAAGCACTTCACTGATACAATGTAGTCTTAGAAGTGTTTTGATCGTCTGCTTGCTAAATGAAAGGTTTGGAAGAACAGCAGACAGAAGAAACTGTTCTGAAGTGCTATTCCAAATCTGGGCTTTTGGAGTAAGTGTTAAAAACTTGAATCATTAGCACATTGTATTCATAACAGGGTATTTATGCTGTTTCATGCATTTTTAAAATGTAAAAACAACTCTTAACCTGAGAGAGAAGAGCATTCTTTAGTATGGAGATAGTGATTTTAAGCTAGGAAAGATGTCGTTATTTTTTTGAATAGTTGCAATGCTTTGACTTGGTACAGCCAAGTTAGTGAAAACTTCCTTTCTTTTTTATAAAGCCATTTTGATGGACATTGCTTGTCTCTTGCAGTATAAGGATGTAGTTCCAGCATCAGTTTAAGCTGATCCAAGTTTCTGTTGCTGTGGTCCTGCATGAACATTCCTGCCCTTTCTCTTGCCCTAGTTACTAGCATTCATCCAGTTTATGGTGTATTAGTTGAAAGAAGTAGATCTGCAAAAAACTAATTTTGCAAAATAAAACTTCACTGGACATTTTAGCATAGGTTTATTTGCTTCACCACAGTCCCTTTCTGGCTTGTGCTGGCAATAATGTTCCTGCAGTCAGCCAAGTCTGGAAATCTGTCTGGTTGAAATCAAACCCTGGAAAACAAAAGACTAGTTCTCAATCTAATCCTCTGTCTGAGAAGTCACACAAGTGCTTTTGTCAGCAGGGAGGAGTGTGTGGCAGAGGACTGAAGGGAGGGTGGGATTTCCCATTTCAGAGGCAGCAAGCTGTTAAGGTGGTTTGGCTGCAGTCAGCACTACACCACACTAGAAGGAAGGTCCTGATTGCTTGTCCTCTTCCAGCTGCTGCTGTGCTGGCTCAGGAGCTTGCTGCTCTTGGTGTCTTGGTACCAGCTCTTCAGATCTGACTGCTAATCGTGTGATTGCGCCTTAACACGTGTCAGCCAAAGCTTATCATCAGCTGAGCCAGTAATGGGTCACTTTTGCTGAAAGAGGAAGGTCTTGCTTCCCTTTCTTCTCTCCTCCAGCCTGTGTGATGCATCCCCTTCCCTCTGCCAACTCTTGCACTTGTTGGAGCCATCTGTGAGCCTTCTCAGTTTGTTAGATGATGGGAAAAGAAACCCTTCTTTCTGGCAATAGGGTAACAGGTAGTCTTTTGTGGAAGAGGATGATAAGCAGCAGGAGCACACAGCAGACCAGGAGGAGGGAAGGATGACTAGTTATGTTGAGCTTTCAGGTTGGCTCAATCCATTTTGTGACACCATCTCTCAAGTTTAAGTTTTTCAATTTAGCGCAGCTGACCTTGACTAAAATGGGCTTAATGAGCTGTTGTGCAAGCTGCTCAGCTGCTCAGGCAGGATGGCAAGGACAAGCAACGAGTGCTGGGTTTGGATGATAATCTCACTGTGCACGTGGACATCTCTACTCAGGGTGGGGAAATACTATTTACACTGGTTGAGGAAAGCTACTGAAATTTCCTTAGCAAAATGTACATCACACAATTTAATTAGCGACTTTTTAATGTGCAGCGACTTTTACCTCTTCATTTAAGAGACTAATATGCAGAGCTTCAGAATAAAAAGTGTTGGGCAATGTGTTCTTTCAGATTGCTGTTATTTTTCAGAAATCATTATAAAATGATGGGTTAATTCTAACTGAGAGGGAGTTTTGATTAAGAAATGCATTTATCATTTTAATACCCATTTGAATTCAATTTTTTTAATTAAACTGAAAATTCAGTTAATGTTTTAAAAAAAATTAGGATGTAACTGTAAACTTTGCAGTAACTAGCCTTTAAATAGAATTTTAGTCAACTTCAACAGATACACACTACATAACATGCAACAAGTGGTGATTAGGGCACTGGACTGGGAGAGGGAATGTGAGCTTGTGAATTGCCATAGGCTCAAGAGGGAGGTCAATCCTCCTCAACAATGGCTGCTCTGTCTATGAAGACATTGTTCTGCCTTGGTTTTGTTCTTTTTTTTCTTTCCTCCAGATGCATTTTGAATGAAAGTGGCAGATTGCTGTGCTTTATGAGGAACTCAGTGTTTCAGCTTGTGGGATTGGATCCAACTAAGTGATCAAAGTGTTTAGGTACTGCCCACATTGAGAGCAGATGCAGAGCTCAGCCTTACAACCACTGGAGGAACCCAGGAGGGACTTGCAGAGTTGTAGACCCAGAAGTTACTAATCTGTGTAGCAAGATCAGAAAGATAACACAGATATCTGTGCAGATAACACAGCTGGCAGGAGAGAAAATTGTTTTCAAATCTCTAATATTGTTCAAAGAACAGGGTCTTCTCTGTTTGAAATATTAACTAATTCAAGTTTAATGTACTCTAACAAAATTGTTTTGGAGAAGAGGAGACGGGAAGGCAGTTCTAGCTTAGTCCTATGGGAGACCACTAATATGCTTTAATTTGGAATGAGAGTAGTGTCTGTTCCCTTGTGAGGATCCATGCTTGTTCAGTGCTTGCTTTGCCTGGTGTGAATGTCAGCTAAGATGCTAGATAAGAGCAGGGATTTGGTGTGGTGGTGGCTTCTTATTGGTATCTGTTGTTGAGTCCCATCTTATATACATATATATATATATATGAAAAAGTCAAGAAAAATCCCAAATAATGCTGTCAGCCACTTACCAAAGCCAGTTTTTAACAAAAAATGCAGTATTTGGGTGCAAATAAAAGAAAAAAAAAATTTTGTATTTATTAGTATACAAAATAATTTCTATTCATACCCAAATAATACTTTAAAAAAATATATATACTTAATTAATGGGGTTTCAGTTATGTGTATCTGCTTATCATTCTGTGACTTTCCTCCCTACATTACCTGACTCAAACTCCTCCTGCAGACAGTGTGTGTTTTAAAAGTAAAATTTACTTAAAGCTTTAGAATTAAAAAAATTCCCATACCATTTGAAGGGGTCTTAAAGCAGTTTCAGAAATGCAGTAGCTGAAGAATGTGCAGAACAAACTCCCTGTAAGTGTGTTGATTGCAAGCTTACTGCCATAACATTATCATTTGTCAGTCATATCTGTGCTTGAACTTAAAGGCCTGTTAAATGATTGAACTGATTTTTGTCCTATGGAGCATTTAGGGTTGTGTAACTTCAGATAGAATTGCTTAGGCAGTATAATACTGATGTTATTTCTAATCAGAAGCTGATCTGTATATTAATTTTAGAATAAACATATGCATTTGACATACTAAATACTATTTTGATTTGGTCTTCGTTTTTCTTTATGCAGGTTTGTTGTGGAAGGTCATATTCCATATTTGAATGTTTTTCAGCATTTTCCAGAGAAGATGAAATTATGCGGACTTGACCTTAAGATCTTTTGTGTAGAGGTAATTTTTTTCTTAAAGGGAAAGATTAAAAAAAACCAACCAAAACCTAGTAATCTTGTGGCTTTTTAATTTTTTTGGTCACTGTACTAATAAGTTGATTAAATCTATTCTTATATTGTAGAGTTCATGTTTTGCGTTATTGGAGCCTGTGCAGAAAACAGTGCACTCCATGACTCGGAGTGCTTTAATCTTTAACCAGTCTTATTAAGCTGATTACCTAGGTTAAAACGAAATCAATAAGTACTTGTGGAGAAAAAGTTATTCAGAGCTGTTCTTGGAACACTCAGAAATAGGATTTGGCTTCATGTCTAAGGGCAATATATTATCCTTTTTGGTGCTTATTTAAAACTTCTCTTGAATTTGTTTGTAATTCCAGATTCTTTTCATAAAATATGGTTTAGATGCTATCTCTTGTTCTCTTTCTTGCTGTACTGGTTGAAATATATCAAACCTAAAATCTACATAAGGGGTTATGGCCCTTCTAGAAGCTGCATAGTGATGGACAGTCTTGAGTAAAATGTAAATTTCCCATATTTAAGGTTATTATGTATTGTGGTAATGATTGCCCACAGGTCTTTTTGTTGCAGAAAAGAAGTTTATAATGGATTTTTGAAGCGTGCAAATAAAATCTTAGCTTTTAAGAGCAGATAGCAGTAATTCTGCTCACAGGAAAAGCTAGGTTTTGGTCTGCTGTAAGGTGTTTGTAGCCCAAGCCCTCAGTGATGATGTTGCAAGTAATGTTACCGTTCTCCAATATGTAGCTTATATTCAGCAGGTCGTGAGTTCTTCAGAAGCTAATCTGTAGCCTTTCTTTTTTTTTTTTTTTTAAACCACTGCTATCCTGTCTGCATAAATAATAACTATGACCTCAACTTTTAAAATCAGGAGATAAATTTAATATAAGACCTCTTGATTTCTTTTTTGGCCTTAGATCTTTCCTTAATAGGAAAGATACATTAGGTTGAAATGTGTGTGTGAACTTTTTTTTTTTTTTTTAAACTCTTTTAATGCTCAGTGTCTCTGTCCTTCTTTGCCTCCATCTTTTGGAGTTGTTTTTGTCTCTCAAAAATAGTTACACAGAACTTCTATTCTGGACTGACTAAATAAAATAATGCCCCCTCTCCCAATCCTACAAATCGCACAGGTAAAATTCTGGTATGAATTGCAGCTGTGAAATTTGTACCATGCCTCAGAGTGGGAGATCTGGTTTGCAGAGAGGAGATGACAGTTGGCCTTGGAGGATCCTACTGCTTTCTTTTGGGATAGAGCTGTTCCTGGCATGCAGGATGATCTGATGCCAATCCTGAAAGTGATTCCATCAGTCCCTATTAGCTTACTTTCTCCCAGAGCTGTCAGTTTGGATTATTCTACTGTCCCTCCATAAGCACACTTCCAGTATGGATTGTAGCATGTCCTGGTGTGGGAGCGGGACTTAACAATTTGAAAGGCACAATCTGGTCGATATAATCTCGTTCCACTTTTATATAGATAAGGAAGTCTAGCCGCTTCACCCTCTGTCTTAAACACTTATATAGCATATATGCATTTTCCTTTTTTTACAAACTGGGGAAAAAAAAAACAAATCCAATTTTTTTTGTCTTAATATTGCTTATGATGACTCTGTATCTAGTGTGGTCTGCTATTTAGTTTACAGGAAATTGCAGATCTAAAAGCTGAATTTGTGTAGCTTTTGACTTCTATCTTGCTTATCTGTGATACTGACACCTGCACCCCTCACTTCCAAAGTGTAAGTAGATATACATACTAATCAAGTCATCTCTTAACTGTGTTTTCATTGAGGTACATAGGTAAAGTTCTGTAAGCTTACTGTACAGTTTGTTTTCCATCCACTCCAGTATTCTTGTGGCTTCCTCTTTCTAGGAATATCTGCTCCCTACTCTACCTTCAATGTTCCTTTAGTAATGCATCCTCAGGTTTATTTAGTATTAACATTTTTGGCTACGTCATTGAGCTGATAATTGCAAAAACCTTACTAGCAGTTTCCTGCATCTTATGTTTCAGAACTGATCTTGCTGCTCATTGCAGCACTGAGATTACCAATAGCTTGCTGTATCTAGTTTTGACATCTGAGTTTTGAGAAATTCAAGATGAGGTTATTGTCTTGGAGCAGAAAGTCAGACTGTGTAATACTCCATCCTGAAAATACAGCCTTCATTCTTTTCTCCTTGGTGTTCTGTACACAATATTCTATAGACAATTATCTTCAAAACCTTTATGGGATTATGACTGTTAATAACCGGGCAGGTCAGATGCTCTAATGCCATTGTTTGTTGTGCTTCAAGTCTGGTGAACGTAAGCTGCAAACATGTTAAAAAATCTTGATAACTGACAGGACTATTCAATATGTCTCTTTTTAATTTTGAACAGATGTTTAGCGCATTTAATTGTGTCCTGTGCTAATTCCTTGCAGCCCAAATTTGAATCAAGAAGTAGTTATGTCACAGTAGCTTGAGGGATTTGAAGTCATACTAAGTATCATTTTATCAATTAAGTACAGAGGAAGCCTAACTGGATAAGGCTTATCTTATATAAAAACATTCTCAGTGGCTTAAAGTTTTGGTTTTTTTCAGTAACAATTTCCCAGACACCCAAAATATACTGAATTTGTACAAGGCTGAAGTTGTTATAGCTTTAGAAAAAAATAAATGCAACAATTATTACAAGGTGAGTCACATCTTCTTTCTCTCTTTCTATGTAGTGGTGTGTGTATGTGTACATGCACAATTTTTTTTTTTATGCCTTGTCATTTAGTAGTAACATTTCATATGCAAGGAATGTGACTAGTCTCAGGCTTTCCAGCTGATGAACCTCTGTGCTATGTAATACAGGAATGGAGTCCATATCACTGACAAATTTTCCCTGTTCTGCATACAGTTTAGCAATTAGAGCTGATTGCAGCATCTGTCATACAAGGAGAGGCTGAGAGAGCTGGGATTTTTATCACTGAGAAGAGAAGGCTGAGGGGAGATTTCAGTAATGTGTATAAACACCTGACAGGAAGAAGTGGGGATGGAGTCAGGCTCTCTTCTTGGTGGTGCGCGGTGGAAGGACAGGAGTCAACGGGCATGAACTGAAATACAGGAAATTCCATTTAAACATAATTTTTTTTTTACCGTAAGAGTGATTGAATGCTGGAACAGGTGGCCCTGAACCACTGTGGAGTCTGCATCTTTGGAGATGCAAAAAACCTGACTGGACGCAATCCTGAGCAACTTGGTGTAGTTGACCCTCCTTTGAGCAGAGGCGTTGGACTCTGTGATCTCCAGAGGGCCCTTCCAACCTCAAGTTATGCTATGATTCAAATGGTATAGTATGCCTTGTATTCTATTTCACATTTTCAGTGTAGGCGGCAGATAAGCCCTTCATATTTTAGTAATGGAACAGCTAATAAGAAGGGCATAGTACTTCATTCTGCCCAAACTGAACTTTATTTAAAATACCTGCCACAAAGGTTATTGTATCTGGACACCTGTGTCCAGAAGTCTGGGAGCTCTGGGCGTGACTGCCTCATAAATAAAGAGAAAAGGAGCTTCCACTTCTCCGTGTCATCTTTATCATGATGCGTAACTGTTAGACACGTGTCAGGTCCTATTTGGAGATAAGTACTACCTGTCCTGGTTTCAGCTGGGATAGAATTAACTGTCTTCCTAGTAGCTGGTACAGTGCTGTGTTTTGAGTTCAGTATGTGAAGAATGCTGATAACACTGATGTTTTCAGTTGTTGCTCAGTGGTGTTTAGACTATAGTCAAGGATTTTTCAGCTTCTCATGCCCAGCCAGGGCACCTGACCCAAACTGGCCAACGGTGTATTCCATACCATGTGACGTCCCATCTAGTTTAGGAACTGGGAAGGGGGGGGCAGGGATTCGCGGCTCGGGGACTGGCTGGGTGTCGGTTGGCGGGTGGTGAGCAATTGCCCTGCGCATCATTTGTACATTTCAATCCTTTTATTACTACTGCTGTCATTTTGTTAGTGTTATCATTATCATTATTAGTTTCTTCTTTTCTGTTCTATTAAACCGTTCTTATCTCAACCCAGGAGTTTTACTTCTTTTCCTGATTTTCTCCCCCATCCCACTGGGTGGGGGGGGAGTGAGTGAGCGGCTGCGTGGTGCTTAGTTGCTGGCTGGGGTTAAACCACGACACTACCTCACAAATATTTTATGAAGGAGAAAAGTACTTTATAAAGAAGATCTTTGCATAAAATGAGTTGTTTATCGTCCATATGTGTTTATCTTTCCATTGCTCCAAGTCTCTTTTCTAAGCCTTCACTTGATTAGTCATTCTATTTATCCCTTCCTCTTTTAGTCATGTGTGTGTTAGAAGTTAGCCTTTGGTAAATGGGTTTTACCTAAATGCACAATCAGAGGACTCACAGGGCAAACAGCAGCTGTAGCAGGATGCTTCTGCTTAGTTGTTAGTTCAGAAGTTCTAAGTTCCCAATACAAGAGAAGAAAAGCAAGTTTTCATCTTATTCTGCAAAATCTCCTTTTTCTAAACCAAGTATTCTTATTCCATCTGATTAAAACCTTTTTTTTATGCATCAAAAAAGAGTAAGATACTAAAGTTTTGGGTTTTGTTCTATGCAGGAGATGAAGGTTTTTTTCTTGCTATTTGCAATTTGTGTAACTACAGTAATCCCTGCTGATCTTGAGGCTTGTGCCAGTAGCCAATACATCTTTGATGAACGCAGTCATCTTTTCTTTTAGGTGGAAGTCATCTTTGTTTCCTTTTGAATGCACAGGATGTCTATTTCTTTGAAAGCCCACTAGTATAGGAGTTAAAAATGAATTTGTAAATTATTAGTAGTATATATAAAGTTCCATGGCTACTTTGCTTTCAGCTTGTTTTCTTTTTATTGATAGTATCTGTCCTGCAGTGGAGCTACACACAAATTCCCTCTTCCATTTCTGCTTGAAGTAGGGATACATCCTGAAGATACGCATCCTCTATTTTGTTTTTAGGGATTTATCTTTATCCTCATACAAAATTGATTAAAGCATCCCTTTTCTCTTGAGGTAGCAACAACTTGTCCTTGCCTTAGATCTGCTTTTCCTTACATTTTTGACTCGGGACTGTACACCTGATTTTTATGTAATCATTTTGTTTGTGCTTTAAAGTTGGTTCTGCTTTGTTGTCTCAAGTTTACCTTTAGCTTTCATTACTTTTTAGAAAACTTATTAATTTTTGGCATATTTTACCCTTAATGCATTGTAGGTTGATTTTTTTTTTTATGTCCAAAAATAATTTTTGTTTTTGGTTCTCAAGTTCTTAACATGCACACATGCGAACTTAAATGTACATGTATATGTAGGTAAGCACGTCACTCCCATGGCTGTTGGGCAACATGATTTACTAAAGTATTGAAGATAACACACAGGTCACTTTGGAGTATGTGCTGTGTGGAACAGGATAGGTGTAGTCTCATAAATATCTTTCAGATCCTGTTGTTCTGAAGATCTTTGGGAATGGTCATCTTTTTAGATGCACAAGTTTCTGAACTTGGCAAGGAGCCCAATGTGTGACCTCAGCGAAATTCCCTTCTCTCAATCTCTCCTCCAACTTCAAAATAACTCTTCTTCCTACGTTATTAAGAATCTCTTCTTCTCGGTGGCATGGGGGGCCTAGGAGAAAGTTGAGTTTGGTGGGTGTTAGATGAATTCTGCTCAGAATTGTCCACCAACATGCCCTCGAAGACAAAAGAAATGGGTATTTGCTGAATTATCCTTGCTACTTCTTCTGCCCTGGAGTGTGGTCACGGAATGGCTACTCTATACAAGCCTTTCTCTTTTTTTCTTCTTTTTTTTTTTTTTTTTTCTTTTTTAATCTTAGATGGAAGTAGCTGCACAATTCCAAGTCTGTCTGAAACCTTCTGTCTTTTACAAGGCCACTGAATGCTTCAGTGTTGACAGTGTTGATATATTTTGCTGGGTAGGAATCTATATTTAAAAAATGCTTACTTTTTTGTTTTAGAGTTGAATTCTATTCCTTTCTGTCTTCCTCTGTGGGTTTTATTTGGTGGTGATTGGTTTGGTTTTTTTTTAATAGTCCACTGAATATTGCTGCCCATAACAAGAAATGTACGTACTTAGAGAGCTTTGACCTTGCAATGTGAGAAAATTAATATCCAGGTTACTTTTTGGTTGTCTTGGTATACATTGTTATTTTTTTGTTTTCTTTTACACATCCTACCTCCATCTTAGCCATATTAACAGAAGCACTGCTTGAATTCTGTTCTATATAATTTACATATTTCCATCCCTAGATGTCTTGATTCTTAAATAACTCCTAGTGTTACTCCAGTTTTTTGCATGATACAGAAATGCTTTCTGAACTTCCAGCTGAGTGGGATGTTAGAATCTTCCTTACCTTTGCTTGTGGAAAATTCTTGAATGCATCCTGGTAAAGTGGCAGCAATATACTGTGCTTGTCAGAAATCAGTGTTGTGGACAAGAGGAGAAGAATCATGAAACACAAAAGCACATGTCAGGTTTTTCTCCCCTTTCTTCCACCTAACTGAAAGGCTTCTTGTTTCTTTCTTCTCCTTGTTATCTTTTTTCTTTCATGCTTAATAGCTTGTCATTCTATATTAAAATTATATCTATTTTTGTCTGTGTCAGATGAGGTCAGTAGCTCTGGGCAGCTCTCCATTGTGTTCAGTTTAATAAGAATTTTAATTCATGCTTCATTATGAACTGGTGTTGGCTTTGATGGGAAAAGGATGAGTTTGGAAAGAAATATTTGCTGCCCTAAGAAAAGGTCTAATTCATCCTTTTCCTTAAAGGTCTTACTTTTCCTTTGCCTGTGAGAGGTATTGAAGTAGGTACCATAACGTGTTTATAAAGTAGACTGGAAAACTTCAGCTCTTTTGAGAATGTGCCACTTCAGTGCAGAGTGTTTTATTCTGTATGATGCTTTGGATTTATTTTATTTGAGTTGATTTGAGTTGGAGGAGTATATACCTTGCACACATATGTTCACACACACACCCTCCCTAGCTTGGATTATTAAATTTCTTTCCTCTTTTATTTAGGAATGAAAGGCTTGCTTTAAACATTGAGAGGAGATCATTCTTCTCTATGCTGTCTGGAAACTTTCCAATTCTTTGGTTTCTTCTTTTACAGTATTCTATAGCTTGTATTTTCTTTTTGTTCTTCTCTTCCGTTTCTTTCTTTAATTTTTTTTTTAATTTTGCTTGATTTTATTCTTGGCAGCACTTTTGTATCTGTGTTTCTCTGCCACTAATCCTTCTGCCACCCATCTTTCTGTGTCAGCTTCGATCAAATCTCACTTCTGCTGAGGATGCGAGAGATCCAATTTCTGAAATGAATTTGTCAAGATACTCCTCTGCTATCAAGGATGCTTCTGTTTTGCTCCTTTGTTCTGCATGCTTTGCTTTCCAGCAGAGCAGCTCTTGAATTTTGAGTACAATTATGAGTTAGTCTTCTAGTGAGACTTTGTGGTAATTTTGATTTGGGTCCCCTTTAGCTATCCCATAAAGAATGAAAAAGGTTTTTCAGAGCAGCTCCTTGTGGGAGCTGGAGTTTCAGTTGGCTCTCTCCTCTCCTGACCTGAAGGTTGCTTGACTGATGGGATATATTTAGCTTCTGTTTTTCCCATTACCATTGTATTATTTTGTTCAGGATCTGTGCCAGGCTAATCATTCTAGAGTTCCTGAATTTCCCCTTTTACATTTTTTTAAATACTGCATATTAATTTGGAGAGTCCTTTGATGTTTAGAATTTCTTAAGATTATTTAAAACCCAACATTTGTGTTTCAGAGAGCTCTTCAGTTATTTCCTTGAAGCTTCTTGTATGTAAATTATCTGGGCCTCTCCTTTGTAAAATACTCAGTTTTATCAGATACTGGTTTGCTTTTTTGCAGACGTAATTTTTCTCTTCCTTACATATGATTTTAACGAGGTGGATTTGTATTTTTTTTTTCAGTTATAGAACAATCTTGCTTTTTCTTTATGTTTGTTTCATGACTTACCCATTTACCTGTGGCATTGAAATTCGAGGTTTTGGATTTTGTTTTTTTAGTTTCCCTGCTGCTTATGGCTAAGTCACCTTTACCTCTTGTTTCATTGCAGAATATCTATAGTGCTGTTTCTTGCCTCTTTTTATCCAGGAGATTGTCCCGGAGCACTATGCAGTCAAATCTCCCCTCTGCTTCAAAAGGGGGATCTTTTATTTGTGGTTTTCCCTTTATCCCATTATCCCACAATAAAAAGAGGGGTATGACAGACCTGTCTGGGAGTGTAGTGACCTGCTAGGACTGTATTTGGAGAGGTCTAAAGCATGTGCTTTCATATCTAGGAGCTACACATTTTTGTATCATTTACTATCCTATATGAGAACAAGATTTAAAGTCGGGACTTGTATCCTGGTGCAGTACTACCCAGTGCGGAACTTGTCTTCCAAGTTCAAAATGATGATGTAATGTTAATAATTTATGTTACAATATGGTTAAATGTTGCTGAGTTTTACTATGCCAAGAAGGTTACCATACCTCAGATACCGAACCTCAGATTCAGCCCCTCTTTCTGATTCTCTTCATTACAGGCAACATGACAGCTGGAGTGCAGTTATTAATACTCGCGCTCTATAGACGTTTTGCACCTTGTGACCATCTAACAACTCAGTTGTTCGGTAAAAACTGGTTTAAATTAAATGGGGATGTGCCACAAAAATGCATTTGAATCAATTCAGCATTGTTCAAGCATAGTAAAAGCCATTTTGTTTTGTAAATTTAGCTGACAAGTTTAAGTGGTTTAAGATGCCTTCTGATTTTGATTTCCCTGTGAATGCTGGGGGCAGAACAACTGTCAGGTAGCCTAGAGGAAAACATAAAATTGGAGGGTTTCTCATGGATTAAGAAAATATGATTGCTCAATATTTTGACAATTACCTGGTATATACAACCAGAACTAGGACTTGGTTGTAGTCTTCAGCTTTCGAGGCTAATGGCTCAATTTTAGAAGTAATTTGGCATTCAATCCTCATTAATTTCTAATCATGGCTGCCAGCTTGCTATAAAGTGTGAGCGTGTTCATGTAATTTATGCTGCTAGGATTGGTTGAATAATTTGGCTATGTTCTGACCAGAAGTAGCATCAGTATTACAGGTTTCTTAAAAACTAGTTCTTTGAATTTGCAGTACTGAATAACACATGGAAACTGTCTGTCACTTCTGTATCAAAGTGTATTGCTCGGCTTATTCACAATGGAAACACTTTTTTGCATTTTCTTGTTAGATACCTTGAGCTGCTTCTGATTTTTTTTTTGTTTCCTGCAGTCAGGAGCATAGTACAAATTGACAAAATATTTTACTGTGTTTGAAGTGCCTAAACTTAGATAGATAGGATCTTCCTTGGGAGGCTTTGAAAAGTAGCTACCTCTCTAACTAACTGAGAGCATTGTCATTAGATAACTTAAATGTAGATACTGAAGAAGGATAGACAGAGATTAGCAGAGGGACTGTTATTACAGTATTGATGCTTCTCTCTTCTTGCCTACACTCAGCTCTTTTCCTGGAGGGCTGGGCAAGCTCATAGAGTTTGCATGCTGCTTTCATGCACAGTGGTAATTCTTCCCACCTTACACTGAGAACAAAGCCAAAGTACTTTTTCATCATTCTTTCTAATACAGAAAAAATGAATCTTCTCACACAATAAAATAAATGAGCAGTGAACTTTGTTGCAACACCGGAATGAGTGAGGTCTGTACTTAAACCATAGGGTGCTCAGGGAAGAGCATGATGTCTGTGAGGACAACGTTACTTAGGAATGGCTGTAGAGCACGCTGCTCATACCTGCCTTTCTCCAAGCGTAGAGCTGGGGGCTAGGTACTCTGGGTAAACTCTAAGCTTATATGAAGCTGTAATATTGACCACTGAAGATCCTTTGAAATTTCATGATGACTGTTTTTAGCATTGTTAAAAGTACAGGTGTTTGACCTGCTCTTCAGGCTAATGCCTCCCTCAGGTTTGCTGGTATCATTCCTTGATTTGTACCCTAAATTGGATGCAATGTGGCTGAGTGCTTGTATACAGCAAATGTTATTTCATTCTTTGTGATTGTTTATATCAGAGATGCTATTTATGGTAATAATTTCATCAACTTAAAAGCAGAAGGATTAGCATTTGCTTCATTACAGAGTTTGGGTACGTGAATAAAAGTTTATAAACTTGACAGTATTTCTTAAGTCCTCCTGTTCCTGTAGTTGTGGGTGTGGATTTAGTCTCCTAATTATAGTACTCTTCTAGGAGGGGCAGATGAAGTGAATCACTGTTCTACGGCTTTATGTTTTTTGTCCCACTGTCTAAGGAGGAGTGAAATTCCTCTGTATACTTTTGTATTCTGAATATTGCATGAGATTGCTGTACTGAAATTCTTACTGTGGAAATGATTTATACCATTTGGTGACTGCTTTGGTATAGCTGATTGGGTAGGTGACAACAATCTAAACTGACATTACTGTTTTGAATGCTGATACGTCAAATCATTTTCTAGTCTGAAGATGGTTTTTAAAATAAAATGGTCTGCTGACCATTTTTTATGAGTAACCCTTGTAGGAAAAGGTAAAATACATGTCATTGATGCAAGACTACCTGTACTTGCAGAAGTCATTTTTAAAGAAGAATGATAATTTTAAACAAAAAATCCCAGTGTAAACAAAAGTATACCTACAAATTGCTTAGTCTTCATCAATCTATTCGGTCTCATTTTTTCACTTTTATTCTCTTCTTTCTTGATAAAATTCTTAATCCTATGTTATGATCAGTCTGGAACAAGTCTTGAAAAAATGCTACCCTCTTGATCAGATGGTGGGGGTGGGTGGAGGAAAAAAAAGTGGCAAACCTTCCCCATTCTGCATCTTCTGAAGTATATAATCTCTGAGCTTCACGGTTATGAGAATTCAGATGGAGCAAATACAGCCTGAAATTTCTCAAATTTTCTTCCTGTCCAACAGTTGACTTAAAAAAAACCCAAAACTTGGTCTATTTGAAGAAAATAGTAGTAAGTAGAGAAAAATTGAGTGGGAAGGAGAAGACCTTAACACAGATACAATGCAAGTTTTGCGGTTTTTGTATGGCATCATTACAGTGGGTAAGCATTACAGGTTAGTTTTTGGTTTAAAAAAAGATAGTCATTCATTGACCCATGAGCTACTATTAAAGCACACAGATACACTTTTTTCCCACCAATGTCTGTTTTGTGTCCAAGCATACCCACAAAGTACATGTCAGTCAACAGATTTGTCCATGCTATTATATTTGTTAAGTAGGAAGTGATTTTATTTTTAAAGGATACAATTTGTAGCATTCTCTGAAAGCTGATGTTATCAATGCTGTTATGTTCATGTACCAGCCTTAGTTTAAATATCTGTGTGATGTTAATTATACATGTTTCTGTAATCCCTTCATGATGCTATTTTCAAACATGCAGTTGTTGTAGCCCAGCTACATTGGAATTATTTTCTAATAACTTCTAATAAAGGAATGGAGATAAAAACAACTTTATGTTAATGTATAAATCTATTATGCACCCATATCTGAAATACTATAAGGAATTCTGGTTGGGTTTTTTGCTTTTCTTACCCTCCCTCTTCTCAAAGTTGCAGAAGAACTAACAGGTACAGAGAGTCACAACAAAGATGATCAAATGTAGGGACAATTTTCCTACAAGAAACAATTAATAATATCTACTTACCTTTCAACCTAAAGAAGAGGTGACTAAGAGGAAGATGTGGCGATAGTTTGTAGAACATGTTTAGGAGGCAGCTGTTCAAAGGAGGTTCAAAGGAGCCAACGTGGCTTCACTAAGAGCACATCGTGCCTGGCAAATTCAGTGGCCTTCTACAACAGGGTTACAGCATTGGTGGATAAGGGAAGAGCAACAGACATCATCTACCTGGACTTGTGCAAAGCATTTGACACTGTCCCACATGACATCATTGTCTCTAAATTGGAGAGACATGGATTTGATGGATGGACCATGCAGTGGATAAGGAATTGGCTGGATGGTCAGAGTTGTGGTCAGTGTCTCAATGTCCAAGTGGAGACCAGTGACAAGTGGTATTCCTCAGGGGTTGGTATTGGGACAAGCGCCATTGTCCCAGTGATGTCTTTGTTGGCAACATGGACAGTGGGATTGAGTGCACCCTCAGCAAGTTTGCCTATGACACCAAGCTGTGTGATACGGTCGACACACTGGAGTGAAGGGATGCCATCTAGAGGGGACCTTGACAGGCTTCAGAGGTAGGCCTGTGTGAACCTCATTAAGTTCAACAAGGCCAAGTGCAAGGTCCTGCACATGGGTTGGGGCAATCCCAAGCACAAATACAGGCTGGGCAATGAGTGGATTGAGAGCAGCCCTGAGGAGAAGGACTTGGGGATATTGGGTATTGGTGGATGAAAAACTGAATGAGCCAGCTGTATGCACTCACAGCCCAGAAAGCCAATCACATCCTGGGCTGCATCAGAAGAAGTGTGGCCAGCAAGTCGAGAGAGGTGATTCTGCCCCTCTTCTGTGCTCTCGTGAGACCCCACCTGGAGTACTGCAATTAGCTCTGGGGCCCCCAATGTAAGAAAGAGATGGACCTATTGGAGCGAGTCCAGAGGAGGGCCACAAAGATGATCAGAGGGCTGGAGCACCTCTCCTATGAAGGCAGGCTGAGAGAGTTGGGGTTGTTCAGCCTGGAGAAGAGAAGGCTCCAGGGAGATCTTACTGCAGCCTTTCAGTGCTTAAAGGGTGCTTATAAAAAGATGGAGAAAGACTTTTTACCAGCTCCTGTAGTGACAGGACAAGGGGCAACAGTTTTAGAGTGAAAGAGTGTAGGTTTAGATTGGACGTAAGGAAGAAATTCTTTACTGTGAGAGTGGTGAGGCACTGGAACAGGTTGCCCAGAGAGGTAGTGGATGCCCCATCCCTGGAAGCGTTCAAGGCCAGGTTGGATGGGGCTTTGAGCAACCTGGTCTAGTGGAAGGTGTCCCTGCCCATGGCAGGGGGCTTGGAACTAGATGATCTTTAAGGTCCCTTCCAACCCAAACCATTTCATGATTCTTCCAAGACAAGGATTGGGAGGCGTCAGAAAAGGTTGCTCCTTTGCAGGTTCAGAATCAAACAGCAGGAAATGCAGTTTTATACATTTTGTGGGTAACCAGTAAAAATCCTTGTGTTAGGATGTTCTGGATGTTAAAAGGGCCAGATAATGACTGGACAAAAGCTATGAAGGAAAAGGGATCTGGAACTAAAAGATGCAGAGATGTCACTACTGACTCAGCCACAAATGGTGTGAAGCTGGACAGACATTTGATAGTGTTGTGGCTTGCTTTGTTCATAAATTCTTCCCTGTGTATCTGTCTTGCTCACTGATGGATGCAAGGCTAAATAGATCTTTTTTTGGATTGATGTGGTACAGCCACTTTTTTTTTTGTTCTGGGATTTCAGTTGGGGTTTCAGTTTGTGGGGTTTATGTTCTGGGGAGACTTTTAAGATCGTAAAACTTCATTTTTCATTAACTAGTGATCTCACAACAACTTTTTTTTAAGTCATAGTTCAAGCCTTTAAGTTGGGTGAACTAAATACCGTCCTTTAAAGTTTCAGATTTAGAGATCTGGGCATGTTTCTTATCCAACTTGAAAAATGTTGATGAATGATTAAATGGTGAAAGTATGCAAAATCACTGCTTAAAAGGGGTATCTATAGCCTATGGCAAAGAAACCTCGGCAATGAAAACTACACAGTTTTCTTAAGCAAAAACTTTGCTTTTTGAAAAAAGGGTTTGCATGCTTGTATTTTTCTAGTGATCCTTTGGTTTGTTTTGGTGGAGGAACTAGAGGAATGCTTGTTTAAAAACTCACAATGTAAAGTTTCTTTCTGTTGAGTAGTAGTGATGATACCAATGCAAGGAGGAGGAAGAAGGAATTCTTGCAAGAAGTCTGGCCTAGAAATGTGGCAAGAGGAGAAACGTGAAAAGCTACCTAAGAGTAAATCACTTCTAGGTCATAGGGGAGCCATCCTGGAATGGCAGAAACAGCATCTGAATGGTTTTTGCACTTTACCTGTAATATTTCTAAACAGCCTTCAGTTCTCTTTTGGCCCTAAAAGTAAGCACAGGTCTTGGATTTATGAATAGATTAAGCTAATACTATCTTTTCATGTCTTTGAATAGCGATTAAGGTTTTAAAGTTAAGCATATGGAATTTAGGAATTACTGGAATGAATTTGCTTTTAGCTGAGACTGACGTATAAGTGTGCTAGGGTGTAGTCATTAATCATTTCATCTCATGTTGTTTCTAAACTAAGATAGTGTCTTAGTTTAGCATGCAGAAAATAGTGAGCTGCTCTGTAGATCTTTTCCTTTTCTTCATTTAAAGTGGGAGTTTAAGCCTGCATTAGTGCGTGCCATGTGAAGCCAGCACAGTTGCAGAATATTTGGTTCTTTCTCTTCTTTTGATGCTGGTCATTCCCCCTCATCACGCGATGGTGCCTTCAGCTGCCTTGTGGCTGCTCATCCAGGGCTGGGCTCTCAGGGATGGTGATGTGCTGCTCTATCACAAGGTGGAAAACTGGAACAAAGAGAGCTGCCTGAGGCAACTGAGTGGGTTTGTGGCACCATGAGGAAACCTGAAGATTTCCGAAATCCTGTAAAGTTGGCCGCGTATTTCTTTTTTTTTTTTTTTTTTTTGACACTGGCTTTTCAAAAGGATTTCATATCTCTTAATGATCTGCTACTGGCTAATACCCATGTCTTCAAGTCACTACGCAGCTTATAGGAAACTGCAGCCGTTTGGATTGTCTCGCATTCCAGGTTTTGGTGGATTGCATATTTATATTTTGGTTTGGGTCTGATTCAAACAGACTAATTCCTGATTAAATCTATTAATAAACTCATGGATGCAGGTCAAATTGTTTGCTCTGTTTTCTCCCAGAGTGTTCAGACTGGAACGACAATGGCTTTCTGCTTCCCTGGAAAGTGTATCCACCAGACTGGCTTTTAGACACGTTCTTCTGTTTGCTGAGGTCCTTTTCTCAAAACATTCAAGGTCTGATGTGCAAGACCTTCTTTTCCTGACTAAAACTTGAATGAGCTTAATTGCCATATGATTTTTATTTTTTTTTTAAGTGGTAACTATTTAAAGAATTCAAATTAAGACAGAAGCCAGTCATTCTTGTTTATTTAAAAAAAATCTTCTAAGAAGTATAAAATTCTAGCCATACAAATTCTGCTAATCAGCTATGCTGCTTTTACTTTCCAAAACAAGCAGTGATTCCTGCTTTGGTCTGCTGGTGTTTTGAGATACCTTGTAATCTTATTTTTGTTGGGGGTGGGTGTCTTTGTGGGATTTTTTTTTTCTGTCTAACTCTGTATTTTTTGTGCATATTAACAGGTGCCTGCAGTCCTAGTTCAGGATAGAAAGTAGTGTAGAATGGAAAGAAGCAAGGGTGAGGCTTTTATTTGAAAGAAAAAAAAAAAAGCTGAGGAGGAAGTTCACTGCTGAAAGGGTTATTGTAATCAAGTTTATCATGGGAGCTTGCTGTTGTGTAACAGAAACTCTAGCTTGTCTATACCTGTCTTTAAGCATTACTTAATGAAGAAAGAAAACAAACCTACCACAATATTTATGAAATTCAGCAAAATTTGTTCCCAAACTCTTAATTTTCAATACATTATGACAGTTCATCTCCTTACTGGATTACTATCTCCATTTGTAGAAAGATTACGTTTTTTAGAAAAGTGATATTTGCCAGAGTTAGCTGGTGAGCATGAACAGGCTAGCGCTCAAGCACGTGTGTCTGTTGGTTTATTAATTTTGAAACTCATTTATTCAAAAACCTCTTTAGCCAGGAATTGTGTAATGAAAAAGATGTCTTCCTCTGAAAGTAGCCTATTGAAAGGTCTACTATGCATCCAACAAAAATCATTAGCTTTGTCTCTTGTGTGTGGGTTGCTGGCTCATCTGCATGCCATCTTGAATTCTTAAGTAAAAACTGCCTCTGTCAATTTAATGCAGGCTAATATCCTAGCATGTCTAGATTTTTTTTCTTTCAAAAATGCATAAACATTGTTCATTGAGTTATCTTCTAAAATTAATTCTTTTTTCTATACAAAGATTCTTCTCACTTCCTCTGCAACAATGATCAGGAGAAATTTGGGATTTTAAGATGTAATAGCTGTTTCAGCTGAAAGAGTTATCAAAGGAGAGAGCAAGAGAGAGGCTGCCAGTGTGACGATTTCTATGGTTTTCAAATGGCATCTTGACTTTTTCTTTTTTTCCTCTACCCATTTGTTGCGAGGCAGATAACTTGGGCAACCTGTTTGCCTGTCTTCAAGGTGGACAAATTGATTTTATTTTCCTGTCTTAACCTTTCAGTTACCCTTCTGCTCAATGGCAGGCTTGTAAAGCAGCAGCTTTAATTGTGTGCTTGGATTCTTTATGTCTTTTCTAGTGGAAGAAGTCTCATGAGCTGTGTATTTCTTAGCAGTTGTCTAAATGGAGTTGTAGCAGTTTCACGTTTGTTCTTCTTGTCATTTGGTTCCCTTTTAATAATTCCAGGCACACCCTCTTGCTGTTACATCAGCACCTTTAAGTGATTCATGGATATCAGGGTTTGAAGAAATGTATGTGCTCATTTAGTCCACATAAAAATGGCTGCACTGAGTCAAATGCGAGGCTCGTTGAATCTGGTCTCCTGTTTCTGATGGTGACCTAGGAAAGGACATAGGAGCAGGGTGCAGTGGTTCTCCCCAGTATACTTTCACTCTCGCCAGCAGTTCACAAGGCTGGGACATTTCTATACAGCACTGGTAACAGTGCTTACAATGTCATAGAATCATAGAATGGTTTGGGTTGGAAGGGACCTTTAGAGATTGCCTTTAAACATTGCGTATGTCTTTTCTGTATACCCTATGCTCTGGCAAAGAAGGCGTTCATGAAGAAACTACACAGAATCTAACTGTGCAACAGAGTTGACTACATTAGGTTTTTTCCAGCTAGGTTAGATGGCAAAAAATTTTTAGTGAGTGTTGCTTATATTCATAGTAATACCCAATGTTAAAGCACATTTAATTTGTGTGTGATGGCTGTTGCATTACTTTGCTGCTGTTCCAGGTGGGATGATGATGGTCCCTGAGAGGTAGATAGAGGTTAGGCAAGGGGAAAAAAAATGTCGTTTAAAAAATATACATCAGAAGATTCATCAGTGTGTGTTTGTATGGGAGGTAGCCAGACTGGTAGTACTGTGAGAGTACACAAAAAACATGAAAAAAACCCAAAACCCTTTAGTAGTCTAGGAGTTTAGGCTTGCTGACCACATTAAGGATCTGGTATGTAACAATTGGTTCACAAGGTCATTTCATTCAGTTTTAAATACTAATTTGGGTGTAAATTTTACAACTGATACAGTTATTGTCTTTACTGTCAATTCTTTTATGTAACCTGTGTGCACTGTGGCTGGTGTCGTCCCACATCAGGCTTATGCTGCAGATGACCAGATATATCTGAACCAGTTAAGCAGCAGAAGCAAAGTAAGGTGAGCCAGGCTCCATAGAGCACTAGACTGCTGTGCATGCTCGTTGTTGGTCCCTAATTTTACTTTACATAAATTTAAAGCTAGCTTGGGTTCCTGGGAATGTGTGTTTCAATGCAGGCTGCATTCAAAGATGTTTACACACATTAGGGCATCTATTTGGTTTATTACTTTTACAATAAATACCTTTTGTTTTATGGACATGCCTTGCTTTACTCAAGGATTGAACCAAAATTCTGGATTGTGTTGCAGAAACCCCTTCTCCAAGCCTCATAACCTGATGTTTTCCAAACCTTCAAGTTAAATTGCTTTCTTAGTCCATTTCCTGAAAACATTGGTACACTCTTTTTCAAACCTGGCCTAGGTTGGATTTGTCATCTTAAAAATGATGAAGCCATACTGTTTTTTAGATAATTGCAAGCATGTCCAAACTCTAAATGTCAAAGATTCCCAGATACCTACAAAAAGCTGATAATGAAAAAGATGAAGTTGGACCTTATTAAATTCCAGTATTAAATAGTCATTAAAAACATCACTTGGGAAAGATGTCCACTGCTGAACATGAGCAGCACAGGTGAAGGTAGAGCCTTAGAGAATGTGCAGGCATGGGAAGAAAAAGTTCCCGGGATGGAAATTCGCAAGTAGAAGAATGATGAGGAAGGGAACTGTGCTGTGAAAAAAGTACTGAATGGGAGAGGAGGATGGAGGGGGAGAAATATAAAAGGGAGAATTTAAAACAATTCTATAATTAATTCATTTCAGAAAGGATAGAAAATTATCACAATAAAATAAACTGAACTGTGAATATGTAAGTAATGCCTGCTGGGATATTGTCCTGATACAGGAGAAGGAAACGGCCTATACAGTCATCTAAGAAGAGAGTCAGTCAGACCACATTTAAAACAAGAAGCTATGGAGCCTGCAAATTAATCTAGAAAGCCAGCCAATGCATACTGTTTTCTACTTGTTGATCAGCAACATTCTGATATTGTCCAAACAAGTAGGAGAGGCTGCAATCTTGGCTTACCCAAAACAATTACCTGTTACTGTGATCTGATTATCATGCTAATAGTTTGGCTCATCTGCTTCTGAAAACCAGCTTGTTCTTTTCTAATACAGGTGAAAAATTCCATGTAACTTTGAAAGATAAAGGCAATCGATTTAAATAGTCTAATGAATATTTATCATCATGAAAATCTTGTTCTAGACACTTCTTCACCTACTCAACAGTGTGTATTTTGTTCTATGCTCAGCTGAAGTCAGTAGGGAGGGAAAGAAAAGAAAAAACTGTTCTCAAGTAGTACTAATCTTCTGTACTGCTTTCTGGAGAAGACCTGAAGCTACCTTATTTGTCACATGTGGGAATAAGATACAAATATTTTGAAGACAAAGCTGTTAAGAAAAGTTCTCGATAACCTCTGTACCCAATCTAGACAAGTTATAGACTCTCTCAGCGTTGTTCATCAGTCTTGAAGAAATCCCAGCTTGCAAAACACATGAAAAGGCTAGCAGGTGGCATAACTATAAAAGGATTTTCTGTCAGTCTTCCTGAAATTAAGTGCCCTCAAGGGTTTGTAGCTGAATTTTATGTGTGGAGTGTTTCCCGGGTTCTCGAAACAAGGTGAGAGCTCAGTAACTCCATGTGCTGATGGACACAGGGGTTGTCCTAATATTTAGCACAGAAATACAACTTGAAAATGTGTAACGCAAAATTTTTTAGTTTATGATTAGATAAGTGAAAGTTATACTTGGAGAGTGTGTGGTGTATGATCTAACACTGTCCTCTCTTGTCCAAGTACTCCTCCCTTGGGGTTTAATCATGGGGTGCTGGAGGCAGAGTTTTTTCACCTGAAGGAGGGAGGCCCCAGCTCTGGATCTTGCTTTCCCAGTTGATTTGCTGGTTGACTTTCAGTGCAACTTGTTTTATCAGGTTCTTCTCCTCTGGTGGAGATATATAGCTAGGCAGAAGGTGATAACTTTTATTAACTTGGGGGCTGCTTATTTGCTTTATTTTGCTTTTTAATACTGTCCTAACACTTGCTATGTTGGTTGTGTGGAATTTGGGTGTTCTTTCTGTTTTAACCCCTGCAGTATGTATGAAACTTTGCAGAATAAGAGATTCGCCGTATGAACTCTCAGCTTTTTCAGAATTAAACAGGGTATGTAGTGACTGGTAAAAATTATCAGTGCTTGATAAGTGAAGTAAGTCTACAGTCTCCTCAGTCCTCAACCTTTCAGCCTTCAGCCCTTTGCTATGATGTGTCCTACTGAGATGTGATCTTGTGTTGGATCCTGCTTATGCTTGCAGTTTACACTTCAAGAGATTACTGCGTACTTCTGGAAGCAATGGTGTTTGGTTCAACTTGCATCGTCATGACTCAGTGCTGTGTTGTAGAAACACAAGTACTAGAGTGAATGTTTTTGAGCTTAGGGAATTAAGCCCTGGAAAGTAACAATTGATTTGGTTGATCTTTATGGTGGATTAGTATGCCCTTTCTAGATCTGCATGTCCCAATTGCGTTTACAACTCTTTATGAACACAGATCAGCTAAGAAGAGTTTTTGTCTGTTAACACTCTTCTTAAAATAAGCCAAGTGATAGCTCTTGGTATTAATTTTTATTTGTAGTTTTTACAACACTTGTGTTTGCCCTTTAAAAAAGAAGAAAGCATCAGCTGTCGTTGCAAAGCAGAGTGTTTTCTAGCCATTTTGAAAAAGAACCAAATTGCCTTCTCTAAATTGCAAACAAAAGCTTTGAAACAAAAGTCAGTGTTGGGCATGAGGAGGAAGGGATGATTCATTAGCACCTAGGATAGGAAAGCTGTCTCCTTACCTTGATACAGTGAGAGAAGCTCAGGTATAAGGTGATATAGGTGTCTACCTTGAGTCCTCCAATTAAAAGCTATAATCCTTATAGTACCTCTGTGTTAATTTGACTGTTCAGATAGCTTCTCTGGTGATAGTTCAATGTTTGAGAATGGGAATGCTTCAAATGACTGAATTCAGAGTGTCTTAATTTATTTTCATCTCTGATATATTATTAAGAAGCTACTAATTAACTGCTTTTCATTAAAGGGAAAAACATATTTCCTTTATATCTAATTAGGAATAGTATTTATGTAATTCTTTTACTTGAATTATCTGGGACTTTAATTTTTCCTCAAATACACTCAAGAGAAGTTACATATGATTCATGTTTTCTTCCAAGATCGTTTTGGTATTCAATTTAGCATCGCTTTTTAAGAGGAACGGAAAGTACTGTGAGCCTGGTCTTCTGTAGAAGTCTGGTAATGCATGTTTTTCTTGTTTCTCAAGATAGTCCTGTAGCACTCTAAGCCAATTTTTAGACTTGCTGTTTAGAAACTGTTTAGAAAATATAATGAACATGATACAACTTCCTAACTGTTACAAAAAGTTGCATGTGTAACAGTAAGTGACAGCAGAATTATTCATTTGCTTAAGCATGTGTTCATGCAGTTAAGCAAGTCTGAACTGCAGTCTGAGGGGAGATCATTTAAAAAAAGGAAATGTTGGCAGTCATTCAAAACAATAAAATGTGAGCATTGGCTACATAGCTTATATTAAAATAGATGAAACCAAATGATTGAATAAAAACACATTATTTCAGTCTTCTTGTTGTAAACATGATTGCTCTGTTTTTAATCTGGTCTATGAAAAACCCAGAAGCCTGAACTCGCTCTTGTTCAGGAAAGTTTTGAACTTGTGCACAAAGTGTAAACCCCTGCTAAATTCCTTTTAAAGGAAAGTATCTTATGCACAAATTGACTTGATAAAATATAAATATGTGATAAAGTGCTCTGCTGAATTAGAACCACCAACCTAAGCAGAAAAAGCATTGCTTTTTATACGTTTAAAATGGTAAAGTAGCCTGAAGCAGTGAAAGTTATCACTTTAAGAGGTAAACTCAAGTAATGATTTAAAATACAGACAACTAAGAATGTTTAATGAAACAGGTCAGGTATTAAGAAATGAGGGTCAAACCTTACAGTCCATACTTACGCAAACTTCAGGTCCTGCTGAGTTCATTATGAAGAAGTATGTCAAAATCTGTCTGCAAGTTATATTCTTCTCTAGCAGGAAAATCTTGGTAGAAATTGGGAGAACTTTATTCATGCAGTCAATAGTTTTGCAAAGAGAATAGCAGATTTAATTTCATGAATAAATATGTAAATATGGAATTAAATATTTTTTTAAAATGAAGTTATACTGAAGATTCTGTGGAAAGGTTCTAGAGAATGTGGGCCTGCTGCTGAATGGGAATGGGGACATGGTCACAAAGACTAAGGAGAAGGCTAAGGTGATGAATGCTATTTTTGCCTCAGTCTTTGCTGATAAGAACGGCCTTCACCAATCCCAGGTCCTTGAAACCAGTGGGAAAGTCTAGGGGAAGGCAGACTTACCCTTGGTGGAGAAGGAGCAGGTTAGGGAATATATAAACAAACTGGACGTATGAAGATTTACGGGCCGTGATGGGATGCTGCCATAAGTGCTGAGGGAACTGGCTAGTGTCATTGCAAGCACACTGTCAATAATTTTTGAAAAGTCAGGGTGGCTGGGGGAGTTTCTAGAGAACTGGAAGAAAGCAGACATCACCCCTGTCTTCAAGAAGGGCAGGAAGGAGGATCTGGGGAACTAAAGGCCTGTTAGCCTCATATTGATCACATTCTTGTTGATAAATATGATAAATATATATATAAATATGCATTGCATAATAACCATAGACACCAGCATGTGCTGGGTGGCTGACCGGCTGGAAAGCAGCTTTTCAGAGAAGGCCCTGGGAGTTCTGGTGGACAAGATGCTGTGAAGATGACTTTGAGCCAGCAGTGTGCCCTTGTGGCAAAGACCACCAATGTCATCCCAGGCTGCTTTAGGCAGAGCATTGCTAGCAGATCAAGGGAGGTGATCCTTCCTCTCTACTCGGCGTGCTGGGTACAGTTCTGGGCTCCCCAGTACAAAGGAGATATGGACATAGTGGAGTGAGTCCAGTAAAGGGCCGTGAAGATGATGAAGGGAGCGGAACATCTGACAAACAAGGGGAGACTGAGAGAGCTGGGACTGTTTAGCCTGGAGATGGAGAAGAGAAGACTCAGGGTGGGTATGACATGATACCTGCAGGAGGGTGCAAAGGAGAAAAAACAGATCCTCCTTGGTAGTATGCAGTGACAGGATGAGAGGAAATGGGCACAAATTAAAATACAAGAAATTCCATTCAAGCATAAGGAAAGCCAACCTTTTTTCTTTTGTACAGTGAGGGTGGTGAAACACTGGAGGAGATTTTCCACAGACCTTATGGAACTGCCATCTATGGAGATAATTAAAAATCTGACTGGACATGGTTCTGGGCAGCCTGCTCTAGCTGACCCAAGCAGGGGCTTGGACTTGATGATCTCAAGCAGTCCCTGCCAACCTCCACCCTTCTGTGGTTCTGTGATCTCTTAGCTCTTTAGAGAGTTCACCCTCAATTGCACCTGGGTTGTTTTTTTTTTCCAACAGTCTTTCAATTTTGGAGCATCTGGAGATACACTGATCACTTCACAAAAAAGGTAATGGGTTGGTTGCAGGTCTGAAGCAACTTTCTGTTTGTTCCTTATATGTTTCATGGGTTTTAAAACTAGCACATGTTTCTCTTTGCAGTACTGCAGTCTGGTTCCATTCTTTCATGTATGTTTAGTCATAGAGAATGCTAAAAAAGTCTGTATAAATAATTCAGTGTTAAATAATACAGAATTTAACATTGATAACTAATTTAAAATCATTACAAATATGATAATAGAGCAAATGTATAACACCCTCTAACCCTGTCTTTCAGTCGTGGCCTGTATATGAAGAAGTATACAACAAAATGCTTGAGCTTGCAGCGTTTTTAGACCTGCCTCGATTTCCAGATATAACAGACAGCTGCTTTCTTCATCCAGACATGTTGTGCATAAAGTACTTGATGGAAGCTAATTTACCGGGTAAATATTTTCCCAAACCCAAACTGATAAAATTTTTCTTTGGTTTATTAAACTCTAGCAAAAAGACTTGAATTACTACTTTAAAAGTGCCTACTCTTTTCCTTCTGATTTATACCCATTTAAGCTTGAACTGAAATATAATTTATATAGAAAGCACCTTCATCAAACATATAGAGTATGTATTATAGGCCCAGATATGCAGGGGCACTCTGGTGCTGACTCTCTAAGGTTGTGAAGTGGATACTTCATTTCAAATCTTTCTGTATCCATGTGAACTAAGAGGCACTAGTTGAATTCATGTGATTTATTAACTTTAGCTAAATGATTCATGAAGTTGGGACCTGATTGCTTAGCACTGAATTGTCTCATATATAATATTGACTGTATATTCTATAATATTGCATATTAGCATTTATTTTTATATTAACAAGCAATGCTGTGTAACAAGTCAGCTACTGTCTCACTTGATTTTTGATTTAGTTTTGAGCTCATATATTGCATAAATATTGAATATTTTTGTTTATCCTAAAATTAAGTCTTGAATACTGAATTGCCAAAGAAAGACTAGTAAGTCCTAGTATGTGAACTGTCTGTTGGGCTACCATAGTTTCTATCAAATACCACTGTCAGTGAAGATGACTTATACAGACCAATAGCCTGTAAATTAATATTATTATTTTTTTCCTCAAAGCATTCCAACAATTAATAGTTTGGGGAGTTTTATTGTCTTATTTTGCAATTAGTTATGTTGAGTTAAGCTACTTGGCTTTTCTGTTTACTCACAGTTAAATGAAGAGGAGATATCCAACAGATTTAGGGCTGAAATTCTAATTTTGTAGTTTTACACCAGTGTTGTGATCCTGTAGAGGATCACATTATTTTTCAGATTTTGAAGTATCAATTGAAACAAAGAAAAAGCTGGAAATTTGGCACTTTCAGATTTATTAGAGAAGTACAAAGCTAAGTACTCTTTGAAAATTACTGTAGAAAAAGAATATATTGTTCTTTACTTTTTCCTTGCAACAAAGTTTTTATCATGTAGAAGCATTCTTTTTACAAATTGAAAAAGGACTACTGTTGTCTAACAACTCCTAAAAAAATAAAGCAAGCAATGGATTGGCAATGTTTCTTAGGACAAAAAAATAAAGCAAGCAATGGATTGGCAATGTTTCTTAGGACACTAAATACTAATGAAAAGGCCATTTTAAGTATCTGAAATGAAAGAAAATATACTGACAGTATTTATAAGAAAATTTGGTTTCCAGATTTTTTTTAACTTTTACTGTTATATGCGAGAGGATTAAAAATTAGTTCCTACTGAACTCTTTGTAAGCAGCAAGAGAGTATAAAGTGTAGCTGGATTAAGGTTGTACTTAGTCATACATTGCTAACCTTTGTGGAATCTGATGGTGATGTAATCAACTCCTGTATTTCTTGCTGAACAGGAAAGGTGAGAAATTTGGGGGATTTGTATCTGTGAAAAATGAGCATAGACTAATAAGAGACTGTGTAGATACTTTAGTGCTGCTTTTGGAGCTGTAGTTATATCTTTTTGACATAACCTGTGCTAGCGGGTGCAACCAGGCTTTACAATGTAAAGCCAGTTTTAACCTAGGCTGGGATTGTCTGTACCTCAGCTGAGTTTTGTCAGGGTAGCAGCAAGCGCTGCCCTGCCATGATTAGGCTGCTGTTCATAACCAACTAGCTTCTTTAAAACTAGCCCCTGTTCCTCTTTGCAGTACTGAGTCCATCCCTGCATGGGTGTTTAGTCAACATGCAGGAAAAAAGTTTGTGACAAGCTTTTGGGTTTTTTTGAAACTATATTTATGTAGATTTAAGATAGGTTTTCCCGCAGGAATGTTCAGGATGATCTAACAACATCATTTGAGTAACATCAAAACACTATTAAAAAGGGGGGGTTGTTTCTCCATGTGAATATATAGTACGTCACGGCTCTTTTTCATGTAAGCACAGTGAAGGTTGCCTAGTATTTTTAAAAACACCCCAAAATACTTATCAGCGTGAAAAAAAATGCTGTCTAGTGGTCCTAACAGACTGAAGCATTGTTTTCCTCAAATACCAACATTTGCACTGTAGAAGTACTTCTAGCTTGTCTCAACATACTCATTTTATATTTTTATTTGCATTAATCAGATGAATTGCATAATTGGACTTGTCGAGTGGTGAAAAAGATCTGTATTGGAGAAGTGGATTTCCTGACTCTTGTGCCTGGAAACAAGTCAACAAGAAAAGTGAAATACGATGTTCTTGCTGCAGCAGTTATCGTAGTTGTGCTCAAATTATTGTTTTTATTAGATGATCACTATGAATGGTAAGTGTACAGGCAAATCTGTAGCAAAGCCCGAATTTCAAATAATGCAAATGATTGTCTTGGATCATTCTTTCTTTAGTAATATTAAATTTATAGTATTTGAATTTTGATTCAGTTCAGTAGCATAAAACATACACCTGAAGTAATTTTAGACATTAAATATTACTTATTTTTAAAAATCATCTGTTTGAATCTGAAACTTGGAATAAAATTAGGGTGTAATTTTTGTCGGTTGTATTTGAATTTAATGTGAAAAGTGCAGTATCTGGATCTACAAAGTAACCTGATTTTTATATTTTTTTCAGGTTACTTTCAGAGTTTGCTGAAGAAAGAAATAAAAATAACAAAGAAGGTACGTAAATATTCTAGTAGAAGCAGTCTTATGATTTTGTGAATTAAATAACTTTGTAATCAGGCTTAGAAAGTCTTGTCTTATTGATCATTAAAATGTGTTGTTGTCATTTATTCTTTTAGGGAAAATCTTTATTCAAAGAAAACAGTAGATCCTGTTCATGAAAAATCGTCTCGGTTTACCTGCATAATTCTTATTGTACTGGGTAGGGGAATTTGGTACACATTTTGCTAGGTACCTTTCTGCTTCTCCTTGTGCATGTTTGCCTCTTGTTTTAGAATTTTATGCATGCTAGATGAAGATGAATGGATACGCAGTAAAGAGGGAACGCACTTTGATCGTAAATAGCAGATACTTATTAGGGGCATCAAAACACATTTATGATAAAATCCAAACTTGTTTAGTCTTGTTAAATAAAATGTCTTAGTGTGTAACATTTCAGATGTAATCTGTTTTCTTAGTCCAAATAATCCTGAGAGAGTGTCAAAAAGCTAGCAGCAATTAAGATAGAGAAGATAATGGTGTGAACATGGTTCTTTGAGGGCAGAAAGACCAACTCAAAGATTAGAAATCTTCAGGAAGATGTTCCATGGCCTGATCCAGATCACAGTTGAAGATAAGATCACAAATGTGTTATAGTGATTTATCTTGTATGCCTTCCATCCAGTTTTGGGTCCATTTTGACCCTTCTGTTACTTTTTAAAAATTTAACTCAATAATAAAATCGGTGTTAGCCATGCATGAGCACAATTACTGCTGTATCTTGAGACAGTCATCACTATTAACTAAAACCAGTAATTCTCATTTTCAAGTGGATACACAAACTTATTTTGGATCTTTTTTTTTTTTCCCTTGAAAACTTGAAGTACATAATAGTGACAAGAGTAGAAGTTGTGCAACTGCTTACAAGCTGAGGCTCAAAGCCATTAATGTCTTAATGGGGTTTCTCCCTTATTAACAAGTCTCATTGCCCTTGGGAATTAACAGCTCATTCTTTGCCCACTTTTCTACTTTAAAATCTGCTGGTGTAAAATGATCCATATGCTCTGTTATGTTGTCCCTATCCTTAAAATGTTGGGGTGATGGTGAGCAGCTGCACAGAGGAGCTGACTTGAGAATTTCTGTTAGAGCACTGATTAGTGCCAGAGCTCAAAACTGCCTCTGGCATTTTCCCAAAGTTAGTGTGCTGAAATGAATAATGGTTAATACTGAGTTTTAAAGATCCCATTTATGTTGACTGCATTCTCAATTTAACTATCCTTTCTCTAGTTTTTTTGGTTTTTTTTAATAAAAAAATAGTATTTCAGCTCCTACAGTCTTTCAAGCCAGACTGGAAGCTGTACAGTAGATAGTTGTAGTTACCTAGTGTGCTTATGTGTGTATGTTCTATGAACTGCACACATACACAGTACAGTTTATGTTTAAATAAGAATTGACTGAGATGTATATATGTGTATGTATATTACAGACCTGTGTATTGTCCAGTCAGCTCTGCTATATGAACATCAGGCTAGCAGTACTGGCCAGGTAAATGGTTATTATAGTGTAGCATCCTGCCTCTGACAATGGTTTTGCTTGTGACAGATGCTTAATAATTCATATGAAGTTTAACAAAAATTTCCACACCCTCCTCCCAGAAAACTGCCTTCCCAGCAGTTTAGAAGTACTTACTTAAACCTCTGGGTTTAAGGAGTTCATAAAAGAAGTTGTATCCATACCTTTGAATTTTAAGAACTACTGAAGGGTCTGTCTTTCCTTCATTTGTCTGTTGCTTTTTGACTCCATCTATATTTCTAGCATTTAAGACATCCTGTGGCAGGATAACCCCAATAGCAAAAATGCAGATAATACAATATGTATATAAGCTTGATTATAAGAACAGTATATTCACCTTAAAAATGCTTTAAACAGCTAGCTGGCAAAGCTAAGCATGATGCAAGCATCACATGCAGTGCAGCTGGGATGATGGGGAAATGCAAAGCCTAGTTAATTCACAGTGCAGATAATCCACCCACAGGTAATAAGAGTTGATTATATTTTAAATATATAAATCTACACCATAGTTCTGTTTGGAATTCTTATACTTACTGTACACAGTTGGTCTGCTTCCGTCCTGTGCCTCTTTGGACCACCAATGATAAATGTGCTGCTAGAATGCCATATGCCTTAATGTTTTTGCACGTGCTGGTAAATATTTGTTCACATATCAAGGAGTGAAGTTCCTGTGCTCAGAAACATGGGAAGCTGATAAGAAGTGAATACAATTGTCTAGTTTATCTTTCCAGCCCTGTAAGGTTTCATGGCTAGTAGGATAGTCAGTGGGGAGTTGATGAAACTGTTTGAAATTTTACATCTGAGCTCGTTTAGATCTTAATAGTTACATTAATCCCTTGAAGTCAGCTTTCAAACAGGTGGAGGCCACTTTGCACTGTGGAGATCTAGTTCCTTTGGTAGAGAGGAGGTAGTTTCTAGGCTTAACTTTCAGAAAGGAGGGAAAAGATTTGAATTATGCTGAATTTATGAAGTCTATTCTAAGCTAAGGGGCTTCTTCGCGCTTATGACATGCTGTTCTTTCACTGCATTTCTCCATTTCTCTTTCTTACGGAATTGTTAGATCAAGTATCCTTTCTTTAAGCACATAGAATTCAGGGTAGGTTTGTATACAGGTGGAAGACACAGGGTCTGACTGTGTGGAGACCACCTTCTGTGTACTACACATTTCTTTCACTTCTTCCCAACCTAAAATGTGTATGTTTTATTCAGGTGGTCCATATTTTGAGTTCAAAAAGTGGTACAAGGTGATAAAATGTTCCTTGGATGTGGAGCAAAAGAAATTGGATGAAGAAAGAGCCAAGTAAGAGGTTTTTAAGTACTTTTTCTTTGTTAAGGTAGACAGTTTACATGAAATCCTGACCCCCACAGAAATTTTAAAAGTTAGGAATTTGCTCCACATTTCTATCCATCAAGCTTGGGTGAATAGAGTGATTAAATCCCTATCTTAATTTTCTATTTACGCTGATAATGTTTATGCAGCATATTAATTAAATGCTCACTTTCTGTGACAAGTAGCTTATACAGCTGAACAATTAACTGATTACACTAAATCTAGGCTTACATGCCTCAGTTTGCCTACTCTGAAAAAAGACTTCCTAAAAGTGTTGGGGGGTCAGTGACTTTTAATAGCACTAACCATTAGATTATTTTGATTTTTAATTTAATAGTTCTAGCAGTATTTGTAAGAAATTACTATTCTTTTACTTGTTTGCTTCAGCTTTCTTTTTCTTAACAATTCTTATGTCTCTTACTGGTAGGTATCTGTGGAGATGTGAAAAGCCACTGTTTTATTCAGCCAAGAAGAAATCTAAAGTTCTTAAGAGAAGACGTGAGTAAACTTTGCTTCCTCCCAGCAACGCAGAAATCTGCTCCAACTTTTCCCATCGTAGAAAATCTGCAGCCCTGACTGTGATAACATTTACATCTTAAAATAATTTCCCTTCTCTCTCTCATCTCTGGGTACAATTAATGTAGTACTATTTTACAACCTGTGGCTGGAATTCTTCAAACAGACATTTTCCTCATGCTTAACTGAAACTGCCTTTCCCAGTCTTCCTAATGACCTACGGAACCACATCTCAGAATGAGTACTCTGTCCTCAACTTTATTGGTTTGTCAGCTGCCTTTATATAACTGTGATCTTCATGAATTGTTGCTGGTCTTCCATAGCTTTTCTGTCCATTTTCTCCTTTAGTTTCTCATATCCTTTGGTATGGATATCCCAGTATGTCCTTTGGTAGACCTTGCATGTCCCTCTCCTCTCCCATTCCTTCTTGCAGTCCTCTATAGAAAGTGAGGAAGGCTTGCCTGAACGTGACTTTACTTGAATAGCTATAGCTATATGTGGTCAGAATGCAGGTACATCTACTTTATTTTAGTAGCTCTAGAAGTACTTACAAGAAATGACTGGGGTTTACGCTGATGTAGAAGCAAACACAAAAACCAACAAAACCACTTATCTGTGGAAATACGGAAAATCAGAATTCTATTCAACCAAATTAGGTCTGAAGTTCTTCATCCTACATTTAAGAATATCTAGTAAGTATCTAGTAAGCAACAGATATTTGGAGAGAGGTGTTAAGTGTGGCAAGTGATATTTTTCCCTTTATATACTCTTCCAGTTTCTGGAAGTGACTGGCTCAAGGACTTATAAACAACTTGTATAATCCTGTTTGGTTTGAATAACTCACGTCAGATTTCTCTTTCAAGAATGCAATTGGGGCTTTTTGAATGTTCTTACTCTTCAAACTTCAGTAGGGGTGATCCTGCAGTCAAGTCATGTTCCATGGAAAACATGTTTAGATTTGTTTATTTCAAGCTGATTGTTTGCTCAGATGCCTTTTAATTCCTGTGTTTATAAGAAAAAGTGGATAATGATTAATTGTTCATCATTTCTGTGGCACTCTAGATTCCTCTTCTGGCTCTGCTTCTTTTCAAGCTAGAAGAGGACCACTTAGATTATGGAGCTTTACCACTAGTTGTTGCAGGCAGGAGTATCACATAATGCCATTGTAACTGGGCAAGATTCATCTTAAAACAAATTTAAAATAGTAGAGACAGAGAGTGTTCTAAAACGTGCCAGATACAGGTTTTCAGAAACCTTCCTTGGCCTTTGTTTTTGATGGTAGATTTTAGTGTCCTCTTGAAAGATAAGCTTCCCAGTCCTTCGATTCCTTTAGAATTTCTTTTCTGCTTTTTTTCCCAGTTTATGAATGATTTTATTCAGATACAGGTCATAAAAGAAGTTGAAGCTCCAACAACAGTGGTTTTTAACCTGCTTTTTACCATAGGGGAACAAGGCTTAGGTGGTCATATTTTGTGTGCTGATCTATCGTCATACATTCTTTCCCTTCTCAGCCTCAGTAACTTATGAAAGTTTGTCGTTCTTTCACTAGCAGTGAGGAAAGGTGAAGTGGTTTTTTTGTTGGTTTTTTTCCCCAGTTGAAATTTGCACTAGGAAAAGCTTAACCTTAAATCCATATGTGTATGAAACCAGGCTTCCTTAATTCTGATACACAGGAAACTACTAAAAAAATCTTAGCCAATCTGAGAGATAGCATACAACCAGGTAAATAATAGCGAAAGGCATCCTGGCCTGTGTTTTCTATCAGGATAAAAATACCAGCAGTATCAAACTTGGGGAAATGCTTTTGGAGTGCCCCAGTATTAATATTATTAGGTATGAAAGACATGGCATTTTGAATTATCTTTCAAAATCTTTCCCTAAAACACATGACAGAGTTGATTTTTAAATGGAATGGGGGAGAGAACATGCAGACCTTCAAGGTTTCTCAGTATTCCACACAGAGGTTTAAAGAAAAAAAAGAAAAAAAGATATGGCACAAATACCCTATTTTCTTCCTGTATGAATTGCCTCTAAACAGTTTTCTAATACTTAATACTTTTGCCTTATTCTTTTTGTTTCTATTTGTACAGGAATGGTTGTGAACTTACAAAATCAGTTTGGCAAGCTGTCTGGTTCAGTGCAACCTGCTGAAAAGCCAAATCCTTCAAGTTTTCAGTTAAGTTGGTATGAAGAAAACACAGATGGGAGTTGTTTTCACGGGCATAGCCTGAAGGGAATTTTGCAAGAAAAATGTGGTTTGCTTACCGCCATGAACCCTGACTATTGGCTGTGTACTGTTAAACTATGTACTGAGAAGTAAGTATTCAAATTTTTGTTAAATACATTTTGGAAAGTTCCCCTGAAAGTAAAGTGCCACATATATATATTTTACTAATGACAAATATGGGGTGTGTGCACAGCTATGTATTCACATATAGTTAAAATCATTTGTAGAAAGGGGCATGTGCAGAATGGTTAGTCTTGGATTGGGAGTAGACAAATTGTAATACGAAGAGTGATCAAAGTGAGCTTTTGAGAAGAGAGGAGATGAGACAAAATCAACAACTAGAGTCACATGGCAAGAGTAGCAGCTAGGTACAAATACTCACTTCACTTTCTTCTTCATAGTATTTTAGAAAAAACTTGCACCACAGCTCTCCAGAGAATGGAAAAATGATTCCATTCCTCTCTCTCCCCTGGCCCCCCCAAAAGCATAGGAAATTGATTTTCTAAATCACTATAGTGCTTTTGTGGTGGCCTTAATCAAAATTAAAGTTAAAATCAGCAGTCGGAGTTCAAATAAGCAGGCAATTAATACCTCCAGACCATATTTAAAAAAAAAAATAATTACGAGTGAAAAGGACTTTACCACTATTTCATCTAAGCATATCGACAATCAACAGTTGTATTTTTTACAAGTAGAAAAGTAAAAGAAGAAATTTATTTTACTGGAAAAGTAAAAGAAGAAATATGGGAAAAGAAAACATTTTATGCTATTAAGGAAGTTTAGTGTCTGTCTTACTAGAGAACTGTTCCCAAATCCTGCCTTCACAAGTGAAAGAGAATTTTTTTTTCAATTAAGGGTATATGTATTTGTTAGTAAAATTATTTTCTTTAAAGGACCTAAGTAGCAAGGAGAATGATAGCCCAGCTAATCCAGCCTTGTACAAAGTTATATGGATATTTATAGAATCATAGAATCATTTAGGTTGGAAAAGACCTTTAAGATCATCAGGTCCCACCATCAACCCAACACCACCATGCCTACTAAACCATGTCCTGATTTGAGTATCTGCCTGGTTTCTGTCGAACTTCTCACTCTTCCTTTAATACCTTCTCCTCTTGCATCAAATTCTGCAAAAAACGGTGAGTTTTCTACTTGGTGGGTGCTGGCAGAGGACCATGGCCAGAGACAGACAGCAAAAGCCTTGCTGACAGAGTGTAGGAGTTCAGCAGCATTTACTCCAAGGAATAGGAAATATCTAAAACAGTGTTTCTTGTAAACTCCCCGGGTAGCGTAGATACGGCTTCTGGATCATACACCAGATTTTGGTTCTGCCATTGGTTATATCATGAAACCCTAATCCAAAAGAGGAAGGTAGCGGTGAGTATCAGTGAAAAAGATGAACTTTGCAGATGGCTTGGATTCTCCTGAATTTCTCATGTGTGCAATTGGAGGGTGTTTTTTGGAAAGGAGGTCAGGTTACATTAATGTGAAATGAGATTTCATTAGTGCGTTAAATAACATCTTAAATCTTTATCTGGTATATACTTCTAAATGGCATGCTTAAGAGAGCAATAGCCCCTACAGAATATTGGCGATATGTTCCTGATTTTTTAAATAGTCCCCTTGAAAATAACCGGCTTTTACATGTATGCAGTCTTTTCTGTCTTTCAGTGGATTTATTTGCTTATCTCTATTTTCTTTCCACATTACCTTTCACATATCCACCATGACAGAAATGAGTTGGAATAATGTAAACACAGTGTTATATTACAAGAGCTTTGGTTGCATGGATTCATTCTTTTGTATGAATAAGAACTTTTTTTTGTGAAGGGAGGAGAGGTAATAATCCCTTTACCACAAATTTGCGTAAATCTTATGTACACACTGAATGAGTGGATATTTCGGTGTATGTTTGTGTGAATAATCTTTCATGCAAAGTCTGTTTTTAAGCCTACATTTTCATATGTAATATATTAAAATGTTAATGGCAAACTGTCATAGCCTTCATGAAACAAGATTTGAATTTAAATTCCTACCAGTTAAATTTCCCATTATATCATTTGCAATGCAAGTAGTTAATTATACATCTGACACTTACTTAACTTTGGAAAACAACATCTACTCCTTCAGATATGAGGGTTTATCCTATGCAAGTGTGTGTATGTGTAATAGAAGTAAAAAAAAACTTACAAATTCTCTTTCTCTAAAAATCAGCATGGTCTAACTGGGACTACTGAAATGCTTTAATCCTAGGACTAAAGCATGATTTCAGTGTGGGCAAAGCTGAGATCAGTCAAATGGTTGGGGAAATGCTCTTACATTTTCTTTTATTTTAGAACTTTCAGTTTTAAACTGGATTCTAAATTGATTTGCTATAGAAGTGGTTAGGTGATAGGAGTTTTACGGTTGGACTAGATGATCTTAAAGGTCTTTTTCAACATAAATGATTCTATGATTCTATATATGATGAGGTATTACAATGTGTGGAAAAATGTTGAGAAAAATGGATTTCCCTTATTACATCTAAATTTAAAATCACCTGGATTTTTTCTTTAACTCTTCAGATATGCTCTTAGGGTAAATAGCACAAAAATAGCACAAAATGGGGCAAAATTGTGTGTGTTTAGGTACTCTTGTGAAAAGGTATAACTGCAGTTAATCAAATAGGTGCTTTACAGTACTGATGTAATTACACATTTGCCTCAGAATATACAATATCACTCCCCTGCCCCCCCCCCCCCGATGAAAACTGAGATTTGACACCTAAACGGCCATCAGAGCTCTAGTTGCTGAATCTTAGGGTTGACTAACCCATAGCAAAATGTCTTAATTCATATTAGGCAAAAAATGCAGGTTTGGTTCGACCAACATTTCTCAATTAAGTTTGAATTTAGCCAACACATTGGCTTGTGGGGGTCAGCTAGTGCATTCTGACACTGCTGAAACATCTGATTAAATTTAGTTTTTGTAAGAAGTCACTGGCAGCTTTCGGGGAACGTGAGATAGTCCATAGGATGGGATGTACGACATGATAGTTTCAGATTTCCAATCTGCCAGACTTTGGGAGGCTTTAAACAAAGACTCCGCTCCTTGAAGTATGGCTTGCATGACACTCCAGGATGGGTCCGTCTGTTCCTCCACTTTGAGGTAAAATGTAAATGTTTGTTGGGCCAGAGGGAGCAAGCAAATGACTCTATAGTCTAGTAATTAGCACACTTGCCCATAAATTGGGACAGACAGATTCCAGTCCTTGTTCTGGTGAATATTTAAGACCGCTGCTCTGAATCAGACAGAGGGGAAATTTTAAACTCTGTTTCTCCACATCCCAGGGCAATACCTAGTAAGCTAGAACATGCATAGGATTTTATGGTGAATAGCACCTGAATCCCCCTATCAATGTAAAAGATTTTTTAAAAAATCAAAACAGCTGGATTTTATACTATTTTAAACTTACAACTTTTAATAAAAACAAATTTTAGTCTAACCCAGAACAGGATATTTTTCCAACCTAAGTTGCTGAACTTAATGTTTACAGAGCTGTCTCTGCAGTCTGTCCTCTGTGTCATCTTTTGTTCAGTCTGACACTTGTTACCAGCAAGTTCAGCCTACTGTTTTTATTATATATTTCACCAATAAAATCAACTCATCATTTTCATTAACATTTTCACTGTGAAAGCTACAAAATAATTAAGCAGAAGGTTGCTATAGCACTAATTACTTTCTGTCAATCTGGTCAATGTTTGCCCCAGTGTTTCCTATATTACTACCTTGACTTGAACTCAGCTTCTCTCTCTTGTTTCTAGACAGGTGATTTATATTTAGCACACAGAGGCAATGGACAAGAAATGGATGGATTATAATCCCATGGCATAGTTTCAGGAAGAGGAGAGAGGGGACCCTATGGAGAGTGTGGGCAAAGAATCTAGAAAAGAGCCTAGGGTGTCTGCATTGGATAGTCTTAGGAATTTTAAAAATAGGGCAAGTTAGCCATCTTCACACTTTACTAAATTTGCTAAAAGTTGGCACAATGAACACTGGTTCAATTTAGTCCTCAGTGGCAAAGAATGTATTCTTTGCCTGGTTGAGTATGATCCTGCTTCATAGGGCAAGAAGCTATACAGGCTTTTCCTTCTTACCGTGTCTGCACCATCTCTGAACATGTCTTGGTCTACTTCAAGGTTTTGCAGGAGTGGATCCCTTCACAGAATTGACATTGTGGACCAGAATTGTGATTTATGCTGTTGGTAAAATGTAGAGGTTTTATCTGATTACAATTAAATATATTAATGCTAGCTAAATACTAACTAAATACACTTGTAATTTAGGGCTTTTTTTATTTTTACCTTTCTTTTCAGATTGTGTGGTCATCTGGCTCATTACAGAGAAGTGGACTTTCCCCAGAGTTACCATTTTGTACTAAGGTTATTCTCCTTTCTTCTGAGGATACAGCCCTCTTATATCCATGATGAGGTGTGTGTGATAGAGCACAAACTTTTTAATAAAAAACTCTGTAAAAAGCCAAAATACAAGACAACCCTAAGGAAGTAAAAAGGCCTAAAAATAACAGTATTAAAACCATGTAAATTAGTTGGTTGGATCCCAAACCATGGTATTACATCTAAAGTTGTAATGATCCTTTTGCCTGCATGGAAATTTTTTGTTAAGATAGTAGTGCTGAGATCTACTACTGTACTTTGGTTGTAGTGTCATTTAATCTATAATTTAAGTCACTGGTTTCCAGCTGGGAAAATTATCAAGGAAACTGTTTATCACAATTTATTTCCTTACTTTGTATCAGAGCCAACAGGAAGCTATGAAATTACCATTTTTGGGGCATATTTGTACATGCTTTGAGTGTACTGGACGGCATGTTAGCATCTAATTACATTGCGAGATTTTGCAATTGAGGTATTATCTATTTTTTTACCTACTGTTGTATGACAGCAAATATATTTCTAGAAAGTAATGTTTACTTTGTTTTGAAATAGTGTGTTAACAAATAAAAGCAGCAGTTGGTTGATGTTTTCACTGCAGTGAGTTTTTCAGTCATGGTTTCTAAACAGGCTGTTCTGGAGCAACTCTGGCACTGTTTTCTACATTTCCTTGCATCCTGTTTATCTCCCCATCTCTTGTTATGCCTGAGCCTCTCATTCAAGTTACCACCTTTCAGGTTCATGTTGCATTCCAGGCTTCACAGATTTTGCAGCTACTTTTATACCTGGAACTGCCCATCCTATTTCTTGTGCAATGGTAACTGCCAGGTCCTCCTGTTATTCTTCTATTGCGTTTGAATTTCTTCTGACTGCTTTATAATCCAGCAGCTTGTGTCTCAGCCATTCTACCAGTTTCTCATGCTCAGTCGTATTTAAATTGTCCCAGACAACGTGTAAATGAAGTTGGGTGCTGCCACTACATTAAAAACACCATAACATATGCATATGTTGAACAGAGATGCTGAGTGGATACCCAGGTGAATAAAGCTGCTTTCAGTTGAATGAAATAAAATTCAGCAACTCCAACCGTCAGTACGGAGTACAGAAGTTGCCAAATCTATTTGATCAAAACCTAAATCAACAGCAACAGAGAAAAATGGTGCCTGCAGACTTTACAAAGAGTAATAGCTACCTTTCTGAGCAAGGGCTTCAGTGAGATGTAATCTGGGAAGGTAATCAGTTCAGCACATAGACTCCGAGTATGATGGAAGTTTTTAAAATCTGTTGCAGTTCAATCCGTGAAGCCATTGTCTAAAAACTGGGAACAGGCAAATGGTAGGAGAGGAGATGTGCTGCCCTACCTGTCTGGAGTGATAAAGTGGTATTTCAAGCACGGGTAGAGCAGACAGGACTGTTAAGTTGCAATAGTTACTTGGAAATACTGGCAAACCAGGAGGCTTCATTGGCTCAGTAGAGGCAGGAGGTAATTAAGCGTGGTGTCCTGATTTAAGGTGACAGAAAAGACAGTTTGGGTGAAAGTTTTTAGGTTTTCAGATATTTTAAGTAGTTACTGTAGAACAGGGATTTAGAGCAATTGTCCCATAAAGTGATTGTAACACGCAGAAGAGAAGGCACAGTTTTAGCCATACAGAGCTAAACTGTGCTTGATGGGGGAAGAGGAAAGAGCAGACTGAGTTGTTACTTGTTGTATGTGTTAGAGTTTTCATAAGTCGCTACCGTTTAGTATGTCTAAATCTATTGCCACGTTGCACTAGATACCTCAGACTTCTGACAAGATGTGTGTTGAACTGATGTTTGCATTAATGGCCTCAGAATATACCAATTTGAATCTCATCTTGTGTCTGGTGTTTGTGTTTTAAAATTAGCCATTATCTATTATGTTTGACCTCACCTGAGTGAATTACTAAAGTTTGTAAATATTTGGTAAAATTATTGATTGTTCTTGTTCTGGATGAGTATTTGTATCGGTTAAAAATCTACAGAAGTGTAATACACATTGTCACTGTTTTCAACAGTGCTCGCTCAAGTGACTGAAAGTGTCTCATTCTTTTTACTATAATATCTGTTAAAGTTTTGAATTAGCTATCTAAAAGACACCTTGTTATACACAAAGGATTCATTTAATTCAGAAGTCTTTATTTGAAAGACTTATGCATTTAATTATAGGTATACCTTTCTTTTAAAACTACTGTAGTAGTAAAATCTGAGCTTCATAAATTAAAAATACTGTACTCATTGTTACATTGTTACAAACGTAACAAAGCTCCCTTAGATGTTTGAATAAATTAAGGCTGTACTTTAATAAACAGGAATAAAGCTTGCAGTTAATCAAGAGCCACGTGCCTTCTGGACACATAGGTTAAGAGTCAGATTTAAAAGTAAAGGGTGTGCCCCTAAAATACTTAATGTTAGTTCTATCCAGTTTAATCAATAACACTTATGTTGGAGTAACAATGTTTAAGAGACTGACCAGCCACAAGAGTGCCTTATCTTCAGTGAAGTGTAATTGAGCTCTCTTGGGACAACTACTTTGAGTCCAGTTAATGTAACCCTGAGGTGGAGCCATGCTGGTTGAACAGACAGCTACAGGCAGATAGCTGAAGGGCAGGGTGTCTGCCACAACCCAGCAGTTCCAACCACCTCTTCTATCTACTTTTAATTTACAGGTCCTTTCTGTAACTATTTGCTGAAAATGTTCAGGTAAAGCTCAGCCTTCTGATAGCTACTTTTTTATACTTCTTCCCATGGAAATTTTAAGTAGAGAACTTGGTTTGTTTTGTTTCTTACTCTAAAAGTTGAATGAGAGTTCTTAAGTATATACATAAAGTTAAGTGGGTTCTTTTTAGATTAATTTTTTAAAACAGTATATATTGAGAAGACTTATAATAGTTAAATAATTATTAACTTAGACAATAGCAAATTGGTTATTCTGAGACCTTGATGTGCCTTCTAAAGTGAATTAGGGGTTTTCCTAGTTTGTGTGTTACATTTTTTAACACAGTTTTCCTATCTTTAAGAGTACAAAAGTAACCTTGCTTTATGAATTCTCCTAAATAATGCAACTTTTCTGTTGTTTCAGTGGAGAAATATGATGGAAGTTTCATTTCCATTTGAAAGGTACAGCCTTCAGCAGAACTGGTATTTTACCTTACTAGTTTTTCACTACCTCAGGGTGTCTGCGTTCTCAATATCAACTTAGTCTCAGTGAAATACATTTTTCTTTTTATATTTTTTACCATTTTCCAGACATGAAGGAGAGGTGTTTGACTTTCTCCTTAACCTTTTACGCAGTGAGGGCCCTGAACCTGATTTAACCAGAGAATGACAATCAGCAAAGTTCAGTGCCCGCAAGCAATGCTAGTCTAATTTATTGGCCATAGTGTGTTGTATGGGCTTCACTGCAATTACATCTTTCCTAACCCGTTTTTAGCATGACCCCTGAAACAATCGTGTTTGGAATATTTGAGAAAGCTTTGTGCAATGTTGCAGGCAATGCAATTAATAACTTGCTTTCTCATAACTTCCTGGAAAGCTCAAAAGTTTGGGAGAGGTAAAGTCTGAAAATGTTAAATCAATCCCTGAATAAGGTGTCTGCTCCCTGGTTCATCTGTCCTTTCTCCATGTCAGGTTGAATAAGCTTTATGCTGCTTCACAGGCAGAGAAGAGTCAGGATAACTCCATTTAATTAATCTCCTGTTTTGATCCAAAATGAAATGGGCTTTCCAGCACATGTGGTCATACATATTTCCTGGCTGAGCATTAGTATGTGGATTGGTCAAAGCAGTGTCTCACTGCATTTGTCCTTGCATTAAATGCAGAATGCTTGCTTTCCAATATCTCCTCCGCAGTTACTGATCTTGTTCCTCCTCACATGTGAAGCTACTTTGTTCCTGGCCAGATTAGATGAGGGAGAGCATAAAGGACATGCCAAGATCTGGAAACAGGCGTACGTGAAAGAGCTTTCCTCACTGCTGCCTGTGCTAGGATGCTGCTGAAACGGTGAACGCGAGAGTGAGTAAGGGCTGCAGAACAGGAGATGATGAATGCTTGTGTCCTCACGTGAGGTTATAGCTGCCCTTGTACAACTGCTAATGGCAGCATTTCCAGAGCCAGAACGCTCCCCAATCCTCAGTGTCTACACTCTGCCTCTGGCAGTACATCAGGTGGTTTTAAAAGAAAATACAAGCACATTCCTCTGATAATCTCACATGGCTGCTCTGCATTGTAGAAGTATTCTGTGTCTGCTCATAGACTGCCCTCTTGTTCTAGCAGTGGCTTTGCCCATCAGCTGCAGACCCTGCCATTGCCTCGTGAGAATGCCACCAAGTGTGTTTAGTGTCTATGTTGTGATCTCATAGCTTGGTCTGGATCCTGGGATGCTTCTGTGCTGGCTTTTCATGGAGGATCCCTCCAATGGCTGTCTGATCGAGCATTGCATGCCAAGTAGAGGCTGCTGCAAGAGAGAAGGGTGAAGATGCCACCTCTTTACAGGCCCAGGGAAGAGAAGGGTGTCCTAAAACTACATCCAAGTGCTCCAGTTTTCAAGGTCAGGATATCAGACTGCAGAGCTAGCAAGTTCCTGGTGTGCTGTCAGCTCCTCGCAAGCGAGGCAGGCTTCATACCTGCAGGCAGGCTGGTTCGTGTGCTTCTGAGCAGGACTTCGACCATGGCCCCGTGACGTGGTGCAGCAGGGCTCCCTGTGACCACCACTTGCAACTTGCTAGGATGTGAAAGAATCCACCCGTCCCTGGATCTCATCCACACAGTAAGTCGTGCTGCATTGATATAAAATTGTGACAAAACATTTTTGTTCACTGAACTGAGATCCGTGGCGTTTGGAACTCCTAACTGGGCAGCTGGATGGTTTCCATGCTGCGGAGCAAAGCGGATTAGGCAGAGAACAGTATGCAGCGAAAGAGCTGCACATGCTGTTCTTTTGCTACACCACTGTCGGCCTGTGCGGCAGGACCTATGTACACAGAAGTCAAACCCGGAGGAAGCACAATATTGAGCAAAGAGTTCAATGAGACTGGATAACATGCTAAAGATTTTATCGTTAATAAAATTCTAGGCTTCAGGCTGACTTTTTAAATATATGGGCTGCTGCAAAATCAATTAATTCACACTGTAGTAATTTTAGAGGGTCCTTAGGCTGATGGAGCTGCACCTCCTGCCCCTGAATAGTCTGCTCTCAACAGCATCTACATTATCTTTAGGGCTAAATACATAATCAAAAGGGGAATCTTTAAGGAATGCCAGCAAGATTGCATATAGGGATATAACTAAAGTGAAAAGCAAACTTTAATTTTCCTGTCCATATTTCACACATTGTGCTTTTATTTATTTCTTTACCCTTTTCCCCCCCAGCTTTTTCCATCTTCTCTTCCCTCCAAGGCATTTCCAGCTTCCCTTTCCACTGTCACTTGTCTTTCTATTTCTTTCCACTGTGCCTGTTTTCACCTCACTTACTAGTGACTTCATGAACCTCTGCCTGGGCTTTTCTCTTTTCTTTTTTTTTTTCAGCCCTTTGATGCCTTCGGGATTATTCTGCAGGGGTCAGTGATCAGCTTCGGGCTTACTTTTCCGGCTCTATCCTGCGTATCGTGTCCACAGGCCTGTTGCAAAAAAGAAAAGCTTGCCTGGTGTGCTGTGTAATGGAGAGTATAGAAGATTTACTGCTCTTTCCAGCCAGCTCTGCAGCCTGGCCCTCGCATCCTAGGGATTCAGATTAAGTAGAAAGTACCTTGTTTTGACTCCCTGGCACATTTTGTGAAATCAAAAGTACTGTTACAAACTTGATGCAACTTGTTTATTACACAGGTGTGAATGGCCAGTGCGTGTAGATGATAATTATCAGGTATGAGATTTTAAAACCTTATTTGTTAGGTAAGTCATAACAGTAACTAATCCTTGTCCAGAATAATTCCCAATTTCTCTAGATAGCGATGTCAAAAGACAGACTAGGAAGAGGTGCAAGCACATTGAGACAGTGCTCAGCCAGATGGTTGCAAATGGCGTGTGAGTTCAGTGGGGCTCCTCGCATGTTTTGAGTGGGATTAATTTAAAAGGAAACAAATACGTGAAGAAGGGAAGGAGAACACTGAAGGCAGGACCGGGGCAGAAGGAAAGGGCTTGAGAGGTGGAGGAGAGCAGCGAGATTGAGGTGAAAGGGCTGAGTGAGTGAAGAAGTTGAAGGGAACGCCAGTCAGCGCAGGACAAGGGAAGTCGTGCCAGGGCACTGCCGCATCAGGCTGGCATGGCTTTATGCCCAAGCCAAAGCTCTGCTAAATCCCTTTGTGCTTCTTGCCTGATTTTGTTCAGCGATGATGCAACCCAGTTAGTGACATCACAGAAATACACCTACAAGTGGTGTTACAGTCTAGATTGTGACCGGCAGATTAGTCAGCGGTGTCACAATCCCGTGTTTATATCATTGTCTCCTGAATGTGGAAGTGATTGCTCTGTCGATAACTAAGTTTTCATTGGCAGATCAGGCTGTTAAGAAAAGACATCCCTTTTGCAGAGGCAACAGCTTTGATTTGTTTGGAATAAAATCATGGTAAATTCTAGTTAAGTAGAAATACCAAGCATGGCACATTACTAAGATTTTAGCAATTTGGGTGCAATGTAAACATGTGACTGAACTTCAGCACGTACTGCATCTGGGTCACTTACAGCTATAGGGTAGTATTATATTTTATTGTTAATGAAAAGTATGCACGAACAGAAGCAGGGAGCGTGAGGAGTGAATAACACCTGAGAAAGTTAGCAGTCCTTCCCAGCGCTTGCGAATTTGAGCTGGTTTTGTAATTTGTATCGGAAACAAAGCGAGTTATACTTGTTTGGAAAAACATAACTTTCTGACAACTTAATCGGATGACAGAATTTTTTTTCCATAGGTGAGACCAGATAAGAAATTTTCTTCTATGTAGTCTCGAATTAGATTTTTAAAATGGGTTAAAAATATAGAATACCTTTTATCGCCATGTCATAAAGAACAATTTACATCAGTTCATTTCACTTTGTAGCGCAAGATTCTCCTTCAGTAATGTTTATCTTTTGCCATCCTAGTGGCGATGTTTGCAGATCCAAACAAAGAATTTTGTATTTAGAACACTAGTTGTAATCCAATCAGAGGATATTAAGCAACTTCCAGGATTAGACCCTCAGTGAAAGTTTGTTCCCTTTAGTTTCGTATTTCCTTCGTTTGGCTGCTTGAATTGTCCTTCTATAGTTTTGCACTGGAGTATATCCTGTACAAATAGGGAAGAGATTTTGACCTAGAAGGAGAGACCTCTTATTAGTGTGCATACTTTTAAATTACAGTAGCTATCTGAAGCATCTTGACATGCGATAGCTAGCACTGTTGCTATAGGGGTTTGATTCAAGTTGTTACTTAAACAAGCAACCTCCCACCCTTATTTCTCAAGGAGAAACTTAAGATCTTTCTGATTCAAATTTATGCACGTCACTTTGGTTATATCCGATGTATTTGTAATGTTGCCGCCGTTGTTAGACCGGGGGATTTAGGCGTGTTTCCAGCAGTAACTCCGTCGTGAACCTCCCTTTCCCTCCGAACCCGCCTTCATCCGTGAGGCACCTAACGACGCCGGGATTCACGGTGCTTGGGCAGTCAGCGCAGTGCTCCTGCCAATTAACGCGCCTTGTGCCGTCTGTAGACTTTCCTAGCAGCGGGGTTAGTCCCGCAACAAGAAGCAAGGTTGTAGGGGATGGGAGAGGGAGAGGGGAGACCCAGCTCTAGTGCGAAAAGGATCCTAGGGCGATTCCCGCGTACCCCGCCGAGAGCCCCGGCCCGGCGGCCCCTGAGGCCGTGCCCCGTCCAGCCCGGCCCCGGGCCTCGGCCCGGAGCGGAGCGGGACGGGGCGCTCGGGGAGCCCCCGCGGCCGGCGGCCGGGAGAAGAGTGCTGGGGACTCGGGGGCAGCTGCGGTGCCAGCGCCTTAGCCCCCGCGGACGCCGTGCGTGCAGGCGGAGAGGTGAAACGGGGAGGAAAAGGTTTTTTGTTTGTTTGTTTGTTTTTTTCCTCAGGACAGCAGCCTTCCCCGCGGAGTTTTACTTGTCCCTTACGTGCGCCGTGCGCCGTCCCCCGCGTTGTACGACAGGGGCCGCGGCCGGCACCGCCCGGGCCCCACGGGCCGCCTGAGCGCTGCCCCAGCCGCCGCCGCCACCGCTGCCCGTCCCCCGCAGAGCCCCGCACGGGCGGCGGCACCGCCCCTCCCCGCCCGGCCGCCCAATGGGGGCGCGGCAGCTCCGCCCCCCGCTCGGCGGCAGCCAATGGGAAGCGTCGTGCCGGCGCCCGTCCACCTGCGGCTGCGGGAGCCACCTGAGCGGGCGAGAAAAGCCGACAAAACCCGTCGGTGCGGCGGGCTGCGCGCTGCTCTCTCCGCTCGCCCCCGCCTCGCCCTCCCGACCCGCCGGGCCAGTTCTGCCGCCCGCTGCCTCCGCCAGACATGACACAAGACTACGACAAGTGAGCGAGACAGCCGGGCGGGGAAGCGGGGTGGGGGGGAGGGGAGGGGAGAGAACCGGGTCCGGTCCGACCGGTGCTGGCGCCCCGCCGGGGGGGGGGTGGGTGGTGCGGCGAGAGGGGCTCGCCGCCCGGGGCCCGCTCTCCTGTGGGGCCGGGCCGGGGGGGAGCCGCTCTGCGCGGGGGCCCGCCCCCATCCATCTTCTCGGAGGAGCAACCGGAGGCTGCGGCGGGGCGGTGCGAAATGGCGGGGGGCGGGGGGGGCCTGGCGGCGGCGGCGGCGGCGGCGGACCCCGGCGGCCACCCCGCCCCGCGAGGCGAGCAGCGAGGCAGGGCCGGCTTTGAAACCCGACACCCGCGGCGAGGCGTGGGTCAGCGCCGCCGCCCCCCGCCCCGCCGCGCCGCGCCTTAAATGCGGGCGGCGGCAGCGAGCGGGCCGCGCCGTCGGCAGGAGCGGGCGCCGCCGCCGCAGCGCCGGGCTGCCCCTCTGCCGGGGGGCTGAGGGAGGCGGGCGGAGCCGCAGCGGCGGGCTGTCCCGTCGTCCGTCCCCCCCGCCCCCGCCGCAGCCCCGCGCCGCTGCCCGGCGGCGGGAGCGGCCCCCATGGACTTCTATGAGGCGCACCCCTCCGGCAAGGTGGATTTCGGCAGGTGAGGGGGTCGGGCGGCGGACGGGGGGGGGGCTCTCGGTCAGTTGGGCTGCAGCTGCCTCGTTCTGCGCGGAGCCGAACGTCGGAGGAGTTAAGACTGGGCTGGAGGGGCGTTTCGTGTAACTTCGTGGTGGGGGTGTCGAGGCGTCTTCTTCGGACGGATGGTCCCTCGCCTTGTTTAACGGCCTGGGTTGCTTTCCAAACTTGTCACCGTGTCCGTCGGGAGACGGTCGCCGTGGGCGGTGGGAGCGAGTAGAAAACGGGGTAACTCTGAGGTGATTTGAAGAACCGGTTATAAAGTTACTGCCTTTTGGGTGATCGGTGGCTCAAATGCGCTCATTTCCTAGGGAAAGTGTAGGGGTTTCACAGATGGCTTTTTTTTTTTAGTATACTACTTTTTATAGAAAGAGGATGCTGTAATGCAACAGCTCGCTAACTTCACCCTGTGATTAGGATTTTTTATATGTATTTTTACCCCCGATGACACTTAATAGACGCGGCCACAGCGATTCAGGTGCATGCACTTCACTTTTCTGGCACGCAGAAAGAAGCCGGCTGAAGAAATCCTCTCTGCTGCCTCAGCATTAAAGGCGTGCGCTGTGCGTAGACCAGGTATAAAGCACAGCGCGGCTGAGGATCTCCTCACATCCCGAGCTGAATTGCACGGTGAGGAAGAGAAAGGATGGGCTTTGGATCGGTTAAGTAAGCAAGTTAGAATAGCTTCTGTGATCTGAAGACAGAACGTTGCAGGTTGTGGGATCCTCGCAGGCAAAGAAACAGTATCTGCTCTTTGTAGTAGTCCTCTGCTTCTGTCACACAGAAAATAAATTTCAGAAATTATTAAAACTGCAGTTAGGAAAGATAATATCCAGCCTTTGCTGGATATATCTACTACTTTGTGAGCAGATTCATGTGCCAGTAATCTTGAAACTTAAAACTTAGGAAAAATAAATGTTTGCCTTCTCTTATTAATAAATCTTCTCATTTTTCTGAAAGAAGCAGTGGTTCTGTTAAGGGATTGAGTTACTGCCAAACTCTGCACTTCTCTTGATAATTCTGCAGATAATTCTTTCTACTCTGCTTTTAGGCGGGTAGGTTACCTGTAGGGCAATGTGCATTATACTTAGGTGTTGCAATGACAAATCACACAAAAATACCTAGTTTTTGTATTTGCTATGTTTCTGGTTAGTGGCTGCTTTAGTTCTCAGTATTTTTGGTTCTCATTTGGCTCTCTCTTTCCGTGTGAGCATTGTGTTGCTGGAGGGGATCAGCTTAGTGGTCTTGTGAGTTCCAGCAAGGCTGACTTAGCCCTTCAGCTTGGCAGGGATGGATCAAGTGAACTGCACCCAGGTTACTTCAGTTGCCTTTTTCTTTACGAGTGACTTTAACTGGAGGGTTTTACCCATTTGCTATGGATAGTCAAGGTTTCTTTTATCACGTTGTATAAGAATAGAAGGTTGTACCATGTCCCTAAAGAAAATTCTGCTTTGTCTTCTGCTGCTCACGTCGCCTTGATAGAAAGTGGATGTCCTCGATACCAGAGGTATCTGCATTTTGGTAGATTGCATTTTAGTATATGCGTCAGCGTGTACACAAATATGCGCAAAGACCTAAAGAGAGGGCCTGGTGCAAGAGCTTGTCTTTTTTGTCATTGTTGTTTGCTTTTTTTCCAACTATATAATACTGATTTATAGCCACAAAGTGCTCTTGCAAGTCCTGGAAACTCCTACTTGCTTTAAGTGTCTTCAGCTCAGCCAAGCTGTCCTACTGAAGCTCAGGGAGACTCCGAGACTCTTTGTGTAACCAATAAAGGGTCAAACGCATAATTTGCAAAGTGCTCTGCAATCTTTTTTGGTAGAAGGTGGTGATAAATGTAGGATACTGTTAAGCTGATTATAGTGATTAGAGTATTTCACAACTTTGTTTCACAACTTTTTGTATTTGTAGTATATTTCAATCTCTGCATGCATCTGGGTAGATAGCTTAAAAGAATGCTTATCTACGGGGGAAGGTGTGTGATGGTGGTGGGGAACTGCTTTTTGTGGGGTTTGATTTTTTAAATATATTTATTTATTTATTTTAAACTATTACCAATTCATTAAAAAAAAGTGCTGAATTTGGGATTATTTAAGAAAAGAAAATAGCCTCCCTTCTCTCCCCACCAATCTGCAGTAAACTATTGTTACATTTGCACTGGAAGGAAAACTGTTTGAATTGGTTTAAAAGTCAGATTTAAACAACATTAACTTGAACTCACTTGAAAGATGAAGCGTATATTTTACCAATAGAACCAAAATATATTAAGTTGTCTAAGCTGGTAGGACAGCGTTTTCTACAGATGTCCCACTTTCATCTGTGGGCAGAAGGTCCAAGTTCCCAGCAATCTCAAAACATTCAGAGTAAATATAATTTTTTTTTTTATACTACGACATAAAGGAAAAAACTCAATTTTTTTTTCTTTTTTCCCAGTCATCTGTTGAGGGTGTTTCAAACCAGTGTCACGGATTATTTCAACAGTAACCAGGCAGTAACTCTTTCGTCTTCCCTTGTCAGAAAAATTCACTGCCAAATTGATTTGAGGTCCCTTTGACCAATTTCCCTATGTAGTCTATAATCAGCAGCTTCTAGGTGGTGTTTTCAGATACACTCTGAGAGCAAAGACACCTTTTGAAAGCATTATGGGAAAGAGATATTTCGTTAATTCATGTTTTCTACTTCCACATGGGAACTGGAGCAGGTTGCAGCTTGGTAGTATTACATGGGATGTGCTAGAGGTTTTGTAGGTGGTAAGGCCAGTAAGCGTGTGTAACTCTTTCTGGGTTGGATTCAGAGCATGAACAGGTCAGTTGTGCTTTTAAACGGCTTTGCCTTTTTATATAGACTCGTGTAATCCAGCTGAGTTCGGTCGAATTAATCCTGATTTACACTGAGCGTGAGTGAGATCAGAATTAGGTTTCTGGGCTTTTTGTGTTGACTAATCCTTGCAGTGCACTGAATCAGAATATGAACCCTGTGAAACTGGGGCAGCTAATTTTGAAAAACTTTAGGAATGTTTTTCATGTGTTCTAACAGGTGGCTTTTTTTCTTTCTTTTTTTTTATGATTCAAGTAAAAGACCCGTGTTGGTTCTTCAGAATGACTCTCTCTACTCTCAGAGACGTCCTTACACCAGTGAAGATGAGGCCTGGAAAACCTTTCTTGAAAATCCCCTTACAGCAGCTACCAAAGCCATGATGAGCATCAATGGTGATGAAGACAGTGCAGCTGCCCTCGGACTGCTCTATGATTACTACAAGGTAGATTGGTGTGGGTATGCTCTGGCAGCCAGCGGAGCTCTTGTTCCACCTGTGGAGAAGGCGTCATTTGCTAGAGGATTTTGCAGAAGCTATGTATAGATCACGAGGACTTTAAACTATGTGGTTTTTAAATGGAAAAAATTCCATGTCCCTTTTTCTGAAAACTGGTTTATTTTTAGCTCAGTAAAATAAGATCCCCCGAATCTTAATGTAATGGGTCAAAAGCTTCAGTAGCACTTTGCCTGTCAACTCCAGGTTCTGCAGGAGGTGATGTATTATAGAAATAGTCATGAAGGATGAGACTTTGGGAGCATGTCCCTGTCTGAATGTAAATACACATGGAGAAAGAAACTTCTCTCCTTTTGCTCACGTGATGCCTATTCTGGTGGGACCGTTGGCTTTTGTTGGGGCTTTGATGTGCTACTTTAGTCTCACCTGATACTAAGCTGTAACTACAGATTTTTGGTGGTGTGTGGACCTGAAGTGTCCACCTGAAGGGGTTGCTGTCTGCATCCCTTGTTATCTTCAGTGAGCTTCAGCTGTTGTAATCTGTTAATCCTTTGACAACTGTCATTGTCTTCCCCAGTGTTCATGGTCCCCTCCATGTGCCTTCCTAAATGCTCACAGGTGAATTGAACAGTCAAACAGATAACCTTCTGGTTTGTGTGGGATACGTTTTGCTGAGCTTTCTTTCCTACATACCAGAAGTCTAAGCTAGGGTAGTTATCTCCAGTCCGTGTCCAAGTCAGTGGAGACCAGCAAGCGTTTCCAGGCGGGGAGGAGTCCTGCTTGTGTTAGATGCCTGCGTTACAGTGGCCTGGCTCACTGGGTGGAGATGCCTTTTTTTACTTTACTGAGCATACAGGGAGGCCAGGAGGCTGACTTGACTCACGTGCCTGACACTTTGGCTAGTGTCTTAACAGCAGTGAGTGTAATTGCCAGTGTCTCTATATTCTTCAAGCATGAGGAGAGGTTGCCTTGTGCACGCAAAAACCTTGCCTGCCCTTTTAAGAGTTGAACACGTCTTACGTATCAAAATGTTCTTGTAATGCTTAATATGGAGATTAGCACTCCACATGCACACGACAGAATGCCACAAACTCACTGATGTGGGTGATATTCAGCTAGTTCTGTGAGAAAACTGGCTTTCTGCTTTGTGCCTGTGCTTGCTCTGCTTTTGGAAAAAAAAAAAAAACCACACCGCTTTTCACCAGAACGATTTTAATCCACAAAATCAGTTTTGATTTCTAAACCTGTAGATTACAAAGAGAGCGTTGATGTTGATCCCTCACGCTTGGCAAAGCAGAAGGGATTTGCTGTACATTAATGTCTAATTCAGGGTTTCCTCTTATGTTTGGGTATCAGTGAGTGTACAGAAAAATCTGTGGAAGAACAGGTATCCTGTACGTTTGCATGAAGCAAAATGTTTAGAGGTTGAAAGATTTATTGGGGGTTGTTACGAAGTAATGCTAGAGGGACAACATCTAGACATTTCTAATATGCCCCCTCTGCAATATTAAAGGCAGCCAATGAGATCACCTTTGTATTAAAAAAAAACAACCAAAAAAACCCCAAAACCAAAAACCAACAAAACCAAACAACTTGAGTTTTCTTCCACTTGACTAATGAGCTACCCTGATAGCTCAACTGTGGTTAATAAGGCCTTACAGGAAACAAATTTTTGATCAAAATCTAGAGTTTAGGAGTGTTGGCCAAACGCAGCTCGGAAGACCCTTGTTTTTTAGTGACTAGTAGTGTTGGCCTCCTAGCGGTTTCCAGCTAGAGGTTCTCCAAATTTTGCTGGTTACTGTGGAGAATCCAACAATTCTGGTGTTACTGGAGATTCCAGGTTATGTGGAAGAGCCAGGACTTAGGTGTTAGTCGGGCGCCGTTTAGAGAAGCATGCTGTTCAGCCTTTGAGTTAGCAGTAAAGTGGTGGTTCCCTGTGTTGCACCCAAGCTGGCAAAGGCAGGCAGTCTCTGAGCAGGCTTCAGCGAAGGAAGGTGGTGGGAGTTTACTCCTCCTTACACCAGATGGTGTTTGCTTTGCTCATTCAGGAGGCATGTTGAGGGTGACAAAAGCCCTGGGGGCCATGTCTGGGTTTGCAGAGGAGCGTGTGTGGGCTTGCTGTGCAGCTGAGGGGACCTGAGCACCATAGGCTTGTGCCAGTGGTGGCAAGAGCTGTTTGGGTCACTGGGGCACTGGCTGTGTGCTCCAGTGAACCAAGCTGCCGCAGGTCGAAGAGTTCACCTTCTTCTGTATGCCTTGGCCTTGCCACACAGCCAGGAAAATGGCACGTGTCTGTGTGTGGACGAGGTGGCTTGTGATCAGTGTTGTGGTATGTGGTGTTTTCAGGGCAAATCCTGTCCACGGCATAAAATATGAGGAGCAGTATTGAGCTGTCTTAAATCCAGAGCACTGGTCATTACCTTTTGTTTATAAAAGATTTAATACAGTTTGGGACAGGGTGTTATATGTGGCTGTGCACAAAAATGATCTGTAGCATCCCAATACACTTACTGGACCTGAGCGTCCCCAAATCCCCTGGTCTCCAAGGAGAAAGGAAAGCCTCAAGTGGTCTTTGAGGAAGTGGCCTAGAGAGCACGTGTTCATGGGGAAGGGGCTGTGGAGCAGCGTCCTTTCACAAGCCTTGAGCTCATCCAGCAAGCTGAACCCTGCCAGCCTGCAGAGGAGGAAACCTTCACTGCCGGAGCAAACCTTGGGGGCTCTGCTTCTGGTCCTGCTCACACCAGTGCTGGTGCTCCAGCCAGGGATGGACCGTTTTCTGCACCAGTTTTTCCCACCGCCTGGTGCTGGCAGGAGCCCAGGGCTGGCACAGCTGGCCAAGTAGTCTACACAGGGATCGGCAGGACATCGCGTGGGGTGGGCCTGGCATCCCAAAGCTGTACGAACATTGGTCAAACTAATGCTAATAATGACTGGTATCAGAGAGTGATGCTTACTTAATTTGACTAAGTCGCTGTGTTTTTGAGGGGTGGTGGTTTTGTTTTGGTTTTTTTTTTGTATGGGAGGAAGAACGCAATTACAGCATGTCTTGTATTTCCTAGGTTCCAAGGGAGAGGAGATCTTCAACAGCTAAACCAGAGGTAGAACATCCTGACCAAGACCATAGCAAAAGGTATTAGTTTTTATTATTGTTTGTCTGCTTATCTCCCTTCCCTCCTACACCACCAAAGCTGCTGAAGAAAAGTAACGTGCTGCACTGCAGCATTGTGCTGGAAGAGAGAAGTGGTTTGCTTTTACTCTGTGCCCCAAATTCCTGCACTGCCCCAAGAACAGGATGGGGATTGGACCATGATGTGGATTGCTGAGGCCCAAACTGCTGCTCATCGCCATCCATCTGCTTTCTCTGTACTGGTGTCATACAGTCAGCATAGCAAAAGCTGGTCTTTTTAACACTAGGCACAGCCTGGTAGTGCATGCACCCCTTCCCAAGGCTGCGGAGGTGACTGGTGATCCTTTTATTTTTGCAGGTGGTTGCCTCAGTTGCTCACTGCTGACTTTGTTGTCAGCTACCAGCAGCATTGCTTCTTCATGCATGGGCTGATAGGGAAGGACTTCAAAGTGCTTGTGATTTAGTTTTGCTTTTGTATTGTTCATGGACTTCTTTTGTATCCTCTGGAACGCTTGCCTTTCTTCCTCTTCCTGCACTCCCTCTCTCGTGCCTCCCAAGCAGAAGATGATACTGACTTAAGTAAATATTACAAATGTGAGGTTCATTCAAGCCAGGCTTCCCCTCCTACCATCCTTTTCCTTTGGACAGACTAGAATGCTTTAAGGACTCAAGGTGGAGTTTTGTGGTCTGGCTGAGCCCATTGAACAACTCGTTGTTGAGAAGAGCAGTCTGGTTCCCAGCCATGTGTTCCCACTGCTCCCCTCATACCAGCTCTGGTCTTCCACTGACCCATAACCTAGCAGGAAAAAAAAGAGGAGGCTAGTTTTCTGCCAGTGGAACAAGCTGAACTGGCTCACCAAGGGGTTGGGGGAGCATCAGAATTGGTGCAAAGGAGAGGGCAGGACCACGTTGTGGGGAGGGAGAAAGGGAGGGCAGGCTGACTTAGTGGCTGCTAGCTATGAGGTCAGCTCAGCCACAGATCTCGGTGTTGTGGCAGAAATGAGTGTGGTGGGGTGGAGAGTTGGAAGTTATGCAAATGACTCCCAGGAGTCTCGGTGTGGATTTTCTTGGGAGTTTGCGTATGAAAAGGGGGTGTAATTTTCTTATTAGTGCTTCCCAGGTGGCATGCAGTCCTAGGGCAGAGGAGCAGCAGCCTTGCTCTCAGTCCTTCTCCATCTGCCAAAAAGCAGTTTCATGGAGCCTGTGTGTGCCAGTGTGTGGTGGGAAGGGCCTCAGAGTGCTTAGTTTTGGACTGCTGTTTTCAAAGCAGTGAGGATCTGGGCTGTGAACTCTCACCCTTTGCTCCAGGGTAATTCATCTCCAAGGTGGGGTTGTTAGCAGTGGGTGAGGTGTTTTGTTTTTTGGTTTGTGTTTTTGTGTTGTTTTTTTTTTTTTTTGAATGAGTTTCTTGGCTTTTCAGGTTAGGATTGAGCTGTTCTGCACGAGCAGGAGAGGTGGTGTCAGCTGTCATTGTCCAAAAGGCCGAGAAGTATTTCTAGCTCTTGTTTAATGAGAAAATGAGCTGTATAATTTATGCATGATTTTTTTCTTTGTCCTTTAAAGGAACAGCATCCCAAATGTAACAGAACAGTCACTCATTTCTGCTGGAGAAAACAGAGTCCAGGTTCTGAAAAATGTGCCTTTCAATATTGTCCTTCCACACACACCCCAGATGGGCATGGACAAGAGAGGCCACCTTACAACCCCTGACACCACAGTCACCGTTTCAATTGCCACGATGCCCACCCATTCCATCAAAACGGAGACGCAGCCCCATGGCTTTGCAGTGGGCATCCCACCAAGTGTCTACCACCCTGAGCCCCCCGAGCGGGTGGTGGTCTTCGACAGGAACCTCAATCCCGACCAGTTCAGTTCTAACACCCAACCTCAAAACTCCCAGAGGCGAACACCGGACTCCACCTTCTCAGAGACTTTCAAAGAGGGCGTGCAAGAGGTACCAAGAGAGGCAGTTGCTGTGCGCGTGTGTGCATGTCTTGATCTGGATGGAGAGATCCAGTTCTGTCTTTAATTGTTCTTGCTACTTGAACCAGAAAACTGTCTGGTAATTTAGGAATAGAAGACTTTGTCAGAAAGGTGCATAAGTTTAACTTAGTGAATAAAACCTTCACAACATGAATTCATTATCAAAAGCAAATGACTAATCTTACTAGTGACAAAGCCTTTGACTTGCAGAGTGTGGAAATAGGTATCTCGATCCACAGCACCAGGCCAGGTTTTGCAAGAGTTCAGCACTCTGCAGTGCCTTTGCAGGTACCAAAGTGAAGTGACTATGTCTGTAAGCTTCCTTACTGCGGGTTTCTAGGTGTGGTGTGTGTGCGTCAGTAGAAAACAGTAGGTGTATTTAGGGGCCTTGAGTGAGAGTTAAACCTGGATAAAAATCCCTGGTTTTTGTTTTATGGTACCAACTGAAAACAACAGCGTAACCGTGTTTTGATTTTTAAGCCAGAACCCAAGGAACTGTGTAGCTATGCCCTTTCTTGGAGATTTGGGAAAGCTTTAAAAGGTTGCCCTAAGCTGACTCAGAAGGCTTGTGAGATGTTTTGCTTAGTTGACACCCAAAAGTTTTGGATTAAAACCCTGCTCAAGTGTCCTGTTTGTACAGAACAAAAATCAGTTGTTATCTGATGATCAGTTTGCCTGCCAGAAGTTCTGTGGTAATGAGTATCTGTTTAATCTTGACTTTTCTTGTTGCTGCTGTGTTAATTGTTGTGTTGTTTTGTTTTGTGTCTACCCCAGGTTTTCTTTCCTACTGAACTGAATCTCCGAATGGCCAACATGAATTCAGAAGATTATGTTTTTGACAGCATTTCTGGGTAATGCTTAAGGCCCCCGTTGGCCCATATCCTCCTGTTCTCTTACAGTTGTCCACGAGCAAGCAGTACAGCTCATGCCCTTCTGAAATGAGTCTCTGTCAGGCACTGGGGGGGCTGTGGATCTCAAAACCACAACAATGTCTGCTCATTTGAATTTCACAGTTGAAAATCCTACCTGTGTATTTGAGGAAAACAACCTGCAAGGTTGGAAATACCACCTGGTTTCAGTCGCTGTCCTTGTACCAACTCCCTGTCCCATGGGAAGATGCAGCGCTGTCTGTCAGCTCTGCAGTGGTCTTGGAGTTGGCTTCCAGCTGTGTCCCTCTCCCTGGCCTCCTTGCCTTGCCCTCTCCCTGCTGGAAATCTATAGCAGAAATAGTAAGCATGAAACTCATCTGAACTCTAAGGGAGGGGAATAAATTAGTTGTTTGGTTAGCTGCAGTTGACCAAGAGGGAAGAGGAGAAGACCATGGCCACTGAATGGCTTATTAGCCTGTGAATTTAATTTAATTGCTAATAGATACTTTTCTGTTCCATGAGAGCAGCTTGCTGCTCTCAGCCTGAATAGGGAGCTTCTAGTCTGGCCTGCTGATGTGTCTTGGGATGTAGTTTGCCAAGAACTTCTCTTAAATGTTCATTCATGAAGGAAATGGTTGAAAAAGGGGCTCATCCTGTTTTCCAACTTCCTTGCCTGTTGATGGCTTAGTGAGTCAACTAACGACTTTGGAATTTCTCCAAATTAAATGTGGAACGTTTAATCGGCTTTCCAGGAAAATGCCTTAGCAATCACTGCCCTCTTCGCTCTGTAGGAATAACTTTGAATACACTCTGGAAGCTTCCAAGTCCCTCCGACAGAAGCCTGGGGACAGCACAATGACTTACCTGAATAAAGGTCAATTTTACCCAATCACGCTGAAAGAAGTCAGCAGCAGTGAAGGAATCCATCACCCCATCAGTAAAGTCCGAGTGAGTGGGAGCTCTTGTGGTTTGTTGGGAAAGAGGGTGTGTACAATGGTAGCCTCAAACTCTCCCGAAGTGTAGTAATCTAAACCCGAGCATCAGCACTAAGGCCAGCTTACCTGCTCTCTTACGTCAATGTTCGTTCCTTTGCTGTCCACCTACTTCCAGACCAGCCCGTCCTGGCTCAGTCTGTTAAGAAGTGGTGTCAGCACTTGTGTAAAGATGATGCAACACCTGGAATGAGATTCTTGAACTCCAGTTAGGAGAGCAGTTCTGCTCATCTCTGTTTATGACCCAGAAAGCGCTGCTGTCTGTCTTCCTGTTTGGCAGCAGTGTGCCAGGTATACTGTCGTGTGTCAAGTTGGAAAGCCTAAATCAGAAAACCTGATACCAACAAGAACTTCCAAAATAAATATAAATGTACTCTCTGGCCTTTTCTCTTTCATGTATTTTTGGTGGTGTTTGGGGTTTTTTTTGGGGGGGTGGGGGGTGGTGGTGTTTGGGTTTTTTTTAAATATTACTCCCTTCCACTCTCCTTTCAGAGTGTCATCATGGTTGTGTTTGCTGAAGACAAAACAAGGGAAGATCAGCTAAGGCACTGGAAATACTGGCACTCAAGACAGCACACGGCCAAACAAAGATGCATTGACATAGGTAAGGAACACTGTCATTGCTGATGTCAAACTCCAGACCTAATTCCTTGGCAAGGTTTGGTTTTCTGCTAAAGCTTTGTTATTTTAAGGGACCTTGGATCTCACTCTCTGCTATCCATAGCTTTGCTGAAAGCCCAGAGAGAGCTTTTGATTGCTTAGAGCTAATGCTGTAGTTTTTAGGACTCTTTGAAGAGGCTGAATTTTGGAGGATTTTGGTTGGTGAGCAGGCCAAGTTCAGGGTTTTGCATTGGGAGAACTAACACGCCCCTCCAAACTACAGTTGCTCTGGCATATCCTGGTGCTTGTAGCTAAATCGCAGGTTATAGACTCTGTGGCTGTCCTAAATATTGTGTTTCTTCAAAGGACAAGATCCTTGTAGGAATACCTTGACACTAATGATCCTCCTTCCCACAGCTTCACTCACAAGTGGTCTTTGGTACGCGTAAAAAAAGAAAACACTGCAAATTTCCACTTGCCTCCAGACAAGGCTGGGGCTGGCTGGCTTCCAGCCTTCTCTGGCTAAAGGCTGGGTTGTACTCCTCGTCCTTTCCTTCTGTGAAATAAAAGCAGGGATTAATCACTTGGCACTTAAAGCAGACGCGCATGCAAATCTTTGTTATTGAAGGAGTTTTACTGAGAGCTTATGCCCTTGCTGTACAGGGTAGAGTTACCCGCACATAGCAGGTTATGGCACAGGACATGAGATATTTGGGATGTCTGCCTTTCTCACTAGAGTTTCTAGTTTGGAATTTCTGCAGAGTCCCGTTCTCCTCCTTCCTCCTGTTTGTTGTTGTTTTTTTCTGTATGAGAACCATTTCCAGCCTTTTTAATGATCCACTCTTAAGTGCAGTTCAGCTTCCTTTGCCCCCAAGGGCTTGCTGAGGAGTTGTAGTTTCTAGCTGCTCTGTGTGATTAAGGACTCCAGATGGTATCTCCTCTTCCTCTCCCTCATGCATCCTTCTTTCTAACAGCTGACTACAAGGAAAGCTTCAACACCATCAGTAACATTGAGGAGATCGCGTACAATGCCATATCCTTCACTTGGGACATCAATGAGGAAGCGAAGGTATGTGGCCGTGATTATATTTCCTGTCCTTTTAGCAGATTCGGGGGCTGGGGGAGGGGAAGGGTGTGTGGCCTACCTGGTGATTAGCATGTAACAAGTTTGTTTACGCTCTTACATTAGGCAAAACCTTCTGGCTATTTCTTAAGAGGGTTTGCATGTGCAACTGCTTCAAGGTTCTTGGCAGAACTGCCTACCTGACAGACAAGTACTGACAAAAGGAAGCGCTGAGCGTTTCCAGAGCAGATGAAGTGGTGCGGGAGGTGTGATGGAGCGTTGCTGGGCTTGGCAGCAAGCACAGTCTCCCAGAGGATCCCTGCGTGAGGCGGGGGGCAGCTTCTGAGGGATTTAGGCTGTGGCAATGGACTTGCCTTTAGCAGAAGAGGGAGTAGCTGCTGCCGTTGAGCTCCCAAAGCATGTGTTGCTGAAACCACGGATCCCAACACCCAGTGACCTATTTCAAGCTAGAGCAGCCTCCTGGTGAACTCTGGTTTGATCTTTTTTCAGAGCTATGGGTACTGCGGTAGGTGTGTAAGTATGGGCAGCTTCCCTAGCTAGTAGCTGGGTGCAAGGACAGCAGGTCAGAGCAGAGTCATCTCAGTTCCGAAGGCATTTCCCACTGGCTTGTTGCTGGAGTCAAAGTGCAGGAGTTTTCTTTGGAGAGTTTCATTACTGCCTGGGTTTTCATTAAAAATTGGGAACAGTCTCCTTCAATTTTTGGAGACTGGCTGTTCCCTTGCTAGTACATCATATGCTAGTCGCCAGCATCATGGGGAAAACTGCCGATGGCTGCAGAGTGCCATGTCTAGGGAGAGCCTAGCTTGGGGAACAGAGGAGCAGAGAACGCAAAGGTCCTTCTCTAGAGCTGTGTGTGCTACTACGCTCTGCAGGGAGGTGCAGCGGGTGGTGTCACTGCACAGAGCTCACTGTCACCATGAGCTTTGCTCTGTGCTGCACAAGGGCTGTGGAGAACAGGCAGGGAGAGGTGGTGTGGGGGCTGGTGTTGTGTTTCAGCTCTGTGGGAGAAGTTTGGGATGCTTGGCAGGCAGCAACGAGGAGCTGTGTGTGCTGCTGCTGAAAGTGCTGCCTTGCAGCATGCATGACATTACTTGTGAGGCTGGGGCTGGGTGCCAGGCTTCCCTGTTCACCAGATTTGACTGGATGACAGGGAGAGACGGAAGGCAGGGAGGGCCTTACCTACTGGAGGGTGCTAAAGGGCTGACATGATTTTTGAAGCATGAAGCACTTTGCTACGTGAACAAACAGATGAAGCTTCAGAAGGGCTGTCAAATGGAGGCAGTTAAGTATTCCCAAAATGTTATCCTGCTGCCATAGCCAGTCTAACATTCAAGGAACCTGGGTAATCAGTGTCTGCAAGGTACTTGAGGGCTTAGGATTTGCACGCAGGGATGGATCATGCAGAAAGAGCAATGATTTCGGGTCCCCAAGGAGTCAGAAGCACTTCACAGCTCCACAGCTGCCTCTCTGCTGGCTGAGCCATCCTACAGCAGTAAGGACAGGCTGCTAACCCAGGAGCTGGGCTTAGAGCTGGTGCTGAGAACCCTGTGCCTGCCCCAAGGAAAGCCATCCCTTCCCACCAGGTGACAGAGCCCAGCCCTATGTGAAGCAGGTGGTTATTGCCCAGGTACTCTATAGACCCCTGAATGAGTAGTCTCAGTCTATAGTGAAATTGCCAATAGCAGCTTGAAAAGGTCTAAGGACCCTCACGGTGATATTTCAGCTTGGGGCTGAACTTCACAGGATGAGGTGGTATGGGGAAGTGTGAACCAGACTGGGTTTGTAGCTACAGAGGGAAATTTGCTTCCAGATTCACAGTCTGAGTGTGTGAGATCCATATACTTTGAGGATTGGTTTGTATGAACCCGCAGAGGGCACTGTTGATACCAAGAGTGCAAGCCTTGGCTCCTGGGATCAGAATCATATTAAGACAAAAATCTGGACTTCAGTGATCAAAGAACTGGCATTTTTAGCAAATGCTCTATGTGTTTAAGTGTCTGTTTAACTTTTTTTTTTTTCCCCTCCCCTTAAGTGGATGCATTTTTGTCAATGGTTGGATTTTTCACCAGCAGAGCTGCAGTTCTTTCTCAACTCCTGTGATCTTATCAGGAGACGTCTGAGCCAATTTCAACAATTTTTATTGCATGGTTCATTTACCTTGCATGCTCTCTCCCTCTCTTTTATTTTAATTTTCTTTCTTTTTGTCTTTTTTTTTTTTTTTCTCCCCAAACAATAGTCTTGAAGTATATGAAGAGAGCAGGGAATAAATAGAGCTGAGTCTCTGATGCTACAGAAAGTCCTCCACTGTGATAAATACAGTGTCTTATATTTAATAACAGCAGCAGTGCTGCATAGTTGGTATGTTTAACCAGCCAGCAAGCCTTGATTATTAGAAATTTGCTTCCTGAGCCCTGGAGTTACCTGGACCAGAGCCAGGTGATTCTTCTGTGGTTGCTGCTTCTCCCATTTACCTCTTGCTCCCAGTTTGCTGTGGGAATGATTTGATCCTGTGCAGTGGTGTCAAATGAGAGGTGATGAGGCTCTGCGTCTGGGGTTTTTGGTGTAATTACTCATTTAGGCACCCAGGGCTCTGGGTGTGCATTGGATTTAAGGGAGAAATAGCATATTATTACAAGAAGTTGCCCCTAGCAGCTCTGGGACCAGGTACTTGCTCTTCTTGTGCTAGCCCTCATTGTGGGGGTGTACAAGAATATTGGAATTCTGCTGCTTTGTCTGTGCCGGAGGGTGTCACCTGCCTGAGTGCTTTGCCAGTCCCCTTGGGACACTTCAGGGATTTTGTAAAATACAGCTTTCTGGTGAAGAAACACTGTTTCCAGGTGATAACCAGTCACCTGCTCACTCTGTAGCAAGGAAAATGTGTGTATTTTGCAGCTGTTGAGTTGGGGGATGGAAAGGATGTTTGAGATGCTCTCAGCAACCAGAATTTCCTGGTTGTGTTGTGCTGGGAGAGCTGAGGGCTACGCCAGGGCTTTGGATACCGGACACAGCAGGCAGGTCTGGCTCTGCACGGGTGGAGTTGTCACACAGCTGGCTGCATTGGTGTGCTGTTTGTGAGCCCATGTGTGTAGAAACCAGGAGTATTTCATGCAGGACAGACACTTGCCATTCTGGGACCAGACAGTGGCCGTGGGTTTCAGAGCAAATGCTATGTACTTCTTTCTGGCAGCTCCTCTCTGCCCTCTTCTGTTGCTTTGGGACATCACAGGAGCGGCTAGAAGTGGCCACTTTATGGAATAGAGGTGGGTTAAGTATTCCTGAGTGTGTTCGAGCTGGAAGAGGACCCAGGATCCAAAGCCTCCTTGCTCTGAGACAGTGAAGTGAGCCGAGGGTGGGGAGGAAAAGACAGACTGCCCCAAAGTGGTGCTCCTGAGACTGGAAGTAAAGCAAGGACAGGGTAGAAAGGTTGACAGGAGGCACTCCAGAGTGGGGGAGTGGTGATTCTGGGGGGCTTCCAGGTGCGTCCATGTTAGCAGTGGGGTCTGATCCCACCACCTGACAGGGTAGGGGAAGAACTGGATGAGGAGGTAATCGTGCTTTGTGAGGAGAAAGGGGGAGATGGTGAACTGGGAAATTAGTTGATAAACTAGTGAGTTGTTGAATTGGATATCCAGGAAAGCCAGCACAGCTACTCAGTCAGGAGCCATCCTGGTTGGTTGGAAGCATGGTCTGATGAGTCTGACAAAGATGTGTAGCTGATACACTCACTTGCACTCAACAGGTAATGCTGGAGTTACCCTGAGGCTTGTGGAGACTTCATTCCCACTCTGTCCTGGATGTCTGCTGTGTTGGGCAGACAGTTGAGGTGGGGTTCTTCTGCGAACAACTTTTAGATGTCTGAACACAAGCTCGTCATCTTTCACTTCTATGACTTCATTAGGGACAGGGTGTCTAGAGCTGGAGGAGCTTTTTCTGGAGGTGCCTGCCCCTCCTCGTTGACTCAGCAGGCTTGGCCATCTTTAAAATCGGGGGATTTTAAAGGTAGGGAAGAGGAATCCTGTCCTTGCAGCCCTTTTTTGCCTTCTCCATATGTCAATTGGGAGAAGTGTTTGTAGTTTCAGGTCATGAGTTTTGAGGCTGGGAACCATCTCTTCCCAGGTCTCTACAGCATGACCAGTACCCATTAGAGGTCTTTTAATGAAAATTGCCACTACGTGCATGGTTAAATGCACATTTTTTTCAAACGTTTCCTGCTACTCTTCATATTGTTGGCCATTTTCCTGTTACCTCTGTTGCGTTACCCGTTAGGCTGTGAAGAAAATTCTCTATCCCTTAACTTTGGCCTGGGGACGTAGCCTGCTCTCAGGTCAGTGGCAGTTGAACAATCTGGATGGATCGGTTTCCCCAGGGTTAAGTGGCTTTGCTGGATCCTGCTTTGCTCAAATCCTGTCTGAGCTCCTGCCTTGTGGAGCGGGAGTGCTGGGGCCTCGTGTCTGAGCAGGGTGAGTTGTTGTGTCTGCATGGTGATGACAGGAGCCTCTTTGACTGTTTTTGTAGTCGTAACAGCGCAAGGACCCTGCTGTTGTGCTGGGGCACCCCTTCCATGCTTGCCAACAGCTCTGTTCTGAAACGTAGCGTTGCTTCCAGCAGCTCCCAGAGACAGGCCCCCATGGAGGTCTTCTGTCTGGCTTGCTTTAGGCAGGATGGTGAGACTGGAGCCAAAAATGATGTCACCACACATTAAGGGCTCTATTGTCCTCCCACTCCTTCCCTCCAAAATAAAAAAAAAAAAAAAAGGCACTGTAAACCAGATGCTCTGTGTGAAAAGACCCTTTCTGCTAAAAAGGGTTACATGGTGAGGGTGTAACAGGGGCATTTAGAGCTGGAGAATATTGTGGTAGAGCTTTTTGCTGTCTTTACACCAAAGTCAAAGGTGCTGTGGTATCTCTTAGTGACACCTTCAATGACAGAGCAATTAATGTTTTTTTTTTCCTGTTTTTTTTGTGTGTTTTTGTTCTGGTTTGGTTTTTTTGTTTGTTTGGGTATTTTCCAAAAAAAGTGGAATGGCCCTGTATTAAAATAATTTCAGGCTAATTTGGATTGCCCTTTTGAAATAGCAGATTGGGCAACGAGGGTGATCTTCTGGCAGATCCTCCTGTGTGCTGACTGCAATTCTTGGGCAGGGTTTTTTGTTCAGATGAGCTCTATTTTTGGAGAGGGTGGATCTCTTGCTACAACTTGAAGTAAGGCTGGGGTGTACACCACTGATTTAAGAGTTTATTCTAGCATAAGCCTCCCTTGGTGTTCACTGTAGGAAGAATTTCAACTTTTTTGATTGATGAATATTGCACGCATTTATATGGATGCCATTGTAATGAAACAGCAGTCATATGCCTCATTAAAGAAGGTGTTGCCACCTTCAGCAGCATTGAAGAGGTACAGGTTTGGCTAGTTGGAAATGAAACTATGAAATGTGATGAGTCAAACATACTTAAAGGAAAGAGATTGGTTTGAAGTCAAGGCTGCAGACCACAAGTACTTTGAAGCACAAGTACATGCAGCCTTTGGAGCAGTGACATAGGAAAGTCATAGCAAGTATTGCTTACCTGCCTCTTAATGCAGACCTCTCCCTACTCTGTTCTGGGTTTTCTTAAAAACAAGCATGTGTTGCCCTTGATTTTAAGCGTTGCAAATTAGAAGCAGGTTTTCAACTCACAGTTTTTCTTCAGAACTTGGTGTCCCAATCTCCACCATCTCTCTGCTCTTCCAACCGACTACAGTGCTCACAATGTGTTTCCTAAAGCTGGAAGAAACATCTTCCTGAAGTTAGCTCTTCTATAGAGAAAACTAGGTGATGACTTTTTTCCTTTTCTCCATTCCTTTCATATCTGATGGCAAAACTTCCTTTTCAGCCATTTTTGTGCCTTTGTAGACATAATTCTTCAGTTTTGTGTTGGGGTTTCTTTTTTGTTGTTTTTTTTTTCTTTTTTGTTTTTGTTTTTTTTGTTGAGGTTATTTGGTGGGTGAGTTGGTTTTTTTTGTTTGTTTGGGGGCTTTTTTGGTAGTGTGGTGGTTTTCCTGTTTGATTGGTTTTTTTAACATAAATTGCCAATTTTTTTTGCCAAACTGCTGCTTTTACATTCTTTGCAACCAACACAGCAAAAGCTGACACCTGGCCCCACGCCTTTATCTTATCAGAGTGTGGGGTGGGAAGAAGCACTGGTAAGACTGGGAACCTCTATCCCTGGGTTTCCCACGTATTGCGAGCAGAGACATTCCTGTATTTCCTTGCCTCAGAACAGGTTGGAATAACAATCAGCATTGCTCTTTGTGAGCAGGAATACGTATTTTCCTTTCATTACCATTCATTTTTGTTTTGTTGATGGAGTGAACTTGCTAGGAGGATGTTCTTTTATCTGGGGCTGGGTCATGTTTCCCACTTGGCATTCCTTGGTGTGGTGTGGGACCTGCGATGTGTTTTGTGTCAGTCACCCACATTGGGCCTGGTAGGTCTGAATGCAAACTAACTTCCCCGGGCTGTGAGCAGGATGGTGCTGGGTCTGGCTGAGCGGAGCTGGAACGGATGCGGCCCTATCGCACATCTGCCAGACAAGCCTTATTTGGAGCATCCGATCCCAAAGGCAGGAGGTGGCTGGGGAGCCCACAGGTGTGTGAATTGCCCAATTTTTTTATCTCTCTTTCCTGGCTCGCCTCCTGCTGATGCAAAACCTGTGGCGCATGTGGGAGGTGAAGAAATGAATGTGAGAGCAGTAAGATTAGCCACCTCTCAGGTGATCTCTACCAAGCCGTTTTTTTTTTTTTCTTCTTCTTCTTCTAAAGACAGAACGGTCTTCCCAATGCTACTTTCTTAGGACATGCCTTTGCGGATGTGTGCGGGCAGACCTGTGCTTGCCCTGCCTGCACTGCAAGCTGCCTGGCCGTGACCCAGCATGAATCCTGGAAGCCGTGTAGCTATGTTAGCACAGCGCGGTGCCCAGGCTGACAGCCCTGCCTCTTGGAAGAGCTTGGAGCTGCGCTGATGTAATTAATAAGGCTTTTGGGCTGGAGGTCGTTTGCATCCAGCCAGCTCACAGCACGGATGAAGCACGTTAAGGCCTATCTCATACACATCCATGTGGCCAAGTCTTTAGAAAAGACCCTTTATTTTTCCCTTTTATGTTTATATTTGTCCAAGCCTTTAGAGAAACCACATGCATTCAGCCATCAGCATTTAAATAACAACCTTTGAGCTTCTGGGTAATTTTTCTTTAGTGGAGGGCTGATAAATGACTTGTTTGTGGAATTCGGGCTTAGGGCTGCTCCTTCAGCTAGCCAGCAAGGAGTGCTGTGACTACATGGCTGCATACACCAGAACTGCACGTGCATTCGTGGGAGACCAAGCAACCTGATGGCTGCTGGGCTTTGCATTTAGATTCCCAGAATTCCTGCTGGCAGCCGGGGTGGGGTGTGGCTGTATCCTGACATTTGGCCATAGCTGTGTAGCTTCCCGCTCCCTAGTGTTGAAGGGTACACGTCTTGGTTCTCCAAGGGAGTCTGTGCAGGTGGAGGAGGAGGGGGTTGGTTCATGTCCTCTGGTCCATACCCAAGTTCTTTTACTTAGGTCTGATGGATCCTTTACCTTATTTGTTCCTCTGGTTTTTGATCTGCTGTTGTAGCCTCAAAGGCTTCTCTTCTTGTGAGTTTAGTTGAGGGTTTCTGTGACCTTTTGTCCAGCAAAAAGTGAAAATAACAGGTAGATCAAGTCAACTGTGCAGTGACTGCTGCCCTCCCCAGCCAGAGACCACAGGAATGGCCTTGCTGCTCTGAAGGAAGGCAAAGTGAGACACAGCGTAGGTCCAGTGGATCCCGTTGTGCAAGGGCTGTGCATGGCCTTAGGCTGATCTGCAAGTAGGATGTGTGGTGATCGGTCCTTGCGTGAGACACTGTGCCTTTGTGTTGGGGAGGTGGTCCTAGGACACACTGGAATCCCTTTGGCTACTGTGTCTTGGGCAGAACATTGAACTTATTTAGCCAAGGTCAATAAAAACTGTATCCGACTGCATTCCCTGGAAAGAAGCTCATTGAGTTTAACCTGTGTTGTAGGCTCCAAAATCTGTATTCTGTACAAACACAGTAATCCAAAATCAAAAGCATCCTGACAATTTTAAGTTGAATATAACATTAAAATGAGAGGCTTTTGCCTACTAGTGCTAGAAAAAAGCTGAAGTTTTTATCTCAATAGAGAAGGAAATACCCAATGGACTTGGATTACTCAGTAATGTCTTTGTCCTCTGGGTACAAAAATATAATGGAGCATAAATATGAGGAGGTGAATTCAGTTTAGTTGTCTTCTATTGAAATGAAAGCCATGTGGAGCAAGGTGATCAGACTGGAATAGTCCCAAGTCTGTCTGTGTAGGGTCTTGTCCAGAAGGACATACAAGACTTTGCACGATGAGGAGATCTGTTACATGGCCATTACAGTCTTAACCATGCTTGTGTTCACTGGGGACTGGCCAGGGCTTACAGTGTGCTAATACCCATCCGAGTTGCTTGCCATTACCTATGGCCACCCCAGACATTGTTGATGTGTACCTATGTATCATTCCTTTTCAACTTTGCTTTGCAGTGAGTCAGAAGAGGCTTTACAAGGTGACATTTCATCCAAAGCTGCTGCATATGTAGCCTTTGGACTAATCAAAATTGCTGGTGCTTTTTGTGTGACAAAAGAGCACAGCGTCCAAGATAAACTGAGGAGAAGAGATCTGGGTATGCAAGCCTTCATTTAAAATAGGCATCTTTCATCTCGCTGACAGCGAGGTTCCTGCAGCACTTTGATTGCCCTTTAATTATGCCTATTTTTCCTGGTTTGTTTGAAAGGCAGATCTTGTTAGAAAAAGGTGCTGTGTGGAAAGAACTTGGCTGTCTCTGCTGCCCTTCCTTGAGGGCACACAGCAGAGCTGCTGGACTAATTTTTTTTTTCTTGCATTATTAAAAGGGAAGATTGTTTCTTGTAGATTTGAACGCAGGCATGGTGTGTTTCTCCCAAGTTAGGCAAGGAGGGATGCGAGTGGTCAGGTGGTTAAAGCAGATCGGCAAGTCATGAGGTCTGGCTTCCTCCCACATTGACTTCCACCATGATCCTGGAAGAGGTGCTTTAATCCTTCTGCCTTCAGTCTTCCATTGTGTGCGGCTGAGCTGCTGCTCATCTGCCCCAAAAGCTGCAGAAAACCCAACGTTGGTGTTGGGTGGAGGAGGTTCTATAGCATGTTGGGGTGAACGTCAGATGCGGGGGGTTAGCAGCTCATACCAGCTCACAGGTTTCATGCTGTTTGGTGTTTTATCTGAAACCCTGCCATTGCAGAGCTGTTTGTCTCAAGGACAGTCTCTGCTTTCATTAATAATAAAAAAGGCATGAAAAAAATCAATGAAAAGGAAAATAAAGCCTGGCTTTGGCTGGAGAGAAATGCCTGGAAATACAATTCAAATATAGACTAAAGGCTTAACTGCCAAGCAAGTGAAATAACTCGAGAACAGGTTTCTAATCCTTTTAGAAATCTCGGTTTTAAAGAAAATCTGCGTAACTTTTGAGGGCTTGACTCATGTTTGTAAGTGCTCGGGCTTGACAGTGCTCTATTTTTAAGTGCTGTCTTTATGTTGAATCTTGGGAGGAGAGATGAAAATGTTTTTTTTAAAAGTAACAACAAATCTTAATATAGCTGAGAATGCGGAACTGCCCTTAGAAAAATAGGTTGGACACATGAAAAGGAATCTTGCTCAGCAGGCTGAAGACGCAGAGCAACTTCTGCGGTTACGTTTTTCTTTCTTCTGGCAATTTTGGGGTGGGGATGTAGCTGGCGCAGTCACTTGGCCTTATGTTTCTTTTCGAACACAAGTCAAATCTTCCTGAACAAAAAGCACCTGGCTTGAAATTGTTTTATCCCAAACTGGAAGAGCTGTTCGCTAAACTCTGTTTTTTGTGGAACTTGAGGCAACCTGAAGTTGCTCAAAAATAGGAGTCACAGGATGGGTAGGGAGAAGTAGATGATCCTTTTGAACTCAAATGGCTTTGTACAAACAGAAGACAGGCTGGCTTTCTGTTGCTTCAGAGAGGTGATGAGGTTTTAGTTGTCATCTCCTGCCCAGAGTCCCGAAAACTTAAACGGCATGAAAATGAAGTCAGCTGCTTAAAGCCAAAGCTAATCAAATGAGGAGACTCTAAAGCAGGAGGATCATCTTTGTTATCTGACAGGCAATTCCAAATTCCCATGGGACACCCATGCAGCTCTGCTGCTGTAGTGTGCACCTCTTGTGCCGAGACCAATGCTTCTACTTTCAGCCCAGCGTGCTGTATGGGCTTTGCGTAGCTGGTAAGCCATGAAAACTGAAAACATAGACCTGAATTATCCAGTATAAAAGTGACACCACTTGCTAGAGAACTGGTGGCCAATGCTGCACATTCACACCGCTGGACGCCAGCGGAGTCAAACTCAAACAAGGGATTTCATAGAAATTTTGAGGCAGGTGGACCTGCTGGCGTGGCTGCTTGGGTACGTTTTCTTGAAGAATGCAGTCATTTTTTCATACAGACGTGAGAGTTGTGTGTGAATGTTCTGTATGGGTAAATAAATATAAAATTAAAATTTAAAATGTAAGAATATGCAAACACCGGAGCTGAGGCTCTTTTTTAAGAAACAAAACCCCTGCTCAGGGAACACGATTATTCAGGCTGTGCATACATCTGATTACCTAGCTCTGAAGTGGGTGAAAGCAGCTCTTCAAACTTCTTGAAGCTTTCCCCCGGGGTGTGCCAGTGCTGCAAGCAAAATGCCCTTGTAAAGCCGAAGGTAGCAAAAAGGGAAGGGGGTGGATAAAAGCTGACAAAGCCATCATTTGGGTTAGTCTGAGGAAGGCTGAGAAGAGGTTATTTTAAAATGATTTTCCTGGCTGCAATTTGGGATGTATTTAACGTTTCAAAAAAAGTTGTCTTGGAACAACACAGGTTTTGGGATGCTGAGACACAGCCTGGAAGGCGAGCATGCACTGAGTGCTGGCTCACCTTCGGTGCCGCTGTCCCTGGCTTGGGCCGCTGCAGAACAAGCAGCGCGGCTTGGGAGGGGCTAGGGCTCTGCCAGCTTGCCCTGCTGGTTCGAGGGAGATGTTTCACGCATCTCAATGTCTCTTTGCACAAGCGGGACTCGGCAGCGGCGTTGCCAGCTCTGTGGGATGGTGTGTGTGCGCAGGGGAAGGGGTAGGGACTGTTTGCTGAGCCGGTGTGCTGGCAGCTGTCTCTCCGCTCTGGGGCAGCTGGTGCTCACAGGAGCTGCAAGAAGTTGCATGTGAATCTTGAATATTCAGAGAAGTTATTACAAGAGAAGACCCTTATCTATCCTATTTCCCCCTGCCCTGGCTTTTTATACTACTGTGTTATATATGGGGGGTGGGGGGGAAGCTTATATCCTTAATCTGGTGATAGTTATTACATTTCCATTTCCCCTCTTCTGTTAAAACTAGAAAAGTACCTTGCAGAACCTGTATGAAGAAGCCCACGATAAGCACTTTGCAAAACCACGAATCTAACCCAAACCCTTAAGCTTTTCAAAACCTACCTTGAGACTTTGCAACACCGGGACAGGTCCGGGAGGTGGCACTAACTCACTGCAGAGACTGGCAAATGGGTGCTTCGTGGTAGTAGTGCAATAAGTAAGTGATCAGGTAGTGGGATAGTGCTCCTGCAAAATCTCTGGCAAGGTGCTTCTGGCTCGTAAGGCTTTGATTATTTTTTAAAGCAGTGGGTTCCCAGCCTTTATTCTTGAGGCAGAGAGGAGAGGAGCCATTGCAGGTCTTGGTAGGTCGTAAATTCCTGGTAATTAATCATTGCAGCTACTTCTGAGACATGCCAATAATGAGGATTTTACCTGGTGAAGAGCCTAGCACACAGCAAGCCCATGTTCTGGATACAGAGTACTCTGGTCTATTTGTTCATATCCACACAAGGATATTTCTTCCTTCTGTTAAGCAGCATTGGACCTTTTCTCTGGTTGTGGTTTTTTTTTTTCCTTGGTTTGGGGGTTTTTTAGGCAATTATGAAAATGAAGTTAGATATGTTCAAAAACACTCTTAATTCATTTTTCCCATAATGCAATTATTTTATTAGAATAATGAAAATATTACTCTTTCCCTTTTGATCTGAACACTAACAGGGTGTTGTAAGTCTTACTGGGGAATATTCAAAACAGTGTTCGTCTTTTTAAGTGTAAAGCCCAGAAACTCTTTCACTGAAATAATGGCATTATTCCTGTGTTTAAAGATAACATGTTGCGTAATATTTTTAAAAAGCTTTTAATATCATTTACAAAAAACCAACAACAAAAAAACCCCAAGTAGTTTCAAGCATAAGCTGTGCTCACAGCAGCTTATGTAAAACTCACAGAAAGCTTTGTTTTAACTTGCCCAAAGTAATATAAATTTTTTGATGCATGGTTATGTTCTTACCAAGATGGTAAAACACTGGGCAGTGAGGACTGGGTGTAGGAGGATTTGTGTTTCTAAAAGTTCGATGGCAACATTTGAGGTCTCTTGGGTGGAAGTATCTGGGAAAGGTGGGTGGAGCCTTCATAAAGTTTGCAGAGTTTGTTGAAATTCATTCTGGACAAAGTGGCTTCGTCCCCTTTAATGGCTTATGTAGGGAATTAAGAATGTTGTACCATTTCTTGGGGATTTTACCTGATCTCTCAGAAGAAAGATGGTCCTGCTTGTAGTGGCAAGGACCAGCATTTAGATCTCAGCACTTACCGAGCAGTCCCTTGCTCAGCGGCCAGCCAGCAGTCTGTGTGTCACTACTGATGGATGCTGCTTTCCTCTTCTGCAGGTTTTCATTTCTGTGAATTGCCTCAGCACGGATTTCTCCTCTCAGAAGGGAGTTAAAGGCCTGCCCCTGAATCTTCAGATTGACACTTACAGCTACAATAACAGGAGTAACAAACCTGTCCACAGAGCCTATTGCCAAATTAAAGTCTTCTGTGACAAGGTAAGGTTGGGTCAATGTGCCAGTGACCCTTTGGGAGAGGCTGTTCCACAGCTTAGCAGCACCACCACCACCACCACCCCCCCCCCCGCCCCGCCCAGTTCTGCCTTTTGCTATTTTGGCTTACTCAAAACTGCCGTCCGTGTTCAGCCTTTGCAAGGAAAAAATTTCAACCCCTTCTACTTGGCTCATAGATGTTATGATGACCTCAGGTACATTTGCTGCTCTCAAAATGCTGGAGTACTGGGAAGTGTTCCTGAGCATTGACTTTGGGGAAAGGTCAGTCAGGGGCAGAAGTCTGACTGTCGGTACTCCAGACACTGGAAAGTCCTACAGAGTGCCTTCAGTAGGAGAAATCATTGCAATTGATTGGAGCAAGTGGAGGCTTGTCTTTTTGCCCAAGCTATGTTGTGCTGGTCCTTTTAAATTTCTTCGTGCATTCTTACTGCATTTGTTATTAAAAAAAAAAAAACCCAACCCAACCACTTGCACATCTCCTGAACAGAAAATGTTGAGATACAGCAGTATAATGAAGCCCATTTACAAGCTGGGTGGGTGCTGTAATTTGACTGCTCTGCCTAATGCATTTAGCTCACAGAGAATTAACACCTTTCCCAAAGCCACTGTTCACCAGAAGCTGTGAAGAAAACATAGCAGGAGCTGAGCTGAAAGCAGTTGTAAAAGCTTAACTGAGTTTGCAAAGAAAAGACATTTCCCAATCTTTGTAACTTGTTCCAGCCTGAACAGTCTTTTGAAGGGCCCGAGCAAGTCATGTGCAATGTTGCTATTTCCAGGGTGACCGAGATCTTTCTAGGCTGGGATAAATGCTGCCTGGACTTCCCCAGTCCTTTTGATTGCTGTGAACCACACCAACTTCCTATTTTGCTAACATCCTATTTGATTAGGGCCTCTCATTCTTTGCAGCTGGACTCTCTGCAGCATGGATACTTTGCAAGTGATATCTCAGAAACCTCTCTGTGCAGCTGCAGGTCTGAGACAGGCTCATGACCCTCACCTGCTAGCTTTGTACCAGTTAGATACTGTGCGGTCTTGCCTTGTTGTCATCCCCCAGGACACTGCTGCAAAGATTAATCTGTGCCATTGCTCTGCCTCCACTGACCTCCCAAAATATATGGAGCCCTTTACAGTCTACCTCTGCTGTAGCATTCCATTGACCCATCCTGCTACATTTTATTGTCCATCTATATGCTTTTAAATAGGCCCCTCTGCTTTCCTGCATGGTTGGGAGAAGCTGCCTGTAGCTGCCTGCCAGTGTAAAGCTACTTAGTCATCCTCCTTCAAGTGCCTCCTGAGATGGCTCCTGTTGTGATGATTGCTGCAAAGAACTTACCAGGGAATTAACAAATGCACTCCAGAACTATCTTAAAGGCTTGCCAGTAAGCCTAAGAGGCTTGGGTCTCATGGGCTTTCTTCAGGTCTTTCTTTTTTCTTTTCTTTTCCTTTTCCTCCTCTAAAATGAGACTGAGGCAAGTGTGTCATCTAAAGCTCTTTCATTATCTGGGAGTCTTGTATGTTCTTGACCTGTATTCTCTACAATACCAGTGAGTATAGACTTGCTGCCGAGAAGGGGGGCATCTTTTACTCATAAGGTGTCCAGTCAATTACTGATACTGTGCTAAAATTACTGAGAGGCTTTTGCCACTGCTAATAAGACAAATTGGTTAATAAAAGGGCAGTCATGTACTCAGTACATAGCTTGAAGGAACCCATTTGAGTCTATACCACAAATTTCAGCAAATCTATTGGTGCAGTAATGCCAGTGTATCTTTTATTTTCCTTTGGGATTTTGACCTTTCCTCCTGCTTTATTCCTCCAGATACTTTGCAAATTGGAGCTAAATTAAAAGGGGAGGGAGGGAAGGAGAAAAGATTACTTTTCTGTAATCTGACTGTTGTTCGTTCTGTGAACATGCAGCCAATGTGAGGTTGGTGCCTGATGATTCTGCAATTTACATTTATAGAAATGGTGTTGAAGTTTGCTGCCTTTCAGATCTGGGCTGGGTCCGGCAATGAGAGCTGGGGACAGAGGCTGACAAGCTGAATACTGTTTGTCACCACATTGAATCAAACTGTGTCTTCAAACACTTGTTTGAGGCACTGGGCAAGTGCTCCTGTGAGCAGACCTGTGTCCTTACAGCTGCAGGTACTCACTCGTAGACCCCAACGCTGGCCACCTTCTCCAGGCTTCTGTAAGAGCATTGGCATTTCAGAAGGAGCACCCATTTTCTGCCCTGCTTTGAATCTTAGGTAATCAGTCAGCTGGTCTTTAATGTTTACAGGACCATCGTTACTGTAGTATCCACACATATTGCAGTACTTAATGTGTTTGTCCTCATGTGGCCACTCTTACCTGTAGAAGTGCTGTTATCCATGTTTTCTCTGTGGAAGGCTAAGTCTATACTGTAGAGGTCTGATGCTGTGGCCACCTAACAGGGACGACTCTGCATAGGTCCCCTCCATTCCTTTGTCTGTTAAGGCTGTGCTTGCATTGCACACCTGAACTGACTTTGAACCCAGACACTGGCATGGCAGTCCTCTGCTGTCTCTTTTTTGTGTGTACAAATTGATAGATATCCTACGGAAGGTCAAATAGTTTAGTTAATGTTGTGTGGTGGCCTTTGCACGGGGAAAGGAGTGAAAGAGGAGGGTTCCCGTGCTTGGGGTGGAAGGGAAAGCTGCTGATACTTGTTTCTAGTTTTTGGCTGCTGCCTCTGAGACCAAGTTTCTTCATGTGTTTCTGTCTTCCCCTTCGTGCTCTCTCTGTGGAAAAGGGAGTTCACAGGTGCACAGGATGTTTGGATTTCATCTAATACTATGCAGTTTCAAGACCTTGCTAAAGCAGAATAGGCTTAATGGTGTAATCCTGTGGCATGTTACAGCACAAGCTTCATTCAGGCTTGGCCCAGCAATATTTGGGTTATGTGGGGATGAGGGTGACCTGTCCCAGAGGAAGAAGACCTTCTCTTCTGTAAATGGTGCCTCAGCTAAGCATCCACATGGGGAAGACTAACTACAAGACTTCACAGGCTATAGCTAGTGTTGTCCTCTGGGACCTGCTGTTATTCTTGTAGTGATGGGCACTGCTGTGGGAAAGTTTTTATGGAGTGGTAGGAGCAAGTGGGTTAGATGCTGCTGGAAGGAGAGAGGTGGTGCAAGGTGGCTGGAGGCAGCATTGATGTGGATGGGCAGCAACACCAAGACTGTTACTTCTGTTGCATGATCAAAGGATGGTTTGGGTGGGAAGGGACCTTTAAAGATCATCTAGTTCCAACCCCCTCTGCCATGGGCAGGGACACCTTCCACTAGACCACAAAGCCCCATCCAACCTGGCCTTGAACACTTCCAGGGATGGGGCATCCACAACTTCTCTGGGCATCCTGTTCCCATGTCTTGCCACCCTCGTCATAAAAAATTTTCTGCCTTATGTCCAGCCTAAACCTACCTTCTTTCAGTTTAAAATAGTTGCCCCTCGTCCTGTCACTACAGGTGCTGGTAAAAAGTCCCTCTCCATCTTTCTTGTAAGTCCCCTTTAAGTACTGAAAGGACGCAATATGGTCTCCCCAGAGGCTTCTTGTCTTCAGGCTGAACAACCCCAATTCTCAGTGTGTCCTCATAGGAGAGGTGTTCCATCCCTCTGATCGTTTTTGTGCCCTCCTCTGGACCTGCTCCAACAGGTCCCTGTTCTTCTTATGTTGGAGGCCCCAGAGCTGAATGCAGTACTCCAGGTGGGGTCTCGTGAGACTGGAGTAGAGGGGGAGAATCACCTCCCTTGACCTGCTGGCCATGCTTCTTTTGATGCAGCCCAGAATGCGATTGGCTTTCTGGGCTGCAGGGGCACACTGCTAGCTCGTGTCCAATTTTTTGTCCACCAGTATCCCCTGGCAGCTCAGCTGCTGGGCCCACAGGGTAGAGGAAGACCTTGAATGGCTCGTGGGCTGTGTGCCAGAGCTGCATCCAGCACGAGAGGGTGTGCACAGAGGGGACGAGGAGCAGCCCTCCGTCTTTGGAGCACATCCAACTGATGCAGCCTGCACACGGAAGCAGGGAGTCCCGTGGCATCATGAAGTGTCCAGATCCCAGTGTGTCATGACTCGATGTCGCATCCTCTCCCTGCATCTCTGTTGCTTATCAAATACATCACACCTCTCTGTGGGAGGGAGGGATGACAGCTGTTCCCAAAATGCTGCTTCCCTTTCTCAGCCCAAGAATCCGTTACACAACTGGAGACTTTGAGGGAAAGAATAACAAAAAAACCCCAACCCTGCAGCCTTTAACACAGAGACAAGAGTGTGAAATCCTGCTTTTCAGACTGTAGGCCTTTCTCTAGGGATGAAGTTTGGAAAACCTCTTTGGTACAAACTTATTTATTTCATAACTGCAGAATACAGGATTCCCAGTGTATTTTCTTCAAAAGTATCTGGTCCTGGCTGTCGCTGAGCTCCACTGGCAAGGCAAAAAAGCCTGTTATGAAGACATGGCTTGCTTTTTTTTTTTTTTTTTGGTGGGATTTGAGATGTTTTTACCTGGGCCCCTGTAGCCTGGAACAAGTTGACTTTCAGGCAGAACTCTGTAGGTATGGGAGAGCAGAGGTTTTCTCAAAATGTGTTCTCTTGAATAGATTGGCACTTTCTCCACGAGGAAGCAGGTACTGTTCTCTGTAGCACAGTGTTTGAGTAGCAGAACTTTATTATTTCCATGTGAAAGGTAGAAGACAGGGCTGGAGCCAAATCTGATCTTTCTGCTGTCAAGCTGAAATGTTGTGACTATTCTGGTAAGGGAAGTCACAGAGGAATGCAGGTCCAGCTGTGCTGAGGTTTAGGTGGGATGTCTTCACTGTAGTGGGCTGTATCAGCTTTACAGGGTCAACCAAAGCTGGCAATGGCTGTGTCTTTATTAGTAATTTCTTCTCTTTTTAACAGCAGCAGCCTGAAGCTGCTTGTGTCACTGCTGTTAGGTGGGAGAAAAGGTGATAGATGTTAATGCACATCAAATAGCTAGGCTAGCTTTCCTTTTTATTGCTAGTGCAGATGTGCCCACTGCTACCTATCAGGCATAGGCATCCTGCCACCTATAGGGTATTGATTTACTGTGAGGTTGGGAGTGCTGTTCCGCTTTTTCTATGCTGTGGGTTAGGCACCATTTCCCACCCCATCACCACATGCTTTTTGAAATTGTTTGCCATAACTAATCCAGTCTTCCTCTAGCACCGTGCAAGGATGTGGGTGTGTTTTGGCAGCTTTGCAGGGGTGGGAGTGAGAAATAATGGCTTCCTGTGGCCAGATAACTGTTACCTCTTACCCTGCTTTGCATGAAGGTGTTGGGAGACGGGTAGAACTTGTGTATACCAGTTGGGGCAGTGATCTGGTGGTAGCACCGGCATTGAGTGTTGGGGATCTGCTGTGGGCTTACCACCTTATGCAACTGGCAATGTGACATTCCTGCCTTAACCCACAGTCACGTGGGAGGTCTAGGCAGAGCTGGAGGAATGAACATGATTCCAGTACAAACCTTCTTCCTTCTTTCTCTCCATCATAGCTGCCTGCACCTTGCAGAAAATATAGTTCTCTCCCCAATGCTGCTTGGTTTGGAGGGCCAGGAACTGTGGCAAGAACCTGGTTAGGTATCTGTGGATTCCCCCATAGCCTGGCCATAATAAAAAGAGAAGTAACGCCTACTTTACAATTATGCATGTCTTCAGCTTGAGATCATTGAAGGCTGGTATAACTGCTGCCAGCTCCATGTGCAACATGCTGGAAAGTATCTTGCACTTGGTGATCCAAGTGTGGCTTGATTTTTATAGATAAGGATTTAATGATGATCTAGTGAACTCTTAAACAGAGGGAACTTGCAAGTTTTTACTGATTTAAACACTTCAGATATATTTTATCTCATGCTTCATACAGTTGTTATAGCTGTGGGTATCTTTTGTCATCATATCCCCATCTGACTTGAAAGAAAAGCAAGTGTTTGCATCTTGGATGTGGTTGTTGGATTTCATTCGATGACAGGACTTGAAAGTGAACACTGGGCAGATCTCAAAGTTGGTGCACTCTGGCAAATCTGCAGGTCAGGTACTGTGGAGCTAACCTCCACAAACAGCTCTGGAAGAATCGGTGTTCCTGCCTCTGCAGCTGAAAAACAACCCCCAAAACTAAAAATACCTTCTCTCTCTCTTTCTCCCCATTCCCCTTAATCTCTTGTCTGGCAGGGAGCAGAGAGGAAGATCAGGGATGAAGAACGAAAGCAAAGCAAAAGAAAAGGCAAGTGCACTGACCCCAGCTCTCAGTTGAATGCCTGTAAGTAGAATATTCCATCGGTATTTTAAATATTAGATCTCATTTTGGCTGCAAATAACTTGTGCAGTAGAACTCTCCTAAGTCAATTTTTATCCCTTATGGAATAGTGTTTGTTTTAAGCAGTTGCTTATGGAGCCATTAATTGTGTTTTGCAATGTGCTGAGCCACTTAGGACTTCACATCTACCTAGTTCTTACTGTCCAAAACAGGGTCCTGCTATGTTTTCAATTGGGTATGGTCTTTAGCAGTTGAAATGACAGTGTGTGTCATTGTGACAGTGTGACAGAGTATGTGATTTTGGGGCACTGCTGGAGCCCCTGCAGCTATGTGTAGCAGCAAGTACTGGACCTATTCCAAGTGTTTCCCCCTTGATCCTAAATGTAGGCTTTAACTTACATTAAAAATGCATTTATAACTGTGCAGCAAGGTGGTGGCAGCCTTGGGACTGAGCCTCCAGCCTCCCAGCCTTACGTTCACTCTTCTAGAGCAAAGTGGTCCTTAGTAAATAATTTCAGTAGAAGTTGTGAAGCATATGAAGGCCTTAGCACTCGTGGTATGTAAAAGCTGTGGAGCTTCTTCTGGCTGAGCATCTTTCCTTTAACTGCTGCAGATGACTGCAACAGATCCTGTGTTTGGATGACTAGTTATTCACCAGCAGAGCTGCTTAGAGGAACATGTATCTCCCTGTTCCTCCTTTGCACGGGGTCGATGCGTGCTCTTCCTGGCTCTGCTCGGTGTGCTTGTGGGAGCTGTGCTATTAACAGTCCAACTGGTTCAACAAGCATGCACCTCACGGCTTGCTGGGCAGGATTTTCCTGACGCAGCAGGTACAGGCTGCTGGAGCAGCTTCAGAAGAAGATTATGCTGTGAGGGAACCCATTTGCTCAAGGGCAGTTGCAGAAAGGGCTGGGTTTTTGGTTTTTTTCCCAAAGTACATGGTGAAAGGCAGGTTTAGCACACTGTTAGCATTTCACAAATGTCGTAGCCCCAATGGCTCCCAAAAGATTACTGATTGCAGCCCTTTGTGTAATGGCTGGAAAGTGCAGTTTCAGTACAGATTGCCAGGATCTTATGATTTTACAAAAGCTGCTTTCCAGTGTGAATTTCCTAGGCTTGGTCTTAGGCTGATGTGACCTTTATTTTCCTGGAAAGTACAATCCATTGCTGTTTAGTTCTTGTGTGGGAAGTTTTTGATTGCTCTAAGCCATAAGCTGTTATACCCACCTCCAGAATTGCAAATGACACATGCACGTGGACTCATCAACAGCAGAAATAGTTTGTGACTTCTGGACAAAGTTATTTTTTACAGGAATTGAGCAATCTTTAAAAAATCAGTTTTGCAAGGGGGAAAAAAGTGTATTTTCCCCTGGGAACATGAGAAGTGTTCTGCTTGCAGCTGGTTTGACCCAAAATCGAAAAGTTTCCACTTGGTAAAATGAGTGGAAGTCTTCAGCTGGGGTCAGTTTGACATGAACATGTCTAAAGTGCAGTTTAAGGCACCTCTTGCCTCACTCTTTCCCAAATGGGTCTTTGTGGGTGAAGTCTGTCCGCTTGGTCGCTTGTGTCACATCAGCTGGTGTGTCATGAGAACCCAAGTGCTCTGTGGGAGATGGTGCTGATCTCAGTGGGGGATGAGCTGGGGTCTGGCAGCTTGAGGTGACCAGGATAAACAATGAGATGAACAAAAATATAAAATTCAAAAGTGTGGAATCGAAATGTATCTCTAAATGGAGCATCTTGCAAGAAACAGTATTTTTACCACCTCTGTAGTGTGATAGTCCTTCTGTGGTGTTTTCTGTTGGGGAGGTTCCCAACTGGAACCATGGTGGTTGCAGGTTGTCTCTGTCTTCTTTCTGCCTTCCTGATATGGGAAATCAGCAACCTTTTCAGGGAATGGATAGGGAGAAGAGGGGACTCAGACTAGCTTTTGCCCTCTGTTTGGATGGTTTGCTTGATATGTGGAAGACCTGTGTTTCTCTGCTGGGGTGAGTGGCCTGGCCATTCTCCAGCCCAGTTTATTATCTGAACAAAGTCAAGCAGCTCACTTGGAGAGGTGGAGCAAACTCCTACTCCTCTGTGAAATGAGGTGTTCCTCAGGGTCCAGGCCCTCATCTGAGAGGTAGACGACCCAGCCTCAAACTCTTCTACCACAGGAGCTTCTCTGTTTGACCCTGACTACAGACTACCCTTGTTCAGCAGCATATGTGCCTCTTCAGTGATGTAGGAAAGCTACAGCCTCATCAGTGTCTTCACTATCCTCTATTCCAATCTTTGGTCTCTGCAGTTTCTGATGTCAAAGTGCCAATGCTTCCCTCGCACAAACGTACGGACATCACCATCTTCAAGCCCTTCATGGATCTAGACACTCAGCCAGTCCTTTTCATTCCTGACGTTCACTTTGCAAATCTTCAGCGTGGTGCTCATGTAAGTAAAGCTTGTGGGTGTGGGGATGAGGAGGGCTATGGGGTGTATTTGCAAAAAGCCTAGGATGCTGTGTGTATGTATATACACATGAAATGCCAGACTATCTGCACTGAGGCTGTAAACAAATACAGGCTGGGTCTCACGTGAGCAAGAAAACAGTGCTCCTGGTCGCGTCAGCTGGAGCTAACTGGGGATGTTCTATGAATAAATTATTTGCCTATGAACTCCCGTTTCCGTGAACCTGAAATGATGTTTTGGAAGTGCCTCCAGCTGAGAGTTCATTGAATGAACTGCAGGCTGTTTTTCTCTTGTAAAATCCATTGGTTTCCTGCTGTGCTGCTGTAGACCTCAGGCTCCTCCAGCCTGCTGCTGCAGGGTGAAGAGCCGTTCTATGGCACTGGCAAGTGTGTCAGCTCTGTGATCCACTGCCAGAGTGCCCTGCCTCAGCGTTCCTGGAAAGTCCCAGCTGACAGGAAGGGAAAAAATTAGAGTGCAACCAAGTTTCAAAATCTTGGAACTTTCCTGTGCTGGGAATTCTGCCATGCTCTAACAGAATCTAAATCTTACTTTTTAAGAGCATTGCCTACACTCTTAACAGGGATGGAGAATAAACTTGTATCTGTAACGCTGACTTTTCCGCATGTTTTCCTATGAAGGCTCTAGTGCTGAGCTCTGTCACAAGACTCTACGCCAGTCCAGATAGAAAGCTGGTTAGCTCTTGTGTGTTCCTGTCTCTCTCATTTGAGATCCTTTGATTTCTTTTTATGAAAAGAGGTAAAGGTGATGCTTACTGGCTTTTGGAAGATTGAGCCAAAGTGTCATTTGATACAGGGTTAAAAGATAATAAGAGGAAATTAATTCTAGTTCTGGATAAAATTTTCACAACCCTAAGTGCAAGTATTATTTGTATATTAAAATGAAGGCTGATGTTTATTGCTTGGACCAAAGCATCTTACTTCTACTAGCATAGCCGTGGCTGGCTCCCCATTTGACAGCCTTATTTTCCCCTGTCTTGTGCTGATGTGCTTATGAGTGAGTTGGAGGGGTGAGCTATCTGCCTGTCCCTTGCACCTCTGGCCATGAGCTCAGGGGTTCCCTCTGCTTTAACTTGATGCTGTTCGACCTCTGCTCATGCCGGATGCAGCAGGATTGTTGTTCCATGCCAGTGACTCTTTAATGCAAACAAAGCTATTGCTAAGTTGCTATTAACAGATAGCACTGAGAGGGATGGGGAGAGCATTGCTTAGCAAGACCATATCAGCTAATGGGTCTGTCCTTATGCAACTTTGTTTTGTAGCACTCAGAGCCCTTTGTAGAGTTTTCCAAGGACTGAGTGCCACATAAGGTTCTCACTAGCTAGCTAATTGAGTGTGTGTTTTTCGGCGTGTATGTCAAGAAAATCTCCCCTTTGTTTTAAAAGGTCCTTCCTGTTGCTTCAGAAGAACTGGAGGGTGAAAGGTAAGAGCTGTGCTACTTCAGCCTACTGAACTCTTGCCCTCAGACAGAGGGGTAAGTCCCTGTAATTGTACTGTTGCTAACTTTTTGCCTTGTCAATGACAGCTCCAACCTGAAGAGAGGAGCCTATATTGGTGAAGAGGACTTTATTGCTACTCCAAATAAGATGGCCAGAATAGAAGAGCCAAAAAGAGGTATTATTTTCTTCTTTCAGAGACTAAATTATTGGAGTATTTGTCTGTCATAATAGAGAGATGCATCTGAGGTTAAAGAATTGTTTTAATTTATTTTGGAGTATACTTTAGCCTCATTTTTCTGGCTTTGAGTAGTAATAGAAAGAGTTTGTATATCAGGATGTAGTTCACCTCTGCAAATCTTTTAGAGTGTCAGGATTTCTGGGGTTTTCTGCCAACTCGGACACTAATTGGCTCTGAACCTGTAAGGAAAGAGACTCAGAGGAGGTGAGCAGTTTACCAGTCTCCTTGGTGGATTGGTGGAGAGAATTCATCACATAATCCACTACAAAATACTTTGGACATCTTCTCTAGGACTTTAAACAGTGAATGCCAAGAACTGGTTCTGGATATAAAACTGTTGCATCTTTTATGGTGCCAGAAAATGGGCTGTTCACTGCTGAGAGCCAAACTGAGAGAATATTCTGCTTATTTTTAACCTGTTGTCGACCTTTGCAATTCGATGTGGGATTGGATGTTGTTGTGGAAGGAGATGAGACATCCCTTTGGAGATGGTGTAGAGGACTACCTGCCTGATGAGAGTCATGTGTGGAAGGACCACGACAAAGCTTAAAGGATTAAAAAAGGAGGATTAAACTTGTGATGAGGCAAAGGTTAAGTCTAGCAAATCTGACCTTAATGTAGCCGTGCTTCTGTAGTCTGGATAAACTAGTAAGGAAAGATGGATTTTATAAAAGGAAATTAGGCTTGGTTTTTCTTGTTGCTATATGCCATAAAACGAGACCCATGGGGTTCTCTCTGCTTTGGCTGGTATGTCATCCAACCTGTGCTGTAAGTGAGAGTGTGTCTGCTGTCTTCATTTTTAAATCTACAGTCCTTTTTTTAAACCTGCCTTTAGCAGAGGAAATCATCAAGGTGCTGTGCTGTCCTGAGTTCACCTTGTTCAATTAGATGTGTCAGTAATTGTTCTGTGTTGCAGGTGTGTCAAAGCTGTGGCTGATGAACCCTTGTAAACAATCCAGGCTGCAATCGCTAGTCATTAGAAGATGGATTAAAGACAGTAAAGCTGTTGAAGTCCAAGCTTTCTTGCTCTCATGGCTTATTCCTCAGCCTTAATGCAGTTTTTAATGAGGCTGACGTTACATACAGTGACTCTCTGCTAGCTTGAGAAGGCTAGGGATGCTTACCTAATTGGGTTTCTTATTCTTTTGTTCCCTTCCTAGAAGGAGACCAAGTCTGCATTGTGTGTCAGCTGGGGTGGTATGAGTATTACTGAAACATGGCAGGGGGTAGGAAGAGAGATGAGACAGCATAGAAGGAGCAGAGGACTGTACAAATTATTTAAAAATGAGGAGGTGTCTAGGATGGCTTCACCTGCTGTGGTAGCATCTGTCAAATCATTTTATTGTGCAATGTCTTATGGCAGATGACCTGTGAGATACAGATACCCAAGAGTCTTAAAGCTGTGTGTTTTGCATTCCACCTTTCTGTGTTTCAAATATAACCTTTTTTCTTTTCAAATAATAGAGAAAATAGCAAATAGCGAAAAATTTAAAAGTATTTTGACAATAAAGATATTTGAGCATGCACTATTTCTGTGTGCAAAAAGTATGTTTTGAGCTAGCCTAGCTATGCATGTTTGTGATGCAGTCTTCAATGTATATTGAATGTATGTATATCTTCCCATGAGATACTCAATGTATATTACTCTGTACTTAACCAGTCATACACCGATAATTTTTGAGGAGCAATTACGCAGTAAATTCCTCTCTCTGATTTGCTTTTCAGTGTTGCTGTATGTCAGAAAAGAGTCAGAGGAAGTCTTTGATGCACTAATGTTAAAGACACCATCTCTGAAAGGCCTAATGGAAGCAGTAAGTAATAAGGCTCTTTTATAGTCCTTTCCTCCAGTTTGAGAAAAAAGCGAGTGTAGTCCCTGGCTATCCAGTCCATATACACTGGACAGTCAGAGGAGCTAGAGTCTCAATCACAGGTTGTGTCCCCATATTCCTGTTCTTGTGGATAAGAAATGCCTCACATGTCTGGGGTTTGGGTGTAAGAAAGTGTTTCTCAGCCTTTGTGAAAATCCAGGAGTGTCAAGCTTGATGACTGGATATCCAACATAGTCCCAAAATGACAAATGCTTCTGGAGAGAGAGCCTTCTAGGCTTGCTTCTTGTGTGGGCTCTGCTTTGGCCAAGCTGCAGAAACAGCTGTGTAGGTCCTTTCCTGCTACATTCCTACTTTTTTTTTTTTTTTTTTTTTTTTTTGTCAAAAAATGGTCAACAGACTCCTGCTGTGGATGTCTCATGTCAGAAAGGGTATTTTAATTAGAAGATGGAGTGATTTCCAGCATGTGTTCAGTAGCTTGGGTTTATTTCAGCCTTTCAAAGCCTTGTTTGGGGCCTCCCCTTCCCCTTTATAACCTGCTTATGAAGAGCTCTAAGTCCCGGCTTCTGAGTGTGCTTGAAGAGTTTTATATATCTGTGCACACGTGCATGAAATTGCTCTCTGGTACTTGACTTTCAAAATAGCCTTCCACTGCCCCTGCTGCTGCACTGCTGCAAAGGAAATACAGAGTTTAACTCCAAGGAATGGTGTAATGTTTGGCACAAGCTCAAAACTGACGTTTCTGGCTCTCTCCTTCTGTGACTAATGCCTTGTCAAAGCCCAGAGGACGGAGGCTTTGGGGCTGTACAGCCAGGTCTTGCTGTTAGCTTTGGGACCCAGAGATGGTTCTGTAACCTGAAGCTCACTCCTGGCTGTGGAGTTTTGCCAGCGCAGGCAGGCTGGAGGTGGGGGCTAATGGGGAGGGCGACTGAAGGCTATGAAGTCCTCCCTTATCCCATGGTCTTGAAGTGAAGCTGCACCTTTGTTGTTTCACTTTTGGCTTCTTAAAGCAAGGAACCAAGAGCTCACTACTGTAGCTTGGAGGAAGCCCCCTGTGCCTTTGCACCCTGAAAACGGCATATTGGTTTGGTACTTGCTGTCGGTGTGATAGAGCAATTTGCCAAAGTAAACCAGGCTTAGGTTACTGAACTTGTGACATTCTGAAGGCTTGTATGGTGAAGTGCCAGGGCTAGTGGCTGTGGTTTCACACTGAGGTCACCCTGCTAGGCAAGGGGGACGTTTCTGATCAGCTCGTGTCCTTAGCAGCAGAGGTCTTTGCTCTGTTGCTATTTTCTTCCTGCACCAGCCACTGCGATGACTAGTTTTCACCTGATCCCTTTGACACTGAATTTAAAAATGGGTTTTGATATGCTAAGGGAACATGAGAGCCAAAGTGTGGTGTGGTTTTTTGATGCATGGGCTTTTTGGTGTGGGGGTAGGGGATTGCTGTATGAGAAGTCAGTGGCCAGGCTTAGAGCATGATTCAATTTTTTTGCACAGAAATTGGCAAACTGCAGAGGAGGGTTTCTCATCTGTAGGCTTATGCTATAGTTCAGAATTTAGTATTGCCTTTATAGGGCAGAGCAGTTGTTTTCATCTGCAGACCTTTTTTTGTTCCTTTCTGTAAAATAGTAAGTGGAAGACAATGCCAGCAGTCTCCTTGCTTCGCCAATGCTTGCTTTCTTTTGTTCTAGATATCTGACAAGTATGATGTTCCTTTTGACAAAATAGGAAAAATCTTCAAAAAATGTAAAAAAGGGTGAGTATGTACCTGTGCAGTGACTGTCTGAGAATATGAACTCCTTTTTTCAAGCCTGCAGGGAAATCTGCTTTATAATGCCTCCATGCACTGCACATACGCAAATGCCCTTCACAGATGCTTGTGTTTGTGTGTGCACGCAATGTACTAATCCTATTCCAATGTCATTCATAGAGCGGAAGACTGGAAGGGTCCTATAGAAATATGTAGTCTGACTTCCTGGTTAAATACAAGTCACAGGACCTCTCTGAGTTAATTGCCATTTAAGCCAGAGTTGATCGTGTCAGAGGAAGAAGGGTTCAGTTTGTTTAAAGAATCCCAGTGACAAAGAACCTCCTTTAACCCATGTTAAATTGTTCCAGTGGTACTCGCTATGTCCACATTTGGATACAATTACTACACCTGCTTGTCCTTTTATGTGCTAAACTGAAGAGAACTTTACTTTTGAAGTACCCGTTCCCCACAGAGGCCACGCTCCACAGTCCTCTTATTTTGTAACATAAATGGTCGAGTCCCTGAACATGTCTGCTTTTGGTTTTCCTTTTAATCTCTCAGTAATTTTCTTGGGTTTTTTCTCTAAAGTCACTTTGGTGTCTTAGCCCCTTCCCCAAAGCCCCTCTGGCTGGAAAAATACATCCTTTCATCACCTTTGGAATGTAGTTTCAAGGCTTGTGCTTTCATAGCAGAATTTAATCCACCAGAACAACTGGAAGAGGCTTGAATTGATGATAGCTAAACCACTGGCTGTCAGACAAACCAGTTCAGAACCCCAGGGTTGCCCCAGCGTCTGGAGCTTCAGAAGGATTTCTGCCAGTTCTGAGATCTCCCTCCCTCCCTGGTCCAGGAGCCAAGACTTAACCCTTTCGTTCAGGTCCTAGAAGCATGGCTGCAAGCCTTGATCGCAGGTTTGGGTAGGAACAGCTAAATCTGCTATAGGAAGCAATGGGTCAGAGATGATAGGTGAGCAGGCATCTTGCATTACCTCCGGGCAGCCCAGACTTTCTGAGACTTGAGGATGCCTTTGCTGCCTTTAGCATTTAGTACTGTAATATTTCCCTGACTTACTTTATTTTTCCAGAATTCTGGTCAACATGGATGATAACATTGTGAAACACTATTCTAATGAAGATACCTTCCAGTTGCAGATTGAAGAAGTTGGAGGATCTTACAAGCTCACTCTCACTGAGATCTAAGATCATGGATCCTCTGTGGATTTTAAAGGTCTCAAGTGAACATTTTTCTCATAATTTAGGATGTTGGGCAAAACACTGATTGCCTTCTCCAGAAGAAAGCCAGGTGTTGACTTGTTCTGGGGAACAGAGCAGTGGTTTTGCTTAATACATTTGTGTTACTGTTCTTTCCAAAGAACATTGCAATGCTCGTGACCTTATTTGCACTTGAAATGAGTGAACAAAAGATCTGCGATTAGAAAGCGTGTATAAAACACTAGTAAAAAAGGGAGGGGAAAACTCCTGGAAGGTGGCCTTTTAGAGTGATGATAACTTATTTATCTATTCAGTATCCATGTTTGAGCCCGTTATCAGCTAATACCATTTTATTGGGCTGTTTTCTGCTAGGTAGAGCTGCAAAACTACTAACTGATACTAGTAGGAATTGCGTGCAGGTTGGAGAAAAGTCTTTATAATGTTTACTCTTGAACCAGGGCAGACTTGTTGAAATCACTTATGTCATTTGGGGGGTGGGGGGGGGAACGTAAAACTGCCTTGCTTATGAAGAACTCGCCTTAGTAACTGTGTGAACTCTCATCAGATGAAGCTACATTGTATATAAGTGCAATATTTTTTTGAAGGTTTGTAAATGTGTACATACAAGTGATATATAATATATATAAAATACGGTGTTCTGTATATACCGTGAATATATGCAATGAAGCCCATCTAAAAGGATGCCATATACAGAGAAAACAGATATTTAATGTAGCTATTTAAAACCAGACAAACCCTTAACACGCACCAAAGGTGAGCACACGTTTGTACTTTCATAGAAGGCACAAGAGACCTGCTTGTTCAATGTGGATCTTCCTGCATGGAAGGAAAAAAAGGTACCAGCTCACTCCTAAACCCTCCTGCACAGCCAGGCGACAGCAGTCCTGGCTTCTCCTATGAACTGCCAGTTTGACCCCTGAAACGGCTGCATACGGCTGCCCTGGGAGGTGATTTGGGTTGAGTCTGAGAGCTGGGTCCCAAGAGTTGCTGAGCAGATGCAGTTTCCTTGAAATCTTACTTCTGGGGCTCAGGAAGAAGGTCTCTGGAGGGTGGATTTTTTTCCTGTAATAGTGTACTTGTGGGCAGCATCCAGCTGAGCCTTAACAGCAGTTCAGGCTGGGTGAACCCATGGGTCGGAGCCAGCTTGCAAGGTCCTACCTAGGATGTCAACGACTTGGAAGTGCACAAGTAAGGCTTTTGAGAGAGGAAGGTGGCAGCCCGGCGCAGCAGGCCAAGTGTTAGTGGGGACAAGGGGCTGCAAGCAGGTTAAGCTTTCCTGGTGTTATGTACATCATTGGGCATTGACCTGCTGCTGAGGTGGAGAGACCAAATGGGCAGCTGGTAGCAGGCATCCTGAGCCTAGCCCCAGCTGGGAGTGCCAGACACCTCCAGAAAATACTGCTCTGCAGTAGATTGTACAGTATTTACTCATCAAGTGTATGTGCTTATGAAGGAAGGGCACCCTCTGGTTAGTAGCAAGTGAGAGGGGAACACTTAAATAGCAGCACTTGGCTGTAAGGCAAAAACCTGCATTGCAGGGTGAGCAGATGAGTGTGAGTACCAGGTCCAGTGTCACTTAGTGCTTTTGCTAGGGATCTGGATAATGAAAGAGAGGTTTATAATGTTTTCAGACAGCACAAAGCTGGAAAGAGCTGCACATGCCTCACCTAGGATGTGAAGGTCAATCTGGATAGGCTGGAGAAATAGCCTGGAAAAGTAGGATATGATTCTACTTAATGGTTAACGATTCTACTGAAGGGTTAACGAATTGTAACTGAATGTTGTTCAGCTGTGTCATGCTGCTGTTTGGAAGAGGGAGGCAAATGCCACGTTGAGTTGATAAACAGGAGCATGGCCTGCAAGAAATAGGAGACCTGCCTTTTGCTCTACTTGGCATTGCCGAGGCCTCTGCTGGAGCGCTGTGCCCTTCCAGCAGAGCCCAGTCCTATCGGATGTCCCCGAGAGCCCAGACCGCCTGCCCAGTCCTTCAGCCAGAGCTTGTGGCTTCCGAGGAGGAAGGGCTGGATGAGTTGCCTGGTGAGGGGTCATCTTCAGAAGGGAAGGTTGAGGGGAGCAGCCTCCCAACACGTGGGAGCATTCTCCCGGTCCATCGCAAGCACAATGAGAAGTAGTGGGTGTAAATTGCAGAAATTCAGGTTAGGTGTCGAGGTGGCTTTTTCTAGTGAGAAGAGCAAGTTGCCCAGGGAGGTGTTGGAGTTTGGCATCAGAGGTTTTCAGAGCCGGGCTGGGCAAAGGTATCTCTGGACTCTCACAGCTATAGTTGATTTTCCCTTGGTGCTGAGACTAGGTGACCACTTGAAGTCCCTCCCCACCATATTTTTTTAATGATTTATATGAAATGCAGTATTTGGGGATTTGTGTTTGGACCAATCTTGAGCTGGTTCATAGACTGCTCCATTACCCCCTCCCTCCTCCTACTCCATTGACGGGCCCCACGGAGTATTGCCAATGCTCTGGGTGCTGCGTGCTCCCCTCTTTGCTCTGTGGCCAGGGTCGAGCAAACTCCGCATGGATGCATCCACGACTGTGGGCGTGTGGATGGAGCCCATGGGCTTGAAGCCAGAGTGCAGTACGGCACTGAAGAGACTTGGCTGACACGTGCCACCCTGTACAGGAATCCACCGCCTGCAGAGCAGCCACGGGACTCATACCCAGCCAACACCAACCCGCTGCTTGGGCTTCCCTTCATCAGTCATGGGAATAATGTTACTATGACAAGGGAATTTTTTTAAAACCTGATATATAGAATACATATATATATTTACACATTTTTATTGAAAATTGAAGTTTTATTACAGAAACTCAACCTAGGGTCAGGGAAGTAGATTTAGAGTCTCCATAGAGGTAAGATTGACATGAATGTTATTTCTTTTTACTGCTTAATGAAGTATGTGAACTAAATCTGACGATTGTTTTCCACTATAAGATACACTGGGACACGGGTCTTTTAACAGTAGCAGCAATGTCATGTATGTTTTATGAAAACAATTTTTTTTGTTTGCCTGCTGTTTTTTAATTGAAAATGTATTTTAAACCAAGCTATTAAATTTTATATGTTCATTTCTAATGATGAGTCTTTTCTATAGTAAAAGCATCTGCTCTTACCCCTTTATTTTTCCATTGACAGGGAATCTATAAAACAAAACCCCAGTGATCATTTTCTAGTTTCTCTTTTCTTCTTTGCAGAAGAAAATAATCCCAATGCCAGCCTTGCTGTTATTCCACATAAGAAATGCTTAGTCCCGTTCTCATTCCCTGCTTGATTTCAACTGACTTCATTCACTTTTGGTGCGGGGAAGCTGTGTAGCATTTTGTTTCCGTGGGACCCTTTCCTTTGGCAGTAAACCAAAACCAAACAACCATTGGTAAGCTCAGATGTGTAGTGGGTCGGTGATGCCTGACAGTCTCTGCTGGAGGTTGAACAAAAGCATCAGCGGCATTGCTGCCTTCTGTGCCCTGTGCAGGGGCGAATGGGGTCTCCCGTGCCTGGAGGGGGGAGCTGTGGGCTCGTCCCTGGCTGCCAGGTCCAAGGTGCTTTGTGTAATCACCAGCCCATGATTGCAGCAGGTGTCTTCCAGGAGGAGCTGGTCATAACTGGCACTTCCCAGAAGGTGCAGGGGACCATCAGTGAAGCTGCAAGCATTGACTTTCCTGACATGAAAACACTCAGATATAGTCCATGCTAGTTCTCCAGAAGAATCTTAACACTGCTGTTGCTCTAGCATCTGGAGAGGTGTTCACCTCTTTTTCACTGTCAGAAAATGTCTTGACAAGCTTTTGCTTTAGCTTTAGCTGGCTCCCCAGTCCTTGAAGCGGCTGCAGGGTGCTGCTGTGGGGCAGCTTCTGCGCCAGCACATTCCCAACTGCTGGGTTTGTGTCGGCATGCCCGGGGCTTAGTGGGGAGCAGTGTGGGTGGCAGAAGATTTCTGGGCTAGAAGAAGGCCAGTAACACTTTTTATTTATTAACTTATTTATTTCTAGTTCTCATATGGGCTGCGCTTGCAGAGTTTGTGTCTCAGATGTAGGAAGATGCTGCAGGATGTCACCCAGCAAGTCCTGGGGTGCACTGGGTGATGCAAAAGTGCTGGGGGATGCTGAGTATCATCTCCACCTGAGTCAGTGCCCGCTGAAATTTTGAGCAGGGTTTAGCCCCTGTACAGTCGGTTTGCAGCGTGGTGGCCATCTCCCAGCAAACCTCGGTGTGAGGGTGGATCTGCTGTCGGGCCAGCTGCGAAATGGCTGCTACCCCCTCTCCTCTGGGCATGCAATACCTTCGTCTTCCTAAGCCTTTATGCAGTGTGTGCCTGTGTGCGCCTGCGCCAGCCCTCCCACCACCTCCTGCCACCCTGTTGGCTCTTTTCTATTCAAGTGAATTTAAAGCATGTTTTTAAGCAGGTCTTATCTGCAGTAGAGCATCAGTGGATGAAAGGTGAACTCCCAAAGATGAAGCTTTGAACTCCCAAGCCAGGCAGCCTTAGAGGGAGATCCGTGCTACTTCCTTGGGGTGTGGCTCGGGGCTCTAATATCACAAACATTTAGTTAAGCTTTTAAGATCTGATCTCTTTTCCTATGGGAAAGCTGAATTCTGCAACTTCTTGATGGATCTTTTGTCTGTTAATTGCAAGAGCATAGAGCTTACATGCTCCTCTGTTTGATTTGTTTGGTATTTTAGATTATTTGATTTATTATTAAGATTAAATTATTTAATATTAGATAATATTTAGATGACACCTCAACTAGATGAATTGGTCTAATGAAAAAAATATGAGCTTTTATAACTTGTTTTGCTCTTTGATCTTGGACTACCCTACCATACCACCAGTGCTGGCTACATTTGTATAGTTCACAATACTGCAGAAAGGATATTTCGGCTTGGCTTTTCTTCTTGGCTAGTTTCAGTAGCTGCTGTCACTGGGGTGGTTGCGGGGTTTTGGGTGCCTCTTGCAGTTTCTTGTTTGCACAGGGCAATGCTCCGTTACACCATCAATCTGTTTGCCCGCACACACAGCTTGTGGATAGACGGCGTGCCTGCTGGCTTAAGCATTATTTATTTTGCCATTCCTCCAGCGCGGACATCCTGCAGGCTGCATATGCGTGTGCAAATACCAGCTGGTGACCAGTGTCAATGGGGTTGAACTTGCGTGCTCCCGCTGCAGTGCTGGTTGTCTTGGGCAGCATACCGAGCCTGGTGCTGGCCCGCGGGTCTGTCGCCTCCTCTGCAGTTTGATGGGTGGGAAGCACGCGCTGGGCAGAGGAAAGGTGCGTGGCTGAGGCTGGTGGCAGCTCTGGAGAGTGGGAACGTGGTGGAAAAGTGTTTGTGCCTCTTGGGGGTTTGATGCCTGGAGGTGGGGACAGCCCTGGGCTCAGGTATCGATGGCAGGGAGGGATGATGGAGCATGACGTGTGGGTGGTTGCTACCACCAGGCTGGAAAAGATGGTGTAAATTGGAGTGAAATCTGGAGCAGGGGTGAAGCGATGTGGGGAAAGGCAGGCGAATCGAGTCCTGTGGTTCCCCAGCACCAGGGAAATCGCATCCTGTGGTTCCTCAATGCCTGGCGGATGAGGGGAGCTGGATGGAGCCCTGGCTGGGCAGCGCTGGCCCTGCCAACCTGTCAAGCCTGCACCTGCCCTTTCAGGGCTCGATAGCTTGGGGCGGAGAGGGTGCAGTCCTGCCACTGCCGCCAGGCAGCGCGGCTTGAACCAACGCTCCGACCATCGGCATGTGCCCAGGCACAGCCCAGTCCCCTGCCTGGAGAGGCACGTTGGTTGGGGTGGCTGCCGTCATGGGGACTGCTCCGTGGGGTGATGCTCAGCCCTGATCGAAGGGGTGACAGGTGCCCCGGGACAAGAGCGCGGGGATTGGCATCAGGTCTGCCAGGCAGCTGTGCTGGCGTCACTGGGGCTTTTGCCAGCGCTTGGTTTGGTGCCACTTTTAATTCTGTCATGATAAGGTTTGCTTGAGTTTTGTTTTTTTGGTTTGTTTTGTGGTTTGTTTTTTTTTTTTTCTTAAAGTAAATAATTACATAAGCTTTGCAAACATTGATGAAGTAAATAAAGTAAAAATCATTTGGTGGTCAGCTCTGCAGGTCATGTCTCCACAATCTCTGCTCCGTGACTCTTCTCGCTTGAAGTACTTTTGCTTTGAGCATGTCAGCCAGTGCTGGCCAAGGGGAGCCGCAGTGCTAGGTCCCCCATCTTGTGGGAGCTGGGGCCCCAAACTAGCCCTTGCTCTCCCACTTGCTTCTGCTCTGCGTGCTTAAAAAGAGCCCAGGCTGCAGGCAAGAGGCTGGTCAAGACTTGCTGTGTACAAAGCCCCAGGTCAGGATAATGCGTGAGACAAAAGGAGACAGTTATAAAATCAGTGATGGCAAGCTAAAAAAAGCAATCTGTTGCTGCTTCAATCACGCCTTGCCATGCCATGTGACTGTTCCTAAATGAGCTGGCACCTCACAGCAGTCTTGTGTGGAGCTTCGCCTGCGAGCGACCACCAGCCTGGCCCATGGGGATGCTGCATGCCTGTGGGCTTCCCCTTCAGCAGGGGCAATGGTGCTGGTAAGAGAGGGGCCCAAATCCACCTGATCTCTGCGGAGGTACAGCTTGTCCCCACTCATCCATTTGTGCTGCGGGGCTGGGGACCGTGACATTGCCCCATCCGTGGCCAGCAGCACCCTCGGGACCCCGTGCTGACTTTTGTTGGTTTTTTCAAGGAAAATTTTGAGCTCTTCTCCAGGACTGTAGAGGGAATGTGGAAAAGGATGGTCATGGTTTAGCCCCAGCCAGCAGCTAAGCACCACACAGCTGCTCACTTGCTCCCCCCCGGTGGGATGGGGAAGAGAATCCGAAGAGTAAAAGTGAGAAAACAACTCATGGATTGAGATAAAAACAGTTTAATAGGTAAAGCAAAAGCCACGTGCACAAGCAAAGCAAAACAAGGAATTCATTGACCACTTCCCATGGGCAGGCAGGTGTTCAGCCATCTCCAGGAAAGCAGGGCTCTATCACACGTAACAGTGACTTGGGAAGGCAAACGCCATCAGTCTGAACATCCCCCCCTTCTTCTTCCCCCAGCTTTATATGCTGAGTGTGACGTCCTATGGTCTGGAATACCCCTTGGTTCAGTCGGGGTCAGCTGTCCCAGCTGTGTCCCCTCCCAACTCCTTGTGTCCCCCCAGCCTCCTCTCTGGTAGGTTGGGGTGAGAAGCAGAAAAGGCCTTGGCTCTGTGTGAGCACTGCTCAGCAATAACTAAAACATCTCAGCGTTGTCAACACTGTCTTCAGCACAAATTCAAAACATAGCCCCATACCAGCTACTGTAAGGAAAATTAACTATCCCAGCCAAAAGCAGCACAGTGCCTCAAGAGGAAGGTAAATGACGAAGATTGTTATGACCCTAAATCACTCTCCTTTGCTTTTTTTTTTTTTTTCCTTCAGGTCCATCTTCCAATTCCTAAATGCTTGGGATTAATGATGCTCTTCAACACCATCAGATTTTGCAATATTTAATTTCTTGGCAGAATTTCCCCCCATTGCCCTACTTTGACAACTCTTTCTCTCCCGCTGATCCTCAAGGTTTTCTTCACGCTGCATTACATCTACCCATTACCCTGCTGTTATTTTGCTCCAAAGGTATATTTCGAGGCTTTTACGAAGCATATTCAAGCTCTCTGACAATGGCGCTTGGGTGGATGTAATAGTGTGACAGACCATGTGAATGCCATAAAGTGCAGAGATAGCAGGTGGAGATCTGGCTGGTGCGGGCCTGACTGGCTGCAGTGACTGGCATTTCACGCCTAGGTGAAGGGAGAAGGAGAACCTGGCCTGAGACTGGTAGAGCTGGGGAAAAAATAAGTCTCAGCCAGTGAAGTCTGTCTGCCACTGAAATGGAAGCACAAACTTTCAGGTTAAGGTATTCAGGCAGGGTATTCACAGCTCAGCTTGTTTTGGTCAATCACTTGGCTTGGGAGAAAAGGAGGGATGGTGCTTGTGGAGCAGAAGGAGCTGTGGCCAGGGCTCAGTTCGACCATGAGGTTGGGAATTACTGCGTGTGGGGAAGGTTTGGGGGTGAAAGCAGTGTTTCTCCCCGGTATGTGGCCTTTCCCATCCAGCAGAACTGTGAATGTTCATCCTTAGGCTGCTCTTCACAGGGTCACTGCATGGTTGAGGTTGGAAGGGACCTCGGGAGGTCAGCTGGTCCAACCCCCCTGCTCAGGCAGGGCCACCCAGAGCCATTTGCCCAGGACCGCGCCCAGACGGCTTCTGAATATCTCCAAGGATGGAGACTCATAACCTCCCTGGGCAACCTGTGCCAGCACTGGGTCGCCCTCACAGTAACAACATGTTTCCTGATGTTCCGATGGCACCTCCTGTGTTTTGGCTTGTGCCTCCTCTCTTGTAAAGGTATGTGGTGGGTCTCCTGGAGGAAACAGTACCAAGAGATCAGAGAGATGAAGTGGTGATTTTGTTATATATGAAAATAAAATGGTACCTACTGGTACCAGGGTGTCTCACAGAGGACAGTGGAGACTCGGAGAATGGGGTGGTGAGAGCAGCTAGGACTGAGGCTTGAGCCTGAGTGGGAGGTGAGACGAGGAAGGGGAGCACCCTTCCTTGTGGGTGAGACGGGAGGCTTGAAAGTGGGATGCAAGGAGAGAACCAGCAGCCGGATGGTGATGCTAGGTACTGGTGTTAGAGCTCCATGCCCAGACAGCGTGCTCTGAGCCCTGCAGCATTCCATGTGCATCCAGCAGCCTCAGAGGCTCAAGTCCTGCGCAGCCCATTGGTACGTCTTTACTGAGCCGTAGCTGAGTACCAGGCAACCCCTCGCTGACACCCTGGAGCTTAGCCATCTCCCAGTATAACCATCATTTTCCTGCTCCAGCCGCAGTGGATTTTAGCCAGAGATGGGGTCCACATTACAGGTATCACAGAGATCACAAGATCAAGTTGTCCTGGAGGTGGGAAGATCCTGGATCTCGGGGCTTTCCTCTGGGCAAGTCTCTTATGCTACTTTCCCCTTTCCAGCTTTCCATTTCCTAGGCTAAAACACTGAGTGCTGAGGGAAGAGCGTGGTATCGAATACGATATAAATGGGTTTTACTCACAAACTGAATTAAAACTAAGAAAGCTGGGAGAGGAAAAAAGCAATCCTGGAGCTGGAACAGCCCAAGCAATTGTTTGGAGTGGAGTAAACCATCCGATGTTAAATGGCGTATTTTGTTACCGGGAACTCAATCAAAGCCAGTGTGCTTCCTCCTGGGCAGCATCCCAGCAGCACGGGATGCCCACTGAGCAGTGAGGAGGTCTTGCTGTGCCCGGGAGCAGTAGGTTATTTCTAACACATAGCGCAATCAAATTTTACAGGGAAGGACAGATACTATGTGAAAGCTGAGGGGACAGAAAACCTGTAGTGGGCTTCCCACTGGAAGGTGGCTGAAGCTCCTTCGGCTTGAAAGCCCTGAGACTCATTTCTCTGCTCTGTTGGCACCACGGAAGGATGCTCGAGGGGAAAGAAATTCAGTGTAAACAGTGTCACCCATACTCGGGAAGGGGAAATAGCACAGCTACAAACCAGAAGAGACGCAGCCCAGAATTAGAGCCTGAGTTTATTTCACATTCGTTGTCTCATTGCATCTTAACATCCTGAAGCACTGCAGTAGCAGAGGGGAAGTGCACACCCGAGGCTGACGTAAGGCTTTACCAACGCTGTGAAAAAAATGGGGACTTCTTGCCCTTTTTATGTAAACAGTGTAAAACTGAGTGGGAAAGTGCCTTTGAAGAGGGCATTAGATTCTCCACTGTGCAAGGGGAGTAACAGCAAGTGAGTCCAAGGAAGCACTTGTTAACAAGAAAAAGCATCAAGTCACATTCAGCAGCCCAGCCTGGTGGGATACTTTATCCAAGCAGCAAGCAGAGTATTTTCTGCTTCTGAGCAAGTGGGTGGAGGAGATTAAGTCATCTGTGACCAGCAATACTGTTGGGAAAGTACCACATGAGCAGGAATTTCAATTTTCCAGCTCCTTAGCTGGGGCAGGGATGGGATGTGGACATCGCTGGGGTGAGGCACCCCCCTTAGACACTAGGACAGGGGTTTAAACCATTGAGCGACCCAATTGCTACTGACTTTTCCCCCCAAAGGCTCAGAAGAACATAGGTGGCTTTTATTTATTCAGCTCTTAATGGAAAATGTATTTGTCAGCAGTAAAATCCCATACTTGATTGTGTCTGTGTAATATATACACTTAATTGTAAAGCACGATGTTAATTCAGCATTATAGATATGGAGGGCGCAGAACATATAATTATTAGTTGTATAGTCTGAGTGCTAGCGTTGCGGAGGGATATTACCCTTGCAAGCAATTCCGTCCCCAGCTCCAGCCTTCCTCTGCTTTGGTGCTGTTCAACAGGGACGTGTCCTTGTCCCTGGGTTTGCCATCCGTCCTGCAGCATGCAGCTCTGCTTGGGCCCCCAGCAGGAAGGTGGCACTGGAGAGGGACGCAGAAACCCTGTCACCCGGGTGGGAGTGTGGGCTGACTCAGCTGGAAACAACATGTTTTTAAGAGCACTCCTGTTTTGGCTGCCAAACAGTGTTTGGGGAGGCAAAGGGAGGTGTGAGGTGAGCGCGGACGGAGACCCCACGGCGAGGAGCAGAGACAGGAGCGGGCACAGCGCGGTCCGAGGAAACTGGAAGAAGGTTGTGCCACAGCCAGAAACCACACTGGCTGGTGAGGAGTTTATTTACAAATATAGTGGGTTAGTGACCGCATCTTGGTTTGGATGTCAATGTATGCGACAGCTAGCTGTCATGGGGAGGATTTTACACAGCAAAATTCATGGTGGCACTCACTCAGATGTTATTTCAGGCATTTATGTTGTGGAAGGAGGCAGCAAGCGAAGCTGAGCGTGCAGAGCAGGAGTAACTCAGCTTTTGTCTCCTGCTGTTCTGCTGCTGCAGACCCCATGCACCTGCGAGCGTCCAGGTGGGGAGGACCACGCTCCCGCTGCGCCGGTGGCCCCATGGCCAGGTTCCTCAGCCCTGGCCGGGAAACGTCCGGAGGCAACCAGGGCTGAGCCTTGGTGTCTGCGAGCACATCCATGTGCCGGAGGGCAGCAGTGAAGGCACTTGGTGCCAAGGTCAGTCGCTTGAAGGTGGTCATCTCATCTGTCCCCTTCTCCTCCACACAAGCTCTTGTGCTTACTTCTGCCCAAGGATGCCCTGGCTGGTCTCCTGCCCCTCCCGACCCCCCTCATCTGTCTCATTTTCAGTGATGGTCATTAACTCCAATCCAAGATAGTTATTTTTTTACATGGATGTTCCTCATTCTTAACGTCTTGCCAGGAGAAGGCCAAGAAGGTAGAGGGAGAGGCTCTGCAGGGCTGGGGAAGGGAAGAAGGGAAGGGTGGGAGACGCAGCTGCAGGGAGGAGCAGGAGAGGCTGCAGGATGGGTGATGTGGACTAGGGACGTGCGAGTGATTAATTCCCCGGGAAGTGCAGGGTCAGGAGTCACCGCGGGGCGGAGGGAGAAAAAATACAGATAAGGCACTAGCCCAGAAGTAAAATGGACGCTTATTTTAAGGTCTGCTTAGAGACGTGACCCAAGAGGCAGCAACCAGGCCTGGGATGTCACGGCCCTTCCCAGGCCCATAAGAAGGGCCCGTTCCCAGAAAGGGGTGTTAGGGGAAGCCTTTGGAGATGCTCAGTAGTGTCTCAGGTTATCAGACATGACAGGGGACAGAAGTTGTACATCTGAGCCATGCAGAAAGCCCCTTTGATACAGCTGGGTAATCCAGAAGCGTTGTGAGGAATGGGCAAAAATGCCCGAATTTTTAACAAACCCCATTTGGTGTCAAAACAGATGACCCTTAGTGAGCTGCCCGCAGCGGCCAAACGGAAAGACCCCATCAACCATCTCTTCTGACCACACACGGACCTTGGCTGAGAGCCGGCGAAGAGATGACTAAACACCTATGATGAGACAACTGGATGCCGGTGATCAGTCAAATCCCCCCACCCACAGACCTCCCTTGGGCTTGGTCAGATGCACATGGGCAACGTCCTAGAGGAGATAGCAGTGTTGGTGCTGGTGGACCTTCTCTCTGACTGCAAGGAGACCATCACTAACTCTGCATGTGAGGCCACTCCTGCCCGGTGGAAGTCTGTGGTACCAGTCACCCCCAGCTGTGAGCGTGTGAACGATGTCCGATGGTCCAGAAGTTGGTCTCTGGTCACACAGGATGTCTTCCCAGCATCCGAGTGCTGCATGACAACACTTCAGACTTAATAAAATGTGAAAGATGACTCAGGATGAAACACATGTTTGCACACAGGCTTGATACCTGCCCAAGCAAGTCGCAAGATGACCAAAAGAGGAGAATATCTGTCAGCATTGCTAATGCTTTAATATACTGTGTGTCAGAAAATACGCGTGGGTTTACCTAACAGTAATATTGAGGTCAAGACAATGGTGAATCCGATGAAGACATCCACTTAAGCAGAACAATAAATAAATAACATGTCATTTTTATTTTTGCTGGTATTTGAATCCATCTTCTGGTGCCACTAAAATAAGATCAGGGCATGAATAGCAGCAGTAGAAAAACCAGATGGTGCACTTGAGGGAGCAGATGGTGCGCTAGTGTGTCATACTTGTTACTGTCACTTACTTTATTATTTCTATTACGGTGGATCTCAGGATGGTCCTCACCTGTAATCAATATTTGTGGATTGGGTTTTTTAATTCATTAAACATTATGTTTCACATACTCGGAAAAAATCTGGTCGAGTGGTGATTTCCCTCTGTAGTACTGCCAAGTCTCAGGAAGCATTTGATGCAGTCAGAATTTCTTCAGAAAGAAATGTGTTTTGGGGAGTGGAGAAAAAAAAAAAAATTGGCAGTGTGCGTTTATTCTATAAGCACCCGGGGTCCAAAATAAAGTGGGAAACAGTCCGCGTGGCTCTTCTCTTAAACTCTTGCCTTTTGCCTGGCTATGTTTCCTTATGCTGTGCTGGCTGCTCACCCGCTCCTTGGCCGCTTATCCACATACTGAAAGCTCAATCTGTTTCTGAAAGTGAACACGAAAGATGCAGGTGATGAAGAAGTCAACTTTCAACTCACACCGGTTGGGGATGGCACGCAAGGACCGTGTTTTTCGTCCTTCCTTTGGGCAAAGGCTGCTGTGTCACAGCCCGTCCCTGCTAGCAGACATGTACGCAGTTTGCTGGGGAGGGCTGGGGCTCCTTGCCCAGCGGCAGGGGGGACTTGCTGTGGTATTTGATGGCCCGCAGCGATAAATGAGATCTCCCCCGGGCAGCTGGCCCACACGCAGCACGGAGGGACTGCACTTTTGCGCTCCCCTTCCCTCCAACGCACTGTCAAGCACCGTGCTCACTCGCCGCTGCCGGCACGTCATTGGGAGCATGGCCCTTCAGCTCCACGATGCTGCCGGGCACAGCGACAGGTGCAACAGCAGCCGAAGGCCAGCCAGCGGGTACGGCCACACCTGCTCGCTCCATAGGGAAGAGGTGATCCATCAAAACATCACTCGCACAGACCCTCGTTGTCAACCAGGGCCAAAAGCCCCTGGATTTATCATTGCTTTTGCATTCAGGGATTACTCTAGTGAGAAATATTCCTCGTTGGTCTGTCTGCCTTTTTTTTTTTCTCTTTCTCTTCCTTTCCCCCCCTCTATTCTTCATGGTTATCCCTTATACCCCTTTCCCCCCTCAGTTCTTCACTGTCTATAACTCTCTGACTATAAATCCCTTCTGTAACTCCGTTATTCCCACGGAGGTCGGTGCCTTCACCACCTGGGTGAATCCCTCCGGTCCCGCTCCTGCCCTCGGCCAGGGGCTGCTGCAGCCTTTTCATCAGCTGGTGACAGGCACCACCTGGCAGAGCCACTTCATTTGCTCCATGGTGGGCAGTTTCTCCTCTGGCTGCTGCTGCTGTTGGCCCAGCAAGTGTGTTTTGGGGCAGTTCAGGGCTGCGGTGGCTCTGACTGCTCCATCCTTCGACGATGGAGGGAGAGAGGATGGAGAGACGCATCCTGCATGTGCATCGCAGTCTTTCATTTCTTCCGATGTATCTTCTCGTGTCTCCTGTACGGGAGCTCGGATTGTCATTATCTATATTTATTTAATCCTGCCCCATTTGCTAGGCTATATGTGTTCGCTACAGTAGCCTGCTGCTGTATTCGGCCAGACCAGATGCCGCTACCAAATTGCACTAACTCTAAAGCTGCAGCCCAGACAACTGCTTTGGTCTATTTTTAACTGCTGGTAAACATTAGGAAAACTGTCTGAGCCTGTAATATTCTTCCTCTAGTCTCTTTTGAATCATTTATTGCATAATTATCTGCAAAAAGGGAATGGGGGAGAGCTGCCTGTGTGCCCTTTTGTTGTTTTCAGTCTACAATATTAAATATTTTCCCTGCTACTCACATGCAATATTTGATTCTTTTCTCATCTTCCCAGTCGAAAGGATAAGATAACCCAAGCAGAGCCTTCTGAACCCTCCACCGAAGCAACTTACATCTGCTCGTTCCTACATCGGAACAAAGACATTGTCTATCTCGGACAAAGAAAGCTTTTCTCTGAAGTGTTTGCCAGCAGTCTGAGTTAAATAGGCCTTAATATAAAACCAAATCGTACTCGGTGAGCCAGATCCGGAGGATGCCGGAGTGGCAGCACCCACTGCAGGGTCAGACTGCTGGAGGACAGCTCAGCGGGGGTGGGGGCCACACAGCCGCAGCCAGGTCGGGCCGGGGCACCAGCATCCTGCGGCCGCCGACCCCCCCAGCTCTTCAGAAAGGAGTCTGGGGGCTGTTTGGGCCCTGTTCCACGTTCCTAGCTGCAGGAGGGAAACCACAGCCAGCACGGATCATCCCAACGAGTGCACTCGTAGGTCGCTCAGGCAGCTGCGCTGCTGGTTGAGACCCGGGAGGAAGGCGGTGGGTGCCGGCAGGCGTGCAGAGGAGGAAGGTAACGTTAACTGCATTAACAGGCACCTTACTGCAGCCTCGGTAAAGGGGGGAGAAGCAAGAGAGGGGAGAGCAGAGAAGCTCTAGGCTGTTAGGGCTGGGGGCTCAGGCCCTGCAGGGTTCAGACCTGTGCTCTGCCGCTGACATCCCATGCGAGGATGAAGAAGGTGCTCCTTCCTCCTCTAATGCTGCCTCAGCTGGCAGCAGCAGAACAAGGCAGTCCAGGTGATTTTGACAACAGCTCCGAGGATTTATATTAAAAACCTTAGTTGTAATTTTTAGCTCAGCAGAGGGAACGCAATCAAACACGTTTTCCCTATGGCGCAAGTTGGGGTATGAACATGTAATGTCACTTCTTTTAACTGGCCTTGCATCCGTGTGCTGTAGCGAGGACCCACGGTCCAGCAATTTCCACCTGGGGACTCAGAACACATAGGCAGAGTCTGTGCTACGTGACACCAGAAAACATCCTGCCGGGAGTCAGGAGAAGTGATCCGCTCTGCTTCCCTGCAACCGCTTCTTCACTGGCGAGGTTGCTGTGCTGCCTTCAGATGCTATTGCTCAATTAAAAATCTGCGCTGTAAATGACTAAGGCTGTGCATGTAAGCATTTTAAGCAGAAGCTGCATGTGTTTCAACAAGCAGCAGAGACAAATGCAATTGCTTCTCAACTGCAGCGGAACTGGAGAAAATGCAAAATAGAACACCACAGTATTTTCCTAGTTTTACAATTCCCTATAGGTTTCCCTCGAAATGGGACAATGCATGTGGCTCTGGTCTTATGAGGAGCAGCTCGTGATTTATAGAAGAGGCACATACCCTGTGCCCCCACTGTGCCACCCCCCATCGTGCTTTTTAGTCGCCGAGAGCATTTTCCCTGAATTTGCTTCATTCCCTGTCACACAACCAATTTACTTTTGTGAACCCAAGCCTTTAATGTTAGAGCTGGATTTGCAGTTTGAACGATCAGTGTTTTTCTCGCTATCACAGGCTACGGCTCCAGCGCGGTAGGTACCATGCAGACACAGACAGAAAGCTGCTCGCAACCCAAGTACGGCACCAGACGCCGGGCAGAGACACGAGCCTGCAGGTTGCAAGCTGTGAGCAGGAACAACAGCGTGCAGAAAAAAACCTCGTGGGGCCTTCAGGGGTGAAGGGATTGTAGCTGCGCCGCTGTCCCTGTGGGACCCCCTGCGCGGGGTGGGGGTGGGTGGGCGGTGGCAGGAGACCCAGCAACGGGAGAGAAAGAGAGATGAGGTTAAATACGGGAGGCACCGGGGAGGGATGCAAAGAGGCACGGGGAATGCCCGGGTGGACGAGCCAGGGGAATCATTTTGATTTGGTGTTTGATGGGCCGGGGAAGCTGAAGTACACAAAACGTGCGGCAATGGAGAGCGGAGACGAGCACAGCGCGGTGAAGCTTCACAAACTACGTGACAGCGGGGAAGGACCAGGGTTCAGAAGAGCCGTAATGGAAAAAACGAGCCCCAGCAGCCAAGCGAAGCGAACGGCGAGCGCGACCATCCCATCCCACGGCCTCCCCACGGGCGAGGAGGATGTCCCGCCCTGAGAAGCGAGGAAGGCACAAGCGGAGGGAATCCAGCAGGGAAAAAGAAGATACTTCTCACTGCCCGCGTTTCACTTCAGCCAGCAGCAAGGCACCTGGCCAGGGCCGGCCTGGGCAAGCGCTGGCGTGGCCAGCGGCCGCCTTTGGGGACCGGAAGGCGAAAAAACAAAGAACTCGCGGTTTTTTTTTTTTGTAAAACCTATGTTGCCCTTTGAAGACTTTTTGGAAGACGGGTGTTTCCCCCAAAATCCCGACCCGGCGCCGAGGGCGGGGGGGGGAGGGGGCTGCCTGCGTGCCGCCCCGCACGCACAGCGGGGGAGGGAAGGAGGAGGGGGAGCCGCGCCCCCGCGCCGCGCCCCGCCACACCCCCCCGCGCACGGGTATTCCCGGCCGCCGCCCCGCCCCCGCCCGACCTTTTCCCCAGTTTCCAGCGCGCGCTCCCCCCTCCCCTGCCTCGACCTCGGCCTCGGCCCCGCCCCCTCCCCGCCTGCCCGCCCGCCCGCCGCCGGCCGGGACGTGCCCACGCGCTGCCCTTCCTGCCGGCAGCCCCGCGGCACGCCGCGATCACGCTGGCCTTCGCAGCTCATTGGTCGGGCTCTGGCCGAGGCGGGCGGCGATTGGCCAGGAGCCGCCACCCCCATTCCTCCCCCCCCTCATTCCCTGCCGCCCCGCCCTGCCGGCGCTGTCTGGCGCTGGGAGCGCTTCCCTCGGCGCGCGGGCTGCTCGGCTGCCGGCGGGTGGGGGAAGGGGAGAGGCAGGAGGAGGCGGCGCCGGCGCCGCCAGCTGCTGCTGCTCCTCTGTCTGTCTGTCTGTGTGTGCGTGCGTGCGTGCGTGCGGCTGCTGCTGGTGTGTGTGTGTGTGTGTGTGTGCGCGCGCGCGCGCGCTGCCGCTGCCCCTGCCCCTGCCCCTGCCCCTGTCCGGTCACACCGCCGCCGCCTGCTGCAACCGCGCCATGCACGGCTCGCCCTGCTCGGAAATGGGAGATGCGTCCGCGGTGAGCATCGGGCGGGCCGAGGGAGGGGGTGTGCGGCGGCGGCAGGCACCCCCCGAGGCGGGGGCAGCCGGGGCCGGTCCGGGCCGGGCACGTGCTGTGCGGCGGGCAGGATCGCGGGGACCGTTACCGCCTCAGCGGGGGCGGCGGTCCCTCGGGACCGTTACTCCCCCCGGGGAGGGGGTGGTCGGTCGGGACCGTTACCCGCCGTGGGGGGTGGTCGGTCGGTGCCGTTGCGCCGGGGTGGGGGGAGGCGGGGCGGTCGTGCCCGGGCAGAGCCCTCGGGGGTGGGTGTTGTCCCGGTCACCTGCGGGGCGGCGCGCGGGGGGGGGGGGCACTCCCGCAGCGGCCGTGTGAGGCCGGCGGTAGCTGCCCCCCCCCTTCCTCCTCCTCCTCCTCTTCCTCCTCCTTCCCTTCCCTCCATCTGCCCCTCAGCGGCGCCGCCCGGCCGGGTCACCCGCCTCCAGGCGAGGAGCGAGTGGGGTGGCGCGGCCCCTGCGGGCGCGCTGAGGCGCTGCCCGGCGGTGGGGGGCCCGCGCTGCCCGCACCGGCCCTGCCCGCCCTGCCCGCGCACGTAGGGCCCCGGCAGTCGGCGGGGTGATGTGAGGACAGGCGCGGTTAGCCATTTCCCTGGCAGCGGGAGAGCCTGCGCTATGGCGCTCGCCTTGAGAAAGGGCTTTTTTAGTTTGGTGGGTTGGTTTTTTGTTTTGTTTTTTTTTCTTGAAGCGGGGTGTATTTTTTTCATGTTCCTTTAGCGAAAACTGCTCTCCTGAAACGTAGGGTTGGAAAAAATAAATCTGCTGGCTGGGTTGCCGTTGCCTGCAGTCACACTTTGGGGAACACTCACAGGCTTTTTGGCTGCTCAATGCAGAGCCTGGCCTGGTGTGGCTCCTGTTTGACAGGCCGTCTAGGTCTGGGCTTGCAGGTGACATCGGTTTTTTGCCCTCGTTCCTGTTCTCACTGTTTTCAGTGGAAATTCTTGGAAGTGTCTCTCCCTTTAGAGTGCTTTAACCCCTTCCTGCCCCCCCTCAATCTTCACATCTTCATGCCTGGTACCTTATGTTTAGGTGAAAGTCCTCTGTAAGTGCAGTACCGGCATTTCGGATCCATTACGTTTAACCTGTTTGCCATGCACATCCCTATAGTGGAGACAAGTCACACGGCTTTGCATCTTTGTGACACTGTTAGGCCCGGATCATTCCACCTTGCTTAGTAGCAAAACTCATTGACTTAGGTGTGTAAGTGATGTCACCCGACAAGTATAGTTCCCTCCAGGGCTTTAGGCCCTGCTAACGGTGTGATGGTGCTTTTTTAGTTAAAACCCTTTTTTTTTTTAAGAGTAACAAGGGTGGGGAGACGAGCTGGTGGGGGGAGGGTAAGAGTTGAGCTGGTTGGTAAAAGTCTTGCTGCGGACATGGGATCTGTTTCAGATGACCTTCATTGTGAGCAGACAGTATGTGGATGGTGTTGGCTTTGTATTGACTTGTCCTAATAGCCAGTAATCCGATTACATTTAGGTTGACATTGTGGACATCTATGAGTCTATCCGTGAAAGGCAGCGTCATGACAGCGAAAAGTCCACCTGCAGCACCTTGGAGCAGAACGACATTGAAGCTGTTGAAGCGCTTGTTTGTATGAGCTCCTGGGGTCAAAGATTGCAGAAAGGTGACATATTAAAGATAAGGCCACTTACGCCCTTCTCGGATTCTGGTGATTTCACAATGCATGCTGAGGCTACGTCTGAATTACCAAAGGACTATTTATCTACACTGGTAAGAAAAACATGAATGCAAAATAAATATGCCTGACAACTGGATGTTACATCACTGCAATGTTTTAAGTGGGCTGGAAAAGATGCCTTGCTCATGTGTCCCCGTGTAGAATAGTTAGAGTATAGCCAGTGCTCTGTGTGTGTACATAGAATAGCGAGGTGGGTGTGTTGATTTTGGGTTTTCCTGCTGTCTCTGGAATGGCAAATGTAGGTGTTTGATCCCTTGTTAAATCTAGATGTGAAGGCCCTTGCTGACAGGTTATTTAATGTGACAGGAGCACTGAGCATGCTCTCAGGATGGCTGTTGTAGGTTTCTTGGAGCACTCTGAATAAGAGTGGCAGAGTGAGCCTCAGTGATTCGGCACCAACTTATCTGCAAGCACTGTATGAAAAATGCTCTTGATGACATTTGGCTTCGTGCTGGTTGTTATAAGAGAAAGTATAGGTTACCATTATGAAATAGACAATTTAATTAGTTTCTATGCTATATGTTTGTACATGTAGTCTGTTATTTCTCCAGAGCATTGGTCTACTCTGGCTGACTAACGTCAGTTGAATCACAATTTTTTTTTTTTTTTTTTTTTTGTTGCAATTTATGTTGTAACAAAAGTAGGTATTAAAAAAGGGCTCGCTGCTGTTCAGGTTTCAGATGGTTAAGGCCCATTTCAACCAGTAGGCTTCTAGTATGCACTTATGTCAGGAAAAAGGGGAATAATGGAGGGAATAGGCTGAGATAGTATGGCAGCTGTTTGACGGACTTCTCTCATACTGGCATACTGGCACTGTCTCTTGAGCAGCATGGGAGATAGGCATGAGTTTTCAGTGGTAAAGGAGGAAGGAGAGGTGGTGGCAGCAAGAAAGCACAGAGAGAAATGGATAAATAAGAAGGGAGAGAGCAGTTCCATTTGTTTTTATCTCAGAAGTAGCCACCAGCTGATGGGGTAATCGTTGATAAAAGATCTAGGGCTTGCTGGAAGCTTGAAATTGAAAGGGTACAGTATTGCTATCTGTTGCTAGTCTGTTTTCTGTGAACAGCAGAGCGCTTGTAGCCTCTTGCAGCTGCACCCATTGCTGAGGAGAAAGGAATGAGAGAGGTTTTCTTTGTAGTGCAGCGAGTAGACATGCAATGGTTTATGCAGGTTTACAGCTGCCTCGTTGCCTTCCTTTTATTAATATGTTTTTGAGCATATTAAGAATGGCCATCATGTGAGGCAATGTATGCTTTAATCAGTTTGTCCTTAGAGGCAGGTTCTGAGATTCTGGGGAGGGGGTGTATTTTTATTTTTCACAGTAAAGACAGTGAAAAATTGTGCTATGAAATTATAGTGCTGTATGACGGTGTTTTCTTTTTTTGCAGTGCATGACCCCTCCGCACAGCCCTGACTTTGTTGAGATATCAGCTGCTATGCTCCTCTCCTCACAAGTCACTTATTCCAAACCAAGGACTGTCATGGCGAATACAGCTGCCTGCTCAGTCACATCGGCAACCGGTGCCTCTCCCATAACCAAGTCATCTGTTATCAACATGGAGCGACAGTGCAGTCAGAAGCCAGTGGTGTCTGAATCCTTTGCCCCTCAGCCTTGCAGAGCCATGGCAACAAGCGTCATACGTCACACAGGTGATAGTTCTGCTTACCATCACATTCCTGGTGTGCAAGAGAAAACAAAGGTAACTTCAGGCTACGGCACTCCCAGAGACTGGTGTGGAGCGGATGACCGAAGACATTCCAGACTGCCACAGGACACGTGTGCAGCGGATGATTTAATTAACAAAACTTCTCCAGTACATCAGCCTTATGCGCATGACTCCAGTGATGTGACCAATAAAGGACAACTACCAGTCCGGCCCGTTTCGCCACAGACCCACATACCAAAGAATTGTGAGAATGACTTGCAAAAAAGAGCTGCCCCTGTGACACCTGCCCCTGTTTCAAGCCCCCAAGTTCTCTGTCAAATGATCCCTTTAAACGGACAAAGCAGTATGATCAATGCCTATGTCAAGCCTTCAACTCCAACAGTCTCAACTCCCATGAAACCTATTTTACCACAGACAGCCCCGCTCTCTCAGCCTGTACTCATGGGACCTTCTGTGCCTCAGGGGACCGTCATGTTGGTTCTTCCACAGACTGCTGTCACACAGGCACCGCAGTGCCCACAAACAGTAATGACTGTTGGAAACACCAAGTTGCTGCCCCTTGCCCCTGCTCCTGTGTTCATTGCTTCTGGTCAAAGCTGCGCCCCCCAGATGGACTTTTCTAGACGGAGGAATTATGTTTGCAACTTTCCTGGGTGCAAGAAAACCTATTTCAAAAGTTCCCACCTCAAAGCCCACCTTCGCACCCATACTGGTGTGTACGACAGGGCGAGTCCTTTGTTGCTCTGGCACTGGCTTGTGTTAGGGTGCTGAAATGCACAGGTTTGGGGGGGAGAGGGTGGGAAAGGGAAGAGGCAGGTGATTGGGCAACTTCTGCTCATCTCAGAGAAGGGAGGAATGTTCATTCTCCGTGGGCAAGCAAAACAAGACATCCTTTGTTCTGAGACCTCAGCTGACCCCATAGTGTTAGGTGAATTTCACATGCTTTAGTTGGAGCAAAGCTTTGCTCTGTGTGTGTGTGTGTGTGTGTGTTTAGATTTGAGTGGAGTCCTGCCATCTGGACTAGATTGAAATGAATTGTGCAGGTCCCTTTTTTTGGGGCATGGAGAGGTCTGGTGTAAGCAAACCATAGTACAGGTAGTTGGTCTTAATTGTTACATGAGTAAAAGAAAAGAGAGAAAGTCAGAAACTCTCCAGAGTTTTATTTAGGCTAAATGGGAATGCATTGAGATTTTGGGCTACTGTGTTAGGAGGTAGAGCTGCTATAGGAATGTAGCAGTTTATTCAGTTACAGAAAGGGAATTTTAAAGGTAGATGAAAATTAATTGTAATTAACGTGAGCTGATTTGCTCCATAAAATCTGGTCACAGTGGAGATGGTATACATGTGTTTTACTTATCCTTTTTCTAGCTCTAAGATCCTGTTAAGTTAAAACTAACTTTGAGTTCTCGAGGAGTATTTTTGATGTCGAGGGGTAGGCATAGTGGGAGATTGGTACAGAATAGCTCGTTCAAAAGTCTGTCTAATTTTGTTTTTCCTTGGCTTTTTTGCCCCACCCTCCCTTGCCCCACAGACGCTGTGATTTATTGGATGTCAGCTTCCATGGCAGGATTTGCATCAGTTTGCCAGCTTGTCTTTACATTTTCCTTTGGGGAAAGAGCTTAACCCTGTAGGAAACTGATAATCCTTGTAAACCAGAGCTCAGAGGTAGAATGATGCTGCTTCTGCTTCTGGCTTGAGAGTAAGTGCTGCAGGCAGCTGAATTAACCTGGCACTACAGGATAAACATGGACTAGCAACAAGTGTCTTGCTTTGAGCATGTGCTGCTGCTGATCCACAGGGAAGCTGTGTGTGTCCCTGTATCATGATTAAGACTAGGACATCTATGGGAGGTGAAGCACACTGACCCCTCGCTAGCTGGTCCACATTACAGGATCAGGAGGCAGAGTAGTTCAGCTTTCTTTTCCTTTTACCTGCACAGGCAGTAGCTAGGCAATATCACATATACCAAACATAGAACTTTACTCTCAGTATCTGAAATAAGAACAGCGCTTCTGTGGGGCTTCCTTTCTGCTGGACACTTTTGTTCTGCTCCAAAGCATCACCATAAATTTGGGTCATGTGGTAGATGTTTATCTTGATCTTTACAGGGGTTGCAGGCAGTAGATCACGTTGTTCAGGATATGTCTGATATTAAGCAGTCGCCCAGGATGAGCAGAAGCTGACGTGGACAGCCTTCCTGACTGCTGTCATTCCCAGGCGTGCAGCATCCCCCTAGCTGTCTGGTGGACCTCCAGCTGCGTGGGCATGGCAGGACAGGCCATTTCTTGGCAGTACTCGCTGGGGCGGTGTGTTTGTGTGTAGGACTGGATCACTGGAGCGGCAGGACTCCAAGCCTCGGTTCCAGGCTTCCTGTTTGCCCGCAGTATTTGCTGACAACATGCAGCAGCCGTAGAACTGCAGTCACACAGGGATGGGAGCAGGGATTGCTTCTAGTTCAGTCAGCGGTTAAGGTAGCTTTATGAAGAATCTTTAAACTGGGGTTTTGGACAATTGAAAAAATAGGCTTGATTAAAGAATATTTAAAGAGAGATGAGGGAATAAGTAGAAACAATGCCTATGATTTTTCTCTGAAACACAACTTGAGGTTAAGCTAATCTTAACTGCACACATGAGCAGTTCTGTGGAATTCACCAGTTTTTGCAAGGCAAGATTTGAGTTAGTTCTTTGATAAAACTATAACACAGCTTCTCAAAAGTAAGTTATGCTTCTTTCATGTCCTGCAGGAGAAAAGCCTTTCAGCTGCAACTGGGATGGCTGTGACAAGAAGTTTGCCCGCTCAGATGAACTGTCACGCCACCGTAGAACTCACACAGGAGAGAAGAAGTTTGCTTGTCCGGTGTGTGAGCGTCGCTTCATGCGCAGCGATCACTTGACAAAGCACACCCGCCGCCATATGACCACAAAGAAGATCCCCAGCTGGCAGACAGAGGTTGGCAAACTCAACAGAATTGCCACAGCAGAGAAACCGAAAAGCAGCAGTGCTCCAAGTATGCTCATCCCTGTGCCATCGTCTGTCTGTCAGGGCTAGTGAGAGAAAGCTCCTTCTCTACAAACTTCCTGAAGATCAGGAAGAGCTCTGATGGTTGCAACAGAACTGACAATGTTTTTTTCCCCATGTTTCTGCATACTTAAGTTTCCTTCAGTTTAGGTCCTCTGTTAATAATCCTGTGTGAGAAACCTTATCGTATCTTTCCTCATCCCTTCCCTATTTGTTTTTTTCAATACTTGGGCAAATGCAATCACCAGCACTTCAGGAAAGCAGAACTTTTTGGAAATGATTTTGGCAATAGGTTAAAAAAAAAAAAGTCACTTGTAATGCTTGCTGTTAATATTTTGATGGACAGTAGAACAGGGTGATTTTTAATTTTTATACTGGTATTTTCTATACCAAATATATTTTTTATTTATTCATTTTGGTCTTGATATGCAGGCAGATTACTTGACCTGCATTAGTAGGGGTGTGCAGGATGAGACCCAGAGTTTTGGAAACTCCTTTTCAGTAAACATAAAGAATTGCATTCAGAGCATTTTGTAAACATGTAATATTTGATAACTCATAGTGGTTGAGATTTTCATATTTGCAGATCTTGATTCTGCAATGGGCTGGTGCTGTCACACCTTCCTTACACAGGTGATGTTGGAGGTTTGAGATTGAAATGTGTCATCATTTTTGAAACAAAGTAAACCAGAATGACTTTCAGAAAACAAGTGTTGAAATCCTCAACATTTTATAAATTCATACCCTTTGCAAGTGGAGGCCATTGTGACTTTTGGTAGAATTTTGACATACTGGGCATTCCTGAGTCCACACTCTACTGGAGCAAAGTTTGGAGGAGCCAGACTGCTCTGATGGAGGTAGAAGAACAAACACTGTTTAGAAATTTTGACACTAAAAATTACACTTTACTTTTGGTCCTACTAAACCAGCATATCAAAATCTTCTGACAAATGCAAAAATGGAAAGATAACCCTTGAATAATTAGCTGGGTCTCTGTTTATATTTTTTTTGAGTACAGAAGAAATAGAAAATTAAGGTTTTTTTATGTATCGTGGATGCTTATGCACCTTATAGGAAATTGTTCAAGGCTTTCATTTACCTGTATCAAAGCACCAGAAGAAGTACTAATTGTGTCTTGACTTAAGAAATAGCCACCATGTCAACTTGATGATGCTCTTCATGTGGCCTTATACTTCTCAGCAGTACTTTGTATAAAATTACCCTTTTCTATTAAATGAGATACTCTCCTTGTTGAATGGATTTTTCTTTTACACCAAGTGTAAATATGGCTAAGAAGTGGAATCACTGGCTGCAGCAGTGCTGTGTTGTAATGGCATGGTATGAGTAATAAACCGAAGTGCCCGTAGCACAGTCGGACTGCTTGGTTTCTGTGGTACGGAATGATGTCCATGCGTATTGTAGCAGAGTCGACAGTAGAGCTGTTGTGCTGTGAAGCACTGGGTGTCGTTTTGCTGGGAGACAGCTCACCTGCTGAATGAAATATTTCTGTAGTGTTTATTCTTTCTGGATTCTTCTCCCTTCAACCACTCCTGCACTGAAGCTTAGCTGAGCACTGAGGAGGACTATTCTTCCTGGCTGCGTGAAATGTGGATAACTAGGAATGCATTCTCTCTTGCACTGCTTTGTTGTTCTAAAATCCTGGTCTTGCTTCCAGGTGTGGGCAAAGCATGGTTCTCATCTACGTAAGTGCAGACTTGCTCATCTCAGCTAGCACTCCCCTGAAATTGGCAGAGACCTGTTTCAGTTGAAAGCAGAATATGTCATTACTTTTACACTTAAGTCTGAAATGATGATTAACGGTAGTAAGTTTTCAAACTGCACTAAATTGGAGTATTGTGCTAAATGTACTGAAGTTTTTGTGCCTGACCTTTAAAATGTCCACACCCTGTTCACTCGACACACGCACACGCTGTAATCCCACTGACAGCAGCGTATGTGCTGGTGAGTGTCTGTGTGTATGCAAACCTCACTTTGTGCTCTCCAACAGGCTCAGTCAAAACCCCTCTTGCTGGTAAAGTGGATGCTTGTAGTGTTGCTGTTCTCTGCCGATACCCAGTTTTCCAAATTCATGTGGTGAAGAAACAGACATTGCTGCTCTTTTTTTTTTTTTTTTTTTTTCCCTCTCCTCAGAAATCCCTTAGAACAAGAAGTTTGACTTTTCGATGCCATTTCAGCATGCTTTTAACTGGGGGAAGAGCATCCTGTCTCAGTCCAGTAGCCAATTTAGGACTTCATTTTTTTACAGACTACCCCTTTATGGTGTTCACTTGAGCAAAACAATTTGGAAACTTGTGCCATAATTTAGTAAATTGTCATGTTAGTTGTTGCATCATGGCGGGGAAATGATGAGCTGGAGAATATGGAATTGCAAAAAGCGTGTATTGTGTACGTGTGTCATGATGCGGAAAAGTGACGGCTCCCTCTTTGTTAAGTTTACCTGGCCTGTGATTCCTCACAGCCTGCTCCTGTGAGGTGTGCACTGCCTCCTGCCACCCGTGTCTGGGACGTGCAGCTCTTTCCCTTGCGGATGTGCATGAATAGCTGAGCCGCACTGTGGCTGCTCTGTTTGCTCTTTCTGTGTAAGGGTTTCTGCTTTCTACTGTGTAAGGGTTATTTATGGATTAAGCATGACTGGGATAGCTGCTCTCTTTGCACTTTACTGCCTGAACTCTTGTTCAGCTGTCTTATTTTGAGCCTATATTTTAAAGAAATGGAATCACATTTTTGTACCTGTTTTTAACTTTTATTAAATAAAAAGTATGTAATGTGACTGGTTTAAAATAATCAAAAAATTGTCAATTTTCAGGTTGCATACACATCCATTTCAGAACTGTGTAAATCCGTCTGGATTAAGTTACACATCTAGGCCAGTGGAAGACTGGGACTTGCTAGTTCACTTAACCTGTAAAGGCAGGACTTTTTGGGTCCTGTTGTAAATTGACCAGTGCTTGTCCATTTACAATTTTACACAATGCTTCTTGTGTATTTGCTAGAATGCATACACCACTGCCAGTGTTTAGGGTTTTTTGCATGCGGTCGGAAAACGTGAGTCTTGGGGTTTATAACTCTTCTTCTATCATGGCCTCCAGAAGCTATCAACAAAAGGTGGTGGTCTGAGTGCTGCTCTGTTAGTGTTGCAAGCTGTGCGTGGCGTGAACACTGGGCATAGAGATGAGAATTTGACTCAAAAGATGGCTGCATTAGCCCTGGTTCTTCCCGTTCCTGCGCTGTGGCAAGGAATTGGCTCTGGCAGGCTGGGTGTCACCTCCAGGTCTCAGCTGGGAAAGAGGTGTGCAGCGATGGTGACAGCAGCGCAGCAGCAACTACTTTAAGTTTTTAAGCATCTCTGCTGTTTCTTTCCCTCTGACCAGTTCCCAAACTGCAGCAATGTTTATTTCTAGCAGGGTCCCATTTTAATGGAAGAGAAGGGGAGGAGAGGGTGTAATTGACACCAGCTTTCTGTCACAGGCTTTCACTAAAAGGTGACAGTCTCTGCAGTCAGAGCCCTCAGAGAGCGAACTGGGAGCAGTGACTGAAGGCTTTGTCCACAGAAGAGCACATTGTTCTTGCAAGTGTGTGGAAGATGGGAAGATCCTGTGGATGGTCCTGCTCCCCTCTCTGCAGAGCAACTGGAAGGGAAGGCTTTACTGTGGGATCAGTGCTCTGGCAGAGCAACACAAACTCTTCAGCCCCTGGGCTCTGCAGGTCTCCATAATGCTTTTGTCTCCCAGGGGAAGATGTCTTACCTGTCTGTTCTAACTACTATTTTTCAAGGAAGATTTTTCTGAGCATCAAGTCATATCCTAAACAATACCTGTAATTTTTTTGCTGATTTTTGTATTGTCTCCCTCACTTTGCTTATGTGAAACATGACAATGGATTTTACAGTTCTGTGCTCATCTTTCTGCTTTTTCTTAGAACCAGCCTGTGGCCTGAGCAGCCGGGAGGTGCAGTTGGTACACATCTGATGGGGCTGCAGAGTCTGCAACAGCTTCATTCTGAGGGAAAACAGTTTGCACGTGAGAAAGCCTTCCCAGCTACCCCTGTGCTAACACAGGCATTGTGCGCGCAAAAGTCCTTCTATCTTGTAACTATTCTAAATCTGTGAAAACTAATAATTTTCTAAAGAAAAATGCATGTGCACTCAAACGTGTCCATTGGTTTAATGCTACATTTTGCGGTTAGACCAGCATTGCTTTCCTACATGTGATTATACAGCCAAACCTTCAGCTTAGCATCAGCTTGCCTCATCTTGCTTGCAAACCGATGAGCACTGATCTGCTTGCGGTTAGGATACTGGAAGCGTGAATCCATCCTGAAGCTGCAGTGCTGGGTGGGCAGAGGTGGCCCATGCTGCTGGGTGGTTGCACGCTCGGTGTGCTCCTCTGGCTGAGGCTACAGCTCTGGCTAACTCCATTTCCAGCTGTGAAAGCTGTGCTCAACATCCTGTGAATGATGAAGGTGGCACTTTGCTCACAAGAGATGACAGATGGAATCCTGCCTCAGGGTTGCATCTGGCTTGAGTTCGTCTGCTGGGATAAATCTAACCAGTTTTGAAGTTTAATCTGTGAGCCTATCTGCCTGTTTGCTTGCCTTTGGTGTCTGGCAAGGCAGCTTGAGGCAGGCAGGCTATGGCCGTGAGAAGGCAAACTTCTTCCATGCATGCAGAAAGAGTAAATCATGACTCAAAACCCAGCAACCTACAGGCTAAGGAAATGGTGAGATGGTTCAGGAGGAAGCCGGAAAGCCTCAGCCATGTCTGCTCGCAGTCCCTGCGGTCTGTGGGATTACCTTCCCTGCAGCAAGTGTGTTAGCACTGAGGCATTTTCTTTCCAGATTGCTTTCATCCTCTGTCAAATGGAGCCTTCCTCGTTTTCTGCTTCAGTCCTTGAGTGCTGGAGGAGGAAATCGGGTGACTTTTACATCCTGATGTGTGCAGAAGGCCATGGGCACGTTGTACACATGCAGAAAACTTGGGGAAGCTGGTGCATACTCTTTTCTGGGAGAGTTTTTCCTAGATGGGAAGAATACCTTAGGTTTAATTTGCCTCCCTCGTAGTGTCTCTTGAGTTCAGAGCAATTTCTTTTCTGTTGGTTATCATTGTCCAGATAAACCCACTTCACCCTGTGCAAATGATTGCCGTGTCCTGTGTCCAGAGTCGGGGCAAAAAACCAAACCCTCTTGTGGATGCAGCCTGTGCCAGGCAGCCAGTGCTCCCCCTGCCCTGCCAAGTGCGGTGGGGAGCTCTGCCACGCTCGTGTGGCACAGCTCCAGGGCTGCACCTCATCCGGGGCAGCCACGCCGTTTCAGCTCTGGGGGGGGAGTGTGTGAATAGTTTGGCTGAAAGCTTGTTGGGGTTTGATCCTCAGAGGAAGGAGGTTGGGGAAGAGCATCTCTGGGGGGTTGAGGGTGCCACCTTCCTTCCTCTTCTAATGTGAAGGCAAGTAGCTGACAGCAGGGTGCTGGACATGATGCATCAGGGAACTATTAGTTGCTCTGCTCTCGGAGGTCTTGGCAATGGGATGCTGGCAGATACACAGGTATGGGGGCCATCCTCGTATACACTGGGCAAAAGGACTGGCATTTGGGATCCCAGAGCCAGAGATGGACTATGAAGACCTCCTATCCCAAGGAGCTATGGTTATGGTGACCAGCTGTTCTTTGCTGTTCTTCATTGTTCTTTCCAGGCTTCTCACCCAAGCATGGATCAAGTCACAGCTTTGTTTTCCCCACTCAAGTCTACCTACAGGTCCCAACTGAATTCCTGAAGCTTGTGGGAGATTTTACATGGTTACATACCAGGTAAAAGACAACTCGCTTCCTAAAACTGCTCCATCACTGATCTGTTTTCTTAGTTGCTCTTTGGGAAAGAGTTCTGCCCATTTTCTGGGTTACTGAAAAGGCAGAGCTCTCCATCCATTGCAGTGCTGCCAGAAAGAAAAGGCATCTACAAAGAAAGGGGAAAAAAGGACTCAAAGTATTTGTTTGCACATGAAAAACCCAGATTTGAGGGAAACCAAGAGCCTAAGTAAATGTGCAAATCGGTTCTGTAGTTTCAGGTTCATTGGTTTTGTTTTTTAAGATCTTGGGTTGAGTAATTTAAAAAATATGGCTTTAATGCTTTCACCATCAGAACATTTTAACTGGAATCTTGTTGCACAGCCAGGTAAGGAACCTCCAGAACTTGTGGAAGTCACTAAGTTCAGAAGTGGCAATATCTGTTCATGCACTAAAGAGTAATTTTTCATGATTAGCTGAAAAAATGACCCTCTTCAGTCTTCTCAGCAACTGTGGTTTGGCCTCACTTAAAAAATAGTAGTAATAGGAGGTATATATAGACAGCCAGCTGGCCAGCGAGGTTCTCTTACTCCTTTTGGACTGGTGCAAAACACGGTGTGTAGCGTTTGTCTTCGTTAGCTGAATGATGCAGTAATTTGGTTAATATGCATGGCATCTTGCTGTTTTATTAGTGGGGATTAATAGTGTCGGCTCAAAACCTGTGCTCAGCTACCCTATCTTATGCTGCGTGTATCAGACAGGAGGGTAGTTTCTAAAATGATGAACCAGAGACTCTCCAGAACTGTATTTAAATACAGCAGAACTGTTTTGGGGAGAGGAAGAAGTACTGGCAAGCCAAACCATCTTTTGTCTTACAAGCGGTTGTGATTTGATGATGTTTATAGAGGAAAACAAGGAAAAGAAAATAAACTTTCTGATAATTCAGCTGTTGGGATGTCAGGATTCACTGCCTGAGATGTGACAAAGTGATCTTTGTAGTGCCATTGCCCTTTTTTGTTAAAGAGCAATTAATTCAAGAAGTTTCCCTTGAAATTAGTAGTGGGCTCAGATATTTCTTCAATATGATTATTTACCTGCAAATGATCTAGTGTCCTATTTTCCCTGAGAAAAGGATGGATCAAAAGAAGGGTTACACTGAGACCAGAGAGTTAAGCTGTGCAATCGTGCCTTCCTAGGTACCAACCCCACTGCCACCCTCCCGGTTGGTGCACCATTTGGCATGGGTTTGACACAGGTGGAGGAACACAGTTCCTGACAATTCCTGGGCAGACTGGGGAGCTGGTTTCATACCACCATCCCCATTCTGCATGGTAGGAGAATAAGATAGCTGGTTGTGAGTGGTTCTGTGCTGGCTGGCTCTACAGTCAGAGCACAGCACTGAGCGTGCATCATTTCACAGCACAGAGAAAGCCTGCGAGACCGTAGCACAGTTTGAGGCACCTCTTTGAATCCCAAAACTTCTTTCTCCCACCTTTTCCCTGGTGCAGTGACTGTCCCAGCTGCATCAGTCCCTTCTGGGCCTTCCCATGTTCCTGTGGCTCCTCCTTTTCTCTCGGTGATGCTGAAAAGGTTACCTGTGAAACCCACTGCACCTTACTTCCAGGTGCAGAAATATGCTTGTCCTTTGGCTATTCGACAAGCTATTTCTGTAATGAAGCTTAGTGGTTTGCTGTGTTCAGTCAAGAGAGACTTGTTGCAGCCTAGCAAAAATATGTTCAGTTTAGAATTTTTTTGGATAATCAATTTCTGCAAGACTGTTAATACTTAGGCTTTCCTTTAGGAGAGCCTGAAACATGTTGTAGAGCTGTCATCCGGGCCAGTCACCAAATGCAGCCTCAGAGGGAGAAACTCTGGGAGGGGAGGCAGGGCGCGGGCAAAGGGACCCCAGGGGCAGGCAGAGCCCTGGTCCCTGCCTGAGCTGCCCGCCCTGCCTGGCACAGGGGCAGCTGCCACGGTGCCCTGTCTGCTGGCGTTGCAGTGAGGTCTGACAGAAGCGTGGCTTTCCTTCTGGTTTGCTGTGCTGCTTGAGGCCACCCAAAAGGATGGCAATACATGATGGGGGAGCTGCAGCCGTGCTCCTTGAAGCATCTCCTTGCACGTGCCCGAGACTCCGGGGACCTCGGCACAAGGAAGGTCCTGGACAAAAGAATGAAATCCAAATTGAAGGGAAATCTAAAACAGTGTGGTGATTAAAGCAAGACGGGGTATGGAGTACCATAGTCACCTATGGTGCTGGAGTCAGCAGGTCTCCCATGTTTTTCCTGCTCTCCACAGGCACATTCTGCTCACCCCAGTAGGTCTTTGAGAGCTGCTGAAAACTAATACAAGCTCTGGGAGATGTGGCTGCTGACACTTGACATGCTGCAGACAAACTGTGTTCCTGCCACAGCTCAGCAGCATTAGGAGGTCTAAAAATGACTGTTCCTGCCAAAAATTAAACCGCTATCATTCAAAATTGGATTTTTTTCAAGAGGGTTGGAGAGCCCTTGCTCCAGAGGGCCCACTCGACTTTCCCCAAGCTACACAAAGGCATCTGCTCTCTGCTCTGGCTACTTCTGGGCCACTGAAGTATTACAGAAACATAGAATGGTTTGGGTTGGAAGGGACCTTAAAGATCATCTAGTTCCAACCCCCCTGCCATGGGCAGGGACACCTTCCGCTAGACCAGGTTGCTCAAAGCCCCATCCAACCTGGCCTTGAACACTTCCAGGGATGGGGCATCCACAGCCTTTCTGGGCAACTTGTTGCAGTTCCTCACCACCCTCATTGTAAAAATTTTATTCCTTACATCTAGTCTGAATCTACCCTCTTTCAGTTTAAAACCACTACCCCTTGTGCTAACTAAGCGCCCAGGCTGCCGTGCTGGGAGCTCTTGCCTCCAAGCTTGCGCAGGTTTGCAGGAGGCTGGCTCCCTTTCTGCTGCCCACCTCTGTGGGCAGCCTGGCACCTCCTGAGCCCTTGGGCAGAGCACAGTGGCCAGCCTCGCTGAAGGCTGCTGCAGAAAAGACAACTGGAGCGTGAGTATGTGTGCCAGGGGTGTAATCTAGTGTCTGCCTCATGGCATACCTCCTGCCACCCTCCAAGGATGCGTTTTGCTTGGTCTCTGCAGGTATGGTAAGACAATTCGCCATGTAAGCTGGAGAACCTTTTTCGCAACAACACGTTATGCCTTTACTGAGGGTTACATAGAATACCAATGGATTTATTTCTGTTTCACAGATACTGGGAATTACAAAGAAGTTAAAATGCAGCATCTTAAGACGTGTCCTGCTATTCCCTCTTGCATTTACCCAGTCTATGTGAAGATTTCATCTGATCTCTTTTATGCTTCAGCTGAAGACAGAAATAAGGTATTTTTCTACTTCTGATAATAAGCAGCTACTCATAATACGTTAAGATGCAGGTAAAATAAAGGCAGAAACCCTAAAATACCAGGCTTCCCTGTCAGGAAGCACTGAAAATAAACTGTTTTCTTTGGAGAGCCAACTTTCTGTTTTACTTTCCAGTCAGCTAATGGTAAAATGTAGTGATTTTTCTTCTAAGTTACCTACAAGAAATAAATGGGAAGGCCAGGACGGATAATTCTGAAAACTGATCACAAACAGCTGCTCTGCAATAGTGTGCAAGTCCCTCTCAAGACGGATGATCGCTGCCCACAGCAAGGCAGCACCAGGGACATGCCTCCTGTTTTTGCTGGAGGATCCATGCCAAGGAGCCCCAGGTACCACACCAATGCTGGGATCCCACCTCAAAGGGATTGTACAAATCCTACGCTCCCTGATGGCTCCCAGGAGCCTCGTGTGCCTAACTGGTGGGATTTCAACTCTGGGATGGCACTGCATACGTACTGGATGGTGGGCTCACTCCCCTTTACATCTTGTATCCCATGCTGGGGAGAGGACCATGTTCGAAGAGACAGTGCCAAATTCAGATCTGGACCAGAGGCTTGCACAGCGCAAGGAGTGAATTTGACCTGTTTTAAGTGGTAGGAACATGAATTTCATGCTGCTACCCCTTAAGTGAGATCTGAGTCAAATGATTTTACTGCATTTTTTCCCCTGCTAAGACAGAACAAGGTCTTCCTTCAAAGCACTATGTCTCAACACTTCTATTCTAGTATGACACTTCAATTCTAGTATGTCTTAATTTGTAAGCACCATTTAGAAATGAGCTTCTAAATATTGATTCGGAGGACGAATGGGTCCCTCTTCCAGTGGCACTGATCAGAAATCAGCAGTTGGTGAGGATCTTCACGCTCTCACTCAGAGATGGTCAGGAGGGGTTTTCTCTTCCGTGCTTCCCAAGCAGCCACACTGCCTCTCACGCTTCACCTCCCTTCACCACCCACCTCTCCCGTGCCATCTCACTGTGCGAGGGGTTATTTTGTCAGCAGCAGTTTTGCTCCAGCTGGGCCTCCAGAAATGTGCTTGACGTTCTCATGACATGGGGTTGGGATCAGCGGCAGTACTCCCGCTCGATGCTTGCCATAAGCTCCTCCTCTGAGTAATCGTATGATATTGTGGACTTTCCCGACGGCTTCTTGCTGTTCCTCTGTGGGCATCTGCTGGGGAAGGGAATGAATTATTGGTGTCATGAGAGAGAATCAAGCTCTGAAGACACAAGGCGACCCTTACTTCATTTTTTTTGTGAATGGAAAGATCAAGCTGCATGTGGCTTGCTGAGACACAGATACTCTGTCACGTCTAGTTCCCATACCCCACAGGCACATCACTTGCTGACATTTGCTGTCACTTGGCATCTATTTTAGTCTGCGAGTTCATTACAGTACAGTCCTTACAACGCTCCAGATCAAATTCCCAGATCCTTTTGGTGAGTGTAGGTTCAAGGCCCAGTTAAAGCACTGCCTAACCTTTACTCTAGTTACTAGTTCTAAGTTTTTATGTATAAAGGGATTTTTTGTTTGTATCTGTAAGGAATTGGAGTTGCAATCAAAATATGAACTCAGCTACCTCAAACTGCTCTTATGTTTTTTATTTATTTTCACATCAGCACAACTCTCCCATAAGTGGGAACTGACATACAACTCAAGGGACAAAGGGAACTGGCGTGGGTTTTATCAGTATTATCAGAGGTGGTTTATGTTGGGTACAAGGGAAATCTGTCCCTAGCTGCCTGATGGAGGACAGTGAAAATTCTTCTGCAAGCTTTGACCACCATAGCTTGCGCTACCAAATAGGTCTACTTGATCTTGCCCCCCAGGACTCAAGAGAGGAGACAGCAGCTGACAAGTAAGTGCTCCTCCTTGACCTTGTACAGAACTGGGAGGTGAGCAACCCAGGCCATCATGCTAGTCTTCTCTGGAAGCTGGGGCACATGGCTCCATGAAATGGAGGTAACAGTGGGGTACAGAGCTAAGTGGAGAGTTAAGTTGGTAAATCCAAACTGTAAAGTTCTCTGTCATGCCATGTCAACTGATATCAGTGGACTTACCTTGTGGCCATCCACTGGTGGAACACAAATAAGCAAGAATGAAATGTTTTTTTATGGTGGTTGGTTGGTTGCCAGAGAGGAGAGATTTTCATATCCAATAGCATGGCTCTAACTCTGTCCCAGACTTGTTATGTAGCATCTGTTGATCTACCACTTCTCTAAGGATAAGATCTCTGTCATCCTTGGTCTTGCAGCTGGGATGAATTTGGTCATTAGCATCCTTTAGTGAAAAAAATGAGGTCTTCTTTATTAGATGAAATCACAGGAGTTGCCCCAAAGCAGGTAAGTAAATGTAGAATCAGAATCAAAGAGCCCTGAAACGCTTTTCTAATGAAACTCTGTCATATAGAGGAGGTGCTTTCATAAACTCCCAGCTGTCTTTGACAGCCAAGAACTGCTCTCCTTGGGTGAGGGAGCATCTGCAACGTTCCTCAAACAGGCAGCATCCAGTGTTCTGCTGCTGTCACCAGGGAGTAAATGGCAGCAATGCAACCTCTCCTCTGTTCTTATCCATCCAGGTCAGAAAGGCTTCTGCCCCATCCAGCTGCTCTGACCTAGCTGCGTTAACGCCGCACTCCCTGTGTGTCAGAAATAGTTTGGTGTTTTTCCTGGAGCCACCTGATGACTGGCTGGCATGGCAGCTGCGTCATGTGGGTGTCCTACACTTCTTTATGCTGCACCATGCCCTTGATGGCAAGTTCTGCTGGCAGCAAGTTGGATTTAGCAAGTGGACTCTTCTGCTTAGTCCTTTTGTTCATTCTTCTTCTGATGGACTGTGAGCAATCCGGTTTCCACCGCAGTAAATGAGAGCTGGGAAGAAAGCTAGAAGTCCAAGAGTTCAAACCATACACCAGTAGCTATAAAGCAAATTCTTTGTAAGAATGGGGAAAAGGACATGTAGAAATCTGGCTTAAATGCATGATTTATTGATTTAAACTCTGCACTGTGACAATCCTTGAACTAATTTTATATGACGTGATGAATTAGAAGCAGAGCTCTTTGGCAGCTTGCTTGCAGGCCCACAGAAGAGTCATTGTTTCTCTTAGCGGTTACATAATTTCCCACTGTTAATTATTCTTGATGCTTTGGCTTGCATGGTGACCTCCAAGCATGGGAGAAAATCTCCAGGTAAAATTCAAACTCATTGAAACATAAATGTGCTTTTATAAAAACAAAAGCAAGCCCCCCCTGCCATGCACAGCCCAGAGCTGAGAGGAAGAGAGAGGGCTGTGTTTATTCCAGGAAAGTAAAACTGAGTTGCTGCTTATGTTCTCTCTCTATTGTTGCGGCAAAGTTCTGTATCATTTAATATGGAAAAACTGAAATAAATTAAAAAATGAACGGTTCAATCTGGATAAAAAGAGAAACTTCTGCACCCTGAGACCAGCAGGCAGAGGAACAGGCTGTGGCTTCACAGGCTCCATCCTTGGAGGCCTTCAAGACCTGATGGGACAAAGCACTGAGAAGCCTGGCCTGATCCATCTTGGAACAGGAGACTGGACTAGAGACCTCCTGAGGCCCTCCCAACCTGAACCTTCATCCCAAAGGCACGTGGCTGCAGCTCCGCTGCCAGCTGTTTCTGCTGGTCCTGGAATTAAGTGAGAGGCTTTAGCGGAGAAATCCCTAGCGCAGGATGTGGGCAGGACGGGAGCTGGTGGACCACAAGCCTGCTCCTGCTCTCCTCCAGCTGCTCCAGAAGGAGAGGGAGCCCCTCGCTGCTCACGTCTACATGCAGCCAGGGCTGCAGGTCAGGGCTGGCAGTCAGGCTGAATCCAGCTGAGGGCTGTTAGGCTTTCCGATTCGGGAAATAACTTCTCAAACCCTAGATGTTCTGGGGGAAGAGAGAAACCTGGAAAGGAGCAATGCTGAGAGGGAAAGAGCTAGCTGAAAAGCGTACGAGAGGGGAATTTGCAGCACGGAAGGACAGCAAACAAAGAAAGGCCAATGCAACTCCGCCAAGATTACTTTGCAGACTTCGGAGTATCTCATTACTAAAAAGTTATTAACAGCTTGGAGGGAGTTTAGAAAGCAGCAGTAAAAGTGATTTAAGGGGCTAGAGTGAAGCAATTTAGGAACAAGAAAAGCAAGAAATGGGCTGCTTTTCAGCTAAAGGCCTGTGTTTAAAGATTATTAAGGGAAGGAGGAATTTATTTATTTTTTTTAATGGAAAGACAATGAACTATGTAATGAGGAGAAGGAAATGCGAAGGGCAAAATTAGACCAAAAGTGAGAAAAAAACCCACCTTTGAGCAAGACATCGGGCACAGTGTGCCAACCTCCCCAGCATCGGGGATGGCTGGCAGCGCCGTGTCCCTGGTGTCAGGCAGCTGCCTGGTGCAGGGGAGAGCTGCCCAGGGGCTCTGGTGACAATGTCCCTGGTGAGTGGCTAGGGTGACAAGCTCTGACGTAGAAACCTGAGTTAAAAGTGACTGAAAATTAGGCTGGGGTGAATCTAGGCCAGTGTTTTCTATCGTTTTGCTGAAGATGGGAAAGTCCAGGGTTAATCATTATGATGCCTTCTGCAAGACCTTGCAGCTGAAAAATCGGTCAAAACAACGCCCCAGTAACTCTGCCAGTGACATGAGCCTTGACAGTAATTATAAGATCATTACAGCGTTCCCGGGCTGTGTCATCTCAGCCATGGACTACCAGATGCTAGAGAGCAGTTCCCAAAAGAATTGTAGGGGGAAAGAGAGGTAACATAGCACAATCAGGAACACATTCAGCTGTGTTCCCATGTGCATCGAAGGTATTTATTAGGGTCTCGTTTAGATGCTTATGTGGTGTCACACAGGCATGTTTGCAGTACAGGAGGTGTACACCTACAGCATCCAAGACTGCTCTCTTGGCAGATAGTATTAAGTCTCCATATCTAGTTTTAATTCTCCTTGCTTGACACTTCTTTCTTCTTTAATTAGCTTTATGGGAATTGCTTCAGTCAGCAACTCTATAAAGACAGGGCTGATTTTTGCTGCTTGTAATGTGAGGGTTTATCTAGAATAATTCTAGCTACAGAAATGTGAAGGATGAGACACCTACACACAAAACTGCTGTTTCTGGGGCTTGATTTGATCTGATTTCTTCAAAATGCAGTTTTGCTGTGTGCTGGACCATTTAAAAAAAGTAAATGTTTGCATGCAATTCTTGCCAGCAGAAATTGCAGCCCTGCTTATCACGGGCAGCTCAGGCATTTCACATGTGAACTGCACTATGGGGCTCTGCAGTGGGTATAAAGTAAATGTTATCTAAATGAAAATAAGCTCCTGCTCTGTCATCCCAGATCAGAAACCAGTTTCTGCTGTCTCAAGTCTTCCCTTTACGTGTCAAAGAGGGAGGGAGAAGGAAAGCCTTGGCAGGGGGTGAGGGGCCAGCGGGAGCCTGGGGCTGGGGAGCTTGGTGGGGGACTGCAGCTGGGCAACCCCAGAGGAGACTGCTCAGTTGCCATCGTAGCCCAAAGCCCATCGAGGATGCTGGAGAGCCTATGAGACGTTAAGGTCCCCATGAGACCGCCTGTACGAGCATCGCTGTTGGGAAAGCCAAGGGCAGCTGTGTTTTCCGAGCGCTCCCGAAACCAGCAGCCTCACCAGGTGAGCTCCCTGCCAGCTGGGAGGGAGAGGAGGAGGGAGAACAGTGGCTGGCACCTGGGCTCTCCTGTCACATCCATCAGCGTTGCTCGGCATTAGGAGGTCACACAGACTGATGGCCACGATCTGCAGATTGGTCTGCTCTCGAGTGCTGCAGGAGCAGAGGGGCTGGATGACAATCAGAGTGTAATGTTGAAGACAGTCGCTCTTTAGTGTAAGGAGATGATATTTTAAGATGGTTTTTCAAGCCTTGTTGTTTCAGCTGTGTTTTTTTAACACATGTGTCAAACTGTTCCCATTGCTCTTGGTGCAGGCAGACTGGGAGGTGCAGACTGCTCAGTAGCTTTTGCTTGTGGAAGATTTCAGATTTCTTCTGTTTGGCACTCAGTGCAGTAGGTCCCCACCATTCCCCTGTCCCTGAGGGACACTTGTGTCTCTAACTGGTGTAGCATGGGAGTGTCTCCTGAGATTTCTCTCATGATTCCTGGGGAGCAAAGAGATGCTATTCTCCTTTTCTACATGCTGCAGAGCCCACAGATGACCTATGGGTGAACCAGGGCCTGAGCTACTCATTGGAGCAATCTCCCCCAGCTTTTCACAAGCTCCTTCAAGGTGCCTCTCTGACAAGTGGACATCCTAAATTCTGCATTGCTCATGACCAGGAATGAATGTCTGTACTGTACTTGAGCTGGAGCCTGAATCTTTTCAGGCGGCACAGCTCCTGGATTTTTTTTTAATTGGCAAACAGGTAAAGGACAGAATATTTAGGGCTATAAACCATTTCACATAATTTCCACCTCTCTTTGGCACAGCGGGAGGCATGCAGGAATAACTTTCCCCTTTATGCTCCCTTTGTTCCAGCTGCTTTCTACCCCTGAAGACATAACGAAAGCACAGGGTACTTACTGATGGTCAGCGTTGTTGTTCTCTGGGCCTGGTGGGCTTCTGGTTGAAAAAGCCTGGGAAAGAAAAAAAGTCACATATTTCAGTTACAATACTTTAAAGTCGAGGGAGGTGTTTCTCCCCGTCTGGTGAGATCCCACCTGGAGTCCTGCATCCAGCTCTGGGGTCCTCAGCACAGGAAGGCCAGGGACCTGTTGGAGTGGGTCCAGAGGAGGGCCACAAAATGATCAGAGGGATGGAACACCTCTGCTATGAAGATAGGCTGAGAGAGTTGGGGTTGTTCAGCCTGGAGAAGAGAAGGCTCCAGGGAGACCTTACTGCAGCCTTCCAGTACCTAAAGGGGGCTTATAAAAAGATGGAGAAAGACTTTTTACCAGCACCTGTAGTGACAGGACAAGGGGCAATGGTTTTAGACTGAAAGAGTGTAGGTTCAGATTAGATGTAAGGAAGAAATTCTTTACTGTGAGGGTGGTGAGGCACTGGAACACGTTGCCCAGAGAGACTGTGGATGCCCTATTCCTGGAAGTGTTCAAGGCCAGGTTGGATGGGGCTTTGAGCAACCTGGTCTAGTGGAAGGTGTCCCTGCCCATGGCAGGAGGGTTGGAACTAGATGGTTTTTAAGGTCTTTTCCAAGCCAAACCATTATTTATTTCTATGAAACCAACTTCTGTCTATAGTGGGCTGGTTTAAGCCCCCAAATAACCTCTGTGGAGACAATACAGGTAAAAGAGAGTCCCCTTTACTAACCACCATTGTGCTTGCTTTGTTTCAGTGTTCAGGGCAGCTGGGTGGCTGCAGGCTACAAAACCAAAATCACTGAACATTAACTCATTAAACCTCCCAGTTTTCCCAAGAATATGCACTGCCCTGCCAGCTGACAGGTAGCAGTATGAACATACCTGCTAAGGAAGGAAGTTACAGCAACATGGACCCAATTCTTTTCACCTGACAAAGCCGTTCCTTGAATTGATCCATCTGGAGTGAAACATCCACCCTCCCTATGCTGGAAGCCCACAGGTTTCCAATGGGGCACCAGGGGCGCAACCAAAGCCAAACCCAACTGCATTTAACATGGGAAGATGATGGGACCCTGTGTCTGTCTGAGCCCCCAGCTGGACCAGTAATAAAATGACCCCCCTGCAGCCACCTGCTACTGAGAAGAATGACTTTCATCTTTTTCTACTTCTTCACTGTACTCTTATAGGGAAAGGGAGGGGGACAGGGACAAGGGCTGTGGCTTTGCACAAAACTAGACCCATTTTGGCTTGCCATTATTTTTTCTGAGCTGCAGTCCTAAAGCTGGTGGGCGTCCTCCATGGAAGTTATGCTGAATCTCATGATGACACTAACAGATGTTAAACAGGTAGCACACAGAACCAAAGCGAGGACTTGGCTTCCAGAAAATAGAAATGAAAAGTTGTTCCATCAGCGTGGAAAAAAGGAAAAGATTTTTCCGTACAAGAAAAAAAGGAAGTGAAGGAACCAGGGAGTGGCGTGGAAAAGCTTGCAGTTCAGAGCCATCGCCTATACATCTGCTGTGTGGTGTTTTTACAGGGCTGGATGGGATCAAGCAATCCCTCAGTAAGATCATGTATCTGCTCTTGAAATAGCTGAAACTTGTGCTGCCTCGAGGTCCAGCAGTGCACGGGACTGGTGCTGGTAAGTGTGGGAGCTATGGAGGGGAGATACCCCTCTATAGGCAGTGCCAGTAGAGGAATGATGGCTTCATGCAGTTTTGCACTGATTTAAATTGGTTGGTATCAGTCAGCTTGTATGTGCTGTCCACTGGATAGAAATGTCCACCTGGGTGTCTAACTGCTGTTATTGCATGGCACATGATTTTCATTTCGGAGGAGATGTTTTCACTGCACTGCTTCCTTAGCTGCTTCACATGCAGACGGACGGGAGTTGAGGTTTGAACACAGCCATCTCAGACACTGGTAGGTCTGAGGTAGGTGGCAGGTAAGTGCTCAGCAGCAAACTGTTCGGCTCTTCCCTGCTTCTTGGGTGGGCTTTGTGCTGCCGTGGTCACCTTTGGCTTCCATGCTTGAGCAGGTGAGACAGGGGCTGCAGCAAAGACACCTCTCATGGTGCTGGGTCAACACCTCGTCCTTAGGCAAGCCCTAAGCAGCTTCCATTTCTGGGGCTGGGAAAGGTGTCTGCTATCCACAGCCTTTCACCTCCTAGCTGCTTGCTGAAAATTACAAACTAAATCTCTGTGAAAGACTTGTAATATCTTTTGATACCTGTCAAAAGGCACTCCACTTCCTTTCAGGAGAGCCCCCGCTCTTTGGCAACACTTTGTTTTCTCTGGAAGAGCTTGAACTGTTCTAGAAACAGCTTCTGGGTCCAAGCGGAGATGAGGCTATGTGAGAAAGCTGACAGTAAGGGAAGAGAGTTCCCGCCTGTTTTTTTAGCATTGTTTCTTGGCAATCTCCCACAAGCGACAAGAGCAAGCGCCAGTGCCAGGAGGATGCTGTGCTGAGCTCTGAGGCTGACTTTTCCCGGGAGTGCATCCCACAATGCAGCCCCTCATCCTCATCATCACCATCACCCACCGGGCTACTGCTGCCACCCCGGTTTCCTTCCACCAGGTGAAAAACATTATTCATCCTCAGCACCAAGGGGAATACAGTTCTCCAGGAGTGCTTTGATGCTGCTCTTCCCACAGTGAGAACCCAGCTCTCAACACTTCTGGGCAAAGGATGGGTTTGGATCATTGTAGGGAGCGGTTTGAATTGTACAGTAGGTTGTCTTTTTTTCTTCCCTTGTGGCTGACTCCTCCATATTACGAGCTGTACGTGTTGTGTGGGTGGAAGACAGAATTAATTAGTCATCAGGACAGAGCAGCTCTGGTTAGCAAAATCTGCTTCTCTGTGCAAAATCAGCTCCCACCTTCTCCAAGGGATCTGTCAGCAGCAGCGCTTATTTCCCAAGAGAATTCAGCATTGGCGCAGGTAGATCTCTGCCGACATTTAATCCGGTGCGTGAGGAAAAAACGGTGGCGAGTAAAAACAAAAGGCACCTCCAGCCTCTGCCTTTCCACCGCTGTCACAGCCTCCGTGCTTCGGGAGCTACTCCTCGTTCATCCGGGCGAATGACGCCTGGCTCCGCTATGCCGGAGTGACACCACGCGCCAGGCAGCTGCAGGATGCGGAGCACGGGCTGTAGCAGGCAGTGAGACATAACAAAACCTGACCCCACCCAGACCCCTCAGGATCGCTCTGATGCGCATGTTGCAAGTTCAGCAGATAATTAGCATTAGCCCTTTATGTAGGTTAAGATGATGTGCATGTCACGACACTTTAATATTATGGGTTCCTATCCTACAGCTAAATAAGTAATTGCTGGCCTGGTTGGCCTATGCCCTGTTAAGAGATAAATGAAGTCAGCTTCTCCTTTCTGCAGCTTGCAGTCATCTTTTTATTACTTATCCAGACTGCAGCATGCCTCCTTGTTTTCCACCCTGTTCCCAGCGTAGGCATCTCATGCTGGGGTCTGTTGTGCTGCAAAGCCCCACATCGCCCCCTCCTCCAAGCATAAAGGCTTGGATATTAAGCTTACCCAGCACGTGCTTGGGTTTAATTTAATGTAATAGGATGTGAGGCAGAGTGGTTCGACAGCTGTTGCATGCACAGTTCAGCCATCCTTTGCGTTAGGGCAGCAGCTCCTGGGAGCAAGGCAGAGCAGAGAGCTGGAAGCAGGAGCTATTTCTCTCTACCGTGTGCATGAACCAGCGGTCCTGGGGTGCAGCTTCCCACTACCCCCAACCCGCTGCAAGCTGTGGCTGGTGCTCCTCATGGTCCTGCCAGCCCTTACCCACCCTGCTCCCTCCCTTCTCCCACCGTCAGCTCTAGTGGCTGTGGGTGAGCTGGGTGAGAACACCATCCCCTGGGACCTGCAGGGCAATCTGGAGCCGTGCACCTTCAGAGGCTCTGAGATGCCCCCAAACTGTGTTGAAACCAGTCAGCTACAGTCTTGACTATTAAAATCACTTCGTCTCCACAACTGGGTGGCCCAATTCAAGCTGCCTCTTAGGGATGGTCCCTGTGCTGGCCCCCAAACTATGCCCAAGCATTATTTGGGAGGCTGCAAGTTGGTCCTGGCAAAACCATGCCAGCTCAGCGGGGCAGACCAGCGTGGTCCAATGCCAGGCAGCTCCTACGGTAGACTTTACCAGTACAGATACAGCCTTGAGATATCGTGGAGTAGAGGTATAGACCCTGAGTGGTCCCGTCATACACAGGGGAACCTCGAGAGTGGCTGAGCCACCTAAAACTTCTACAGGGGAGCAGTGTGGTCCCCTGCCAGTGCTCATCTGCTGGGCTACGGTTTCATAGCATGGCTTTTCTGCAGGATATAAGCTAGTACCTCCTTCCCTGCCTCGGCTCCTCTCAAATCCCTCTTCACAAACACCCTGTGAAGTGGACCAGGGGACCGGTGTGAGCTGAAATGAAAATCCCCCCCACCCTTGGAGAGGAGGGAGGCGATGTCAGCCAGAGAATATCTCAGATGCAGTTTGCAGCAGAGCTGCAGATGGCTGAGCTGGTACAGCAGAAGGGCAGCACCCTCCAGAGATGCCAGCAAATGATGTGGGTGGCTGAGCTGGTTATCACTGGTGAAAACAGCCTCTCACAAACCCACAGCTGGAGTTATCGCTTGGCAGAAAAAACCCCTAGCTTACCTAACCTGTCAGTAGGTACCAAACGGGATGTACAGCCCCAGCTGCATCCCAGGCCAAGCACTCCCAGCCTTGCTCCAGTCTGCAGCAACATCCTCTGGCCAGCAAAGGAATTAGGAACAGGCAGTGGATGGGAAGTGGGCAGGGATGCGGGGAGTTCCCACGCTTCTCTTCTCTTGCCAACTAAAACACCAGCTCCCTGCTATTCTGCGCATGCCCTGTGCTTAGTTTTTAGATCAGGAATGGTTTCAGGGCAAAAGCGATCCATGTTCTGCCAAGTGATATGGGGGGAAAAAAAAACTAGTCAGCAGTTTTCTGAGTCCAGCTGCAACACAGCTGTGCTGGGAGGGTGACGTTGGCTGAGGGGACAGCACAGCTCACTGCTTGCTGGGCTTTGGTGAAGTTTCAGGTGCTTTTTAAAAGACAAGGAAGATAATGTGAGAGAGAGGGAGACCTTTTGCTCAGCAACTACCAGTTCCATACCTGGACATTAACTGCAGAATCTGAAAATAATCTGACTTTGGACTTTTCACCTAGTTGCTTCCCTAGTTTGGAGTTCAAGGAGTCCCAGATATTCAGCTGAAGACCTTTTCTGAAGCACCCTGGCCAGAGCATGGCTCCCTACACAACTGTAGGAGAACATCTTGACTCGAGGGCATTTTTGACCATTAATACAACCAGGAAGAAAATGCTGAAATAAATTTCTAACAGCACTGAATTAGAAAGATCAAATTTCTGTTTGGGAGAAGCACATTTTAACAAGAGGAGAAAAATAAACCTATCTGAGTAAGAAACTAATGGGGCTTGACATTAAATGTCCCCACAGAACCCTACATGTTTGCAGCTGGGACCAGCCAGCCACGAGATGACGCTGCACCACATCAATCTGCAGAAAGAACATTTATCTGGCTGAAAAAAATCAGGCAAAGCTTTGAAGACCTGGGTGGTTTTAAAGTATATGATAGTCCCTCTAGCAGTCGGTTAATATACCTGCTACCTGTGTTATTCCCGTGCTGTGGCTGGGGTGGTCGGCTTACTGTAATCACTTCCCGTCTCCAGTCAGGAAGAGTGACGGCGCCATGGAAAAAGCTGTTAAAAGCAAGACCCTAATGTGTCTGCGTGATTCTTCCCTTTCAGAAAACCAGTGGGGAAATGCCTGAGGCTGTGGCCTCTCCCCTGGTTTCCACCAAGAGCTGCCACCCTGCTCTGTGCTGCGGCAGCACCTGCAAAACCACAAATACTTTTTCTGTCTTGAACAAAGAAACAAGGAAAAAAGCACATACAACCATCTGGAATTGATGCCAAACCTGAAAATGGACATTTGATGCTGTTAAGGAGGTGTTGGGGTCTGCTCCAAGCTGGGTTCAGGTTCCCCATCAGGATTTGGTTCCCAGCCCACTGCTGCGATGTGCTTTCACCCTTCTCACTCCCAAGCACTATTTGAATGCAATAGAGGTGGCTCAAGCCTTTAAATGCAGCCACATCCCTCTCCACCAGCCCTTGTGCCTGGCCCGACTGCCCGTCAGCGCTACCAGCTTGCTGCTGGATGACCAAGTGCATCAGGGTTCAGGTGTGAAGCACAACTTTGATGCACATCACACCCAGGAGAAACCCAACCATGACAGCAGAGACCTGAGTCCTGCTTGCAGGCTACCGCTCTCTTCTCGCCAGCAGCAAGCTCTCTTCTCCTCCCACTGGCCAGAACCTGCTGCTCCTCCACCGGCTATTTCCCATCAGGGCTTTCTACTGTAATATCTCCTCACTGCCTTTCCTCCCCCCCCCCCCCCCCCATCTTTTCCCCATTAGCTCTGTTGAATCAACTCATCCTTTCTTCTCTGAAATTTCTTTGCTCACTCTCCAGTTTGCACAGCTGAACAGGGCAAAGCAAGCAAGTTCCCACCACAAGACAGAAATTACAAATGACTGGTTGAGAAGCTGGCAAGACCGAGAGAAATTGCCCTCAAAATTCCTAGCAAGGAACTAGTGACACAACGAAGCTGGTATCTCTTTCCAGAAACCTCCTCCACCAGCCTCTTGGGAAGGGTGGGACTGCAGTTTGCACAATGACCTAAAAGGCTAAATTGCATCCAGTAAACAACCAAAACTTGGTGCTGCAAACAGTTCCCTCCCTCCTTCTCTCAGGCTAGTGACTTTTTAGGCCTTGAGGAGTCAGAACGGTAAGCCCATGACTGTTGTCTGTGCCATGGCCACCTCGGGTTCAGGTAAAGAAAGTGCTACCAAGAGCTTCAAGTTTGCCCTGAAAGTATCTAAGGTTTCTCTTGTATGTCTATCTTTGAAAAATACTGGTAATTCCTTCCTGTCTTTCAAACAACCTGTCTGGGTGCAATCAGAGATGTGAACTTCCTTCCCAAACAAGAGGCAGCAGCAGCAGCTGGACGAGGAGACACACAAGATGCTCGGCATGACCATCACCTCACAGGTGGCATAGCTGCGTGCTGCACCCACTTGGCCACACTGGGCGACCAAAGCCCCATGTGCTTGCTTCAGGCTGAATTTTGAGAGCCCTCACAGACATCTGTGTGCTGCAAGGCTTGGCAGTGTTCCCACCCTGCTGTTGCACCAGGTGTGACAGCAACCCGGAGCAGCCAAGGTGATGCTGTGGGTTCCTCACCATCCTTTCTGCCAGAGGAGGAGGTCTGCAGCAGGGACCTGGGCATGGTGACACTCCACCACCACTCCAGGGGCCACATCTTAAATTCTTCAGCCTTTCTGGTTTGCTCCTTGTCATTAGTTCACTAGCATCTACTGCCATGGTATACTGTCTCTCTGCTGATTTTTGTAAAGAAAGATGGGGGCATTTCTGTTGCCTTTCTGATATGTAATTACCCAGAATATACATCACTTCAGAATAGAGCTAAAATAGGTCTTTATGCACAGGACAATTCACAACTGATATAATTATTATTTTTAAAGATCCAGCCATGATATTCACGTGTGGAAACAGAGAGGAAATGGACACCAGCAGCCTCTATTCCCATAATTAAAGATAAAGGGGAGAAGTCAGGAGGACTGCTCATAAGCAGACTGCTCTGAGTCCCTCAGAGGAGAAAGTGGTGCTGGACTGCGCTCCAGTTCATACCGCAGGAGGGTTGGGAGTTAAAACAGCAAGGAAAAAATATCACAATACACGACCTCTGTTTTTTTTCCATTTCCAAATCTTACTTTCTTTGAGGTTTTTCTTTAAAACTTGTCTTAAGAAAAGGGTTCTCATACTGAACACTGCCAAGTTTCCTAATGGCAAAATTATTTTGTATTAGAGTCATCCTTACCCCATGGACATGCAGTTCGGCAATGGAAACGATACACTTCTAAAGAGCAAAACTGAGGCATGCAAGGCAGAGAGTTCCTGAGTCCTAAAGATTCGTTTCTATTTTTAAATGTATTACTTTAGTCTGAAGACTTTAGTGCATCTGCAGAGAGTAGCGTTTATCTAACAAACGACACACAACTTCCAAAGCCAAGCTAAGATGAAAGAAGCCAGTGATTTTTGACCTCATCACCAGATGATATAGATGCTGCTGTGATTTTCGGATGGGGGGGTGGGGGGAAGAGAAAAATCTCAACTTCCTCAGAGGCAAATCCATTATTTCTTAAAGAGAAAGAGACTGAAACGCTTCTTCAGGAAGACCCAGACTGCAATTGCAGCGGATTGGCAAACACTAAACCGGCACTTCGTGTTCACGTTTTTGAACGCCTGTTTACAAGCCCGACCCAGGGAAAAGCAGGAGCCGCTCTCGATCGGGTCGAGCTGTTTCCACAAGGCAGGAGAAGGAACTTTCCCGTCGCCGGGGGCAGCGGGAGGACGGGACTCCCGGCCCTTCCCGGGACGACGTCTCCCTCGCACCAGAGGCGGAAAACGCGACGAGCGCAACAAACGCCGTCCAGCCCGGTTTGCCAGCAAAGAGAAAAACCGTTTCGGGCCGTTCGTATTTTGACGAAGCTACGGCTGCAGCAGCCACCGGCTGCTGTGGCAGGGCTCCCCAGTCCGGCGGGGACACCCCCCCCCGCTCCCCGGCCGCCCGCTGGGGGCGACGGGGGGTCCCGGGGAGGGTCCGGCCGGTCTCGGTGTCCCGGCCGGGGCCGGGGCGCGCACTTACCGCCTGCTCGGGCGGGGGGTCGCCGCCGCCCCCGCCGCAGCGCCCGGCGTCCCGGGGCGGGGGGATGCCGCCGGCGGCCGGGGCTCGGCGACCGGGGGCGGGCAGAGCCGCCGCCGCCTCCTCGCACTCCGCCAGCACCGTCTCCAGCAGCTCCTGGTTCTCCGCCGCCGCCGCTCTGCCCGCGGGCACCGCCGCGCTCCCCGCCGCCGCCCGCCGCCGGCTGCTGCCGCTGCCCATGGCCGCCGCCGGTCTCGGAGCCAAGGGGCTGTGCCGGCGGTGGGGGGGGGCGGCGGGGAGAACTGCCGGGCCCCGCCGCCTCTCCCGGCCAGGGCGGACGCGGTTCTTGGCCGCTCCCCCCGGAGCCTGGGTGTCCCAAAACCTTTTATGATTCTTTTTTTTTGGGGGGGGGGCAGGGGAAGAATCCCACCCAGAAGCGCCCCAAAGGCCAAAGGAAGGAACTGGTGATGCAGGGGAGGGCTGCACGGACGTTCCTAACCACCTTTTTGAGCCCAGAGCGTGGGCAGGCTGCCTCGCCCCACTTAATCCTTCCAAAACCTTCCAAACCAGCCCGTTATCTCAGGCCTCCCATTCCTTACACGCATCTCTTGGAGCCGGAGGGGGAACGTTGTCACCTTCAGGCACCATGCAGCAGGAACAGCAAGCCTGGGCTCAGTTCAAGCACACCGCACTCAGGCGGATCTTGCAGACCTTTGGAGAATAACGTAGTCCGGGGGATATAATTTGGGGCAGGTTTTGGGCACTGAGTGGCAGTTCGGGCAGTGTTGCTGGGCCCGGGAAATTTTCTGCCCTTGGACTAACTAGTGAAAGGAGAGGAGTTTCAGGGAAGCCCCCCCGTTCAAAGGATGGGATAGCTGGGCACTGCCTCAGCCTGTCCCCACGGACGGAATCTCTCTCTGCTTCCCAGCAGCTTGTCGAGCCTGTGGAACAGATCCCCTAGCCATCCTCAACTGCTTCTTTCTGTCTCTCCTTTCATCAGTAAAACATTTGCCCAATTGTTGGACGCTCTGGAAGGTATTGCTCAAATTAAAAAGCACCTGTTAAAGGCAAGGCTCCCTGTGGGGGAAAGCAGGGGGATAAAGTGGCTGTTTGGTTTCCAGCCCCTATCTGCAGTGTGCAGGTCCCGCAGGGCTGCTGCTCCCCTCCTTCCAAACTAGAGGCTGAGAAAAGCAGGAGAGGCAGAGGTGTGACTCCTTTTGCTGCTCCTCATCATCAATTGCAATGATTGCATCTACCAGTCATTCATTCTGCCGGTTCTTCCTAAACCACCAAGCTAAAGCCCAGGAGTTTGTAACAGAAGGCCTAGAGGAGGGAAGGCAATGAGCAGTCAGATCATTGCCAGAAGGAAGAGCTTATAAGAATGGGGGGCTTGTAAGAAAGATGAGGACAGGCTTTTTTAGCAGGGCCTGTAGTGATAGGACAAGGGGTAATGGTTTTAACCTAAAGGAGAGTAGATTCAGACTAGATATGAGGAAGTAATTTTTTATGACGAGGGTCGTGAAACACTGGAACAGGTTGCCCAGAGAGGTGGTCGATGTCCCATCCCTGGAAACATTCAAGCTCAGGCTGGACAGGGCTCTGAGCAACCTGTCCCTGCTCACTGCAGGGGGGGTTGGAGTAGATGACCTTTAAAGGTCCCTTCCAACCCAAACTATTCTATGATTCTATGAAGCATGTTCTGCAGGAAGATGATCAGCTGGGAGTCTGAGGATGTGGTGTCACATGCAGGGCCTGGCTCTGGGGCAGGGGAGGTGACAGATAAGATGCATTGGATCTGAGGCAGGTGTTGGGGAAAGGAGAAGCGATGGGGCCTGCTTGTTGAGGAGGAGATGGCAGAGCTGAATTAAATAGCCCCAAACAAAATGCTCAACACATGAAATGGCTGAAGGATGCAAGGCGAGGAACTGCCATCGTTCTGCTCTGACCTGGCAGCACACACTTTATGAAGACCTTCCTCTTGGCAGGGAGGCTGAGGCACTCTCAGTAGCAACGTGGTCGTATTTACTGAGTGGTTAAAGGCAGCCCTGTCTCTCCCCATGCACCGCGTGGCTGCAGGTGCTGGCACATCTCACATGCATTAGTGTGGTGGGCTGTTCTAGCTAAAGGAGAGGGGAGGGACAGGAGAGGACTTTTGACATTGGCCCTGCTAGCTACACCGAGGGAGTTCAGTCCCAAGCTTTAACTCAAGCTGCTTCCTTGAATTAACCCAACCTACATCATTTCATTGCTGTAGTTGTATTGCTTTTTGGATAAGATGTAAGCATCTCTGAAAGCAGAGGAGGCAGCTGGGGCTTTGGGCTGGGGGGGAGCAGAGGTGCTGTCAGCTCCCATGGGCTGTGGCGGGGCTCTTCCTCGGGGCTCACCGAGACATGGGGCTCTGCTGCCTTTTCCTGGCCTGTTTTCTCGGTCTGCGAGAGGCAGCGTTTCTGAGCTCTTCCCAGCGTGGGCTCCTGGGGGGCTGCGGGTTGAGATTCACCGTGTGTGGCGCATCCCTCCCCAAGGGGAAAGGCTCTGCAGGCATCAGGGGCAAGAGCATTCTCAACAAGAAGTGAGCAAATTCCTCCTCCTCCATCCCTGTGGGCTGTCTCTGAAGGACTGGAGCCTCCTGGAAAGTTTCATGGCTGCCCCCATGGAAACAGTTCATTCCAAGGCAGTCCTCAGATTCACTTGGAAGAGTTGCTGGCTCCATAAACTTGCTGTCAAAACAAGCCAAATGCCTTGCGTTTTGAAGCAGCTCGCTGCTGGAGCCAGGAAAGCGTCTGAGCAGTGGTGACCCCAAATACTGCTATGGTTTAGCAGTGACACTGAAGGACTCTGAGGCATTTCAATGATATTTCCATCCTGCGAAGACTTTAGGACTGCTGAGAATTAAAGAGAAGATTTTCCAAAAGCTAAAGGCCCGATAAGCACATGAATTCTCAGGAAAATCAATGAAAATTGGCTATCAAATTCCTCTTTATGATGGACCAGTGGCTTTTAACACCATTTCCCAGAAGGGCCAGTGGATAATGTCTTGGCTCATCTTCAAGAACAAGGGTTGGAAGTGTGCAGTGCAAGCGCCAAGTATGGCATGTGGATCAATTTTGGATGGCACCCAGCCAGGCTGGCAAGGAGCCAGGGGCCTTTTTTATCTGAAGCACAGTGTTGAGAGAGCCAACGGCACCGGCTCCCAGCTCCTCCTGAGTCCTGTGGGAGCCCAGGAGCTCTTCTGGAGGACAATGCTGGAGTTTGATGGTAGGTGGCCTCTTCTGACTCCTGCTGTGCTGGCACCCTCAGCCTCTGCTCTGGGAAAGAAAAGGATGTATGCTGTATGTGAAAGGTTGCCTACTTCTGTTAGACAGCACTCTTCAAACCTGGCAATCATTTCTTCCAATAAAAGAATTAATTATGGAGATATGTATATATGCATGCATAGACAGACACATCTATACTTACCCATATTAACACCCAAGTCTTGCCCAAACCATCATGTTTATTTGAGGAACATGGGTTTATTTTAAGATTGCTATTATCCGTTGAAGCCACTAGCACTGATCTGTCCTGCTGTAGTATTTGACTGGACTTGCAAGAGCAAAGGCCAAAGTGGAGTCGAGACATGCAATTGCCGGGACAAAATGTGACTTTCAGATCTTATTTTCAGATTGCTCATTCCGCAAGTATGAGAATAAACCAGACTGACTCTGTCTCATCCCGTATCTCATCTTATCCCCAGACTACAGGTAGGACTGTCACTCTTGTCTCTCCTGACAGTCTTTCGTCTGTGAAGGAACAGCGCATGTGAAAAATTGCAGGCAGCTCCAGCCAAGCTGGTTGTTCCCTGCCTTGTCCCCAGCCCCTGGTCACTGTGGAGTGGTCTCAGACCTTATCCCACACCTCATCTCAACCTCAGAGTAGACTCCATAGTCCCAGGCTTTCTCTCTGTTGAAGCCAAGGGCTTGTTGTTCCTCTGCGATCCAGAGCCTGAGCTTTTTGCTTCCTCAGGCCTTTGCTCTCTGTCTCCAACCCCTGAAGCAACCCCCTGGCCACAGGACAGTTCTTCATGGCTTTAGCTGGTGCAAGGACCAGCACAGCCCATCCCTCGTGCTTGGCAGCATTAGTGCGAGGAGGGGATGGAGAGGATAGAAGAAAGACAGGTGCCAACACACCCTCTGCACCACAGACAGGTTCCCCTGGCAGGAGCAACACCCTGAGAGGGTCCTAGCACCAGCATTTGGGAGGGGGTGTTGTGCCTGGGCTGTGTTGCTGTTCACCCCGGCGAGGCATGACAGGCAGCTGTGACACTACCAGTAGTTGCTATGAGAGCATCAGAGAGCAAACGTATGAGGAGTTTCCTTGCTGGGTAAAATACCAGGCTCCCTCCAATACAATAATCAAAACAGAACCTGGGGAGCTCTGTTTTTTCAGGTTTTTGTTCCCACCAGAAATTTTCTAGGCTATTTGCAGTTAGTTCACTGAAGGAGCTGATCTTGTAACAATAAATATCACACCACATGTGTTTAGGTTTTGTCTTCTTTCCTAATACTTGCTGTATTTTCAGCAAGTCTTCAACAGAGATAGATACGGTCCCTTGGCATAAGAGCTCTGGAAAGTTATGAGGCTTTTTGTGGTCATCTATGCTAACCACAAAAAGGATTACAATTCAAAGTTAAAATCAATCATGTCAGAATGAATCTCTCCCTCTTGCTCACTGACTAAAAGGGTGGTTTCTCTTCTGCTGTCCAGGCACCCCAAGGTCTCCCCACAGGGCACCTGCTTCCCTGGGATGCAGCACAAAGAGATGCTGCATCTTCCCCGCTGTCCCCTTCCGCGGCACGGACGCTGGCCGACCACTGCCAGGACCTGGACACTCCCGCCTTGCACCATGAGGACCCCCTGACAAGTTTGGAGCGAGCCTGGAGATCTTGGTACAGATTTTTACTGTGGATTTATTAGAAGCAGCCCAGTGAATGTCCATTAGAAGTTGTTTAGATTTCAAACTAGCTTAGGGAGCTTTTGCAGTGGTCTAAGAAGAAAATAATAAGATTTGGTCTCCAAGGAGCAAGTGGGAAAACCTTCATCTTTCCCAATGCAAACTGCTGGACTGGTGTTACCCTTCAGTGAACAGGTTTATTTATTAATCTGCCTTTCTAGCATTAATGTGTGTGTAGCAAAGGCAATGTGTACATTGCTCAAAGCAGAGCCAGCCTCTATCACCTGGCTTTCCAAACCTTTTCCCAGATATCATCTTCACTTGGGTTTTTCTACAGTTCTGACCCAAAACCTCCTGCAAAAATTTATTTCTAATTTTGACAGTTCTTCAGGCCTTTGCTTTGATGCAGAGACCTCACATCCTGTGAGTCTGAGCCATGTCCTGACCTAATGTGCTGTGAAATACAGCGCATGGAAAAAGCTGGGCTTGAGAACAGAGCACAGAGCCAGCGTTGTCTGCTTGGGGACCCAAAGGGGGAGCGGGAGGAGGGAGTTAGCTTTGCTGCCACAAGCTGTCCAGAGAAAAATAACTGCAAGAGAGCGGCCAGTGAGACACAGAGAGGAAAGATCCAAGAGGCTGAGTTGGAAGGTGATGGTTAGGAGTTAATGTTCCTGAGCCTGCTCCATCTCCATTGCTGCTCAAGGTGCTGCCGCATGCTGAGCGTCCCTTTCAGTGGCTGAGATGAGCTGGAAAGGTGGGTGCTTTGCAGCAGGGGAGACCAGTTCTCTTGTTGAAGAGCCGTCCTACAGCAGAACAGGGCCAGGACACAGCTGGGAAACCGCAGCTAGAGGAGGGATGGAGGTTGCCCCTATGTAATTAATGGAGCTGGGCTTTGGCCCAGGGCTGAGAGTTTGACTCATCTAATTTGCAAAAAACCTGCTGAGAACAGATGTTTAAATATAAAAGCATCTTTTTTAGGAGTGTCCTTTTAACACATCTTGGATTTTACTGCACCCTAAGCATTGTCAGTAGACACTTTTTTTCTCCCTGCTCCCCACATTTTAAGGGGAGGGCTCTGCTTTGTTCAAAAAAATGAGAACAAAGACCTGGCCCAGGGAAGAGTTACATTTCATGTGTCTCACCACTCTGTCTTTCTGTGGTCTTTCCTTTGGGACCGCAGAGGGCTCGCGCTGTGGGAGCGCTTCCGCCAGCAGCAGCTGCAGCCGGCTCCTACCCCAGCATCACTGCGTGCTGGAGAGGCAGCTGTGACACAGCTGGAGTGTGACGGTATGTCCTGTATGAGTGACTTGCGTGCTGACAAGACAAGCCCTTTCTGTCAAGTCCCTGTGTGAGGCTCAAACTACGGCCAGATGAGGAAAAAGGCCAAAATCCCACTGTCACCTGCGGTAAGGGAGGGATGCTCTCAGGCATCCTGCAGGTGAGGCACAGCACCATGCAGATGAGTTAGTGTCCACCTGGTAGTGCTGCGTTCCCAGTAGTGACTTACAACTCGAACTGTGACTTCAAGTTGGTGACCACAGTACGGATGTAGTTACCAAGGTGGGGGGATGGTTCAAGCTCTCTGTGTGGTGTTTGCACCTCATTGGTAGCATAAATGCTCCCCACTCCAGCCCCACTCAGCTCCTTCAAGTTTGGCCCAGCTTCCTTGTTTCAAGCCTGGCTTCCTCCGGCCCTTCCCAGTGTGTCTACCGACCTTGCCGTCTCTCCAAACAGGGATGCCCTGTGGACCTCGCACCCCTGCCTCATCCTGGGTGGGCTGCTCTTCTGCACAGCCCTGCCAGGCTTCCTGCTGCAGCTCCCCGTCTGTGCCCATCTCCTCCCCTTGTCCTGGTACTCGAGGTAGGACTTTGTGGGTGACCTTTAGAGACAGCTGCTTCTAACTCTGTTGGGTAAACACAAGGGTGCAGGGAAGCAGAAGAGCTCTGCAGAGATCTTGTGGGTATATGAAGCTAATCGGCAAGACGTGAACCTCCCCTTCCCAGCAGAAACTTTGTTCTTGTTCCAGTTTTGTGAGATTGTTTCTCATCCTCAGTGTGGACAAGGTCTGCGAAGTCTATGAAGACCGGCTGACCTCAGAAAGCCTAACGTCCCCAGCGTCCGGCAGGCTACAGGATTTCAGCTAAGCAAGGCACTATGTCCCAACTTCAGCAGAGTCAAATGTGCTGTAGGGTTGCTGGCTTGGACCTCGGCAGGCAGGGTGTAGGTGAGCAGGCAGGTGACACCCAGCCTGGCTTCCTATGGCAGAAGCTGCTTTGCTGCCTGGGCAGCACCCAATTCTCCTGCGGCTTTTGCCCTGTGCCAGCCTGGGAGAAGGCAACCAGCTGCAGGAGTGCTTCCCCGGCTGCCCGCTCAGCACAGACGGGCTGCAGCCTGGCGATGCTTTGTCCAGAGAGCAAAAGGCAGCGGTGACATCAGGGAGTCCTGTTGGTCCCCTTCACCAAGCTGAGCTATTGCAAATGTCTCTGACCTGGCACGTCTCTCCTCTCATACCTCCAACTCTGCTTTCTGTTCCAGCCTGATAGCCAGCAGCCCTGCAAATGAGGTGATGGGGGATCAAGGGCAAACGTAAACTACTGCGACTTCAGAAACTGTTAGGTTTGTTGGCCTCCAGCCCTGCACCCTTTATCCCTCCAGCCCTGCACCCTTTATCACCACCAAACTGGGACTCCTGTTATTGAATAAATATTCTGTTGTTCAGTTCTACGGAGCCAGGGCCAAGCCCTGTTTGTGCAGGGAAGTCTGACAGAGGGAGACCACCAAATATAGATGAATTGAACTGTTTTAACTTGCATGGAGCAGTAAAACTGACCTGGTATTCAGACATACATCTGAGTTATGAGAGCTGCCAGGGTTATCCCCTGGCAGCAGGGCTGTGCTAACTGTCCCTCTGTGCCCTTAGCCCACTTCAGGCTTGAGCTAAGCCCATGTCTGACAGATGAGCTGGGTTAAAAGCATGCACTTGGGTAATGTCAGGTTTTATGGCTCAGGCCATGGAATAACTTGATGAGTGGCTGTAACGAGATCTTGCCTGGTCCCTTCATGGTATGCATGACCTATCCTGGTGCTAGCAAACCTGTGTCTCCTAACGAGCCCCAGAGAGGAGGCAGGTTTGTAACAAAGATCTCTGAAGCTGGCCTGTGATAGAGCATATCCATCTCCTGGGTGGGATGGAGGGGGGACCTCGAGCTGGGTGGCCTGAGGGAGAGGCAGGGTAGGACTTTCCAGGGCTTTATCTGCAAAGGACAGTGTGAACGGGATCGGATCCCTTGTACTGGCAGTAACAGTTGTGAAGAGACCTTCCTTTCATCTACCTGGCTTTAATGTGCAAAATCATGTGCTTTTACCTCGAGGGGAAGCCTTTGCATTCCTTTAGTTGAAAGAACTTGTACAATTTTTGGTATTTCACATGTGAAGAGACTAATGGCAGGGAAGTTTTTAAAAGCATTTCCTTTATAAAAAAGTCGACCCGTACAGCATGTAGCTAATGTACAATATACCTTTCAGAGTGTAGTTAATGATGTCAAGCTGTGCTATTCCAGAAGGCAGGTCTGAGGTTTGGGAGCACAGGGATTGGCATTGCCTTCTCCTCTGTGCTGCTGGGAAGTTACAAAAGCGGAGGAGAGCCAGGATTGCTCCCTTGATCTCCCCCAAAATATGGGTCACACATCCAAGGGTTTGGCTCTTATAAACTCAGTGACTGCATCTTCTCTGAGAGGCAAATCTGGAAACACAAAGTAGTCTGACTGGGAACGGAGATAGGCAAATCAGTACTGATGGCAAGGAAGATTTTTGCTTTTCCAGCTCATGGAGGAGCAGAGACTCCAGCAAACTATGGTTCAGCTGAATCTCCACATGGGAACATAGAACCATTTTAGATGCCCTAGAGATGTCCCACGTGGAAGGGTCTCTAGTCCAACTCTCTGCTCAGTGCAGGGCCAGCTAGATCAGGCTGCTTGGGGTCTCGTCCAGTTTTGACTATCTCCAAAGATGGAGACTCCACATCTTCTTTGGGAAACTTGCTCCAGTGCTTGACCACCTTCATGGTAAAAACTCATTTCCCTTGTTCCAATGTGAGGCTGTTGCTTCTTGTTCTGTTGCTGAGCTCCTCTGAGAACTCTCATGGATGTTATGACAGAGTAAAGCACCACCAGCAGCCTATGTTTGGGCAATCAAATTCTACCTTGGGAGGAATGGTGTATTTTTGCTAATGTGCATGCAGCCCGTCTGCATGGCAGGGAAGAACAACACATGGCCCAGCTTCTGACCTGTGGAAACAACCGAACTAAATGATAATGCTTGCTTTTTTGCCTTTCCCACAAGTGGGCTACTGAAACTCTCAGGTCCTTTGCTCAGGATTATTCCCAACACTCACTGGCATGACCACCAGTTATTAGTTCTCTCAAAATGTCCATGTGACATGTTGATGGACACGTTGAAGCCATGATCTAGCAGTGTTGCTGAAGAAGGGCGAGGGGCAGGTTGTGACCGCCAGTCCTGAAGCCAGCTGGGTCAGTGTGTACCTGAGGAGCACAGGACCCTGCTCCCAGGCTGCCCACTGAGCTGCATCTAAGACTGGGCAAGTAAATCAGGGTGGCAAATAAGCACTGGCTGGAGTGCGAGTGCGAGGGCAATCAGAGGAGAGCAGATTTCCTGCACAGTGGTAACCGTGGGCCTGGAGCAGGCAAACACCACAAGGCTCATTCCACCTAAATTTTCCTATGACCTGGTACTGGGTTTGCCAGGGTGTTGTATCAACTGTAGGACACAAAGCTGCTGGGTCTTGGTGGCAAAGATCTTCCTGCTGGGAGGAGGAAGAGGAGGCAACTGCTGTGCATCCCTGGCCCCCAGAGTGCCCACTCGTGGCCTGGACCAGCCCCACGCAGGTCCATCAGTCTGGGAAAAGGGTCCAGGAGGCTTTGGGGAAGGGGTCCTTCAGATCACTCTGCCACAGCCCCACTGCTTTTTGGGAGCCTGTGCCTGTCTCAGCACATGGGGGCGAGCCTGAATGTTGTCCCTGTCTGTCCCCTCCACCAGTGCCTGCCGAGTCTGGGCAAAACTTGTGTCCCTGGTGTTGGGCTGTGGAGGCTGCTGTGTGCTCTGGGATGGGTCTTGGGACTTGGGAAAAATCTGGGAAATGTTTCCTCTGAATTCATCCATACAGGTCACCCTCTTTCCTCCCATCTGCCCCTCCCCCACTGCTCAGCTCAGGTCAGCCCCATACCTACACTCCCTGGAGCTCCATCCTTCCCCTGGCCTCCACCAGCGCTGGGAAGATCAGCTTTGCACCCATACCTCTCCACCTGGAGACTAGCGTGAAGAGACTGGAGCTGTAGAGAGGTGGCCAGGATGTGTCAAGTGGCCTCTGGTCATGGACAAGCCCCATCTAGCTTTATTTACCAGCACAGATGGACTCTCTGAGTCTTCTCTGGAGCCGATGGAAAGCTGGAGGTAGATGTGTGTAAATGATAATCTTAGTGGATTTGTCACCTATGTGTGGCTGAAGATTGAAAACCTGAGCAGAAGAATCGGGGAGATGGGGGTACTGTATGGGGGCAGACCCCAGGGAGCAAAAATGCTCTGCATAGAAAAGTAATTTCAGACAAAACTGTGGGTTCTGTCACATGATGTACTCATTACCTTTACTCTCACATGTGATTTTTTTCTGCCATTGCTCTGCTTTTCTATAGGCCCAAACTGTTTATTACCATGATGCCAGGCACGACCCCCTTAAATGACCCTTTATGCCCTTGATTTTAAAAATCTGTGTACAACACCACCTGGACATCATCTCTGCAAAAATCCTTCCTTTTCTTGCTCTAGGGCTTTTGTCCCTGTTTAGCCAGCTCCCGGATGGTATGAAATGTCAGCAACAATTCAGTAGTGCTGGCAGTCAAGTCTGTGTTTCCAAAACACGAGGAGAGGTTCCCAACAGAAGGAGGTCAAGTGCCTCAGGTATTTCTAGGAATTAGTACTCAAATGACATCTGGCAGTGATCAAAAGGAAACACGGTTTTGCCCAGGAGATATCAAAAGTTATATCTGCTGAAGGCCTTTAGTGGTCTTCATTAGCAGACCATATGGCAGATTGTTGTCACATCTGCTCTTTTGATCAGTTGCCCTGAGCCCAAGAGACAACAATGCCTGGGGTCAGTGAAGCATTGCAATGAAAGAGAATTGCAGTTATAACTCAGGTCTCACAATGAACAACACGGCTTTGGATGTCTCTGTTGACCAGTCCTGAAAAATGTATTGGTTTTAGCCCAGAAGGCACCAAATCATTTGTCTTTCCTCCACTCCTGTGTTCAGATAGCCATCTGAACCAGGCTTGTTTTCAATGAAGGTAGAGCATCTTTATTTTCTTTTGTCTTTTTTTTTAATAGTGGGGTAAATAGTGCTCACCGCATCAGAGACAGTTAAAGTAAGTTGATTTAATGTCACTGAGTCATGAGTGAATCAAACTTTTGCCTACTACCTGTTTCTTCTGAGACATGTCAGGGCATCTATAAGAGCAGAGCATACTTAAGTGGGAATAATAGGTTGCTTAATAACACTGATTTTTTTGCTGAGCTTTGTGAAGTGCCCCTTACACAGACTAGGTGTTAAAGTCCTGGAGACACTGCTGTAGTATGTGACACTATTTATTACAAAATGAAACTGTAAACACGTGGTTTCCCTGCGAAAGCGTTGCGTAACTGTCAGTTAATTAAGCTTCCCTGCCCATGTTGGGGTGGATGTGGTCACCTCTGCTCTGCAAAGGGCAAAACAGAGAGCGCAGAGGTGGTTCATTGGCTGCTATAAATGCTTCCCACATCCCCAGAAGACCTTAATGCTAAATCTCCTGATAATGTGGGTAGGTTTTGGTTTTGAAGTAAGCATAGAATTATTTAATTAAAGTTTTGTGTTTTTTTCCTTTAAAACCGCAGTTACAAAGGCCATAGAAGAGGCTGCCCTCACTTCCCTTAGCTAGCAATGTGCCGTACAACTTAACAACTAGATAGCAAGTTCTCGCTTTACGGAGGTCTGGAGCAGCAGAGTTGTTAGTGAATGTCCACAGCATTTCTGCAGTATCCTCACTTAGGTGTAGTTACAGGCAGAGTAATTGTGTCTCTTCTAAATGCGCATGGTTAATGGATTTAACTGCAAAGCTTTCAAAGCCTGTGTATAACAGAGCAGTGTCAATGTGGTTTTTGTGCTATCACGATATGGCTTCCCATAGAGCAAGGCAAGGATTTATTAACCACAGGCCCTTGCAAACCAAGTGGTCTCAGTCTGCTGGAAGAGTAAAAATGTGAGAAGAGGAGTGGGAAGCCAGGGCAGGGCTGCGCTATTTCTAGCAACACAGTGCTCCGAGCAAGAGATGGAAAGGTGAAGATTTAATTGCAAAGTGCTAACACGGAGGCAGGCTGCAATTGTTTTCCAAGTCCGAGTGGTTTATATGCTGTGGAGCAGGGTGCGGGGCTGAAAATGAGTATAGCTATTAGCATGCTAACTGTTGCTGTTTCATCTTCAGGATCTCATTTAACACCTTAGTGTAATAAGGGTGGAAATAATAAGTTGTGTAAAACCTTGTGTGTGGACTCACTTCGTGCTGACAGTGGCACATTTTCCATAAGGCAGTCTAATGCCATGCTGCTTTTAGCTGAGTCAGTGCACGGCACTGGCAAAAGCCTTTGCTCAACAGCTGGCAGCTATTCAGAAGCTGTTTGGTTGGATGCAGCACATCTTCATGCTCCATTTTGATCTGAGGGGTCCTCAGAGGAGGATGTTTAGCTTAGAGGTGTGAGCCTCAGCCTGTTGTGGCAGTAGGTTTAGTTGACTTTTGAAGACCTATTGAAAGAGTATGAAGACTCTTGGGGTCTACGGAAAACATGCAGTGGAAACTGCCGGTGGTGGGTCTCTGGCCTTGGGGTGAGAAGATTGGGTTTTATTCTTCATTCTGTTGTTGATCTCCTCTGTAAGTGAATTTATCTTTCTTTCTTTCAGCTACATGCTCCGTGTACAGCACCAGGCAGAGTGGGTCCTGCTGCACCCACTGAAGACGCGGTTTGAGCTGCGCAGCTCTTGGTCACGCAGGGATCCGAGAAATGTCCACACCCTGATGTTGGTGCCTGGGGGACGCACATGTGCTAGACCACACTGCCCAAAGCACAAGCAGACTATGCCAAGCACGGGACCTTGCTGCATGCTCGTGTCCATCCCTGCATGCCCAAGTGGTCCACCTGCCTGAGAATAACTTTCTCATTCCTGGGTTACTATGGGGTGTGACTGGTGTGGAGTGCCCTACCCCAGCATGGCAGCTGGACGCTTGGGCTAAGTCGTATGCTTATAGCCTCAGCCACTGTCTCTGCCTGCTTTTTGCAGGGTTTCTAGCTCTTCATTGCAAGAGCAAACCAAATGAGGCCATAATCTGAATAATCTACCACCTCCTGAGATGGAGAAGTCCTAGACCAAGACCGCAGGTCCACACTGGGGAACACCACCGCATTCCTGCAGTGCTTTGGATGCCTCTGCAGCAGGGTTGCTTACAAATCCTGTAATCCATTAACACTGACTGCTTTAATATTGCACTAAAGTTACCTTGATTTTATTAGCTATAAGAATGATGCAATGACTGCTGTTACATTTGTATCCTTAAATTGTCATTTTAAGACATCAGGGGAACAAAGCCCTTTTTAAAGTTGGATTCAATAACTTTTTATAAAGGAGAAATAAATGTATGTCATCTGGAGAGCTATGAGAACTTCTCAGTGCTTTGATTTGTTACTTAACTACATTACTTTCTTTAGCTTTTTTGTAGTATTCAGATTTCTATATGAATGTCAGACACGGCTATTTCATAGGCTTTATTTTAAACACTTTTAATCATACTGAAACAAAATCAGAGGAATCTACATTGTGCTACAAACACAAGCTGGTATCAACAGGCATCTTACTGAGGATTTCTACTGCTCTTCATCTAGCTTTATTCAAAAAATGGGATAACAAAAGTCTGGTCTTTTAAAATAGTTGTATGATGGCTTCCTCCTGTTAGTTTTGAATATTGGGTACAGGCATCTGTAAGAAAGTTGTTGCTCTTGGAGTCTCAATTTACTTAATTTTCCTCTTATCATAAAAGAGCCTTTTAACCCTTAAAGACCTGAGTCTGCTAATAAATGCACGTAGGCTTGGGATTTGCACGTGGTCCGAGCTAAGGGGGAGTACAAAGAAGGACTCTTCACAACACAGAGGGTAAGTGTAGCAGCAGAGGTCTGCTTTGGGAAGGAGGAGGATATGATTTCTTCTTCTTTTTTTTTTTCCCCCAAAGTTTGTTTTTACACTGCTTCCAGAAGAACTTCCCATAAAGAAGTTATTTAAGTTTGAAATGAGGCTTCTGTTAGCTCACCAGACAAAGCTTTCCCCCAGCTCTTGTTTAACACAGATTAGACTCAAAAGCAGACTTTTGAAGGCATTTTAAGTAGAATAATAATCATCTTGAAAGGACTGTGAGTGGAAGACCCTCCGCCCTCCCCCTGGTGAATAAAACACAGCCATTTAATGCTTAATAGAGACCAGTGAGCTTTTCTGGATTAGAAACTTGTTTTTTTCTAGCTCACTGCCTAGAGGCTAATTTGGCTTTAGGTCCAAAAAAACCCAACAGAAACCCCCAACTTCACCATGTTTTTTCTCTCTCTAAACCCAAACTGTCAAGAGTCTTTTTTTTTTTTTTTACAATGCTAAATGTAAATGAACCACAAGCAGTTGTACAATGTTATAACAGATTGAACCAGCTTGAGCAAACAGTGAGAAGAAGCTATCTAAAAATATGCTCATAGAATGTCACTGCTGGAAGCCTGTGAAAAGGACATAACAGAACAGGGAAACGTTTGTCCAATTTGGTGACAGAAGTCACTGATTTCAGTTACCTCAGTATATGGTGATTTTTATGACCATCTCTCAAGCAGTGAACATCTGGAGTGTGTTACCTTTTGGTGTCCGAAGTAGAACCCAGGGCTGCAGCCATCAGTGCTTTCACCTCTGACACTACACAGTTCGAAACACAGACCTACATGGAAATTGGCTACTGCTTCAGCCAACGTCAGGCACTGAGGGAGGGTGAAAACCTGATGGTAACAGTGGTGTGTGTCTGGGAAACCCCATATTTACCACCAGGACATGTCACCAGTGGTACCCATGGTGGCTGTCGCCCAGCACTGTCCCTGACACAGAGCCTGGATCAGACTCAGGAACTCAAAAGAAGAGATGGAGAGGGATGCCCAGCTCAGCAGCACCTCCTTTTCTATCACTCTGCCCTCCCGCCAGGTCCTGGTTCCCTGGGAGTTAACGCCACTGCTGACTGCTTTTGCTCGGTGGTTTGGCTGTGGCCACCCAGATTTGAAGGCTGTCCCCCTCTGTGCTTCTTGTATCCCCTCCCGTGCTTCTTGTAACCCCTCGAGGATGCTGTGGCTGCAGCCTGGGAAGCAGCAGGAGATGGAGGATCAGCCTTGCAGCTTGCAAGGCCCCTCGCCGGCCCTGCCAACTGGAGGGCTGCGCCAGAGCTCCCCGAGGGGCTGTCCGCTGCTTCTGCACGGGGTACAAAATCCCCTGCTCATGGGACTTGCCATTGCCTGAGACTTCAGAAGTAGCTCAGAGGTTTGCAGCCTGCTGGCTGCTCCCAGCATGGGTTTTAATGTGTGCACACACACGCTGCATGCAAGCAGAGCATTGCCAGACGCAGCGGGGACGTGCCTCCCCCTGCCTCAGCAGCAACACCCAGGGCTGGTTTAGCCCCTGCCCTAAATTTAGCTGGCTTAGAGTAATTAATAGCTGGGGGGGTGATGTACCCGCATCTCACGACAGCTGCGAAAGGCTTTCCAGGGGTTGCCAGCAGGCTGTAGCTGAGTCCTGCGGTCTTTGTTTAAATAAAGCCATCTCCGTGAAACCAGAGGTGGGAGACCAGCGTTTGACTGAGCGCTGGCACCGGTCCTGCCTGGCTTTTGCAGGGGCATGATGTCCCACATGTCTCTGCAAGCACATAGGTGAGCCTGCAGGAGGTCTAATGAGGAATAAGGGACTCAGATACCTGCTAGGAAAAGTTGGTTCTCCAGACTCCTGCTGGGCTGGGTGTAATACCCCCACGTAGCAGGGATACTTGATGGGGGAGGTTTCTTTGCTCTCCTGCCTTTGGATGCTGTGCTTTACCAAGGGGTTTTTTCCCCCGTTGGTTTGAGGTTCTGCTGTTGTGGGAAGCTTTTCAAAGAGCCCTGAAAACGCCTTGCAGCATTTTCTAAAGACGACCACATTCACCACATCACCTCTGGAAGTTAGCGATGCTTTGTTCCCAGCTCTCACCTCGACTCGCCCAGCTGTAGCTTGCAGAGGAACTGGAAGTCACCCACTGAAATCTGGGCTCACCCCATGAAATTAGGATCAAAAGCCCCGGCTGACTCTGGAGGCTGAGTAACAACAGCTGATGGAGGGAGGTGTCAATGGCTGCGCTGTGCTCCTCCAGGCCTCGACCACAGTCAAGGCAGGCAGCCACATGCTTTTTCTGGTGTGACAGCACGGTGGTGGTTACTCTTTACATCGTCAGGTACTTGTGTAAATGCCCAGCTGCTAAATAGGTCTGGGTTTGATATATTTCTGTTCTGCCTCATCAGAGCAGATGATGGCTGTTCACCTCTCTGCAGTAAATGGGAGCAGGGCCAGCTTAGCACCACTGAGAGAGGTAATAAACTTCTGAGCCATGGTTGCTCCTCCTGTGCTTGCCAGGCAAGCTCAATCCAGCTTTCTTCCCGATTTAACAAAACTTTGCATGATTTGTGGCTGCAGTCAGTTGGACTGACTTGAAAAATGAAGCCGTTGTGGGCCCTCCAACATTATGGACTGCATTCTTCACAATCCCTGACTTCCCCTGGAGGTAACATGCTGGAGAAGATGCTGGCTTGATGCATTTTTGAGTGATGCAAATTGAAGATGTCTTTTTTTTAATGTTGAGCCAACTGACAAATAGAGGCTGAGAAGAGACTCAGCAGTGGACTCCTGCCAGCTGATGTGAGCCACTTCCGAAAGCCCACTGGTGCATGCTGCAGTGCAGACGTATATCGTCAGAGAGCTGCTGCCACCAGCACAACCCCAAGCTCTGCTTCCAGGAGCAGAGTGCAGATGTCTGAGTTGCCAAATAGTTGGACAAGAAAAGCTGATTCCCCTCTAGGGCTGCAAGAAAGGACACACTGGACTGACTTCGTGTTTTTATTAGTGCTTCCATATGAAAGCAGCGTGAGCACACTAGGAAAAGGCATGTTCTCCTCCCAGAAGCGGTGGGAGCAGGAAATGCTGGGCCAGAAGTTAATGTATATTTTCCCTGATCACTAGCACTACTGTGGGAGACAACAAGGGCCTGCTCTTTGCTCTCATCTGGTGAGGACCACTCCTCTTGGCATTTAAACGCCTGTGTGAATATGCATTTGTTTGGTGGTTAACTAATTCCTTGTGATGGCCCTAATTCCTTCTGCTTTCTTCCCATGGCACATCTTTCTCTGGGCTTTAAAGTTATTGCTATAGATTATTTACAGGGTGTCGAGAGGTGTTTTGTAGAATCAGTGTGATGGGACACATGGGCCACAACCAGTGCCTTGTTCACCACGTGTGCCAAGTGAGTGGCTTTGAATATACAAGATATAACCAGGCTCAAGGTGGGTGGCGAGTGCTCGTGCTGAGGTACAGCATCATGGCAGGCCCAGGGCAGGAGTGGGATGGAGGGACCCTCCCCCTCAGCAGTCCCATTCCCGTGTCCGACCTCCAGGAGCTGTGAAGGGTGTGCATCCCCACCCTTGCTTCGGCATCGGTGATGCGGGACCCTTCTCCCTGGTGGTTCAACCCCACAAGGGAACTAGCTGAGCTCTGGCTCCCAGGATATTTTAGCTGTATTACCAGTTTCTTGCTTTCTTGCACCGTCTTATTATCTCCTACATAGTAATAAGTGCGATAACAGGGGATTGTCTGGGAACAAAGCTACTGATCACCAGACCTGCTCCCTCATGTCACCCTGTCCTGTAGCCTCTTCCAGAACCCACTGGCAGATGCCCTCCTAGGTGCCCTGACAAGCACCCGACTGCAGTATTGCAGGCCATGATTTGCTTGAGGAAAATAAGGGTTAGGACTGCAGGAAAGTACTCAACACATGGTCAGAAGAGCAAAACCCTAGTTTTCACCCTAGTGAAGACACAGGAGACAGGCTGGTCTTGCAGAAGGTGGACAAGGCAGAGCTATCAGCAGAGACTTCTGTTTGATATCTTACTGTGATCTGAAATATTTCCTTCTCCCCCAGTAGCTGCAAATGATGTCACCTGTGAAGGAGCCAGCTGAGAAATTCCAAACCACCATGTTTTAATAAATATTAGTATTCTGATGTTCCTGAGGAAAGGGAAGGGCTGCGACAGGAGCAGCCATGTAGTGCCTATTTGCAGCTAGTGCAGCTGAAGTCAACTCAACTTGGCTAGCAACGCTGCAGCTTGCACCTCTTTGGCCCATCAGCGGGGGAAAGGGGATGAGGTGATATGGAGAACAGAAACCTGAGTGTAGGGGTGTGTGAATTTAACCCAGTGCTTACCTCCATCTGGGATGTTTCCTTTGCAAAGTGTTTTGATAATTGCCAGCATGAGATGGGGAGACTGCGTTCTGCTCAGGGCCAGGGCAGCTGCTGGCAGGAGCTTGGGCCATTTTAATGTTATTTCTAAAAAAAGGCACCAGGGTCCATGAATTTCAGGAAGACCAAAGAAAGAAAGAGAGGAGCTTTTATAACCTTGGGCAACATGCTTTGCTTTTTTTTTTTTTTTGTCCCTAGGGGATGAGGGATTTTTAATTTTTTGCTTTTCCTTGCTCTCTGTGCTATGTAACTGGACACAGCCTTTGCAAAACCCTGCCATAGGCTGTGTAAATCTTCACTGGAGGTGTCTGTGTGTGTGCATGGACCAGCGATGGTCCGAGGCAGCTGCAAGCAGCCTGCAAAGCCACTGACACTGAGCTCTGGAGAGCTTTCTGGGCCGAGTGCTGCCTAAAAGGGGCTTGGAATGTTAAGCATAAATACCATCTCTGGTTCTTGAGATTCTGTGTCCTCAGCAGTGGGGCTCCAGCAGAGATATTCAAGCCTGATGCTGATGCTGGCACTACTGATGTTTGTGGGGACTCCGAGGGGTCTGCAGCATCCTCTCCTAGGAGACAGGGGACCTGGCAGGGAGTGTTTATCTGTCTCCTCCCAGGGCCATACATGACCCACCCACCCCTCCTGCATGGGCAGCCCTGTCCCAGACACTGGCGTGCTGTGGAGGGACAAAGGGTGACAGCCTCCCCTGACACCTTCCCCGTGGCAGAGGCGGTCGGAGGCCTGCGACCTCTCTTTCCCGTCCTGCCTGGATGGAGCCCGCTCTGGGGACAGGCACTGGTAAAATGCTCTTCCCACACATGCATTCCTGCAGAAGTGCTGGAAACCTCCTGGGGAACACTTGTCTCTGTCGTAAAATTACTGAATGGTTTGGGTTGGAGGAGACTTTAAAGATGATCTAGTTCCAACCCCCCTGCCATGGGCAGGGACACCTTCCACTAGACCAGGTTGCTCAAAGCCCCATCCAACCTGGCCTTGGACACTTCCAGGGATGGGGCATCCACAACCTCTTCCAGTGTCTCACCAACCTCATTGTAAAAAATTCCTTCCTTACATCTGGTCTAAATCTACCCTCTTTTAGTTTAAAACCATTACCCCTTGTTCTATCACTACAAGCCCTACTAAAAAGTTTGTCCCCATCTTTCTTATAAGCCCCATTTAATTATTGAAAGGTCACAATAAGGTCTCCCCAGAGCCTTCTCTTCTCCAGGCTGAGCAACCCCAAGTCTCTCATCCTGATTTCATAGGAGAGGTGTTCCAGCCCTCTGTCTTATTGCTGCTCTTTCATTTCTGTTTTTTTATACCGTGTCCAGGTGCCTGACTTTAAAAATGGATGATTTGAACCAGGAGAAACATCTCTGCATTGTTTTGCCTGCTAAAAGAGCAGTTACTGCACGTGGTATCTGGGACCTGGAAGACAAAAATGCCTTCATCTGTGCATCCCCTGGAACGTTAATCTGGACTCCTTCGAGCCCTGAGCTGAGACCTGGGGCTGTGACTGCTGCCTGTCCTTGCTGCACTCCGGCAAAGTGTCTGATGCCTGTGCTCTGGTGTCTTCTACTCCCACTCCCCACCTCATGTGTCTGGTCTGCTAACACACGTGAAGTCTTGTTCCCCCTCCAGGCAGTGCCCAGAGATTGCCAAGAAGGATTACGGCTTTATTAGACTGGATTACGGTGTCCAAACAGCGCAGATCCTCTGCACCCTCTCTCCTCTCCTCCGTGCTGCTGAGGTCTGTGCCTGTGCTCATTAGCTTTGCAGCTGAACATTTCTGAGCTCTGCAGAGAAGAGATGATAGACAGGCTAGTAGTTGTGGAGCAGTCTCATCCCTTTTTTTGACTTTGACCTTAGGAAACCACTTCAAGCCCATGCCGTCACGTACCTGTGTCCTCACTGCATGGAGCTGGAGACATCAGGTCTTATGATAAGGGATGTGTACCTGGGATGTCAGGTCTATGGCCGGGGAAGGGATGTGTCATGCATGGGTTACATCCTGCTTTTCAAAGCTGCTTTTGAGCTGGGATCTGGGATGGGATTGGAAGCTGAGGCACAGGGCCCCGGATTTGGGACAATTGTGGAAAATGAGACTGGGAGCAGTTGAGGGAGCCTGGTGCGCAGCCGGGCCAGCTCAGACGTGAGCCCCAGGGCCAATGTGGGGAGGGGGCAGGATCCCAGGGGAAAAAGGGTGCAAATTATCTTGTCATGAGGAATTCACGTGGTAGCACTGGAGAAATGGGAACAGATGGGAACTTAAAACTAACACTGAAAAATACCAGAAAAAATAGAGAAGAGATGGGGACAGCCACAGGGAAGGCAACTATTGCAGAAAACTGTGGAGATGCAATTCTGTAATGCAGTGTAGGCAAAGCATGGACATATAAAGCCTTGCTGTATCCATCTGTGATTGATCTAGGATGCTTACATAGCGCAAGCTTACCTGAATCCTGCTAGGAAGGAAACAGCGGTAGTAATTCAGCTCCAGAAACATATCTGTTAACAAAACAAAATAAACCCTCTTCTTCCCCAAGGACTGGTGTGGGAAAGGAGGAGAGCGTGGGTCTGTTTAAGGGTTTTAGAAGGAAAGGAGTACGGGAAATGCTGTATCCTTTAAAGGAATTATTTGTGTCTAAGCTTCACTGAAAATGCTAGAGGTCACTGAACCCCTGAACGGGAGATGTGGCAATATGTGGTGGAGCAGGTACAGTGAGTCTCTGCTGGCTAAGAGTTGTCTCCTGTTTTATATTTTTTTCTGCTGAAATTACATGAGACCAGCTTGTTCTGCTGAAGCAAAATGTCAGTGATTGATTTATTGAGATTTTCATTGTTAAAACTTTATCTTGAAGATTTCCATGCCCCCACCCCTCCTTTCTTCAGTTGGGTGTGCCAACAGGCACAGCTGGGGTAACTAAGCTCCTGGTGTGCCCTTAAGCTTGCTGTGCAGTGAAAGAGCATCTTGATGGATGCCAGACAAAAGGACTAATAAAATAATCTATCCTAATCCTTTTACTCCCAGCAAAACTTGCCAGTAACTGCTGAGCAAATCATAATGTGACTGAATAAAACTGTCCCGTGAAGTCTTGAAATCACGACCGGAAATTGAGGAATCTACCATGTCCCCAGGGAAGCTAGTTCAGTGCATGATTACCGTTGATGAGAAATATTTCCTTTCTGAAACCCATGTTCTGGTTACTGTTCAAAGCTGTAAGATCTTATGCCTTTTTTTCCCCCATTGGTTGATTACAGCAGCACTTGGTCAGGGTGTTTATCTAGTCGCTCCTCAGCTTTCTCTCAGTAGCACTGAATAGGACATCTTTCCCCAGCATCTTGCTCCACGGCAGGCTTAAAAAGCCTCCAGTCTGCCCTGGGGCTGTCTTCTGAAATGCTTCCACCTTGTCAACACCCTTTCAACCCTTTGCTGCTGGGACTGGGCACAGCAAGTGTGTTCAGTTTGAGATAATGGCAACGCATTTAGATATCCAGAGGCGGGTCTGTCTCTCTCATATCGGACGGCTTGACTCAGTTGCCTAAATATGGACATTGGTGCCATTTTAGAGGCTTGGGGGGCAAGATATGTGGCCATCAGGGGTGACATGGGAGGTATGAAAGACCTTTAGGGATTAGTGAGGGCAGGCAGGATGCTTTAGGATGTCTTGGGTACCCTCAGTGCCTACACACCCCACCCACGGGTAGACACCTGCCTTTGGGTGGCTGAACCTTGAACTGTCCCCCCCCGGGGCTGCCCCATGGATGCTCTCCGCGTGATGCAGGAGGGAAGTGGTGTGCCTCCAGCTGCAGTCCCTCTGCCTATGGAGCGGAGGACCTGGTTTGCCCCCTGACCATGGGTTAGCCTGAGAGGTGCTGATGGAGCTGCTACGTATTGTCGCCCAGGAGCCCCTCTCTGCAGGGGCAGTCCAGTATTTCATAAGTGTGATCTGCAGTTTTCTTCCCTAGTGCATGATCTTGCATTTAGGCTCATTAACACGAAAGATAGAGTGAGACAGGCTGCTTTTACACTCATTATTCACCACCCACCACATCTGCCACATGAAAACATTGCAGATAATCTCAGGACACTGAGCTGGTAATGATATGCCCCTAAAATGACTTTCTAAAGTCTACCAGTTAACCAGTTTTAATCCTCTCAATGTCACGAAGCAGTAAATCAAATGCACCTTTATAAAGCAAGGGATTTTGTTTGATCAGTGTGACTGTACTGCCGAAAGGATAATGGATGCCAATCTTTTTTTGTCTCCCATCTCCCCATACAGGCCTCTATGTCATTAAATATCAGACCTACATCAATTTATCCACCTGTGGTTACCCCTTTGAATGCAAGTGCAATATAAAACCACTTTTCTGTGTTTTCGTGGTCCCTTGAGTGCTGCAGGCACTTGCCTCTATCTTTCTAATTTCCATTTCATCTCTTTTTTTTCCCTGGTTACAATTCCTAGGGTCAATTCCTGCCTTTATAGGCCTATCTCACCTTTCACTTACTTGAATGTAGTGGGGATCTTTCCTACTGCTGCCTGTTTGTGCACAGGGACTGACCAGGTAAACAGTTGCTAGACCCCACAACAATATTTGCCCTGGCAGAGCAACAGGACACGGCATGGAAGGAGCCTGCTTTTCCCGGTCCCTTTTTTTGGTATAATTGCAATTGAACCCTGACAAATACTGAACCTTCTCATGCTCTGCAGGGAAGCGTCTGGCAGATGCCACCAGAAAAATGTGCAATGGTAAGTTTCCCTGTTTTCTCTGCCCTGCTGGAAGAATGCAGATGTCATTGGCATCTGGAGCAGAACAGGGCCAAAATGTTGTACTGTCCCAAAGACAAAGAGGCAGGATCATTTCTCGGTCCTTTCATGCCAATCTTGACTAGGTGATTTCTTGGGATAGGGATGCCAGCACACACCAGAAAGTCTGGTTGTAGGAGGTGTCCACTTTGTTGAAGATAATCTGCATCTTCCAGGGAAAAAAATCTCTGCTGAGGAAGAAAAGGTCATTAGGAGCAGATAGAGTAGGGATGGGGGTTACCTAGGACCCAGGACTTCCCTGCAGATGAGTAAGGTTTGGGTGATAACCAAGCTGCCCGCCACTGACATGGTTAGGAAAAATGATTTGCAGTCATGTCTTTGTCTCCTCAGTTATTGACTTTTGTGGTTTGAGGTTGGTTTTCTTTGAAATCATTCAGAAGTACAGGGGGGCTCCTGGCTGCTTTGCTCAGGTGGCAAGCTTGTTTTCTGCAGCAAGAGGGAAAGAGTAGCTCAAACCGCTTGGTGTGCGTGGTGGCAATGAGTGAGAAACGCTGCAGTGCAAGAGCCCTGCTCAACATAAACAACATGAGCCTGCCCAGAAATGAGAGACCTGGGGCGGCCTTCCTCGCCTAGGCAGTTTCGGGTGAGTAAGGGCTGAGGAATGTAACCCTGAGGAAAGTTCACTCTGGTGACTGACAGGCTGCTAGAGCAGGAATGACCTGTAATTTTCCAGGTGTGGCAAGAGGTCAGCCACAGTCTCCATGATCAGAGCACAGGAGCTGAGACCAAAACCTGCTCGAGGCAAGCCAATGGTGGGCCAAAAGTCTTCTGCTGGTGCCATTTCTGCTGCCGCCTTCTGCTGCAGGAAACAAGAAGGTGGTGCTACCAGAACAGAAGAGTGACAGCCTCCTTGAGCACACATCTGAATGCAGCGCTGGGTCTCGCTACTCCAGCTCCACGATGTGCTCATAGATCCTGATGAAGGCATTGAAATCAGCGGTGCTCTTGCCTATTACTGACTCCTTGCTGATGACCAGCAAGTGCAGCTGATTGGAACACTTCATTTTTCCAGCTCTTGCGAGACTTTTAATGCTGGTTCTTCTACTGGCACTTGTGGGACTGTGTCTGCAGCACTGTGCCCTGCTTCATGAACAGCAAAGAAACAACACGTCCAGTTACACCGTTATAACCCCATATGTGGTCATATATTACCTGCAGACTTTGTCCTGAAAGTTGTAAATGGTGGGTAAGGACATGGAAATACTGTTTTAAAAAATTAAAGACATTGGGGATGCTAAGCATGTGAGGGCTTTGCTTTTCAACAGCTGTTCATTTTCTCCAGAGAGGCTGGTCATCAAGCAAGCAGGCGGCTAATGACGGTGCTCTCAAACCTGCAAATTAATGGGCTGCATCAGCAAACGTAATATCCAGCTAGAATGAAGCTAATAAAGACTTGTTTTGTTCTGCTCTAGATTTCTCAGTGAAACTGTCTGCTAAAGTGCCTTGGCTCAGCAGGCAGAGCCCTGCAGCTCAGTTTTTGCAGAGTCCTCCCTTGAGTTATAAACACTGCAGTGAGTGGAGGGCAACCACCTCTAAACAGGGAGGCAAGCTATTTAGGCAAATTTTTTGTTCAAACTGTTGAAGTTTTGGTCTAAGTGCTTATGGCTCAGATTGTTTCTGGGGAGATGAGGAGCATCCTTCTCCTCAGCACAGCTGGGTGGGGGTGCGAGGAAATGCTGAGGGCTACCTCCAAACCTGTTGGAGAAAGTGGTGGCCATTGAGACCACTGCTTGTCATCTAGGCAATATTGGCTGATGGCCTTCTCCTGCTCACCTACCCTGTCTTAGGTTATATTTAGAGTACTCAGATTTCTTTTTGCAGCACGTGGAACTCAAGCTTTGGGATTTGCAGGCCTAAGCAGGGACCCTTCAGCTCTATGCTCTATACAAACATCAACCCTGCCATACTGAGCAATGGGTGAGGATTTCAGGATTTGGCACGGATGAATGTGGCTGGATGAGGCCGTGCAAAAAATCACCTGCCTCAAATCAGGGGAAAATTGTTGGCAAATGCTGTGTCCTCAGCTAGTGATGAGTCAGGCCATGTCTCCCATGGAGTTACTCGCACCAACTTTCATCAGTTAGACCAGTCGCTGCAGTGGTGGGAGGCAGTCAGCAACCTGGAGTCACTGTCTCCCTGTCCTGTAGGCAATCGGCATTAAAATGGAAGAAAACCAATCCTCTGAGCAAGGAAGACCCTGCCCAGAGCATTACCCAATGCTACCTGGTAGGTCAGCTGAGAGCCAAGGCAGCACTCATCATGATGAAGCAGACGTGTGATGGGGACATGAGGTTTGGGAGCCGTAAGCCGTGCCTGGTGGGAAGGGGCTTTGCTGTGCCGGCACTGAGGATACGGCAACAGGAGTGGCTGGGGGAGAGGCTGCTGCTGAGCTCCACCTGCAGCTGGTGAGACATGCCTGGGCCTGGGCGGAGGTGGGTGCTGGGGTCACTGCTCTGGCTGGGACCCAGGGCGGGCAGTCTGGAGGGGGACCTGTGTGAACAGCATGGTTACACAGCACCCCACACCCGCCTCGCCCAGCTGCCCCAGGCTGCTCTTACTTCCACCTTTCTGAGTGTCTAAATTCCTGTAAACAAAGGCGGTGTGAAACTGATTTGAGTTTTGGGGTGGTTTTTTTTTAAACACACAGAACTCCACTCCAGAAGAGCAGAGCATCCTTTCACACACCTGAAGAGAGGGCAGTTGACATCCCCCAGTGTGATGCTGAGCACTGGCACCTCAAAGCAGGGCAGCAGCCTGCTGCCTTGAACCCGGCTGTGGCAAAGGAGCTGGCTTGATATCGCTGGTCCCAAAATGCAGTTGCAACATGGAGGAGGATGTATGTGAAGGGGAGAGGGCTCCTCATGCTTGCTTTCCTCCATGACACCACTTGTAGGTACACAGCTAAATACCGTGCACAGCATGCAAACCCTGGGGATGTGCCTAGAGGAACAAATGTGATTGGGTTAAACTGCTGTAATAGGAAAATTCAGTGTGGACGCTCACTCCCAAATAACGTTTTTCTGCGGCTACAGCAGCACAGAGGTGCAACGTGCTTCCTTGCAGGCCCTCTCTGTGCTCTCCCTGGCATTTTCTCTCCCTGCAGATCCATCGTCCCGAGGGCAGGGCTTTGATCCCCTGCCATGGGCTTCTGAGAAGAGTGGCTGAGCTGCAGTGATAGCATGGCTGTTGCAGCATGACGGCCCTTGGTGGCAGCCCAGGACTTGTGGGCTGGTGGCTTTGCGGTCTTTTACTGGGGTGGGGGGGTAAATGAGTTTGGCTGGGGTGGGGAGGGTGCTGCTGTAGCTCTCTGCCAACCCCTCCAGCAGCTGCAGAAGTGGCAGGAGATAGTAGGGCACTACGTGGGTGCTGGTGAGCCTTTTGGGAGCTGCCTGGCACCCCTGCCCCTGGGACCTGCTTTCCTGGGACAGAGCAGGAGCATGTCCACGCCTGTCCAAGCTGCCCACTAGGATGGGGTTTTGCAGTGCTCGCTCTCCTGGGATGAAAATGTACATTTAGATTTGTATATTGGGATGTGTATTTAGCACAGAAGGTGCCACAGAACATCTCCTGGGTGGGTGCCTGCATCTGTCCGATGTCCTAAATGGGACCAATAAATACCACAAGCCTAATCTCTCTGCTGGCAGTTTCTGATACATCCCAGCTGAGGAGAGCTCAGACCCAAATTTGTGACCTTGACACTGACCTGCTGAAATGAATAATCAACCTGAATTTACAGTGTCAGAGGTGATGCCAGAGGGGAGTACTCTTGTTCTTCCAAATCCACTCATTACAGCAGTAAATTTAACTTAGTGTCATTATACAGTCGAAAGGACCCTATTGAGTCCCCTGAGGGGTCAGTCTCCTGCTGCCCTCCTGCCCTACCTGCTTCTCTTCCAGCCAGGCACAGTGCAGTGCTGGGCCGTGTAACTCATCGTCCCGGTTCTCAGGAGCACGTGCTCAGATGGCAGTGACCACTTAGTGTCATTCAAGGACACTGTGCATCCCACATGGCAGAAAAGCCTCCAATTCTCATTAAGCACCTGGTTTCATCAAAACTGCTTCAGGGAAAACATTTTGGTTGACAGGAGCAGATCCTTTGCAGAGTTGGATGGGGGAAACAACGTTGTTCAAATAAAGGCGATTTAATTAATGTAAAATAAATGCTGACTTTTAAAGGAAGATGAGTATTGTCCTGGTTTTGGCTGGGATAGAGTTAATTTTCTTTCTAGTAGCTGGTAAAGTGTTATGTCTTGGATTCAGTATGAGAAGAATGTTGATAACACTGATGTTTTCAGTTGTTGCTGAGTAGTGTTTATACTAAGTCAAGGATTTTTCAGCTTCTCATGCCCAGCCAGCAAGAAGGCTGGAGGGGCACAAGAAGTTGGGAGGGGACACAGCTGGGACAGCTGACCCAAACTGGCCAAAGGGGTATTCCATACCATGTGATGTCATGTCCAGTATATAAATTGGGGGGAGTTGGCCTGGGGGAGGGATCGCTGCTCAGGAACTAACTGGGCATCGGTTGGCGAGCGGCGAGCAATTGCATTGTGCATCACTTGTTTTGTATATTCCAATCATTTTATTATTATTATTGTTATTATTATCATTATTAGTTTCTTCCTTTCTGTTCTATCAAACTGTTCTTATCTCAACTCATGAGTTTTACTTTTTTTCCACCGATTCTCTCCCCCATCCCACTGAGTGGGGAGGGAAGTGAGTGAGCGGCTGCGTGGTGCTGAGTTGCTGGCTGGGGTTAAACCACGACAAATATTCACCTCTTCTTCTTCATACTTGTATTCTCCCTTTCCTGTGCTATTTATTTAAAACATGTGGAACCAGGTGGCACACGGAGTCAGTTTCTCCAGGACGCCAATTTCTGTCTCCAAATGCGGGATAGAGAGATCTGTCTCCAAACCCGGGAACCGGTGTTGAATGTGAAAATGAATCGGTAGGTAGGAGGGACCAGAAAAGAGAGAGGGAGAGCAAGACAGGATGGGGGCAACAGGGGATTTCCAGATCTCTACCTTAAACCCAGATTATGGCCATTCCCGTATCTGGAAACAAATTTGCTCCTTTCCCGTCGCACCCCGACCTTTTAAAAACAGGTATAATGACTACGTGGGACCCGCGGCTTCGCGTCTCTTTGCAGGAAGCCTCGCATGCTGCAAGCGATCCCGGCTGCGTTTAGTTTGCCCCCTTCTCTCTGCCGTCCGCCGGGCTGGGCAGCGCCGCTGTGCCCCCCCACATGGAATTCCGCGCCAGGCCGCGCTACACCGGGGGGGGCGGCCTCCGCGAGGGGCGGGGCCTACCCGCTCTCCCGCCTTTTCCGCCGCTCCGCCGGCGCCAAAGCAAAGGGCAGGTCTTTCCCTCCCGCTGCCGCCGCCACAATGGAAGGCGGGGCCCCGGCCGGCGCGCCAGCCAATGGGAGCGCGGAGGCGGGCGGTGGAGGGGGCGGTGCGGGCCGCGGTGCGGGCCGTGAGTGGTCAGCCGAGCGTTCTGGCGCCAAGTTCGAAGGGGATATAAAGGGGCGGCGCGGGGGGCCGCGCTCCTGCCGTTCGGTGCTGCTCGCCTGGCCGCTGCTATGCTGTCCGCCCGCGCCCCGCTCGCCGCCCGCCACGACCAGCCCCGCCTGTCGCCCGCGAAGAACCTGTCGCCCATGAAGAACCTGGCGCTGAGCGACAAGGAGAACACGGTGAGGACCCGCCCTCCCTCCCGCTCCCCGCCCGGGAGCGCCGCAGCGCTCTCACCCTGCCCCTCTCTCCCCGCAGCCCCCCGCGCTCAGCAGCGCCCGCGTCCTGGCCAGCAAGGCTGCCCGCAAGATCTTCCAGGAGGGCGACAGGAAGCCGGTGAGTGCGGAAAACCCGGGCACCGCGCCCGCCCTGTTGCCCTCTCCCCTTCCCCGGCGGCTCATGTAGTCCCCGCTCCGCCGTCCTCCTCTCCCCCACGCGTGGTCTCTCCTTTCTCTCGTCCCCGCCGGGGGCTGCCCCCGCGCCCCTCTCCCTCGTGGGGGTCTCCTTGCCACCCCCTCCCCCAGCCAGCCGCCGTCCCTCAGTTTCCCGCCAAAGCCCGGCGTCGCCTCAGCCCCCCGCCCCGCCCCCGCCGCTGAGGCGAGCCGAGCCCGAGCCGCTCTCCGCCGCTCCAGGTGCCGCGGGGCGAGGAGGAAGAGGAGGAGGAGCCGCTGCTGCGGGACAACCCCCGCCGCTTCGTCATCTTCCCCATCCAGTACCATGACATCTGGCAGATGTACAAGAAGGCCGAGGCCTCCTTCTGGACGGCGGAGGAGGTGAGGGGGGCGCGGGACCCGGCTGCTCCCACCCGCAGCCCTGGCACTCGGGAACCGGCTTCGGTACCCGAAGCCCCGGTCTCTTCGTTTGTTTCATTGCTTCTTTTTTGCGATGCTTTAGGTGGACCTTTCCAAAGACATCCAGCACTGGGAGTCCCTGAAGCCTGAGGAGAAGTACTTCATTTCTCACGTTCTTGCCTTCTTTGCCGCCAGCGATGGCATTGTCAACGAAAACTTGGTAAGTGTGTAGAAACGGTCCTGACAGAAACATCACTTCGTGAAGATAACCGGATAGCTGACTACACGTTGGACATGCTTGCTGGCTGATCTAGCTTGTTTGCTAGATCATGTAGTGTTACAGCCTCACAACATGTAATGCTGTCTTATGCTGATTAGCAAATGGGGGTTGCTTTTGTAATCCACAAGTTTACCCACTCCCTCTGGGGCACTGAGCGTTGCCTTACAGTAATGCCTGACTGGTTCAGAGCCCTTGTTCTGCTTCTACCCTCTCAGTGTTCTTCTCCCTAATGGGGGTGAGCAATACTAAGAAGTTTTACCATTTCTCTTGGGACTAAAGAGTAACTTACAACTTGGAGCTGTGAGGGGTTACTGCTTTTCATATTGCTGTTAATAATCCACACCTCTGGATTTAATCGGAAGAGGATTCTGTGGGCCAAGCAAGAACTGCTAAAGACAGCGTCAATACCTCTAACCTGCAGCTGAGTGACAAATGCTTTTGCAAATGTTCATTTATTTCCTCTAGGTGGAGCGGTTCAGTCAAGAAGTACAAATCACAGAAGCTCGCTGTTTCTATGGCTTCCAGATTGCCATGGAAAATATACATTCAGAAATGTACAGTCTTCTTATTGACACCTACATTAAAGATTCTAAAGAGAGGTTCGTATTGCTCAGCGATGAAAGGTTCAAAACTTTTAAAGTGTTGAGATCTAAATGATGGATATCGGTCACTCTGACTTAAAGGGTAATTTTACGTTTTAAACTAGATTTATATAAAATGCCACTGCTGCTGAAGAGCAGCTTTATTTCAGAATATCTTTCTTTTCTGAAGTGTAGGAACAAGAACTTGCTTAGATTAACAGTGAAACTGAAACCACTTAATACTGAAATAAAGGAATGAAACCATATAAAAGATGGAGCAGTCAAATAAGGGGAGTATATTACAGTAAGCACTCATATGGAGGACCCCTGCACCTAGTAGAAAGCTATGTTGGAAAGTTTCTCTGAGAATGATACCACTTTTATTCAAATGTCATCTCTAAAACCCAGTGCATTAGTTAACAGCTAGCACTTTTACATTGCAAGTGCTGCCCTTACTCACTTGAGTATTTTGCTTGGGAGGAAATAAGCATGTTGCATTTGCCAAAAAGTGGCTTTTGGTCTTGACTAAAACTGAAACCAAAGGGTAAAGTTGTCATAGCAAGATGAATCATTTCAAGAATGGTGCCTTAAAACTAAACACAGGGCTTTGAGCAGTCTGCACTGAGTTATTCTGTTGTTCTTGTCAGACCAACACCCTGTTCAGTGAAATGTCATGTGGAACTGCAATGCTATTTGCAGTCTAGATATATCTAATTGCTGCTACTTTGTAGAAAGCTGACCGTGTCATTTCTACTCTAGGATGATTAATTCCAGTAAATGTTTAAGGAAGAACTTACATGAGAGCTCTGGTGCCTTGCCACTGGAAAGTTGGAGGCTGGTTGATCTGTAGTTTTGAAAGCCTTGTTCAACAACACTTGATGAAATGGTATTCCCCTTGATGTTGTCACAGAAATTCAAGTGAACTGGTGTTGATGTGGTGGGTAGGTGATGAAAAAGTAGTTGATGGGTACAGAGCTAGATTGCTGCAAAATGAGATGGGGAAGGAAATTATCAGGGTGAAGGTGCAGAGCACTTGTAAGTGAACGAGGCCATCTATGGCAGTGAATGCTTATTGTAGTTGTGCTGATGTCTGATCCTAATGAGTTCTATCCTTCTCAGGGAATTTCTTTTTAATGCTATTGAAACATTACCATGTGTTAAAAAGAAGGCTGACTGGGCCATGTGCTGGATTGGGGACAAGAAAGCAACATATGGTGAGTACATCTATTGGAAGCAAAGTGAAATTCTTTCCCTAAAAAAGGTGGAACAACCACCATTTCTTGAGACTTCACAGTTCACAGGGTTTGTTGTTATAAGGACAATAAGTGATCTCTGGTATAAGATACTGTAAGATACTGGTATAATTCTGGAGATGAACAAAATAACTTTCATCTTGCAAATGAGCTACTGACATGAATCTCTAAAATTGCTGGCACTTTGAATAATAGAGGCTCATGTGGCAATCTTCACATGCCTGGCTATATGATCAAATTGTAAGTTGCCATCATGTGTCCAGAACTCTACTTGCCATCTAGCAAGTAGACATGTGCAATTGGAGGCTGTAGCTCCTGCCTTACTGATTCTTGATGTCTCCCTTCAAAGGTGAGATGAGATGGTACAGATCATTATTTCACTAGTATTAAAGCATTCTTCATGGTCAAAGTTCCTTACTTAATCAAAGATGAGCAGACACTGACTTAAATCAGCTGCTAAAATAACTGTTCTTTTTCAGTGTGCAATCTTTGAAAAAGGATGGTATTGATGGTTAACCTGGGGGAAGGAGCCTTGGCTTCAGCTGTTTAGTAGTGACTCTAATTAGTTTTTACTTCCTCTCATGTTTACAAACCTTTACTTTAATAGCTTTTAAGGACAGGCTATAGCACACTTGAGCAGAAACTTCTCCATCCTCCTTGGAGGATGCAGTTCACTGGTCTGTTTGCAACTTCTGGGTATTAATCCTGGCAAGTTTTCTGTGTGATATTACTATCAATCTTTTCTTAATAGGAGAACGTGTAGTAGCTTTTGCAGCAGTGGAAGGAATCTTCTTTTCTGGCTCTTTTGCATCAATTTTTTGGCTGAAGAAAAGGGGATTAATGCCTGGACTCACTTTTTCTAACGAACTCATCAGTAGAGATGAGGTATGAATCAAATTCTAGCAGTTAAGATGGTAGTGTGCCACAGTAGCATGAAGTAATGATACTCTATTGCAGCCTATATTTTTAAACAGGAGTATGTTTAGAAACAGGCAGTCTATAAAGCTCACTAAAATGTGTAAACATGTGTCATTGTGGGTCTTACAGTAGAGAACGAATGAACTCAGCATTTTACTTCCTGTAAAGTAGTTCCCACCAACTCTTGCACTCTGTATACCTTGCCATTTGGAGCAAGTGCAGCTGGTACTGGCTGAACTTGCTTATGCCTCCTTCTGGTTATGCGGAAAGTTGTCTGTAAATAATACTAAATAATGTGGCAAGTGTGAAGATGGTGCCTAGTGGCTCTTCTAAATCAGTGTTCCTGAAATAATTTACTGAAACTTCTTTCCAGGGCTTGCACTGTGATTTTGCCTGCCTCATGTTCAAGCACTTGATACACAAACCATCAGAGGAGAGAGTAAAGGAAATCATCATGAATGCTGTTCTCATAGAACAGGTAATTGTCTGCTCCTTGTTTAGGAACTTGATCGCAATTAAGCAGAAAGCTGGGGAGCTGTTGGGTATAAAATTAACCTAGATGGTACAGAGTGAATACCAATTTCTGTACATAAAGTGCTTCTATTATCTGCAGGAATTCTTGACGGAGGCACTGCCTGTAAAGCTGATTGGCATGAACTGCACTTTAATGAAACAGTACATAGAGTTTGTAGCAGACCGGCTTATGTTGGAACTGGGATTTAACAAGGTAAGGCTCTAATACACTGCATCTTTCATGGGGAAAAGATAACATTAAGTTTAATTTCCTCCAGAAACCTGAATCCTAAAATGGCTGCAGCAATATGGGTATAACTTGTAAAACCATTTAGAAGTCTTGCTGCTAGATCCTGTTTGGAGACTGACAGAAGGAAAAACAAAAGAATGCTATGGGAAAACAACTATATAAGAGTTGTTGTGCTTCTGTCTACTGCAGCTAAAAGGCAGGAACAATTACAGTAGAGAAGGCTTGGGGCAGAGATTTTTATTCACTACATAGTAAGTCTGCTGATAGTGTCATCAGACTCCTTCCAGCTGATCTCTAATGCTCTCACATATTTGAGATGTGAACACCTGTAGTGACTATAGAATTGCCTTTGCATTTCAGATATACAAAGCAGAGAATCCTTTTGACTTCATGGAAAACATCTCTCTAGAAGGCAAGACCAATTTCTTTGAGAAGCGAGTAGGTGAATATCAGAGAATGGGAGTCATGTCGAAGCCCACAGACAACTCTTTCACCCTGGATGCAGAATTTTAAATGAACTGAGACCATATGAGTTAGTGTGTATGCTCCCCTGTTTACAGGGAAACATTAAATATATAAAGTCACAGTGTGACCTGATTCCTGTACCAAAATCCCACTCTTGAAAAGTGTGGTGATAATGGTACTTTTTCAGGAGGCTAGTGTAGCTCCAGCAGTAAAATCCCTTTTTATTAGACTTTGCCAATGGTGTTACTTCATAGAATGTTTAGATGTATCTCTTACAACATATGCTACTCCATTTTGTGAAAGATACATGCATCTTCCTTCTGCAAGATGGGATGTTATGGGCAGTGACCACTAGCTTCTGCTTGCTGTTCTCCCCATAAACAAAGGAGCAGTTGAGAAATTCTGGTCTTAAATTTGCTGAACACTCTGCAGAAAACTCTGGAGGCAACTACTTGACCTCACTGCTTTCTTAGCAGGTTTTAAGTTTACCTTTTTTACTATTGTTTTAATAGTTTGTATGTAAACCTGGCACTTTAAGATAAAGAACTGTCTTGTAATACTCGACAATGGTAAAATGCAAGTCTAAATCTTTAGATTTTTGCAACCTAGCCTTTCAAGACTTGTGCTTCTTTCTGGGTGTGTAACTTACAAATGGTGCTGTGGATCAAACTATATTGATTTTAAAATCTGTTGAACAGGAAGAAAGTTGGTATGGAAGGTGAAGAACTTAGTAAGTTGGATATTCTGGGTACTGAAAAGTAACATGCAGCTGGCTTCTGGACTTAATTGCTTTTTGTTTAATATCTGGGAACAGTATTTCATATAATGGTAATAAAGAGCTGGTTGGATTGAGTGTTGTATTGGCTTCAGTGCTCCAATGGGCAAAGCTATGTGATAATTTCCATCTGAATTGCAGACTTTCTGAGGAAATGCAAGTTCTGCAGGAAATAGCTGTGGTTGGTAGATGTCAAGTGAAATTATGCCTAGCTCTGACTTTCGGATGGACTGCACTAAATGGATGGTGTTTCAGGGTAAATTCAGCTAATTCAGGATGGAGCAGTGTTCTTAGCTTCTGCATCATGCAGTTAAGTTTTGGTTTTAATTCATAATAGTAGTGAAAACAGTATGTGCTGCAACATTTTTACTCCACACTAAACATGGAGTAACAGGAATGGGTATGCTTAATGTAACTTTGGTAAGGGCATGTGGTCTGTGAAGGAGTTCCCTATGGCCTGAGATTAGAGTTCCTGCAAATGATCTGCGGTGAGATTAAACAACAATGGGATAGACTGAAATTAGCTACTGCCTTGATGTACAAAAAGGAGCTTATTCCATGATCTAATCTAACGCCTAACTAACAAGGACTGTCCTGCAAGTCTGCCTTTCTTCCTCAAGTATAGTTGATGTGGAAAATAAATTTTACAGAACTTAAAGCATTTCCTTGAAAGGAAAGAATGCTGGAGTTTGCTTCTTTCCGCTAAAGTGCTCCCTCTTTTGAAGTATAATATATATGGTTCCTCTTCGAGACATGCTGCCTTGGTATAAAATTAACTGACTTGCTGGTCTTTCCTCCTTTGCTCTTGATTGCACTGAAGGTGATGGTGTGTGACTGTTCTTCCCCTGGGTCTGAAGCTAGCAGGATGTGCATGTTTCCAAGGCTATCCTAGGGAGACAAACCATAAATAATTAAAAAGCCCCAAGCCCCAAAGTCTGGGATTCAAACTAGCAGATACAAGACTGTTTAACAGATGGCTCTCTAATGTCCCTGCAGCACTGATGTTGGTAACAGGTCAGTGATTGCAGTGGTCTGAAAAGAATATATTAGGAACTGGAATAGTGACATGTTGGATAGCCAGACATCATTTTGAAGCACTGAAAGTTAATGCTTGTTTTTAAAGTTAGGCAGGTTTCTGGCTAAGTATCAGCATTTTGTTCTCAGCAAATTGGGCTTTGTGCTTTTCCTTGGCTTCTCTTAGCAGTCAAAGCTTTGATCAAACTAAGTCTGATACAAAGCATCAGAACTCATGGTGTAGGGCTACATTGATTAGAGCATAAATAAGATGGTAATAATGTACTGAGATCAATTTGGACCCAAGTATGATTTAGCAGCATTCAATTTATTCAAATCTGTTAACTATATACTTTAACGTAGAAAAAGGGTAAGACTAATCTATGAGTAGGGTCTAGCTATATTATATAGCTATTCCTACTTGATTCTTAGTATGTGCCAAGGATCAATACATCGAAATGATTAGGCTGGAAAGCTTTAATTTGTTATCCTTAATTCTGGGAGATACGAACTGGAGAACTGTATTTTCAACATAATATTGAAGGACTGCTTGGAATGGATGTGTGATGGCCAAGTAATGGTTTGTAAAGGCAGGTAGGAAGAATGTCCCTTTTGGCCAAGCATTGCTCTTATAGGGTAATAGATACTATAGACATGGATGCATTAGAGATAGATTAGATAGGAATTAGAAGTGATTCAACAAGAGAATAAGACTTGCTATGGCTGGTATTAATCTTATCCTGGTGCCACTGATGTCTAAATGCCTACTTAGTTTTGGTTTATGTACTTGCTATAATGCAAATCAGTTTTTAATGTATAGTCTGGAGAAAAGCTATACATCTGGTCCCACCTATTTTAATTCTCAGTTCCCACAAATATTTAAATGTCTTGCTGTTGCTTAGGTTGCATAGGTCATGTCCAAGTCTTGATAAAATACTTGTTTCCTGAAAACGGATTACTTTCCAATTTGACTGAGATACCAGTTGTTTTGACACTTGATCCTCTTAGGCATTGAGGAGATAATATTTTATTTCTTTCCAAAAAATAAACTAATACTCTGAAAAATAAGTTTCGGTAAAAATTTAACTGACCCTTTGGAATATGTTTTGGAACGGAGTTTGGAGAACCAGGAGAGATTTGAAGCAAAGCAATGAAAGTGCTGATTTTCTTTATCCATGTATGAATTGGAACAGCTGTCTAGTAGGGCTTCTGGCACAGTAATTGCTGCAAGTGAAAAGCGATTAGGCTAGTATAGTAAAAAAAAAATACTGAGGGATAAGTAAAACTGGATATATTTGGTGGTGCAGTACTCTGATGTCTGTCGTTAATTTCTGCAGAACTGGTCCCCAGCTATTCCCTGTGTTTTTATTGCTGTTAAAATTAATGGCTTGTGATAGCAGTAGATAAAGTGGAAGAACAGTAGCCTTCAGCATAGTTTCTCTTGTTATATTTATTTCCTACTGTAATTTGTTTTAAAAAAATAATCATATGTTCAGGTAAGAAAGCTACCATAACTCTTCAATTGACACATTTTCATTTCAGGTTACATGTCAAATATTGAAAACCTTAGGCAGTGTGGAAGACTAAGAGCAGCAACCTAATGTCAGCCTTGTCCTTAGGAAGCAACTACAATATTAGAGTGTAATGACAAAAAGAAAATGCCCAGATTTCTCAAATTTCCTGGAGTGATTACAGCAATTTTTGCCCAGAAGAGGTCAGAAAACATTTGCAGTGGCTCATGCCTGCAGCAGGGCATAGCCAGCCTGCAAATCTGTAGGCACATTAACAGTGTGGTGTGATCCCTGAAGGGTAACTGCTTCCTCTGCACCAGTCAATAATCAGAAACTTTGTCTGGCAGAAAGCAGTAAACGAATAAGTTGCATTCATTCAAAGCCTACTTTTCAGTTGGCCATGGCTTGTTTTATTTTAAGCTGTTGATTACCTCTTGGTGCTTTGGCCTCTCTTTTTGTGCATAATGAATTCTGAGAAGTAAATGCTTTTGTCAGGAAGGATTTGAGAGTTAGAGAGCTAAGTCTTGTGTCCTGTTTGCTGATGGACAGCTAGCTTCTTGTTAGGAATTCATTCCTTGGGAGTGTTACTGAGATCCTATGATCTGCACAGCACAGGCAGTTGTCTGGTTTCTGCGGTAAAACAGTCTTTACATGAAGAATGGCTGAAAGATTAAGGTAACGGGAAAAAAAGTCTGATATGTCTCAGATCCTTGTGTCAGATAGTAGTTTTACTTTTAAAGTTACACCCAATTGATCTTTGAAGTAATGATAATATTGCCATTTCCTGAGCCTGCAGAGAAATGGGGGGAAAACCTTTTTATCCCTTTAGGGTGTATTGTGGGCTTCAGTGATGTGATCTTACTGACATCATTGATTAGCAGAAAAATGGTGGTGTTTGGGCATCTGCTCTTAGAGATAGCTGTGGGACACTGGGTGGGATGAAGAAGGAATACCAGTTTTCATTCCCACAGCTGGGTGTTACTGGTGCTCTGTTGGATATTGGCCGAGAAACTTGTCATGATCCAGAGGTAAGGCCAAGTGAACAGCAAATCCCAGGGCATTGACTGGTCACCGGAGCTGTGGCTTTGGCTCCTGACTTTTAGGTTTCTCCCATACCACATTGTGCTTCTGAATCTGCTGGAGAAAAGAGTTTGAAGGCGAGCGCTTCATGCTCCAGAAGAATGGGTTGTATTAAAGCCCTCCCTGCTGTGGATGCTTATCCTCTTTCTGCAAGTACCAATTCTGAGGTGCACCAGTGGTGGTGAAGGAATTTAAAATGCATAACTTTTCTTCCCCCTGCTGTTAGTCATTCTTTTTAAACTTAATATATAGAGAAAAATACCTTAGCAGAATGGCTTTGCAATTCTTTCCAATAACCAAATCCCTCTTCTGCTTTTTCCCTGGCTATAATACAGTGTGTAGTTTGTGCCACAGGCAATGTTGCTTTGTTCATCAGATGAAGATTACAGTGAGTTACTGGGAGATGCTTAAGCCATACAGCACTTGTTCAGCATCAGGCAAATGCTCCCACTTGTGTGTTGAGGTTTTTCTTTTGGCCTAAGGGTGAAGACTCCGGTGTTGAATACACACTGGTGCTTCTGAGATGCAGACTGGGGAAAAAAGCATCCCAGGCCAGTTCCTGCCACCAGTTACAGGTAAGTAATTTGTATTTTCCAAGTATTGTAGGATTTAAAGTAGGGGGGAGTTTGCGGTTCTTGGGTGTCCAAATCTCGGGAGTGCTGAGCTTCTAAAGAAGTTGAGCTGTGTGTTTCTGTTCTTTTTGGGGTTAGGGGATGCTACTACTCCTGTTGCAGCATTTTATATTGTGAATCCATCCAGGATGGCTTGAATGGTTTTTGCTCCACCTTGGGTCAGGCCTAGCAGTGTGATAGAGTATTTTTTGCTAGATTCTCATTTTAACAAGGATCTAACAAATGGATTGTTGGATAAATAAGCCAGTTCATGGCATCCAAATGAATTGTGGGCTAACCAAGCCAGTCTAAATCAGTCATTTAAGGATTGAGGAGTTTGGCCCCAGAGGAAGGTACTTGCAGGTGTTTTTTGCAGATGGACTAATATTTAGGCAAACCAGTTCTTGCAGTGTAAGTATGTCCTGGGTATGTTCCTGGAGAAAGTTACCTCCAGATCCCTGGCTCCAAAAGTGCTTTCTCCTTGGGCTAGAGCACCAGAGAAGGACAGTGGAGTGACTTTTCCATTCGTTTCAAAGTCTCACTTGATGCTCATCTGCATCTTTGACCACTTACACAGCATTTTATTTCATGTTTTGCTGCCCTTCTCTGGCACCTTCAGCCACAATGCCAGGCATCTTTCCTATCCTTCTCCTAGGTAGGGAGCTGCCTACCTTGCTTGTCCTTTTAGTCAGCTGTCAGAATCCAGTTCCTAGATGCTCTCCAAGGTGTTACCCCAATGATCTAGGTTGGAGGCAGTTGCAAGTTTATCTAGATCTAGGTCAGGGAACAGCAAATGCCAAGGCCTGCTGCTTTCCCTGTGTTTTCTAGTATCCTTCTGCAGCCTTGTGTGCTGCTCTACTGCCAGGGACTGCAGTGAGTTTGCCTTGTGACTGGTGTTGGCCAAAGCTTTCCTGCTTTCCTTTGGAAGATGCTACTTCATTAAAATGAAAATATTGTTGGAATTTATCTCATACTCAACTGGCAAAATCCTGATGTGATTCAAAATAAAGATGAAGCATTTGGCTTCAGCAGTGTTTCTTGTGGTGACTTTACCACTTCCTTTGTGCTCTTTTATGTAATGATTTTGTTTTGATGTGATCCAGGAGCTTTCAGTGTGTGTTTGTGTCAGTGCTTCAGAGTGGATCTCCATCCTCCTGGCCCCGGATCTCTGCTCTGGGAGACATTGAAATGTGTTTTCCCAATTCAGGACAAAAATAAATGGCAGTCTTGTGTTGCCACCTGCTTTAGTTTAATCTTGGTTCTATAAGTAGCAGAGAATATGCTGACAGCTGGATTTCCATACACCTCTGTCAACTTGGTACTTAATTGAATGACTTATCTCTTCTTTGAATTTATTCTCAGGGTGATGCTAACATGACACACACACACACACACACACACCCCCCCAAGAAAAAACAAAACCCCTACACTTCTCTGCTTTCAAAGTTAACAATATGCAGACAGCAATGACTTGGCAGGGAAGCTGTGGAGCAATAAGCAGTCATTAGATGAATGTGAGAAGCAGGGTTTCAAGGCAGGGAGTGTATTAGAAATGAGTATTTCACAATAGAGAAATGTTAGCTGGGCCAAGCATTCAGTATCTGTTCTGGCTGTAAACTTCTGCAATGCCACTTAAATGCAATCTCAGCTGTAAGGAGGACTAAAATGTAATTCAATCCTAAAAGAAATAGAAATATTAATTGTATATTGGATTCTGTAATAACTTTAAGTAGAATGCACTGTAGATTTATTGAAGGCTCAGCAATAACTTTGCTGTTAGAATTTTCAGAAGCAGTAATTGAATGTCATTCTATTGATGTAACTATTACAGTTGCTCTTGATTATACTGTAAATATGTAAAAATATAGAGACTTTGGAAAATTACTCTGATCTGGGTTTATTGCTGTGTGTGAACTGAGACTGGCAAACATTGAGCAACCTAACGGGATTATTTTTTAATACACATTTCCATAAAATGGTTATCCCTTGTCAAATTGAAAAGCTATTTACTATGCTAAGTAGGCTAATTTTATGATAAGTTTTTAATCTTGCCACCTTTGCATTATTTAGCTGTGATACTGTGTTTCCCACAACTAAATCCCTGGGGTTATATATGAAATAGTAGGATGGCTAGGTTGCATTTAAATTAATTAAAACGAAAATGTTTCAAATAATGTTAAATATTGCTGTGTAGCTATTCAAGAAGCAGATGTGATTTCACCACTTATATCCCCAAATAACACATGCAAAAACAGACTGAGACATTTAAATATGCCTATACACTCAAGCATAGCTCTTCAGGCTCCCCAGGGGGGAGTGAATTTTGTGCAGCTTAGGGAAAGTTGTTCACCATGATAGAGTAACTTTGCTCGAAGGAGCCATTTAGGAACAGGCTTTCCAAAAATGATCATCACGTGACTGGTCCTGGTGGTCGTGTTGAGATGAGCAGGCAGGGGCTGGCTGACAGGGTGCTGCTGTGCCCCTTGGGGTGGCACATCTGGTTCTGGAGGAGATCTCCAGGCAGATGGGTGCTCCTGTGCCATCTGCTCCTCTTGCCTGTACGCATACTGTTTCTCTGCTAGCTCAAACTTTATTTCTCTTTAAGTTGGGTCCCTGCCTCAGCAGTTAATCTGAAAGTCTATTTTGGAGTAATTTGTGCTGGATTGCATGTTGCCTATTGCAAGCACTACACCTGGCTGTCACCAGGGGGGCTCCTTGTTGTAAAGAAAGCAACCGCTGCTCTCCAGCAGTTCAGGTGATGGTGCCAAGCACCAGTGGCTTATGAAGTGCCAAGTGACTGTCACATCTGGGGGGAAAGCTGGGCTGCTGGGGCTTTCCCTCCCTATGTGAATATAAGTATGGTCTGTATTTGTTTTCTTACTGAGTGCCGGGCAAAAGATTACTTGTGCAAATCCTGCTCCGCACAAGATTTTGTAGCAGGCTTTCTTCTTCAATGTGGTACAGGCTGCAGAGTGTTTCGGGGGACCTGCCTGTTCTTCAGCATGGGTGCTTCTGTTGTAACCTCACAGACGTGGGACTACATGGAAGTGTCTCATATGTGCTTAATTCACTGAAACATGACAGCTGAGGATGGGAATGGTTTTCTAGTAGGTGTGCCATGTATTTTAGTGAATGCCAGAACTCTGTTAATGCTCTCTTGCAGTCACTGCTCTGGGTGCCCTTTCTGGACTGTGCTGAGATCTTTTTTGGGATGCCGGGATTGTAGCAAACAAGCAGTATAGCTCCTGTAGAGAAGGACTTCTCAGGCTGTGACCACAATTTCCCTCAGCAGGGAGAGATTCTAATGTCTGTTAATCTTGACTTGTTCTCTCAGGAATTGGGGTCATGACTCTCCTCCCAGCCTTCAGCAGATAAAAACAATCCAAGCAGAAAGGTGGATTTAATGTGGTGAATGGGAGGGTGTGATGAAAAGAGAGCAGAGAAGGGCTCTTCATTTTGTCCTGCAAATCCTTTAATTGAGGTTGATTCTCAGCTCAGGGTAGTGTCAGTCCAGGAGTAATTTATATGGGGTGCAATCACACAGTGAACTGAGGATGAGGTGTTAAAGGTGGGTTTAGTTGGTCTGAACACTGGTGCATGCCTGCCCTCTGCTGCTGAACAAAGCACTTGGGTGATATTTAACTGAGGTGGAAGGCAGTTCTTGTTTCCAGTGGTTTCACCTGAAGGGTGCATCTGACTTGCTGAGAAAACTGAGTTAATTTGAAATGGACTGTGCTATAAACTGAGATGTTATATCTTCTGAACAACTGCCGGGGGTTCCCTATGGTGTGGTTACCTGGGTGGCTTTGAGCACCAAGCCTGCGTTCATACAGGTGCTGGCAAAGGGTGATGCCAGAGCTGTGGCTACTCAGCTCTTCCTGCTGCAACCCCACCACACCTGGGCACAGCAGCATCTGCCCTCTGGATGTGGCTTGTACCTACACTTATCCAGGAAAAGTGCTCCAGCAGCCAGCAAGTGTGGTTCAGAGCTGCCACAGATGCCTGGCTCCGGAAACTCTGAGTTTCCCCTGGCTTAGGTGAGCCCTTTAAACCATTTTATTTGGGGTCAGTTGTACCTTGCTCATCACACACCAAAAACATAAAAGGTTTATCTTGCATTCTACACATGCAAATGGGCAAAATCCAACTAAAACTGCCATGGTAACAGGCTGAAGCAATACAGTCTGCAGTGCTGCAGGTGCTGTGCTTACAGCTGCCCTAGGTAATTGCTATGCTTTGTTGAAAAAGCATGGGGTTGTGAGTCTCACTCTAAATATTTGCCAGAAAGTTCACTTGGTAATGGTGAATAGTATGACACAGGATAGCTAAAAATAGAGGTCTCACTGGTAATTTTTTGGTACTTGGTTTCACAGTGATATGTACAGGTCTTCTGAAAAATCACATCTGTGTTTGCCCCCCTTGCCCAATTCAGTCACAACATCTTTACAAATCAGGCCTTTTGTGCCTCCCAAAATCAAGTTCTTAAATAGAAGACAGTGATGAAAAAAGTAGACCTTGAAGTCATACCAGCAAGGGTACTATTATGGGAGCTGTTATGTCCCATTCTTCATCTTAGAGCTCACTGAAGGCAGATTAGAAAGGATGTCTCACCTTTGTGTAGGACTCGGGAACTAGGTTCATGGGCTTTTCAAGTTGTTTGTGCCAAAGAGAGACAAGAGACTCATCAAAAGGAACAAGTGGGCTACTGTGAACCACAAATGACTTGATCCTGCTCTTCCTGAAGTGAATGGCACAATTTGGTATTGCCTGTTATGAGGGTGAGAGCAGGCTGTGAGGCTCTTGCAAACCCTACCCTAATTAACTAACTGCTGCCCTAATGTTTCCCAGGAGCTTGGGGTGATGCTCTGTTGTGTGCTGCAGGAGCCCTCTTGGTCCTGAGGCTTTGCAAATCCTGTTTGAGACCTCCTGAGAGGTGATTTAAAAACATTACTCTTTTATAAAAAAGAAAAGCCTTTTTTGCTCTGGGAGCCCCGAGAGCCTCGTGGTAAGGAGGCTGCTTCTTGCTTTGTGCTGGAGGCTCTGCTGAGGCAGAGGAGAGGCTCAGCATCATTTTGCTATGGGTTGGCATGGGTCAATCTGTCCTCCTGCCCACCTGTTTACCATGAATATCTTTTCACCCTGGGCACAAGGGACCTGTTCTCATGGGGAAGGGTCAGGCTTTGAACTGGAAAGGGGTGTTGCACCCTTAAATTTTTCTATGTCAGTTCCTTGGAGCCAGGAGCCAAGCGAGTGGTGAGTGAACTTCAGGCAATTAAGGCTTGAGGGCATCTGCCTGGATGGTGTGGGATGCAGGTTTGGGAGATGCAGGAGTGTGTACCAGCAGCTGGTCCCATGTGCTGGGTTGAAGATGTGTAGATTTGCTCCATCTTCAGATGCTTGTCCCACCTGACCAGGCATGTTACATGGGCTGCCCTGCATGTGCAGGTCACCTGTGTGGGGTGGGAGATCATCTCCCCATCTGCAGGAGGCTTTTCCCAGATAGCTGGGGGAACAGGTACAGTGGGGGTCTGGGACATGGGATTCACTGTGCAAGATGGTAAACACTATGTTTTGTGGGATGTTTTGCAACCTTAGCATTGGCTCTGGGAGCTCCTTTGCTCCTGAGGTCTGGGCCTCTAAATCTGTGCTTTAAGATAGTACTAACTTGCAGGAAAATTTGAGCCTATGTGTCAAACAAGCAAGACTTTCTGAACTACTGACCTTGCAAGAGTAGCCTGGTGAGTATGGACTTCTGAGTCACACTTGACTAGTGATGATCTATCCGGCCATGTAGGATAACCTTGCTGGAAGCATGTATGGGTGGGGAGTTAATCTGTCTCTTCCATGTGAGGGATGGATGGATTTTTTTATTGCTGTCTTTCAGGGAGTGGAGATTGTAATAAAAGCTACTGTCCCTAAGTAGAATGCTGTATTTCTTTCTGCATGTCACTATTTATTTTGATGGTGTTTCAGTAACTATGAAATGCCAGGTACTCTTTCAAAATAATGGTTTCTTTAATTATTTATACCTTAAGGATCAAAGAAGGTTTTGTTTTGCCTAGTTACGGTAACAGCTTGATGAGTCAGAAGAACAATTGCCAGTGCCATCAGAGGAACCTTGATATTTCTAACAGGAAGTTTATAATTAAACTGAATCACCATCAGGTCATTTGTGTTACTGGACCCACGTGTCCAAAAGATATTATTAGCCTCATCTTGCATTACAGGGCTGTGGCTCCCTCCACAGAGCTGAAGGTTGCTAATGCTTGGTTTTGTCATTAGCTCTGCTTGTGGTGCTGGTGCCTTGGAAGAGGACTTGAGGTGTGGAAGCAGCAGGTCAGTGCTGAAGCATGATGGTATGTCCTTAGCTAGGGTTTCAGTGTGGGTACAGCCTCTCTGTATGATACTTTGGGTACAGATTACTGGAAGACTCAATTGTTATGCTTTCTTGGAAGCCCATAAGAAAAGACCCAGCTCCCCAGTATCTTCTAGACTTTTTCTCAAAATCGGGCACTTCTTGTTAAGTCTTCACTTTTCAAGAGACTTCCTGTACTGTCTGCAAGAAGAGTGATTTCCCACAAGGCAGCCACATTTCTTTGTTGTTGATCTTAATTAGGACAAGTATATGACAAATAATATTGCCCTTAAAACTTAATGAATAATATCCCTGAACAGTTGTTAATTATCACATAAAGCCACTGCCCTATGACCTTCTGACATGGTACAGAAGATCATAGAATCATAGACTGGTTTGGGTTAGAAGGGACCTTAAAGATCATCTAGTTCCAACCCCCCTGCCATGGGCAGGGACACTTTCCACTAGACCAGGTTGCTCAAAGCCCCATCCAACCTGGCCTTGAACACTTCTAGGGATGGGGCATCCACAGACTCTCTGGGCAACCTGTTCCAGTGCCTCACCACCCTCACAGTAAAGAATTTCTTCCTTACATCTAATCTAAACCTACCCTCTTTCAGTTTAAAGCCATTACCCCTTGTCCTATCACTACATGCTCTTGTAAAAAGTCCCTCTCCAGCTTTCTTGTAGGCCCCCTTTAGGTACTGGAAGGCTGCAGTAAGGTGTCCCTGGAGCCTTCTCTTCTCCAGGCTGAACAACCCCAATTCTCTCATCCTGTCTTCATAGGAGAGGTGCTCCATCCCTCTGATCATTTTTGTGTCCCCCCTCTGGGCTTGCTCCAACAGGTCCATGTCCTTATGCTGGGGGCCCCAGACCTGAACACAATACTCCAGGTGGGGTCTCATGAGAACAGAGCAGAGGGGCAGAATCACCTACTTCAACCTGCTGACCACACTTCTGATGCAGCCCAGGATGCGACTGGCTTTCTGGGCTGCGAGCGCACACTACTGGCTCATACTCACTTTTTTATCCACTAATGCACCCACATCCTTGTCTGCAGGGCTGCTCAATCCACTCATTGCCCAGCCTGTATTTGTGCTTGGGATTGCTGTGACCCATGTGCAGGACCTTGCACTTGGCCTTGTTGAACTTCATGAGGTTTGCACAGGCCCACCTCTGAAGCCTGTCAAGGTCCCTTCTGGATGGCATCCCTTCCCTCCAGTGTGTTGACCGCACCACACAGCTTGGTGTCATTGGCAAACTTGCTGAGGGTGCACTCAATCCCACTGTCTGTGTCACCAACAAAGGTGTTAAACAGCGCTTGTCCCAATACCAACCCCTGAGGAATGCCGCTCATCACTGGTCTCCACTCAGACATTGAGCTGTTGCCTGCAATTCTGAGTGGGACCATCCAGCCAATTCCTTATCCACTGAGTGGTACATTCATCAAATCCATGTCTCTCCAATTTAGAGACAAGGATGTCGTGTGGGACAGTGTCAAATGCTTTGCACAAGTCCAGGTAGATGATATCAGTTGCTCTTCCCTTATCCACTGTCCTGGTTTCAGCTGGAATAGAGTTAATTCTTCCTAGTGGCTGGTACAGTGCTATGTTTTTGAGTTAGGTATGAGAAGAATGTTGATAACACGCTGATGTTTTCAGTTATTGCTAAGTAATGTTTAGTCTAAAGTCAAGGATTTTTCAGCTTCTTGTGCCCAGCCAGCAGGAAGACTGGAGGGGCACAAGAAGTTGGGAGGAGACACAGCCAGGGCAGCTGATCCAAAGTGGCCAATGGGGTATTCCATACCATGTGACATCATGCCCAGTATATAAACTGGGGGAAGTGGGGATGGAGGGATCACCGCTTGGGGACTAATGGGGTGTCAGTTGGAGGGTGGTGAGCAATTGCACTGTGCATCACTTGCATATTCTGGTATATTAGTTGCTGTCTGGGGTTAAACCACGACATCCACCGATGCTGTAACCCCGTTGTAGAAGGCCACCGAATTTGCCAGGCATGATTTGCTCTAAGTGAAGCCATGTTGGCTGTCACCAATCACGTCCTTATTTTCCATGTGCTTTTAGCATAGGTTCCAGGAGGATCCACTCTATCGTCTTGCATGGTACAGAGGTGAGACTGACTGGCCTTGTAGTTCCCTGGGTCTTCCTCTTTTCCCTTTTTAAAAATGAGGATTATGTTTCCCCTTTTCCAGTCAGTAGGAACTTCCCTAGACTGCCATGACTTCTGAAACATGATGGATAGTGCCTTAGCCACTTCGTCTGCTGGTTCCTTCAGGACCTGCAGATGCATCTCATCAGGTCCCATGGACTAGTGCACCTTCAGGTTCCTTAGAAGGTCTTGAACCTGATCTTCTACAGTGGGTGGTTCTTCATTCTCCTGGTCCCTGCCTTTGCCCTCCGCATCTTGTGCAGTGTGGCTGCAGCACTTGCCAGTGAAGATGGAGGCACAAAAGTTGTTGAGTACCTCAGCCTTCTCCATATGCTGGGTAACCAGGTCTCCTGTTTCCTTCCGGAGAGGGCACACATTTTCCCTAGCCTTCCTTTTTTTCACTGACATACCTATAGCTTGTTGCCCTTGACGTTCCTGGCCAGATATAATTCTAACAGGACTTTAGCGTTCCTAACCTGATCCCTGGCTACTCAGTTTCTCTGTATTCCTCCCAGGCTACCTGTCCTTGCTTCCACCTTCTGTAGGCTTCTGTTTTGTGTTTGAGTTTGTCCAGGAGCTCCTTGTTCATCCATACAGGCCTCTTGGTGTTTTTGCCTGACTTCCTCTTTGTTGGGATGCATCGCTCCTGAGCTTGGAGGAGGTGATCCTTGAATATTAACTAGCTTTCTTGGTCCTCTCTTCCCTCCAGGGCTGTATCCCATGGCACTCTACCAAGCAGATCTCTGAAGAGGCCAAAGTCTGCTCTCCTGAAGTCCAGGGTAGCGAGCTTGCTGTGCGCCCTCCTCGCTGCCCTAAGGATCTTGAACTCCAGCATTTCATGGTCACTGCAGCCAAGGCTGCCCTTGAGCTTCACATTCCCCACCAGCCCCTCCTTGTTGGTGAGAACAAGGTCCAGCATAGCACCTCTTCTCATTGGGTCCTCTGTCACTTGGAGAAGGAGGTTATCATCAATGCATTCCAGGAATCTCCTGGATTGCTTATGCCCTGTCGTGTTGTCCCTCCAGTAGATATCAGGGTGGTTGAACTCCCCCATGAGGACCAGGGCCTGTGAATGTGAGGCTGCTTCTCTCTGTCTATAGAGGGCCTCATCTGCTCAGTCTTCATAGTCAGGTGGCCTGTATATAATGTCACCTGTCCCTGCCCTCCCTCTGATCCTGACCCATAAGCTCTCGGTCGGCTCCTCACCCACCCCCAGGCAGAGCTCCATACACTCCAGCAGGTCACTGACATAGAAGGTGACACCCCCTCCTCATCTTCCCTGCCTGTCCTTCTAAAGACCCTGTATCCTTCCATTCCAACACTCCAGTCATAGAAGCCATCCCACCATGTCTCCATGATGCCAATGAGATCACAGGCCTGCAGGCGTGCGCACAGCTCGAACACCTCTTGTTTATTCCCCGTGCTACATGTGTTTGCATAGAGGCATTTAAGTTGGGCCCTGATGAAGTTGACTTACTGGCTGGAGGGGCTGGAATCCCTTTGTGCTGCTCTTCAGGTGCTCTCCTGCTGACCTGTGATCCCTCTCCAGGCTCTGGGCATCTACTGCTGGCACTGGCATCAAACTGGTAGGATTGGGATGGATTGAGGTTCTCCTCCTCTGGCAACTTTAGTTTAAAGCCCTCTTCACCAGCTTGGCAAGCCTATGACTGAAGGTGTGTATTTTTAAATATCAGACTGTCAAAGGGATATTTATTCATCTTGGGCAAATTGCTCCTGGCATGTGGTAGCATGACAAGCAAGTGCCACATGTGAGTTGTCCTGGGATTAGTTTCATCTAAGTTTCCATGCCTATGGCAGAGAAATTTGTATCTGGGCTGGTAACCCCAGGCTCCCATTAGAGTTGATAAAAGGGAAGGGGCAACTCCTCTGACCAGTGTCAGACACCAGCTTCCAGAAGGACAGAAGGTGCTTGACACATACTTGTTTCTTTCCATGGAATATGCAGGCAGTATAGGTGATTCACTCCTCTTCTGGCATTTGCATCTGGTCAGATGAATTCCACCTTTACAGAGCTGGAATCACATCATCTCCCTGATGCATCTGAAGCTTGTGGGCTTTGTAAACAGTATTTTCAGTGCTGCTGGGCTATTGGTCCCTCGCATCATGCTGGGTCCAGCCTGTCCTCCTCTGGTTTCCTCTTTTGTGCCTCATGCAACCTTTTCCAGACCTTTGAGCGGGCACTCTGTTTGCTGCTTAATCCCTGGGGGTTATGTGATTGCTAAAGAGTGATGAACCCAAGGACGGAAGCTTATGCTTATACGTTGGACTAGAGTGGCAGGCAGGAATGGTGCAAGCCCCTACAGACAAATCCAGCGCTGCCCATCTGTCAGAGCTGCTCTCCATAGACTCACAGGCTATCATTGAGTTTTGAAAGGCTGCTTGTTGTCCTGGGCTGGGAGCAGCCACAGCCTGGTTTCAGCAAATGTAAATGGAGGTGCATAGAGAAGGCATTCATACAACAGCCATTTGGAGAGGAACGAGAGCATCATAATATCTACTTGTGTTTTAACCCCAGAAGGCAACTAAGCACTGCACAGCCACTTGCTCACTTGTCCCTCCCCCCTGGTGGGATGGGGAGGAGAATTGGGGAAAAAAAAGTAAAACTTGTGGGTTGAGATAAGAACAGTTTAATAATTGAAGTAAAATATAATAATAATTGTAATGAAAATGAAGATAACAAAAAGAGAGAGAAATAAAGCCCAAGAAAAACAAGTGATGTACAATGCAATTGCTCACTACCTGCTGACTGATGCCCAGCCAGTCCCCGAGCAGTGATCCACCTCCCTGGCTAACTCCCCCAGTTTATATACTGAGCATGACATCCTATGGTATGGAATATCCCTCTGGCTAGTTCGGGTCAGCTGTCCTGGCCATGTTCCCTCTCAGCTTCTTGTGTACCTCCTCACTGGCAGAGCATGGGAAACTGAAGAGTCCTTGACTTTGGCTAAGTGCTACTTAGCAACAACTAAAACGTCAGTGCGTTATTAACATTATTCTCATACTAAATCCAAAACTGCACTGTATCAGCAACTAGGAGGAAAATTAAGTCTATCCTAGCCAAAGCCAGGACACTACTGAAACCCAGTCATATATGGGCTCCTTGCATCACTTTGCCTGTCAAGTTCATGAGTGCCTGTCTCCTGAATTTGCCTCTTTTGTTGCTGATGTCATCTGTTATGCTTTTTGTTTTGTGTTTTTATTTCCTCTTTGCGTGACCCATTTTCCTTCTGTCTCTCCCCTATGCTTGCTCCCTCCCACCTTGCCCTGATGTTCTTGCTTGACGTGGCATCAAGGCAGCTGAAATGAAGAGCGCAAGCAGTGTGATATGATTATTATTTTTTTTTTTCCATTTGATGCTTGCATCTGCAAAATGTGGCTGAAAGAGAAGAAAGGGGTGTTGGAGCATCTCTGCTCAGGTGGGTACCGGTAGTCTTGAGCTCGCACAAAGCAGATGCTCAAGCTGTGTTTGCATTCATGCAGGCTCATACCTGAGCTGTGCAGCAGCCCCTTTGGGCACAGAGGCCACCTATAGGAACTATAGCTCTCTAAACAAAACCTTTTTCCTGCAAGATCATGTGAGAGAGGCAGACCAAGATTTAGGTCATGCTTAATCTGTATGAAAGATTAACTTGTTGAATGGATCTTCATAAGTGTGTCATGGATGTGAGAAGCATGTAATAAAACCAGATGGAAGAAGTAGGTATTATGGATGGATATAAACAATTTATTTACATGTTAGCTTATGTATTTACTAACATATGTAAACACTTATATATTTTGTGATCATTATTAACCCCTTATGTGAAGACTCTGAACGGAACCTTCATATAAACTTTCCTTTAGTCTAACAGTGGCCTGCTGCTTACAGAAAAATGTGTTTTCTGTGCTTTCCTACACAATGTCATACTGTCTATCATTCTCTGCTTTTGTTGTTTGTTGGTTTTTTTTTATTATTTACTCACTTCTTTGACAAGACCTCAAACTGCGAATTCCCTCTGTTCCTTGGCTGCTAATGTACTTGACGGGTCCTTGGAGGAAAGAAACTCTGAAACTTGATATATTTTTTCCTTCTGCTGACAGGACCAGTCATGAGGACAAAGACTGCCCTTCTGATCTTATCTGCTGCTCGGAGATGCACCCTATTCCAAAAGTGGGCTTCCTTTCTGCTGCACCTCACTCCAGAGTTAGACCTGAGACAACTGGGGACCCTTCATTAGCAAGCTCCGTGTTTACAGAGATGCCCTGGCTTGCCTGGGTCTGTGGGACAGCATCTTTCAAGGAGTCTTGCAGGTGGAGCCTGGGCTGTTTGAGAAGCATTGTTCTGGGCAGCCTGATGTGTGGAAGGAGCAGCAATTTGCTGATAGTGTTGAGGATCTGAAACGTAAGATGCAGCAAATTTATTACCAGGCTGTTCCTTGCAACAGCTTTTTGCAGGGTGAAGAGATGAAGCAGATGATTAGATTTGTGAAGAAACAGAATGGTGATGCATAGCCTTCCCTAGGGTGGGAGTTAGAAAACCAATCGAGCACATCTTTTCTGTCTTGCAAAATTATCATGCTTCTCTCATAGATTAAAGGACCAAGCTGGCCTGGCTGTGCTCTGCTATGGCTGCTTGGCAACATCCAAGTGCCCTGGTATAGGGGAAAACATCTCCTGCTTAATTCAGTCTGTTGAAAAAGCTGTTTGCAGTCAGCAAAAGGGGCTAGAAATGACTCCCCACCACCCATGTTTTATCCACCTTCTACAAAGCAGCCAGAGGCTAAACCCGCTGGAGCTGGGCCTCAGCCTGTACCTAAAATCCCAGGGTATCCATCCTTCCTACCAGCCAGGTTTCCTCAAGGCTTGCAGTGCTGGTAGCAGCAGCAGTGAGCAGCTGGTACCTGGCTCTGCTGGTCCCCACATGAGGTGTCCCCCTCTTGTTCCCCCGCCAGCTCTCATCATGGGGTGCAGGTGATGTGCTCCCCAGGGATTTTGTCCTCTGCCTGTCAAACTTGTTCCCTCTTAGATTCAATAACTGGGTGTTTGCTAGGCCAAGGAAGAGCTTCTGAATGTGTATCCATACTTTAATGTGAGGGTGGCCAGCTTGCCACTTGAAGGCAGCCTGGCTTTGCTCAGCTGCTTCCAGCAACCAAGTGCTGTGGCCTTTGGGAGCCAGTGCCCCTCTCATCCCTGCTCTTTGGCTTTCTAAGGCATGTGATGTGTATTTTGTGGCTTGGCTAGCTAGAAGCAGAAGGCTTTTTGGGTAAGGGAAGCTAGTTGCTCCTGGTGAGTTAAGAGCCTGGTGGGGGTCACCCATTCCCAGCTGGAAAATGGGTGACCAGAGCAGGGAATTGAGTGAGTGAGCCCAGCCCTGAGGGACCCTGGAGCCTGGGGTTAATTTAAGCAGCAAAACTCAGGTGTCAGCTCAAGTACCTGGGGCAGCTGAAGGAGTTGGTCCAACTCTCCTGTGTTCCTGATAAAGCTTCCAGCTACTGCTGTATAAGAGACTCTTCTGTCACCTTTGGCTGGGAAAGGTGGCAATATTTAAGGTATGTGTCTTCTTGCCCAGTGCCTGTCTTATTCAGAGCCTTCCATGTGTGTTCAGTCAGTGCTTCATTATACCACTTGGCGTTATCTTTGGAAAACCATGCTCAGGTAGGACATATGAGATATTTTACATTACAGCAAATCTTCCCATCTCTCTTGTAGCTGAGTCTTGCTGCTTGTCCTGCCTCCTCCTCACCCCAGCAGGTGACCCCCTTGCAAAGCCCATCTGATCCTGCAGTGAGAGAGAAAACAAAAGCTGAATTAATTATAGGACTGTGCCAATTCTCTTGTGGTTATTGAAATGAACAGAAGCACCTGGAATTGGGTGGAGTAATGGATAAAACCAAACAAATTTGAAGAATTACTAAAAATACTGAGTTGTTCTGCAGTGCTTTAGTAATGAGATTAACAGTGAAATTAATTGAAAGACGTGAAAGGCAAGTCAGTCTGGAAGATAAATATCTCATGATCTTCCTCTATATTTTACTGAGTTTGCCTTTGAGACTTGCATGGAAGAGAGCTACAGTGAATGAAATATGCAGAATATAAACAAACACAGGTCATGTTTTATTCAGTTTAAGGAGAGACAAGATTTAAATTATATGGGCTTGGATTCTGAATCTGAACCTGGGAGCAGCAGGTTCAAGGATGGCGTACTTTAATGCTATATTGTTATTCAATGATATTTAAGCATTTGCAGTCCACAGGCAATATGTTTTAATTGTGTTGTGGAGGTAGTTTAATTCAGATTATCCGAGTCATCTTCATCAAGATAAGGTCAAATCCCAAGGTGGGGAAACCTTAATATTTTAGTTATTACAGAAAGATTTAGATAGAAAAAAACCCAAACCCTGTTTTTGAATGTGTAAGGTTTAGCAGTTTTTTCAAGTGCGAGTGGTCTGATAAAGCCTTAACAGTAAGAAATGTTTTTTGTTTAAGTATATAAATATGATGATTATGTTGAAGTATAGTTTCTAGCAATGCCATTTCAATTTTAGCAGCTACGTCTTAATGAATGCTTTTCATTCCAGTAGGTAGATTGTTGGGCATTTTCCCTTCAGATGCTCACTTACTTCCCTGTGTAACGCTCTAGGGCTTGTTAAATTCATCGAGGCTTTGTGATGATCCAGGGGGTTCCTCAGGTTGCACTTGATCAAGGATCACAGTAGCATGGTTAGTGTCCACACATCACTCTTAGGTTTATACTTACCTCTTCGCATGGAGGTGGTGTGCTGGAGGAAGTGATTGCCTTCCAGCTGAAATCGGTGGCCAAGCTCTTGTTAGCCTATTCAGACATGTGAGTTTTTATGTGTAATGGTGTGATGGAGCTAGAATGGCTCTTTTGATTCCTAGCCTGGTTTTATCCACTTACGACTTTGCTGATGGAGAAATGTCTCCACTATCCATCTAGTCATGCTTTGACTCATGCCTCTGAGACCAAAACACTGTATGCCAGCCTTTCTCCTCCTGTATTCCTCTCAGCATTAATCTTTCAGTCTTCTTGTTTTTGAGACTGTGCTGTTCTTGCTAGTGAAGTTTTCACCTGTGGTTTCGGTGGCTTCCATTACTCTTTCTCACTGACTTCCTTAAAACCCTTGTGCCCATGTTTACTAGTGAGCAGGTGTGTTTCTTCTCGACAGTCTGCATTGTGCTTAGGACTTGTCTGCATGGGGGAGATTTACTTTTGTAGTAACAACTCTATATGAAGTGGCAGGCCACAGCTATGTCCCAAACAGCCAGTTATCATTTCATAGCTTTCATTTTGCATGCTCTAGGCTGCTTTCAGAGTACCCACCACCAGTGCTGAGTGTGCACCGTCCTCTGAGCTGCCACTGGGATGTGTGCACCATGGGGCTGTGATCCCCAACAGCCTGGTTGGATATCTGGAGAGTGAGTTTCTAAAGATGCCACGACCTTCTTCCTGGCCTTTCCATGGTTGATGATGACTTAATTTAAAAATATTACCAGGTCTGGGGAGACCAGGTGCCTCTCCTTGCAGCTCTGGTCAGGGGATGTACCAGGTGGTCAGATATTTGCCTGTAACCTGTATAACTGAAGTGCTGTGGTTTCTGCAGCAGCAGGAGATATAAGCAAAGCTTCCTCCTCTTCAGACCCGTCAAGCTTTGTGTGCTGCAAGTGAGATCCTTCCACACAATTTCTCTGGGAGGTTATTCCCTCATACACTGTACCTCGGTGCCATCCTCATCTCCCCATCGCTCTGGGACCTCACATGTTGGACATGGCTCTGACCAGCAGTGAATAGTGGATGTGGCTGAGGAGCAGGCTGCAGGATCATGCTGCTGATGGGGGATGCTGGGTCAGTGCCAGCCACAGCCCTTCATGCAGACAAGGTCTCTGACATGGCTGGACTGGTGGGTGCATAATTCTCCTCTTCCAGGCTTTGTGTTCTCTCAGGAGAAACTCTGATCCTGATTATGTATGCTGGAATTAAGACAGGTACATTCACAGTCGTCACTGCTGGCTGCAGGGAAGAAACTCTATCCTTATTAAATAAAAAGAGGGGGGAAAAAAGATGAAAAAAAGAATGAAAAGAACACATATGCGACTCCACTAGTTTGGATTAAAACCCAGACAAAGTACTCTTGCTCTCTGTCTGAATGACTTCTTGAATGACTTGGGGGGACAGGGGAAGAAAAAGTTACTCTAATGCTGTTCTGAAATGTCACTCCTGGCTGTTTAAATACCACATTGCACTAAGGCTTGTAAATCACACATAATTTCCTAATTAAAAAATGATGAGCGTAATTGTTTTTTTTTCACTGCTGTGGCAGAACCTCACACAGACAGGCGTGCTCCCAGGGTTTCAGCTGCCAGGGTGTAATCTGCCATGTCTACCTCCTGCTTTCCTTTTTGGAGCTAGACTCATCAAGGAAAGAGGTTAAGCATGTGATGGATTTTCAATACTGGCAAGGGGATGTGGAATGACTGATTGTAAAGAAAAAGCCCAGGAAAACATATTTTCTCTGTGCTAAACCATAATTTTGAATCAAAGTCCAGGCATAAGCTACTGCTACAGTAAAGTGCTGAAGAAACTTGGGCTTTCTGGTTCTTGGTCTCTTTGAAGACATTGCACCTGTATCATTTGATTTAGTGTAGGCTTGGGTTTCATAGTACCAGTTATAAAATATCTTTCTGGATATAACTGTCCTGAAAAATTTTAGAAGTGTATTTTCTGCTTTGGTGCAACTCTCCTCCACAGGAAAGAAATTGTGTCTGCATATGCAGAAGAGTGCTTATAAATTTTATAGGCAGAAGTTAGGCATTTTTGGTTTAGGCCCATAGTAGGCATTTCAAATAAAGTAACAGTGACTGTTTTTCAAGCTCTGGTTGTATTTTTTGGTCCCCTTCACTAATTAGAGTAATGCGTGTTGCTTTAGTTATCTTGCTGTGAATAGCAAGCCACTTGGGGGAGAATTAATATTGACAGGAACTGTTAGATATTTGAAATTTTTTGGCGGGTCCAATGAGGTAAAAGGGTTTGTGGACCAAGCACAGCACAAGTAGCTGGGGTCCCCCATGGAGTCTGCCTGCTGCCCGCTCTCTGGGACCTCAGCAGCTCAGAGCTTCACGTGCTGCCATGATGGCACTTAGCCAAGCCGAGCTTCCCTGCCAGTGCTGTTGGCTTCTTTCTGCTCATATTCCTTTTTCAGGTTGTTTAATTTCTTCCCAATGAATAAGTGAGTGAGTGTGCTGGTGAGGTCAGGTTTGTTTGGTCGCTGCTGGTGTTGAGAAACCAGCCAGTGGGTCTCCTTACCAACCTGCAGCCCAACAGGCAAAAGGAGCATCTCTTCCAGGTCCCTCGGATGTCCTTCCCAAGGGTCTGCCTCAGTCCTGGTCAGCAGGGTAAAGCCCATCCTCATGTGGTCTTGAATACATTTCAGAGCGCAATGAGAGCTGCTCAGTCTTTGGATATCCTAATGGAGAGGGTGATTCAAAGCAGGCATGGGTTGTTTTCCTCCAGGCCTGGGGGTCAGGGCCCAGGCCCCATTCCACACCTGAGTGCAGCCATAGAGGCCAGGCCTTCAAAGGGACCTGCAGAAGTCAGAGGCCATCCCTTGTCCCAAGACAGGGTGGGCTTCGCCTGAATTACCTTACCTTTACTTGCATTCACCAAACAAAGACTTTATACCTTACTCCCAGGCAACCTGCTCTAGATCTTCACTATCTTTACTGTTAAAAAATCCTTCTTCTTGTCTACTCTAAGCCTCTTTCTGACTGAAACCTTTTGGTTTTGCTGCTAGAGAGGACAACTAGTCCTTTCTGCTTGGTAGCTACTTCTTACATCTTTAAAGGGAATTAAGTCTCTCCTCAGCCTTCTCCCCCATTACCTGCCTAACCACCAGTTAATCCAACCTTTCCTCTAAGACCATATTTTCATGGTCACTGATCATGCCTGTTGGTCTCCTGGGGTGCCTCTTCAGTTGGTACACATCTGAAACACACATCTAAGGCTGCACTTGGTTTTCCTGATGAGATCTTAGAGCTGTTGCTTCCTGGGTGGTACTTACTTGCAGCCCTCCCAGGTGTTGTAGGATGTTTGCTCATTCTGCATGGCGTGGCTGCACACGACACTTGCAGGGCACTGCTGACTTGTGATTTGTGGTGATGTTCTGATCCTTTTCTATTAACTTGTTGCTTTACCATCTGCTTCTCATCCTGTATTTTTCCACTGTCCTTCTGAATTGCATCCAATTTGTTTTCAGATTGACTTTAGTTTTTTTTTCTTGCTTTGCTTTCTTCTCATCTAAAAATATAAGCTATATAGCCTGAAAATGTAAGGTTATACTTTATGTAAGGAAACAGTAACACTTTGTGTGTCACTCTTGCCTTTCAACAGATCTAGATAACTGCCTGTCTTCTCTGAGGCTGCATGAAATTGCTGTTAACCATGTGGAATATTCCATCAGAATGGTGCTAATTTCTTTCTGTAGCCTCTCAGAATAGCTGTGTTATAATACTGGGTAATTAAGTTGCACTTCTATTGCCCTTTTAACCAAGGGTACCATAACCTTGCTTTAAACTGAAAATTCACAACGAAGGCTTATACCTGTGTCCTGGCCTGGCAGAAACCCAGGCGAGGTGCTATTGTGATGTAGTGATACTGAGACCAGTGCTTTCCTGTGGCCCATGTACCGTAAATACTGCTCTGGTGAGGGAGATAAATAAAGGGATGCTCAGCATAGACAGATCAACCTTGGGCTGTGTATCATGCCAGAGGGAGAAGTGTTGGCTCTGCAGACTCCTGGGTCTGTGCTTGAATTTCTGTGGTTATAAATACCTGTTTCACTATGGAGCTGAGCTCAGCATCAGAGGTCCCTTCCCAGTGATGCAGTGGTTTATAGCACATGCCATACTTTTCTGCTTTTCTCCCTTGTTAGATGCTCTTTAGTTTTTTTTCCCAAAAGTTTTACATGTGCTGATGTGGTGATTTGGGCTACCACAGCCCATAATGAGCTGTTTGCCACATAAACATGTAGGGGCAGAGAAAGGTATGGCCCAGCCCAGCAGGCTGCACAGCCCCTGCACCCCACGTAGTGTCCGGGCTTGCCAAGGGGCTGCAGTACCACTGCAGGCAAGGTGTGGGGGTAGCAGACAAGCTGCTGGGGGGGGGTTTGGAGATGAAACCATGTTAACTGGGGTCTCGTTGTCCCAGGGAGGGCACTAAGGCAAGTATGGATGTGTCTTGCAGGAGAGGACAGCAGCAGAAGCACCTGAAGAGATGGGCACTGAGTCGCGCAAGGAGCCGGGTCTCCTTGGCAGCCACTTCTTCAGTACCTCTAGGCATTTAGCGAAGGGGACCAAATCCCTGGTGTCTCCTATGTCATCACTGAAGTGAGACAAGCAGAGTCTTCTGAGCAACAGTCCAGCCTGCAGAGACACCCCGCGTTTGCTTTTGAGGCCAGTGTGCTTAGCACAGCCTCAGAGAGGGGGAGAGACGCAGCAGATCGAGAGGTGGCAGCTCCCGTGCTCCCACTCCGATCATTTCAGGGTCACAGAAATGCCGCCTAACTGCTACCTCCGTTTCTTGAGCACATGCATTTCCCAGGGGTGTGGAAGGACTTAACTGATATCGAGATTAAAACCGATACATAAACAGCAAGGATTAGAGTGATGTGTCTGTTCAGCAGAATGTGGGGTCTGGCAGGAGGCACAGAAATGGCAGTTTTGATTATAGATGAATTTATAATGCAATTTGCACTTAATACTTCTGGCACAGTATTTTTCTGTGAGAACTTCCAGGATGCTGGGCTGAACAAATTGAGTTCAGCTTTTGCTGAGTTGTACTAAGTTGCTCTAAACAATTGCATTTGTAATTCAGCAAATTCCTGACCTTTGCTCAGTGAATAAATTTGGACAGTAAGATGAGCATACACACAAAGTTGCTTTTTGCTTGACATTTAGATACCATTAATAAGCATGAGTAAAAGAATAAAATTCTAACAAACGTAGGTTATTTCAATTATTGGAACAGTAATGATTCAAATTTAATTGTATATTTACCAGTTAATCATTCATGTGAAGCTTTCTAAAGAAAGCTGTAGAGCCAGACACCAAATTAAAAGTAGTAGGTTGGCTTTTTGTAAGGAACACTGCCTGGAAATAACAGGAGAGGAGAATTTTATAGTCAGCCCATAATTTCAGGTTTCTGGGCTCCCCACTGAGTCATTGAATTCCAGATAAGAAGATCAATGAAATATTGTTCCTTGCCTCTGATTTCAAATCCAGTTCTGGTTTTGGTTGCTAGTGATGGCTTTTTTTTTATGGGTGTGGGCATGCTCTCGACAGTGTGCCTGGTCAAATGGCAGCTCTTAGGATGATGCATCATTTCAGAGGTCGCTCAATTGAGGTCAGGGACTCTTTGCGGATTGTTTTACCAGCTATCGACCCACAGAGAAGTACTTTGTGTTTGCTGATTGTATTCTTTCTTTTTTTTTTTTGGATGGATGGAAGGTGAAAAAGTTGCTGTATATTTTCATCTCATATCTTTGACCTCTCCCCTACCAAAAAGTTAAGCTGTAACAGAGGGTATCAGAGAAAGATGTTTTATCCAGATCATCTCTCTAGAGTTGGTGTAATTCCAGCAGGATATGGTGATTTTTTGTTGTTGAATCTACTGACAGTTTCAACAGGGAATGAAGTGTTTCTCATGCTGCTGGAAAAAGCTGGTATGGTTAATTATAAGAAGGAAACGAACAAAAAAATGAGGAAGCAACCTCAACAGTTCATCATATTGGGAAAGCAGTGAAGCAGATGGAGAGAAACAAGTGCTTGAATATTGTTCACAGAGCAGGTTAGTCAGTAAATAACTCCATTATCTGTAGACGATTTTGAGCAGCTGATGTTTATTTGGTTGTGTTAGGCAAGTCAGAAGCACAGGGGAGGATAAATTTTCTTCTGTGGACATGGAGTTGGGACTTGCATGTGCATCATTGCTTGTCCAGCCCCTCTGGGACTGGGAATCATTCCTCAGTTCCCCCTTGCAGAAGATGAAAACAGTGATGATTACTTAACTATTTGGAAGCTGCAAGACTCCCCAAATGTATAAATACTTTACTTTTCTAAGGAAAGTGGCCATGTTGCATCAGTCGAAAGTGCAGCCATAATGTATTAGTTGCAGTGGTTGGACAGTGCCTGTTTAGTCTGATTACTTCTCCTGCTTTGGTTATCTCTTGCAAGTGCCAAGGAAGCGTTCCATTTGCTGGCTAAACTGCAGGACTCCAAAGTGGCCAGCATCGAGGCTGTCGTCTTGGTGGTGCCTCTGTATCTTGTACTGTGTCCAGACTGTGGTCCCACTGGAAACTGCTGCCATCATTTAGTGCTGGCTGTCAGACTGTGCTGAATACATCATCCTCAGAGTACCAAATGCTTCTGATGTGATGCAAATTTTTATAATGGCTCAAGTCTTAATTTGCTGGCTCCTGCATGCAGAGAAACCGAGGGCTGGGAGCAGCAAAACCTGGGCCTGGAAAAGACTCCAGGAAGTTTCTAGCTACAATACTTCAGTTTTCTGCCTTGTACTTTCTGCTCTTCTCCTTGTAACCCATCAGTCCCTTCACAATAGTCACAAACTGGTTTGGGACCACTTCAATAATTATTTATGATTTTAAGTTATCTGGCAATGTGGCAGCAAGACTTACTGTAAACTTGTGCATCTGAGCTGTGTCAGATCTTGGTGACTTTGATAAAAACATCCATGTGATAAGTAGGAAGGTTGGTATAAGTAAAGATTGTATATACTAAACATCTGTTCTGAATAATCTTGCCTGGATCAGGCCTGGGCATGCCAGGTCACTGCTTCCAGGATTGCCCCCAGCCAGGGAACTGTGTGTTGGAGCTCAGAGGGGGAAAAATTTAAAAGTCTTGTCCTGGACTCTGCTGTTTCACTGACCAAAGTGTTCCCCTCTGGGTTAGGTCCATTCCCAGGGTCTTCTGGAGCTTATATGATATTAAGTCATTTAGGAGTTGCGACAGGTCCTACTTACTTGGAAGGAAATTACCCAACTCCAATCAATCTAAAAATCAGATTTAGTTTAAATACTTGCTGCAGACAGTGGGGAGACAGAACAAGGGACACAACTTCAGGTTCGTCCACCTCTCTGACACCTCTAATAAATCCCCTTCTGGAAGACCCTTCAGTTATTAGACCACTCCCTTGTAAAGTGAGGAACTTTTGGGGAAAGAGTTGATGGTTTGAGGAGCAGAGGACCAAGGACATGTATAAGTCCATGAGGGGGGTTTTTTTGGTGACTTGTGTGGAGTGCTTCTGAGGCCTCCCCTGGCCATTTTGGTGTAGGTGGTTTGTATCAGGAGCTCTTTACTTAGACAAGATCTCAGTAGCCAGATCCTGATCTGCAGGGTCTACAGCTGGGAGAGCTGCAAAAATTGTTGGTTAAGTTGTTTATTGTTAGAGGCAGGCAAACAAAATGTCATGTATGAAAGATTTCTTATAAAGGTAATGCTGAAGTTTTGTTGGCAAACTTGGAACCTTGTAATCACCTTGTGGATCAAGTCCCCTCAGGCTGATTTTATGTGGAAACCTCTCCCATTTCTGAACTGTACAGTTCTTTGGACATTTCCCTGGCTGGTTGCAATTGTCTTTTGATTGCTCAGTCAATAGGCAGCCAAGACATAGCTGCCCTATGCTGGATGCTAACAAGTACAGAGGCTGATCTTACAAGCTCTCCTAATTGAATTTTGCTTACAATACAACAATCAGTCATCTGGTAGGATTAGACCTGTAAATTGTCCCCATGTCTTTTTGTGTAACTGTCCATGGACTGTCACACAGATCTGAAAGCCTGTGCTATGATGTGATGCCCTTTGCAAATGACTGCAGTATGAGAGAAAGGCTCGCAGGTAAGGGGATGTTAGCTGAATAAATGAACTCCAGGGTTTTATATCTTTCATGAAAAAGTCTGGCTGGGTTCAATAAGGACGAACGTAATGGTGAAACTCAATGACATCTAAATTCTGCAGCAGTTTTGTCTTTTGTATGTGGTTTCTAGATCATCCTAAAGGAGAACTAGTTCTCAGTTAAAATCTAAAGAGTACTACACATTAGATGTGATGTGTAAGGTTCATGGGCACATTCTGCTGAAGGCAGCTGGTAGCTCTCCTGCAGGATCACGGGAGCCTGGAGCAGAAGCTGGATGCCTCTGCAGCCTGCAGGGATTTGCTGTACAACAGCTCCTGGTTTGAAGATTTAATCTGGGTTGATGCAAAATTATCCAGGAGATCAAAGCTTTGACTTCTTCCTTTCAGATACTTCAGTTTATTCCATGTGAACTGTTGTAACTCTACTAATGCACAAAGCTGAACACCTAAAAGGCCTCCAGAACATGTAATCTGTTGGGTTTTAGGTTTCCTTAGGGGAGAGATTGTCTTTTTGTTGTCTTGGACAGTGCCTGTTGTGTTCTTGGCACAAAACAGACAGTGGCTAGTATGAGAATGCAGACTGTGAGTTTCTGTCCATAGAGAGAGTGACCTGATTTCAGTCAAGTATTCAACTTGCAGGTCCCAGGGTTTGACTTTTTAAGAGTTGTTTTCATCAGTTATTCAACAAAATACCCTATTCAACAAAATCTAGCACATGCCAGATTCTGTCAGAACCACCTATGCAGAAATCGTTACATTTTCCTAATATAGTATGAACTCGGTTGAAACATCTGAGCATTTACTTAAAAGCTGATAATCTGCCACATTTAAAAACAAAGATTCCTGCTCCTCTGATTTTAGCACATGGAGCTGCTGCCCAGGAGCTCACAGTAGGTGATGTCATTTCCTTGCAGTCTCTAGGTCACACTGACCAATTTTTATAATTAGTACCAAGCTGGGCTTCTAGAAGCATCCAAGTATTTGGTCTGAAAATCCCCACAAAAGCTCTTTCTCATAATGCAGTTGTTTTTCATTAAATATTCTTACCTAAAGTAGCACTGATGAGAAAACTGATAGGGGAAAAGAGCTTCTTTGGTGTTGCTTGTAATTAAACACGGTGACACGGATGGCACAACTTTTGCAAAGTGCAATCCCACTGCTTAAATCCAGTCTGGCTTTAAATCTGGTTTAGTGTAAATCAATGAAAGCCAAAATAAACAGCGTTTAATTAACAGCTTCCAACACAACTGCTTTGGTGGGTTACATCCGAGACCCCTGTGGCCCTGAGCCTTGCTCTGGGGGGGTTGACATGCTTCCAGCTGTCATTGGGCTCCTTTTGCATCTGTGCTGGATGACCCAGGATGTTTCTGGCAATAACGATGGAAGACAGAATGGCAGCAGGTCCATCGCGGCGTGGAAGAGGTAGGTGGTTTTTTTCCCTCATGAAAGGAAGAAGAGCTGTGGGGTTATCTGAGCAAAGCAGCCGTGTCATTACTGCTTTATCTAGGAGTGAGATTTAAAAACAGGATTTGGGTAATAAATAGAGGATTCATGCTGGTTATTAAAGCAAACACAGAGTAGCAGAGATAAGCCTGTTGCATTTATTCATGGATAAGAAGTAATATAGAGGAACACAGAAATACTTTGTCAGAGGAAATCTGCTCCTCCTGAAAGTACTGTTTAATTGCAGTTGCCTTGAGGGAGCTGGACCCCATTTGTGAGGTGCTACATAAACATGGGAGAAAGAGCTTGTGACTTCTCTTGTCCACAATGAAGAGCTCAGACTCAAGTGACTGCTACATAGCAAGTTGCTGCTCTTTATCCTCTGGTGTCTGTCCATGTATTTGCTTTTAGCCATGGCAAATGAACTAATTCAGCTTAGAGGGACACGTGAAGTCTAATTGCTTCACATGTCCCAGAGGCTTGGAGTCCACACACAGACCATTGCTGGTGCCTGGAGGAGGCTCATTAAGTGCAGCAGTTGGATCATGACCCTAATGCCTGCTTTAAGATGAGATATGACAGGTTGGTGCAACAAAAGAAGGGTGCAAGGCAAGAGTGATGCTATTTATTGAATTCCAGATAAGAAGATCCAGCTGCCAGATTCCTGCCAGGACAATCCCTCTGCCCTGGGACACACTAGGAACTCTGTCCATGTCTAAGACGCAGTACGTGAGAAGCAGAACAGGCAAAGAAGAGCTTAAAAAAGGGAAGTCAAATAATTTATGCTTTTGATATACCATGTTGGAAGAAAGGATCCATCAGGTGGGTGCTAGATGGAGAATGAGGCTGCCATAGTAAGGCATTCAGAAAATTTCTGGAGTGAATGAGCGCAAGATAGTATTACTGAAGGCAGCAGTCACCAGGTGAAACTACTGCTCCCCTTAGCATTTGCTTCAGGTGTTGTCTGTGAGCACTTTGACTCAGGCGGTGGTAATTTTTACAGTGGGTGAAGTAAAAGCCTTTTAACTAGAAAGGGAGGAAAGCACTGACAGATCACCTGGGAAGGTTATAAACAATCATCACCAGTGTTTTCAAGAACAAGCTACATGAATGTATGCCAGGGACAGGCTAGGATCCTTTGCTTCTCTGTCTTGGTGGGATTACTTAGATGATCTTTTGAGGACATTTTCAGTGACTGATTCAGCTACTAAGAGAGTAGGCTGTAATGTATATCTTTCCTCCTGTAATCAGGAAACTAAATCATTAGTCATGAGAGATCCAGGAAGACAACCTCCAACAAGGCAACCCTTTTGTTGCCCTGAGTTCATTTCTGCTACTTACTATGTTGAGAGAACCAGAAATGGTGGTACCTACCCACAGGACATGCCTAGGTTAAGGAGGAAGCTTTGAGCTGACATTTAGGCAATCTTTTGACTACTGATGCAGTAAAACGCATGTCTGTCTTGGTAAAGCCTGCTCCAAGCCATTGGACCTGATTCACCCGGGGTGCACAAGGGTGGAAGAGTAGAGTATCTTTAGGTTCCTTTCACTTCCATGACGTTGCAGACAAGGTGGCATGGTAGGAAGGGTTTTCTGGGGGGATCCCACAGATACACCCTTTAAGTGGTATGTGACTGGGCATGCTATGGAAAATAAATCCAGATTGTCCTTGATAGGTACCTAGTTCAGAGCTTCTGCCTCTCAGGTTCTGGCTCCTCTTTCAACCTTGATTTCTAGGCCAAGTGGTGGGTCTGATTTGAGTGTTGTAACCTCTGTCAAGTAGGAGGGACTGAGTTCAAGCCCAGGTTTGCTTCTGGCTCACAGTAGACGATGCTGTTGTGGTTTAAGCCCAGCCAGCAACAAAGCACCATGAGGCTGCTCGCTCAGTCCTCCCCCATGGTGGGATGAGGAGGAGAAAATATAACGAAAAGCTCATGGGTTGACACAAGGACAGGGAGGGATTGCTCACCAATTATGGTCATGGGCAAAAACCAGACTCGACTTGGGGAAACCAGCCAAAATCAGTTTAATTTGTTACTAATCAAATCAAAACAGGATAACGAGAAGTAAAACCAAATCTTAAAACACCTTCCCCTACCCCTCCCTCCTTCCCAGCTCAACTCCACTCCCAGTTTTCTCCATCTCCTCCTCCCCCAGCAGCGCAGGGGGATGGGGAATGGGGGTCACATGGTGTGGGTCCCTTCCACGGGCTGCAGTCCTTCAGTCACAGCCTGCTCCAGAGCAGGCTTCCCCATGGAGTCCCAGCCATCCTGGGGGGCATCCATCCCCCTGCTCTGGCGTGGGCTCCTCTCTCCCCGCGCTGCAGGTGGGCATCTGCTCCCCCGCTCCCCTCCGTGGGGTGGGGGGGACAGCCTGCCGCCTCACCACGGGCTGCAGGGCCATCCCCTCCTCCCCTGCTCCTCCTCCCCTCCTTCGTCACTGACCTCAGGATCTGCGCAGGGGTTCCTCTCACATTCCAATCCCCCTACTCACTGCAGGTTTCCCCTCTTAAATCTCTTCTCCCAGAGGTGCTACCACCGTCACTGATGGGCTCGGCCTGGGCCAGAGGTGGGTCCGACTTGGAGCCAGGGAAGCTTCTGGCAGCTTCTCAGAGGAGGTGCCCCTGCAGCCCCTCCCCTGCTACCAAAACCCCGCCACACAAACCCAAAACAGATGCACAAGTCATATTGCCACAGCCTTTAGACTGGAAAGAAATTCCAAGGTTTCTAAGACTCAGTTAATGGGTGTTAGTAAAATCCTGATTATGTGTTAAAGACTATTTGTATGGCTATTACTGTGGGGGTTTTTTCTTTTTCTTTGTGGCACTGCCTTGGAGCTCTGTCACAAGCTAGAGCATCATTGTGCTAGATGCTGTGCAAGCAAAGGATAAAAAGAAGGCCTTGCAACAAAGGTATCTATGTAAAGATAGGTGTGCTTTGGAGAGATACAGAGGCCATGAGATACACCCTTGTCAGTCTTGTGTATGTCATGTAGATGCTGAAGTAAGCAGTGTTTGACTGACTGGTAGGATACAAACAGTAAGCTGTCAATCTTTATTTAATTTAATATGTCTTTCAAGCACTCAGTTTAACACTCAGGTGGATATACAGATCTTTCTGAAGTGGGCTGTTAAACTGATATTCTTAATAAGGTCAACAGTCTTAGCGTAATAAGATAGAACAGTATAAATGAAAAATGCTCATCTGAAATGGTCTTTATTTTCTTGTCATGTTATATGTCACAATCGCTCAGGTTTGCTCAGTTTCATCTCACCAAAAAATTATAATAAAAGGCAGCATGAAAGAGAACTGTTTCTCTTGGAAACTGGAAAAGTTTGTATGGGAAAGTAAATCTGTGAAATTCTGTCCTGCATTGAAACTACCCTCCAGGGTCAAAAACAAGCTCAGGTGTAGTGTGTTGTGTCACCTCATTACAGATGTAGTCCTATTTCTGGTCTCAACCCTTCTTACGGTACCTCTAGTAGAGTGAAGATCAGTAAATTAGGATGGCTGTAACAGCATTAGAGAGATGGTTTTGACAAAGGGTACAGTCTCAGTCCTGTTTGCTTTTGAAAGCCGCTGTCCCAGTCTCAGCAAAATATGCAAAATACTTGAGGGATTCAGGTTTGATGGAAACAGCTGGGAGGACATGTAGAAATAACATCCAGGATGGCTGGGATGGATGCTCACCAAATACCTCCTCCAAACGTGGAGAGGACAGTGAGGAGGGGAAGTCTCTCATCTGCTGCCATCACCAACTGCTGCTTTGTCTATTTCAGAGTCCCACCTAGAGCTGTGTCCGCAGACCTGTCCAAGCTAAGAGTAATATCTGGGCTCCTCCACTCTTTCTTCCCATCTTATGGCCATTTCAGTCTCCCTCTGCTATGTCTTTTAATAAACTAGATCATGTCTGAAGGGAGAGATATGGCTAAAGATGATTCTGAAGTGAAGGATGACCCCTCTAGGGCAGCATGGTTGGAGGACCAGAGGGACTGATCACAGAGTACTGCTTCAGTTGCTATATCCTATCCTTTGAGAGGGAGGGAGAGACATGAGCCAAAAAGCTTACTTTGAATTCTCCTGAACTCTGAAGGTGTGAAGATTTTGATGTACTTTAGTACTTAGAACCAAGGAGTTTACATAATTAATGCCTTGTTTTTCTCTTGTCTTCATGAAGCCATCTTGTTACTACCAGCTGATGCTGAAGATCACATCCAAATAAGATGAAATCCTAGCTGTACTTCAGCAGAGTTTATTTTTATGGGTAGATCAATTTTAATGAAGCTGGTGCATTGCATTGACCCATTGCTGGTTATTGCTTGCCTTTTCTGCATTTCAATGTGTTGCTGCTTAGGGATAAGGCTGTTTAATTGATCTCCAGTTGCTCTTCAGTGTTTCTGTAACATTCAGCAATGGCCATTACAAATACTTCTCACTGCTGAAGAACTGGCAGCTGTAGCAGATTAGGGAACTGGGCTCGTATGAAAAGAGACAAGGGTGGAGAGGAGGTATGCTCGGCACTTGTGGTTTCTTACAAGTCTTCTTTAGATGGAAAGCTGATTTCACTGTCTTTTTTAGTGTTGCTCTTCAAGTTGAAATGGAGAACTGGAAATGGAGAAATAAACGATTGCGTTGGAGAAATGCTCTTTCTTACCCCGTTGTGATTTGACCTTGTGTCGGTGCCGCTGACTCATTGACCAGTGGATTGACAAAATGACTCTTTTGAATCGCTGAAATCACATTTAAGATGGCAGCTTGATTTTGTCCTTTGTCCCTTGCCTGTTGCCACCTTCCCTTGGACTCCGGCTTTCAGCCGTAGCGCCGTAGTCATCCGCATGTGCGTGACAGCCTTGCCAGTTTGATGTGAGCCCCAGCTGTGTCCCGGCGAGACTCTGCTGAGCAGCAGTAAATAACAGGTAGGAAAAAGTGGCTTCACAGAGGTAGCAAGAGGCAGCTGCTTAAACCACCTGGTAGCAACAGCATGAGTGCTCTGTCCCATACAGGGACCTCATTTTGCTGCTGCTCCCCTGGTCTGAGCCTCCCACCTCTTCATGGCTGGCCTGGATGTATGCTTGGGCTTGCTCGAGTAGTGTGGCACTGCTCGGTGGCAGTGCCACACTGAGTGCTGTGGGGAGCTCAGGCACGGGCTCAACTAATGCACTGGAGTTGGACGTGCAGGATGAGGCCATGCATGGTCTGTCTCTGCAGGGTGGGAGTACAAGCAGGGGGCTGCCTATCTAGTCAAGGTCAGGCTCTTAATGCAGGTGTCCCAGGTAGGTGCCTGGAGTCAGGTGGGGTGGATTCAGGCCCCCATTGCCAAAAAGCATGATGGACTTAGGGTGGGATAAGCCCCCATGGCCAACGCCAGAGGAGGGTTTGTGTGAAGGGAGGCTGGGGCTGTCTGGTTTGCAAAGGAACTGAGCAAAACAAGCTGGGAGAACAGTGTGGAGATACTGCGTGTTGATGCCGAAGGTCAGCTTGGTGTCCTTTGCTCTTCCTCCTAACCCAAGAACAGGGGAAATGCAGTGAAAACGGAGGTCAATGACGCTAACAGGCATGGAAGGAGTGTTTGTTAGCTCTGTTTACTGTGGGCCTTCACTGAGGCCAGGAGCTTAACATCATCCAAAAAATCAGACGCACATATGGTTGATGAAATCCCCTGTTTCAGGGCAGACAAAGATGATACGAAGTTTGTGTGTATCCTATTTTATAGGAAACGCCAGTGAGGCCAGATGCTTCCCTCTGCAGAGCATTAGTCAGGGCTGGGGCTTTCCAAACAGCCTCCCAGCCCGTCCTGCCTCGGCAAGCTGCTAGGGGGGTCAGACAACACCCTGGGCAGGCAGAGACACGCAGGGTTTCTGTGTTTGCTTCACTGCTGAGAGTCAGGGTAGTGCATTAGGCTGTGTTACCTGGTTAGGAGAAAGTCTAATAGAGAGCTTTCTGTAGGTGTGGAGCCACTCGAGTCCTGCAGGGTGAACCTGACCTCAAAAACGTTTAAAATGCATCATTCCTTTTAAAACTTCCAGCAAGGCTCGTTTTCCATATCAGCTTTTTAGTGGTCACTACAGCACTTGAAGCTAACCATGTCTGCGACCTGGCTTGGGACAACAGCGTTTGTGATGGGCACTGGTCCACAGAACCTGTTTTGGTTGTTGAATCTGGCTGTTTGATCCCTTAGGGCCCTTTTAAGCCCTTAAAAAAGCAAAGCGATTATTTGGGCACTTATTTTGTGAGCTAGATGGACAGGCAGAGGTTTCTGCAGTCCTGGACTCATCGCCTCAAGCTTGGTGCAGGGGGACCTGCTCAGGGTTGGATGGAGGAACCGCATGCTTCCCGCCCTGCTCCGTGCTGGGATCCGACAGAGCATCCTCCGGCCGGTCCCTGCGATCCCTGGGCAGGCAGAGAGATAGCTGGCCTTCTCCTCACCCGCAGTGGGTGCTAGCAGCATAGGAGGATACATGACTGTCTTTTTCTCCTGCTCCAATTTTCATTCTTTTCCTTCATCTTTTCTGCCTTTTTAGTCTCTGAGCATGTGGAGGGCTGGAAGCCATGGAAAGCTTCGAGGCTGTGTTAGATGCTGTGGGAAGGAAACCTTGCTGCAGCCCGTCCCTCCGCCAGGCCACCTCCAGCAGCCATCCCCTGCGGGCATCTCTGACAGATAGGCGATGCCTAAACAGCAGCTTTGTGTTAATTGAGTTAAAAATCAGCACAATTTTGTAGAAAGAAACAGGCTTTCTTAGCTCTGGAACTATTTATTTTTTTCTTGTCCTCTCTTTGTATTTTGAATGTTTCTGTTGGAAAAGAGAAGAAAATAAAATTAAAATAGGGGTTTTTTTAAGGAAAGATATTTCCTTTTTGAAGTAAAGAAAAAAAGCAAACCTTTAGCATTCTTTTGAACTGTCATAATTTTTATATAGTTGAGCCAGGAAAGAGTAATTTTAGTTCTGTCCCTTGATGAATCTGCCAGTGTGGTTACCATTATTTTCTCTCCTTGACAGAAGCAATTGGCATGTTGCTTTCTGCCCTGGGAAGCCTCAACTGCCACAAAGGGCCGCAATCTGATGGGATGTCAAACTGGCATAGCACTTGTTAAGCTCCCGTGACTGGCAGCATCTGTGCGTTTGCAATGACATCTCTAAATCCATCCAGGATACAAAAGTACTCTAAAATTGTAGCCTTTGTGTGTGTATGTGCTGTATGTTTTATTTATAAAGCTTTTAGAGATAGCAGCTTGTTCTCTAATTTATTTTGGGTTGGTGAGGAGGAGGAAATCTCATTGGCAAGATAGGGAATTTGCAATCTGAATTTAAAAGGAATGTGAAAAAAAAAAAGTCCAAGGTTCTGGGACATGTTTGCATGAATAATAATGCTTCCAAAATGATAATGGATTGTGTGTCATCCATTTGTAGAACTGTAGAAGCTGCTATGATAAATAAAACGATATGTCAAATTTTTAACAGCATGGGGCCTGTGTGTGTCACTCATCGGATACAATTAAACAAGGAGAATAATTGCCTGCTTGCTAAGTGAAAAGTTGCAATGTCACAGTACCATGTTCAACTTTCATTTGCACAAGGGACACTTGGTCTGGACACCCAGTTAAGGGCCTGCCCATGTTTGATGGGCAGCTGTGAAGCTGAAGGTGGGTGGATGTTTGCCAAGCTCTTTGAGTAGCCAAAGCTGCACTATTATGATTCAGTGTTTAAGACCTCTCATGTATTTGTAGGGGCTTCACCATGACTGACACTGCTAGGTACTTGTTTCCTGCCAGGTGCACAAAGTCCTTGCAGCGTTAAGCCTGAAATTGATTTTGAGCCACAACCCCACCATTTTCTTCACAGCAGTCCTGTACATCTCACTAGGACTGTGTTATTGGGTCTCCCCAGCCTGCCAGTGCAGTCTTTTGCTCTTGGAGTATGTCCTAGTCTAGCAGAGTGTTGTGGTTTAACCCCAGTCAGCAACTAAGCACCGCGCAGCTGCTCATTCACTCCCCCCCCTCCCCTCCCCGCAGTGGGATGGGGGAGTAAATCGGGAAAAGAAGTAAAACTCGTGGGTTGAGATAAGAACGGTTTAATAGAACAGAAAAGAAGAAACTAATAATGATAATGATAACGCTAATAAAATGACAACAGTAATAATAAAAAGATTGGAATGTACAAATGATGCGCAGTGCAATTGCTCACCACCCGCTGACCAACACCCAGTTAGTCTCCAAGCGGCGATTCCTCCGCCCCCACTCCCCCCAGTTCCTATACTAGATGGGACGTCCCATGGTATGGAATACCCTGTTGGCCAGTTTGGGTCAGCTGCCCTGGCTGTGTCCTGTGCCAACTTCTTGTGCCCCTCCAGCTTTCTCGCTGGCTGCAGATGAGAAGCTGAAAAATCCTTGACTTTAGTCTAAACACTACTTAGCAACAACTGAAGACATCAGTGTTATCAACATTCTTTGCATACTGAACTCAAAACATAGCACCCGTACCAGCTACTAGGAAGACAGTTAACTCTATCCCAGCTGAAACCAGGACACAGAGGAAGAGATACTTGAAGACATGGCCCCAGCTCTGGGGAACATCTACTAGTAACATTGCTTTTGCACAGCTTAGGGATGGATCAGGACCTGCTAAAGCAGACCAGAGCCTGCCTTGAGCAGGGAGATACATACAGACTAGCTGATCTCTGGGGTCGCTGCCATGTCTAGGTTTCTATACTGCACCATGGCATGACTGCCACTGCCTGGAGGCTGAACTGGGTGTTAGAGATGCGGTGGGTGGGCCAGTTCCTACAACTGCTTGAAAGGCAGCAGAACCTCCTTTTATTATTCAGCCTTGGCTTGTTTCTCATTGCTACTTTTTGTTTCCTGTTCCTGGCATGTGTTGGTGCTAAAATAACTCCAAATTGCTGTCTACTCATTAACTAACAATAGGCAACTCCTTAGATGCAGATCATGGACAAGTGCATATTCGCTATACCAGGTTGTGACATCTGCGAATACTTTACTGGAGGCAACAAAAAGTTCCATGAAATTACTTGAAAACAGCTTTTGGGATCCTAGATATTCTAGTCAGAGGTGAGGGAAAATGCCTTTTTTTTTTTCTCTTTTTTTCCTTTGACCAGGTATTTGTTGCTTCTAAGTCTTCCTGTGCAGATTTAAAGTGCTTTCTGTTATGTGCGTGTCTCTAATGCAGGTTTATGGTATATGAAGACTTCTATCTGCATGAAGGTCTGGTGAAAAATACATAATTGTAACACCAAAATTCTGCTTTTGACATTTCAGGGGTTCTGCATCAGGAACATTAGCTGCCTTCTTTCAGGCATGAAAGTTCCCATTTACCTTCAGCTATGTAGTCACCTAATGCCCAAGGTTTTGTTGGTCTAGCAGAGGGTATTAGCACTCGTAGATCTTACTAGTAAGATTATTAAAGTATGAAGAAATCTATTACATTGGCTTTCATAAGACTGTGTTATTGTGCAAGGCACATGAGCAGATAATGTTAACTCCTCATTGTAACTTGATGCTGAGTGCTGTGCTCAGAAGCCAGGCTGACTGCGGACAGGATGGTCATTTAATGTTATTTTTCTCTCGTGTGTGTTCTTTCTAGGTTGAAAGTTCCCTGAAGCACCAGTTTCTTGTGTTCGGCAGACAGTGGTCACAGTGCCTTTAGACTGTGCTGAGACATGAAAACATACCAGGTGAGAGTGTATGATGAACTGTCACTGGAGATAAGGCTGATAGTGTCAATGACGGTAACTTCAGTGTTATGGTACCTTATTCCAAGAAAGCTTTGCATCACTGAAATATATTCTTGACAGGAAAGCACCACTTGGGCAGCTGAGCTGTTTACTTCAGCATCTTGCCTGGGTGTTAAGAGGAATGAAATGAAACTGCTGTGAGCACTGAGCCAGTGCAGATCCTTTGGTCCTTTTGCCTTCCAGATTTGCCACTGTAGCTGGAAAGATGCTAATGCTGACCAAAAACTAGCAGCAGCATCTTGCTCTACTGAACTGTGAGAAGTATCTTGATCCCAGGGCAGGATGGCTCCCTTGGATCCGTCCCCATGGCAGACCCACTGCACAAGTGTGACTCTGGAGCTCTGTTTGGCCTGATGGGAGTGTCAGCAATTTTGCTCACAGTGTTTATCAGCCCAAGATCTGGCTTTAAGTGTACAAGTGCCAACATCTCAAATGTAGACAGAGCCATTAGCTTTAAAGGTCAACACTGAAGCCTTCCGTATACACAGTACAGGGCTATCTGTGTTAGAAAGCTGTTGTAAATTAGAGGGTGAAAAAACAAGCATTAGCATGGGAGTAAATGGATTTGCTGGACTGCGCTCAGTAAAACAGTGAAGCTGAGATGTGCGTCTGAACAGTGCCAAGCTATCTTGGGTCATGGCATTGTGTGCTGTTGGGCTGCTCTTCATCTGCCACCTCTGTGTGTCCTTCCTCATGTACAGCACGTATGGGGACTTGCCCGAGTCCTCATGGGCTCTGAGCTGCCCAGGGTCCACGTGGTTTCTGTGCAGCAGCCTGGGGCATGTGTTCATGTCCATTGGCTGACTCAGCCATAGCAATTGATCTCACTTTAGATGAGGTTCCTTTTGGTCTTGCTCATGATCCTTGGGGACTGCTGAGCCTGGATGCAGCTGTGATTTGGCCAAGGGCTCTGAAGAGTCAGGGCCCTCCTGGGTGAACTTTATTGGAGGATGAGATCTCCAGGCTGATCCTGGCTGCCCAGCCATCCACTGCACTAACTGTGGCTGTGTATGTCCTTTCTGTGCATGGTTGGACTGTTCTACACAAGATTTTAGGCTGGCTTCCTGTGGAAATGAAGCTTAGAGTTGCAGTCTGTGTAGGGGCATCTGTCTTCCAGCTTGGAGAGAAGCCCTGCATGCACACAAAAGCCAGTTCCAGCAACATTTTACGGAGGGGCAGTGGTCTCAAAGATGTAATGTCCTGGCAGAGGTGGGTATGGAAGAGTCACTCTGATATGCTCCCATGAGGGTAAGACTGCATTGAGAGCTCAGCCCTATTAGATACCCGAGAGTCCATGCACAAGGCTGTGCTTATGAATTTCCCAACCTTGCAGAAAGCTTCGGTTTGAACTTGCATGTTGTTAAGCCACGAGGCAACCCTGCCATAGCATAGAAACAAAACTCCACTGTTTTTGGGGCTTTGCTTGGTTGTTTTTTTTCTTCGCTACATGAGATAAGTCAAAATATCAGTGAGAGTGCGTGCTAAATGCTGGCTGAACTCAGGCTGCCTGTGCTGGGGACAGCCTGCAGGCAAGAGCTAGCCCTGCTTTGAGAGGGATGGTGGGGCTGGAGCTCTGGGTACAGGCAGCAGCAGGAGTAATGAAGGGTGTACACCTGATGGAGGTGCCAGAAGTCTTAGAGGGGAGCCTAGGTCCTCCTGATTTTCAGTAAGCTCAGGTTGTATTGCCATGTACACCCCCACCGCCCCCCACCTCCCCCCCCCGGAGAAAAGACTCCTGTCCTGGTTTTGGCTAGGATAGACTTAATTTTCCTTCTAGTCGCTGGTACAGTGTTTTGGATTTAGTATGAGAATAATGTTGATAACACACTGATGTTTTAGTTGTTGCTAAGTAGCACTTAGCCAAAGTCAAGGACTTTTCAGTTTCCCATGCTCTGCCAGTGAGGAGGTGCGCAAGAAGCTGGGAGGGAGCATAGCCAGGACAGCTGACCTGAACTAGCCAAAGGGGTATTCCATACCACAGGTCACCATGCTCAGTATATAAACTGGGGGAGTTGGCTGGGGGGGGCAGATCACTGCTCCAGGGACTCGCTGGGCATCAGTCAGCAGGTGGTGAGCAATTGCATTGTACATCATTAGTCTTTCTTGGGTTTTATTTCTCTCTCTTTTTGTTATCTTCATTTTCATTACAATTATTATTATATTTTACTTCAATTATTAAACTGTTCTTATCTCAACCCACAAATTTTACTTTTTTTCCTGATTCTTCTCCCCATCCCACCAGCGGGGAGGGAGGAGTGAGCAAGCGGCTGTGTGGTGCTTAGTTGCTGACTGGGGTTAAACCACAACACTCCTGTCACTTGCTTCTCTCTCCTTGCTGCTCTTGTTATTTTTCAGGCTATGCCATCAAGTCTAATGAGTCAGAAAAAATATTCCTTTTTCTTCTTAGAGAACTTAAGTTTTTCTCTTTTGCAAAGCCCAGATGATTTCCATGATCCTGAATCCATCATAGCCCTGTGAAGGCTTGCACCTGCACAACCCAAGGGGGCATCAAACTGCAAACATGAGAAGCTGGGGATGGCAGAGGGGACAGGGCATTGGGCATTGTGGGTGACCCAGCAGACCATGCCAGGAATGCAGTCATGGTCTCAAACTAACCAGAGCACACAACACAGAGGCTATATCAGCTTCATGCTTTTATGCTGGTTTCAGGAAAGACCACTATGGGTCTAAACTTAAGGTGGTTTGGGCAGGTGGTACCCAACTCCAGTCTAACAACTGCAGGTATAAAGTTCTCAAAAATTTTTTGAGGATCTCAAAACTTGTGGAGTTAATTTGTTCCAAACTCATGGGCTTATTTTGCTCCTGGAACTTCTGTGTTTGTATAGGAGCCCTAAAGCCAGATTTACTGAATTGGCAGTGCAGGGTCTTCATCATTATTACAGAAGAGGATTTAAGTACCTAAATCACACGGATACTTTATCAAAATCACACAGTAACAAGGAATAAGATTTTGAAACTCAGGCATTGGAAAACTGAAATTTTTATGAAAAATATACGTCTGAACTATAAGAAAGGCCCTTTTTTTCCTGCAAAAAAGGCTGGAGTTGAGAGGAAGGGAAAGTCATAAAATATTGACAAGCCTTGTTTTTAATGCTGATACAATTGCCCCTGCAGCTCTATAAACCATCTTTTCACAGAATTTTGAAAGTCTTGACTTTTGACAGTCTTGTGGCACGTTGGGAATAGCCATGCTTTATCTGACAGAGGAACCCAAACAGGTGTGTTTCTTCTCTTGATGTTGCCGATGATTTTTGGGAACGGACACTGTGAAATGCTGGTTTGGGGCCTCCAAGGGCTGGGTGATGGGGGAAGCAGGGCCTGGGGATCTGGGGTGGAGGGCAGAATGCCTGGTCCAGGCAGGGTGCATTCCCTGGGATCCAGTCCTGTGTGAAGCCTCTGGAGGGGAGAGGGTCCCTCACGGCAGACCGAGTGAACTTTGCTTTGCTGGAAGCAAAGAGTACAATAAGAGAAAAGCTGTGAGATGCAACCCACATCATGCCTTTCAACTGTCAAAAATGTTTTCTTCTGTTCTGGGTGAAGGAGGGTTTGGAGCAGTTTTTATTCAGGAGGCTTTGCTGATCCCTGTGCAGTTTTCTGCATGTACATCCTACAGCAGGCATGTCAGGGAACACGGCACATATTTTTTTTTAATTTCATGGAGATCAAACAAAGTCAGTTTTGAAACACTGTGTGAAGTTGAAGGTTTATCAAAATTAAAGAGTTGGATTAGGTGTGGGTCTTCATGTCATGTCATCTCTCCGAATGTTTTCATGTCAGCATCAAAAACAAGAGCGAGGCTTTCTGACCTTGAAAAGAAACGCCCGAGGGAAAAACTCCTTCATGCAATTTTTAATACTCTTCCTAGTGACTTTTTTTTTTCTGAACTGCTGTAGCACGATACGAGTTTGAACTAATGAATGTCATGCTCATATGGGGCAGCTCCAAAAATGAAAGACCTTGAGTGACTGAATGCTATTATTGCACTATATGAAGATGTTATCAAAATCACCTACATTTCTGACTTTCAGGTGTCTTGGTATCTTATAGTTAGCCTGTTTGATGCATGAGAGGCACACTCTAGATTTAGTTTCAAATCCACCACATAAAACTTTACTCAAAAAAAAAAAAAGTACATAAAAGGGCGCACTATATGCTGATTATTTTTTCATTATCACTTTCATTTGCCTGATCTCTTTTATTTAAAGCAGTATTGCTATAAAGGTTGCTCTCAGCAGCTATGTTCCTCCCTAATACTGGGGGAAGAAGGGATCATTTTCAGATCTCTTCAAAAGCCATTTCATTTGCAGGTCTTTGGAAGACATGGATGAGATTGTCATTGTGGTACAATCTTGGGTGCGTTTTGTACCTTTAGCAAGGCACCTCAGACATACCGCTTCTTTCCTGGAGGAAGAAGATGTCCTTCCTTTCAAACACCCCCATAGTGGATGTGTTAACTACTTGAGGGAGGCAGCAGACACTAGTTCTTGTACCATGTGAATTTTGAGGGTCCTCATCTGATGACATATTCAGCTTGGGCACAACTGTTTGATATGATAAGCTGCTCAAGTGGGGACCTGTTGTCATCAGGGCAAGTGTTAGGGATGGAGTTGGGTCCCTACTGAAGTTAGTGATAAAACATTCTGTGATTTCAGTGAAGGCAGCTTTATCCCTCTCTGTTTTGGGCAGGAGTATGAGGAGGCAGGGTTCACCTTTCAGATGTGGCAGGCTCACTGTAAAAGGCAGTGGATTGGGAATAGAGAGATTTAGTCCTGATTCTGCCACTGGCTTTCTGGGACACTGAAATTAAGTTACAGTACTTACTTCTGTCTCAGTTTCTCCAGCAAAGGTGTCTCTCAGTTGCTAATTCCCAGACTTACAACTTCCCCAACTCATGCTAAGTTTTTGCCTCAGTTTCTGCTTTTCTTTCAAGACTGTCACATTGGCTGTGTCTTGTTTTCAGTCTTACGTATTTCCCTAGCAATTTTTTGTCTTGAAGTCATGCAGAACTTCTCTGTACTAAAATTCTTTTGCCTTCTCCATATCCCTTCCCCTGCTGCTTCTCAGGTTAGCAAAGCTTTCCACAATTTTCAGTCAGGACTTAAAAAGCTGGAAGAATACATGTCCTGCCTGAAAGCTGCTGAAATGAACGGGGGGGGGGGGGGGGGGGTGTGTGTTACAGAAAAGGATAGAGCACGGGATTCTCAGGTCAAAAGTGATCTTAGTTCAGCGTTGCAGAGGCACATACCAGCAGCAGGGAGGTGGGTAGGTATTGTGGTGAGCTGCAGTGTGATCCCTGCACACTTGTGCCAGCGGAGGTGTGAGCTTGCAGAGTGCAGTGAGGTGTCTCATCTGGTGCAGCGGCACAGTTTCAGAGCTCCTCAGTTTGAGTTTGCTTCAGTTGTTTAACCTGCAGTTCTACAACAACATACACAAATTGCAAAACCACACATCTGCACTACAGAAGAATAAGATCTGAGTTTTGCCTATTTGGCACACAAGCATATGACAAGAGACAGTAACACCAGCGGCACCATGGATTTCATAATCATGAATCCCCTCTCGTCTTGGGAGAAGAGATGCTTAACCTACTTTAGCAAGTGAAAGCAGGCAGTGCATCAGCTTTATTTAGGTGGCCTGTGCTGTCTGTGATCCTTCCATGCCAGGACTGATTCATCTGTGGTTTTGTATGGTATAACCTGACAAGCAAGGAGAGGAGGTTGTAGGACACGCATGGGCTTCTGGTTGACACAGGATTAGTCCAAGGAGAGGGAGCTCAGCAGGAAACTGCACCCAGAGCCTTATGGCCAAACCCTTCTTGGAGATGCTGGTGGAGCCTGGCCTGGGGTCTGTGGCCTGTGGCCGCACAGAAGGTCCCTCCAGCCACGTGGTTTCCAGCTGCTGCAACAGGAGCCAGGGAAGCTGCTCTCTGGTTGAGCTGCTAGGAGACGTTACTCCTTCCTCTTCCTAGTGCTATGAGTCATCCAAAAAGGCTATTTCAATAAAATCCCTCTCCCACCAGACTAGTGAACTCAGCTTATAGTGCAGGGCTGTTGTTGTGCTGGGGCCCTGAGCCCATGCTTCCCAGTGTCATTTCTGCTGACAAGCAGCGTCTCTTCTGCCATGGAGAAATGAAAGGACCTTGCATTTTTCTTAGCAGCACCCCATGTAGCAGCCAGTGGGTAGTGTATTGTCAAACCCCAGCCACAGCCCCTTTTTCTTTATGTGGCTGCCCGGCACAACGTCCCAGGGAGGTCTGGTGGGATTGAGAAGTTTTCCATCAACTATGCCCTGAAGCTATTTGCAGTTGGAGCTGGAAAAGTGAATTAAAACAATCAGTCAAGCCAAATATGTAAAACAGCGCTTTTCAGTGGTTTTGTGATGTGAGTCCTGGGCTCTCAGTTCCCTTTTATTTTCCCTTACTCTAGCCTTCCTACACTCTCTTACCCCAGTCCCACATCAGCAGCGGTCCAGCCTGGAACAGGCTGTAATTATTTAAGCAGAACTGCTACAAAAAGTGAAGGTTGTGACTAATGAGGAGGTGCTGGGAAGGTGCCTGTTCCCCCTAGACCGCACCACCAAGGAGACGCTCCTGTCCCTCGCTCTGACGGAAAGCTTGCTGACATCTTCTCGGTCCTTATTGACTGCACCGGGGTTTGTGTTTTCACTTCGGTGGTCCCAGTGACCAACAGTTCGGAGGGGCCTTCCCACAGCCGTAGAGTTTCTCTTGGTTTGTTGCGTTCCAGCAACAAAGTACTCTAAAGATAAAACAGAAATTACTGGAAAAAAGAAATGCAAAATCTAGCTCGGTTACATTTTTCTTCCTTTTCTATAGTTTGCCCCTGAAATAGCTCTAGCAAAAATTTAATCTTAGCCTGTGCAAGCTACTGTTTTGAGTAGAAAGTAAAACCCAACAGAGAGGAAAAAATATCCAACAATCCTGTTTTAAAATAGACACACAGGCTGGTTGTGCCTGGGTTATTTTAGACCGTATTTTTCAATACATTTTGCAATGGCAGAAGAAAAATGTGATATATAATCCTATGAAGATTGTTTTCATCAACTTACCAGAAAGAAATACAGCCTTTGTTTCCTTCATTAAATTGAAAGTCGGGGCTAGAAATAAATAATATTGTCAGAAGTGAAGAAAAATTCAATGGTTGAAGGACTTCTCTATCAGGAAGAATGTTTTCCAGCACACAAAATAATACTTACTTTTTTTTATAAGAAGGGAAAAATTTTAGATACTCACCTTAAAAATTCCTATATTTGCAAATGTATTTTTGCAAATGTATTTTCTTCACCAAATTGGCTATGCTAAGAATTTGGTTATCATCTCGGCTGTACTCTCTCATGCCTTACCATTCCAGTCAAAATGCTCAAGAACTCATGTTGCTAGTAATAAAATAGCCTCAGCAATCCTGAAAATTACAATACGTGACAAAATTTTACAGTGTACTTTTAAAAGTTAAAATACTCCTTCCATAGAGGAAGGTCAGCCTTTCATTTGTTCTATGGAGAAGGTCAATAGGAGAGTTGTTTTAAGGGTAGAGAAACTCACCACTGAACAGATACTGAGTTTTTTCCTAGGTGCAAGTGATCCTGCCCCAGTTAGACACATTTTGTGCAAGCAGGAGGAAAGTCCGACAAGTAGTTGCATATTCTGGATGCTTGGTAAGTGGCTGTTTTTCAAAGAAGCAAAAATAATAATGTAAAAAGATTATTTGGATGGTTAAACAGAAACAGTATTTTGCTCATCTATAAAAATGAGTCTGCTAACAAAGTAGTTCTGATTAAGAGGTGGTGTGAAAACTTCTGTAAACAAATCAATATTTAATAAGGGTGAAAGAGAAGCTGATAGAAGTAATTAGCAGGACATTAGGAAATGCAGCCAGTTGTTGAGGGAAGATAAAAACATACATTTAAAAAATCTGTAACTAATGAAGTTAAGGAGCTGGCTGCCCTATCCAAATAACATTTATGTCCTAAAACCTGCTTAAATGGCACAACCAAAAAATATCTGTTATGAGTTTGCAGCAGTGATCAGCAAAGATATGATTTGTTCTTGGCTCAGAGTTAGTCAAGTTTTATACCCATGAACGTGATGTCTTAGGCACCTGTCTGAGACGAGTCTCCCTTGGAAGGTGCCTGTTTCTCTTCATTGCCGGTGAAAGGAGCTCTCAGTGACAGGCTAGACAAATGCCAGATAAAGCTGAGATTAATTCTCTTCCTACACCATTGCAAGAATTCTTGGTCTGTTATGAGTTTGGGTTAGAAGCCACCAGATTTTAGGGGAAAATAATAATGATGCTCACCTTGGGTTCGTTGGTTTGTTTTGCTTTGCTCGTGTTGTCCGGGTTTCTTCCATAGGCAGAAAGGATAGAAACGTCCTTTATAATAACAAGAAATAAAAGCAAAGATTCTCCCTTCAACACTTGGAGCTGCAGCTTGAGGCTTTATGGAGAAATCTCTGCTGTCACGTGGCCCCTGATTAAACTGCAATGCAACCATAATGCCTCTCTGTTCACCCACAGTGAGCGTGTCCTACAGGTGCCCGAGCTACAGATAAAGTCTGACTCTATTAGCTGTGTCTACGTTGGTGCGACGAGGGAGAGCACAGGGCTTTACATATTGAAGACGGAGCACTTCAGGAGTGGGATGAAGTCCTCTATGGAAAAGGTGACGCCATGGGCTCGTGTCCTGCTGCTGGCAGTGATGTGAGGGTGCTGGGACACTGCCTGCATCACCTGCTGAGCTGAGCAACAGTGCTGGCTGAGCCCTGCTTCGGTGCTCAGAGGTGTAGCAGGGAAGTCTGTGCTGTTGTGAAGAAGAGCCTGCTCCTTTCCCTTCTCTGAAACTGGCCAGAACATCAAAGACAAGTATATAGGGAGACAAGCTACTTTCCTCATGGCCATCGTTAGGGATCTGGGTATAGGACAGAGGGCTGGGAGTCATTTTTGAGTCATACAACTGGTACTTTGAAACTGAAAAGGAGGTTCTCTAGAAACTAGGTATAAGGTGTGGAATTCAGGTCAAGAGTAAGATCCCTAAATTTAGGTGCCTCCATGTAGATGCCTACATGTACTCTTGGTATCTAAATGCACATTATAGTCAATGGAGATCAGGTCAATGGAGCCTGGAGAATGATGTTGCTCACCCTAAAGCGGGGTAAGCTGGCTGCTCAGCTGAATCACTCCTTAGGCCACTTAGACTCCATTGGCTAGGGGTAGGATGCGGTGTCCTAAACACAGGTGCATTTCACCATTTCAGAGATCCTAGGAGGTCCCAGGGGGTCTCTGGAAGAACACAGGTCTCTGCAGACATCATGGTGTACCCACTAGCCCTCTGCAGACACTCTTAGGTCGCTCAGATGGCACTCAGCAACTTGGATTAGAGAAGCAAAATGATTCCTAAAACTCCACTGACTATGCTGGGCTTTTATGCACTCAGCGTAAATGTAGATATCTAAATTTTAGGCCTCTTAATCTGAAATTGAATCATAACCAAGCTCTCACCAGTATCATTCAGCAATGGGCACAGTATGACTGCTGTGTTTAAATGAAATGTGCTGTATTTGTCAGGGTAGTTAAGTGACTTTCCAGACAAATCTTTCTCCACTCCGAGCAGGCAGTCCTTTCAACCAGCCTACTTCCAGTCCCGACTGCTGGATGCTTTTCAGATGTAAGGTAGCAAAGGGAAAATACTTCTACTATGCCCCAAACAGGCAGGGAAGCACGAACTCTGGCCACCTTGCTTACCCCAGCAGATGCTCAGGGACTTGCAGGCACAGTAGCTCTGTTCTGCTGTGCCCTCGCCTCCCCCTTGCCTTGGTCAACACCTCACAGCTTGACCCAAGGGGTGGATGGACATCATGGGGCAAGTACAACATGTGGGGGCAGCGAAAAAGTTGCTTTGTGTATAAGCCATCATGTGAAATCCTTTATTTCCTCAGTCACCTTGGGGCAATGAATCTTGTTTCCCTCCCCCCACTATCTTTGTGATTAGTAGCTGTGAGTCAGATGCTTTTTTAGACTTCAGAAATGCTCTTAGCCTCCCAGAAAACTACTTTGTGGGGTCAGTGCTGCCATGTTCACTCTCCTGCTGGGACTGTCATTAAAGTACCCATGAGAGGACCCCTTACCCCAGGTGCCTTTTTGGGTTCTCCCTGGATGCCAGATGCTGTCCCAGCTTTTCTCACCAGTTTTTTTTCTGGTCCCTTGCCGCACACTGGCTTTTGGCTTCCTCAGATGCTGCAAAGTGCTATGTGTCTCAATTTTTCACTTTGCTGCTGTGGACAAGTGTGCACGCGGGAGGGAGAACTGTTATTTAAATTTTCCAACCTTCAACTTCATATTACTGCCTGTAAAGCAAACCCCCAAATAATTTATTTCTAGGCTTCTGCCTTGATTCCCAGAGTTTTGATTTAGTCTTGAAATATTTAATCATTTCCTTGGCAAATGACACTGAAATTGGACAGATGGTTTAAACTTAGCTCTCTTCCCTGGAGAAAAGCTGCTCAATTAAAACAACTGTAGCTCTCACACATTCAATTCATCCTTATCAGCCTGTCCCAATTAATCCTTTAAATGCAATGTTACATAACGTGGGATCCTCTCTCCCTCATTTACTTTTCCATCTTGTCATTATTTCCTCCGTGTTTGCTTACCTGCACAGTGTTGTTGGGAGTCAGAACAAAGCTGCCGCGTGGGGAGCGGTGTGTGAAATTTCCAACTCACATCTGTTAGAGCAAAAGGGAGGGACGTACATAAGCCATCACACTCAGTCACTCATGCTTTTACTCTCTGACTTTATTTTTCTCCATGGACAGATGATCTTTGCAAATCCTTAAAATAGCAGAATTAAATTTCTATTACGCCGTTTTCTGTATAGCTACCTAATCCTTTTCTGCTGCTAGTGCTGGAATTGCTTGGCTTACGTGGTACTCGCTGCTTGTGAAAATGTGTTTCTGTGTGTGCTGGGGGAAGTGCAGTTTGTTTAGCTGCAGAAGGGAGAGAATTAGAGCTGGGCTCAAAAAGACTGGAGTAAATGGCCATAATAAATCCCACTGGAGACTGGGAGATCTAACACTGTTAGTCTCGTCTCTGTAGTACTGCCTGCATCGTTTCACTCCGCCGCAGTATTAAGAACAACAATTTGGATTTAATAGGCCTGGATGTAATTTAGGCAGTCAGTGAGGGTGAAGTTCTGCCTCGAGGAGCGCTGGCCCATGTTCCACGGCTGTGCTCCCACAGAGAGGCGAAGAGCAAGCCTGGGAGCAGGCACATGCACACCGGGTCCTCTGGCTCCTGCTGCCTGTTATCTTGGCTGTATGTTGGGCTCGAAGCATCCTTGGGTTTGTTAGCTTCAGGGTAGCTGGCGGTGGCTTGGGCCGGTGGTGGTGCGGGCTGCTCTGGGCTCTATGTGGCTTTCATGTGCCCCATGGCCATCCAACTGTTTCAAGGTGGGTCTCCTGTGAGCAGGCTCAGGCTGCGCCCACTGAGAGCATCGCCTGGGACTCCCACTGGAGAAGAGTCGGGGCCCAGGGAAGACCAAAATTAATGCTTAGGATGGACTTGTTCAACCTACCTTCAGATTGTAATGGAGGAGACTGCCCCAAAATGGCATCTCTGGCCACTCTGGTTCTGCTCGAAATGTTACAGGCTAAGCATCACACAGTTAGCTGTTACTGGTCCAGAGTTGATAAATAGGGCAATAAAACCTTAAATATGAAGGACTTTGAAGCTAGTCCTGCTTTGAGTGGGAGGTTGGACTGGGGACCTCTAGGAGTCCCTTCAGCTTGATTTTTTCCCATGATTCTGCAGACAGAGAATATTAAGTGCTATTATCCCTTTAATATTTGTATTAGCAAGGAGAATCATCAGGAAACCCCAGACAAATTCCACTGGATTTTTCCTCTAAATAAATGAATAGAATAAGACAATATGCTTTACATATTTATTTAAACACCTTCCTAGGGTATTGTTTTGTTTTGTTTTTCCTGAGTAATTCCTTTGGCTGCTAACTGTACTGAATGATTGGCTGTATGGAGAGGGGAAAACCTCACATCTTTAAAAAATCTGGAATTTCTTTGGATTCTACAGTAATTAAAATAAGGTTTTGTTACTGTCCTGGAGCAGATCTTTTTTTTTCTTTTTCTGCAGCACTAGTTAATTTACTTGAGAATATATTTGAATGCTGAGCCATGAAAGCAGAATATTCTGTTTGAAACTGAAGATATTTATGGGGAGCCACTGAAAAGTAGTAATGTGTAAAGCTCTTTTACTCAGTCTCTATATCAAAAAGAAAAACTTATCTAATAATCCTGCAAGTCAGAAACAGAAACAATTTATTGACAAGGCAGGGTTTTTTCACTACTGTTTGTTTTTCCAGTACTACATCCAAGACAGTAATTAAATTTGGAAGGTAATGGGAGATTGCTTACCTGGGGAATTATTCCACTGCTTCATTCTCCAGGAATTCTTCTGGGTATTCAGGGAAATTTCAGGACCTAATTCCTTCCTGTTGTTTCCAGATTTATTTCTATGGATCACACTAAATCATTAATATGCCTAAATGGCATATATGTGAAGAAAACCCAAGACAAACCCAAAGAAAACCTTCATGACCTAAGACATCTATAAGCTTTTCCAGAATTTCTGTTACTTGGGAAGGTCTAATCACTGATCCTCCATAAATCCAAGTAGTTACAACTATGCATATGGTATTTCATTGCAGTAAAAAGTCTGAGGCTATTATGTTTAGGTAATATGTTACCAGGAAAAGTATCTTTGCCATTTGAAAAGGGGAATTCTAAAAATATGAATTGAAGTATTGATCTTATTTTTATCATTTTTGTGGATTCTTCCCCTCTTGACAAAAACATTTTGACCTAAATTTTCCCTGCTGAGGTTCCTATTTACAAGGCTGAATCAAAACACTCACTTTTTGTGTCTCAGTCTTCCCAGCTGTAGAAAAATTATATTCTGGCCATGGAATGGTGTTGGGAAATTAATTTGATTTAGATTCACTGAGGGCCCTGGGGTCCCCAGTGACAATGGGTTTTGAAGGTATAAGGTCTTCTTGTTGCTATTGGAACAACCAACTTACTTGCAAATATTTGTAGATAAATGACTGGAAATGCAAACTCACACAAGACCCTGATTGTTTCATTCTAAGCAGCCATCTCTGAATGCCCCTAATTTGTGGAAATTAATTATGAAACACAACCATATGTCCCTATAATTACAAGAAAATAGATGGAAGCTGAGGAGACTGGCTGCATCCCATGCATGAATAAATCTCATCAAAGACGCCAGCCGTAATGCCTCCTTGAGGGAATTCAATCCAGCCACACACCCATGGGCTCCCTCCGTGGCATCCCGCCATACTGCTACACATTGGGATACCATGAAACTAAATCCTCTGGAAAAGTATTTACAATAGCAAGCTGCTGAGACTTTTGCTTAGAAGTGGAGGAGTGAGGGCTGGGTTTTTGGTGGCTGCTGAAGCACTTGCCCCTCACTCTCTGCCTTTTAACAGTGACTGTTAGTTCTCACACCCAAGTCACCTCCAAAACGTGGGGAGCGGTAGGAATTACCCTCAAGCTGGTTTTCCCCTGTCCCTGCTCTCAGGGAGAGAGTAGGAGAGCCACGTACGTAGTGGTGAAGCTTCAAATCGATCCTGAGGTGCTCAGGCTGAGAAGGAGCAGTTCAGCGCTGGCTCGGCATGGAGATGGCTTTGTGGAGAGCAGGGGCTGGCAGCTGCTTGAGCCACTGTTGCCAGGGGATCCTGGAATTTATTACTCATTATCTTTAGGTTTTCTGGAGTCACTATCAATGAAGAAATGTATACATCTGACTCAGCCATTGTATTCCAGGATTAATTTATTGACTTGTGCGGAGTTACTACTCCTGTTCCCCACTGATGGGGCAGGAACAGAACTCCATAAGCATCTTGGTGAAGGTCACATAGAGGGGGACTGTACCTGGAGCAACCTAACAATTTGCCAATATGTGGTAGCTGTTTTCTTTTGACTGACTGTGCTGGGAGAACAGCAAGGATATGATCTTCAAAGCCCAAGACAAGAAGAAAGCCTTATGACTAATCTTGACTCTACCAACGGTGTGTGTGAAACTCTTTCAGGCTGTCGTTTGATCTCTGGGAGACAATCCCTGGTTATTGAACTTATGTCATCATCCTGCTCTCCCTAGGTCACTGCTGCCAGTCTTCATAGGCTGGTGCTTTCAGTTAAGTGACTGTCAGGAAAAAAAGGATAGGAAGAAACCTGAAGCTGCATTGCTCATGACAGCTCAGTATTACAGTATCCTCTTCAGGACTGTTATCCTGCACGGAGCCTTTGTTATTAGAGATGATTCCCTGTGACACTATGTGATTTAAAACTTATTGCACAGACTCTGACACTTCCTTGCACATCTTCTGTGTGGTCATCCATCCATCAAAGAGGCAGTTCAATAAATGAATGCGCAGCTGAACACAAAAGCATATACAAGTCTTACACCCAATAATTTCATTTAAAAACCCGTGTGTGAAGCTGAGCTCCCTTCTTACCTTTTTTTCCCTCTGGAGGCTCTGTTGTTTTTTAATGCACAGTAACCACTATAACGTGTGCTTTACTCACTAGACTAATGGTTAAATATTTATTCTCTTTTTTTAAGGCTTTGACTATAATTAAATGACTGCTGTCAACCATCTTACATCCCCAACAAATAGGCCAAACAGATGCAAAACTAAGTATGTCTAAGGAGCACAGACTCAAGCGCAGAATTAAGCCTTCCAAGTGTAATAGAAAATGTGGTGGGACCAAAGAAAACCTGCAATCCAGTTGTGCTTGACTAACAAAGGTTCAGCCCAGGAAATACTTGGTGTGGACATCAAAAAAGCAGCAGCAGTTTGTTTTCTTTTTTCTCAGGACTGCTTGCAAGCTTCATGACAACCCATTTTTTCCCTTTTTTTATCCCCCAGGTGCTCCCTGTGGTAACCTTTGGCATTTTGTATCCTGGGAGCAGGACGTTTCCCATGGTGTGTCAATAGCAATTTGGTTTTCTCTGATACCAAATTGAAAAATTCAGCTGACAAGTCCAATACCTGTGACTTAAATGTGTGACAAATGCAAGCTGACTTGAACAGTCATTTCAAGTAACCTGTCAAGATATTGAAGTTCTTGGGTCAATTTGAAAATGAGAGTAAAAGCCATTAATATCTATTAATGTAAAACTAGCATTGACAAAGCAGTATGCCTTTAAACTGGGTAGAGAAAGGCATATGGCTGATGTGTTTGGAAATAGTTTGTGATGACTAGAGCAAGGTCAATATTGAATGCATAGCCCTTGTTTTGTCAGTTTCTTTTCTTCCATTTTATAAATTTGACATACAACAAGTCTTTTATCTCTAGAAGCATCATGTGAAATTCACAACCCTGGAGAAAACCCTGCTCAGATTTGCCAGCAGTCAGTTCTGATTTTTGGATTTAAAGCTCTTGTTGAAATTCTCCAATTATAAGAATGGTGGAGTTAGAGGCTGGGCACGGTATTACGCAAATCCATCAGCTTAACTGCAGCCCAGTGAAATGGTAAGTATTGTGAGACATTCCAGCATTGTGAAATTTGTCTCTGTCCTTAATTGGGGTGAAAAGTTGGAATTCTGAAATGTTTTGCAGAACAGAAAAGCTGAAATATTTCTGGTGGGAAATATCAGACAGGTTTCTTGAAAAGCAGCATTTCAGTGGTGTCAAACTGTGCCATGAATGTCAGGCAATTTCATCTAACAAGGTGAAAAATATATTCTACCCCGTCCTGTCCTGCTCTGTTCTATTGTCAGTGCAATGGGAAGAGAAAAGGGCGGCTGGAGATGAAACAAGACAATGAATTTTGATTTTTAATTATTCACAAACTTTTTCCATGGAAAATATCAAGTGGGAGCTCTTCCTGGGAAACTTCTTTATATGGTGCCATCCCCCACATAGTTTAACAGCCGCAGATAAAATATGTCATATCTTCCCCGACTGCTCACCCCTGCCAGCACTTTTCTTGTCCTCGTCTCTCCTCCTGCAGCTTGACATTGGCTTGTCCTGCGGCCGAGGTCCACAGCTCCTCCTGGCATTGGTCACTGGCGCTGTGTTGGGGCTCTGCTGGGATGGCCCCACCAGGACACAGCACCGCTGTGCCCATCTGGCAGATCCACCTTTAAACAAAAGGGGGATTTTTCTACCCAAAGTGTTCACAGCCTAAATAGTGCTGAGGACTCTGTGTTAACTGTTCTCGTGAACCTGATAGACCTCCCCACACATTAAATAGAGCTGGATGATATGTCTTTGCAAAGGGAGAGCCGTGTGGCCTGGGATTTTTGCTTTCTGCTGCATGCCTGCTTTGGGGGTGGGATGTTTTGGGAGGGATGTCTCTCTTTCTCACAGAGATGGTAGCTATGTCTGTGTCCTCATTGGACTGTGGTTGGGCAGCCTGGAGATGTCACATCTCTTCTCCTGGAGATTTCTGCAGCTTTGGACATGCTGCCAGGGCAGTTCGTGGGGTTGTCCTGCAGCCTATGGCCAACAAAACAAGATGGTCACTTGAGCAGTAGGTCTAGCAGGTGAAAAGGCTCCAGTCGCAGCGGTGACCAGCACCTCCTTGTGGTAGTCTTGTCAGCCAACCCAGTTACAGTGGAGAAGGTGGTCAGTTTTTTGCTGAGAACTAGATTTTAAAGTTATACAGAGAGCAAACAGGACCTGGTGAGATTCCTGTATGTGCTTCAGTGCCTGACTTGGATGCTAATGGGAGTTAACTTCAATGTGATACTGGAAAATCCTACCAGCTGCCACCCTGCACCTTTGGGAGCCAAATACGAAAAACATGAAAACAGAGTCGATGTAACCGACAGAGACTCCCACTGGGCACAGTGTGTTCCTGGCTTTGGGGGTGGATCCTCCATTTGTTCTCCCACCTTGGTTCTTCTCGGCTAAAATTCTAAAACATCTTAAGTGGATTTATCTCCAGCTCTGTTTTCTCTGAGTGTTTAGGCACAGGCTAGCACTTGGCTATGGAACTTACAATGAGAGCTATTCAAGTGTTTTAATTGTAACATTAGTTGTGTGGAATTTGGAACATTGTCTTTTTAATGAATTGCATTCAAAAGGACTAATTAGTATTCTGATAGGGTGCTGTTTGTGTGTATGCCTATCTGCCACACAACCTACTGCTAACAAAGCACAACACTCACATCTGTCCAAGATATTAATCATTCTTCAGTGAGAGAAAATACCTCATTTTAATTGCTGTGCCATTCTACACGTCCCATTAATTAGCATTCATTAAGCACCAAGAGCATGCTTCGTGCTGTGGAGTACAGAGCTTGCAGACTGGGCACAGCTATCTACTGAAGCAAAGGCCATGCCAGGAGCGGTAGCCACCCAAAAGCAGGCTGGGGACGGTGGCTGGGGAGGGGAATTGAAGCTTCATTCCTTAGACAAGACAAGGACAAAGAGGGGTTTTTGTAGCCTTGGTCAATTCTAGTTAGCTGAATATTTGAATGTGGTTGAGGTAGGGAACCTCTTAGTGGGATAGTAGGGCTCCTGGGACTTCTGATGTAGTTGTTTTGGGGGAAGGAGCAGAAATCATCCTGTTCTCACTCATACTATGATATTTATCGAGTATTTGGGTCTGATGCAGGCTCTGCATGCCCTAAGCCTCCATCTTGTGCTTTGGTGGTGGTGGTGGGGGAATAAATGGAAAGCACAGGGGCTAGATGGGGGCTGGATGGCTGCAGTCCTTGCTCTTGTTGACTCCAGTGCAGCTTTCCTCTCCATGAGGGGTTTACCAGGCTGCGACAGGGCAGGACACTTATTAGTGACAGGCATTGGAGAAAATAATTGGATTTCATTGATTTGACTGTGCATAACCACGGTTTATCAGTCTTCCTGAAAGCCCAGACACTGGTGATGGTAAGGGAAAAACATTTTTGGCTATACATGGGATTAGCTGAACATGATAATTTAAAAAATAAGGGAAGACCTGATCAGAAGGAGAGACTGCAGTGTCAGTGGCTTGCTTGGCTGTTATGATATCACTATATTTTAATCTCAAATTCGGAAGTAATAATGGGGATAATTTTTCTGCACTGAGGATGAAGATCTATTTTTTGTGCTTTCAAGAGCTGTTTGCTTGGCAGGGGAGGGACTCCATTGACAGATGATTTTAAAATTGTGATCAAAAGTGTGGTGAACCCTCTCACCTTCCCTGGCTTTTTGACAACCCTCCAGCTGAGCGAGGTGGTGGGATTGTAGGGCAGAGATGGAGAGGTGCTGGTGATGCTGCTGCAATGCTGCCCAGCTGCTGATGTGGACACAGACAGCCTTGGCCAGGTCACACAGAGATGTCGGATGTGTGCTCCCCACCCCGGGGATGGGCTCGGGGCACTGCTGGAGCAGGGGCATATCTGCAGGGGATCTGCCAGAGAGCAATGTACGGTGCAATGCAGCCTTTGGCTTTGGCTTTGAACCTGAGCTCCCAAATTAACAAGCCAGCGGGTTAGTGTGCTCCCTGCAGTAGCACCGTGCTCCTTTGATGCCTGAGCTGGCTCAAGAAGGAGGATATTAACATTAATATTAATGCAGCATTTATTTCTCTCGTGTTCTTGACATTCAAAAAAGTGAATGTATAATATACAGAGGTCAAGGTAGGCCAGTCCTGCCATTTCAAAGAGAACAGGAGATGAAGACAGAATAGCTATCTTCTGTGAGTTCAACATTTCCATAAGGGTATTTCTGACAACCTTTTTATCACTGTGGGTGATTGCTAAGCATTTGTCTATGTATCTATACACACACACATATACACACAAATATATATATATGCAAATATATATATGCATATATATACTGCTGTAGCTCAGGGCAGTATCTTGGTTGGCTTGCCGTTCTACACTCACACACAGAGGAGCATGTCTTTCAGTTACTTGATCAAGGAGCAATAACTACCAAACCCCTAAATCTGGCTGAAAGATTCTAAAATGATAAATCTCTTTTCTCCAGAGATATGAGGTTTAATTTTGGCTGAACAATTCTCCATACTTTTGGGTTCCCAATGATCCATTTATAGCTTATCAATTAATTTTCATATTTCCACTCTGTGGAGATGTGGAATTCATTTCCTGCTGGAGAGGTTACTGGAATGATAATGCGCAGGTGGCTTGAGATATAGCATAAATATATTATGCTTTGGTATGTCTCATTTATTATGTAAATAGGCATACGCTCCATGCAGATGAAACAGCTTGATACCGCAGCAGGGTCGTGCATTGGCTGGCAGTCATTTGCAAGGTTGTTCAATAATGCAAGTCAAGCAGTGACCGCAGAAGCTATGGCTTCAAAAAGGGTGCCCTCCCCACAGAAGCTGGAGGATATGAGGCTGTTCTCATCACTTTGTTTTGATGGCATTTACTGGTGCTTGCAAACAGTAAATGAAATGCAAGGGAAAGGATGCAAGACCTCCTTTATTGAGAGGGCTGTAATGGTGTTGTATGGCTGCTGTCCTTGGAAAGGCCCTTTATTTCCTGATTTCTCTATGGCAGCCCTCATCTACTAACCTTAGAGGAGTAAGGGAACATTCAGGCACCACAATTCAGTGCCCAGATTAGCGTGGGAACATTTGAATAGCTATCTGCTCACTAATTGTGGGACCTTTAAGGTGTTTTTATTGGAAAGGTGGACTCTCTCAGTTCCTGTTGGCTGTATTTTGGGAGAGAGTTTCTCACTGTTCTGGGAATTGAATCCAAAGAAATCCTAGCTCCAGTCAGAAGACTTTGGAGGACATGTCTATGTTATTTGTCCTGAAATCATTGCTTCAGAGGGGCTTTGTCTGCCGGTCCCTGTATCCTGCAGCTGTGGTATTATGAAAGAATCACTGTTATATCTAGGGGAGGGCATGGGACTTGGTCATGATTTTACGAGCAGGAAGCCTCAAAAAAGGCATTAAGAAAGAAAAGGGAAGGAGGAACACATTTTTGTGTTGTGCTCCATGTGCTTCATGATATTGTGTCTGGGAGAGATGAGGGGAACTGGCCTGTCCCTCTGTCCCAGAGTGAGGGCTGCTCATTTGCAGTCTGCATGGTATTACTTGGTCCTGAGTGATGCTTAGGTCCCACAGAAGCCCTGGCTTTGGGTGCTTGGGAACAGCTCCCGCTCTGGATGCTAGTATTGGGCTGTCAGTGGGTTTGATTTGTAATGACCATGTTTGCAGAAACCACCACGACATTTGGTTTCCCAAATGTTTTTAGATAGGTGCAGCCATAAACCAGACACTTCCACTTCCAAGAGAGTTACTCTTTGCACAGGTTTTGGCAGTGCTGCCGAGGGACTTGCAGCTCAAAACGGTCCTCCCCTTTTGTCTTTTCTTTCCAAAGCCCTCTGTTTTGCATTCAGCTATGCTCAACAAAACCAGCTGAGACAAATCTGCCACTGCTGCTCACTTCACAACAATTTGTAAAACAGATCTGAGCTTGAACAGTTGTTACACAAATTGGAACTCAATGCGCAAATGAAAACTAGAAAACAAACAAATAAAACACAGCACATGATTGTTGCACTACATGCCTCTCTAGGAGACGGGCTCGAGGAGGGATGTTTGCTCTTTCTTTCCTCAGAAAGGCGTGCAGATTGCCAGCTGCTTTCCCTGTTGTCAGAGCAGCAAAACCCGGGAGAGGCTCGTTTTGCCATCAGATGAGCGGGAGAGCTTCCCATTGCTGTCATGAGTGGCAAAGTACATCCTACGAGGGCAGAGTTTGGCATCATTATAACTAACTCCTGGAATTTTTTCCTCCACTTGCATTTGACAAGATGTTAAGAGATTAAGCTGTGTACATGCCTAAAGCCTTGAATGGGTCCATAAATAAATAAATATTTCTCTGCAAACAAAATACCTCCCAGACATCAAGAATTGCTAATACACCAGGGGATGCTCTGAATACATGCAAGAAGGGGAGGAAGGGGCCATGTGATGAATAGATGGGGGATTGTTATTACAATGGCCTTATCTTCCTTATAGTTTAAAAAAAAAAAAAAGTTTCCAATGAACTTCTCCTCTCTTGCATGCCATGGAAACAGCAGTATCTGCCAGAACAAACACTGTGCAACCTAATGACCATTCTCTTGAAAATACCACTATAAAAAATTCAGCACCTGCGAGCAGTTTATGAAGTCCTGGTACAGCCTGACCTAAATATTCAAATCAAAATAGTTTTTTGCCTATTCACTTTGACTGAAAGGCTGATGCACAGCTGTTGGTTTGGGAACTGAGTGATTTTTCAGCTCTTTTAGTTAATGACCAAACCCCAAAATAGTCAAATGACTATTTAAGTCAAATGACTCAAGCCATGAGCTCTCTTGGACAGCCTTGATCTTGGTGAGGAAAAATTTTTTGCTCTTCTATGGCCTGATTTAGCCAGACTTTCTCTGGGGGATACTCCCAAGTGTCAATCATAGCTTAAATCCAGCTTTCATCCTGCAGTACCCTGCCCTTGTGGCTAAATGGTAGAAACACAAATTAGGCAGTGCAGGAGGCAGAGGGAACAGACTGGTTTCTGGTGAATCACACCCAAAACCAGCGACATGGCTGCATGTTACAACAGCCTTTGTAGTTCCCTATCTACAGGCAGAAACAACAGGTGATGCAGAACAAACAAAATGGCTGAAAGCTGTAGTGCCAAGTGAGTATGTACAGAAAAAAACCTGGCCTGGAAGAAGCGGCAGTAACTGGTATGTCAGTGTGTGAACCTAAAGCAGGAGCTGTTCCCAGCTTTGTACGGGGCAGGTCTCAGACCCTCTCTGTGCCTCAGCTTCCCATCATGGACAGTGCTTGCTGAGATGGCTGATCAGCTGGTGTAGCTCTTCACTTGCTACTGTCGTACCTGCTTTTGATTAGCTTCTCCTCTGTGAAGAACACCGCTTAAGTAAAACTGTTCTTTCTCTTAAGCGCTCATGCTGGGATCTGGGAATTTGCTGAGGCAGGATAAAAAAATGTTCCTTAAGTCCCCATGGATTAAACTGTGATTGAAATAACAAGTAGAAATAATTTAAAAGAAATTCCCTTACCCTTTTAGTTCATCTGTGCCCTGCTCTTCTTGGGCTCGTTGGGAAGCACTAAAATTGAGGGGAAAAACTTTCTTGTGATATTGTTGTTGCAGGTTTGTATAGGCAGAAGGTTTAGGTGGGCTGGTGTATGGAAAGTTTACCATTTCCACTTTGGTTTTAGGATCATAGAATCATTTAGGTTGGAAAAGACCCTTAAGATCATCGAGTCCAACTGTAAACCTAACAATGCCAAGTCCACCAATAAACCATGTCCCTAAGCACCTTCTCTACACATCTTTTAAATAAAAGCAATGGGAAAAGCATCTGAACATGGATTCTCAGTAAGTTTGTGCATTTTGAAAATGCCTGTGTTGGGAGAGGAGTGTGTACAAATGCAATTTTCAGATGAAACCCAGAATTATTAATAACTTTATAATAATCACTCATGCCTTTCATATAGAGCTAGTGCTTCTCTGGTGGCCTTTTTTTCATCCATCTGCAGCAACTGTTGTAGCAGAAAGTGCTACTACTGTGTGCTAGCTTTCGATTAATAATGCATACATTAAAAGTGCTTTTTCTAAGGTCTGCATGCCTTTTCCATAGAGTAGAAAAGTGATGACAAACAATTTATGCCTGCTCTTGTAGGTCTTTGCTCTTTGTCCCATGGCACATAATTGCCCATGCTTCCCATGTCTCTCCCTGTCCCCAGAGCCTGATGGACATGGGGAGGATGGATGCTGCCTTGGTTGTCACCAGGCTCAAAGGGCCACTCAACCCTTGTGCAGGACAGGTGGGAATATCAGAGGGAATAGATGGGATTTCAGTATTTTGACTGTACACAGCACAGAAGAAAACATCTTATGGAGCCAGCAAGCTAGCCTTCCACTAGGCTCTGCTGCTACCAGCAGGTTGTTGGTATTGAAGGAGTGAAGAGTAAAACAATGAATGCACTTCAGTCATCTGGTGGTCCTACTGGTATTGATGTATTTTTCTCCTGATTTCAGAGCATCCCTGCAGTGTAGAATCTCTCTGTTATCAGATTAGCTTTTGTGATAGAGTTGGTTTGGAAAAAAGATTTTGTTGCTAGAGAAAATTGCAACTTTTGGGAGAAATATCAAAACCTGAAATATTTCAAATCAAAATCATACATTTCCACAACTAACAAGCCAGGGCAATAAACTTCAGTACCTGTCTAAAGAATGGGATAGACACCATTTTCTGAAAAGGCAGCCTTTTCTCTTCCTTTCCTAGGGAGATGTGTGGTGTATCCAGGGGTATCAGGATTGCAACAGGTCCAGATTTTAACTTCCATATGGCACAGCAGTGCCACCATGGTGATTGGGAGAGGTTCCTGAAGACTGGAAGAGAGCAAATGCCACTCCTACCTTCAAGCAGGGCAAGAAGAAAGGTCCAGGGAACTACAGTCAGCCTCACCTCAGTCCTTGCAAAGGTGAAGGAGAAAATGCTCCTCGAAACTATTTCCAAACACATGAAAGACAAGAAAGTTAGGAGTAGTCAGCATAAGTTTACAAAGGGGAAATCATGTGTGACCAACCCTGCAGCCTTCCACGATGAGATACTAGCCTGGTGGATGAGGAGAGAGCAGTGGATGCTGTTTACCTTGACTTTGGTAAGGCTTTTGACAGTGCCTCCCATAACATCCTCATAGAGAGCTGACAAAGCGCAGATTAGACAAGTGGGCAGTGAGGTGGATTGAAATCTGGCTGAAAGACTGTGCCCAGAGAGTAGTGATCAGCTGCACAAAGTTCAGTTGGAGGCCAGTTGCTAGTGGTGGACTGCAGGGCTCAACACTGGGGCAAGTACTGCTTAACATCTTTATTAATGGACCTGGCAGATGGGACAGAGTCCACCCTCAGCAACTTTGCAGATGATACAAAACTAGGCAGATGATACACCAGTTTGTTTTGATGTCATCCAGAGGTACCTCAACAGGCTGAAGAACTGCGTAGAGAGGAACCTCATGAAGTTCCACAAGGGGAAATGCCAAGTCTTGCTCCTGGGGAGGAACAACCCCATGCCCCATTAAATGCTGGGGGCTGACCAGCTGGAAAGCAGCTCTGCAGAGAAGGACCTGGGGGTCCTGGAAGACAACAAGCTGACCATGACCCAGCAATGCACCATTGTGGCAAAGGTCAACAGCCTCCTGGGCTGCATTAGGAGGAGTGATGCCAGCAGGTCGAGGGAGGGGACGCTTCGCCTCTGCTCAGCACTGGTGAGGACACATAAGGAGTGCTGGGTCCAGTTCTGGGCTCCCCAGTACAAAGGAGACATGGACATACTGGAGCAAGTCCTGCACAAGGCCATGAAGATGATGAAGAAACTGGAGCATCACTTCTATGAGGAAAGGCTGAGAGAGCTGGGACTGTTCAGCCTACAGAAAAGAAAGCTCAAGGTGGGCATAAATACCTGATAAGAGGGAGTGAAGAAGAGGAAGCCAGCCTCTTCTCAGTAGTGCTCACCAACAGGACAAGAGGCACTGGTCACAAATTAAAAAAAAAAAAACGAAAATTTAATCTGAACACATGAAAACACTTCCTTCCTGTGAGGGTGGTCAAACATTGGCACAAGGCTGCCCAAAGAGGTTGTGGAGTCTCCATCCTTGGAGATATCCAAAACCCAACTGGACACAGTCCTGGGAAACCTGCTCTAGCTGACACTGCTTGAGCTAGGAAGTTGGACTAGATGATCTCAAGAGGTCCATGCCAACCTCAACCCTTCAGTGATTCTGTGATATTTTAGTTGTGAACATTTGCTTGCATCTGATAAATAAAAAATGCTTTCAGGGAAACAATTACTTGAAGTGCAAAACTTGAAATATAAATAAGAAAGAAACCCTTAAAGTAGCCCCAGTATATTGGTCCAATATTCACCAGTGATGACACCTGCCAGTTTTTAATGTTTTTTAAATTGCTACCTGGCAGATAGCAGAGATCCTCATCTGAAAGCAGTGGCTTTCAAATGGGTTTTCTATGTTGTTTATGCTATGATAAATGGAAGCCTGACATACCTCCACATGCAAGAAAATGTGTTATTCCCCAGATAAAATGTCTGTATTGGTTATTTTCTGAAAGCAGCATAGGGCAGATACGTATAAGCAAAGCTTAAGAGACAAAGGAATTTTTCTGATTATTTGTCAAGCACCACCTTGTTTCTAACACATTATAAATGAATAAACCTGTCATTGAGCTGAGATAAATTGCTTGGGAACTTATTACTGGCAACCCTTGCTTCACAGATCTGACCTGCCCTTGCTAAAGTTTTCTTGTTCATCTGTGACGTGCAGTGCTCAGATCCCTCCTGGATGGCTCCTTCATGTACTGCAGTGTTAAGCTCAGAGTTGGATGCCACATTTTTTCTCTCACTCTAACTTGCATATGGGAGATGTATAGCTATATAAACACAGTGGTTACTTTATAAATTGACTTTATAATTTCCACCTATACAAGAGGTGGTCTTTTCATTCCTCCCCTCCCCCTTATTGCAGTCAACATTTATAATATGCCTTGGATCATCAGCAGTCACATCTTTTATTTCTCAGTATCAGTTGTTCCATCAGCCAGCCAGGGAGGCACCGAAGCAGCTGTTGTTTGCTTGGGTTTTTTTTCCCTGCAGTTATTTACATAGCCATGCAAAAGGTATAAGGATTATGAACCAACTGTAGTGACAACCGAGGCACTAATTCTTAAGCCCTACTCTTGCTAGAGTAATTACCGAAGGAACATTGGCACCCTCCTGTTGCTTCCATTGAAATCTAGGGTGTGATGTGTGGGCATAAGACAACCCTTGTGTTCACTCGCTTGCAGAAGACAAGTCTCACATTTTCAGTTCTGTGGGACAGACTCATGTATCTACAAAAGCCTTATACTGCCCATAGTGGAGCAGCAGAAACAATGCAAGTCAATGGAGATTAGGAGCAGAATATTTGGAAGTGCCCTCATCCTGCTTTGAAAGGTGAAACAGACTGTTAAGCATTCAACTCTCATTATCCCTCAGCCTCAGTTACCATTGGAGATGTTTAGATCAAATTTGAAAATGGACATTAGGCTCTGAAAGAAGGGATACAGTGTTGAAAATACTACCTTTGGTGTTTAAGAGGCCCCCTATATTTCCCTGCAAAGTGTGCTAGTCAATAAAGTCAGTGCACACATACATGCCTTTACAGGAAAGCGGATTCAGTACTGTTGTGCTTACTGCTCCCGTGAAAATGAATTTTCTTAATTGTATCCATAGATATGTTCTGAAGAGGAAACTCAGGCATCTCTGGTTTTGAAAATTTGTCCCAACTCATCATAGTATGAGAAGTCTCTCAATATGTTTCTCCTTTTAAAGAACTAAACTATATTTTAAGCCAATTAATATTCCTTCTCGCGTCTCAAAACCACCTAACTGTGATGCTGTTTCAAAAGCCGTCCCACCATTTCATGCCTGGTTTCACCTTTAAACATCACATTTCTGCTTTCAAAATGTTTCATACATAACCTTTACAAAGGTTTGCGTTTGAGGGGCAGCAGAGCCAGCTGGTGCCTCTTGCAATAGCATCTATACACCTACATCTGTTTGATGGTATTTTGTAGTGCATATACATGAAAATATGCACAACTTGTTTCTCTGTTATTGGTAAGAAGGCATAATCAGCTCTGAACAGTTCAGCAAAACTAAATAACTATTATTTTTTAAGTGTACTGGAAAAGGGAGACTTTCAGACAGTGTGAAGGACATTCATGTGTCTGAATCAGGTTGAAAGTCAATGAGAGTTGAGGGCTGACTTTCTCTGCACGCGCTCCGGTCACGGCTTCCAGTGTCAAAAGCTGTCCTGGCTCTGCGGGACCTTGTTTATGTGAATATTCTCAGAAGGCTATTTGGTGAGATTTGGTGAGACCTGCATCTCTGACTTCTCAGGTGTTTCTGTCTGGGCAGCTGAATTCCTACACGTAATGGCTTTAAACTGAAAGAGGGTAGATTTAGATTGCCCAGAGAGGTAGTGGATGACCCATCCCTGGAAGTGTTCAAGGCCAGGTTGGATGGGGCTTTGAGCAACCTGGTCTAGTGGAAGGGGTCCCTGCCCATAGCAAGGGGGTTGGAACTAGATGATTTTTAAGGTCCCTTCCAACCCAAACCATTCTATGATTCTATGTGGTCCACTGGAAGTTACTCCTGTTTGCCTCCGTGACAGCAAAAACTTGCATCAGTAAATGTTTGATGGATAAAGCCACTTGTGCCTCCATCCAAATAGGCATGTAAGTGTTCCTCTGCTCCATGCTGTGGGGCATCTCACTCCAGGAATGACCTGCTGGTGGCCATGAGAGGAGAAGCCCTTGGTCTGTATGGGGCAGACCCTGCTGCTTTTCCCTTGCAGTGCAGAACAGGATGCGAATGCAAGACAGGGAGAGGGCTCTGACCTGGAGTAGCTGATGACAATGACTGTTTTTGCCTGCTTTTTGTGGGCTTGTGGGGCACCAGGGAGTAGCAGGTTGTACAGTGAGGTGGTTGCTCTTCTGGGGCTGCTTGCTCTTTTGCTCCAAATAAAAGTGGACAAGCAAATACCTGGTATCTCTCTAACACCAAGTCACCTGAAAGGACTGACCCATCCAATGAATTTCCTGTGATGAACTCCACTGTTTCCATAGATATTTTCAATTTTACATCTCAGTGATGCCAATGGAATCAGAAATAGCTGGGATACATTGTGTGCATTTCAGGTCTTTCATCACTTGATAAAACTGAATTAATAGAATAGAATAGAATAGAATAGAATAGAATAGAATAGAATAGAATAGAATAGAATAGAACAGACTATTTCAGTTGGAAGGGACGTGCAACGATCACCTAGTCCAAGCCTGGTCCATGGTACTGTTGACATGTCTGTATCACAAGGCGGGAATCTCAATAGTGAATTTCTCATGGCCTGGCTGGGACAGGCAGTTTCCAGGACACTGATCCTCATGATGAAACAGCTTCCATCTCTCAACCCAGAGAGCTCTGCAATTTGTTAGTTTGGAAAACCAGCACCTTAGCAAGCACTCAGAGTGCCCCACAGCCCAAAACTGCCTACCCTTGTATATACAACACTTCATGGGGAGGTTTCACGTGATGGTGCTGCCTGACTCTTTCCATCAAGATGCATGGACACACAGGTGCTCCACTTTGGGTGGCATCTTCCAGAGAAGAATGATTACGAAGAATCCTCTTGCCCAGCAGCTGACAGGTGAGGACCTTTGCTGGCCCCAGCAAGGTCCTGCTAGGTGCTCAGAGCCTGGGTGCTTGGTGGGGCTGTCTGACCATGTCACTAACGCTAAGATCTGCATTGACATAGTCAAGGTCTCAGTCAGATAAACTTGTGTGGTTGCCCAAAAATGCTGGGAAGGAGCTAATCTAGCTGGCAAGTGAAAGACACTTGTGCAACTGGAAATGCTACCAACCAGCTGTCCAGACCCCTGGGAAACATCACATAAGACAACAAACTTGTCCTTTATTAATAAATGCCAGGTGACAGCTAGATAGCGAGACAGAAGCTTACTTAATTTGCTACTCATATTTCCTCTTGAAAGTGAAAACACCTTCTCCTTTCTCTGGCATAAAACAACCATGAACTGAAGGTTAAGGCATCTGATCAAATTTCTTTGTGTTCCCTGGTTTAGGGCCATTACTTAACTTTGAAACGCTCAGATTTAGCTAATTAGAGGTGCTGCACAGGGAGTGGGAGAATTGGAACTGGAGCAGCCCGGAGCCCAAGCCAGCTGCCAGCCAGCTCCTCACCTCTGCCAGGCTCCCACAGCTGAACATGAGGCAAACAGGACTCCGTCCTCCCTGATCGCTCTCCTCTTCCTCGCCAGCTCCAGAAGAGGGGACATCTCTGCATGCACAGAGCTGCAGGGCTGGATTTGGCCGGAGGCAGCTCAGCTTCTCCTCCCAATGTAGCTCCCAGGGCCATGGAGATGTAAGCAAATTTCTGCAGGCAAGGGTTTTAGACCAAGCGTAAGACCAGAAGTCTTCACAGCTATTGCAAATGCTGGGGGAAAAAAAAGGTAAAAAAAGCTACATTTTCCAAAACCTGTGAGGTGTTGTTCTGGCTCCTTCTATCCTCCTCCACCTTTACCCCAGCTGGCACTGGGCTGAATTCAGGTGGTAGAGACAAAAATAGGAACTTTAAAAAGATAATGGGCATTTTTGTCTTTGCTTTTCCTTGGCATGGAAAAATCTGAAATTCTGAGAGAAACTTTTACATGAATTTTTTTCTATGAATTAACAGAGAAAACATTTCTTTTTTTTTTCCTCTTACTAATAAGTATTTCAGAATTTCTTGTATTAGTTAATTATAGTCTCTGTAAGCATAACCTTCCTTTTGCTTAAACGTAATTTACTTCCAGAATTTGAGTTTGTCCTCCGCATATTAGAGATACATCAGGAGGCAAAAAAATGCATTTATTCTTTGTGCAGTGTAGCTTCATCTCTACCAAACAGCTATTTAAGAAGTTAAGTGACATTATTTGAAACTAAATAATGCATTTTCATTTATTTCCTAATATTCTTAGAAGTATTTTCTCACAACCATGTTATTTTATGTTTCCTATTAGAGGAGGGATCTAAGACCACAGATATCAGCTTAGCTTATTTGAGAACTAAAAATGCTGCCACAGCATCACTAAGGCCCATGAGGGCAAAAGATGCTGCAGAAATATGTGGTATTGTTTGGAGCATGAGATATCCAGTGTTTGGAGATCTTCCTGTAATTTGACAGTTCTTCTCTTCTAAACTCTTGTGGTTTTCCCAGTCCTTGCTGTCAGATTTCAAGATCTTGGTGCATGCTGGAGTTTGGGCACAGTTCTATGAAAGGCATTACCAAGCTGAAGCAGAATCTGTCAGAAAATGTTTGTGCTGTGATATTTGTGAAATGTGGATCATCTCAAAGGCTCAAGAACTGTCATGCCAGCCTCAGTATTTTAATCAAAACCAGCTTCAAATTAATTGATCTGCTGCTGTATTTTCCATATGCTCTTCTTGTAAACTAGTCTGCTATCATCATAAAGTCATATAATTGCATGATACAGTGATAGCACCTTTCTGAGAATACCTGGTAATAACTAAGTTTTATAGGGAAACAAATCTTAGCATTCACAAAGGGCACTGCCTCTGCCATTTGTGTGTCTTGAATTTTTGGAGCTAAAAAATGGAGCAGTGCATGATGACATTATTTACAAAGCCTCAGGGAGAAATTTTAAATGATGGTTCTGCCTGTGACGTAGTGAACATTAGAAAAGATTTTTTTCCCCAATCATGAAATTTCTGGCTGATACTTTTTTTAGCAGAAATTTATATGTAGTCAACTAATTATTTTTTACTGGAAAACAATATGAAAAAATTTTCAAGGACACTTGTCATGATAAAGGCAGCTCTGGATGTAAATAATGTATTCAGCTGAATGACACAGGAGTCTGGTGTAAACACATCTGGTGCATGCTCAGATGAGAGTGTTTAGATTTTTGGATGTGTAGGAGGGAATATTTGCTTTGTTTTTTTTTTATAAACTGACAGTACTCTGCGACGTATAGTACTGTAATCTAACAGTCAACAAGGAAGACATGGTGCATCGGTAAAACCAAAGAAGGGAATAGTTAGTATGTTTCCTATTTCTTCTTTTCATGTTAATGAACTCTGTTGTTTCTGCTAATGTGGGACACCCATGGACTACCTACATGAGGCAACAGTGATGAGTGATGGGTTCACATCACTCCAGAAAGGCACCTAAGGGGGCTGGGCTGGCTCCCTCCCAGGGTGGTGATGGGGGGGTGATTTCTTTGGGGAGCGATTCCCAAGCTAAATTGCTGCCCCTGCCTCCCTCTGGAAGGGCCCATCTCTTCCCAGTGACCACCGAGATGAATTTAGGAAAACCATCCATCCAGCTGAGCTGGTGAAATCAGGTTGCACAAGTTGATTGGGTTGAATATCTCTTTTTCTTCTCTTTCCCTGACATCTGCAGTTCTCCCTGAAGATGGAGAGGTTGGTGTCTCTGAGGAGCAGTTGTGAACATCAGTGTCAGGGAAGGAGGTTGTATGCAGGGAAGGAAGGATCTCACCACTTGGCTTTTACCACCCTCCAGGTGGTATCACAGTGTCCTCATTCACTGCTGCAGCAGTGAGTGTCTTAAAAGAGAGAAAAAAACCAGGTGCTGGTAAGGAAAGATTTAATTATTAGGCACATCAGTCACACACTGGATGCACAGGGTGATTCTGATGTGCAGTAACTTGCCTCCTGGGTACAAGGGATCTTTTAGGACAGCTAGGTGTGTTATCTGCAGAGAGTCAGCAGTTGTGGTCTGTATTGGTACCAGTCATGTGTGGAAGTATGGGAGCTATGTTCTAGAGGCTAAATTCAAGTGGTGGGCAGAAGACTGAAGTCCAAGAACTTCATGTAGTGTTTGCTGAGAGAAAGGCAGAGGTCCAACATCTCATTGTGTGAATGAGACCATGATGTAGAAAGGAAACAGGGGACTGAAAACTGAAAGAGAAGCATTTGCTCTAGAAGCTGTAGGAAAGCCAATAGGCACAGAAGAACCTGGACGGACATGAGCTCCAAGACAGAGATAGCTGTCTTCCTTTGAAGCCACCTCTGAGGAGACCAGGAGGGATACAAACAGCACAATTATTATCAATAAGGGAGGCAGATTATTGCTGGTGTGCAATATTAAGTGACAGAGTGACGACTCAATTTGCAAGTGTTTTTACACCATTGCTAGAAGTCTCAAAAAATAAGATGAAGGAACTAAGATGCCTGGCAGCCCTGACACAGCAGGATCTCAGGAACGTGGTGGAAGGGAGATAAACAACGGGACAGAGTTTTCCAAGCCATAAGGTTCATAGAAATGTTAGCATTAGAGGTACAGGTAGGGGAGTGGCACGCTATGTGAAGGATTACATAAAGTGAAACAGCATAAAATTATGATTGGAAAAGAGAAGCACAGTAGGATCATTGTTGGTGGAAATCCCATACTCCAACAATAAACGCAGAGCCCTGCCATTGTACAGCCATGGGCAGGATGATGACAGTGATCAGCCAATGCTAAGTGAGATTAGGTAAGCTGTAAATTTAGGACAGGTAGTGAAAGTAGGAGAATTCAATTATTCACATGTGGACTGGATCAGTGCCTCACAAGAACAAGGTGCAGAGAGAAAGCCTTTGGGTGTAAAACAACAGCTGCCTGCAACACCTAGTCCAAGGATGCACAAAGAAAGCCATCAGCCTGGATTTGGTTCTTCAGTGGTGCACAGGGTCTTACCTGGGAGAGATAATTATAGCAGCAACCACAATACAAATAGTTTTAACATTGTGGAGGGAAAGAGCAGGACAAATTAGTCCAGCATGCAGATGTTGCATTCAGAAACAGGGAGCAACATTAAAAGGCAGTAATTAGTCAAAAAACCCACACAGAACAAGCTAAAAGAAAAAGAGTCTGAAAAGCTAGAAGCCCAGTTGAAATGTGTGCCACAAATTAAAAAGAAAACAAAGTAGTTCAATGAAGCACAACATGGTCAATAAAAAGTCAAGGTGACTCTCAGAAGAAAAAAGATGAGTGTCCAGGAAGAACAGAACTGTTTTCCAAGTAAGGGTAATAGCAAAGCCTGTAAAATATGTGAGATCAAATGTAAACAGGAAAATAAGAGGGCCAAAAAAATAATTTGGAAAACACCTCAAAAGAGATGCTCAAGCCAAGAGTAAAAAGTTCCTTAGGTATATCTAAAGAAAGGTAAGGAATTAATGGGAAAATATAAAAGGGACCTCACTGACAAATGGGATTTCAGGCACAGTAAGGCATAGCAGAACAGCTCACTGAATTCTTGGTGAATTCATTGCTGAAGATGTTGAAGACATTCCCACATTGGATACATTCCTCAGGGCCCATGGGTCAGAGGACTGAAATCAGTGTGAAGGAAATACATGGGAAGTATTAGATCAAATAATAGATGAATTAGATACTGCTGGCCAAGGTTTGTAACCTCTCTTTACAAACCACCATCGTGCCAGATAACTGGTGAACTGCCACTGTAATTCCCAATGACCCAAGAGACTCTAGAGGGGCTCATGGGGATGATGACCTAGTGAACCTGACTTCCATTCCCTGTAAGATGGTGAACTTCATAACAAAGAATAAGTTTTCTGAGTACTCCTTCTGAGCTGAGAAGGAATTGTCATGCTTTCTGGGAAGGGAATGCTGCCCCACCATCCTGCTGCAGTTTTGGAAAGGTGTCAGGAAGTATGTGGCTAGAAGGGATCCAGTGGATATCATGTATTTGATTGGGTAGATACTTGGATGAACACAAAATGTTGCTCAAGGAAGTGGGCAACTTCCTTGCTTACTGGAGGAAAGTCCTGTAACAGGATGAAAGCTGGTTAATAGATGGGAAGGACAGAGCAGGGCTTAGTGGTCACTTTCCAGGGTGGAGAAGACTTAGTGCTGTGCAGTGATGGAGGCAGTGGATAAACTGAAGATAGAACTACTATCCACCAGACCCATCAGCAAATAGAGGACCTTTGGTAGCCTAGGGTTGTACTGTGTAAAATCTCTAATAGAGTATTTGTGCGTGCTGGGAGTAGTGCAAGGGGAATGGATCAGAGAAAGTGGCCAGACTTGCACGCTGTCTCTGAACAGCATGTCCCATTGGGGTCATTTGTCCTACCCATCATGGCCCCTCTCTTATTGCTGCATACTGCCTAGAGACAGGCACGCTAAGAATATGGCCTTGGAGCATCCCTGGGGCTACTTGGGGTTTTGAACCCCTTTTCAGCTACTGAGGTGGGCACCTCCTGGTTAGGTGCCTTCTGCTCCTGAGATACTGCTGTGTCTGAGAGCTGGTGGTCTCACTCACTTGCTGAAGTTCAGCCCTGGGGCATTGCGTCTTGTAGAGGAGTAGGATGCTAGGAGCCTTATGCACTATAGGCAGAGAAACAAGAATGAAGTTAGCTAAGAAATATTGAAGCGGAAGGTAGAGGGCTGTGGGGCAGGGGGAATGCAGGCAAAGTGCCCTCCTGGGTGATAAACAGGGCTCCTTGGTGCCACAGATGGACAGACAATAAATTATAGATCCTCACAGCTTCTTCTGGATGCAACAAAGCAGGAGTGTGAGGTATCTGAAATGCTTGTATTTGTGTAACACTGTGTGTGTCTGTCTGACAGAGACTCGTTAAAGAAATGCCACTTGCTCGCAAACCGTATGCCATCAACAGCCTCTTCTGCTCATTTACCGTTCAGGCAGGCAGGCAGTGCTGGGTGAGGAACTCATACTGCTCACCTTTAACTACAGCTAATGACAAATTTATAAGCCTGCAATGCTTGGTTTTCTCATCTGAGGGGGGAAACAGTAAGGATGAACTTCTTCCTGACATTTAATCTGTTACTGTGTTTGCTGCAGTTTGGAGGCTAGACTAGTAAATCTGAGCATGCTGATAAGGGATTTTTAGCTGATATAATTTGTTTGGTATGTATGCTGACATCTCTGGAGAAAGGGTTGCAGGCTTTAATGGAAGGCTCCAGTGAAATCATGTAGATTTATTTACCTGGTAATGCATGAATTCCTCCAGCTGGAAATAAATTGTCTATTTTTCTTGATTTAAGGCAGAGTGGTGTGAGATACTGATTAGAAGAGTACAGAAATGTATAAATTAAGGTGCTGTATAAATTAATGACTCCATTTTGAAAAGTTTGGAAAATGTAGGTTTCACGGGTCAAGAAGACATGTAAGTGGTTTTAGGACATACATGAGGATCATGCTATAAGTGATCCTTTTGTTAGCAGAGAAGGGGTAAATGTTTTTAAAAAATAGTTAAAAATATGACTGTAAGAATAGATGTACTGCTTGACATTCAGCTATTGAAATGGGTTCCTGCTATTTGTATCATATGAATACAGTGTCTAGCAGTAGCTTTTTCAATATTATTCAGTTAGCCATGAGTTGCATTCGAAACTAATTTCTTTTGTTATGTATTGTAAATACACCCATTGGGCTCCTAATTGGAGAAAAGCTGAGCACCTTGTCTGAGGTTGCATGTCTCTTGTCCCTTGGCAACAACTGCATCACGTTCTTCGGTGAGCTCCTTTCTTAATGGTATCACAAACAGCTGCATATGGCTCTACAGAAAAAGGAATTATTGTAACAGTGGCAGGTGCTGGGCGATACATTTGGTATCAGAAAAAGGGTCAGCCTGAGGTAGAAAACAGCTGTACCATTTTGTTTCCAAACACTTGCAAATGATTTATCATGAAGAAAAACAAGTAAGTGTTCTGTATATTCATACTCAAATTATCAGAGGAAAAGGCCCAAGCTACCACTAATCTTAGGTATTCCAGTAAATCAGCTTCCTTGCCAATAATGAGGTATTTTTTGTTTATATTCATTTAAGAACTGTGTTCTTAAACACATTTTTAAAGGAAGCACTGCGGAGGTTTTACAGAAGAAGAAACAGCACAGGTAAACAGGGTAGTTTGGTGGCCTTAGGCCTCACATCTGATCTAGCTGAAGCTCATCGACCAGAATCCCAGCAGGACTACTTTAGCTTTTCAAGCTTTTCAAGACCCTCCATGATAATAAAATGCAAACAGGACTTGATTTTGTCTTTTAACTTTTATCTATTACACATGGGCATTAAATATCCTCTTGGGCTTTCAGCTCATCTCCATTACCTATCCCACCACCCTCCTTCTCCCCCTGGAGTGGGTGCACTGAAGCCCCCAGGGATGCATGTTAGTACTGCTCCTGGCAAGCTGTGCTGCATCCATAGTTCGTGGAAAGCAACAACTGTGTGCAGAATATAAAGCAGTCCAAGCCCTGAGGTCCTGATCTCTCGATCGTTTGTATCGGTAGGTTGGCTGAAACACATCCATGCAATCTGATTTTCCTCCCATTGAAGGCTGCACGTGGGAGGGTGATTCATAGCCCATCTGTATTTCATCCTGACGTCAGATGCTGATTAGAGGGGCTCCTGGGTCTTGCCACTCACAGCGTGCAAAGCTGCCCAACGATGCTGATGGTGTTTGGGTCAGGAGTCTTATTTTAAAAGCATCCTGAGATGAAAGACACTTTACCGTGATCAGAAAGGTGGTGTCAGAGGGAGAGCTGTCAGCTGCAGTTGTAGATCAGTCTCTGTCTTGGAGAAAGGAGCTGGTGGTAATAGCCCTGCTGTGTACGTGTCCTGGTTTAGGCTAGAATAAAGTTAATTTTCTTCTTAGTAGCTGGTATAGTGCTGTGTTTTGGATTTAGGATGAGAATAATGTTGATGATAACACACTCATGTTTCAGTTGTTGCTAAGCAGTGTTTATACTAAGTCAAGGACTTTTCAGCTTTTCATACTGTGCTGCCAAGTGGAGGCTGGGAGTGCACAAGAAACTGGGAGAGGACACAGCAAGGACAGCTGATCCAAGCGAGCCAAAGGGGTATTCCGTACCATATGACATCATGCCCAGTAGATAAACTGGGGGGAGATGGCCGGGGGGCACTGCAGCTTGGAGTTGGCCAGGCATTGGTCAGTGGGTGGTGAGCAATTGCATTGTGCATCACTTGTTTTGTAGATTCTCATAGTAATAGTAGTAGTATTTTCTGTTCCTCTTCTGTCCTATTAAACTGCCTTTATCTCAATCCAAGAGTCGTGGGGTTTTTTTCTGGTTCTCTCCCCTATCCTACTGGGGTGGAGGGGAGTGAGCGAGTAGCTGTGTGGTGCTTAGTTGCCGGCTGGGGTTAAACCACGACAGTACGTTATCGGCATTTAACATCTATGTACAAAGTAATCTGAATAGTGTTAAATGCTATCAAGGAGGAAATTGGGGAGAGAAAGAAAATGGTAGGAAGTACTTATCCATGCAACAATTAATGTAATGCATAAATCTTAAGATGGTTTGAGGGACGTCATATAGCTGTGAAATGCATCTCAATAATGCCAAGCTTTGTTAGGTGTTTGAAAGATGAGGTGTCTAAGTAGCTGTGTTGGATGCAGGGGTCAGACCATTTTAGTGATGGTCCAAATAGCATTATTAGTACAGAATAGCCTTAAGTGAGAGAGACTGATCTCTGAGAAAAACTCTTCCCAGATAAGATTTCTTCCCCAAACCAGCGAGTTGACCTCCTGTTCCCATATCAGGGTAGTTCTGTAAAATTTCTTCTTATCAAGAGATGGTTTAGCTAAAACTATGAATAGTGCTTTGAAGTTTTAGAATATTTATAATTTTTCATGGCAAAGGGGAGATGGGCATTACACATGTATGGGGTTTTTTTTCAATTGATCTTATAATTCTCCTGTCACAAAGATGAAGATAAACATTTTGTTGCAGCTGTAAGACAGATGTGTGCTCTGAATATTCAAGTAAGTCAGATTAAGAACAGCCCTTTACCTAACCCTAGAGCTTGTCCCCAAAAGCCATCTAAATCAGTGGAATTAGAAGCTGCTTAGTCTAGCTGAGGGCACATTACAAGAAAATTCTTGGCATCTAGTCTTCCTTCTGTAACTTTATTATTTTTTCCTTTATTTTTAGTTATACTCTGGATAGCACAAATCTGCTCCATTATAGGCAGTTTTAGATAATGTTTTTGCAACTCATATGACCGCACTCACATGGAGGAAGGAGTACATTCCTTGGAAGTGTCCCATTTCCCAAAGGGCTTGCAGATGTACAAGAAAAACTCAGAACACACCTGCAGGGATACCATGTTCTTATAACCAGGCTAATTTCAAACGGACATTTTGGTAGCATCTAGCAGCCCTAGTGACAGGCCAAGACCCTCTTGTGCAAGAGGCTACTGGTTATACTAGCTATAATCAATAGACAATCTCAGCCACAAGTGCACAGTTCAAGATCCCATCTACACTGCAGTCGGGATAGGCATATCCAAATATGCTGTCACCTAACCAGCTCGGCTGTGTGTGGTGGCAGGGCAGGCATGAGCTGTGACACCCACCCAGGTATTTCTCCCCAGACTCTCCGGGGCGACAGCAGGGGAATTCAGGGATGGTGACAGCCTGTGCAAGCTCAGGACATGACTGGAGGCTTACTGGCCTCTCAGTTTACCAGCCTGGACATGGAGACAGTTTAGGTGCACAGCCCAACTCCTCTTTTTTTTTTTTTTTTGTTGAGTAGCTGAGACTTGCAGGTATTTCACTGGAAAGTATCCTCAAAGACCCCTAAGAAGAAGTCACCCTGGGAGTATGCTCTCAATATCCATTTAGGTCACTCATGGATCCTGCTCACAAAAGCCTGGGAAGCCCAGAAGGACAAGAACCAGAGCCACCCATCCCTGTTTAAGCCTTCCTGCAGTCCTCTGTTAAACTTGGCATAAACAGCTTGCCCAGGATTCATAGAAAGTCTGAGAGAGATGAAAAAAACTACACTCAAACATCCAGCCTGGCCTTTCTTCCCCAAGCCACTAGTATTGGTTGGTGAACAACTTTCTCTTCTATCCCCGTGTAGGTAAAGATAGCTCTCTTGCACTTGCAATACAAATATCTCCTTTGAAATCACATTAGCTTCAATGTGTGCTTAACACTAGAGCACCCTGGAGGCTTCTGGGAGTGCTGTGTGATTGCTCTCCTTATTTGACTCCGGTGTTGATGAGTACCATGATTGCTGGAGCACAAAAATGTCAGCAACGGTATCTCTTCAGTGGCTTTTGCCAGTGATGACCCTTTGAACAGATGATGCCTAGAAACAGGAGATGTGAGATGACTGTCTGGGTTTGGTGATATGAATGGCTTTTCTACCACACAGTGTTTTGGAAATGTCAGCTGTAATTGAAACTTAATCTTCTAACAAGTTTCAGCTGGCTGCTATTTGCAGACAATGTGAATGTTTCATTTTAGTAAATGGCATCTGAATGAAAAGGTTCTGTCCATTTATCCTATTTTTTTTCCCAGAAGGACACTGACAGCCAGGGTGTGGGTCCTAGATTAGTTTGACTTTCACAAATCAGATACTTCCTATTCTCCAAGCATAATTTTTTAAAAATAGCCTGGGTAGCAAAAAACCAACATCCCAAAACTTTGACCTGCTGTAGCAGGACCTGCAGTACTGCTGCTATTTGGGAACTGGCAAAACTGAAGAGTATGAGCTAAAAGATGAATCTAAACCTGTGTCTGCAGCTAGCTGGTGGGTATTACACAAAAGCAAGGAGCAAGCAAATTTAGGTCAATGTAACCAGCATTTATGCAACACCTAACTATGAGAGATAAATTGTGTTTCCAAAGGGAGGCCTACCACCAGAAAAGACTGCTGTGATACTCAGTGCTTAATGGGTTTCAGAAGGTCCTTGATCATGTATGCTCATTGATAACGACGGGGATTCCTTCTTTCCCTCCTTCCATCTGCCAGCTGTGCAAACTGAACCTCACCTGTTTAGGGAGCCAGGATGGTTTCTGTTTGTGCCGGGGGTAACAGACCCTGGTTGGTGTGGATGCAACTCACCCTCTGTGGCAGGTATCCACAAGCATGATGGTTTGGGCTTCAGTTATCAGTTTTGCAGTCAGTCGCAAGCATGAGTTGTTCAAATGCAAAAGAGACTTTCTGTTTAGTTGAACAAGCTTTGTTGAAGCCCAAGAAGTTTCCACTCACTGTGGTCATACTGGTAGATGAAGTAGGGGTCTACTGCCAGGTTTGAACCCCATGTCCCACATGTTTTCTGCCTGTGCTGTGAGCGCATGTGGAGGATACACATGGCTGGGGTGCACAGTGCCTACACTGAACCAGAAAAGGAAAAGATCAGCAAAGCCATGGTGTGTTTCGCTTCTGTAGTCCCATCTCCTCCCTAAGCGAGTTTGAGCCCTGCAACATCTCCTCTCCACAGAGCTCAGGACTCCGTACAGTTTGTCAGTTAGCTTGGATTTGCAGGGACACTGGAGAGGCTGGACCTCAGGCTGGGCTGGAACTGAGCATCAGCTCACAGCAGAGATGAGTGCTGTATGTCCTGGACCCACAGGGGTACCCAGCCCAACAGCAAACATTTATTTTTGCCTTTGAAGTCAGCAGCTGCAAGCTGGAACACATCCAGGAAGGAGATCCATAAAACAAGAAGGCATTTATTTTTACGGAGTAAATCCTGATGTTAAACAAACTAATCTTCTCAAAAGTGATATGGCTCCTTTTTTGGTAAATTACTTGCAGGAATTCCCGATAAAGGATCCTTCTCAAAAATCCATCTCAAAGATGTATTTTATTTGTCATATTAATGGTTTTGAGTCAAGATTTCAAAACTGGTCTCTAAATCAGGCCTGTGGAAAAAAGTACCCCCACACAATGGCCTCCAGTTAATACTCAGAGCATTAGCCCCGTTTTGAACTAATTTCAGAACTCATCTGTATTCAGGCACTCTTTAATACACTGAATTTTATAGTTTGTATAATGAGAAAGGAAAAGACAACAGCCAAACCCATCATTCTACATTATAAATCCATGGGATGCTGTGTACATCCTTGTTGCTCCATTTTGAACAAAGATACAGTAGAAAATGAAAAGTTGCCGAGAAAGGTGTTAACCAGAAATATGAAACAGCTTCTGTAGCAGGAAGTACTGAATAGACTAGACTTTCAACACCAAGAAGAGATGACTGAGGGGTGATGTCAGGTGGTCAGAGGAGGTAAATAAAGGATAATTATTCACTATTATTTATATTACAGGTATCATCAGAATATAAGGCATTAGCAGAAAATTTAAAACAAGAAAAAGGAAGAACTTTTCATACACACACACTGTTAAATCATGGAAGTTGTGAAAAAATATTGTGGTGGTAAAAAGCAAAGAGAGGCTGGAAGATATGGTCAGTTGTGTCAATCAAGCACAAAAGTCACCTGTATCCCCCAGCCCAAGAAGTCTCCAAAATGCTGACTGCTGGAGGGTCTGGAACAGTGGGAACAGTGCATGCTTCCCACATTTCTTACACCTTCTTGTTGCTACCTATGGCTGGTCAGTATCAGAGACTTAGATGGCCGCTCTGCATTTAATAATAATATCTGACTTTAACCGTATTTTGAGTAGCATCCAAGGAAGAGCTCCTCCTGTCATCTTGGCAGGAATCCCACCACTCTGAACCCCATCCAAGCCTCAGACAAACCTGTTCATCTGCTTTCCAGGACTTCCTGGACAAATCTCTGTCCTCAGCCTAGAAGCTCCTTGAGTGACTAACGTTATTTGCTCAGGTACATATAGATGTGCCTGTTCTCAGGAGCAGGTCAGCTCAAAGGTTTTTGTGGTCCATGGTTGGGCAAAGAGCTACCTGAACTGACCCCAGAGAAGCCTAAATAGTTAGATGAGATTGTGTAGTTGGACTGTAGTCAGATTTGGGTGGTGATAGCTACCGGTCTTGATGTTATAGCCTAGTGCTTGAGGCATTCCTCCAGGGACTTCACTTGTGGAGAAGTTATGTCACATTGTACCTACATCAATACTTTATAACTGTCCTAACTGCTAGACCATGGAGTATCCTGGGTGATTGCACTTGCCATGGCTCCTGCCAAAATTGGTCCCCTTTGTAGCCATGCCACAAGTGTCATGAGTTCAGGTGGGGAGCAGACTAGAAAATACCTCACTTGAGCGCTGGAGTTAGGCACCCTTCTAGGAGGAAGGGATCTTGGCTGCTAGACCCTGCTCTGGTTGTGGTTATGTCTGAACAAACAAATAAATGGGTCAGGGACTGTTCTTTTGTGTTGAAGACAATTGACACAGCACAGCTTGCATCCATACAGCTATATTCCCTTACTCTCCCAAACACGATAGCTGCACTCTGCCATGGCCCATGCCATCCCCAAACCATGCCTGGGTGATGTCTGAGAAAGTGCTAGCTGCACCAAGCTGAAGTTGTGCTGGGGAACCACAGCAAGAATTTGATGGTGGGACATGCTCTGGCCATATGCAGTGTGCAGGCTTAGTCGACCACCCTTAGAGACCTTCCCTGTGTGGGCTCTGCAAAGGAAGGTGTCCCCAGCTCCTCAGCTGCCCACCTCTAGCCTAGAGGAGGAAACATGGAGCTGAGTCCTGTTGAGGCTGTGTGCTGTCCACCCTCCTGGTTGTGGCATCTCCCAGGTGGTGTCTCGACCTGTTGGGGCACAGCATGGCAGGACCGTGTCCCCCTGTCCTGTGCAGCCAAGAGGTGCAGAGCTGCCTGCATCCCTCCCACATCTTCAGCAGCACTTGCTCTTCTCCACTGGTTCCAGAAGAAGACTCCAGAGGGGTGTAATCAGGCTGCCTGAACTGTCTTCTTCCCCCTCCCCTCTTGGGCCAGATGCCTAAAATTGCAGTGGAGCTTTGCCTAAATTACTCACCTGATGAGGCTGACAGGAGCCTCTCCAATGTGTCTATTCTAACGGGTGGTTTTATTGCTTCAGCTACAATTGTTGTGGAATGTGCTTTGTTTATAGCAACAATTGATCATGCTTTGTTACAAGTGTATTAGTGGCAGCTGGAAGATCTAAGTTCTAATTTTCCTTCAAAGAGGGAGAAATTTTATAACTTCCATTGCTCATCTATAAGAAAACCTCTTTTCTTCTTCCTTTCCCCGCCCCCTAGTTTTGGAAATGTATTTCCAGTGTGCAAGCCACAGTGGGAGGCCAACAAACACACTACAGTGAGTTTGGTGCTCAGGAGAAGTCTGCCATTGTCTTTTTGATTTAAAAAGATTGTTTGATAGTGTGCTTCATTAGACAGTCTAACAAAATGCTTTACAAATATTACTCCAAAATACTTCATTTTTCATAAGGAAGCTAAAGGGAAGTATTCCTGAATGCCACAAGAAGAAGAGAACCTTCTGTGCTCATTACCACTAGCAAGGGCGTTTTTTTATGCATGAAGAATGGGTTGCTGAGGGGACCAGGAGGCATGATCTGCAACAAGTGTACCCACTTGGGCTCATCAAGGTCTGCAGGATAGTTAGAGTTGCTGTGAGATGAAAGAAAACCTCCAAATAACAAACCCTTGGCATTGGGAATAGAATATTTTAATACTGGCTTCCAATTTAATGGTCACAGAAAGCAAAGTGAACAGTCCAGCTAAATAATGTGGCATTTTAAAAGCCGCTCCAGGCTGTGTTCAGCTCTGCCACAATTCTCCAGTGATCCCAGTTTCAAGCACTTAACAAGGATGCTTGGTTAAGCACCTCTCCCAGTTCTGGCTATCTGTATGGTGATAGAAAGAGACGGGCACTTCCCAAGGCGGTCTGTGTCTTGGGAGAGCTGAATCGTGCTGTGAAGCTCTCGGTTTCCCTCCACTTGTTAGAGAAGGCAACTAATCCCCTGACGCAGGTGGGTAAGTCTATGCCCAGCCATGCCTATGGGCTTTGGGGAAGATGTTTTGCTTTTCTGCCTCCATTTCTCTGCCTTAAAAAGTCATCTTAACAAAAGATATTGGCTGTACAATTCTGCCATGAGAATGAAAATATATGCGGAGGGCTTACATGAGAGACACCATGGTTTAAATGGCAGATGGTTTTTAGAGTATTGGCTGATGAGGGATAATCACTTTAATTCAGGGAGGGTCAGCTGCAGATTTGACTTTAGGTCTGAAGCATCTGAACTGATTCCTCCTCCTAAGCAGTCATAAAAAACTTGTTTTTCTGGGCTGGAGTAGGAAACGAGCAGAAGCCAATGACAACAGAAACCAACCCCCAGTTTCCATCAGCTATAGGGAATGAGCAGGTGTCATATATTTCCTGCTCTTTGATCCCTTTGCTTTGAATGCTTCACAGCAAAAAGTGCTTAAAAGCTGTTGAAGACTTTGGCTGTGTTACATGATATGCCAAGACAGGAATGCTGCTATGCTCTTCTCTGCTTAAAGTAAAATATTAGACAAAGCAGCTGTTCTGGTGGCTGTTACTGTGAGTTTAAAAACATTGTGTTGACTAGTTTGACATCTTACACTCACACTCTCATTGTATTTTTGTTTTTAGCAAGAAGGATTAATAAGCCTGGTGAAAAAGATTTTTTTCAAAGCAGTAAGTTCAAGTGCATCCCCCAAGCTTATTGACAACGGTCTTTCCAACTTCAGAGACGTTGCAGTTTCCTGGCAGAGTCCCCCATGCTGTCTGTTACTCTGTGCTCCTTGGACACCTTCCCCAGAAACCCAAGCTGTCATTTTGGGCACCTATACAAGTGTCTCAAAGCTTCAAGAAAGCCTGAGCTTTTGTGCACCTCCTGGCTGGCTGCCCAAGCCAAATGTCATTGCCTGCCCCGTTGATGTGAGCACTGACCATTTGCAACAGTCCATGTCTAACCCTGTGCACTGAGCTCTTTAAAATGTGGGGCTTTTATTCTTTGGTAACCTTTTAAAAAGGTGACTTAGAAGCCTGAGAGACAAAATCCACCTTGAAAATGGGTGTTTAGTTGTGAAACCAAACCTAACCCAAAATTTCCATCTTGTCTGATTGGAAGATATCTGATTGCTCTGGCCAAATGCTCCTTTAAAAGTTGATCACGGCTGGGAAAAAGTTTAGTGCACATGAGGGGATATTTATACAGCTGACAGAAGGATTTAACCTCGGAGACTTAATGCCAGTCAGGGAAAGAAAAGTCTCTGCAGAAGGTGCGCTGGAGCACAGGAGTTTGGCTCTTGTTCTGAACGGCTCTGTTGAGCAGATGTCTTCCTCCCACTGCTAGCCACAGAGAGCACAGCTTCGCTAGTCGGGCAGGCGGTTCTGTTGGGCTGTCCTGCTTGGTCCTTGAGGTCCTTGAGGCATTTATGTTCTCGGTTACTCTGCAACAGAGTTTCTTCCTTTCTTTTGCAGTTGGGATTAAACCAAATGAAAGAAATGGTGCTTTAACCTTGAAAAATTGAAGGCTAGGGTTGATTTTGAAAAACGAGTCCTTTGCATTTTTTAATAGACCCTTTTTTATTCAAATTTAATGAAGGTAAAAGGAAGAGCTCTGAAAAATGCAGCCAACCATGACAAAATGTATAAAGCCCTAGAGGAGCCCTGCCTGCATGTTGGAATCCCACTCTGTAGCGGTGTATAGAAAATGCAGGAGGAAAGGAGGAAATTTTATCACTATTGACAGGTCAGAGAGACACAGAGAACAGGTTTAACCCCTTCAGAGCAGCTGCTGAGGTTTTGAAGCCATATCGTTAAATTTTTCTTGCTGTTAACTCTCTCTCCACTTCTACTAGGCAGTGCAGTTGCATTGCCAGAGTTCAGGTGTGCTTGGCTGCCTCTGCCAGCACTGCTCGTGCTCGTTGCTGCTGAGAGCATCCTGCTGCGCAGGATGAGTGGAGAAGGTTATTTGCAGCACTGGGTTCTCCAAGTGACAGTGTGGAAAGTTGGGGTTCCCCTCTCCTTCCTACCTCTGTCACGCTATGCAGAGACGTCTGCTTTCCAGTCACTGGCCAGGCTTTTGCTGGTCTGAATTTTATCTGGTCAGAGAAAATTGGCATGGTAATGCCTGTCTCTGCAACTTGTAACTCTCCCTGAGGTGAAAGAAAAGTGTGTTGGGCATGTGGGTACCTGCATGAAGGTGTCTGAATCTGAAACCCACTCTGTTTTGTTGAAATCTGTAATATTAAACCCAAGGTTGCATGAGATGAGCTTGGTCTTGCCTAACCTAAGGTGCTCAGTTAATGTATCCTTGTGTCCTGCTGCACCAGACATCTGTGCACAGGCAGTTGAATGAAGACCTGGATTTCTCTGTCTGTGCTGATCCCGATTTTACAGATGGATTCATTCAAAACTCTTCAGTGCATGCATGGGATGAGATGAGTTTCTCTCCATTGACTATGAAGGGAGTTCGTGGTGCTTACTGCAGGAGGCAATGTCTGCATTTGGCCAGTTGAATGCCACTCATGCACAAATCGTGGTCCCACCTGGCACTGCCATGCTCCTGGGATCTTTCTGAAACAGAGAAAGTCCTCAAGGGCAGCCTACGTCAGACGTGCCTTTCACTCCCTGTTGTGGCTTTGTCTTTCAGCGGCTCGGGAGGCTGTGCCTCTTATGAAGAGTGAATGATCGTAATAATAACAAGTAAAGAACCAGTTAAATGGCAGGATTGATGTGCTACATGTGAAAAGTCCCTGGAGTATGTCCCTTAAAAACAGTTTGGATCCTATGCAGAGAGCGAGCCAGGCATCTTTCCAGACAGCTTGCTTTGGGAAAGCTGTGCTGCTGCTCACATGGTGAGTGGCATAGGGTTTCTAACAAAACACTTGAGCATGTGCTTAATTTTAAAACCATGAGCTGTCCTGATGACCTCTTGGCCAGATGGGCTGGGGTGGGGGTGCCAACACATCCTTCTTTCCTGCGTATACCCTCTTTCCCCATGTGGAAATCTTGCCCATGGGGTGGGTTTCGAGTTGGTGGTGTGTTTGCACAGATTTCTGGCTCTGCAGCCCACCCCATCCTTGCAACGAATCCCCTGGTGCAGTGCACACACTGTGCCTTGCTTGAGGTGCACAAGCAGCAGTGTCACCCTGTTGTTGGAGGATGCAGAGGTCCTTCCTGCACATGTGGGGCATGTTTAGCAATCCAGGGGCACTTCCCGAACACGTGCTCCCCTCCAGAGACACAATGCTGCAGTGAAGCAGCCAGCGAGGTTCCTGGGCAGCCTGCACGAGCACGTTGCAGTTGTAGTTTAATGCTCATCAGCATTAAGTCCTTTGCATCCGAGGTCTGGATGTGGATTTCTACTTTGGCAGTTGTTAGACACCTTTTAAATAGAGGCTTAAGTGTCCCTTGACAACACACACAAACTTAGGGGCTCGTGTCTGGCTCACGTCAGGCTCCCCTTGTGACTAGGAGCTGTGTGTTTGCTTAAAGTCTTATTTGAAAAGCTATCTTCATGAGGAAACGTAGGATTTCCTCTATTCCTGTGTGCATTTCTCACCAAGTAACACCATTGTTTATCCATCTTATGCTCTATTTCTCACCATGATCTTATCAAGTTTCAAGTGGGAGGGAAAGGAAGCAGTCAGATGCAGCAGCACAGCAATAAAACCCCAATACAACCCCCGAGCAATACAACGCCAGTTTAAAAAATATCCTGACTCCCGGCAGGATTTTGACTATTGATAACATTGTATAACGAGGTGCGAGAAATTATCACGGAGACTTCTGAACATGACTTTTCTTCCGAAGGATCGGCAGGTTTCTTGTTCACATTCCCTGAATGCTCATCACTCTGTAGTGCTGCTTGTACAGACATTCCTGGAAAATGTGGTTTGTGCCTGTACCAGAGTTCTGTTTCAGCATGAAACCAGAGCTGGAAGTGGTGAACAATAATCATAGTGTGACTATGTTGTTCAGTCTGCAGGATGGGTTACTGAATCACAGATCTGGGGCACTTCTGGACTGCTCTGTGGGCAATTCTTGAACTGGTATTTTGAGGCTTTCTGGGGTAAAATTTAGGAAGATCAAAACTTCCCAGGTATTTGTTGTCTAAATAAGAGGAAATGAGCAAACAGGAAATGAAAGCTGATTTCCAAACTTAAAAAGCAACAAAATTTTGCTTCAAACTGTGTTTAAGAAAGATTTTAAACCCAGACACTTCCAGTTGAGCCTTTTTTGTTGAAGTCACTAGTTCCCATAGAAGCCCCTTAAGACTTCATTGCAGAAGGTATAGTTTTGTCAATGATATTTTTGGTAGGAGACATCATGCTAATCATGGATATTACCTTCACTACCAAAACAACAGTGTATGCCTGTCTGCATATAGTTTTGATGCTATTACTGAACTTATGATACGTGTGTTTATGTATGTATTTTGTATTCCCATTCATTCTAAATTTATAAATCATCGGTATAACAATTTCCTGCCTTATTTGATTTACTGCAATGAACTGCAGGTGCTTCTTTTGCTGTTAACAGCTGTCTTTCCAGGGTAGACATTAGGAAAATAGTTTTTATTAATGTAACACTTTATTTTGGCTTTCCTAACAACTTTAACAGCAGCTGATGAGAATCTGTTTTGCTGGACATGCTAGCTGCTGGTAGGCTATGGTCCTAAGAGATGAATTGCAATTTATGCTTAGCCAGTTGGAAAATATAATCTATCTCTGAGAAGCAAAATAATTTACTTTTCTATTAAGGTAAAGAGTTTTTTGGAGGCAGGACTGGTTTTGGGTACTCTCTATGGATACATCCCTACTACTAAATAAAAGAGAGCCAAGGACTGATCTTCGGGTGGGAGGCCAAGGAGCACAGACTGGTTCATGTCCGTTCTGCTCCCTCCGGAGCAGACTGGCTGCATCTACGCTAAACAGCACTTGGCCCTGGCTCTCCACTGGGCCCCACGAGGGGGACATTGGCCATAAAACCATGATTATTATTTTTACTGTGTTTTTCCAGTTCCACTTGTCTAAAGGAAAATGAGTAAAGTGCTGCAGCCCACAACAGCAGCGTTCTTTCACATGATCCTGCTGGTGTGTTTTGCTGATATTTAGCACAAGGGTATGTGAGGTTGCAGAGCTGCCCAGGATAGTGCTGGAGAACTTCTGGGGTGGAGGGAGCCAAACGCCATGCAGTCTGGTCGAATCTGTCTAATAGTCACATTAGGGAAAAGTCCTGCAATGAACCATCTCAGCATGCATGCCCAAACTCTCTTTTGCAGACAGCTGGTGGGGATGGTCCAGGACAGAGCCAGAAATGATCTGGCTGAAGCAGCGCTGGTTGGTTGGGGCTTAGTGCCAGACTTCCTCCCCTGTCCTCTTTACTTAGGATGTAGTTATATCCTGCAGGACAAGCACTTTGCCAGGGAGCTTTTCGTAGGAGCGGATGGCTGGGGAGGGTTGGAGGGCTGTAACTTTCTCCTCCCCAACGCCAGCACCACTTGCTGCAGTCTGCACCCCCTGCCCATGCTATGTCATCTGTGGGAGAGACGATTGGTTTGGGGATTGCAGCTCAGGGGTGCCAGCTCACTGGGAATGAAAGGAGCCACCCTAAAGCCGTGTCAGAGGCCTGGCCAGACCACCTCAGTGGGTTTTTCTGCCCAGCTTTTAGGACTCAAAGGATGCACCTTCTCCCCAGCCCTGACCTCAGTGGCTGATGGGCTCTAGGTCAACCTGACGTGGAGAAAGGCTGTTGTTCTCTCACCTTTCTTGCCCACAGCGGGCAGCAGGCTGTGGAGAGAGGAGGGCGTCCCTGGGACAGCCCAGGCAGGAGAACCGTGTGTCAGCAGCAGGATGCATCTGCAAAGCTCTGGGCTTGCTGTGGGAGCTGGGTTAAAAATCTTCTAGATATCATTTCCTACTGCTGGTCAAATTGATGCCGAAACTAGGACTCAACGTAGCTGAACGCTGCTGTAGGAATGACTGAGCTGCATACAGAAATCTATTATTTTTGCAGATATTGTGGCTTCTGCTTTGCCTCCATCATCTGAGAAGGCAACTCCTGGCATTCTAATAAAACTATGGAGTTAATTTTAATTACTGACAACTGCAGCTTGGGTTGTTATGGAAACACAAAGAAGTGCCACTTCTGCAAATTTCGCCTGTAACTTGCTGTCTGGAAATGTCATACGGGGTCTGATTCCTCTCTCCTGTCTAGCAGTAGCAAAACAGGCATGGCCACTGCATCAGTCAAGTTTAAACAATGCACCATCAGTTTAGTTAAGAGTAAAACCTCCATCTTTTTTCTATCTGTGCCATTTCTCTGTGATTCTGAAATAAAATTGGTATATTCCTAGTTTCCTAATTACTTGAAAAACAGTCCCCAGTCAGTTGATGAAGGAAACTAGAGCACAAAATCATTGATATTAGAGTTGAAAAGCAGCTATTAGGTCACGCAGTCCCCATACAAAATTGTTCCTATGCTATTTTTTCCTACTACTTTTCACTGTCTAATTATAAATGCAGCTGCATTTGTAATAAAATCTCCTTCAGCTTTAGTTTCAGGGCCAGAGTATTATACCTAGAGCATGAGTTGTTGGACAAAGAAGGTTGTCCAAGTGTTTCCATTCTGAACTCCCTTTTCAGTTTGCTGCTGTTTTCTTAGACTGAAATGTCTCATTTTTACTCCCTGCCTTTTGTCTGGAAGTAAATAGCTTTGGAAAGCTGGAACCTGGATACTTCATCTTCCTAAAAGCTATAGAAAAGGCTTGTTTATTTTCTGCATCTAGTTCACTAATTTGTGTGTTGAATTAAGACCTGGACCTAGCACTGTAATTTATTGAAATTGGTGGAGTTACACCCACTAACACCTGGTATTCCTTTCCTACTTTAGTTATGCATTACTGTTAAAAGTTATGCAAAGTATCTAAGTTGCCCGAGGTCCCACAGGAGCTGGACGCTCCTCACATGACTCAAAGATCTCTTTAGTACTCTTTGCATAACAGGTTTCTGAAAAGCAAATACTAATGCACTTTTATAAAAAAGAATGGTGAGTAGGATTATAGTTGTGCCTTCAGCTTCCTCACAGTAAATACATTACAGATTTCTACCGTGCCTATAATTTTTCATCCCTGAACTGCGGTACTTGAGCACAATTCGCACTGATTTAACTGATTGTCCCATTTTGATGACTGAGAATAGGCACTCTCTCATACTGGCCTAAATAACCATGTGCAAATTTCACTTCAGTTATATATTTCTGTACAGGAGCACAGACCTGGTCTTATGTTATCCAGCAAAGCATTTAACATGGTCTTGTGAAACATTTTGAAATGTAGTTAGTTCCACTCCCACTGAGGTCTGAAAGCGCTCTGACTACTTCCTAGTAAAACAATGGTTGGTGGAACTGCATAAGATGACAGCGAAGTGGTCTCAAGCCTCAAGATGAGGCACAGCTCATTAGTTGTCCCTGGCACAGTGATTTCAGGGTTGTATGTGTTTCACAGTCTTTAATCCCTGCCTGGCCTGGGACAATGAGCAGGTAACTGGAGAATGAAGTAGAGAACACATCTTGATTTTTATAAGCCTGTAATTATTTTACTCTTTTTTTTTATTGCTGGCATCTGATTATCTTGTAAGAGTCACAGTCACGCTGGGTTCACAGACCCTTGCTTGGCAATTCTGAATACTGAACTCAGCAGAGCTCCACAGAGAGAGTCTGGCAAGTGCAGGAGGACATGCAGAAGACCAGTGCTGGTGGGATCACTTAACCCTACCATGGCAACAGCTTATAATACCCTTTCACACCACACGAGAGATTGGCTCTGTGTTTGGACACCTGTGGTTGTAGTCAGCCACCTGAACGTATCAGTAGCTGAGATGCCCTAGGGTATCCTGCCTGGCCTCCAGCTGCCTCTGGGTGGGCATAGGTGTCCATAGGTCCTGAGTAAGATCTGCCACCTCATTGGCACCAGATACCAATGTTTACATGTCTAAGTTATCATAACAGACAATAGCTGCCTGGGGAGGTTGCAGATCTGCAGCCTCAACAGTCAACTTGTTCCGGCTGTCCCTGCTCTGAGCAGGAGGCCAGTGTAGGTGGCCTGCAGAGATCCCCTCCAGTATGGGGTATTTCATGATTCAGTGATTCGAACAGAGCAAGCAGAGCCTGCGGTGGACTTCAGACTGCAGTTGATCAAACATATGTATCCACCCTGGGATGTGCTGTGTGCCTCTCAGGTCTCTACTGACCACACATGCTATACCTCCACTGACTGCAGTGGGCGCCTAGGATCTCTCAGCACCTCATCCACGAGCTGCATGCAGAACAAATGGGCCAGCTCAGCCTGAGAAACCAGTGAGGCACAGGCACTAGTCCCCAGGCCCATGGGCACCCCATGTGCCTGTTGAGCGGCCATCTGCCACGTGGCCTTGGCAAGGTTCCCCATGGGCTGCTGGTGCACCAGAGCTGCTCACACTCCTCTCCTTTATCTCCAGGCTCCATTGCAGGGCCGCTCAATCTGCTCAAGCAAGATGCCTCAGACAGCTGCTTCTCCTTCAGACACTTGTTGAGGATGGTGCACCCATTCCCTTTCCTGGAGGCTGCACCAGCTGAAGCAGTTACTCTGACCAGCTGCTTGCAGCCATTTCCCTGTCCTATGTCTCCAGTCCCTCCAAACTGGGCTCACCTGTGTGTGTCGCTGAACCTAATAGCCTAGCAAAGTCTTATGTCCACCTTCATCTTGTTCACCTCCTCCTAAGCCACCCATCTCAGGAGTGCAGTTGCCTCAGACTCTATGGGGCAAAGGGAGAAGCAGGCATATCCAGACTTGGACCTTAGGAGCCTGAGCTGCCCTACAGAAGTGTTTTCCTCTCTGTTGACTTTGTAGGGAGCTTGGGCTGGTGAATTCCAGGTCTCACTATTTAAACTGTTTGGACTAACCCAGAGTGATTTGCCCAAAATGGGACAAGGAGCCCTTCGAAGACCAGTTCAGCCAGCAGATATGAGCAGGCCCTGACTTCTGCACTGGGGACAGCCTCAGGCAGGGATGGCAGGTCCCATGGAGGACACCGTCAGGAGATGTGTTCCCACAGCTTCACCCCTGGCAACACCAGCTTGCTGCTGCCCTCCTCCTCATGAGTCACAGGACCTCCTGGATTTCAATGCTCCACCCTTTTCCCTCCAAAAGGCCATAAACCCCCATGCCCCTGATCCCCAAGTAGGATAACTAAAAACAGGGAGGACCTGGACCTATCTTAAAGGCCTTCTTCATTCTCTGATTATGTTCCAGCTAATTGTTTCGATTTAAAATTGGAGGATGTATAGCTGATGCTCTGGACAGAAGCTTTAGAGGTCTCTGGTGCTTCAGAGACCAAGGAAGTAGCCTGGGTTTGAGTTCAGGGAAAGACAGAAGCAGGGTCTCAGTGGGTGTCTTATATGAGAATCATTCTCCTTTTATGTTTTACAATATGTACTACTTTGAACTAGAGGTTTAGGAGAATCCAATTAGATTAATTCATGTTCAGTTATATCTAGAACTTTCCTCCAGTTTGTCAAATTAGGCAGAAAGTTTTAATAAATGAAAATAGTGGGTCTGACACATCTCTACTGCTATAGTTGGGGAATTAATAAAGAGCACAGACTCTGTGTGGTAGCTTTTGTCGAAAACCTTCAAAAGGCTGACAACTCACATCTGAGCTGATGAATGACTCAAAAAAGAGCTTATCTCTCAATCTTACCATTGTCATCCACAAGGAATCTGATTCCAGACATGGGTCCTTTGTGGTTAGGAAATCCATAGCTTTCCCCTGTGCTCAGCTGTTGGGAGATCACAGGAAGGGGGATGTAAACACCCCCTCCGCTGAGCCATGTCCGGCTTTTGAGGGAACATGCCAAGGGCACGAGGAAGCTGGATACGGTCTACCTCTCCATGTTTCTTCAAGGGGTTTCTGTGGCTAGGCTGGCTGTTCCCCTCCTCTGACAAGGCAAGCAGTCTCTTACACCAGTGTCTTTGGACTTTTGAACACCCCTATAGGTAAATTTGAGACAAACTCCCTTATTGACTACTCTTTGACTTTCTTTTGTAAATTTATATGGTCCTTTCACACTGGGGGATCAAAAGCCATCATGATCACAAATAGTATGTCACTTGTACTGTTTGGGGTTTTTGTTGTGGGGTGATGGAGGTAAACTTCCACCTGTAGGACCAGATGTGATTGTTTTCCACTGTAATGAACTGTTCAGCTGGAGCTTGTTCCTTTCCTCTGATTTCGCTGTTTTCTAGACTCTTGTACAAATTGTTCAAGACCTGTTTAAAGTGAAGATGCCGAACTAAACCAAACCACTTTTGCCTGGATGCTTTTCATATGGATGCTGCTTTCACACAGCCTGGGTTGTCTCTGGATAAGATTTACAATCAAATTTCACACTGTTCTTCCATGAAGCAGGCCAATTTTTCCAAATGACCACAAAGATGGTAAGAGGCAGGCTAAGTTTTTTAATACTTCCAAAGGAAAGATCAGCACAGGAAATACATAATGAAATACTAATTAGCACATGTTCTTTAGCTAATCAAGGACTTTCATTGCAAAACCCTTATAGTGAACAAGTTAAAAATGTTCCCTTAAGTGAAGAGGTTGACTGTAAGATTATTCAGCTGCTTTGTTTGCAAGTAAAACACGATCCTGACTTCTAAAAGTGGAAGGGGGAAAAAGTCTGATTATGAAAAAAAGGAAAGAGATAAAGAAAATCACAGTTTTTGAAATTGTGGAGAATGTTTCCGAGGAAGACTTCAGGACAGTCTTAGAATATATAACAGCTGTCTGCAACAAAAGACATACAATGACAGTGACAGGAACAGGTTGTGAATTGCACTGAATTGTGCCACGTAACTACACTGCAGTGGACGTAGCTTCACTGGCGATGGAAGGTTGCATGGGATAACCTGTGTGTACTCAGTGCTGGAGGAAGTCTTTGGCCTATTGTCCTCCTAGAGGAGTTCTGTGTTTGAGGCCCTTAAGGTATGAGGGGTTAAGGGCATTAGCTGGGACGTAAGAGGTAAAAGGGGCCACTGAGAAGGAGCATCAGCTGTCATTTGCGGCCAGTATGAGCAGTTGGAGGTGTGCTGCTTCTGGGGAGGTCCAGAAACAAAAGCTTCAGATAGAGAAGTTTCACATTCCCATCTTGGCAATGAGTGAGGCTAGAAGGGCGTTCTGTGCAGTGGGTGGCATGTCTGGAAAGTTGGGAGCTCCAGACCAGGTGGAAAAGATAGCACAGATTTACACTCACCTGAGCAGAGGGAGTATTTATACCCACCTGGACAGCCAGACTGTGGAACACCTCCATGAAGAAACCATGACGTTGGCATGAGCTGCCTTGCCCGGTCTCCAGGTGCCAATTGTGCTCAGCAGCAATTTTATCCAGATGGTCAACCTGCCTTTGCTTTGAAGCTGAAAGCTTGGTATGCCCTTGCCCAGCAGCCTCTGCAGAGAGTTACAGCTTTTCAGGGGGATCTAAAATGCTCTTGAATGTGATATATGAGTGCCTGTCTCTGCCACGGGTTGGTGGGCACCAGAAACAGCAGAATGGCCCTGTAAAATTCCCTTGTTTTATATAAGCTGAGCTACACTGTAAGGGTCCAGTTGCTGCAGCAATTGGGTTTACTGGGTGCATTTATCCAAGGGGTGCTAAAAAAAAGGCACAGAGCAGCTAGAAAAATGTCCCCAGGTCTCCTGCTTCCCACCTGGGGTGGGTGTCTTCCAGGGAGGTGTCAGTGGCACTTCCACCTCCTCACTGTGGCCTGTCCCATCTACCAAGCTAAAAGCACTATCGCAGTTGATATTAGCCAACGTCACACTGTTGTCACACATCAGAAACTCTCCCTCTATCTTTGGGTCCTGTATTTGTGGCTTCTCAGTGTGCTTCACGGTACATTTTGTGCCCATTTCCTTGCAGAGATGACTCATGTAATGGAACGTCATGTTTCTCAGTGAGTGATGGCAGTAACTGAATAATTTTAATGCTTCTGAATGCCAAATTTTTTCAAACACATTTCTGTTTTGTGTGTAGCTTCCATGTAGACTGTGATCTCAGTATTTTTTCTTAATTCATGTTTAAAGTTCTTAAATCCAGACTCATTGAAAAGGCTGAAGCTGTCATATGTTTTAAAAAGTCAACTTCAGTTACTGATTTTCTTTTTCCTGTTTTTTCTTCTTTTCTGATTTCCTCCTGCTGTTTATAACATTTCAGATATGTTTGAGTGATGATTTCTTTGGTAATAATTTTTCCTTGTATTTAAAATGTAACATGTGCATTTTAGGGAGGCTTTCTAAAACCCAAGATTTTCTAAAATTGCTTTTCCTGGGTAAGATGTCTTGCCTTTTTTTTTTTTTCTTCAGTGTGTTTAATTTGGGGGCTCTTCAATACAGTATTTTTGTTCTTTCCATAGTTTACATGGTTCTCAAGGAATTCACAGAAGAAGAAATTTTCCCATTTCATAAAATTTTAGTATTTAATTCTATACCAGTATATACTACTCAAAAATAGGTGTCAAGTAGCATGGAAGATGAATTGATGTCAGAGTGAGGCATAAGCAAAGTATCTTTCTCACAGTTGTACTTAACAATTTTGAAACCTTCAGTCCATCATTTCATGTCTCTGAGCTAATGAGAAACTTCTAAATTGAATTTGTACAAAGCAAATCCACTGAGTTAGTGACTTTAATATAGCTTGAGTGGCCTGTCGGGAGAGCAGCAGAGCAGGCAAGCAACAGTGTGAGAGGTATTGCACCATTTACTTTAAACACCCAACTACTGATGCCCGGGCAAGGCATATGATCTTGCCATGCATCCTACACAGCACATGGAAACAACAACATCTTCCAAGAGATGACAAAAAATGGGGGCCAAGCTTCTGTCCTGCCATGTGCTCTCCTTGCAGCACAGAAAATGCCAGAGGAGAGGGGAGAGAGCATAGCTTGCACAGGGCAGGGAGCTCCCTGAACCACGCAGGGTTGGTCTGTGCTTAGATGCGGGTGCCTGTGTCCATGGGGAATAGCTGGAGGTACGGACGGCCTCAGATGGTGCAAGGCTCGGGCAGCTGTGGAGGCTGCTTCCCTTGCTGACGCCATAGCTTGGAAAGCTTTCCTGCTTTCAGGCTCTTCATGACCATCATTATTTTCTGCAGGAAGCCTTTCCTGGGTGCAGCTGTGTGCCTTGCAGCACTTGGGGTGCTCCTGATAGCCTTGCAGCCTGGAGGAGATGGATGTCTCCAAGCCTGAGTTTGGGTTCACCCTGCTTTGGCATCTTCTTGGTGGGGTAGTCCCCTTCTTGGGCATCTGGCACTGCCGTGCCCAACCCTATATCTACACTACAGCCAACTCTGCTTTTTTCTCCCTCTGCACTTTGTCCTTTTCCTTGAGGGATTCTGCCTTGTTGAGTAGATGGAGGGGACTCTGTATGCTCAAGCTTATGCTTATTTACTTACTTTTATTTCTATATCCTTTTTGAACACATACTAAAGTTGAATCCGTTACTCCCTTTCTGAACCCAAATCACACCTGTGTTTGACTAAGACCATCTTAGAAAGGACATCACAAAATGGAGAATTTACAGTAATGTGCTCTCAGGTTTCATCACTCTCAATATGAAATGTATGTGCCGCCTTTCTTATTTTAAGGCATTTTCTTTTAGCTTCCCACCACTGGTGTTTATTATGTTTTTCCTGCTTGTTGCACCTTCCTCTTCTTTCCTTCCTCTCTTTCATGTTCCTTAGTTTTTCTAAAATTGTTCATTGATTTTTTTTCCCTTTCTTGCTTTTTGTCTGGTAAGTGTTAAAAAATTCTCAGTCATGGGTTTCTCTAGGTTTGCTTTATTAACAACTAAGAGTTGGGCCACCACCACAGTGAATGGCAACCTTCCAAAAATTTCTTAGTCTTACATACCTTTTTACTACCCGTTATCCCAGTCCAAAGTCTTCGTAATTTTCCAGTTGATCTCGGTTCCCACGTCATTATCATTCATCATCATCTTATCTCATCAATTCTTCTCTTGTTCCATCCAGTCATCATCCTGTGGGTTTCGAAGTCCGTCTTGGGTCAGTCATCTTCTCATACCCTTTACTTTGAAGTCTCATACCTACACAATTCTGAAAAAAACTCTCTGGTTGTTCCATTAACTATTTCACATTTATCTTTCTAAGTTCTACATATTTTAATCACTCCCCAGCTACTCACCTGTATCTTGCTGATTTTTCATCTTTTGTTTGATCTGTCTCTACTGATTAGCTTGACTGGGTTTTAATCTGGTCCTGGATTGGGGCTATACGGGTGGGCAGGCTGAGAATGCTGTCCATAGCCTGTTGAGCAGCTCTGTTGCCATTAATAACCTTAACCCATTCTATATTAATTTCTAACAGTCTTATAGTCCTAAATTTTCTAAAATCTTCTACAGTAAGAGCAATCACAGATCAGCATCAAACAGCTGTATGAGTTCTAGTAACTGTTTTTATCTCTGAAGATTTTAAACTTTGCCAGAATATCCTGATAATATGCTGATTGAAATTCCCCTCTGAAGTCTCAATTTTACACATACTGTCGTTTCTCCTGCACCTCTTTGCAAACAGATACTTAGTGATGTTTTTGTTTAACCTCTAGGGAAGACACAAAATGGGAAATGAGCAAGTAACAAACATTTACAAATCCCAGAGCTATAAATCTGTTTTGTTTCCCTTCTGCTTACAAAAGTGGCAAATTATTTATTTTATTATCCGATATCACACCAATAACAAGAGGATTCTGTTCCATGCAGTCCAATTATGAAAAATTGCCTGAGATAAAATGACTCACAGTGGCCCTGTTTTTCATGGCCCTGTTGCAAGAAAGTATTTACCTGCCTGAAGTGAAAAGAATTTACGCTCATGCTGGCAGCTGAAAACATCCAATCAGAAAAAAAATTGTCAGATAAAATGTTGGTCAGTCCCAGTTGTTTGGACCATTTTGTTGATGCATGAAACCTAGTTTGACCCCAATTGTGGAATTTTTCTAACTTGGGTCAGTGGTGGAGCTTAGGGCATTGTGATGGTTTGGAGGGTCCCCTGAATTTCTTTCCAAAGTGGTTTTCTGAAAAGCTGAGAACAAGTTTGTCCATGTTACTCAAATGCTTTCTGTCCAGATGTGAGAATGAATTGGCTCGAGTGTATTTGATTCTTCTGGGTTTGGTATTTTTATTGGTTAGTAGTAAATTAGCTAAAAACCTGCATCATTCCCAGGATGTGCGTGAACTATATTGGTGGAAGGGAAATGTTAGTAATGTATGTCAGTAATAAGATTAGTGCCTCAGTTATTTTATTCGGTTATATCCAATTCCAAAAGGCTGGATCCCCTCTTGTGCAGCATTACAATATGGAAGTATCTGGAAGAAGCAGAGATCAAACTTCTTTGCCAGAAAGCCATGTAACAGACATTTACATTTTTTTCCATATTATCCCAAAAAATGGCTAATGTCTTGATGTCCTTTAGAAGTGCACAGCCTGATAAGCCTTCAGGCTTTAGGAATGGCTGATGAAATGCATGGATCCCGTTCAGCAGACTTTCGTATCGGAGTGGAAATATTCTGAGTATACATACATGGGCGTAAAGACAAGTATACAGAGAGAATGACTATGTCAGTCCACAGCTACTTCAAAACACTCTGTTCTATCCTAACCTCACTCCTGTGCCTCCCACAAGCCGTGGGGGTTGAATTTTCTGCATCCTCTTGGCTGCCAGCGTGGGCACTCACAGCTGCACCGGCTGGGTGTCCTGTGCAGAGAGGGAAGGTGGTTTGTAAGGGCACAAGATCAGGACCCTGCATCATCAGTTGGGGCCTGATACACAGCTGGAAATGAAGAGCATTTCTCTTGGTTCAGCAGGATGTTGGTTAAGATTTAATGCTCAATCACTGGGGAAACAATATCTTTATTTTCTTAATTGGGTTTATGTGATGTGGGGGATAAGGCTGTCATTTTAGATGCAGGACAAGTGTATGGGTTTTCTATTCACCTGAACAGTGGCACATGCAATTAGCCTTGAGAGTGCTGTACATCATTTTCCACTCCCCAACAGCCCAACAGCCTGCTAATGACTCTGCAGCCATTCCAGGTAGTGAGCACGAAAAGGGAGCAAGGCTGTTGCATAACCGGGGCTTTCGCTAACAAGGGAAGCAAATTTTGCTTGGCTTTTTTCTCTCCCCTTTGTCAGTTAGTACATTCTTGGGAGAGAAAGTGCTTTACTTCCAGCTCAAGTGGTTAACATTAATGATTAATAGCAGAGGAACATGAAGATGGCTTACGAGGACAGGCTTCTGTGGTGACTAATGGTGGGGCATGCTCTGTCAAAACCATGGTAGTGGGAATCACATATACATGTTTATGTATTTATATGTAGTATATTTGTGTGTGTTTGTGTGCATATGTTGCTGGAAGTTTATACTAAAAATATCTTCTTTGAAGTCAGAAAATAGCCTTTTTTGTCTCCTTTGTGTCTTAGAGAACAGCAGTAGACACATTCCATCCTCCTGAAAAATTCATGTTTGTTCTGGGAATTTCTTTGGTCTCAAGGCAGCACATTCAGAAATGTACTTTTAAGAGGACTAAGAAAGATTTGCCAAGCCACTGCTGAGCCTTGCAGAGGTTCTTGCCCTGAGATGGTCCTCTTCCCCCGGCTTACCTCCACAAGCCCAGGTATCCTGCTCCACTCAGGCCAGCCTTTGCCTTGCTGTGGCACAGAGGGCTTTGCTGGTGAGGAAACCTTGATGTTCAATGCAAGCCAGGTGGGATGGTTTGCCATGCGCTGCTCTGTGCCACATGCTGTGACAAAAAAAAAAAGAGTAAAACAATTCCTGCTCTGCAAATTGTAAACCTGCTTTGAGGCAGACACACAGACACAAGGTCTCGCAGCTTGTGAGGATGAAAAGAAGACTGGCTAATGAAAGCAAGGGTGTGTAGCTATCATGGGCTCATTATTGCCTGGAGCAATTATAAATCAATGGAGAGATTAAAAAAAACCCCCTGTGCTTCTGCAGTGATGGAGTGCCTCCAGGGTGCCTCTGGGTCTGGAGGGTGTCCACCTCAGAGGAACAGCTACAGGGAGCTTCATATTCAGGAGTCCCACTGGGATGAAGCATCAGGGCTGACTGAGATGCTGGGACTTGCATTGCCATTATCAGGCTGATGTCCTTTCCTGTGCTGAGTCTGTAAGAGCTCATGACAAGGCTGTTACAGGTCATAAATGAAGATGTTTTTCTTCTTTTTTGGTTTATGAGGAGAACCTCTCTAAGAAAAGTGACCGACTTCTGTACCTTTCCCCAACCCAGGGTGCTAGAATAGCAATCTGACCACTTCAGCCACCAGGACATGTTTTGGGGTGGTCATGTGTGCTACCCCACATCAGTCTGATTTTCAAAGGCAATGAGACCACACAATTTCAGTGTCCATTGGTCTTTTTTTCCACCCATCTATCTTTCCATCCATCAGTCTCTACTCTCCAGCAAACATCAAGAAATTTCAGTTCTGATGGAGAGATCTCAAAGATGATGTATTCATATGGATATCATGACACTTGACCTCTATCCACTCTCCAGATAAAGGAGAGACACCAATTAATGTCCCTGCACAGTGACAAGTTGCAGTGAGAGCTCAAGTTTATTTGTAGCTTGGAATCAGCTCAGCACTTGCTATCCTTTCTTCTGCTGGTTGGCAGGAATGTGGCAAGGATATAAGGATGCTGCTGGGATGTGGTGGTGGTGGTGTGCTGGCTGGAGACCTTTGGGAGGCAGGGCACTTCTTTGTGGAAAGCCAGGATTTGTTAATTCTACTGCCTAATGAAGAGATGGATGAATTTTACTCACAAAACACTTTAATCAGTTGGAAAAGTAAAACAGATTTATATATAGTAACAAGAAACTTCTACATTTGCAGTGAAGCTGTTAACAGGCAATGTGCAAGACTACGTCTTTCTTGGAGGCCACAAAGTATTATACACTCCATTAATTATCCACCTACCATTTTTCCTTCAGGGGTATTACAAAGGGCTTTACATGAGAGGGGTGGGCACCCCTTCTTTGCTTCACTCAGGTAGCCAAAAATGGACAGAAGCAATAGGATGGGGACAGGGCGGTTTTCACAAGGGACAGGCAGCCCTGTTTCCAGCTAGATGGATTGCCACTCTGGGCTGAAGGCTGCGAGTAGTTGTGCTAACCTTGGTGGTGGGGCAGGGACAACTCTGAAACCTGCCTTCTCCCTGGTGGAGTCTGCAGGGAAGGGGAACCCTCACTGTTTCTCCTCTTGGGATGGCTTTTGGACACCTCCAGGCTGACTGAACAGCACCAGGCAGGTGCCATCCTGGTGGGGAAGGACTGTGGTACCTAGTGCCAGCCCCATCCTACCCCCATCTCTGAAGAGTGGTGAACCTGGTAGGGCTGCTGTGTGCTCTGGGTTATGACTCACAACATGACTGACCCATGCAGGGAAACAGAAATCCATGTTACCTCTTTGTGTAGAGGTACGGGGAGGTTCCTCAATGATCCTTTGGAATACTGGTGTGAGACTGCCATGGTCTGTGAAGCGGAGCCGTCCTACAGAAGATGGTGAAATGCAGGGTGGAGATGATCAAATTTTAATTTCAAGGGTTTCAAACACGTTGCCTAGGCCACTGCTACCCCTTCCTGGGAATATACACATGGAGATAAAAGTGTTGCTTAATGGTTTATGAAACTCCTATTCAGAAATGCTCCAGATGGCACAGGGATCCCTCAGTTGCATGGTTCTGAACTGCTGTTGGTGGAGAAAAAAATGTTATTGAGGGAAAACTGCCTGTGTGGAAGTGAACCCTTTTACATTCACTCAAAATACTACTCTTGCTAGTTCCCACTATTGCTTCCTTGGTACTCAAGGCATCTTCTAACAGTGGCTGCATACAAGAGGCTGAGCTTTTCACGGCACCGTGTCACTGGCGTAAGGCTGTGCTGTCCTAATATTCACAGCACTTGCACAGACCTACCCATGTTTATTTTTATCCAGGCAGTTGGGTACCACTTTCATAAAACCCACACAAGGTGTGCCATGTTATCCACAAGAACTTCACAGCTGGCTCAAGGCATTCCAGCTTTGTGTTGCTGCTCGAAGGCTTGAGCCTGTCTTCTCTTGGCCACTGGTGTCAGGGGTGACTGTGCAGCTCTTGAGTGGGACAGGCTGTTGGACTGGCTCAAAACTAGCCTTAAAAAACAGTTGGCTTGCAAGCTGATCTGACCTGCTGTGATATCTCGCTTAGGGTATTTACCACCAGGCTTTGCCATCTTTCTCTGTTTTGCTCTGCTGTCTCCGTTTTGCTCTGCCACAGCTGCAGTGCTAGCAAATATCAAACTTACTTGTGTTAGGGCAGGCTGGGCTCCAGGTCAGGCAGAGACTGAAATTGCAGCTGTGCTATATGGGCATACCACCACTGCTGTCTCCTCTTTGCATCCTCTATTCACTGTCTTTCTTGGCTCTTTTTTTCCCATGCATCAGCTGCATTAAATACTCAGTATTGCTGGCTATGGTGTCTAGGGAGATGGCTTTCTCAGGTCAGAAGGCAGTTGTTCCTCATTTGGATAAATATAAAGACTATATAAGATTTGGATAAATATAAAGATTAAAGTCAGATATGAATGAAACAATTAGAACCCTCTTGGGCTGGGATCCTTCAAGTAAGAGAAACACAGTTTTAAATAATTACAAAAAGTGACATTTCTTGACACTTGTTGGGTTTGACCAAGAGTTTGTCCAAGGCAGCATTCCTTTGAGCAGCAGTGCCCTGACATATTTGAAGCCTTGCACAAGGTGCTACTATAATTCTCTCTGATATTCCCATAAGTAGTTGTACATGTTTGCAGTGCCAGTTGTGATCAGCGCAGTCTCATTTCTGTCTGGCTGATTTCCTCCTCTGTGTAAACTTTGCTTTCCATGAACCCTCACGAGTTTCCAAAGTTCACTTTCCGTGAGAATCTGTGTGACCAGAACTGAATTATTTGCCTCTGAGAGAAGCAAACACAGCTGGAACAAGTTCTTTTTTTTTAATCAGTGCAAGTATTTGTGAAAATATTTTGGGTCATGTTCCTTCTGCTCTGCCTTTTCTGACTGGTACTTGCACAGAAAAGTGGAAAAAAAATCTATTTTATTCTTTTGATAAGGCTACTACATGTCTCAGCTTCTAATTGTGATAAAAAATCTCCTTTGACAGGCCTGCCAATTTAAAAGTCAACCTCAGTTTATTGAAATGAAAGAAAGGAATTGAACTTCAGTTCTCCCAGAGAATCATTCTTCTCATATCCCGAGCACACATTAGTTCTGGATCTCTGTGGAATACAATAGGAGAGACGTTATTGAATTGAAGTTTCCAGCACAGAAGCAGAGCTCTGGCCAATTATATTTTTCCAGGGCTGAAATGGGACTAGTCAAAAAAAAAAGGATATCAAACTGCAAACCAATGCAATGTAGAATCAAATCTCTTCTGAGATGAAATGCTTCTCTGTCTGGAAAGGTGAGGGAAGTGATGCTGTATTTTTGTCTTTAATATCTGTCTGCTCTTCATGCCTTGCTTCCTGACTTTGTCTCCTTTTTCTATCATAATCTCTATTGCGTGGCTGCTTAGAATTCAGTCGTAGTACCAAGTATTAGATGTCAGAGTGCTTTTGCCTTATAATTACTGGGCTTGTTGAGGGTGTGTTGCACGGTAGATGTGGAAACTCAAACCATGTGCTCCTTCAGGATGTCATGAAGTCAGCCCGCAAGCAGTTACCAACACAGGACGGGAGGAGAGTCTGCTTATCAAACGTCCCGTTTGCTGCAGTGAGACGAGGTTTCATAACCAGCTGTTATGGAGTCAGCGCTGACTTTCCATTATATTCCCGTTCCTGTTGGAAGGGCACTTACGCTCTATGCTTTGTATGAGATGTCAAGCTTAAATTTTCTTCAAATATTTAATTTTGTAGCAAGTTTTACTACATTTGTTTCCCTTCACATCATACCTTCCCTGAGGCATCCTGTGCACCTCTACACAAGTCTCAGATGCGCCATCTGGGAAGCAGTCTGTAGGTGGTTGTGGAACCCACACGTATAGCTATTAGCTTCAGGATGCTAATGCCTGCATTAATCATCAGATTGACTCCCTTGTGTTGCATTTTTTAAGAAAGTCTAAATTGCTTAATTTGTCTAATTATTTACAGTCCCATTTATATCAAGTTTTCTTACACAAATTATTTCTTCTGATGCAAAGTAAATGACTCAGTTTTTACAGACCTTTGGGTATGATGCCATCTGTGTTTCTGTTATCTCAGGAAATTTTCATTTTGTGATTCTATTCACACACACACACCCCCCACAAATTTGAAATATGTGATGCAAGGAGTCATCACTGGGTCAAAACTAACAAGATACAGGCAACCTCAACATGCTGAGATAAAATGTTCTGAAAAAAATAACTCAAGGACTTGCAAAAATGACTGTAGCTTCAGAGAGAGTATTTCTGCTCTTTGTATCAGGCAACTGAGAATTCAGACAGCGCAAGTTCTTTACAAGTAGTATTTGCTTATTCAAATGAGATACAAACCAAATATGTCTGCATAGTGTATACATTGTTTTAAAAGTTATTTCAAGGTTTCATTAACTGAGTGATTTTGGATGGACCCAGTGCTGAGGGCCTGATCTTCACATTGTGGACATTTCAAGGAGGTTTACTTCAGGCTAGATCTAGTCTGTTCTCATGGATTGGAAAGCCACTAGCAGTTGAAGCCCACCTTCTGCTTTAACATCATCCAGAAGGAGACCCGTTTGTAGGAGCCATCATCACTCAGTGACAGAAGTCAAAGCATGGTTAAGTAGGGGTCATCAGGAGATTTTGCTTCAAAAACAGGCTCTTGATTTGAACTAAAATGCTACTGCAGATGCACCTAGATATCGCTTGTAATGACAACTGGAACAAGATTTTCTGTCAAAATGATTTCTTCATGGAAGGTAGGAATTCAGATCAAATTAAAAAAATTAGTAAAAGTGTCTCCTTTCTACAAAAAACATCACCCTCCTTTTCTGTCAAAGGTTTTCAACTAATACCGGCAGATTTCAACACATACCTTTTCTGGCAGCCCCAGCCCAGGGCATCAAGCACCTCCATGGAGATGGGGATGGGTTGAGGCCAGGCAGGACATCAGCTGGCAGGTGGGCGATCAGGATCTGGCTCGGGCATGGCTGCAGCAGAGACCAAGGGCAGGAGCTCAGCTCAGGGCAGCTCCAGAGAAGAGGAGTGACCCTGGCCCAGGCTTCAGTAGCCCTTTTACCAAGGCCACCAGCTCAGCTGGCCCTGAGCCCAGGCTGCCAAACCCCCAGAAGCAGGGAAAGCGTGCTCAGGACCCTGACATATGTAGCATAATTCCTAATATCCATCTTAAAAATCAAACAATTTTCTTATGCTGATAAGTGAGGCAGAGATTTTCAAAATTATAACAGAGTATGGATCTCCCACTTGGCAGCTTTCTGCATTATTGCCTTAATCTGGAAGGATTTTAACTGCAGTGGAACAGATGTCACACATTGCCCTGGAAAAGGCTGCATATTGCATGAACAAATACTATGTGGGGGAGCTGGTTTTAATATGCTTTCCAAAGGAAAACTCCCACTTTGAGAGTCCATGTCTTAGGAAATACTGGAGACTTCAGCCCTGAGAGCTGGAGGTTCTTCGTGTGTGACGGACACCAGGCAGTGATAAGGTGGGATCGTGAGAGAGTCACTTTTTTGTGTGGTTTTGCACTGAAACAGTAAAAAGAAAGAGTTGATAGGCTTCAAAAAAGGTGGCCAGGGTGCAGTTTGGACTTAGTCTTTTCTGTGGACTGAGTTACTATTTTAGACAGAAAATGACTTGCCTTGGGCATGCAGGGAGCCTTAAAAGTCAGGGACTGATGGGAAAAGTTTCTCAGACATTTGGTTAATTGAAATGTTTCCCATGATAGTTAGAAAATACAATAAAACTGATCTTCTGTAAACTCTAGTCAGCTGGGAAGGTAGTTGATTGAGATTGCTTATGAGAACAGTAAGATTTTGTTTGGAAAAAAATAATGAAATTAAAAATGTAGGTTGTTTGTTTTGTCTCCTCACACTTTATATTAAACTTGGGTGACATTTTTCAGTTAGGGGTTTTTTTTGAAGATAAGAAAGAAACTTTTGTTTTAAGGGGGCATAAGAGAAAGAACAACAAAACCACAATTTTATGACTCTAAAAACTGGAGCTTTTCAAGCCAGTTACTGTAAGATTTACAATGAAGCTGTGAGGAGCAGCACTGATGGACAAGGGACAGGATATAGTGTTCTCCTAAATTAGCTCAGCTCCCCTGCATTAGAGCACAAGCCTTCACCATCAGCTGTTAGCATGGATTTATAACCAGGATAAATGGGGCATGATTATTTCTTTCAGCATCTTAATTAGTTATGATGCCCCCTTCCTAAAGACATTACAGGATCTGAAACAGCCTCTGAGCTAGGAAATGTGTTCTCTCATATCCTGAATCCCTGGGGCAGGATGCTGAGCAGATTCAGTCAGTGCAATGTTAAATGTGGCACATCCTTGTTTACACCATTGGCTTTTTACAGTGCTGGTGGGCACATGTACACAAGTTTTTTTCCAATATTGAGGGAGGATTTATGATGAACCGTCATCAACCCGGAGTCTTGGAAAAAGTGCTAAATGGTGAATAAAACTTTGGGCATCTTTAGGGCATGAGATAGCATCTTTCCCATACAGCTGAGGAGCAAGGGGCAGCAGGGCTGTGCTGGGTGTGTGGAAAAAAAACAACCCAGGGAACAGGCAGGTAGCTGCACACAGCTTGGATAAAAGGGGGAACACGTTTGGGCCGCAACGCTGGTGTGACCAGGAGGAGAGCCAACGTGGAGGAGCACCGTGGCAGTACTCCGTGCAGTAGGTTCACAACTGCTATAGCCGTAAGCAGTCAGAAACTGGTGCAAAGCCTACTCAGCCCATAATCTGGGTCCACCCATACTACTATAAAAGGGTTTGTATGCATTTTAATAATCGTAAACGCTGCTATTTAGCTAGGTCAGTTTATAGACCAGGAGAACAAAGCACATATCAAAGCCGGGAGCAGGCGTCCCACAGAAAGGGCTGTCCCTGGCCCTCTCAGAAAGACAAAGCTGTGCACTGGTCCATGTAGTCAATATGTTTAGCAGCTCAAGAGGATTAAACCGAACTCATTTGTCACTTGCAGAGCTTTATCCAGCAGTCACATTTAATTTCCCAGCTCTCAATGCCTGTAACCTAATTTCTACATCTGTATGGGATGTGTGGAAAGCAGGGAGGGGCAGGGGAAAGCATCAGACTCGGAATGAGCCACTGTCAATTTAAACATCATTTGAACTCTTGGGGTTGAAATGGCCAGAGTGGTGTGGTGAATAACACCATCTGAGTGCTAACATGAGGATCAGCGCTTGCTGGTGACAGTGCTCCCCTTTCCTGCCTTGCTCCCTTTTCTGAGATTTGACCTGCTATTTTGTTCCATCTGCATTACAGATGAGGGTAGGGCTGCTGTTTCATCCATTTCCCTCTACCCAGAGTCCCAACTCCAGTTCATTTTCTCTGCTGTGAGAGTTTTGGGTTTCCCAGCCTTGGCATCTTCCAGCATCATTTGTGTGCTGACTCTACCTCTGCATGTGCCCTCGTCCCCCAGATGGGGATTAAACCTTTCAAGTTTATGGAAGTGCTTCTCTTCATCGCCGTTATCTCTTAGCCAAGTTACCCAGATTTAATTGCTTTTATCATTCCTCAACTCTTTCCAGACACCCAAGTCATTATTGTTTGATTTTTGTTTTTAATTGCTTCCAATTTGTCAATGTTCTATCTTTGTTTTGTGCTGCAGGCATGTCTAGAGACCTCAGACCTGCTGAAGACTTTTCTGATCTTGCAACTGGACTTCTTGGTTAGTCCAGGCACAAGGTGCACCAAGTGATTCCCCCTCAAGCCCAGCTGCTAAGGCTGGTGCGGAGCAAGGATTGACGCGCTGCCAGCTTAATGGCTGGGTGAACAGGTAAAAGCTAAAGAGGAGTTTGGGCTGGAGCTAAAATGGTTATGCAGGGGATGCTGCCCCAAAACAGGATGTTCCTTGAGATCTGCTCGATGTCCCCAGATCCCAGTGATGTCCGGATTAAATCTAAGGCTTCTGTGCAGCTGTTAGGAAGGAATGAATGTTTTGAATCATCTTATGAGATGTTGCATCATATCTTCAGGGTTTTTTTTAGCTTTCAATACCAAAGCCATATTATTTGTTCTGAGTTTATTTTTTATTATTGTTTTTAACTCTTGGGGTTTTAGAAAACATCTTGAAAGCAGAGTCTGATTGCTCCAGGATGAGTGCTCAGTTTCAGACACTCTCCTCGGTTTCAAGCCAGCCTCACAGGCTTCCCAGGGCAAGAGGATGATGAGGTTTGACTCTGGAGCTTCATACATCTTATTGTCAGTACTGCCCAAATTGTAAAATAAAGTGCAACCCCAGCCTGAACAGAAAGGATGGGATGGCTTAATGTGTAGTGAAAGGCATATCATGCAGAACAGGAAAGCCATGGAGCGAGCTCTTCTTTTTTTATATTTCTTTCCTTGCATCTTTTAATTTATTAGATATTAATAATTTATTGCATCTGAAAATTGACATTAGGTAGAAGAAATAGAATCAATTTTTAATAAATATGAGCAATAAATAAAACATTTAATAAATTATGCATGGCAAAAGATTACTGAAAGATTAAATAATGATCTTGTATACATACTCAAGCTATTATTTATTAATAACTTTTTGCAGTGCAGCATTCATGACACTCAGGGAAAGTGCAGTTTCACCTGAAAAGTAAGCCAGGAGAGAGGGGAGCTGCAAGTTTCCATCTTTGTACCTCAATGGCTTTCAGATAAATGTCTCATATTGATGAAGGAAAGAAAATATTTCCTTTCCCTTGTCCCGGCCCTGGAAACTCTGTGTGCCTCAAACCCCAGTTTTAACTTCCCACCTGCTGCCAGGCTGAGGCTTTCTGCATTCTAACCCTTGTGATCCTGTTACTCCCTCCTAAAACATGTAACATAAAAAAATAAAAAAAATAAAAACTGGTCAAAAAGCCAGTGGCAGTCAATTTAGTACCTGAGACTTTGGTTTTTAGCCCTCTAAATACATTGTTTTTTTCCGATACTACCTTTTCATGCTTAGGCATGCAGGTGGTTGTATCAAACACCTTATGTATCAGACCTGGCTCCCCAGGGGCTAGACTCTGTCATGAGGCAATAGATTTACTAGGGGTGACCAATATATTTGCAACTAAACTTGTTTCTTACTGCAAAGGTTTGGCTTTCAGCAAAGAGGATGTAAATACACTTCAGTGAATGCCCCTCCCCCCCAAATGCTTTCTCCTATACAGAAAAAAAGGTTTTGGTTTCTAAACCTGAAACAATCAGTTTAGAAGTAGGTTTATCTATTTGTTAATGAATATCTGGCACAAAATATGGGCAAATTTTTTTGTTTTGTTTTTGTTTAACATATGTAGGCTGAGTTTTTCAACAGAGACCAAAGGAGTGGGAGTAAAAAATCCCATTGATTTTTTTTTTAGGAGTAATTGTGTGTCAAGAAATTGTGCACTCTTTTAATAAATTTTTCAGATTCCAATTGCTTAACTGTGTGTCTTTTTCTGTGTCTCACTGTAGTGCTCAGTGGCAAAACAGTCTGGAGCAGCAGATTGGGACCTGCTTCGGGCCTCCTAGAAAGTGGCCATGTCTGCCGGCAGTCTGGCACCTCGATTCCTTCCACTCAGAATTAGCCCAGTAACAAATATAACTACTAATTACATTTTAACCTACACCTTTTTCTTTCTTTCTTTCTTTTTTTTTCTTTTTTCTCATGTATGCCTTCTTAGAGTGTTTAATTGCCAGTGGAAGACTTAAAGGAGGCGTTTTATGCAGTCTGTGTTTAAGCACCTGGTGATCAGTAATGTCACTTTCATAGCTTAGTGGGGAAAAAAAGGGCTAAACAATGCAAAGGGCAGCCGGTGGCCAAACCTGACCAGCCCGTTTCTAAACGACACCAAGCCACACGTTGCTTTCACATGATGCTGGGGTGAAGAAAGCCTCTTTGCCACCAAACGTGATCCCCTGCTCCACCCTGATGAAGGCTCAGCTGGAGCAGAATTGCAAACAAAAGACCAGGGACTGATCCCACTTGACCCGGTCTCACGCACACTTTAATGCTAGTGTGATTTAAAGGCTGTGTCTCTGCATTTCCTGTCAGAGGGGTGGACAGGATTACACCTATAAAATCAGATTAGGAGCCTGCATGCAATAATATGTAAGAGGGGGACCTGGGGAATTGGACCCTGCGTCAGAATCTCGCCTTGTTGACGATTCTGGGATTGCTCACCAGCTGAAAAGAAATCTCCCCACAGTCTTTTTTGTTCCCAGCCTGTTATTACGACCCTAAAGGAAACCCAACTAATATCAAAGCATGTTTTTTGAGAGACAGAGAGATTATTTCCCAGCCTGTTCAGGTTCCACACTGCTGCTGCCAATGTTACGGAGTACGCAGCTCGCTCATGTCAAAATTAAGCAGATGACTGTGCTGAATTTGCAAGCAGAGATGACTGGCACCATGCAGTGCTGGCCATGTCAACTACAGCTTTCTGTAGAAATACAATGTCAGAGTCTCTTAAGGAAGTGGCTGGAAGTGATCGCCCCATGGCGTACACCAGACAATTTCAGTAATGCTTCTTCTTCTGGCAACAAAGGTGAAGAACAAGTAGGTGCACTGATAGTAATTTTACCTTTTTCCCTCAGTGCCAGTACCGCTTAGCGCTGATCCATCCCTAGTCAGTACCTGGCACTACAGTGTGTGTCTGACTGACAGAGCAACCATGCTTAATTTTGTCTGCAGTTTTCTTTACACCCTAAGATTTGGTTTCTACTCTGTGAGCAAGCACACTGAAATGCAAAGCCTGAGGACCAGCTTCCTGATCTTGAGACAACCTTTGTCTAAACCTAAATGTGAATTTTGTCAATAAGGTTTATTTTTGTTATGGATTAGTCCCAGCTCCTGTGAACAGCTGGAAGGACTAAGCAGCCTCCCAGTGTCCCTCTGGGCTCTGTTTTGTGTGCTTTAGTGAAAAGGGAGGTGTAAAGTCTAAGGGAGCTCAGCAGCTTGAGACCACTCCTAATGTTGTGTAGAAACGGTATTGCATGCTGACTTGATCCTGCACACTCTGCAGAACCCAGAAGCTGCATCTCCTGGGCAGACTGCTGGCAGTGCCCTCTCCTTCCCCTTCCTAATGTTGTCAGCTGAGGAACAGATCTGAGAGGGCAGCAACACATGTGTTGAAAGCGGATAACCTCAACATCTGGAGTCTTCCAGTGGGAACAGCAATGTTATTAGGGTTGTAAACATATGTTGCAGATGACATTTAGAGTAGAGATGGCTGCCGAGGAAAGAGGTGTTTAAAACCCCTCTTAATATTTCTGGTTTTTTCCATCTAGACACGAAAGAATTATAGATGCAAAGTGAGATGCAGGGGAAAGGATAAACCTAGCATCTCCAAAATGACCATTTAGATTAACAACTGCATTTTTAAACTCTTGGCAACATCTTCTTACATTATATATGATATAATATTTAATTGCCCAAGATAGCAAATGTCATTATTTCAGCTCTTGCACTGTAGTACTTCCTATCAAAATATGCTAAGACATCACCCTCTCACACTGAAAAAAGGAGTTAAAAGGGTGCTGTGGGAAAGCATAAACAAATGTGTTTATTTGTGCATGTGTAGATTCAGAGAGAGAGAGACTACCTACGTGTGAGAGAGCATTTGGTAGTTTAAAAGCTGTTTCAAAATTGTGGAGTGAAATATTACGCTCACTTAAGGCAATGGGCTCTCTGACTCGAATGGGACAAGGACTTTGCTGCTGGTGTTACTTAGATCCCCAGTGAAAGATGCAGTTGTGTTTAGCTTTACTTGCCAGCCTTCAGTGATGAGAATACTTGCAAAACCAATCTTTTTTTTCATTTTTTTTAAATGGAGAGAGACTGGATTATGCTACTGTTGCAACATGAAAGCAAATTGCCCCTAGGACAGATAGATATTCAGGAACCAATGGTAGCAATGTCTCTTACTGTTCAAAAGATTTATTTTGAGATTACCAGCTATGATAACTTTGCAAGGCAGTTCAATTCTTGAAGATCATCCTAGTTTAAAAGTGAAGGTGGTAAATAAAAAATGCAGATGAGTATAGTTTAGGTGAAAGTCTCAGCGAGCATACTGTATGTAGGAAGCTCAAGAAGGATTCAACTTACAAATTTTGCATGAAAGGGTTGAATTATTCATGCACTGAGTAAATGAGGTTACAATGCCATGGGTGCATTGGCCCTCACATGAGAATTATAATCAATGGTTATTATAAATTTTCCTAGATTTGTTCAAGGGTAAGGCAGCTCAGCAGCTTTTTAAAACTTCAGCTTTTGTGATGAGATGCTAAAGTTTGCCATCCTGGAAGCTACCTAATAGTCTCAAGAATGATCTGGAAGATTTCCAAAGGTGACTACTGGTTGTGACACGTGGGTATTGAAACCTTCCAAGGACAAAGGGTATTTGGAGGGGCTTCCAGACTGGATGGTCCTCGGGTCCTGGACAACATCCTGTGGCCTGGCTTGCAGTAGCAGCCTTCTCGCACACAAGTTGTCTCAGTGGCAACTTTCCAGTCTGAAATGTCCATGTCCCACCACAAACTTCTCTCAGGAGTTCAGCCTGGCTTGTGTCATGGTTTCTGTTATAAGGAGCGACGAAAAATTGTACGCCAGCCCACGGATAATCCAATCAAAGTTTATTAAAGCAAGCGACAAACAGGCAAAACAGCACTGGGCAGCTGGGGAGTCTCCGCTCTACCAACTGGCGCACGCCCCCCTCCCTCAGAGTTCCCTTTTTATAGTTTTTTTGTTGCCAGGTTAAAGTCTAGGGTCCGGGCTCACGTGGGCTTGTTTCTGTGATTGCGCGCCCTGTTGCTGGGGGAGTCGAGGGATGAAGGCTGTACACCTCCCCCTCAACGAATGCATACAACAAATGGCCCATCAAGATCCCAAGCACTGCAATCCCTGAGGCCAAACACACATCCTCCAGGATAGTTAACAACAAAACCGGTTTTGGGTTGGCAAAAAGAGACCGAACTATGTACATATCATCTGTAGTTAGAATGTTTCCAATCGCACCTGTCTGCAAGGGCTAACACTGCCCTGCAAAACGAACACACTATGCAAGGCCTACAGAACCGGTTTGATTAACAAATACATATAAAATAAATTTATCACAGTTTCCTCCAGATGATCAGCAAGCCCATGAGAATTGAAGAGCCAGAAAGCAGAGGAAAAGAAGGGAAATAAAGATGGCTGGTACTTTTAGAGCTTTAGGGGTGGAGGTGGGTGCCAGGGCTGTTGTCGCAAGTGCACAAATTTTTTCACAAGGAACCCAGATCTTGAGGTAAAAAAAAGACAATGAGAGATGAGTGAGAAAAGTTACACTGAGTTCTGTAGCTGGACACATCCTCATTTCTGGATCTTCTCCTGAGCAGTCTCTGGCCACATAGCCGTGTTCAAGCACTTACTCCAAGGGCTTGCCTACAGGAGGGTAACACATGCGTGTAAGTACACATTGCTGTTCCCATTTGACATCACCAAGTCCATTAGATAACACTGTTTCTGCAGTAAACCCGTCTCAGCCAGCCGTGACTTAGGGAGCTGTACTCTCCTTTTGCTGTGACTACTGTTTGTGGGTGTGAGCATCTCCATTCCCTGGAAACGTGTGTGGGAATGGCTGGGCCTAGGCACTTGGTCCAGCAGTGCAGATGTCTGCAGCTGGACTCCAAACTACTGGTGGCATTTGTGTGACTGTTCTGCTTTGGGCTTTGCCTAGATCATGGTGGTGATTTCTCCCTGTCACCTTTTTTAAGGTGAAACATTAGTTAAATGTTTCTGTGTGGTGACTGCCAGCCTGTGTTTCTGTTCTGCTTCTGTTTGCAAACACTGATGTGGTCACCATTAAATTATAAAAGAGGCAAGGTTTAGAAATGGAAGGATTTTAATGTATTAAGAGAAAGGCACTTTACTGATAATAGTTTTGAAGAGCCTACCACTCGTGTGAGTTATACAGAGAAAAATTAATTGCTACCTGTCGTGGTTTCAGCCCAGCCGGTAACAAAGGACCACGCGGCCGCTCGCTCACTCCTCCCGCCCCCCCTCCGGTGGGATGGGGGGAAGACGGAGGAGAGAAAAGAAAAAAAACCCTGGAACCTCGAGGGTTGAGATAAAGGCAGTTTACTGGAACAACACAATGAAATTACAACAACAACGACAGTACTAATGAACGAGTATACAAAAAGAGTGATGCACAGTGCAACTGCTCACCACCCGGGACCCGACGCTCCGCCACTTCCCCCACCTAAAGTCGAGACCACCCCCCGGCCCGCTCCCCATATATATACTGAGCATGATGTCACATGGTATGGAATAGTTCCTTGGCTAGTTCAGGTCAGCTGCCCTGGCTATGCCCCCCACCTCCCAGGTTCCTGTAAAAATTAACTCTATCCCAGCTGAACCCAGGACACTACCATAAAATGCAGAAGGCTAAAAGGTGCTTTTAGTCCAGAAAGTCAGATTCACGTAAAGGAATATTACTCTTCGGTTGTCTGTGCCAAGTCTTTGTCCTCATATTCATTTTACTGAGGGATGAGGCATTAGCTAGTGAACCTGAGCCTGGAGACTTTGCCAGTCTCATCCATCAACAGCAGCAGATACATGATAGGGTGAGACCAGCCTGGAAAAGTCATTTGCAGGCTGAGGACAGGCACCCTGACACCTGGGCTGGGTTTCAGTCTGGGACTGACAGTAGTGCAGGGGCATCTAAGTCCCTGTATGGTCAAGCGGGAGTCCGGCTGATGTGCCTGGTGGGGCCTGGAGAGTGATCCAGCCGAGCAGCTGGAGAGTGTCTATTTTAGGATATACCGGCCCCAGGGGCTGGTTCTCCACAAGCTATGGTGAGACCTTAAATACCTAGTGTGCCTGTAGGACCCTGTTTGTGTATCCTTGATCTCCATCCCACGTCTGGGATGCATACATGTAATCTGTTATTCCCCCTTCCAATTTGTGCTGGAGCTGTGTCCTGCAGCCTGTTTCACTGCATGGAGAAGAAGGCTGCATCCCAACTGCTATGTGCAGTCAGTTTGGTGCTTGAGAAAAGCCTTGAGAGACACTGCTGGCAAGATTGCTGCTTCTGGGCATTGTGAAATGCACACAGGCTCTTCATGTCTTAAACAGCTCCAGTTGTTGCCCCGGCAAACACCTTTTCCTCCTTTCCCACTGGGGAACAGAGCATCTAGTGATGCACACATTCCAAACCTGCATCCTGAGAAAGCAAAGCGCTGGGCTGCCCGGCCTTGTCCCCGACGTGTCAGTGGCACACGCAACGGCACGGACAGGAGGCAGGCTCACTGCTTGGATGTTGTGGGCAGGCTTTTTTTTGTCTTCAGAGGTGGAGGTCCAAGCACTCTGTGTTTATACAGCTTGCAGCAGAAACTCAGTATGGACAAATGTGTGGGTCTCTGCTCTCTTGTCTCACAACAGACTAACTGGTGTAGGTGGGAGAGTGAACTGATGCAAGCAGCAGCTTTGTTCTTTGTCCTGCCACACCTGAGTTGTTGTGTGGTCTGTCAGGAAGTTGGTGTGAATTTTGTCAGTGGAGCTTTGGTGAGTTTTGGACTATTCCCTTTCTCCTGATGCTCACTACTTTGCTAAGAAAGTTGCTCTGCAAAGTGAAAGAATAACTCATTTCCATTTTTACCTCTGTTCACTTCTTGGCATTGGCTTGCATTGGTTTTGACTGATATGGGTGGTCTAGTTGCTTCTTTTTCCTTTACTTCTTCTTACTTTTAAGGGAAAATAAAAAGCTGAAATACAAACATCATGAGAGAGGTTTTAAATGAAGAGGGAGTTCGTAGCTAAGTCAATAGATAATTACATGTAACAATTCCAACACATAGTTTGCCTTGTGAATTGACTAACATTACCTGTGGGAGGGAGAAGGGGTCAAGGGGAAAGGAAGACAGATGAACGGTCAGGCAGGGATTTGGACAATGAATGAGACAGTTCAGGTGAGATCAGGTAATATCAGTCAAAATACTTCTGAAAACTACAGTGAAGTTGGTGTGATTCATAGCTGATGAAGACAGAGTTGAAAGTGAGGTGCCAACCCACCCTTTTTACTGATGTACAGATTTGGCTGAAAGTGATATGTGTCTCACGCCTTTCTGTCTATTGCTGTTAAGCACCAGGAGTACCTTCGGCAGCAGCTATCTGGTTTTCTGGCAGTGAGTGTACAGCCGGGAAGGTTAGAAAGGGAGAGGAGGTATGGAACACGTTATTATGAAAAGCTTCTCAAAAACTTTAGATATCTGCAGCTTATGTGTGAGTCCTTGTGGTTTTGTTCTGCTGGAATTGATAAATGTTGACCTGAAATGGCTATATTTCCAACTCCAAAGCTGGTCTCAGTGGTAGTTAAGTATGCACTCCAATCATCTGTCTCAGAGGAAGCTGGAGAAATAGCTGTGGGTACAAAACCTCCACCACACAGCCAGTAACAGTGATCACAAGTGGTTAGTAGAATGGGAGAACATCAAAGGCCCTGATGCAAGGACTGAAACTCAGTAGCTGTGCAGGGCTCTTCAAAATGCTTCTGAGCTTTTCAGAAGTGCTTCAGAAGACTGGCAGCTTCAACCAGCATGCTATGGGTTTTGGGGGATTCAGAAATCATGATCGACATTGGAAAAATATAAAAGATGCCCCATCTTTAATGTTATTCACAGTCAGACTGGCAGGGCTAAAGAGCTAGGTATCAGAGCAAATTTGTGTGTTAATCTTTGCATCAGTGTGAGGCTGAAACATCTTCTTCTTTCAAGCCCTTATCATCACAATGTCCAAATGTCTCTTGGAAGCACTAGTGAATATATCCTCAAAGAAGGACTCTGATCATCTGTTGCAGATGGGGAACCGAGGCAAAAAGACTCAATGATTTAATGAAGGTCATGGAAAGGATGTAAACCCTGGAAGTATACTTCAGAGTGAATCCCTGGCTTGTTCCCACCTCCAGGGACTTGGCTGCCATCAAGGAATCATGTTGGATTGCACAGCCCGTACTTCTTTCACAAGGACCAAACCAGGAGTGTGTGTTCCTGCTGCTGGTGTGTGTCCAGTCCTCAGGACCAGAATAAAGCTGGGCTGAAGAAAACACACCAAATGTGAATTTGCTCCTTCTGAGTTTGCACTGTTTGCTAATGGAGACAGCCTCAGTGTCCCCTAGCACCAACTCTGTAAGTGCAAGCTCAGGCTTTGAGGATGAAAGGCAAGGCAGACATAATGAAATCACTGTGAAATACAACAGTTTCCCCTTGACTAATGGCTGGTTATTGGAAGCATGCTTTGTCCCATGCTTTTGATCTTCCTGAGGGATCACCAGCAAGGAAGTCTCCACGCAGAGAATGCCAGTGCCATTCCTGTCAGACCATGGGTTTCATGCTAGCAGCTATGCAGAACCAGCTGATATAGTGAATTTGCTTGAACAGAACTTAAACCACAAAGCACAGAAATGAAATTAAAGCATGTTTCCTGGGTAAATGCTGTTTAATCAATATGGAAACCTAAGCTCTGGTGAGTTAATAGGATGCAGAAAGCTGACTTGTTTTGGATAGCTTGGAGCTGAAGTCAAGAAATCTGGGTTCTAGCCATGTTTCAGGCAGTGAATATTTGGTCAAAAGAAACCAAACCAAATTCCATTGATACATTTTTGAGTATTTTAGCATGTTGCACCCAGATATGATACACTAGGTACATATATATGATATGATAGATCCCTGAGGAAAGAAAAATGTAGTTTTTCACCCATCTACTTGATATTGCTTACCTTGTTTATTCTTAAGTCCTGTTGAATGAATGATGAATAAAGAAACCTAATTACAAAGGCAGAGTGCATAAGAGCAGAGCTGCCCTGTGTTTGGTGGACTGGTGGCATATAGTATCCCTAGCATGTTGCATCTCTTCTTTATAAAGTGTGTGAACAGGGGTAGGGTGGGGGAAAAAGAATTAGCTGTCCTTGGGCTGGAGTTGAAATCTTCTGGGAGCAGCGGCTTTATTGTACTGCTCATCAATTTTTCTCCATTTATAATGGGACTGTGTGATCAGGAAAATGGCTGATGCACATTTGCTAAGCAGCAGCTGCAAGGAAAAGAAATTGGCTGCCTAGAGCCAAAGTGACTCTTTTCGGCAGCCAAAATGCCAGCGTTAACAAAGGGAACAAGATTTCCAAACGCAGACTGCAAAATTAAGGCCTCACTGACAACCTTGGCAAGGTTCATGCTGACTTCAGGAAAACTGAATTTCACCCAGATCTTCTAATACAAATGGGAACTTCTTGAGCAAAGAGTATTTAATACTGGCCGTGCCTCTGTTGAGTGGACTTTCAGATCATGAGATTATGTTCTTTATTTGTCTGTCAGCAACTGCTGTAATTTGTGTCCACACCTTCAATTCTATTGTGATTTAAGCCTGTCCATGCAGCAGTGTTAATAGCATTGCTGGGAGAGAAGCCACGGTAAGTAAGTCTGTCTGAAAGGCTCCTCACAGTGCACTGAAAACACCGCACCCTGTGATACAAAGTGCTGATCTAGTGTGAACGTGCTGTGCTGGTTCAAAATTATTCAAGAAACACTGACAAGCTGATGTTTACACAGGAGGAACGTGTGCTGGATTGGGTATCCTCTGCCCTTTTGCTGCTAGCATGAAGTCAGTGTAGAAGCATGATGTCAATGTGAACTCCATCCCGTATGCTGACTGGTTTGATGGAGATGCCTGTCTGAGTCCACTTCTGATCAGGGTCAAATCTGAATTACTGGGGTGGACCATCAGTGTCCAGAACTGGTGTCCGAGGATCATGGTGCCATGGAAGTAGCTGACATGGGCAGGACACTGCTGGTGGCTCCTCTTCTCTTTCTCCTCTTTTCCAATATTTTTATTCTTTTCTCATGTGTTGCTACCACTAACAACAGTTGCCAACTTAGTCCCCTTAGTATGTTCTCAACTAATTGTCCTCAAGTAATTGTCCTATTGAATTTATGTGAGAATTTGAAATCAAGACATTAGCATCCTACCTGCCCCTCAGTAGATTACCTGTCAGTGCACAGAGGCGTTATTGCAATCAATTCCAGTGCCCAAATAGTTGCATTACCCCTGAACAAATGTCCAAACTGCCTGACCAGAGGAGAGCACAGATGTGATACACGTTTATTTTTGCTTTAATTTTTGCTGCCATTCAAGGCTAATCTAGTTTGCAGAAGCCTGTTGAGTGCAGAGGTGTGCATTACTGTAGGGACATACTTTATTACAGGGACTCCAGCATTTGCAGCAGTACCTCTGGAATTATCTTGCGTTACAAGCTGTCATTTATATGTGATGAGTAACATATTCTACTGCACCTTTACAAGTGAGGGAGCCTTCCTTTAAATTTTGACAAATGGGTAGGAGGGAAGTACAAAAATACTGACCAGAACTACTTAGTCCTCCTTAGTTGCAAGCTTTATAATAAGGTGACAAGAAAGCGCAAAATATTTAGTCAGCTCAGTGCTCATGTCCAAGTACCACAGCACGCTAAAACACTTGGGATCATCCAGTGAGGAGTGGTTAAGCCAAAACTCCACTCTCATCATGGAGTTTGTTTTGTATTTTCATTAAATACATAGCAAGTGGCTTCTGTGCAGCTTTCAGCATAAGACCAGATTCCTAGCTGGTTACCAAACTGCAATCACAACACAAGCTATTCTCAAGGTTTCTTCCCAGTCTTCTGCTGCTTTCCCTCTCTCCAAGGAGGAAGGCCTGTAGTGGAGCATCACCTTATTCTCTTGCTCTACTCTGCTGACTGAGTTTCAAATGAAACCAGCAAAGCAGATAGTATTATTCCTGAAGGTATCATTTAGATCTTTTCCCTTATGTTCTGTCTTTTCCATGTTTGCCTCCCATGGATGCTGTGGCCTTGCAAGACCCAACCCTGCAAGTGAGCATGTGTGTATGTGAGTAAGGCCAGTCCTACCAGGATCCGCTGTCACAAGCCATATTTTGATTGCTTATTGTCATTTGACTCATGAAGAGTTTCTCTGCTGTCAGCTATCATCTGGAGCAGTGAGGGTGAGTGGGGAAGCACAGTGTGTTGCAGGCTGTCCTGTGGCACAAGGAACCAGAAACCCCATGCTGATGTGCTCCTGCCACCTGCCTTCATGTTGATTCACCACTCAAGAGTAATGGGGCGGGGGGGAAGTCATTGCTCTTGACAGTCCAGGATGGCTGACCAGCACCTCATGACGATAGTCTCTGAATGCTCCCATCTGTTGCCAAGTCATACAGAGGGACAAATCTGTGTCCATTTCATCTGTAAGTGACTGCCTGACTCCATCTACATGTCACACTAGATTTAAAAAGAGAGCTGGGCTTTGAAGGTTAGCCCATGTGTCCTACAGCATATTTCTAACAGAAGTAAATCTCACTTTTCTGCAGTCAGCAAGGTTGTTTTTGAAGATTTCAAGCATAAAATGTTAAGAGTTTTATCCTCCCTGCTAGGTCTTACAGTGCCAGCACAGCTCAGATAAAGTGAAAGAAGAATGATAAAGATGCTGCATTGGTAAAGACATTGGCAACAACCAGAATTTAAATCTCCTTCTCATTAGATTCAAATTAAGTATTTTGAGGTATCCAGATCATTAATTAGTCTTGAAAATATTGTGTAAAATAAAAGCTTAGAAAATTATATTACGTGCTTGCAATGGCATTGATATTTGCTTTAAGCTTCTTGAAAATTAGCCTGTATTTTGAGGAGAAATTGTGGAATTGTGCTTATTTTCACTTGAAAAAATAGGATCCTTTAAAAACATTGATTGCCTCATTTTCATTCAAAAATGGCTTTCTCTGTGAATGAAAGCCAGTTTTAAATGGAGTGTTCTGAAACATTAGAGTAATTATTGACACGAGAAAATAAATATTCACATATTGAAATGTAAACATAAAAGAGGAGCATTCATTGTTTCCTGTGAAATAATTCAGCACGTTCCTGAATGGTAAGTGGCTGCACAAGCCAGTGGTAAGACTGCACGCACTGGGATTTATCTTTATAGAATAGCTTTTGAAACTATTAGCTCTGTAGCAAACTCTAAAGTGCAGGGTATGGAGGGAGGGAGAGGGGGGTTCATAAACACAGTGTATACACAGGCTGTATTTTTGCCTCTGTGCAGGAACTCTGGAACATGTGTTCAGTGGGCTGCAAAATCACTCAACAAAAACATGAAATTTCTTCTTACATTTTGGGAAGCAACACTAGTCCCTTTAGTATGAACGTGGAAGCTGTGCTTATCCTGTGCTTACTGAAATTCTACTCTCTAGACCTTTCAAATGCATGAATCATATCCACATATGGCGTTTCTGCCTCAGCACAGTGTCTCACTTCATTAATAGCTTCATTATCTTTCTAGCACATGGACTTTTTTCAATATTAAGTAAGTCAGGAGTCAAAGTTTTTCTGTTAACCTGTCTGAGGTCTCCCCTTGACTTGAGTCATTCACCTGCCTCAGGCTCCTGAGAAGGCACAGACCCAGGACAGAGGGGGTCAGCGAGCCTCCACACGTGGGAAGGGGTTCATTGTAGACCAGCCAGAGCCGTCCCTTGCTCAGCTGGAGTTAGCACAGAGGCCAACCTGTAAGGAGGTGCTTCCACAGGTGCACTGCAGGTGGAGAGGGCTTTACCAGAAGAGCTTGCACCTTTCCAAGCACCTAAGACTGGTACATGGAAGAGCATGATGGCTGGGGCTCTTTGCTCAAAATAGATTTTTCTTTTCTTTTTTTTTGAAGAGGCCCAAGGGTTCGATGGGAATTTTTCCATCTGGTCAAAATACAGTCATTTTGCAGAACTGTGCAAACCTTGATATAAACTTGTAGAGTGTAGAGCGGGATTTCTGCTTAAGATAAAGTACACCCCAGGGGTTAGGGATGTCCTCGGACCCAAATTTCTTTGCCTTCTTTACCTTGGTGATTTGAATCTAGGTCTTCCATGTCTTAAGCTGATCACCTGAACTGGGTGGCTACTGAGGCATCAGAGGTTTTCTGTCTTTCTGTGTGTCTTGCAGAGGTGTACTTATTAAAAGAAAAAAAGCAAAAAGTCTCAGGCTTGTCCCAGTGTGGAAAAGATCTGAATGCTGGTCACTTTCTTTAGAAACTGGAACTTCATTTCCTGGATGCCTACTGGCTTTGAGCACTAAGAATCCCATTGAAGTTAATCTTTGCTAAATCTGTGGGCTAAAATACACTTGGCCATGGTGCATTTAAAACAATTTTTAAAAAAAGCTTTAATACAAAGGTAACTTTGCATCACTGAACAATTAAATGCCAGGATATTCCACAACTGAACATACAGACACTTGTCTCCTAGGAAGGAGAGCTCCTGCTGCATACTCACATTCTCCTACTTTGGCAGGACCTCATGGCAAACCTGCTTGTCTGCTCTGCAGCCCAATAACCACACTGGCAGTTGCAGCTGAGTCAGCTGGTGCTGGCATATGGCACCCACCAGCATTAGACTTAAGGACATACCTAAGAAAAGATATCAGAAGTCCCAAGGGACTCCACCCCTCCTGCAAAGCTTTTGCTTCTCATGCAGCTGGGAAGACAAAACAGAACTAACTTACATACAGATCTTTTTTTTTGCCATCAACCTGGGCACAACTTTTTGCATCAAAAATGATAGCCACCCCCTGCCCTTGACTTTCATGAGAGCATTGTACCAAAGGGTTCTCACTCAGATATGCTAGCGGTGGTGACCTATGTCCTCTAGCTGGCTCATGTAATCCTTGGTCTCTCAAAAGAAGTGTTTAGGTACTCAACAGATGGATGCCACATGGTTACTTAGACACAGACACAGCTTCTCGGATGTGCCGCACAGCAATGGGAGGATGAGGGTCTAGCAGAAGGCAGTGCTGCCAGCCTGTACTTTCTCAAGTACTTGTTTAACAGCAACTGAAGTTGTTTTCTCACTTACAAAGTAAGAATCTGTATGGGTTTGGATAGACTGGGTTTGGGTAGACTTGAAGGGAAACTTTTCACGTTTGACATGCTGAAACCACTTAAAGTCCCCAGACGTGGGAGAGCTGGCAGGAACCTTACTTTGTTGACACAGTGGATTATATAAGCACTCCACAGCTTTTCTGCGTGTGCATGGGTGTGTTGTGTATGTGTCGGAGAAGAATAGCAGTGGTCCAGACCAGAAACCGTGATGCATAGGCATCCCATAATAACTCTGATACGTTGAACTGTCATGTTAAACTGCATAAGATGGGGGGGCGGAGGAGGGATGCACAGCTTGATTTTTACCTCCAGTGAAATTCCACTTTGGTGTGTGCGGGTGGACCTACCAGATAGTTAAATGCAACAGGGTTGAAATTGGTTCCCTCAGTTCCTGGGTGGTACCTCACCAGCTATCTGGTCCTGGCGATAACACTTAATGGGAGCAGGATTCACACTAGCAGAACCAGGAAAAAAGCTTCAGAGTTGTGCCTCGTGTCCACATCAGTGGTATTTTAGGTAAGTAAGGGAGGCAATTCAGCTGGCCATGTACATGGCCTGGGTCTCTAGGTCCATAGGCAGGCTGATGCATGGGGTTTTGGGATGTTTAGGTCCAGCATGGCACCTGAGCTTGAACTTCTTGAGCTTAGTTTCTTTGCAACCAAATTGGGATTTCTACTCATCTATCTCCCAGGATCATTGTGATTAAATGGCTTTGAAGGTGTTTAAAGGATTAAAGCATTTTCAAGGTGGAAATTGCTATGCTGGGTTAATTCTCTGACAAAACTTTGAGGATCAAGCGTATGAATGACTTCAGAAGTTGCTGTGATGCTCTGAGAAGCAAAACAAAGTGACAAGACAGAAGCCTGAAAATTCAAGATGAATATAGCTCTTGGGAAGCACCTTTTGGTGAAGGCTGTCAGCTCCTTTGTGGCAACGTGAGCAAAATCTAAGGAGTGGCCTTGCCCCAACAGGCATGATTGCATGGATCAGTGATGAAGCTCATTCTCACATGACAGTACAACCCAGTAGGGCACCTCTCCTTTGACTCCTGTGTACCAGCCAATGGACGTGCATTTAAGACCTGACTTTCAGAGTTGGGGGCAACCACAGATGTGGGTCATGGCAGTGGTGCCACATCCCAAAAAACAGGCCCTTAACAGCTGACCCCAAAGTACCTGGGCTCGTTGGTGACTGCAATGGGCCTTGGATGTGAACCTCTGTGCTCAAAAGGAAGAAGAGGCACTTAATCAAAAGCTGTCGTCTGTTTGGTCACCACAGTGCAGGAGTCAGGAGAGATGCTTTCGGAGCTCCTCCTGGGCAGCCTGGTGACACTGCTTTCCTCTGCACTGAGCCCTGGGCTGGTTTGCATTGCCCGAGTGTCTGTCCATATTGTTCAGCACACAACCCTGGTTCCCTCACAGCTCTGCAGTGGTAAAGCAAGCTGTCCCAGCCTTTGTCACTGAGGCATGACTCCCTTGAAAATTAAATGTATGTTGAGAAAGATAGGAATGACCTGAGAGTAATTCATCCTCTACTAAGAGAAGGGTCTCAGGCAGTTGATCATATTGCCTGATTTTCTCTCCGCTGTTGCAGAAGGAGCCTAGATGATCATTTTAGGCCAAAAAAAGGACTTTTTAGTCCAGAACTAGCTGAGATGAATCACCCAAAATGCCCGGCCCTGAGTCTGTCCATTCAGGTGGATAAGAGGTAGATGAAGAGTCCTCAACAAGTTTAAGATCTTTTCCAGCACTCTCAGACTATCTTCACGTACATTAGTGGCCCACTGATTAATCTTTCACTTGCATTCATGTTAATCACTTTGTCAGTCCTTGGGTTCAGTGGACCACAGAAGACTACAGTTGGTTTAAAGACCTTCTACAAACTTGTGTAGGGGGACTTTTGTTGTATAACTTGACCTTCCCTTTGTAAAAGCATCTATAGCATTTATTCACTAAAGGAAAAAAAGTTTGGGAGAAAAAAAGTTTTGGATTGCAGTTGTTATTTGTACACAGTTCTCGTGGACTTCCTAATTTGAATAAGCTACCAAAGGTCCTTAGGTTACCCAGAAAGCGTTGTGTAGAGACTGAAGGTATGCAGCTATCCAGGGGACAGACCCCTCACTCAGTGACGTTAGATTCCTGAAAAAAGGTTTTTAAATCTCCTCTCCTGCTTTACCCTTGCACACAAGTCAGAGAAACATCAAAGTACTTTGGCGTCCCTACTGCTGGTCTGTGGGGTCAGTTCAGATTCTCTTTGGGACCATGGTTTTTATGGACAATGCTGGTTACAAACATTTTTTGTAACTCTCACTGATTCCAACAAGCAATAAAACCCTGTCAGCTTGACAGAGACTCTGCTTTGACTTGATTCGAGAAGCTGTAGCTAATGATATGGCCCTTACAGTCATCTTCAGCTTTCTCTCTCCCTCCTTGTGAAAAGCTCAGAGTCCAGAAAAACTCCCATAATTCTTCTACACTCAAGAGGTTTGCAGCAGACCTTCACTGGCTTACCTGCCACTCGTCATATGCAGAGGAGATGCTATCCCTCTGCAACTCAGTGTCATCTTAGATTGTGGTTGGTATTGATTATAGTTCACATTGTGTTCTACTTTAATAATCCTCTTTCTTCAGGATCTTGTGATTGTACAATAGCAGAGTTTATCCAGTCCTTTTTTTCAGCACAGAACAGGGATTTTCTTGTCATATTGCACTGTGCTCAAGAGAGCTGAGCAAAGGGATCTAATCTCCATAATATTAATTTGTCTGCACATTGAGGAAACAAAAGCAGCAATAAATCTGCACGTTTGAGGGTTTTTTTGGTTTTGGGTTTTTTTGCTCGGCAATCCCAATGATTTACGTAAGGATTTCCTGGGTGGGGGGAGGGAGAGACAGCCAGTGATCTCAAGTTAACAGTGAATCATAATATATTTAGCAAGGGATAATGCAAATGCTGGAAAAATAGAGGAGGCAGCAAGACAGAGAAAAGTGTTTTCTCTGATAGGAAAGCTATTAAACATTTATCTCAAGAGAGAAGACAGTATATGTGCAGCTTCCCTGGCCTTTCCTTTAGAAGGAGAAGCCCTGGAAGATTAAGGGTAAGAGAAAAGGGGGGGTGTAAGGAAGGTGTTAAGGGCTTGGAAAGGGAGTATACCTGGCTGAGGTCTGGAAAGCAAACTGAATGCAGATGTGTCCCCTAGAAAGCAAGACTTGAGAACAAAGCACCCCTCCCTACCTGATACAAAGCCCTTTGTTTTCCAGACCTTTTCTGTCAAGGAAAATTGCTACTCCTGATTCCTCATACAAACCTCATGTAACTCACTGGAGGGGAAGGTAGGTGACAGCTGCTGCCTGGGTGGATGCCAGCAATTGAATCAGGGGCAGCCAGAGCTGAAAGCATCCGTGCTTAGAGCTTATGCTAATTGTGGTTTTCTGTCTCATTCCCTCTGGTACAGATGAGGCTGGACACACAACCCAACCTGAGCACTGTTTTACTGGTGCTTGGCACATGTCCTCCTTCCCAGAGCCAGTGTGAATCCAAAGAAAGACACACTGCAGCTTGTGCTGCGGTCAAGGGCATCAAAGGGTGCTGCTGTGGGAGTTGGCAGCAGTGGTGTCCCTCCCACAGGACCTCTGGGCACAAGCAGGCATTCACTGGCCCCACAGGATCCCCTGATATCCTTCCCCTTCCACCTGCAGATGTGTCACCCGCTCTGCTGTTTCCCCACCCACTTCCTGTGAACAGGGCAGCCTGTCCGTGGTGAGGAGAGCAGTGCTTTGTGTGATGGGAAAAGGTCTTGATTGTTTTGTTAAATTTTATGTAAATAGTTGTATGTGCTTTTTTTTTTTTCTATTAAGGGAGGTCTATTTTCATATATATGACCTTTGTCATACCTAAGCTCCCCTGCTGTACAAGCGAAGGATGGTGGATCCAGAAGGTCCTGAAGAACAAGAACAGCCCAGGATTGATGTCATCCTCTTAGCTAGGGCACCTGGGAGTAATGCAGGAGTAACCCAGCACTGGCACCAAGCCTCTTATTTGGAACATGGCATAAGTGTCTCTACTCTCCAGAGTCAGTGCTGCACCCAAAAGCTCTCCTAAGCATGCAGATGGCCTGATCCTGCATCCCTTAGCCAGTCTGTTGGGTGTTCATGGTACCCAGTGGTGGATGTGCGTGAGGAAAGCCCACTGCAAAGCTCAGACCTCAGTGTCTCAGTGGAGCAGTCACTGCTCACTGGCTCTTTGGAGCATCTTGTGGGTATCAGGGACATACAGGTGCACAACTCATGCTTTTCGGGGGTGGGAAACTACATGTGCCTAAAGGAAGTGCCACTGCCTCTGGGATAGCTGCTGTATCTCACAAGCAATGAGAGGGTTAACAGGCCAGGGACTCATTTCCAAGGGACCAGGGGTTGAGAATAAGCTACTGAAACGAGTTGAAAATGAGGCTTAATGTGGTTGTGGATGCTGTGATTAATAATGCAAGAGAGAGGTCGATCTGAGCCATCTGAAAGAAATCTACCAAGACAGGCTTATGGCTTTGTGAATAGAGGCTAGTCATCAGACATCGCTGCTGCAAGTCTGTGTGCTAACACCACTGCCCCATCTTTTCACTTCAGGATGACCACAAAGGGCTCCACAAGAACTGGCTCCACATCCCACGGTGTGTAAAACTAGCGTGATGAGAAATCATGGAGTGTGGTGGAAGGCAAAAGGTAGGAAAGTCCCCTGACCCCACTCTCCTACCCTTGCAGATTTGTTTTAGAGTGCCCCAGCGTCATCTGTAAGCCCAGACATGCCTGCTGAAATGATGAGGTTCTCTGGGGATGCCTGCAAGGAGGTAGGGTTAGTGGTCTGGCCAGGAGCCCCTCGGGATGCCTCTCCTGAAGAACAGTGCAGCCATGGTATGGGGTCCCACATCACTCCTTCTCATGCCAGAGATACTGAAGTGACATACTGCTGTCTAATCCTCTTGGCCTCCATCAAGAACCAGCAGATAAACCTGAGGGAAGGTATAGGAGGTATCTCTGATTTGGGAGGACTGTCTGCAGGCCCTTTTGGAGACATCTCTGAGTTGCTCAGTCTGGAGCAACTGTGTTCCTAATTCAGGAGCCGCACCAAGCTTTATTCTGTGTGCCACTAGCAAGATGCCCTTCTTTTGGCTGCCTTGCTCAGCACAGCAGATCATCCTGCCAGGAACATGGCCTGAAATTTTGCCTGGATTTTCTTTAACAAGAAAATAAAAAAATCATGTCATTACTTCAACATTACTGTAAATAATTCTCTTTCTGTCCTGCATGTATATATCCCACATATACTTGCATTTTACCATGTTTCTAGCATGACTTGCCAGCCTAGTATCTCACTTTTATGCTCATTGCTCTGCAGGTGTTTCTTCAGTCCCCTGCTGATGCTTTCCTCTGGTTTCTCTCCTGTACTCAAGACCAAACACAGTGCTCTGTATAGAGCTCTGTATCGCCGTCTCTAACACAGCTGTATAGGGAGAGGATGGCACTGGTATCTCCTGAGAGCTTAGCCCAAGCAGAGGGGAGTTGCAGAGGGAGCTTTTATTGCTGCCACTTGGCTCCACAAAGTCCTATCACATTGCCCATCCATCCCCATTGCTTTTGTTTGTCCTTTTTTCTGCCCTGATGCTTTTTGAGTGCTTCCTCCTAATCAAGCATATGTGTTTGTGTTTACTTTTCTCTCTTCACATGGTCCAAACTCACATCTATCTCCCCAAAGCTGCCCTGTTCGAGGTCTCCCTTTGCCTTGGTATTGTCACAGCAGACAGCTATTAGTGCAGCCTGTCTAGCTGCAGAGCAGCTAATACCCCACAGAATGCAAATTGTCCAAAAACTTCTTATTTGTTCTTTGATGATCTTTTGTGGCTTTCATGCAGGATTCTTCATTTCCTCAGTTCCTGCACTTCTTCACTCGGTTTTCTCTTGTTGAAAATGTTGTGGTCTTTTTAAAGTTCCAAAGACATCAGCTGCTTTGAGTGACTGGCAATTTCATATCCACCCCAATTATTAATGGTTTTCTTATTCTACTACCTCTGCTCCCTTGATATATTTGATATATTTAAAATCTTCTTCATGTCCTCTTGAAATGTTTTGCTGCTGTGTAATGCTGATACCTATCAGACTGGTGTAAATAGACTAAAACTGAATTTAAAGAAACAGTTAACTTGAGATTACAGTAAAAGCAGAATCTTCCCTCTTCAGCTGATGTTGACATTGAAGACACCATTTGGATAAAAGCTGAGGAGACTTAGCTGTATCAGGCACTCCTAATATTCCTACACAGCTGAACAGATCGGTACTGACACAGATCAGAAGGCAGAAGAGAGTGGCAGCTTTGAGGAGCTGTTTTAATTACTCAGGGATTACACAGCTGTGCTAAAATAATGGGGGAAGCATGTCCACAGAAATAAGACTGGCTTTTTCTTTGGCTTTAGAATGGAGAAAGTGCTATTTGAAGGGGACGTCACCACAGCAAAGCCAAGCCTGATTAAGCAAGAAAGGGCCATCTGACATTTATTTTTATATCTCTTACAATGAACCCCTGATGTCTTTGTGGAGAGCTGACCTATGGAAATGCATGTTCCACTCACTGTCTCCTATTATCTCTCCTCTCTCCCTCTGCTGTTACAACCAGCACCAGTTTCATCAGACTCCACGCTGGACCCTAACCAAGCTTCTCAACTTGTTTGGGTGGGCCCTGAGCTCTGGATAGTGCACAGCAGGACGTGGTCCCCAGGTCTCCAGGGACTACCAGAGGTCTCTTGTTCAGAGCATGGCAATGCCCAAGGACCAGCCCAGTGCTCGCTGGGGTTTGCATCATTGGCACTTCGTGGGAGACATCCCGTGCCACCTCCCCAGTGGAGTGGCAGGACTCTTCTGAGCAGGAGGAGCTGGGGGTGGAGTGACAAGTTGGTTAAATACAGCCACAAGAGAAGGGCAAGGCTGCTTGCAGGGACAGGCTGTGGTGAGTGCAGGGCAGCACATCTGCTGGGGTCAGCCTTCGGTACCACAGCAAGTTTGTTCAGGGCTTGCCAATACCTCTGCGCAGCACTGCAGTTTTCAGACTGCCCGTATGGCCTGTTGTCAAGAGTCAAAGGGGTGTCAGCTCCAAAGGGCAGAAATCTTCTGAAAATGAGAATGGATGGAGATGGAGGCCCAAGACACAAGCTTGGAGCAATGTTTCAAAAAAAATCGGATCCTACACTGAAGGATAAGCATTTGCAAGGCTAACTGGGCAGGGGAGTAGCTAAACTGGTTGGGGTATTTCTTTATTGAGCAGAGTAAGTCCCAGCTGTCTTTGCAGATCAAGGCCATAGCTCAAAGCATGTGAGTAGCTTCAGGGATACCAATAGCTCAAGGGTTTGCTTAAAATACTTCCTCAGAATATGCTGTCTCTCCATAGCAAGGGTTAAGATGACTGACAACTACTGTTTCATCTGGGTATTAAATCTCAGTAAGACTAGGAATTCAACCACAAGGCTCATTCCGGTGACATTTTTTGTTTGGATGATAGTTTTCCATGTGCAAATAAAACTGGTTTTTTTGACAAGAACTCACTAAAATCTCAGATCTTCGTATTTCCAGAAACTCTTACCATTACCACTCTTCACTGTTACTTTCTGTAACATGCAGTCCTGCCTCTGCCACTTTCAAACATCTTATGCTGATACCAGCTCAGAACAGGTAGTGGCATGTGCCCACCTCTCTGTATAGGATCACTGTTTGCAATTAGTGTTGTGTCATTTATGTCCGAGCTGTTGCATCAGGCATAGCACAGGACTGGAGCGGGTCCTGCTTGTGCTCCGGGGGTCATCACAAGGACACCTGGATGGGATGTTGTACTGGTTTTGGCTGGGACAGAGTTAATTTTCTTCATAGTAGCTAGTATGAGGCTATGTTTTGGATTTGTGCTGGAAACAGTGTTGATAATTCCGGGATGTTTTAGTTATTGATGAGCAGTGCTCCCACAGAGTCAAGGCTTTTTCTGCTTCTCACCCCACCCCCCAGTGAGGAGCCATGGGGGGCACAAGGAGTTGGGAGGGGACACAGCCAGGACAGCTGACCCCGACTGACACAAGGGATATCCCACACCGTATGACATCATGCTCGGCAATAAAATCCGGGGGAAGAAGGAGAAACGGAGGACATTCAGACTGATGGTGTTTGTCTTCCCAAGTCACTGTTAGGTGTGATGGAGCCCTGCTTTCCTGGAGATGGCTGAACACCTGCCTGCCCATGGGAAGTGGTGAATGAATTCCTTGTTTTGCTTTGCTTGCATGTGCGGCTTTTGCTTTACCTGTTAAACTGTCTTTATTTCAACCCACAAGTTTTCTGACTTTTACCCTTCTGATTCTCTCTCCCATCCCACTGGGGCGGAGGGGGCAGTGAGCAAGCGGCTAGGTGGTGCTTAGCTGCCAGCTGGGGTTAAACCAGGACAGATGTTCAGCAGCTCCTGAATGACTGCAGCTGACAGAAAGCTGAATTAACCCCACACCCACCTTGGTTTATTTTTGTGCACTGTGTTGACCTTGCTGTGGGACTCGGGCTGTGGTGGAAGAAAATGTGTCTGCCTTCCCTGTTTAATTTGCAGCCACGTGTAGGTCAACATCTGGAATAAGTTCCTTTGACCTTGGCCAGGATCTTTCTGTACGTTGCTCTGCCTTCCCCTCCAAAGAGAGTCATATCCCCATTATATTATTTCTTGCTGTGAAGTGGTTTGAGATTCATCAGCGAACAGGCAGTATATGAAAATACTGCCTTGTGTGGGACTGTCAGCTCTCCTGAGGAAATCACTTTTATCACTGCAGTAAATCTGAGCTGACAGCCTGAAATGGGCTTCACTGCCATCCTGAGGAGGGGACTTCCAAGCAGGCAAGTTCAGCTCAAACTTAAAATACAGCTGTGGACATTATGGGAAATGAATGCTTTTTATGAAAAGCATGAACATTTCCTTACTGATTTCACTGCTGTGATCTTTTAGGACAGGAACATTAATCCCATTTCTGGGACCAGGAGATAAGAGCTAGATGTTATTCCCAGTGGGCATGGATGAAATATCAAGAGCTGTCAACAGCTCAACACAGTTATCTCGGAGAAATGATGGAAGACCTGTGGTCAGATACAGGCTTTTAATGATGGGCAGCCAAGTCAAACAGACAGAGCGATATGAACTCAGCTACATGCTGCTGAGATGATTGCAATCCTGCTGGAGACCTAAGAGACACGAGGGACACTGCTGGCATGAGCTTGTGTACATATTTTGCTTTCCTACTCTAACACAAGAACCCCAAAATACCCTATTCCACTTGAAAGCTGCCTTGTTTCAGAAGTCTGCCTAGAGTCTTTGCAAGCATCTTTTGGTTGTGCATGAATAAAGTCTCTAGCAAGAAAGCCAGCATTAAGTGAGAACAAAATAATGCTGTAGACAATCTCTTCCTTTAAAAAAGGGGACTTAGTATTAACAGGAGGCTGTAGACAGAGCACAAGGAAGTTAGGTTGAGAGTTCATGGCAATACTAAATACCTTTCAGTGTATATGTTATTTTTTACAGGGGAGACCAGTAGCTCTGATCAGTGTTAAGAGACTGTTATCCTACAGCAGATACAGAGCAAACAAAGACAATGTGGAGCCAGCCCTCAAAAATTACTGTTTATTCTGATACAATGAGAGGTTTATACATAGCCTGTGAACCCGCCATTAATCAAATCCCACAAATTATACACACATGTACACACACATGTGCAGCTACACTTGCATCTTACATAAAATGGGATTGTTGTTAAAGAAATAATTAGTGTAAGGATTTGTATTGTTGGAGGGTACCACCGTCAGCCAAACCTCTGTCTCCTCTGGCAGCAGAGTTCCAGTAACTGTGTTTTAAGGATTAATAATTAACACTTCAGCTATCAGATGGAAAGAGCCTGACTCAGTTGCAGAGTATATACCTTAATAGAATGACACTTAAAGAAATGTCACAAATACAAAGTTTTGTGATCAAACCTACTCCCACAACTGATTGCAAATTGCTAGCATCTCTCTTTCATCTTTCAGGGGAGAGCAGGATGACACAACTGCTTTTACAACCTTCTCCATTCATGACAGCTTCATTCTTTTTATCTGCAGTCTTCTGTGGGTATGGACCCCAAAACCCACATGTGTCTCTGGCCCAAATCCATCAAATACACCCATGGGCAGTGCAGACAGTGAACACTTCCCGATGGCATCATCTCCCAACAGCAGAAAGCCTGTTGCTAGGCAGATGGAGATGAAGCACAGCAGCTCCTTCATGGCACAGGACAGGTTGCACATTGGGCAAACAAACGCCTGGTCTGGTGCAGGGCAGGATTGTTCAATTTTCTCAATTGTCCTGCTAACACAAGCCAGTCTCCAGAGCAGGGAACCTGAACGAGAGCCCAGGGCAGCTTTCGACATAGTCACGCTTTATGCTTTGCCATATCTTTCCTGGCAAGGTGCCCTGTGCCTTGGCGAGGGTTGCTGGAAAGCCTGCCTTGCTTTGCTCGTCAGGCCTCAGTCTGCCGATGGGGGCTATTGATCAGCAGTGAGTCTTATTTCTGTGCTGCAGAGAGCCAGAGCTGTCCCCGAGGTTGCTGTACATGGGTTTCCTTTGCTGGTGACAGGCAGGTGGGTGGCAGCATGCTGTGCCTGCTCCAGCGCTCCCATGGTCACCTGCCTCGGCTCTCAGGTGTGCCACCAGACTAGCAGGAGTCCAGCTTCTGCACAGAGTTACGAGCAAAAAGAAGGAGCCTCCCATTCCCAGGCAGTCAGAGATGGATGAAAGCATTCACTGAGACTGGAACATCTGCAGGTCCAACACCAGCCCAAGGCTCTGAGCCTTTGGTGATCTGAGTCTCTTGGTAATGTTGAGGTTAGAAAGGCCTAGCTCAACTGGCAGAGTTGTGCTAATCACCACCTTTCAGGATCCGTCTGGCTGAATCAGACCACAGTGCTCACTGTTGTTCTGGTGGTCTCCCACAGGCAGAAAATATCTCAGTGATGCTCTGGACTTCCACTCCTGACAGTTACATGCAGGATGAAATTTTCAGAAGCATCTATTATTGATTTCCACTAGGAATTTAAACACGTATTAAACTGTATTCAGGCATTGAGATCAACTGGCACACACAGAGTGCCAAAATTCAGCCTCCAGAACAGGAAGGCTGTATCCAGAGTGCCTTCTGGGAGCAGACTCTGGTCTGTGCTGACAACCGCTCTGTGCTTGGGAAGGGTTTTGGTGAGTGCTAAAGCATTTGCACAGGCTGCAGCTATGCCAGGGCTCTTCTGACAGTCTGAGAGTACAGACTATTGCCTTCCAGTGTCTGCCTGTGTTGCTTGATTTATTAGTATAGAAGCTGTCTGTGTGAATTTAGAGCCTGAATCCAGCTTAAAAACCTGAATGATGCCAGCCCTTCTTAAAGCATTGCCCTTTATGAGTGTCCCGGTCATAAGTACCAAACTCAGAAACTAGTGCTGGGACAGAGCTTGTGTAATCACCTCTCATGGACAACTAACAAAAGGGAAATCTGTCTTGTGCTAAATGTACCTATTTCCTGCCAGGCATGTGTCTGGCTGCAAAAGGTCCTAGGATGAGCAACTGGAGTTGCCTGGTAAATCTGTTGTAGTTCAGAAGCTACAGATATGTTTCTTGCAGATATTTATGTCCTTATTGCAGCCACTACTGAGCAGGTAAAAGCAGAGTTTCTGTGTTCACCAAACAAATGCTCCTTTGAAAAACTGCTCCAGAGTGTTGTAGATACATAAGCATGAAAATGTGCTCTTCTTATTATTCTTAATTCGGGAATACTCCAGGTTGAGGGTGGGGGTTTGGTCCATACCCTCAGTGGCAGCATCAGAACTGCAAGAACATGTTCAGTAAAGCAAGCTACAGAGTTCTGACTTATGAAATTGTTCAGTGAAGGCTAACTTGTTTGTGTGAAAAAAATTCAGCTAATGCTTATATTTGTCAGCCAGCTCCATTCTTCAAGGACTTGGTTCTTTAAGAACCCCAAACTGATTAGTTACCCATCTAAAGAGGATTTAAATTCCAGATGGGCTCTTTTACTCAAATGACACAGGCCATTACGTTGTTAGCGTTATTATTACATCCCTGGATAGCAAGGCCTCCAAGTGAAGCAACAGAACAACAATCACATTTCTAAGAAAATTTGTCCTACAAACTCCTGCTGATTTAAAGTCACCTGCAATAGTCAGGGATCCAGACTGGCTGAGTTAAATTGCTACACCTAACTGAGGATACACAAACTTCCAGCAAACAGTTACATTTATATTTTATATATAATATTGTCCCTTGACTTCTATTTATTTTAACCTCTACCTGTCACTGCAGGTTAGCTGCCATAGGGTACATATTTGTGATGGGCCTGAGGACAGAAGCAAACCCATAGTGTTGTAGGATGTTGCAGTGTTTTTTCAGCAGACAAATCTTTCAGCAGAGACATTGTACATTAATAGGGTGGAATGTTTTGCTGCAGCCTGTGCATTTCTGATGAGCTAGAGAGCTAAATTGTCACTAAATGTGGTCATAAATGATCCCATGACATTTTTACAAATGCCCTTAGTTAATGCAGCTTTCTGCTCAAGTTCCAGCCCATGAATCCTATTCTGCCATCTTCAGCACTTGCAATTTCAGTTGCAGAGACTATTCAGTCACTGCTCTCACTTGCTATGTAGGGTTATCAGTCCTGTTAAATCACCACTTAATGTTTTGAAGTGCACGTTCAAGCCAACTGCAGCTGCACAATCCCTGCACAGCCTTCACCACTCATCTTTACTAATGCCCTGGGCTTTTACAAGATTATTTTTTCCTTTTCAAGCCATTGCTGAAAACGAGTTGAGAATCTGTGGCCTGGGCATGTGGACGACACCCTAAAATTCATTTTTCCATGTGACCTTTTTGGACTGGAACACAACTTGCTGGAATGAAAAATTAATGCATGGCTGAACCTCCAACAAATTTTCTGTGACACCAAAGTATATTACTGAGTTGGTTTTCTTGACCTCTTTTCAAAAATAAGTTTCAGAAAAGCATGACACTGTGACAGTGTAATTTTCTTTTTGTCACATCGAGCCTGTGAAAGAATTGTGTTGCTTTTATCTGTTGCTCTTGTTTTCCCTGATATTTTACTCCTGGTCTCTTTGGGGAAACAGGGCTAGGAATAGAAGTTGCAGTTTGCAAAGACAAAAGCTTGGAAGCAAAGCCTAAGAATGTGGCTGAACTTTTGACTCAATATTGCATCCTGAGGCTTACAGATTTATTGGTTATATCTGCTAAGACCAATCTGACCTGCGAGGCCAATACATTACTGTGCTGCCGTCACCACTTTTTTACTCAATTGTAAAGACATCCCATTGCCAGCATTGGCTTTCAGCCAATTTCCCCTTCTTTTTGAATCCCCAAGCCCTTATGGTCTCATTTATCCCTTTCTGATAGGTAGAGTGGGAGAGAGATGAAGAAAAATATATTCCAGAATATTGTACAGTAGGTGTCCCGTGATGAATCATCCTTCCTGCCTATCTACCTCTCCTAAAGTGAGTCATTAGAAGAAGAACACGAGCCCTCTTAAGGGTTATGCTTTTCTTAGTAAGACAATCATTTGCTGTATTCTCATGTAGAAGAAGATCCATTTTAGTTAAGCTATTATTGTGCCAACATGAAATAATTGCTGAGATATTTTAAGTATTCGTCTAGTGCAAATATAAGGAGGATCCATAATGCTGGTGCTCTGAGAAAAAGGAGGGTTATGGTTTAGTAAAGTACCATCAATTTATTCAGTAGTCCAAGCTTCAGTTGGTTGTTTATTTATTTGTTAAGAAGCTAAACTGTTCTGCTTTTTCCTTAGTTGCACAAAGAATAGTGGGAAGTAGCAGGTGGCCAGCTCTTCCTCAAGATCCCACAGAGGCTTCAAGCCAGAGATGGCTTCTGGCCACACTGAGAGCTTCCCAATATCATTTGTGTCCAAATACAAAGGCAGAGGGTATCATTCCTGTCTCTGAGTGCCAGCATCACTTGTACTTTTGTATCATTTCCCTTGCTACTCAGAAAAATCAAGAGCAACACTCAAGTCCTCTGAGAGCCTGGCTGAGCCACCACAGTTGGTAGGACAGTGAAGCCTTGAGTCCAATGAGCTGTTCAGACCATTTTAGATGCAGGACTGCCAGACCATTCCACAGTCAATGGAGAGAAGGTATCATGGTGCTTACATTGGGCACCCATAGCTGAAGGCCTGAATGTGGCCCATGTTACACATTTGCTCACACCTTCTTTGCTTCCTTCTTTTAGTGTCTCTTATGGAAGTCAATGAACCGCCTGTTGTCCTTATGCCTCCTTCATAATGTGATCATTAATAAACCCTATCTTGAAATCTATTTGAGCAGGGGAATGCTTGCATTGAAAAAAGCATCAACTGTGAGTAAACAAACCATTGGGAAATAGCTGTGAGAAAAGCAAGAACTGACCTTTGCAGGTGTAGAACGGCATGGTGGCACCTTTAAAAGTCTCTGTCTTCCCTGTCTTCCTTTCTCTAGCTGCTCCAGTAATCAGAATATAAATCCATATTCATAAAAACACCATGGTATCATGTGCAATTAATTCATTAAAGTGAAATGACATACTCTTGAAGGAGCTCAGACAAGAAATGAGAATTCTTAATGAGCTGAACCCTTTCATTCTGCTACCATTGGCCATGGTGGCTCTGAGCATCGTGCCATGGCTGCCGGAGATCATGACTGCACAAATGATCTAGCAAGGCTGGAGACCTGGGTTAAATTAATCTTCAAGTCTTAAACTTGTAATTCCATCAACAACCTCCTGTTTAACTTTGTTCTCCCACAAGGTAAAGCTGAGACGCCTAGCTGAATGGTAGAGTTCAACTGCAACAAATGCATGATGATGGCATTCTCTAGCAAATATGTCAAGCGGGAAGCTTTTGGTGTGTTTGTTGAGCTTTTGGGGATAAGGGTATTTGATGTATCCTAAAATTGTTCTAGCTCTTCACATTTCTTTAAGATAATCTAACTGAGTATTAAAGAAAACTGTGTGACATTTATTTTTTGTCAAGTTGCTGTAGCAATACTGCATGCGACTGCAGCAGGCAGTGAGGGGAATATTAAAATGTTTTGCCATGCTTCCCCTCTAAATCCCAGAGGTATTGTCAGCTTTTGGCATGGGAGAGGTAGGCACTAAAAGCCGTGGACTTTCCGCCTACTATAGTAAAGCCCTGGAAAAGAAGGCTGAGGGTTGGGGGCTACACCACAGAGCAGCAGATGTGGGTCAAGTTTGTCCTCCCTGTGATTGATCCCCAGCTGTACCATTCCTGTTTGCAGCACGAGCCAAATTGTAACTCTTCAAGACACTTCTACTTCACATCCACCTTTGCTGGCCCCTTTATGTTCCTCTTCCTACAGAGGGAATAGTACATTCTCCTGCTTACCACCTCTTCCCTAGGGCAGCAGAGTTCAGTTTTGCCTGCTCTTGCAAGGAGCTGTGAGTTGGCCCTGGCCAAGAGCCCAGTTTGCAGTTACACTGCAGCCCTGCTACGTTTGCTTGGCTTTCATACTCGTATGACCTGCAACAGCAGAGCAGTACCAATGAGCATCCTGGTTAGTAAGAACCATCTTTTAGAACTATATCCATATTTTTCAAGGTTTTCTCACTTGCAGAATTCTTCCAAAGAAATATAAAAAACCCCACCCTGTCTGATAGGACCATGTTTCTTCACCTCAGGCCCTATTCAAAGAGTCAGTTCTTTAGTGTATCATTATTCTGTATACAGAATAGATTAAAAAAATATTCCTTTGACATTACTTCAAAGACAATTCAATTTGAAGTAAAGAAAGGCTTTAATGGAAAATATACAAATGCCTCTTGAAAATGTTTGTGGCTTTTTTCTTGTCCAAAGTCCCTCATATTTTCCTGTGCAGTGAAGAATGTTTCTATTTGCAGTTTTTGGAAACCAAAATCTTGTTGATTTCTTTTCATAACCAAAATAATTGTATGTCTGATATGCCAATAATGTAAAAAATTTCAGGCAGCTCTCTGTGTTTATGTCACCATAGCACCAGTAGTCCTGGCAGGGGCTGGGAATTTTTACAGTATTTGCTGTACAAGCAGAGCCTTCAAAAAACATCTGCTTTGAGGCTTGATCCTCTACCACTGAAACCCAGTTTTCTGCTGTATTTCCTCCACAATGAGAAAAGATGAGATACTGAGACAGCTATCATCATACAATTAGTGAAGACCAGTCTTAAATCCAGCTGAAGGCTTATCTTGTCTAGTTACAGTAAGGTAAAACCAACAGGATCTTGTTTCTGCTAGGATTATGTGTAGAGATAGGATGGTACATTGAAGATAGCTACTGATGTGAAAATGCATCCTTTTTGAAGTACCAACATAGGAGCAATGTAATTCCTTAGGGGAAGAACTATTGTTATGTAAAGTTGAACCAGTCAGCGGATACTTGGGTGACAAGAGATGACAACATCTAGACAGGTGATGGAATAATTTTGTGGGAGGAGGAGGGAGTTCATTGCTGGATTCATACGGAGCTCAAAGCAGCTCTGCTTTTGAACTCTTGCCACTTATCCAGATATTTCACAAGTTTCACCTTAAGAAAGAAAGACACTATAAATCTAGTCCTTGAACATCCTGGGGGTGAATATGATATAAGAGCACAGGGGAGCACACGAAATGGGCACGATGAAGCCCCGCTCTGTCCCAGACTTCTCATGACTGGTCAACAAAATGCCAGAAATGAATCCCCTGATGACAAAAGAGAGTGTGAGAAGAAGTTCTCACCATCCTGTGTTTGATGCTTTATTTTACCTCACCTCCATGTCCCTCTAAGTCTTCCTAAAGACCCCGACTGGCACACGAAGGACAAAGTGGCCTGTCTCCTTTTTTCCTTTTTCCCCACAGATGAAGCCTAATTTCTAACACAACATCTTTGTCCGAGAATATTCATTGCCAGGCTCCTTGCGTGGTATTGCTAAATCTCTTAATTTGGATTAATTTAGTGTGTGTTTAATTTTGTCTCATATGCTTAAGTAACAAGCTGAGCAGAATGTTTGTTACCTTGGGCAACCCAAAACTGACTGCTGGTAATTTGGTTTTATTCTTTAGCATTTTGTTCCTAAACAGAGTTAGGCAAACAATTAGCAGTAGACAATTCATCCATTTAATTTAGTTCTTTTTTTTTTCTATTTTCAGATTCCATGTTTTTTACAGGCTTGGATCTGATTCTCAGTTGGCCCAAAATGCTGTTACGCTGCTGCTGTAGCTATACAGATTTATCTCATCTAGGCTAGACATTCTGTCTTTCATTAACATGTGAATTACCTAGAAAAGTTCACTATCCATGAAAACAAACATTTGCACCTACGAGCTGGTAAGGATCTACTCTTTCCATGAATGATTTTGAGCTGTGGCTGTTCCTTATTTGTTCATGGTTCTTGTGGATGGTGACCTAAACCACACAGTGTCGTTTCTGCTTCTGGCTGAATGTCTGCAGCTATGTAAATACAGCGCTGACATGTCTAGTGTAAGTTCTGATATATGCACATTTTTTGCCTGTACAACTATGCATGTTTGAGTCTGAGTGTTGATAACCATTGGCTAACTTTCGTGCCAACACCATCCCACTTGCAATAATTTTATGGAAACACAGACAAATATTGCAGAAAAATCAGTTGGGATGCCTGCATTCACATTCAGTCACTACATCCAAAAGCCCCATCACATTTGCTTGCATGTAGAAACTAGGGAAGCACTATCACAGGGACCGTGCCAGGACATATCCAAGTCACTCCAATCATCTGATGTCCTGAAAATCTCAGAGCCTGCTGCTGGTTTCATCTTGTAACCTACTGAGGCTGCATTTGTGAAGGGTGAAGTGCCTGGGCTCTGGCCCTGCTTCTCCTGCAGAGATGTTGTGGCATCAGGGAAATTTAATGTTCAGCTTCTCCTGATGAGATGACAAGCCCAATTCTCCATCATGTCACAAGAATATACTGCTCAATTCATGTCTAAAGAACATTTTCAGAACTTTTATGTGATGATGTTTAGCAGTGAAACTTGTAACTGCTGTTGTGACTAAGCGGGAGAGACAAGTCTATTCCTAGAGATATGGAGCTGCTATCTTTAGAAGGCTTTTCTGAAATAATCCAGTATTTTTCTTATTGTTTACCAGCTATCCCTTTCTCCCTTTGTCTCTTGACTAGATGAGACTGGACTCTGGACCAGTCTCAGTTTTAATCTATGTTTTATTTGACATTCCCCCTTTCCTTGCACACATCAGCCATTGGGATATACTTGCTTAACAATACACAAGGAAAGAGAAGTGAAGCAGAGGAGAAAATTTAAGCTGAAGTTTAAATGTTCAACTAGCCCCTGTTTAATAAATAATTTAAAAAAGCCTATTTACCTAAAAGGTCCACATCTATTTCAGAACAGTCAGTCATTAACTATTTACATGAGACTTAATAACACTGTTTACTAATCAATAGTGATAACCATGGCAACCCTGGCACTAGAGGGTCTGATATCTTGTGGGAACATTGCTAAAGAAACACAAACTCTTAATCTTTAATACCTGGTTCTTTTGTGCCAGGCTTCAGAGGAAGGGAAATTTTCCATTCTCCATCTTAATCCTTTCCTTTAAAGAATAAATCTCCTCTCAGCCACTGTGCCTTTCCTTTCCTTTGTCTTTTAAGGTCTGCAGTGTGGTACAAGGGAAATGCTACAGAGGGACCAGGAGAGGAATAATTCAGGGTGCAGTGGGTATAAGGTCCTCAGGCTGCCTCTGTATCCCTATATCTGCATCTGTATCTCTAGAACTTTATGGCCTAGGAATGGAACTCTGTAGGGTGGAAAAGCATTGCTTGGATACCATTTATTTTTCCAGGAGCCTATCGCTGCCTGTGATAGTTTTTTACCTACCTTTTACTGTTTTTCTTCTGTTGCACAAGAGCATTCAACCTCTTACTCCTGTTATTCAAATTTCTGTTGTTATTTTAATTGTAAAATTATGAAGGCTTTTGTCAAATGGTTTTTGGACCTCCAATCAAATGACATCACCTAGTTCTGCTTCAGCCCTGATTTTATTAATATGCTGATGGAATTTTAGATAAATTACTAAGCCATGATTTTCTTTGCAAAAGCCTGTCTGCTTAGTCCTTATGGCATTTGTACTTGAACATTTTATTATTCTATTTTTAGTTAGCATTTCAGTCAGTTTCCTGGTATTAAAATGATGGTCTGGCACACACTCTCGGGGAGATCCTTACAGACCTGCTGGTAGGTATGATTAAGTCTGGTTGAAAATTTTCCATCAAAACTCTCAGTTAATGAAAACTGGTCCATGACTCAGAGACACTAAGATAAGTGCTTTTTTTTCCACAGAACTTTTCATCGTAAGAAAAACAAATGCCTGTAGAGCTATTTCCATTGGTGAATAGCAAACCCAAATGCTTTCTCTTGCAGGGGCTTTCCAAGGAGATGGGGGGACGGGGGGGGGAGGGGGGCAGGTTTCCAGCACCTTCCCTTCTATAGTTATAGCAGAACAGGAACAGGCTGCAGTGCACCAAAGGAGGAGGCATCCCTGTGCCTGGCCAAAGAAGATGGGAGCAGTAGCTACCTGAAGGTCAGCACCCGGGAGTCTCACAGAGTGTTTTAGGGCCAGATCATTTTGTTTGGAGCTGATTGCCCTGGAATCTGACTTTTTTTTTTGTCCAGGAAGATCTAGCAAGTTGGAACACAGGTAAAATTGCTATAGATGAAAGCATCAAATATTTATCTTAAGACTTAAAGTAGAAGAAATTGTAAAATCGGCTTAAAAATGCTCTTTCTTGCAGATGGAGTACCCTGCTACACTTGTGGCTGGGCTTAAATGGAGTCAAAACATGTCTGTGAATAATAAAACATAGCTACAAGCCCAAGTTAATTCTTATGGAGACCCAAATAACTCCATAGGTCTAGGAGGTGAGACTTTGTGACATAAAATAACCTTTCAAAAATGGAGATAAGGAAGAAAATTCAATTCTGACTTAATTACTGCAGCATCTCCTTTCCGGATCTGGATACTGATAGAAAACCCCAGAAACTAGCTGGAGGGAGCTGGAGGTTTGATCTTTCATGGAAATTATCTGTGTTTGTGGGCTAATATTTGTGTAGTGAGGTGGATACCCACTTTCCACCAGTCTGCTGCCATGTGACATCTTTTTCTCCCTCTTTTCCCATGAGCTTAGTGCAAATGGTTGAAAATGCTAATAGCGGAAGGGTAAGCTCAGAGAGATTTAGGTGTCTAATTAACAATTCCACAGTCACAAGTCAAAATGTATTTCCGAACTCTGGAGGTGGATAAACATCTTGCAAGCTGGTTATCGCAAAGGAAGCTGTGCCTAACTTTTGGTAGCTCAAGGAGTGTACAGGGCCTAGCTTCTCCCTCAGTGTAAGGAGAGTGAAAACCCTACAAGTGTGATAAGCAGAGACCTGCCACTTAAGCCAGCCAGAAAGAGTCCAAAACCAGCAGTGATGTGCTGCCATAATAGTGGGGAACTAATAATTTTTTATCTGAATCATTTGTACCTTGCTTGACTCCAAGTGAGGCACTTAAATCAGCTGCAGAGTGTGGGTAGAAATGAGGCTCCTTACCTAACAGTCCACTGATTGACATTCTCAACCAAGATGTGAAAGACCCATGACCACCCTCTTGACTGCCTGACAGCATGCAGACCCTCAGTTTCGAGGTCAGTAGTGTATTTCTACAGAAGGGTAAAACAGGGCTGGGGGAATCTGTATATTGTATCAACAAGCGTGACCTGATAGGCATTGTCTTTACATGGGAGAGATGGATACCCACCTCCTCCTTAAATGAAAGTATCTTGTGCATGAGAAACATTTGAAAGTCCCATCTCAAAATACATATAACCTAAGGTTAGAGTTGACGTAAGCAAGACAGGTGAAGGAGAAACCCTAAGACTAGGTTTCAAATATCCCTGGTGAATGGCCTAGTAAATGCCCAGCAAGGCACAGAGTTGGTCAAGGGAAGTTCTGCCAAGTTTCTGAGAGGACCTAACCTGACCCAAGTGCTAAACTCCAAAACCAGGATTTTTGCTCTGGGTGTGGGTCAAATGGAGATGCCTGGCCAGCGGGAGGGGAACTTGGGTCTCCCTTTCACATCTTCTAATGCTAGTTTAAGCAGTTCCCTGTGACACCTGGCAGGTTCTGTAATCTTGTTCTCCAGCTCCTAGCTCTCCCCATGCATTGCACAGAGGATGCCCGGTTCTTGAGATAGCGGAAAAAGTGTCAAGAACTGGTATTTCAGCTCTGTAGATTTAACCCAAAAGAACTTTTTCTCTGGTTCAGTGACTAAAGAGTTACCTACTTGCTTCCCAATTAGCTAGCTGATTAACGTTGGTAAAATGCTCTGGAATTAATTCTAAATGTTGGTATGTTTATTCATAAAGTAGCTCATTTTGCTGCCAAATATTGCTAGAGATATTTGGCAATGGTCTGAATGTCTAGAAAAACTTGAATTTTTAATTAAAGAAAACAAACACAGTATTTTCAAGTTTGGGGCTCTTAGGCTAATGTTTCTAATGAAAACTCAAAACTAACACATAAAAGGAGTAAGGGTTTTGCAACCAATTATATTACAATGAAAATAAATTTTTTTGAAAAGTTGCATTTTTTCCTTCAACCAGTCCTAATTAGTCTATCAAACAAGGTGAGCTAATTATCAGAAGTCATCTCATCCTACAAAAGTAGGATAAGAAAGTAAATTAGAAATGCCAGTGAAACTAAATTAGCAAGGGAATTTGATGGAGTGGAAGCCTAAAAAGCAGGGAACATTTTATTATGTTAGTAAACCAAGAGCCTTGTCATTATTAATTTATATTTTTTTCAGGTTTTGGATATTTAACAACAATACGTATTTTTGTTACTTTTAATATGCTGCAGTTAGACTTTTGCCAGATAATGAGTTTGATCTCTCAACTCAAGCTAAAATGTGACTTTATCTCTCATAGCACATGATTTACCAGTATCTTACCTTACCAATGAATTAAAAGAGAACTGCAATGGGAACTACATTCACAGATGGACACAGACTGGATATGACATCTCTGTATATTTAGTCCTTACATATACGATCTGTAAGTGTAAATTTTACAGAATTAGATATAATTATTTCCTCTTTTCTTCATATTTGCTGTTTCCAATGTTCTGCTGTCTATAGGACACTAATAGACTAATAGAGGATAACTAAATCTCAGCTGAAATTTATAATGGAACATGGAACAAAAATATGTCTGGACATAGGCTCAAGCTGTATTTGATAAGAATAAAACAACAAACAATGTATGCTGATCAGAGAATTGATTGAAATTATATGTCATTAATTTGGTTTTCAAAAGATAGTGGCTTCCATAAAGTCAGGGTCTGTGCTGCAAGGATTTAGTTGTGACATGATAGAGGAGGAATCCTGAAGCCCTTCTCTCCAGGATCTTCAGCAACAGCTGGATTTCATAATACTGTAGGAGAAGAGTTTCCAAAACTCCAATTTTGCGTCTGAGTGTTTGGACACCTATTTGCTTTCAGGTGTCTACTGTGACTTTCCCAGTTCCCATTCCAACATTGACTTCAGACGTGTCTAGACTCCTAGATCTTTTGAAAATCTGCTAGGTAGCTTTGGGCACTTAGGTATATTCAAACTTTGTCCTTTATTGTTGATAAATCTCAGTGCTTGCTGAAGCCAAAGGCACATTTCCTATTCCCTTTCATAAACTTAGGCCATTGCTTTAGGCATTCTGGAAAGATCAGAGTTTTGGTTTGGTTCCAATACACCTCTAAGGATGGATAAGTACCCTATGATGCAGTGACATGTAGCAACACCTGAATTCAGCTCTGTTTCTTGAAAATGCAAATACATTCACCAAGACACGGCTGTGTGGTTTTACCTACTTTTCCAAGAAGGTACAGATTTGGGGGGAAAAAAAAAAAATCATCTTTTTTTTTTCATTTCTTTCATTTTTAGAAAAGGTAGAAAGTTTAACTTTTCAACTTGCAGCCCCCTCACAATAGCAGTGATCTACCAGATGAACAGAGATGAAATGGCTGATCAGTATGTTCTTGCTATAAAATTTCAAAAATGTGGGATAAACAAATGTTTCATAAAAACAGTGAAATGTTAAAGAAAGAGCAAAAGCAGCATAAAGCTCAACTGATACAAAAAAGTAGAGGCACAATAATGCTCTTTTTTTAAAGGAACAAAAGATGAAGAGGTTTCATGCTATATGAGGAGGGAATTGCAAATTCTCTTGAGGTACCTGTAATCACGGGCCAAATTCCTAGGTTATGTTGTTCATCTTTCAAATTTTGTTCAGAGCTTCATCTAAGTACCAGGTGTCAGAAATTGGTAGCTGTTGGCTCTTTTTGACTGAGAGAGAACCTCCAAGGTGATATTTAATTAACACAGCAGCTATCACCATGATTTCAAAATGCTAACTGAGCCTTTCCTAGTTTCACCTACAGACAAAGCATGTTGTGGTAGAACTTACATTTGCTTTCTCCTTTGTTCTAGAGCTTTTCCTTGCTGGATGTGTCATGTGTGGAAACATTAGCAGTTTCCAGTTCCTCTATACAAGAAACGATGTGATGAATGCGTAGGCAGTGGCAAAATGCCCACTGACTTTGATAGGGCCAGGATTTCACCCAAGAAGTTCTGGCCCCAGTCCATTTTAGATGAATGGTTTGTTTCCAGTAAACAAATGCAAACTGGAAGTTATCTGTCCTCTTAAAATAAGCCTTTATTACCTCCTGGTTCCAAATGAGGTTTTGGTATTAGAAAAACATCCTTGCTTGGTACAATCCTTCAAGCAATGATCTCTCCCGACATCTGGAAGCTTAGAGGGATATATGTATCTGAGACATAGAAGCCATGCCAAAAAAACCCAAAAAGCAGGAGGAAAGGAAAGGTGTCCTGTTTACACATGTATGTGTATGGCAGCTGGCTGACTGTCATCTTGGCTAATGTGCCATGTGTGATTTTGATAGTGCATTGTACCGCTGGCTTAGCAGAAGGTGAATGTCTGCTGTCCCATATGAGGTCTACTGGAAATGCACAGGTGACCCCAGCTTGCCTAGGGACGTCAGTGTGAGAAGGCCAGGCTGG